>NC_091282.1:403650589-404880589 GCF_032444005.1 Ranitomeya imitator
TAGCATATTGCCCAGCCACGTAGCCTATTGCCCAGCCACGTAGCATATTGCCCAGCCACGTAGCATATTGCCCAGCCACGTAGCATATTGCCCAGCCACGTATTGGCCAGCCACATAGTATATAGCACAGCCCACGTAGTATGGTATATTGCCCAGTCACGTAGTATATTGGCCAGCACAGAGCCACATAGTATAGAGACTTGAAAAAATAAAATAGATATACTCACCTATAGCCCGTTGAAGTCCTGCTATACTCTCCATCCGCCGCCTTTCTCGCTCCTCGCCAAGCTCCTGGGATCGCTCCATTGCAAGCGGCAGCTTGCGGTCCCAGGGCTGGTGTGAGCAGGACCTGTGATGACGTCGCGGTCACATGACCGTAACGTCACGACAGGTCCTTGTCGCACACCATCCTTGGGTGCAATGGAGCGGTCCCGGGAGCGTGGTGAGGACCGAGAAAGGCGGCGGAAGGTGAGTATAGCAGGTTTATTGTTTTTTTTATTATTTAAATGACATATTTTTACTATTGATGCTGCATAGGCAGCATCCATAGTAAATATTTGGGAACACACAGGGTTAATAGCAGCAGTAACTGAGTGCGTTACACCGCGGACCGTTACCACTGCCATTAACCCTGTGTGAGCGGTGAGTGGAGGGGATTACAGAGCGGGCGCCGGGCAGTGAGTGCAGGGGAGTAGGGGAGGGACTAATCGGACTGCAGCCGTCGCTGATGGGTCGCGGCAGCCATGACAGGCAGCTGCCGGGACCAATCAGCGAATGAATAACCATGACAGAAGGACAGACAGACGGAAGTGACCCTTAGACAATTACAGTATGTATATAGATGTATAACTTAATGGTGTATATGTATCTCCTAGTGCGTGCTCCCCTGCTCTTAAAGGGGCAGCGCTCGCATACAGTAAATGCCCTCCGCTTGTAGCTGAGAGGCATTTAGTATAAGTAGTGCACCTGCAAGATGGCTCCCGGGCAAAATCTGGGAGTCATCCTGTATTCAAGACTCCTCTACTTTAGGGAGTCACCAAGCAATGAGTTGAGTCATTAGGTAGTTGTGTTCTACCAGTGCAGTTGTGAGGTCCACTGGTCATTTGTGCAACCAGTATCCTGAACCTGAAGTCCCCTGGTCATTGGTGATGCCAGTGTCCTTAACCCGAAGCCCCCTGGTCCCCAGTGTGGCTACTGCCTGATTCAGTATCCTAGTCCCTGTTAGCGAACCAGGCTCCTGGGGTCAGCAGCTGCAGTACCAGGATCTGCCTAGGAGAGGTACCTGGCCACAACCTGCAGCCCAGTGTGTCTCCACCATGAGGAGCTCCAGTGAACACCTGGTAACTGTTTAGCTACGCCCCTTCCTAGTCAGGCCTGGTCTTTGGGTGTAACATGGGAGAATTTTCTGGGCATGCTCTGTGACCTCTGCAGAGTTCATTGTGCAGAGAAGGAGGAGCACATACAGCTGTCTACACTGTATGACATGTCATCAATACAAAAGGTAATTTATGTATAAGAACAAACAACCAGCCGAACAAAGGGGAATGGGAGAGCCTTCTGGCACGACCTGTCAAATGGCAGTTTGACTTGTCAGTTCAGCCCTGTAAATATGGCATTGTGTTGTGAAACCACATTCCTGGCAGGTATTTGGAACAGTAGATGAAATTTATACAGACCAGACCTGCTTGTTGGGTGGTTCTATTACTAAGTGTATCGGAGCACATTGTCTCGAACGTCCTTTTATTTCTAATTTATTATTACAAACACTTCAATTTGCTTGTGTGTCACTTTGACCTACACATTTAGCGACACACTGTGCTTTCTGTATCTGTTTACCTCCAGCTTGATGAGTTAATTGATTTTGAAGGTACCTTAGCTTAATAGCCCTAAGGCCCCTTTCACACATCAGTTTTTTGCCGTCAATCACAATCCGTTGGCTCGACGGATCCTTCAGATTATGAAAAACTGATGCCACGGATTCGTTTTTTCAACAGATCCGACTAGCGGATCTGGCTAATTGGATCCTAAATAAATCGGAGCATGCTCAGTTAAAAAAAAAAATGGAATCTGCATTTTTTTTTGCGTTTTTCTCTAGCGTTTTTTGTGCGTTTTTTTCCCCCCAAAGATTTCCCAATGCAATAATATAGTGGGAAATCCGCAAAAAACCCACGCCTAATAAAGATGACACCCCGGAGTGCTATC
Organism: Ranitomeya imitator; assembly: GCF_032444005.1. Classification (NCBI taxonomy): domain Eukaryota; kingdom Metazoa; phylum Chordata; class Amphibia; order Anura; family Dendrobatidae; genus Ranitomeya; species Ranitomeya imitator. Next base: position 403,652,792 of record NC_091282.1, read on the forward strand.
ATTTTGCTATTTATTCAACTTGTATACTAATTACAACATAAGGCAGACAACATACCTATTTTAACCATCACCTCAATACAGATATACGGTATATACTCCAGTATAAGCTGAGTTTTTCAGCACATTTTTATTGTGCTGAAGACACCCCCCTGGGTTATACTCGAGTTAGGTGTCCAGAAGGTGTATGGGGAACAGCAGCGGGTCACAGGAAGCAGGAGCCGGCTGCTGCGCCGGCTAAAGCCTGTGCCCGCTGCTAAAGAGAAATAAATATTCACTACACTGGCAGTGAATATTAATTTCTCTGTAAAAGCGCGCACAGTGTCAGCCGCAGCAGCCGGCTCCCATGGGCGTGGAGAGAGGTGAATATTCATTTCTCTTAGGGTATGTTTCCATGTTCAGGAAGCGCTGCGTGTTTGGCAGTATGCTACGCGGCTGGGCAGTATGCTACGCGGCTGGGCAGTATGCTACGCGGCTGGGCAGTATGCTACGCGGCTGGGCAGTATGCTACGCGGCTGGGCAGTATGCTACGCGGCTGGGCAATATACTACGTGGGCTGTGCAATATACTACGTGGACATGCATATTCTAGAATACCCGATGCGTTAGAATCGGGCCACCATCTAGTTATTACATAACCTAGTTTATCGTCAAACTTCATCTCGGGGACTCTGGATTTATTGTAACCCTCTATTCTTCCTAATAATATGTTGGGTTCTTGTCACAACAAATTAATTTTGATTTATCAGCAGAAGAATTACAGTTTTTTTCTAAGTCTGATATACCTGATAGTCAGAATGATTCATCTAGTTTTCCAGAGTTTATTTTAAAACTTTTAAAACACATACTAGATCTTGATGGGAGGTGGTGAGTTTAGGCTACGTTCACATTAGCGTCTTGCGGTGGTGCGTCGGGCGCCACCGCGGCGACGCATGCGTCCCTATATTTAACATGGGGGCGCATGGACATGCGTTTGCATGCGTTTTGTGATACATGCGTCTTTTTTGCCGCAAGTGTTAGGGCACAGAGGACGCAGCAAGATGCATTTTTTTTTGCGTCCAAAATCCGGCAAAAAAAAGGACGCATGCGTCGCAAAACTATGCGTTTTGCATGCGTTCTTGTTTGCGTTGTGCGCTGCGTCGCCGACGCAGCAGCGCACAACGCAAATGTGAACGTAGCCTTAGATACACTCATCTCTATTTGAGATCTATCGGGGTCTCTGTAAATCTGTTTTTTATTCAATTCAAACCAAGAGGATCAGGAATTTCTGAAAGGTTGGGAACATTTTCTAAATGAAAATTCACTGCCGATGTTTAAATATTTATTTAGATTCCGAAAGAATATATTTTTTAAATTAATCAATCTCTTGAAAAAGAAATCGAGCAAATAAAATCATTTGCTACAAATCCATAATTTAACTGTCTTGACATTAAATTGCAGGAAAATTTAGTTTTTTTTTTTTTTTTTTTTTTTTTAAGTTTCTGTCAAAGAACGTAAACAAAAAAAGTTAATTAGGGATCTTAACAATTTCCAAACTGGTACAGAATATCAAAAGCTTTACTCCAGGCAAGGGAAAGATAATAGAAAATCTACTTGTGATTATTCTGAAAGTGATTTATTAAATCAGAAGATCATCCCACTGGCAGTGGTGAGCGTAATTTTTCATAATCTAAGCGTTCTATAAGCAAAAGAAATTCCATATTCAGAATTCCAATAATAACATTAGAGGTGCTATAGCTAAAAGAAAAGATTTGCCTCCCTTCTGTAATCCGAATCATTCTGATGGCCCCATTTCAAGAGAACTTGGTATTTAAGTGACCAAACCTGCACAACAAGGTCTGAATATATATTGTCGCAATACTGGTCATTCTACACATTTCTCCTTGGGTTTCTCCTTCTTGCAACCTCTGACTATGCAGGTTCAAAATGCTCTTTGAATTCAATCAATACAGCAACTTCAAATGTAAATGGATGCACAGAGATACAGCGCCACATGACCAGCTCTACCCTCACCTAGTGTATCCTCACCCATTCCCTGTAGACCCTGAGCCCTCGCGGGCAGGGTCCTCTCTCATCCTGTACTTGTGTGTGCCTTGTTTTACTCATGTTTATTGTACTTGTCTATATTTGCCCCATTCACATGTAAAGCGCCATGGAATAAATAGCGCTATAAAAATTAATAATAATAATAATAATAATAATACAGGCTGTAAGCACTTCTAGCCAACCAGAATTAACCACGAACGCTACTGTAGATTCATTTGACCTCTCAACATCCTCTCTTTTTAGGAACGTCAGATTCAACTACGCAACAGGAACAAATGAGCATTATTATTATTATTATTTATACATTTATTCCATGGCGCTTAACATTTGAATAGGGGGCAAATATAGACAAGTACATTAAACATGAGCAAAAAAAAAAAAGGCATACAGGTACATAAGAAGGGAGGGCCCTGCCCGCGAGGGCTCACAGTCTGCAGCGGATGGGCGAGAATACACTAGGAGAGGGTAGAGCTGGTTGTGCGGCGGTTCAGTAGATTGAGGATAATTGCAGGCTTGTCAGAAGAGGTAAGTCTTCAGGTTCTTTTTGAAGGTTTCTGTGGTAGGCAAGAGTCTGATGTGTTGGGGTAGAGCGTTCCAGAGTATGGGGAAAGCACGGGAGAAGTTGGTTGTGGGAAGAAGAGATGAGAGGGGAGTAGAGAAGGAGATCTTGAGAGGATCGGAGGTTGCGTGAGTGTAGGTAGTGGGAGACCATGTCGGAGATGTATGGAGGAGATAGATTGTGGATGGCTTTGTACGTCATTGTGAGGGTTTTAAACTTGAGTCTCCGGGCAATAGGAAGCCAGTGAAGGGCTTGGCATAGGGGAAAGGCTGGGGAGTAGCGAGGAGACAGGTAGATTACTCGGGCAGCAGAGTGAAGGATGGATTGTAGTGGTGCCAGAGTGCTAGAGGGGAGGCCAGAGAGTAGGAGGTTGCAGTAGTCAAGGCGGGAGATAACGGCATGCACTAGTGTTTTTGTGATGTTGCGGTCAAGGAATGCGCGGATCCAAGAAATATTTTTGAGTTTGAGACGGCAGGAGGAGGCAAGGGCTTGGATATGTGGCTTGAAAGAGAGGGCAGAGTCTAGGATCACTCCGAGGCACCGGGCGTGTGGGACTGGGGAAAGTGAGTAGTCATTGACATTGATGGATAGGTCTGGTGGAGGGGGTAGAGTGAGATGGGGGAAAGATGATGAATTCTGTCTTGTCGATGTTCAGTTTTAGAAAGTGAGCGGAGAAGAAGGCTGAAATAGCAGACAGACAGTATGTGATTTTGGTAAGTAAGGAGGTGAGGTCAGGTCCGGATAGGTAGATCTGCGTGTCATCAGCGTAGAGATGGTACTGCATACCTTGGGATTCTATGAGTTGTCCCAGACCGAAGGTGTAGATGGAGAAGAGTAGGGGTCCTAGAACAGAACCTTGAGGAACACCGACAGACAAGGGGCGAAGTGAGGAGGTGGCGTGGAGAAGGGAGACACTGAATGTTCGGTCTGTCAGATATGATGAGATCCAGGATAGGGCCATGTCTGTGATGCCAAGAGATGAGAGGATCTGAAGCAGAAGGGAGTGGTCCACAGTGTCATAGGCTTGCTCTTGGCAGTTAGTAGGTTATTGGTGACTTTAGTAAGGGCAGTTTCGGTTGAGTGATGGGGTCGGAAGCCAGATTGTAACCGGTCGAAGAGGGAGCAGGAGGAGAGGTGGGAGGACAGTTCAAGATGGAAGTGTTGTTCCAGTAATTTGGAGGCGTAAGGCAGAAGAGATATCGAGCGATAGCTAGACACAGAGGATGGGTCGAGGGAGGGCTTTTTGAGGATGGGTGTGATCTTGGCATACTTGAAGGATGAGGGGAAGACACCTGTTCTGAGTGAGAGGTTGAAGAGGTACGTTAGCGTTGGGATGAAGACCGTGGCAAGGTTAGGGATGAGGTGGGACGGGAGTGGGTCGAGCGTGCAGGTGGTGAGGTGTGATCTTGACAGGAGGGTGGAGAGCTGGTCTTCTGCCATGGTGGAAAAGCTGGTTTTGGAGGAACAGGGCTGAGCAGCTAAGAGGGGGCATAGGGCGCTGTGGGACAAGGCTTTCTATGATTGTATCGATCTTCTGTTTAAAGAAAGAGGCAAAGTCTTCAGCAGAAATGAGAAGGGAAGGAGTATCGAATTGAAAGTGTTGAAAAGCTGTTTAGGGTTGTGAAACAGGGCGGATGTGAGAGATAAGTTTGTTTTGCGGCAGTGAGCGTGGACTTGAAGCTGGTGAGGGACTGCTTGTATGCAGTGAAGTGGTCGGCAGAGCGGGATCGCTTCCATCTCCGCATAGCAACAATTGCTCAAACCCATTTGAAGAATAAGATACACATATTTAACTTCGACTGAACTGACAGACGAAAATCTATATGTGGAGCTCTGCTTAGGTATTCATGTGTATGGCTTCTGACACTTTAGTTTATATAATGAATAATATACAGTCATGGCCAAAGTATTGACACCCCTACAATTCTGTCAGATAATACTCATTTTCTTCCTGAAAATGATTGCAAGCACAAATTATTTGGTATTATTATCTTCATTTAATTTGTCTTAAATGAAAAAACACATAAGAGAATGAAGCAAAACGCAAAACATTGATCATTTCACACAAAACTCCAAAAATGGGCCAGACAAAAGTATTGGCACCCTCAGCCTAATACTTGGTTGCACAACCTTTAGCCAAAATAACTGAGACCAACCACTTCCGGTAACCATCAATGAGTTTCTTACAATGCTCTGCTGGAATTTTAGACCATTCTTCTTTGGCAAACTGCTCCAGGTCCCTGATATTTGAAGGGTGCCTTCTCCAAACTGCCATTTTTAGATCTCTCCACAGGTGTTCTATGGGATTCAGGTCTGGACTCACTGCTGGCCACCTTAGAAGTCTCCAGTGCTTTCTCTCAAACCATTTTCTAGTGCTTTTTGAAGTGTGTTTTGGGTCATTGTCCTGCTGGAAGACCCATGACCTCTGAGGGAGACCCAGCTTTCTCACACTGGACCCTACATTATGCTGCAAAATTTGTTGGTAGTCTTCAGACTTCATAGGGCCATGCACACGGTCAAGCAGTCCAGTGCCAGAGGCAGCAAAGCAACCCCAAAACATCAGGGAGCCTCCGCCATGTTTGAGTGTAGGGACCGTGTTCGTTTCTTTGAATGCCTCTTTTTTTTCTCCTGTAAACGCTATGTTGATGCCTTTGCCCAAAAAGCTCTACTTTTTGTTTCATCTGACCAGAGAACGTTCTTCCAAAACATTTTAGGCATTTAGGTAAGTTTTGGCAAACTCCAGCCTGGCTTTTTTATGTCTCGGGGTAAGAAGTGGGGTCTTCCTGGGTCTCCTACCATACAGTCCCTTTTCATTCAGATGCCGACGGATAGTACGGGTTGACACTGTTGTACCCTCGGACTGCAGGGCAGGTTGAACTTGTTTGGATGTTAGTCGAGGTTCTTTATCCAACATCCGCACAATCTTGCGTTGAAATCTCTTGTCAATTTTTCTTTTCCGTCCACATCTAGGGAGGTTAGCCACAGTGCCATGGGCTTTAAACTTCTTGATGACACTGCGCACGGTAGACACATGAACATTTAGGTCTTTGGAGATGGACTTGTAGCCTTGAGATTGCTCATGCTTCCTCACAATTTGGTTTCTCAAGTCCTCACACAGTTCTTTGGTCTTCTTTCTTTTCTCCATGCTCAATGTGGTACACATAAGGACACAGGACAGAGGTTGAGTCAACTTTAATCCATGTCAACTGGCTGCAAGTGTGATTTAGTTATTGCCAACACCTGTTAGGTGCCACAGGTAAGTTGCAGGTGCTGTTAATTACACAAATTAGAGAAGCGTCACATGATTTTTCGAACAGTGCCAATACTTTTGTCCACCCCTTTTTTATGTTTGGTGTGGAATTATATCCAATTTGGCTTTAGGACAATTCTTTTTGTGTTTTTTTTTTTTTTTTCATTTAAGACAAATTAAATGAAGATAATAATACCAAATAATTTGCGTTTGCAATTATTTTCAGGAAGAAAATGAGTATTATCTGATAGAATTGCAGGGGTGTCAATACTTTTGGCCATGACTGTATACAGCTCTGGCAAAAATTAAGAGACCACAGCAAAATGTCCAGTTTGTCTGATTTTTCTCTTTATAGGTATATTTTTGAGTAAAATGTAAATTGTTCTTTTATTCTACAAACTACTGACAACAACATGTCTCCGAATTGCCTAGCAATAAGTTTTGTATTTATTTTCTGAAAATGAGAAATGGTCAAAATCTTAAAAAAATGCATGGCTTGCTGACCTTAAATAATGCAATAAAAAACAAGTTCATAATCATTTAGAAACAACATTACTAATGTTTTAACTCGGGAAGAGTTCAGAGATCAATATTTTGTGAAATAACCATGATTTTTAATCACAGCTTTCATGCGTCTTGGCATGCTTTCCATCAATCTTTCACACTGCTTTTGGGTGACCTTATGCCACTCATGGTACAAACATTTAAGCAGTTCTTTGTGTGATGGATTGTGAATATCCATCTTCCTCTTCATTACATTCCAGAGGTTTTCAATGAAAACTTGAAAAAGGATCCTACACCACAGTATTCAGATATTGCAGCATGGGATCACGACTGATTCTTTCTTTTGAGGTAAAATATTGTTTAAAAACAGGCAGTGAAATGTTTTACTCACATTAAAGAATCATCTCTGATCTTGTGATGTAATATCTGTATAATCTTTTGCTCCTCCCCTGCCCAGTAGATGTGGCATGATCAGACCATGTTCCTGTGCGGTGTAGGTCGACTCACTTAGCTGCTCCTTGAGGTAGACACAGGCACATGTGGGGTTAAAGTGTCTGGGTGGTTTATTGTATCATAAACCAAAAACCCAAAATGGTAACAGAAAAATAGCCTGTCCAGCTCAAAAGAATATAAACAGTTCATATACAGTCCTGCCCAGTACTTCTGAGACAATGCATATGGCTGCTCTTGCAGGAGCTAACAGTCTGGAGGCTTCCCTCCTCCACACACAGAGGGAAAAAAAACTGAGCATTTAACTCCCTCCAGCCACACCCTGGAGGTGGAGATATGGTGGGTAGGCGTCCCACCCATCTGACCTACCTACCATAAAAGCCATGCCCATATAGTGACTGGATTGCTCTGAGCACATATCATGCTGGAGAAAACACTTATGGCTTTCATATCACACAGGAAAGCAACCTTTGTGACACATCTCCCCTCATGTACGGCAGCAGTGACCCTGTCACATATTACCCCCCCCCCCCCCTGCCAAAAGCCAGGGGCTTTGGCACCTTCAGACACTAAACAGGGAATTCAGGAGAGGACATCTGCATTCATGTGTAGCTTCCCGGGCCTATGTTCTACGTTGAACCTGAAGGTCTAGGAACCATCTAGTCACCCGGGCATTTTTACCCTGTTTCTCCCTTAACCATCTCAGAGGGGCATGGCCGGACACGAGTCTGAACCTCCTGCCTAGTAGATAATACCTCAATGTATTCACTGCCCATTTTATGACCAGACATTCTTTTTCGTTCCCGTGTAGCCTGAAATCCTGGAGGCCTAATAACCACCTAGTCAACTGGGCATTCTGGCCCTGTTTCTCCCTTAGGCCTTAACCATCTCAGAGGGACATGATCGGACATGAGTTTGAACCTCCGGCCTAGTAGAGAATACCTTAAAGGGAACCTGTCACCCCGTTTTTTCAGATTGAGATAAAAATACTGTTAAATAGGGCCTGCGCTGTGCGTTACAATAGTGTATGTAGTGTACCCTGATTCCCCACCTATGCTGCGAAATACATTACCAAAGTCGCCGTTTTCGCCTGTCTATCAGGCTGGTCGGGTGGGCGTGGTCACAGCGCTGTTTCTTCCTCAGCTTTACGTTGGTGGCGTAGTGGTGTGCGCATGTTGAAGTGACGAATCCACTGTGGGCACGTGAAGAAGCAGCGCGCGATCCGCGCTATTACCCCCTGTCATCGGTGGGGGCGGCCATCTTCCTGGGGCCGCGCGTGCGCAGATGGAGTGCTCTGCTTCACGGGGCTTCAGGAAAATGGCCGCGAGTTTGCATCTCGGCTTTGGGAAAATGGCCGCCGCGATCTCTTCTGCGCACGCGCGGCATCCCACGGCCATTTTTATTGTAACGCACAGCGCAGGCCCTATTTAACAGTATTTTTATCTCAATCTGAAAAAAGGGGTGACAGGTTCCCTTTAATGTATCCATGGCCTATTTTATGGTCAGACTCTCCTCCATAATGGCGTAATGTTTCTCTCATGACTAGAGCTTCCTTCTTAGATATAGGATGGAATTCCCTTCCCCATTTATCTCCTGATAGCATTTTCTGAGGCATCCGTCTGGTGCAACCAGAACCGGGTGTTTACACAGAGCCTGCTTCAGCTCCTGGAACACCATCTGTGAGTCAGCAGTCCATTTAATTATGGTCAAATTGTTACTTTAAGAAGATCCGTCAATGGTGCGGTGATTATAGCAAAACTTGGGATGATCGATAATAGCCCACAATTCCAAGAAATGCCCTCACTTGCTTCTTGGAAAGCGGTATGCGGCCACTTTTGAATTGCCTCGATCTTATTTGCAGCTTAATTTCGCCCCTTCCGATGACATAGCTTAGGTAATTGGTCTCTTCCTTCCCCATGGCACACTTTTTTGGATTTATCGTGAACCCCGTACTTCTTAAAGCATCCAGAACCAACTGTACCTTTGGCAGATGACTAGCCCAGTCAGGGCTAAAGACCACCGCATTTGAGCAGCCACAAAATTTTCCACAGAAACCCCCAGCTCAGGAACCTCGGCCTCACTGGCCACCATTTCGTCCTCATCACCACACAAAGATAACTCCTCCACCTCTGACTGCAACGGGGATTCTTCAGGGTGGCGCTATCTTCTGCCTGAGCCACTGGGCAACCCTGCCTTTCCCCACAAGTCCCAGAGCAGGCTGAATTCTCGACCGATTATCACTGGGTGTAGTAAGCCTATGACTACCCCAACCTCATGGAACTCCGTACCGCGGCTCACTTTAATAAACTCTCTGGCAACCGGTTTTTGGGATCCCTGTGGATACAGCGGATGCCCACATGTTTCCCTGGGATCAACTGGTGGGGAAGCATGGCCGTTATCAGGGTCATCAAACTCCCTGAGTCCAAGAGTCCTGACACTAGTACCCCATTTATGTGCTTGGGACATGACTGCGGCCCATCTCCAGGATTATAGTCCACACTGTCTAGGCTTCAATCCATCTACTCGGAAGACATAGGACAAAGGACCGCTATGTGTCCAGGATCATGAAACTGCCAGCAGATCAGGATCAGGTCTTTAGCAGCAGCCTTTTGGTAGCCCCTCAGCGGCTTCTGGGGACCTCAGACTTCTCTCCCCCCCCCCCCCTCCCCAGTAGTGGCTCTGTTACCGCTCTTTTGGGACTCGGGCTCCCTCTGGGTATCCCAGTATGGAGATGTACCACCCCCCGGCTTCCTTAGGGACCTCTCAACCACCTGGTACCTTTCTACACCCCCACCAAGTTATCCGCATTTTGTCGATCGCATATGTCAGCTCTCACAGGAGCTAGCCGTCTGGAGGCTTCCTTTCTCCACACACAGACAAGAGAAAAAAAAACTAGCTGGGCATTTAACTCCCTCCAGCCACACCCTGGAGGTGTAGATATGGTGGGTAGGCGTTCCCCCGCCCCCATCTATGACCTACCCACCATAAAAGCCATGCCCATATAGCGACTGGATTGCTCTCGGCATGTATAGTGCCTTGCGAAAATATTCGGCTCCCTGGAACTTTTCAGCCTTTTCCCACATATCATGCTTCAAACCTAAAGATACCAAATGTAAATTTTTGGTGAAGAATCAACAAGTGGAACACAATTGTGAAGTTGAACTAAATTTATTGGTTATTTTACATTTTTGTGGAAATTTTAAAAACGGAAAAGTGGGGCGTGCAATATTATTCGGCCCTTTTCAGTGCTGCAAACTCACTCCAGAAGTTCATTGTGGATCTCTGAATGATCCAATGTTGTCCTAAATGCCTAATGATGATAAATATAATCCACCTGTGTGTAATCAAGTCTCCGAATAAATGCACCTGCTCTGTGATAGTCTCAGGGTTCTGTTTGAAGCACAGAAAGCATCATGAAGACCAAGGAACACAACATGCAGGTCAGTGATACTGTTGTGGAGAAGTTTAAAGCCAGATTTGGATACAAAATGATTTCCAAAACTTTAAACATCCCAAAGAGCACTGTGCAAGCGATCAAATTGAAATGGAAGTAGTATCATACCACTGCAAATCTACCAAGACCCGACCGTCCCTCTAAACTTTCATCTCAAACAAGGAGAAGACTGATCAGAGATGCAGCCAAGAGGCACATGATCACCCTGGATGAACTGCAGCTATCTACAGCTGAGGTGGGACAGTCTGTCTATAGGACACCACTCAGTCGTACACTGCACAAATCTGGCCTTTATGGAAGAGTGACAAGAAGAAAGCCATTTCTCAAAAATATCCATAAAAAGTGTCGTTTAACGTTTGTAACAAGCCACCTGGGAGACACACAAAACGTGGAAGAAGGTGCTCTGGTCAGATGAAACCAAACTTGAACTTTTTGGCAATAATGCCAAGCGATATGTTTGGCGTAAAGGCAACACAGCTCATCACCCTGAACACATGTTAAAAATCGTTATTGCGCAAAAATATCTAATCAAGACTTAACCAGGTGCGTTATTCTTAAAAGAAAAATGTCATGATATTCTGATGAAAGTATAGTGGTTTATTGAGTTATCCACCATCGCAGCAAAAACATAAAAGTAGATGAAATAGTTACAAACAGAGTGTCCATGTGTAAATATCAACGCTTGTCTTATTACTCATCTTTCCCAAGGTCCTGAATGGTAAGTCATCTGTCTGTGTGAAGTCTGAAGTCATCATGGCATGGAGTAGCTAACAGCTGTTGTTCCTCGTGTCTTGTCTCATGTCCATGGAGAATGATGGTGAAGGCAGGGAGGTGACCGTCCCACGTGACAAAAACCCCCACACCCTCCTAAGAGACGTTTATATATATATGTTCAACACAGATCACGTGTCCTCTGTTTATGGAGTTAACTTATACTCTGAGCTACATACACAGAAATAGCTTTTGATAGTGTCAGCAAGAAACCATGTGCTCGGTACAGAATAAAAATAAGAATAATTAATATTTAACAATACACCTTTCGCACTGTCAAACATGGTGGTGGCAGCATCATGGTTTGGGCCTGCTTTTCTTCAGCAGGGACAGGGAAGATGGTTATAATTGATGGGAAGATGGATGGAGCCAAATACAGGACCATTCTTGAAGAAAACCTGTTGGAGCCTGCAAAAGACCTGAGACTGGGACGGAGATTTGTCTTCCAATTAGACAATGATACCAAACCTAAAGCAAAATCTACAATGGAATGGTTCACAAATAAACGTATATAGGTGTTAGAATGGCCAAGTCAAAGTCCAGTCCTCAATCTAATCGAGAATCTGTGGAAAAAGCTGAAAACTGCTGTTCACACTCGATCTCCATCAAACCTCACTGAGCTCGAGCTGTTTGCCAAGGAAGCATGGGCAAGAATTTCATTCTCTCGATGTACAAAACTTATAGAGACATACCCCAAGCGACTTGCAGCTATAATCACAGCAAAAGGTGGTGCAACAAAGTATTAAGTTAAAGGGGCCGAATAATATTGGATGCCCCACTCTTCAGTTTTTGAATTTCCACAAACATTTAAAATAACCAATAAATTTCGTTCAACTTCACAATTGTGTTCCACTTGTTGTTGATTCTTCACCAAAAATTTACATTTGGTATATTTATGTTTGAAGCATGATATGTGGGAAAAGGTTGAAAAGTTCCAGGGAGCCGAATACTTTCGCAAGGCACTGTATCATGCTGGAGAAAGCATTTATGGCTTTCAGATCACGCAGGAAAGCAACCTTTGTGACACATATCTCCCCTTATGTACGGCACCAGTGACACTGTCACAACGGTCAGACACAGCCATTACACAGTACACAGCAGGGACAGGAACATTTTTTTTTTAAGTCCATCTAGTGGGGTTGTCCTGTCCAAATTGATAAGTCTGCGGTCATTCTATGTGAGTGTGGCCTTATGAATCACCCCCGCGCACTCACTGTGCACTATGGGGATGCGCCGAGTCGGGACTGGAAAGTATGTATGCATTATACATACTCCTGGCCAGTGGGCGTGGCCTTTCTTCCATACACTTGTATTGAGCTAGGCTGTGCCCTCGATGGCCACACTCACTGGACAGCCGCATCACTAGACTGGGTGCAGCTTCGCTCAATATGTGTATGGAGTGAGGTCACTCATGCATATTGCCTCTTAGCACTGGGTACACAAAAGTAGACACTGTGTAAAAGAATCAGCAAAAATGCTAGATGTGCTCTGTTCAAGTATGTATCTTTAAAAGTGCTGAGAATCAATGAATAGCATTCGTAAGAATGCTTAATTACACTACACTACAAAAAAATAATAATTCTGGCATGGACTTTAAGAGCAGTTTTAGACTCATTTGAGGGTGCTGAATTCAAATCTGATCTTATAATTTCTCTATCACATCACGTTTTTGCGCTACAGGTATATAGCCCATTTTCAAGAATTCTATGATCAATAAATATAAGTAGTGTATGAAAATAAGTGCCGGTTTATACGGTTCACTAAGGTAAATTTAGTTTTCATTTAGTCTCCCAATAAATGTGAGAATATCTTTGTTTTCTTTGAACATGCATAATTCCCATTTGTTATAACACCCTTGTTTTCTGTGCTACTGGGACAGTAGAGCTACAGCAGAGCATTGGGTGAAAACTGAATGGCCTCAGCCACAGAGTTTGGCATCTGGCGATAGGAATGTCATCCATAATCCTCTAGTGGATAGGAAGGACATTCTTTCCTCCCTTACACATAAAACTTGGATTGATGAAGCAGTTCGTCAAAGCTCTCAATCACAGTGGAGAATGCTTTAACTATATATGTTCAACTTTTCCTGGTCTTAGTGAAGAGAAGAAAAAGGCTGGAATATTTGATGGACCTCAAATAAGAACACTTATGAGAGACCCAAATTTTATCACATCAATGAATGAGGCAGAAGAAAGAGCTTGGAATGCATTTTGTAATGTGGTACAGAATTTTCTAGGGAATAAGAAAGCAGACAACTATGAAGAGATTGTGGAAGAGCTACTAATGAGTCTGCGAAATCTTGGATGTAGAATGAGTATCAAGATTCACTATTTACACAGCCATTTGGACTTTTTTTCCAGAGAACCTTGGGGATGTGAGCGAGGAACAAGGGGAGCGTTTTCATCAGGACATTAAAACAATGGAAGGCCGGTATCAAGGCCGGTGGGACTCACAAATGATGGCTGACTATTGCTGGAGCTTGATGAGAGACAACCCAGAAGCTGTACATCACAGATCAGCCAAGAAAATAAAGTTCAAATAACTGCCATTTGTCATTCATCTGTGTGCCATATATACAGTGGGGCAAAAAAGTATTTAGTCAGTCAGCAATAGTGAAGTTCCACCACTTAAAAAGATGAGAGGCGTCTGTAATTAACATCATACGTAGACCTCAACTATGGGAGACAACTGAGAAAAAAAAATCCAGAAAATCACATTGTCTGTTTTTTTAACATTTTATTTGCATATTATGGTGGAAAATAAGTATTTGGTCAGAAACAAAATTTAATCTCAATACTTTGTAATATATCTTTTGTTGGCAATGACAGAGGTCAAACGTTTTCTGTAAGTCTTCACAAGGTTGCCAGACACTGTTGTTGGTATGTTGGCCCATTCCTCCATGCAGATCTCCTCTAGAGCAGTGATGTTTTTGGCTTTTCGCTTGGCAACACGGACTTTCAACTCCCTCCAAAGGTTTTCTTTAGGGTTGAGATCTGGAGACTGGCTAGGCCACTCCAGGACCTTGAAATGCTTCTTATGAAGCCACTCCTTCGTTGCCCTGGCGGTGTGCTTTGGATCATTGTCATGTTGAAAGACCCAGCCACGTTTCATCTTCAATGCCCTTGCTGTTGGAAGGAGGTTTGCACTCAAAATCTCACGATACATGGCCCCATTCATTCTTTCATGTACCCGGATCAGTCGTCCTGGCCCCTTTGCAGAGAAACAGCCCCAAAGCATGATGTTTCCACCACCATGCTTTACAGTAGGTATGGTGTTTGATGGATGCAACTCAGTATTCTTTTTCCTCCAAACACGACAAGTTGTGTTTCTACCAAACAGTTCCAGTTTGGTTTCATCAGACCATAGGACATTCTCCCAAAACTCCTCTGGATCATCCAAATGCTCTCCAGCAAACTTCAGACGGGCCCGGACATGTACTGGCTTAAGCAGTGGGACACGTCTGGCACTGCAGGATCTGAGTCCATGGTGGCGTAGTGTGTTACTTATGGTAGGCCTTGTTACATTGGTCCCAGCTCTCTGCAGTTCATTCACTAGGTCCCCCCACGTGGTTCTGGGTTTTGCTCACCGTTCTTGTGATCATTCTGACCCCACGAGGTGGGATTTTGCGTGGAGCCCCAGACTGAGGGAGATTATCAGTGGTCTTGTATGTCTTCCATTTTCTAATTATTGCTCCCACTGTTGATTTCTTCACTCCAAGCTGGTTGGCTATTGCAGATTCAGTCTTCCCAGCCTGGTGCAGGGCTACAATTTTGTTTCTGGTGTCCTTTGACAGCTCTTTGGTCTTCACCCTAGTGGAGTTTGGAGTCAGACTGTTTGAGGGTTTGCACAGGTGTCTTTTTATACTGATAACAAGTTTAAACAGGTGCCATTACTACAGGTAATGAGTGGAGGAAAGAAGAGACTCTTAAAGAAGAAGTTACAGGTCTGTGAGAGCCAGAAATCTTGATTGTTTGTTTCTGACCAAATACTTATTTTCCACCATAATATGCAAATAAAATGTTAAAAAAACAGACAATGTGATTTTCTGGATTTTTTTTTTCTCAGTTTGTCTCCCATAGTTGAGCTCTACCTATGATGTAAATTACAGACGCCTCTCATCTTTTTAAGTGGTGGAAATTGCACTATTGCTGACTGACTAAATACTTTTTTGCCCCACTGTATGTTTTTATATTTTGTAGTTTAATTCTGTAAGTATATTTGATTTGCTGTACATAGACTTTGTAATCTTTGTTATTCCTTGATTAAAAATATACAATGTAGTATCGAAAATCATGTGTTTTTATCATAAAACATTAGATAGGAGTAATTTTCATCAAAAATGGAAAATATCTCAAAATCCTGACGTGATAGCCAAAGATGGAGTTCATATTCATAATCTGCAGCCAAAATTGACTTAAAATATGTTTTAAAACCTTTTGCCAGAAAAATTGCGTTGACCAGTGTTATTGGCCTGTATAATATGCCAGCAATCGCCTAACAAACAAGCAATATGCTTATTCTTCAATTGGACCTTTATGCTTCTATGGAAAGCATCATTATTAGCGGTTACATACATAGTAGAACAGGCTGAACTGAGCTAAAAAATAAAAACCAGAAATCACATCGTATGATTTTCAGATACTTAATTCATGCAATAAAATGCAATTTAATTATTTGATCACCTACCAACCGGCTTTCACATACCCGTAAGGGTATGTTTCCACGGTCAGGAAACACTGCGGATTGGATGCTGCATACAGCCGCAGCATCCAATCCGCAGCGGCCAGACGTTACAGCATAGTGGAGGGGATTTTATGAAATCCCGTCTCCACTATGCATTCAAAGACGCAGGTGGCAGACCTGCATATATGCACATGCGGCGCATCTTTATAGACCGAAGCATGTCTATTTAAGAAGCAGGACAATAGGCAAACAGCTTGGTAAGAAGGCAACAACTGTTAGCACAATTATTAGAAAATGGAAGAAACACAAGCGACTGTCAATCCTCCTCGGCCTGGTGCTCCATGCAAGATATCAACTCGTGTGGTAAGGATGATTCTGAGAAATGTCATGAATCAGCCCAGAACTACACGGGAGGATCTGGTCAATGACCTGAAGTGAGCTGGGACCACAGTCTCAAACATTACCGTTAGTAACACACTACACTGTCCCATCATGGATTAAAATCCTGCTCAACCCAGCACATGTCCAGGCCTATTTTAAGTTTGCCAGTGACAATCTGGATGATCCAGAGGAGGCATGGGGAGAAGGTCATGCAGTCAGATGAGACCAAAGTAGAACTTTTTGTATGAACTTCACTCACCGTGTTTGGCAGAAGAAGGCTGTGTACAACCGCAACAACACTTTCGCAACTATGAAGCATTATGAGGGAAACCTCATACTTTGGGGGGTACTTTTCTGTAAAGGGGACAGGAAGACTGCACTGTATTGAAAGGAAGATGGATAGTCATGTATCTTGAGATTTTGACCCAACAACCTCCTTCCCTTCAGTAAGAACATTGAAGATGGGCTGTGACTGGGTCTTCCAGCATGGCAATGACCTGAAACACACAGCCAGGGCAACTAAGGTCGTGGAGTGTCATAGCCAGACCTGAACTCAATAGAAAATTTTTGGTGAGAGCTGAAATTCAGTGTTGCCCAATGACAGCCCCGAAACCTGAAATATCTGGAGAACATCTGTATCGAGGAGTGGACATAAAAAGCCCCAGTTGTGTGCAAACTTGGTCAAGAACTAGAGGAAACATCTGACCTCTGTAATTGAAAACAAAAGTTTCTGTATCAGTTCTGCTTTTCTACTGCATCAAATACTTATTTCATGCAATAAAATGCAAATTATGTAAAAATCATACAATGCGATTGTCTGGATTTTTTTTTTACTTTGTCTCTCACACTTAGTGTACCTACGATACAAATTCCAGACCTCTCCATTCTTTGTAGATGGTAAAATCTCAAAATCGTATCAAGTACTTATTTTCCTCACTGTATTATACTCTTTCTTCCCTACAGCACTCTTGCCTTACAACTCTAACTACCATATATACTCGAGTATAAGCCGAACGAGGACAGGTGAATATTGCAAGTGCCGGGGGCCTGAGCGACGAGAGGTTAATGTCCTTTTTTTTTTTTTTTTAATCGCAGCAACAGCATATGGGGCATCTTGTGGGGCCATAATCAGCATTTGTGCAGCATTATATTGGGCAAACATCTCTATGGAGCATCTTATGGGGCCATAATCAGCATTTGTGCATCATTGTGTGGGGTAAATATCTCTATGGAGCATCTTATGGGGTTATAATCAACATTTGTGCAGCATTATATGGGGCACTGTTTTTATGGAGCATCTTATGGGGCCATAATCAGCATTTGTGCAGCATTATATGGGGTAAATATCTCTATGGACCGCCCCTGGGTGAGTATAATCTAACCTCTTTTTCTCATCTTTCAGGATACATCGGGGGCTTATCTACAGCATTCCAGAATGCTGCAGATAAGCCCCTGATGCTGGTGGCCATAGCTCACCTTCCATTTTGGGGGTGACAGGTTCACTTTAAGAGGCGAAATCTCTGTAGCCAGACAGGCCTGGATTGATTAGCAGTGCTGCTCCATCCTGACATGGTCTGTGATGGATCTCTGCAGGTCATATGAGTTCTGTTGTGTACCGAATTATGCTACTGCGCAGGCATGGCTTCCAGCGCCATTTTGATTAAGTTCTTCTTTTTTTTTATCATGAAATTTATATGACAAAATGAAATGAAAATATGGATAATATAGATCATATCATATGATGCTACAGCGCAGGCGGCTCCAGTATGATGAACGTAATTTTTTTTTCTCCAAACACTAAGATATTGAGTATGTAAAATAGGGGTCAGGTCAGTGAGGGATCAATGACCTGTCACAAGCTGTCAGTATGAATGCATAAGTAGAGTACTACATGAAGAACTCCCCCCCCCCCCCCTCCCCCTCTCAGGTCGCCCCAGAGCAAGAGAATCTCATTAACTAACTTACAAATGAAGATTAAACAACAACCACAAGACTGATTTTATCAACCCGGGTATCATTTTAGGTTTGGTATCTTGGGCAGAGGTCATCAACATCCTTGGAACAGATATGCGGAGCTGCAGCCTGGCCAAGCCCTCACACCTTCCTGAAGCACTAGAGTGTAGATGTTGCTAGTCAGGCTTTAGCTTTTGGCAGAGAAGTTTCACATGCCATTGTCCCTCCCTAAATCTATCTTTAACTTTGCATTTTTCATGTGTGCTGTCGTGGTATATAAAGGTAGAATTATGGCACTGCGAGCATTTCAGGACATGGACAGGGTATGCAGGGACGAAGATGTGGACAACAACCGTTTTGCGTTGTTCTAATGCTTCTACGGGTCCAGGATTTATTCTTCTGCTCTCAGTGTCATGTGGTTGTTTATAGCTGAGCACTATACATCTATCAATAAGCCTGCTGTAATTTTCAGATCTAGCCGTTTTACTAACGGAAAGCACTGGTCCCGTGTTATCTTTTCTTCATTTCAAAGGTAGATTTATACCTACCAATAATTCCGTTTTTCTTAAGACAACCATGACAACACATTCATATTCCATCCCTTGTTACCTCTATTCATCAATTAAACGTATCTTTCTCTGGTATGTCTGATCTATTTAGAAAAACATTCTGTTTCCAGTCCCTGTTACGACAAATGGACAATGATGTTGATATACCGTATATACTCGAGTATAAGCCGAGACCCCTAATTTTGCCACAAAAACTGGGAAAACTTAATGACTCGAGTATAAGCCTAGGGTGGGAAATGCAGCAGCTACCGGTAAATGTCAAAAGTAAAATATAGATACCAATAAAAGTAAAATTAATTGAGACATTAGTAGGTTGTGTTTTTGAATATCCATATTGAATCAGGAACCCCATATAATGCTCCATAAAGTTTATGACGGCACCATAAGATGCTCCATATTAAAATATGCCCCATAATAAAGGCCCCATAAGATGCTCCATAGACATATTTACCCAATATAATGCTGCACAAATGCTGATTATGGCCCCATAAGATGCTCTATAAAGATATTTGCCCTATATAGTACTGCACAAACATTATAGCCCCATACAGACACTTGCGCCATATAGTGCTACACAAACATTATGGCCCCATGCAGTGCTGCACAAATGTTATGGCCCAATATAGTGCTGCACAAATGTTATGGCCCCATATAGTGCTGCACAAACGTTATGGCCCCATATAGTGCTGCACAAACGTTATGGCCCCATAGATGCTCCCCATAGATGCTCCATACAGACACTTGCCCCATTTGCTGTGATAAAAAAAAAAAAAAAAAATCACATACTCCCCTCTCCGTCGCTCACCGTCGCTCTCCGTCTGCCGTCCCCGGCATTTTCAATCGTCACCTGCTCCTCATTCCGGCGCCGCTCCATCTTCAGCACTGACGTTCAGCAGAGGGCACGCACTAACTACGTCACCGCACCCTCTGACCTGAGCGCCACTGCTGAAGATGGAGCGGCGCCGGAGCGAGGAGCAGGTGACTATCGTGCAGCGCTCCTCTCCCCATTATACTTACCTGCTCCTGGCGCTGTGCAGTCCCTGGCTTCCCCGACTCTGCAGCTTCTTCATGTAGTGAGCGGTCACCGTTACCGCGCATTACAGTAAATAATATGCGGCTCCACCTCTATGGGAGGTGGAGCTGCATATTCATTACTGTAATGAGCGGTACCATGTGACCGCTCAGTACAGGAGGAAGCTGCCGGGAAGCCAGGGACCGCACCAGGAGCAGGTAGGTATAATTAGACAGCCCCTGCTCCCCCTCACCTGCCGATTCCCTGGGTATGACTCGAGTATAAGCCAAGTGGGGGACTTTCAGCCCAAAAAAGTGGGCTGAAAATCTCGGCTTATACTCGAGTATATACGGTAATTCTAATTAGTGAGTGATGCTAGGGCTTTTTTTTAAGATTTATTATTTTTTTTATTTGCTTTGTTTCCCAAAGAACCTTTTTAACATTCTACTGTTTTAGTGTAGCACATTTCTGCTAGCATGAACAAACATCAGAAAAGCCTTTTCCTCGATATTGTTGTTAGTGTTTTTATCTTTTAATGAGGCAAACAACAATAATTACCTTTTAAAATGATAGCAATGTCTCCTAGCCATGCTTAAGTTTCAGCCATGCTTAAGTTTCCTTTTTTAGTTTGTGGCATACAAGTAATCCCAAAGACTTCTTACTGACTAATCTTAACCCCTTAATGACAGCCAATACGTCTTTTAACTGACCTGTGATAAGAGAATAGCCTCCCCATACAGGTGACAATCCAGTAGCTGTTGGCTGTACACTATAGCTGACAACTTGCTGCATCAGCCATCATCAGTGTTTGCACCATCCAAATCTGCTGTTATCAATAGTGACTACATCATTATAAATGGTTAACAGAGTGTGGGGGCTTCCTCTTTATCCAAATTGGTGCCCTCAGATCATGATTGTGTGGTCCTGATGTTTGCGATGGCAATTCATGACCAAATAGCGGCCTTAGAGTCTGACAGCTGTAGTAATCTGTTCAGAAGTTAGAGGCATTTAGGTGGTAAAATACACTTTTTCATTTCTGTCATACCACTTTGCATTAATTCCTGTAAAGCACCTGAAGGGTTAATAAACTACCTGACAGCAGTTTTCAATGTCAGGGGGTGCTGTTATTAAAATGGTATCATGTTTAAGGGTTTCCCAATATGAGACCACTAAAGGCACTTCAAACATGGATAAGTCCCTAAAAAATTTTTTTTAAAATTTCCATGAAAAAATGAAAAATTACTGCTACATTTGTAAACCTTCTAAAATGCTAACAAAATAAAATAACAAATGGTGCTGATGTAAAGCCGACATGTGGGAAATGTTATTTATTAATGGTTTGCTGTGGTATGACCATCTGGATTAAAAGGATAATCATTCAAACTTTGAAAATTGCTAATTTTTTAACATGTTTCTCAAATTTTTTATATTTTTTATAAATAAACATATTGACCTAAATTTACCATTATCATAAAGTCTAATGTGTCACGAAAAAAAGTCTCAAAATCACTGAGATTTGTTGAAGCATTGCAGAGTCATTACCGCATAAAGTGACACTAGTCAGATTTCAAAAATTTGGCTCCGTCACTAAGGGGTTAAACCAAAAGTATTCGCTTTCCCGAACACATGAGACGATTTACAACAAATGTGAAAAGGTGGACAGCATCCAGCATGGGTAATAGTAGAAAAAAAATTGTTTATTAAGCCAAAAGCCTCACATCTACATTATGACCAGATATAGGTCTGTATCAAGCAACTCATATCAAATTGATTGTTCTTTGAGAAGGAGTTCATTCACACTCGCCGATTGTTGTGAACTAATTTTCTATGAACGCTCGTTTCACAATAATCTGCCGGTGTAAAATGGCTGCTAATTACCCACAGCAAATTGGCATAATCCTCTTTCATGTGTTGAAATAATGTTTAAATTTGCTTAAAATTCAGTGGTAGACATAATGATGTATTGCCATAAATGAACTGTCCATTACCGATTACTCTATGCACATTGGAAGTGTGGTTGTACCCTATTAAAAGACCGCCGATTGGCAAACATGTGGCTGATCTCTGGTGATTGAAGCCTAGTATAAACTCCACCTAATCTCTAAATTCAATACCAATGTCATTTACTCGTATACATTTAACACATTAATATTTTGACTGCATAACAAAAAGTAGTTACGCTAAATATTTTCCATGTTACCATCAGGGCTGTGGAGTCGGAGTCCGTATCCATTTTGTCAGAGTCTGAGTTGGTATAAAATGGACCGACTCAGACTCCTAAAATATATAATAAATTGGTTACAGTAGTTCAATGCAGTAAGGACTGTAATTTTTTTTTAGAAGAATTTGTGAAAGTTATGAAATGTGTGGAGCATCTTATGGGGCCATAATGTGTGGAGCATCTTATGGGGCCATAATGTGTGGAGCATCTTATGGGGCTATAATGTGTGGAGCATCTTATGGGGCCATAATGTGTGGAGCATCTTATGGGGCTATAATGTGTGGAGCATCTTATGGGGCCATAATGTGTGGAGCATCTCATGGGTCCATAATGTGTGGAGCATCTTATGGGGCCATAATGTGTGGAGCATCTCATGGGGCCATAATGTATGGAGCGGAGCATCTCATGGGTCCATAATGTGTGGAGCATCTTATGGGGCCATAATGTGTGGAGCATCTTATGGGGCCATAATGTGTGGAGCATCTTATGGGGCTATAATGTGTGGAGCATCTTATGGGGCCATAATGTGTGGAGCATCTCATGGGGCCATAATGTATGGAGCGGAGCATCTCATGGGTCCATAATGTGTGGAGCATCTTATGGAGCCATAATGTGTGGAGCATCTTATGGGGCCATAATGTGTGGAGCATCTCATGGGGCCATAATGTGTGGAGCATCTCATGGGGCCATAATGTGTGGAGCATCTCATGGGGCCATAATGTGTGGAGCATCTCATGGGGCCATAATGTGTGGAGCATCTCATGGGGCCATAATGTGTGGAGCATCTCATGGGGCCATAATTTGTGGAACATCTCATGGGGCCATAATGTGTGGAGCATCTCATGGGGCCCCTAATGTGTGGAGCATCTTATGGGGCCATAATGTGTGGAGCATCTTATGGGGCCATCAACCTTTATGCAGCATTGTATGGGGCAAATGTTTCTATGGAGCATCTTATGGGGCCATTATTAACCTTTGTGCAGCATTATATGGGGTATATTTTAATATGGAGCATCTTATGGGGCCCATCATGAACTGTATGGAGCATTATATGGGGCTCCTGATTCAATATGGATATTCAAAAACACTTAACCTACTGATGTTTCAATAAATTTACTTTTATTGGTATCTATTTTTATTTTTGACATTAACTGGTAGCTGCTGCATTTCCCACCCTAGGCTTATACTCGAGTCAATAAGTTTTCCCAGTTTTTTGTGGCAAAATTAGGGGGGTCGGCTTATACTCAAGTATACAGGTCCTTCTCAAAAAATTAGCATATAGTGTTAAATTTCATTATTTACCATAATGTAATGGTTACAATTAAACTTTCATATATTATAGATTCATTATCCACCAACTGAAATTTGTCAGGTCTTTTATTGTTTTAATACTGATGATTTTGGCATACAACTCCTGATAACCCAAAAAACCTGTCTCAATAAATTAGCATATCAAGAAAAGGTTCTCTAAACGACCTATTACCCTAATCTTCTGAATCAACTAATTAACTCTAAACACATGCAAAAGATACCTGAGGCTTTTATAAACTCCCTGCCTGGTTCATTACTCAAAACCCCCATCATGGGTAAGACTAGCGACCTGACAGATGTCAAGAAGGCCATCATTGACACCCTCAAGCAAGAGGGTAAGACCCAGAAAGAAATTTCTCAACAAATAGGCTGTTCCCAGAGTGCTGTATCAAGGCACCTCAATGGTAAGTCTGTTGGAAGGAAACAATGTGGCAGAAAACGCTGTACAACGAGAAGAGGAGACCGGACCCTGAGGAAGATTGTGGAGAAGGACCGATTCCAGACCTTGGGGAACCTGAGGAAGCAGTGGACTGAGTCTGGTGTGGAAACATCCAGAGCCACCGTGCACAGGCGTGTGCAGGAAATGGGCTACAGGTGCCGCATTCCCCAGGTAAAGCCACTTTTGAGCTACAGAGAAGCAGCACTGGACTGTTGCTAAGTGGTCCCAAGTACTTTTTTCTGATGAAAGCAAATTTTGCATGTCATTCGGAAATCAAGGTGCCAGAGTCTGGAGGAAGACTGGGGAGAAGGAAATGCCAAAATGCCTGAAGTCCAGTGTCAAGTACCCACAGTCAGTGATGGTGTGGGGTGCCATGTCAGCTGCTGGTGTTGGTCCACTGTGTTTCATCAAGGGCAGGGTCAATGCAGCTAGCTATCAGGAGATTTTGGAGCACTTCATGCTTCCATCGGCTGAAATGCTTTATGGAGATGAAGATTTCATTTTTCAGCACGACCTGGCACCTGCTCACAGTGCCAAAACCACTGGTAAATGGTTTACTGACCATGGTATTACTGTGCTCAATTGGCCTGCCAACTCTCCTGACCTGAACCCCATAGAGAACCTGTGGGATATTGTGAAGAGAAAGTTGAGAGACGCAAGACCCAACACTCTGGATGAGCTTAAGGCTGCTATTGAAGCATCCTGGGCCTCCATAACATCTCAGCAGTGTCACAGGCTGATTGCCTCCATGCCACGCCGCATTGAAGCAGTCATTTCTGCCAAAGGATTCCCGACCAAGTATTGAGTGCATAACTGAACATTATTATTTGTTGGTTTTTTTGTTTGTTATTAAAAAACACTTTTATTTGATTGGATGGGTGAAATATGCTAATTTATTGAGACAGGTTTTTTGGGTTATCAGGAGTTGTATGCCAAAATCATCAGTATTAAAACAATAAAAGACCTGACAAATTTCAGTTGGTGGATAATGAATCTATAATATATGAAAGTTTAATTGTAATCATTACATTATGGTAAATAATGAAATTTAACACTATATGCTAATTTTTTGAGAAGGACCTGTATACGGTATATATAATACTGTGGTGCTTCATACTTGTGATTATAGATTACCATGGTTGATTTTGTTACTTGACTGTCCTGTAAAGTTACAAAATGTTGAGTTTTTAACTTTAAGGAAAGAAGGAAGAAAGGCCAGTAGGATCCTGGAAACATAAGGTGACTTTGTGGAAAGTACCGTAGTTGTCATCACCATGTGAATAATATCTCTGCCCCTGCAGATACGTTCTAACAGGACTTTGTGATCTTTGTTTCATTTCCCTGTATGTGTTTCATACACTGCTTTTAATTTCACTGCAGGTTTGATCAAGTGTACTTCATATTATGGGATTGGGGAGTGGTCGTAGAGCAATGAAATCTCCACCACTTCTTCTTGCCGTGCTTCTAGCATGTGTGTTTGTCCTGGGAATAAACTACTGGATTACAAGCACTCGATGTGTGGAATTACAGGTGGGATTCCTTTTTTTCTTTGATGTATTTTTTTAATCTTGTACTGTGCAAATTATAGTCAGTTATTTTGTCTACAAATTACAAACGCATATTTTCTGCAAATTAACCACATATCCTGTTCAGCTCTGCTGCCAACAGATGAGGTGGCATCCGCTGCTTGGTACCATGGAACAGTTCTGGCTCAGTAGCTACATTCACTAGAGTGGACTTCAAAGAATATTGTACATGTGAAGGGATATAAATCTTTGTACTGTAGAACACTGTGCTTGCTAACATACAAAGCCATTTTTTTTCTAGTGTCATGAAAGTAAGTGTAATCATTTAATAATGAATTGGGAACGTTTTAGTCAACTTTTTTAAATACTAAAAAAGTTGTTTACTTGAACTACGGTTGAATGTGCAGGAGAGGGTAGATCTAAGAACCTCTAAATGTAGGAAGGGTTAATGACCCGTAGTTGCTAAGCCAAGGTTAAGCGGGATGGATCCTATGAATACATAAGGCACACAATATTGTTCAAGAGGTGCTTTTCCTGTAATATTGCAGGGAGGTCCATGCTTGCATGAGTACTCTGGTGCCTCAGTTGTTGATTCCTGAAGTAGGTAAGCACGTTATAGCCAGTTTGAAGAAATGTGGATGATAGGAGCCCTGTCCCGGCTGGTGACAGGTGCTTAATACATCAGATCCGGCAGTACCTGTGTGCACGATGAGGTACTTCCACGACCTGTGTGACGTTATCTGTCATGTGACGTCCGCGGTCATGTGGTGGTGACGCGATCAAGTACGGTAAGTGAAATACTACACTGTATGCAGAATTATTAGGCAAGTTGTATTTTGATCAGATGATACTTTTTATACATGTTGTCCTACTCCAAGCTGTTCAGGCTTGAGAGCCAACTACCAATTAAGTAAATCAGGGGATGTGCATCTCTGTAATGAGGAGGGGTGTTGTCTAATGACATCAAAACCCTATATAAGGTGTGCTTAATTATTAGGCAGCTTCCTTTCCTTTGGCAAAATGGGTCAGAAGAGAGATTTGACGGGCTCTGATAAGTCCAAAATTGTGAGATGTCTTGCAGAGGGATGCAGCAGTCTTGAAATTGCCAATCTTTTGATGCGTGATCACCGAACAATCAAGCGTTTAATGGCAAATAGCCAACAGGGTCGCAAGAAGCATGTTGGGCAAAAAAGACACAAAATAACTGCCCATGAATTGAGGAAAATCAAGCGTCAAGCTGCCAAGATGCCATTTGCCACCAGTTTTGCAATATTTCAGAGCTGCAACGTTACTGGAGTAACAAAAAGCACAAGGTGTGCAATACTCAGGGACATGGCCAAGGTAAGGAAGGCTGAAAAACGACCACCTTTGAACAAGAAACATAAGATAAAACATCAAGACTGGGCCAAGAAATATCTTAAGACTGACTTTTCTAAGGTTTTATGGACTGATGAAATGAGAGTGACTCTTGATTGGCCAAATGGATGGGCCAGAGGCTGGATCAGTAAAGGGCAGAGAGCTCCACTCCGACACAGACGCCAGCAAGGTGGAGGTGGGGTACTCGTATGGGCTGGTATCATCAAAGATGAACTTGTGGGACCTTTTCGGGTTGAGGATGGAGTGAAGTTGAACTCCCAGACCTACTGCCAGTTTCTGGATGACAACTTCAAGCAGTGGTACAGGAAGAAGTCGGTATCGTTCAAGAAAAACATGATTTTCATGCAGGACAATACTCTATCACATGCCTCCAACTACTCCACAGCGTGGCTGGCCAGTAAAGGTCTCAAAGAAGAAAAAATTACATGGTCCCCTTGTTCACATGATTTGAACCCCATGGAGAACCTGTGGTCCCTCATAAAATGTGAGACCTACAGGGAGGGAAAAGAGTACATCTCTGGGAACAGTGTCTGAGAGGCTGTGCTGGCTGCTGCATGCAATGTTGATCGTAAACAGATCAAGCAACTGACAGAATCTATGGATGGAAGGCTGCTGAGTGTCATCATAAAGAAAGGTGGTTATATTGGTCACTCATTTTTGGGGGTTTTGTTTTTGCATGTCAGAAATGTTTATTTCTAAATTTTGTGCAGTTATATTGGTTTACCTGGTGACCATAAACAAGTGAGATGGGAATATATTTGGTTTTTATTAAGTTGCCTAATAATTCTGCACACTAATAGTTACCTGCACAAACAGATATCCTCCTAAGATAGCCAAATCTAAAAAAAAACCCACTCCAACTTCCAAAAATATTAAACTTTGATATTTGAGTCTTTTGCGTTGATTGAGAATAGTTGTTGATCAATAATAAAAATAATCCTGTAAAATACAACTTGCCTAATAATTCTTCACACAGTGTATGATGCACATTTTTTGCCGCTAAAAAACAGAGATTTACTGCAAAGTGAAAGATTTCTGAAATCTCATGAACATATTGTTTGTTTTCCTTGAAGATTTGAAGCCGTTTCAAATTTGCTACATGTCAATTCTTCCAGCTTTTTTGGAGCATTTTTCACCCATTCAAATGAATAGGAAAAAAAATGCATCTCTATGCAAAAATGCATTGTTTTCAGTCTCTAGAGGTTGTCTAATGATGAGGAAATAAATCACAAAATAATCTAAAAAGTTACAATATAGTATAAAATGGAACCAAGAAAAAAAGTGAACCTATATATATTTTTGTGTGTGTGGATAGATATATTGATAGATATTGTGTATGTATGTATATACCGTATATACTCGAGTATAAGTCGAGTATTTCAGCACATCTTTTTTAGCACAAAAAAAAAAAGCCCACTTGGCTTATAGTCGAGTGAGGGTCCCAGAAGATGGAGGGGGAGTGGAAACAGTGGGTCACAGAAGGCAGGAGCCGGCTGCTAAAGGGAAATTAATATTCACTGAAAATTCATTGATCTTTAATAGCGTGCACAGTAGTGCTGTGAATAGTCATTCCCTTAGCTAGCAGGCACGCGTGACCACCCTGCAGCTGCTGACACCGGAAGAAGACGCTGCGAAGGAGCACAGGGACGTTAAGTAAGGATGTTTTTTTTTTTGTTTGTTTCTTTGTTTTTCTGATGGGAGCCATGCATACAAGGATAGGGATGAGGAGCCATGCATACAAAGATAGGGATGAAGAGCCATGCATTCCTGGATGGGGATGAGGAGGCCATGCGGACCAGGATGGGGATGAGGAGGCCATGCGGACCAGGATGGGAATGAGGAGGCCATGCGGACCAGGATGGGGATGAGGAGGCCATGCGGACCAGGATGGGGATGAGGAGGCCATGCGGACCAGGATGGGGATGAGGAGGCCATGCGGACCAGGATGGGGATGAGGAGGCCATGCGGACCAGGATGGGGATGAGGAGGCCATGCGGACCAGGATGGGGATGAGGAGGCCATGCGGACCAGGATGGGGATGAGGAGGCCATGCGGACCAGGATGGGGATGAGGAGGCCATGCGGACCAGGATGGGGATGGATGAGGAGGCCATGCGGACCAGGATGGGGATGGATGAGAAGGCCATGCGGACCAGGATGGGGATGGATGAGAAGGCCATGCGGACCAGGATGGGGATGGATGAGAAGGCCATGCGGACCAGGATGGGGATGAGAAGGCCATGCGGATTATAGTGACAGGGTCACTGATGTTGTACATAAGGGGAGATATGTGGCATAAAGGTTGCTTTCCTGTGTGCTGTGAAACCTATAAGTGTTTTCTCCAGCATGATATGTGCTGAGAGCAATCCAGTCGCTATATGGGCCTGCCTTTCATGGTGGGTAGGTCAGAGATGAGCGGGACGCCTACCCACCATATCTCCACCTCCAGGGTGTGTCTGGAGGGGAGTTACGGTAAATGTCCAGCTAGTTTTTTTTTCCTCAGGCTATATGTGTGAAGGAAAGCAAGCCTCCAGATTGTTAGCTCCTGCGAGAGCTGCCGTGTGCGTTATCCCAGAGGACCTGGGCAGGACTGTGTATGAACTGTTTATTTTCATTAGAGCCGGACAGGCTTTCTTTCTGTTACCATTTTGTTATTTTGGTTTATGAGGCAATAAACCACTGAGAGACTTTAACCACCCGTGTGCCCGAGTCTACCTCGAGGAGCAGCTCAACCTGTCAACCCCTCACAATATATACATACCCCATTCTCATGTACAGCACCATGGAATCAATGGTGCTATATAAATAAATAAATAATAATAATTTACTCACGCAATCCCTGCATGTGTTGCGGCTGTTGAACAGCCCCAAGACATGCATCCTCGGGGACTCGAACATATGTTTTGAGCGTACTGAAGACACTTTTGTTAGCCTCCACTGTGGCTTCTAAGCATTCTCACTCTGCAGTATACAAGTTTTGATCGTTCACTTACATCATTGGGTTATAGTCCTACAATCTTTCATTTTCTATTTGCTATAAATTATACTGCATTTCTATTACTGGTGCTGATTTATCAGTCAGGAATATTTCTTGCAGCCACACTTGGAGTAATTAGTATTTATTTTCTTAAGGGGACTTTCTGAAAAATGGCAAAGCATAATAAAATGCCCATAACGTGCCTTTGAAATCCTCTGCAATTTCATTGTTGCTGCTATAGCGGTCCTTGATTGACCTGTGGTTATGCTGTCATGTACATAGGTCACATGACCCCGCAGACAATTACTGGCCTTGACATTGAAACTGGGATGTACAACACATGACCTCCTGTTGGCAATGATTGGCTGCATCCGCCACATTACCAGTTGCAGGACTGG
This sequence comes from Ranitomeya imitator, assembly GCF_032444005.1. Lineage (NCBI taxonomy): Eukaryota > Metazoa > Chordata > Amphibia > Anura > Dendrobatidae > Ranitomeya > Ranitomeya imitator. The sequence continues at coordinate 403,682,668 of NC_091282.1, forward strand.
TTTGAATCTATAGAGTGGTGGCAATGGAATGACTAATGGTTTGAAAGGTGAATTAACACCGTAGCTATATCACATTGCATTAAAGGGGATTTTTTAAATTTTGCCTACAAGCTGGGAGAGACAAAATATTTGATATTTTGTGATATTTGATTGACCGCTTACAAGGAACTGATGAGAGCTTCTGTATGAATAGGGGAAAGCCATAACATGAAATCATATCTAGCTTTTCTCCTAGACTGAAATTTTTGCAAAGTACCAGCAACACTGTCCTAAAATGTTCTTCTCAGGTACGCTGAAATGTAGTGGTCCATCATGTAACAGTTATTTATAGACCACCAGACAACTTGTGAACCATTTTATAGTTTGTTTGTTTTTTTCTTTAAAACTTGGAGGTGAAGACTGTAAAGGAGATATTCCATTACTCATTCTGTTACCATGGATTAGATCTCTACATTAGGTACTTGGCACATATGTTGGGAAGGCTGTGAAATGCGCGAAGTGAACTTTTACTAACAAAGTGACATTTCCAGGAAAAACTGCCTCGCCTCTAAAGCCTTAAAGGAACACTAAATCAAAAAATGAATGCTTCAATTACACATGGTTATAATTCTCACTGTATGCTGGTTTGCAACATTTTCTGCATGATCCTGAAACCGTTTTGTAGAAATCCTGCAAAAATCAGTGGTTTTGCTTTACTAAGCAGTTCAATCTTTAGCTGTTGGGCAATTTGGCTAAAGAGGCAGCAGAACCTAAAAGGAATGTATTGTCAGGTTATTTTCTGCCGTTTAAATCAATTTTTTTTGCTAAATGTATTTTGAAAATACGTTTGTATTTTTTTTTAAAACACCATGAAATGGTAATATCTTGCAATTTTCTTATTCGCTACTTATACTTTGTCCATTGAGGAATAATTTTTAGCAGATATATCTGATAACACAGGATCCATGAATCACAATAGGTTGTTACAGCTGTCGATTCTTCCCCTTCCATCAGTGACCTTTGCACATGCTCATTAGATGCTTCTATAAAGAATCATAGAATATTGGAGTTGGAAGAGACCTCCTGTGTCATCATGTCCAACTCCCAGCTCACTGCAGGGTTCACTAAGCCATCTCTGAAAGATGTCTGTCCAGCGTTTGTTTGAAGACTTCCATTGGAGGAGAACTCGCCACCTCTCGAGGCAGCCTGTTCCACTCATTGATCACTCTCACTGTCAAAAAGTTTTTTCTAATATCAAATCTGTATCTTTTCCCTTTCAGTTTCTTTCCAAGTGCTATAGAAAGATAGGGTCCGAGTCAGTCTCTTACTAGTAATCTGCATGCACATTTTCTGGAAGAATGAACCTAGATAAGTCCCTTTGGCAAGTGTGAAAATTGCAAGTTTTTTTTTATTTTCATACAGATTATTATGATTTTTATAAAATGACCAATAATTAAAAAAAATACATTCAACATAAAAAATGACACACATTCCCTTTGACAATCTCCAGTTGTGTAGGTTGCCTGATTCTGGCAGATCAGTAATGTCAAACTGCAAAAAGCTGTTATGTTGACTCATTTGGCGGAAGATATTCTTCTGCCATATGCATTAACAGTTTCACATTGCAAGTGCTGTTCTTTTAATGCACATGGAAGAAGATAATCCTCTGCCATGTGATATAGATGGCAGAAGATAAAATTGGTCAAGCATGGTAGTGTACAAGAGCATACATTGTACAGGACAGTAGTCTAGAGTGAATTCTAAAGGTAGAATACACTGTTATTGGTCAAGGCTGAGCAGCCGTATTCTGGCAGAATTCTAACTTAGAGAAACTAAAAAAAAAAAAAAAAGAGGAAAGCGCACCTTGTGCAGATCAGCAAGAAAGGAAGTTGGTGTGAGGTTAAAAAGGTGCTCGCCTATAGCGGATGTGCAGCTCAGGCACAACACTGAATAAAGCTGGATGAAGGCTGTTAGCTGCTGGTCCACCTGCAGGATCCCAGTGCGGTCAAGAAACAGTGTAGAGAAGGAAAGGATATTTTCAGGTGATTTGTTAAGCACTGTACAGAGGGTCATTCAATCAAGGGTGAAGACGCAAGTATTTTTATTTTTTTTAAATGTACTAGTTGGCCCATGCAAAATTTTCACACATTGGTTGTCAGGGGCGCAGGCAATTTCAGGAAAATCAAGCTGGTGAAATGTTAATGTATGTAATGAGATTATGAACACAGAGAGGATTATATATGTAGATTGGTAATACAATTGGTTTGATAAGTAGAGGCTAAAAAATGTCTTGAGATTGTGGTGCCACCTGCAGGTTTCTGAAAATGAATGTTTAAACTCTATTGATCAAATCGTGAATCTATGGTTTGTTTGTGTCTTTTCTTGCTGAAGGGGGCAAGTTTACCTTTCAAATGGTGTATTGTTTGTGTGTGTGGAGCGAAGTAATCACCGAAAAAGCAGTGCATGTTTACAAATGTGTTTGCATATGTGACTCATCTGTAGTGGAGTGTGCAATCCTCGAATTTGCCTGAAATTGGCTGGGCAAGCACTTTGTCAAGCTGGAAAGACCCCAAGGCAAATGCCACCTGCAGGAAATTTGACCTTGGCAATGGTGTATCATTTGTGTGTGTGGGTGGAGTATAAACGGAGCAAGTGTGCAATTGGATAGGCAGGGCATGTTTACAAATGTATTTGCATATGTGACTCGCCTGCAGTGAAGTGTGCAATCCTTCAATGTGCCTGAAATCTGCTGGGCAAGGAGTTCGGCAAGCTGGAAAGCCCCCAAGGCAAATGTTAGGATTTGTTTGTGATGTCTGGAAGCAGCTTTGTGGTAGTGTGCTTTGGAGCAGTGTGGTGCCACCTGCAGGTCATTTTTCCTTACTGCAGGTTTATGAAAATTAATGTTTAAACTGTATTTTGTGATCACATCGTGGATGTGTGGTTTGTTTGGCTATTTTCTTGCTGAAGGGGGCAAGTTTACTTTTGAAATGGTGTATAATTTTGTGTGTGTGGGTGCAGCATGAACGAAGATACAAAGTAATCACTGAAAAAGAGTGTTTAGAAATAATATATAAGGATTGCTATGCATTTTGGAGCAGTACTTGCTCCTTCATCAGGCAAAACTTAAATATAACCTAAGTTTTGCCAGATGAAGGAGCAAGTACTGCACTGCTTATGATTGACCAGGAGTACTGGAACTACAGTAGGACAGTTTGAATGCCAACTGGAAGGTAAATGGCGCTAAAGAGTGATATGTACATTATTATGAGACCTCATTGTCATTTTGGATCAACGCTTTATTCTTCTATTTCGTTATCTCAGAGCCGTGTGATGGAGCTGGAGGGCAGGATTCGACGGGCAGCAGCGGAAAGGGGAGCCGTTGAAATGAAAAAGAACGAATATGAAGACATGTTGGCAAAACAGAAAAAGCAGATTGACACTATCCAGTCGTTGCACAGCTCTCAGTTGCAGAATGTGCAGCTGTTATGTAAAAGTGAGAAGGTGGGAAGGTCTCTTATGTTATCTATACTCATTCGCTCTTCCACATCTACACTCCCATTATGTGAACTCAGATGACTTGTATTACAGCATTTGCTTTACTGATGCTTACATATTACTCATACTTTACAAGAGCCTGAAAATTCAAAAAGTACATTAGGAAATTCAATATGTAGTTTAATTTTTAAAGCCCAAGTTTGGTGAAACTTCACATTGGATGATTTTTCTTTGTTTGATGTATTTTCAGTGCACAGCATTCCTAAGTGCATCCCCTTTGAAAAGTAAGATTTTTATGCTGTTGAACACCGTAACAATTTACGGTACATAATTTTGACAAGACCTGAGTTTCATAGAGCATTTTTAACCCATAACATGAAATTTATATAACTTTCAGTGCTCAATGTTCAATTTTATTCAAATTAGTTGATACAAAAATCAATGCACCGCACATTAAAAACTACAACTTCTAGTATTTTGTATGACCTCAACAATTTTTAAGGAGAGCATCAAGTCTTCTAGGCATGGAATTAAGACGTTGGCAACATATTGCAATAGTTCTTTTTCTATTCTTCAAAAACAACCTCTTTTTATAGCTTGGATGCTAGGATTCCTAATGATCAATTCAGGAGTATTGAATCTGTCAGCGAAACTACTATTTTTCCACAATTCCACTTTTTTTTTTTTTTTTTTTTAATAAATACTTTAGACACTAACTGACTGTTTTGGAGCATCCACAATAATATACTTAGTCTAATAGTCTATTTAGATAAGCCAATAGTTGCCAAACGATTGTTTGTAGAAACAATTGTTCCCGATTGGCCGCCTGTCTAAACATGCTGACAATCACCTGATGAATGAACAAAGCGCTTGTTTGTCAGGAGAGGTGGTTTTAATGCATGCTTAAAAATCCTTATCAGCAGCATATCATCAGTCAACATATAGTAGTCCAGGTAGTAACAAAAATGATTAGTGGACAGCACTTCTGAGTGTAAAACACGTAGAAAATTTTGCAACTGTTGGAGCCTAATTTCTCATAACTTTTATGCCAGTATTATGGCTTATAAAGCTTTGAAAAATCACATCATTTTGGTGCACCTCAAGGTTGTGCTAAAATTTAGCAACTTTTGGTGTTCTTCCAATTTCATTCAACTGCAACAAAGTGGGTAGGACTGGGGCGTGGTGCCCTCCGCTCGTCCAGTAGGGACTGGAGTAGGATTTGTGGTGAGACACACACAGAGGTGACCCTTAAGGCCCCTTCACATTTAGCGACGCTGCAGCGATACCGACAACGATCCGAATCGCTGCAGCGTCGCTGGAGAGCTGTCACACAGACCGCTCTCCAGCGACCAACGATGCCGGTAACCAGGGTAAACATCGGGTAACTAAGCGCAGGGCCGCGCTTAGTAACCCGATGTTTACCCTGGTTACCATGCTAAAAGTAAAAAAAAACAAACAGTACATACTTACCTACCGCTGTCTGTCCTCCAGCGCTGCGCTCTCTGCTTCTCTGCTCTCCTCCTGTACTGTCTGGGAGCCGGAAAGCAGAGCGGTGACGTCACCGCTCTGCTTTCCGGCTCACAGCCAGTACAGGAGGAGTGCAGAGCGCAGCGCTGGAGGACAGACAGCTGTAGGTAAGTATGTACTGTTTGTTTTTTTTTACTTTTAGCATGGTAACCAGGGTAAACATCGGGTTACTAAGCGCCGCCCTGCGCTTAGTTACCCGATGTTTACCCTGGTTACCAGTGAAGACATCGCTGGATCGGTGTCACACACGCCGATCCAGCGATGTCTCCAGGGAGTCCAGCGACGAAATAAAGGTCTGGACTTTATTCAGCGACCAACGATCTCCCAGCAGGGGCCTGATCGTTGGTCGCTGTCACACATAACGATTTCATTAACGATATCGTTGCTACGTCACAAATAGCAACGATATCGTTAACAATATCGTTATGTGTGAAGGTACCTTTACTCATCTGACACTTCTGATTTATAAAGAGACTAGATGGCAGCCCGATTCTAAAGAATCGGGAGTCTAGAATCCATATATACTTTATTTATTCAAATGTAAGAATAATACAATTAATAAATAATAGTAAGAAAGAACAAAAAATGGCTGCACTCACCAGCTCTTGACAATTCTTATTTAAGGTACAGTTACACACACATTAGGAAAATAGCCAGTTAATAATAGGCAATAGTTCTTTGCAGGAATGCAGATATTAATAAATAGGCAGTTTATATTGCAGAGAAATTGCTGGGCAATAATGGACAATGTCCTTATGTGGCAAATAATAGAGCAATATACCCAATGTGGCAAAGAAGAGGTTAATAAACGGCAGTCTCTCAGTATAACAGTCAGTGAATAATAGGCAGTATATGGAGAAAACACCAAACAAAAGTTCAAAATTGGTGTGAAAATGTCACTGAACCACTTCACAACTAAATATATATAGTTTTGGTAAATGGTATTATAATTTTTTTGACGAAATTCGGCAGGAGCTTGAAGAGCAACGTCACTGGGCCCGCCTCCACGCAGTAGAAACTTGCTGTGAGGTAAAAATTCAAAAATCACACCAAAATGGCGGACGGAGTGTGTCACAGTACGGCACGTTTCTGATTGGTCGCTCGCAGCAGGCGGCAACCAATCAGACACTGGACACTGTTGACGTCACTTATCTCCGGACATTAGCTCCGGACATTATCTCCGCACATTAGCCCCGGACATTAGCTCCGGGCAAAGCCACGGAAGTTGGCACAAATTGCAGGAAGTAGTATTCTAGGCAATTAATCTCCGGACATTAGCTCCGGACATTAGCTCCGGACAAAGCCACGGAAGTTGGCACAAATTGCAGGAAGTAGTATTCTAGGCAATTATATATTAGATGTGTTCTTCTTCCAGAACCAGGAGCCTCTGACTCCAGCACATCTCTGGATGAAGACCTGAGTTATCACCAGCATGTTTTCATGCTGGTTTAAAGCAGCTCCTTCAAAATGGATGGTGCTTCAGAGGAGCCAACGCGAGAGGGGTCAAGGCTATTCCTGCCCATCAAATTCCACAAATGTGCTGGCATTTTTTTACACCACAAATGCTTAATTTACTCGGACTCCCATGACAGCACGACAGAGAGAGGGGATCCGCCCATTAGGAACAGGAAACCTACAGATACAAAAGGGCGGTACCTCTCCCTTGCCTCAGTTGGTTTCCTGTTCCTGAGGGGACGGGTGCCTACAGACGAAGGAGCCCAGGCCGGCCGGCCGATTACGGTAGTGGGGGGGGTCTCCTACCTCGGCCGGTGCGGAGATCCCTGGAGACACCACGGTGGTCCTTGCTGGATTGCACGTCGGTGGTGTTCGCAGCAGGGAGCGGAGTCCGGAGGATTTCCTGCATCCATCAGCGTCGGCGCAGGTAAGTATTCCCATTGGTGGTGCAGCGGTGCGGCATGGCTGCGGGTGCCGGGCTCCGATGTGTGGGCGAGCTCCGGAGCGCTGCCGATCCGTCCCCGGCGTCCTGCACCGCTCTCAGCGTGTGCTGGAGCGTTTCCGGGTGCGGTGACGTGGGGGGGCGGAGTCTGGTAGCCGCTTCCGGGTCGCCGGGCGTCTGCGCATGCGCGGGCGTTCCAAGATGGCGGCGCCCATCGCATCTGAGCGCCGGTTCATCATACAGCCCTCTGCCCTCCTGACTGTGTCCAGGAACCAATAGGGATAGCGCTGGCCTATCTGCTGACCGGATCCAAGGGGGATATAAGCAGGTCACAATTTCAGAACCATGCTTTTGGTCGTAATCCGTCATGGAGAGTGGTGGTGAGCAGCAGCAGCTGTCAGACGAGATGCGTCAGAAGCCCAAAAAGGATAGAGGCGACCAACCTAGTCGGAAAAGCTCATCCGAACAGGGATCCAGAGCTTCGTCTAGGAAAGAACCCCCTCGGATTCCGGTATTTGACTTGGGCGCACAGGTAAGTGATCTACGTGAAAGTTCACTCTGTGACGCGGCCCCTTATACTTTATCTTTCCAGGGGAAGAAAAGTACGGAAAAATCCAAGCATAAGGAGTGTGCCCTCTGTGGAGTCCCCTTACCCGACTCCTGTACTAAAAAGTTATGTGCCCCCTGTATACAACAGACGGTGAGGTCTACAGGAGTGGTTGGGTGGAAGTGACCTTAGGTCGGATAGTAGTTATCACCTATATTGTCCTCCCCCAGGTAGCAGAAGAGTCCGTGGGTACGGCAAATTTAAAAGAAATGATCCGGCTGGAAGTAAGGGAGTCATTACGATCCCTATCCCAAGCGGAAGGCTCGAAGCATAGGACCCCTGTGTACTCTAATTCATCAGAAGAGGAAAGAGAAGAAAATATTTATCTCTCTAGTCCTTTCTCCTCTTCATCAGATGAAGAGTCTGGACGATTTTGTCTACCCTTAGATAAAATTGACAAGGTAGTCAAATCAGTTAGGGGCACGATGGGTATAGAGGAACCCAAATCACAGCCCTCCAAACAGGAGTTAATGTTTAGTGGTTGGACTCGGCCGTAGCAAAGGCGTCAAAGAAAGCCTCATTACCCTTTGAGGATATGGGGTCCCTCAAAGATCCCCTAGACAGAAAGGCGGATATCTTTCTTAAAGGTACCTGGGAGATGGCGGCTGGATCCCTCAGACCAGCAGTGGCCACAACATGCACAGCCAGATCATTAATGGTCTGGCTAGATCAATTAGAGTCTCAGCTGAAGGATGGGGCATCCAGAGATTCTATTTTGAAAGCGCTTCCGACAATTCAGAATGCTGCAGCCTTCCTATCGGATGCTTCTGTGGACTCTGTCAGAATGGCGGCCAGAGCAGCAGGTCTATCTAACGCGGCTCGCAGGGCCCTATGGTTAAAGTGCTGGTCAGGGGACATCCAGTCCAGAACTAAGCTCTGCGCCATTCCGTGCGAGGGACAGTATCTCTTCGGTCCAATGCTGGAAGAGTTACTGGGAAAGGCAAGCGATGATAAAAAGAAGTTCCCAAGTCTGTACTCGGCATCCTACCGCCGACCCTTCAGTCGAAGAAGATTTGGTCGTGGGAAGAAACGCGGGTCCTCTCCCACTAGAGAGAGTTTCAGATGGGAAGACAGACGCGGTAGAGGTACGGGATATATGTTTCGCCGTTCCTCAAAGGATCAGAAAAAACCAGACCAATGACTAGCAATCCCTGTGGGGGGCAGACTGTCAGCATTCTCCTCAGCATGGCTTGACATAACGAACAGTAGATGGGTCAGAGGCATTGTTACTAAAGGTCTAAGGCTGGACTTCAATCATTGGCCTCGGGATAAATTCAAAGTAACCCCTTATCGTTCCTCCCCCCTGGAGCAAGCAGCCCTAGAGGCTGAAGTCATGAACTTATGCGCCAAGAATGTATTCGTGGAAATTCCAGATTCAGAAAAAGGAAGGGGATTTTATTCTCCTCTTTTTCTGATCAAAAAGCCAGATGGATTGTTTAGAACGATCATTAATCTAAAGCGTCTTAATGATTTCCTGGTTAATGAATCCTTCAAAATGGAAACGGTTAATTCAGCAATAAAGATATTGTTTAATCACTGTTTTATGGTAGTTGTAGATCTTAAAGATGCATACTATCATGTTCCAATACATGAAGATTTCCAGAAATTCCTGAGAGTAGCGGTGTCAATGGAGGGTAGCATTCACCATTTCCAGTTCAGAGTGCTCCCCTTTGGCTTATCTGCAGCTCCTAGAGTGTTCACAAAGCTAGTGGCTGAGGTTATGGCGCACTTGCGAGAGTCTGACATCCTGATCATTCCCTACTTGGATGACTTCCTTATAGTAGGGAGCTCAGCAGACCATTGCCTGTCCCAGCTAGAATCAGCCACATCCAGACTGGAGCGTCTGGGGTGGATCATAAATTATGAGAAATCCCGTTTACAGCCTCAAAAAATACAAAGATTCTTAGGACTATCATTAAACTCAGAAACACAACAATGTTGTCTTCCACTCGACAAATCTTTACATATTCAGCAACAGGTGTCTAAGGCAATTGACAAACCATCCATGACCCTTAGACAGGCTATGTCTCTATTGGGTTCCTTAACTTCCTGCATTCCCGCTGTCCGTTGGGCCCAATTCCACACCAGACCATTACAAGCTGAGGTGCTGGTTAATGACAAAATCTTACAGGGGTCCCTGCAGAGTCAGGTTACTTTAGGTCCAAAAGCACTCACATCTCTTAAGTGGTGGCTAGTCAGTGAAAACTTATCGGCGGGGGTTCCCTGGATGTCTCAGGTAACACGTGTGGTAACTACTGATGCTAGCCCTGCGGGTTGGGGAGCACACATGGATGACATGATGGTTCAGGGTCTATGGCCCCCTTCCCTAATATCAGCCTCCTCCAACCAGAAAGAATTAATGGCAATAGAGCTTTCAGTGAAAAAATTCCTCTCATATCTGCAGGGTCATCGTGTCAAGATCCTTTCGGACAACCGGGTGACGGTCGCGTACATAAATCATCAGGGTGGAACTCATTCCGAGTCACTGATGAGAGTGGCGGATCGTCTGTTCCAGACAGCAGAGAATCACTTTTTATCCCTATCCGCACTGCACATAAGAGGAAAGGAAAACGTCAAAGCGGACTTTCTAAGCCGCAACACCTTGAGACAAGGGGAGTGGTCCCTAAACAATTGCGTGTTCGATCAGATTGTCCACAAATGGGGACATCCAGATGTAGATCTATTTGCTACCAGGGACAACCGGAAGACAACAAAATTCTGTTCCCTAAATCCCAGGGAAAATCCTCTAGCCGTAGACGCTTTCCTGATCAATTGGGATTTTCAGCTGGCATACGCATTTCCTCCACTAGGCCTATTACCCTTGGTAGTCAGGAAGATAAGGGAAGATCGAGCCAGGGTTATATTGATTGCCCCATTCTGGCCCAGAAGGGCCTAGTTCACTTGGCTCAGGATCATGTCAGTGGAGGATCCCTGGGTACTTCCGGAGATTCCGGATTTGCTCTACCAGGGGCCGATCAGTCATCCGCAAGTAAAGAACCTTCTTTTAACGGCATGGACTTTGAAAGGGCGTTACTGAAAAACAAAGGGTTCTCCCCGAGTTTGATTGAAACCCTTATGAAAAGTAGGAAGCAGATAACCACAACAATCTACGCTAGAACCTGGCGAAAGTTTCTGGCCTCTTCTGATTTCAATTTAGAAGAAGGAATACCTGTAAAACAAATTTTAGAATTCCTGCAAAAAGGCTTAGAACTAGGTCTATCCACTAGTACTCTAAAGGTACAGGTCTCGGCCCTAGGGGCTCTATTCTCCTGTAACATTGCCAATAATTACTGGATCTCAAGGTTCATTAAGGCATCCAGTAGATCTAGACCCATTCAGAAAGATGCCTTGGGATCTCAACTTAGTCCTATCAGCATTGACTAAAGAGCCATTTGAACCTTTGCAAACAGCTTCAATTAAGGCACTATCCCTTAAGACAGCATTTCTGGTAGCAATTACATCTGCCCGTAGAGTAGGAGACATACAAGCTCTCTCCAGGGTATCCCCTTATACAGAGTTTCTACCAGACAGAGTAATCCTCAGACCGGACCCAGCCTATTTACCAAAAGTATCATCACGGTTTCACAGGTCACAAGAGATAATCTTACCATCCTTCCTCCCTAATCCTGCTAACCCTAAGGAAGAACTTCTCCATACATTAGACGTTAGGAGATGCCTGCTAGAATACATCTCGGTTACCGACACATGGATGAAAGATGATGCATTATTTTTATCTTTCCAAAATCCTAGAAAGGGACTTAGGGTATCAAAATACACATTAGCAAAGTGGATTAGGGAGGCTATCTCTTTGGCTTATACTGCAGGTGGGGGTCCGGCTCCGCAGAATCTGAGGGCGCATTCCACCAGGGCCATGGCTACATCCTGGGCGGAAAAATCTGGAGTATCAATCGACCAGATATGTAAGGCGGCCACATGGTCATCCCCGTCCACCTTCTTTAAGCACTATAGGTTGGATTTGGGGGCTTCCTCTGATCTCACTTTCGGGTTAAGGGTGCTACAGGCCATAGTCCCTCCCTAAGGTACCTTACATCTCTGTAATTCTCTCTGTCGTGCTGTCATGGGAGTCCGAGTAAAGCATTAAGCTACTTACTGGTAGCGGCGTTTCTCGGAGGCCCATGACAGCACCCTTAGTTCCCTCCCTATTCACTGGGGGTTGCACTTCCTATAGATGTATATATCTCACTCAGGATACCAGTTCCAAATATATAGCTGGAAATTTGTATATAATCTGTATATAATTGTATGTAGTGTATATTTTTTTGTGCCACTAACCGCGGTAGTCCTCTCAAGACTCTGAAATACAACTGAGGCAAGGGAGAGGTACCGCCCTTTTGTATCTGTAGGTTTCCTGTTCCTAATGGGCGGATCCCCTCTCTCTGTCGTGCTGTCATGGGCCTCCGAGAAACGCCGCTACCAGTAAGTAGCTTAATGCTTTCTAGCAAGGCTCAACACAGGCTTCCACCACTGAAGATACGTTAAATTCATTTAAGTGACCAGACGTGAAACTCCAGTCTTAATCAATAGGCCACTTAGGATAAAAACAACTTTTAAAGGGGTTTGCCTCTTAAATTGAGGACAGAATTTTGTGGCAATACAGGTCCTATGTCTGCACTTGAAAGTACAGCCTTTCTTGCAAACTGCACTTCCTGTCCACAAACTGGCTTTTTGTGGGGAAGCATGTGACCAGACCTGCCTGTCAGTTTCCTCCAACTGAAAACCAATTTTTCCCATCTGTATTATTTTTTCATTTTGAGGAGAGTGAGGGACATTTCTGCTCACATGCTTCTCTATTAATGGCCAGAAGGACTGAGAGGAAGGCTGCACTAAGTGCAGGATTAGAATTTGTAATTCTTAGTAATGACATAACATCGTGTTCCCAACACATCTTTTTCATTCACTTTTAGCTAGTGGCCTCATTCTCACTCTATAGGCTTACCACTTTTAATTTATTTCATATATCCCAGCTGGAATTAGACCATGGAGCCTCATATTTTCTCAGTCTACTATTTCTCTGAAGATTTTATTACTGCATAATCCATAATAATAAACGCTTATTATTTATTTATATAGCACCATTAGTTTGATGGTGCTGTATATGAGAAACGGTTACATACAGAGTTATAGATATCGTTTACAGTAAGCAAATTTACAATGGCAGCCTGGTACAGAGGGGAGAGGACCCTGTCCTTGCGGACTTACATTCTGCGGGATAATGGGCAAGAGACAGAAGGTTTGGGGGTACAGCAGCTCTGGTGGTGGTGAGGTGGCAGCTCGGGTGGTGGTGAGGCAGCAGGATGGTTATTGCAGGCTGTAGGCTTTCCTGAAGAGATGGGTTTTCTGGTTCCATCTGAAGGATCCTAGGGTGGTGGATAATCGGATGTGTTGAGGCATGGAATTACAGAGGATGGGGGATATTCGGGAGAAAGCTTGGAGGTGGTTGTTTGAGGAACGAACAAGTGTGGTGGAGAGTAGGAGGTCTTGCGAGGATTGAAGTTTGCGTGAGGGAAGATATTGGGAGATTAGTTCAGAGATATAGGGAGGGGACAGGTTGTGGATGGCTTTGTAGATCAGTGTTAGTAGTTTGAATTGGATTCGTTGGGGAATTGGGAGCCAGTGGAGGGATTTGCATAGAGGAAAATCAGGGGAGTAGCAAGGAGAGAGGTGGATTAGGCGAGCAGCAGAGTTGAGGACAGACTGGCGTGGTGCAAGAGAGTTAGTGGGGAGGCCACAGAGGAGGGTGTTGCAGTAGTCGAGGCGGGAGATGATGAGGGCATGCACATAAGTTTTAGTAGATTGAGGGCTGAGGAAGGGACGGATTCTGACAATATTTTTGAGTTGGAGGCGACATGAGGTGGCAAGAGTTTGGACGTGCGGTTTGAAGGACAGGGCTGAGTTGAGAATTACTCCGAGGCAGCGGATTACAGGTGCGAGAGAGAGCGTGATGCCGTTTACCATAATAGATAGATCCGGTAGGGGAGATACGTGAGGAGGAAAGATGGAGTTTGGTTTTGTCTACATTGAGTTTTAGAAAGCGAGAGGTGGAGGATATGGCTGATAGACACTTCGGGATTCTGGACAGCAGGGAGGTGACATCTGGGCCAGAGAGGTAGATCTGAGTGTCGTCCGCCTAGAGGTGGTACTGGAAGCCTTTGCCATGTCCTAGGCAAAGGGTATAGATGGAAAAAAGTAGGGGTCCCAGGACAGAGCCTTGAAGGACACCAACAGAGAAATTGAGGGATGAGGAGGTAGTGTGGGAGTGGGAAATGCTAAATGTGCTGTCGGAAAGGTATGAGGCAATCCAGGACAGGGCAAGGTCTTTGATGCCAAGGGAATAAAGAATCTGTAGCAGTATGCAGTGGTCAACTGTATCAAAGGCAGAGGACAGGTCGAGTAGGAGGAGGATGGAGAACTGTCTGTTGGCTTTGGCTGTGAGTAAGTCATTAGTAATTTTGGTCAGGGCAGTTTCAGTGGAGTGGTGGGGGCAGAAGCCAGACTGTCAAGGAGAGAGATGAGAAGTGGGAGGAAAGTTGAGCATGGGCATGCTGCTCAAGGAGTTTTGAAATAAACGGGAGCAGTGATATGGGGCAATAGCTGGGCATAGCAGTTCGGTCAAGGTTTGTTTTTTTGAGGATGGGTGTGATGGTGGCATGTTTGAAGGCAGAGGAAGATAGCAGAAGATAGTGATAGGTTGAAGAGATGGGTTAGGGCTGGAATGAGTGTGTTAGTGAGGTTGGGAAGCAGGTGGGAAGGGATGGGGTCAAGTGCACAGGTGGTGAGGTGTGATTTGGAAAGGAGGTGAGTAAGCTCTCCTTCAGTGATGGTAGAGAGGGAGGTCATTAGGGAAGGGCAGAGGTCTGGTATATGGAGTGGTGGGGGTGATGGAACAGTGAAGGTTTGCCTTGTTTGGTTGATCTTATTTTTGAAGTAGGTGGCAAAGTCCTTGGAAGAGATGGTACTATGGTACTAATCACATTTTGTTTTGTTTTTTTGCGCACCATCTGTCGGCAAAAAAAAAAAAAAACAGATATATCTGTTTTTGATCCGTCATTGATCACAATTACCCATACAAGCGTAATGGTCAGTGAAAAATCACTGACAACATAACATTGCCGTCCGTGTGGAATTTGTGCAAGGAGAAACTGCTACTTTATTTATTTTTTTACATAAGAGAAAATCGCTGATTTTTAAAACTGAAACACTAACCAAATACTTGAAATTCTGATTCAAAACATTGATGAAAATCTGACAGATTTTTGCTTACAAGAAAAATGACTGTCTGAATGAGCCCTAATGGTAAGTGCACACTGCTATCAGTAGTGGTTTGATGGCTTCCCTACAGTGGGATTTTAGCGAACCCCTGATGGAGCCATTGTGCTCCTATGTAGTGGAATGCATATTTTTAGTGAGCCAATGACTTATAACCCTCTGAAAAGATGTACTCCGCCGCAAAGGAGCACAAACGGAGTGCATTAGTACTGAGTCATTGTAATGAATGGTTCCATCGTGGGTACCGAGTGATGCATCCAACCACCACTGAAAATAGTGTGTACTTAGCCTTAGACTGCGTTCACACATTGCAGCGATGGTGCAGTTTTTGTCACAAATTCAATAAAACCAAAACGTTTTAGTACAGAATTTGAAATCTCGCAGCCAACTATGCACGTTTGTTGTGGGGAAAAAAAACCATCTAAGCTACAATGTGTAAACTCAACCTTATTGTCAAAGATGCCGTGTGAACAAGTCCTAGCGCCTTATACAGGTCCTTCTCAAAAAATTAGCATATAGTGTTAAATTTCATTATTTACCATAATGTAATGATTACAATTAAACTTTCATATATTATAGATTCATTATCCACCAACTGAAATTTGTCAGGTCTTTTATTGTTTTAATACTGATAATTTTGGCATACAACTCCTGATAACCCAAAAAACCTGTCTCAATAAATTAGCATATTTCACCCATCCAATCAAATAAAAGTGTTTTTTAATAACAAACAAAAAAACCATCAAATAATAATGTTCAGTTATGCACTCAATACTTGGTCGGGAATCCTTTGGCAGAAATGACTGCTTCAATGCGGCGTGGCATGGAGGCAATCAGCCTGTGACACTGCTGAGATGTTATGGAGGCCCAGGATGCTTCAATAGCGGCCTTAAGCTCATCCAGAGTGTTGGGTCTTGCGTCTCTCAACTTTCTCTTCACAATATCCCACAGATTCTCTATGGGGTTCAGGTCAGGAGAGTTGGCAGGCCAATTGAGCACAGTAATACCATGGTCAGTAAACCATTTACCAGTGGTTTTGGCACTGTGAGCAGGTGCCAGGTCGTGCTGAAAAATGAAATCTTCATCTCCATAAAGCATTTCAGCCGATGGAAGCATGAAGTGCTCCAAAATCTCCTGAGAGCTAGCTGCATTGACCCTGCCCTTGATGAAACACAGTGGACCAACACCAGCAGCTGACATGGCACCCCACACCATCACTGACTGTGGGTACTTGACACTGGACTTCAGGCATTTTGGCATTTCCTTCTCCCCAGTCTTCCTCCAGACTCTGGCACCTTGATTTCCGAATGACATGCAAAATTTGCTTTCATCAGAAAAAAGTACTTGGGACCACTTAGCAACAGTCCAGTGCTGCTTCTCTGTAGCTCAAAAGTGGCTTTACCTGGGGAATGCGGCACCTGTAGCCCATTTCCTGCACACGCCTGTGCACGGTGGCTCGGGATGTTTCCACACCAGACTCAGTCCACTGCTTCCTCAGGTTCCCCAAGGTCTGGAATCGGTCCTTCTCCACAATCTTCCTCAGGGTCCGGTCTCCTCTTCTCGTTGTACAGCGTTTTGGGCCACATTGTTTCCTTCCAACAGACTTACCATTGAGGTGCCTTGGTACAGCACTCTGGGAACAGCCTATTTGTTGAGAAATTTCTTTCTGGGTCTTACCCTCTTGCTTGAGGGTGTCAATGATGGCCTTCTTGACATCTGTCAGGTCGCTAGTCTTACCCATGATGGGGGTTTTGAGTAATGAACCAGGCAGGGAGTTTATAAAAGCCTCAGGTATCTTTTGCATGTGTTTAGAGTTAATTAGTTGATTCAGAAGATTAGGGTAATAGGTCGTTTAGAGAACCTTTTCTTGATATGCTAATTTATTGAGACAGGTTTTTTGGGTTATCAGGAGTTGTATGCCAAAATCATCAGTATTAAAACAATAAAAGACCTGACAAATTTCAGTTGGTGGATAATGAATCTATAATATATGAAAGTTTAATTGTAATCATTACATTATGGTAAATAATGAAATTTAACACTATATACTAATTTTTTGAGAAGGACCTGTAGTTATCACAAGGTGTAATGTCTTATATGTGAAGTTGTTGCTTTAGTTCAGATACTACTTAGCACTTTCCTCAATAACAAGGAGTGTCAAGAAAAGTTTTTTTTTTTTTTATTAATGTCTTTTACAAGATTAACAAGAAATATATTAAAATATAGATATAATGCACGTTCTGATCAACATGGCATTCAAATGGGCCTTTGGGCGCTTCTTTTTCATCCGTTTGTTGCCTCTATGAGCAATGGGTCTAGGAGAGAATTACCGTAGTTTTGTTTTTTTTAAACGCATAGAATGTTCCCAAGGGGGGGGGGGGGGAGGGGGGGAGTTGTCACATCACGCATAGAATGTTCCCACGGGGGGGGGGGGGGGATTTGTGACATCACGCATACAATGTTCCCACGGGGGATTTGTAACATCACGCATAGAATGTTCCCATGGAGTGGGGGGAGGTTTGTGACATCACGCATAGACTGTTCCAATGTGAGGGATTTGTGACATCATGCATAGAATGTACCCACGGGGGTTGTGACATCACGCATAGAATGTTCCCATGGTGGGATTTGTGACATCACGCATAGAATGTTCCCACGGGGGGAAGATTTGTGACATCACGCATAGAATGTTCCCATGGAGCGATTTTTATTTTTTTTTGACATCACGCATAGAATGTTCCCATGAAGGAGGATTGGTGTCATCATGCATAGAATGTTCCCACGGAGCGATTTTTTTGACATCACGCATAGAATGTTCCCAAGGGGGGATTTGTGACATCACGCACAGAATGTTCCCACGGGAGATTTGTGACATCACGCATAGAATGTTCCAACGGGGGGATTTGTGACATCACGCATAGAATGTTACCACGGGGGGGTGGGGGGGGGGTGGATTTGTGACATCACTCGTAGAATTTTCTCACGGGGTGGGGGTGTTTGTGACATTCCGCATAGAATGTTCCCAAGGGGGGGGAGTTGTGACATCATGCGCACAATGTTCCCACAGGCAATGTTTGTGGCATCACACATAGAATGTTCCCACAAGGGTGCTTTGTGACATCATGCATAGAATGTTCTCACGGGGGGAATTTGTGACATCACAAATAGAATGTTCCCACGAGGGGATTTGTGACATCATGCATAGAATGTTACCATGGGGGGAATTGTGACATCACGCATAGAATGTTCCCACGGGGTGGAGGATTTGTGACATTACGCATAGAATTTTCCCACGAGGGATTTGTGACACCACGCATAGAATGTTCCCACTGGGGGGATTTGTGACATCACGCATAGCATGTTCCCACGGGGGGGTTGTGACCACTTTTAGAATGTTCCCAAGGGGGGATTTGTGACATCACGCATGGAATGTTCCCACAGGGGGTGGGGATTTGTGACATCACGCATAGAATGTTCCCACGGGGGGGATTTTTGACATCCCACATAGAATGTTCCCATAGGGGGAGCTTGTGACATCACATATAGAATGTTCCTACAGGGATATTTGTGACATCCCGCATAGAATGTTTGCACGGGAGGGTTGTGACTTCACGCATAGAATATTTCCATGGGGTGGATTTATGACATTATGCATAGAATGTTCCCACGGGGTGGGGGGGGGGGGGGGGATTTGAGATATCACGCATAGAATGTTCCCATGAGGGAGGATTGGTTCTCACGTGGTGGGTGTGGTAGTGACATTACGCATAGAATATTCCCACAGGGGAGTTGTGACATCACGCGCACAATTTTTACACAGGCGATATTTGTGACATCATGCATAGAATGTTCCCATAGGGGGTTGAGGTTTGTGACATCACGCATAGAATGTTCCCGTAGGGGGTTGAGGTTTGTGACATCACTCATAGAATGTTCCCACAGGGGGATTTGTGACGTCACACATAGAATGTTACCATGGGGGGATTTGTGACATCACTCATTAAATGTTCCCACAAGAAGGGTGGGTAATTTGTGACATCACGCACAGAATGTTCCCACAGGAGGAGGTTGTGACATCACGCATAGAATGTTCCTACGAGGGGGAGAATGCGACATCACGCATACAATGTTCCCACAGGTGATATTTGTGAAATCACTCATAGAATGTTCCCACGGGGGGGATTTGTGACATCCCATATAGAATGTTTCTATGATGGGGGAGGTTGTGACATCACGCATAGAATGTTCCCATGGGGTGGATTTGTGACATCACGCATAGAATGTTCTAACGGGGGAAGATTTGTGACAACACGCATAGAATGTTCCCATGGGGTGGAGGATTTGTGACATCACGCATAGAATTTTCCCACGAGGGATTTGTGACATCACGCATAGAATGTTCCCACGGGGGGGGGGGATTTGTGACATCACGCATAGAATTTTCCCACGGGGGGAAGATTTGTGACATCACACATAGAATATTCCCACGGGGGGGATTTGTGACATCACGCATAGAATGTTCCCACGGGGTGGAGGATTTGTGACATCACGCATAGAATTTTCCCACGAGGGATTTGTGACATCACGCATAGAATGTTCCCACGGGGGGGGGGGGGGGTGATTTGTGACATCACGCATAGAATTTTTCCACGGGGGGAAGATTTGTGACATCACACATAGACTATTCCCACTGGGGGGATTTGTGACATCACGCATAGAATGTTCCCACGGGGTGGAGGATTTGTGACATTACGCATAGAATTTTCCCACGAGGGATTTGTGACATCACGCATAGAATGTTCCCACGGGAGGGATTTGTGAAATCACGCATAGAATGTTCCCACGGGGGGAAGATTTGTGACATCACGCATAGAATTAACAGATAGAGAAGATATGCAAACCAATGGAATCCACCTTAAATAATCATTTTAATAAAATTGATTATTTACGGTGGATCCCATTGGTTTGCATATCTTCTCTCTCTGTTCAGTAATTATTTATATGCAATGGCTGATCCCTAATTTTTGTATGGGAGTGGTGCCCGCTTTTCTCTCTCTTTATATAATCATGCATAGAATGTTCCCACGGGGGGAGGATTTGTTACATCACGCATAGAATGTACCCACGGAGGGGATTTGTGACATCACGCATAGAATGTTCCACGAGGGAGATTTTTGACATCACGCATAGAATGTTCCTTCTGGGGGATTTGTGACAGCACGCATAGAATGTTCCCATGGGGGGGGGATTTGTAACATCACACATAGAATGTTCCCACGGGAGATTTGTGACATCACGCATAGAATGTTCCCACGAAGGGATTTGTGGAATCACGCATAGAATGTTCCCACTGGGGGATTTGTGACATCACGCATAGAATGCTCCCACGGGGTGGGGCTGGCGATTTGTGAAATCAAGCATAGAATGTTCCCATTGGGGTGGGGGGGTTGACCTTCGTCTTTCTGCAGTGTCTAGTTGTAGTTACAAGCCAAGGTACAGTACATACTAATCTCTTTGCAGACCCCCTGTTAAAACACACACACTTTTTTCCTGCATTTGTATTTAAAATCCTCATAATTGCTTTGATTTTTTTGCATTTTTTTTTATTTTTTTTTACCTGACAAAATAGTTATGACTTCACCATGTCAACAAACTTAAAGGAAAAACTGAAGAAACTTTTGGAGGTTGTAAATTTTTTTTTTTCCCCCTCCATTTCTGTGTTGCATCATCCATTGTTTCCTTTTGGCGCTCCTCATAAATCCTGTGTAGAGTTTTATTATAGGTGTCATAAAGCAATAGAATTGTACTTTGGACTTTACTGATATATGAATGCACATCTTCATTACTTATGTACAGCATTATTGCTAGTCACGATGGTCAGGAATGTACAGAGTCATTTTGTGGGTTAGTCTGTCACCTTTGAACAACGTTTTACAATTTTATATAGCAATAAACAATATATAAAATGTTATTTTTATAATAATTCAACATTTCACATACATTGCTTTCCTTGGCTAATTAACCTTTTCCTGAACCAATGTGGCAGCCAGAGTTCAGAGTTATAGTCATGATTTTGAAGAGTTCATTGTATTGAAACAGCACTATACAGCCCAATAAGTGATACATCTCTGTAATCAGGGTCTCTGCTCCTAAATCATGGTGTGCTCAAATTACATAACAAAAACCTGCTGGCAGATTCCTTTTAAATATATTGGCAGAGCATATATGTGACTGTTCTGGCACAATTGATGTCATCTATTTTCCTATATGACGATCGTAATGCGAACTGTCCAATCTTTGCAAACCTGAGATACGAAAAAAAAAGCAGAGCTAAAAAAATAAGTTTGTATTTCTTATTTTTTTTTCAAATATCTTACAGTTGTGGCCAAAAGTATTGACACCCCTGCAATTCTGTCAAGATAATACTCATTTTGATTGCAAACACAAATTATTTGGTATTATTATCTTCATTTAATTTGTCTCAAATGAAAAAACACAAAAAGAATTGTCCTAAAGCCAAATTGGATAGAATTCCACACCAAACATAAAAAAGGGGGTGGACAAAAGTATTGGCACTGTTCGAAAAATCATGTGATGCTTCTCTAATTTGTGTCATTAACAGCACGTGTAACTTACCTGTGGCACCTAACAGGTGTTGCCAATAACTAAATCACACTTGCAGCCAGTTGACATGGATTAAAGTTGACTTTACCTCTGTCCTGTGTCCTTGTGTATACCACATTGAGCATGGAGAAAAGAAAGAAGACCAAAAAACTGTCTGAGGACTTGAGAAACCAAATTGTGAGGATACATATATGCTAGCCACCTTAGGGAGAGACCCAAGTTGGGCTAAATGTAGCGGGACGAAAGAGACCGAAAAGCCCTCTAATTAAAGGAAATACATAGTGGATGCTTTCCTGAAACGGAAAGTACTTGCAAGCAGCATAATACAAAGAATAGCAGGTTTACCCAGAATCCTTTGCAGTAGGCGGAATTTAAATTTAAAAACTAATCCGCAGCATTGCACGCTTGGCGGTTCCAAGCGCTGTGGATTAGACTGGGGTGGAAAGAGATGATTTGCATAGCTCCGCCTACTGCAAAGGATTCTGGGTAAACCTGCTATTCTTTGTATTATGCTGCTTGCAAGTACTTTCCGTTTCAGGAAAGCATCCACTACAAATTGTGAGGAAGCATGAGCAATCTCAAGGCTACAAGTCCATCTCCAAAGACCTGAATGCTCCTGTGTCTACCGTGCGTAGTGTCATCAAGAAGTTTAAAGCCCATGGCACTGTGGCTAACCTCCCTAGATGTGGACGGAAAAGAAAAATTGAGACATAAAGCCAGGCTGGAGTTTGCCAAAACTTACCTGAAAAAGCCTAAAACATTTTGGAAGAATGTTCTCTGATGTCAGATGAGACAAAAGTAGAGCTTTTTGGGCAAAGGCATCAACATAGAGTTTACAGGAGAAAAAAGAGGCATTCAAAGAAAAGAACACGGTCCCTACAGTCAAACATGGCGGAGGTTCCCTGATGTTTTGAAGGGTTGCTTTGCTGCCTCTGGCACTGGACTGCTTGACCGTGTGCATGGCCCTATGAAGTCTGAAGACTACCAACAAATTTTGCAGCATAATGTAGGGCCCAGTGTGAAAAAGCTGGGTCTCCCTCAGAGGTCATGGGTCTTCCAGCAGGACAATGACCCAAAACACACTTCAAAAAGCACTAGAAAATGGTTTGAGAGAAAGCACTGGAGACTTCTAAGGTGGCCAGCAGTGAGTCCAGACCTGAATCCCATAGAACACCTGTGGAGAGATCTAAAAATGGCAGTTTGGAGAAGGCACCCTTCAAATATCAGGGACCTGGAGCAGTTTGCCAAAGAAGAATGGTCTAAAATTCCAGCAGAGAATTGTAAGAAACTCATTGATGGTTACCGGAAGTGGTTGGTCTCAGTTATTTTGGCTAAAGGTTGTGCAACCAAGTATTAGGCTATGTGCACACGCTGCGGACTGGTGTGCGGATTTTTCCGCACTGATTTTGATAAATCCGCAGGGCAAAAACGCAGCATTTTTTCCTGCGGATTCTACTGCGGTTTTACACCTGCGTTTTTCTATTATGGAGCAGGTGTAAAACCGCTGCGGAATTCGCACAAAGAATTGACATGCTGCGGAAAATAAACCGCTGGGTTTCCGCGCGTTTTTTTCCGCAGCATGTGCACAGCGGTTTTTATTTTCCATCGGTTTACATGGTACTGTACACCGTATGGAAAACTGCTGCAGATCCGCAGCGTCAAAAACGCTGCGGATCTGCAGTAAAAACCGCAACGTGTGCACATACCCAAAGGCTGAGAATGCCAATACTTTTGTCTGGCCCATTTTTGGAGTTTTGTGTGAAATGATCAATGTTTTGCTTTTTGCTTCATTCTCTTTTATGTTTTTTCATTTAAGACAAATTAAATGAAGCAAGTAATACCAAAGAATTTGTGACTGCAATCATTTTCAGGAAGAAACTGAGTATTATCTGACAGAATTGCAGGGGTGTCAATACTTTTGGCCACAACTGTATACTAAAATAGAATTTATCATGTACTATATAAAAACAAGTTTAAATCTATCTAAACATTATGGAAAATACTTTTAGAGATATAAAAAATATATGAAAATCTTTGAGCTATATACACACACATAGTGAAGGAAATAAGTATTTGATCTCTTGCTGATTTTGTAAGGTTTCCCACTGACAAAGACATGAACAGTCTATAAGGGTAGGTTAATTTTAACATTGAGAGATAGAATATCAAAAATAAAATCCAGAAAATCACATTGTATAAATTATATAATTTTATTTGCATTTTGCAGTGAGAAATAAGTATTTGATCCCTCTGGCAAACAAGACTAACTACTTTGTGTTAAAACCCTTGTTGGCAAGCACAGCAGCCAGACGTTTCTTGTAGTTGATGATGAGGTTTGTGCACATGTCCATGTTTGGTCTACTCTTTGCATTCAAATATAGGAGGGACATTGGCTCTTTATATCTCTACTAGCTGAAGAGCCTGGCGTTGCCTGGGCATAGTAAATATCTGTGGTTAGTTATAGCACCTCACTTCTCTTATTTTCCCATTACGCCTCTCATTTTCTCCCTCACACCTCTCCTTTCCCCCCTCACTCCTCTCATTCCCCCCTAACACTTGTCATTTCGACCTCACATCTGTCATTTTCCGATCACTCCACTATTTTCCCTCACTCCTCTCATTTTGCACTCACACCTTTTCATTTTCACCTCACACCCCTCATTTTCACCACACACCTCTCATTTTCCCCTCAGTATATACATGTCATCTCCCTTATATATAGTATACACCTGCATGTCATCTCCTGTATATAGTATATACCTTTGTCATCTCCCTTGTATGTATACCTGTATGTTATCTCCCCTGTAAATAGTATATACCTGCTGTATGTCATCTCCTGTATATTGTATATACCTGTGTCATCTCCTGTGTATAGTATATACCTGTGTCATCTCTTCTGTATATAGTATATACCTGTCATCTCCTCCTATATATAGTATAGACCTGTATGTTATCTCCTGTATATAGTATATGCCTGTATGTCATCTCCCCTGTATATAGTATGTACCTGCTGTATGTGTCATCTCCTCTTTTATATAGTGTATACCTGTGTCATCTCCTCCTGTATATAGTATATACGTGTCATCTGCTCCTGTATATACCTGTCATCGCCCCTGTATATACTGTAGTATGTACCTGTATGTCCTCTCCTCCTGTATATAGTATATGTGTCATCTCCTCCTGTATATAGTATATACCTGTGTCATCTCCTCCTGTATATAGTATATACCTGTCATCTCCTCCTGTATATAGTGTATATACCTGTCATCTCCCCTGTATATAGTATGTATCCGTATGTCATCTCCTCCTGTATATAGTATATACGTATGTCATCTGCTCCTGTATATAGTATATACTTGTGTCATCTTCCCTGTATATACTGTAGTATGTACCTTGTATGTCATCTCCTCCTGTATATATCTGTCATCTCCTCCTGTATATACCTGTCATCTCCTCCTGTATATAGTATATACCTGTCATCTCCTCCTGTATATAGTATATACCTGTCATCTCCTCCTGTATATAGTATATACCTGTCATCTCCTCCTGTATATAGTATATACCTGTCATCTCCTCCTGTATATAGTATATACCTGTCATCTCCTCCTGTATATAGTATATACATGTGTCATCTGCTCCTGTATATAGTAAATACCTGTGTGTCATCTCCCTTGTATATAGTATGTACCTGTGTGTGTCCTCTCCCCTGTATATAGTATATATGTATGTGTCATCTCCTGTATTAGACCTCGTTCACACGTTATTTGGTCAGTATTTTTACCTCAGTATTTGTAAGCTAAATTGGCAGCCTGATAAATCCCCAGCCAACAGAAAGCCCTCCACCCTGGCAGTATACATTAGCTCACACATACACATAATAGACAGGTCAAGTGACTGACAGCTGCCGTATTTCCTATATGGTACATTTGTGGTACGTTTTGAGTATGTGCAAGTTTTGTGTGAGGCAACTTTTGCATGTGTTGCAGAAAAATTGTCACATGCACAAAAGTCGCCGCTCAAAACTCGCCACGCGCAAAACTCGCCACATGCAAAAATAGGCTCACGCAAAACTCGCCTCACGTGCAAAACTCACCTCTTGGAAAACAAGCCACACGCAAACTTGCACACGCAGAAAAATTGTCACACGCACAAAAGTTGCGTGTGGCGAGTTTTGCGTGAGCCTATTTTTGCATGTGGCGAGTTTTGAGCGGCGACTTTTGTGTTTCGACTTTTATATGGCGAGGTTGGTGTATGTGTGGTGAAATGTGTGCTGAGGGTGGTATATGTGTTCAAGCACATGGTAGTGTGTGGCGCATTTTGTGTATGTGTTCATATCCCCGTGTGTGGTGAGTATCCCATGTCGGGGCCCACCTTAGCAACTGTACGGTATATACTCTTTGGCGCCATCGCTCTCACTCTTTAAGTCCCCCTTGTTCACATCTGGCAGCTGTCAATTCGCCTCCAACACTTTTCCTTTCACTTTTTCCCCATTATGTAGATAGGTGCAATTTGGTGAATTGGAACGCGCGGGGTTAAAATTTCACCTCACAACATAGCCTATGACGCTCTCGGGGTCCAGACGTGTGACTAATTTATTCACGTTGGTCTAATACAACCTTGCAAATTATTCCTTAAGATTAACGAGCTAATCATGAAAACCTTTGGAGTCATCCAACCTTTTGATGAATTTAGTGTACACTCCATGAATGCAGTAACTTTTGTATTTGTATCTATCCAAAAAAATAACTTTTGTTTTCTACTATGTGTGTATACATCTCAATAAAGATTTTCATATTTTTTTTAATGTATTTGGCATAAATTAAACCTATAAACAAAAGGAAGCCTTATTTGATGGAAGTGCCATCAACCAAGGCCACTTGCTGGTTTTGTACTTTTAGGGCTAGTTGGCCCCCTGGTTATATTCTTTCCCCTGCTGAACATCATTTTTGTGTTTCTGGGCATGTATAATGAAATGCCCTCACTTGCAGTAGAGATTGCCCTTTTTTCTAAATAAGAACTTTTCTGTATAGCTAAATTTACAGTCCTAGCAGTGGATACAGGATGGACCTCTTAGAGTGAGCACAAGTATCATGACTTTCCACATACATCTGGAAGTGGTAGACCTGGATCACTTCCGATAAACGCACATCTGACTCTTCAGCACCACCATGTACCCTTCCTCAGTCTTATTTCTATGCCCATCAGGCAGATGATAAATATTCCATCTTAGTTTTTGCCCATAATCACTTTGCCGTCATGGTGAGGCGTTTGATGGGGGCAACACTAGCCACAACAGAGTGACAGAGTACTTCACCACTTCTTAGGAGTAGGGTTGAGCAACTTTTACTTTTTCAGGATCGAGTCGGGTTTCGCGAAACCCGACTTTGTCAAAAGTCGGGTCGGGTGAAATCGGCCGATAATTGCGAAAAGTCGGGGGGCCGACTGAAACACGAAACCCAATGCAAGTCAATGGGGAATAAAAGTAGGCAGTGAGTGGAGGACAGAAAAACACCTACAGAGCCCATTTTAATGTGAAAAACATCAATTCTTGTTACTTAAGCTTGTCAATCTTAATTAACCTTATAATAATAGTCAGGTATTGAAAATTGGGGGTCATTTGGTTAAAGTTGTGGGGGGGGGCTGGCTCAATTTTTTCTTGGGCCCAGGAAATGTGGAATACGTCACGGCGGTGGAGCAGGGAGAGGTAAGTATTTCAACTTTACAAGTGCTGTGATCCAGAGCAAGCAGGGGGGCCCACTCGTTCGCATTGGCACTGACACAGGGCCCCTCAAAGTACGGCGTTGTTTGACGGCGGGGGCGCCTCCCACCGGCAGTGACACTTTTGCGTACTATGACGGGCCCTGTGACAGTGACGTCGCCAACGAGTATGCCCCCCCCCCCACCTGATGAAGGAACCTGCACTTTCATATGCACCTTCTACTTTGTCCCCGTATAAGGTGGTATAGTATGCGGGAAGGGGGACCTGACTTTCAGCAGGGTCAGATTCTGGCTGTGTAGAGTGCAAGGGGAATGTGGTCAATGTACCAGCAGACCCATCAAGCAGTGGCTGGGTAATAGGCAGGATGAGGAGGAAACACAGATATAGGCCCAAAATAAAAAAGGAGGCTAAAAGCAGAAAAAAATTGGTAACAGGAGTAAACAGGCAGCATTGCTTTGTTCAGTGGAGGACAACAACAAGCAGCAGCAGACACTGTTAGTAGGGCCCAACCAAACTAGTAGGGCAAATACAGTTTCAAATTCTAAATACAGGCCGAAAGCCTGTAGATTGAAACTCAGCTTTGTTTCTTTGAGGAAAACAAGAGGCAGCAGCAGACGTCACTAGGCCCAAACCAAGAACCAGGCCAAATGCAGTTTCATATTGTTGATAGAGGCCGAAAATTGAAACTCCGCTTTGTTTAGTAGAGGTAGAGTGGGCGCACCCACCTGTCCAGGCAAACGGCACTTGCACGGGTGCTTGCGCCAAGTGGTGACCACGGTCCTGTGGGGGGAGTCAGCCCATTTAGGGAGGTATAAAAATGGCCTACGGTGGACATTCAGCAGCTGCAAATGGAGGAATTGGCAAAGTCAGTAAGAGGAGGGCAAAAGCGAGTCATTTATCACCCAAGCTACGTGTCAGCAGGGGAAGGTGGGGCAAAAGAATTGGCAATCCATGATTGGTTCATTTTAATGAAGGTTAGATCATCTACATTTCGGGTAGCCAGACGTGTCCTTTTTTCGGTTAGTATTGAACCAGCAGCACTGAAGACTCTTTCTGAAAGCACACTGGCAGCAGGGCAAGCGAGCTCCTGTAATGCATATTCTGCCAATTCAGGCCAGGTGTCTAGTTTAGATGCCTAGTAATCAAAGGGGAATGACCTGTGAGGGAGAACATCGATAAGGGATGAAAAATAGTTTGTAACCATACTGGACAAATGCTGTCTCCTGTCACTTTGAATAGATGCAGCAGTCCCTGTTGTGTCAGCGGTCATTGAAAAATCACTCCACAACCTTGTCAGAAAACCGCTCTGTCCAACGCCACTTCGGATTTCTGCACCTCTAGCACCTCTGCCATGTTGCCCCCTACGGCAAGTGTGAGGACCATCACAACCTCTGTGCTGGGAATGTCTGAACCAAATGGTCTACAAGAGTTGCTTGTTTGGTAGCCAATATTTGCTCAAGGTTCTCATGTGGCATGATGTTTTGCAATTTCCCTTTATAGCATGGATCCAGGAGGAGGCCAACCAGTAATCGTCATCGGTCATCATTTTGACAATGCGAGGGTCCCTTTTTAGAATACGCAAGGCATACTCAGCCATGTGGGCCAATGTTCCTGGTGTCAATTCACTGGTCCTGCTGGGTTGAGGAGCACTTTCTTGGAAATCCACATCACAAGTGTCCCACAAGAAACCTATACCTGACCTTGCAACACCACCAGTTTCAAGTGGCCCCTGAGAAGCATCCTCCTCCCATACATAGTCATCCCCATCATCCTCCTCCTCATCCTCTTCGACCGCCACCTCGTCCTGGACAGTTCCCTGACAAGACAATGGCTGACTGTCATCAAGGATTCCCTCCTCCTCGGCTGCAGACGCCAGCTCCTCGATGTGCGTCAAACTTTGCATCAGCAGACGCATAAGGCTCATGCTTATGATGGCGTCGTCTGCACTTGCCAGCCGTGTGCATTCCTCAAAACACTGAAGGACTTGACAGAGGTCTTGTAGCTTGGACCACTGCACACCAGACAACTCCATGTCTGCCATCCAACTGCCTGCCCGTGTATGCGTATCCTCCCACAAATACATGACAGCACGCCTCTGTTCACACAGCCTCTGAACCATGTGCAATGTGGAGTTCCACCTTGTTGCAACGTCGCTAATTAGGCGGTGCTGTGGAAGATTGAGCGATCGCTGATGGTTCAGCATAAGGCTGGAGTGTACGGGCGACCGGCGGATGTGCGAGCAAAGTCTTCGCACCTTCAGGAGCAGGGCTGGTAACTCTGGATAATTTTTAAGAAAGCACTGCACCACCAGGTTCAAAGTGTGAGCCAGGCAAGGTATGTGTTTGAGTTGTGAAAGGGCTATGGCAGCCATAAAATTCCTTCCATTATCACTGACTACCTTGCCTGCCTCAAGATGTACACTGCCCAGCCATGACTGAGTTTCTTGCTGCAAGAACTCGGCCAGAACTTCCACGGTGTGTCTGTTGTTGCCCAAACACTTCATTTCAAACACGGCCTGCTGACGCTTCCCACTAGCTGTTCCGTAATGGGACACCTCGTGTGCAACACTGGCAGCTGTGGATGGAGTGGTCGTGCGACAGCGCTCTGTGGATGAGCTTTCGCTTATGGAGGAGGAGGTGGGGTGGCGAACGTCTACAGCCAACTGTTTCCTAGATCGTGGGCTAGGCAGAACTGTCCCACTATTGCTGTCCCCTGTGGACCCTGCATCCACGACATTAACCAAGTGTGCCGTGATGGACACGTAACGTCCCTGGCCATGCCTACTGGTCCATGCATCTGTTGTGAGGTGCACCTTCCCACTGACAGACTGCCTCAGTGCATGGACAATGCGGTCTTTGACATGCTGGTGGAGGGCTGGGATGGCTTTTCTCGCAAAGAAGTGGCGACTGGGTAGGTCATAGCGTGGTACTGCGTAGGCCACCAGGGCTTTGAAAGCTTCGCTTTCAACCAACCGGTAGGGCATCATCTTTAACGAAATAAGTCTGGCAATGTGGGCGTTCAAACCCTTTGTACACGGATGACAGGATGAGTACTTTCGTTTCCTAACAAGAGTCTCTTCTAGGGTGAGCTGGACTGGAGAGCTGCCTATGGTGGAACTAGTGGTGGTTGTGGACATGGCAGATTGAGAGTGAGTTGGTGATGTTGGCCTACATACAGTGCTTCCTACCAATAACCTTCTGACTCCCTGACTGCTTTGGCCTAGCGACGATCCCTCCATATTTGCTGCTGGTGTCCTAACCGGTGGATTTACAGTGAGGGAAGTAATGTTTCAGTGCTGACTACCTTAATTCAGACCTGGTGCACTAACGGTACGGGACGTTAGATAGTTAGTCCAGGCTTGCAAGTGCATGCTGTTTAAATGTCTACGCATGCACGTTGTATTTAAATTAAGAATCTTCCCTCTGCTAAAGGTCTTTGAGCATTTTTTACAGATCACTTTTGACTGATCATTGGGATCTTGGTCAAAAAAATGCCACACTGCACTCTTCCTACTATGGAATTCCTTTTCAGGCATTGCACGCTGTGCAACTTTCACAGGATGGCCACGCTGTCCTAAAACTGGTTTTGTCAAACGTTTTTTGCCTGATACGCGCCTGCCAGATGACAGCTGTTGCGATGTAGATTGGTGCTGCTGTAGATAACCCTCCCGCTTCTGAGCTAGTGGCAGCGCCACCCTCTTCCCCTAATGGCTGCCAATCTGGGTCAACAACTGGGTCATCTATCACCTCCTCAATGTCATGTGCACCTTCCTCAGTGTCTCCGTGTAAGGTGCTATAGCGTTCGGGACAGGGCACCATAGTCTCATCAGGGTCAGATTCTGGCTCGGCAAACTGCGAGGGCAATGTAGTAATCTGACTCGATGGAACAGCATCATAATCTAGCTGTGGCTGTGCACTCCATGTCCGATTCTTCTTGTAATGGGCAGGGTACAATTTCCCTTTCTAACCCAGGCACTGTATGTGTAAAGAGCTCCATGGAGTAACCTGTTGTGTCGCCTGACGCAACCTTCACTTTTGGTTTGGGAGGAGGACACAAGGAAACGTCTTGTTCCTGACCGGGAGCATCCACTGACGACTGGCTGCTGTGACATTTTGAACTTTGGGAAGAGGAGGCCAAAGAGCTAGAGGCTGAGTCAGCAAGGAAAGCCAAAACTTTTTCCTGCTGCTCCGGCTTTAAAAGCTGTTTTCCTACTCCCAGGTAAGGGAGCCTTCGAGGCCTTGTGTAGCCAGACGATGACGCAGTATCAACACCTCCAGCCTTAGGTGCTACTGTGCTTTTGCCACTACCACCAGATGCAGCACCACCATCAGTACCAGCTGACAACCCCCGCCCACGGCCTCTTCCACCAGACTTCCTCATTTTTGGGGGGGGAGACACAGAACCACAACTCTGACCCAGTGGTATAACAGTAAACTATGAACGTGGCAGAAAGTGGCTGCCTGATATATACGACACACTAGCAGTACAGCAGAATATACACTGTGTGCGAATTTTAATCTCCCTTTTTTTTGGGGCGGGAGACACAGAACCACAACTCTGGCCCAGTGGTATAACACAACACTATGAACGTGCCAGAAAGTGGCTGGAATTATTATTTAAAAAAATAAAAATAAAAAAATAACAAGCTCCCTACAATGAGCTCAGGACAAGTATGGCAGCAATAAAAAAGGACTGCTTAACACAAAAATGTGGACAAATAAACAAGATAGGTAACTGTGCAGAAAGGAGCAACAGGAATTTTGTTTTAAAAAAAGCAGTTGGTTTGCACAGCACCATGCACACAGCTATGCAGCTGCTGCACTAAAATACGACCTCCACTGTCCCTGCACAAAAAGGTGGTGTGGGATAGTGAAAATCCCTCCAGCACAAGCGGTTTGGGGGTTTATATTTCCTCCCTAACTCTGTCCCTGCTTCTGACTAACTGCAGCAACACCTCTCCCTATGCTCAGATCGGCAGAAGTAAGATGGCGGTCGGCGTGCACGCCCCTTTATACCCCCTGTGACGCCACAGACAGCAAGCCAATCACTGCCATGCTCTTCTCAAAGATGGTGGGGACCGAGACCTATGTCATCACGCTGCCCACACTGTGCGTCCTCCTTCATTGGATGAAAAACGGTGGTGACAGCGTCATATGAAACGCGACTTTGGCGCTCTGATCGTGTACCGCATGGCCGATCCCACTGTAGGATCGGTTCGGGTTTCATGAAACCCGACTTTGCCTAAAAGTCGCCGATTTATGAAAATGACCGATCCGTTTCGCTCAACCCTACTTAGGAGCATAAGGGTATGTGCACACGTTCAGGTTTTTTCGCGTTTTTTTCGCGATAAAAACGCATTACAAACCGCAGACATATGCATCCTATTATTTAGAATGCATTCTGCAATTTTTGTGCACATGATGTGTTTTTGTCCGCCAAAAAAACGCATTGCGGTAAAAAAAGCAGCTTGTTCATTAATTTTGCAGATTTTTTTGCGTTTTTCCCGCTATTCTATGCATTTGGAAAAAACTCAAAAAAAAAAGCGCAAAAAACTTGTCAAAAACGCATAAAAAAACGCATGCGGATTTCTGGCAGAAATGTCCGGTTTTTGTCAGGAAATTTCTCCAAGAAATAACTGACGTGTGCACATACCTTCACATGTTGTTACAGAAAGACTTTTGGCAGGGCTTACAGTATTATTTGTGCAATTTATCTATTTATTCTCGAAATAAAGGTCATTTTCTGTAATTTTTTTTACAGGAGAGTTTACAGAGCAATGTAACTGCTAAAGACTACTTTCTACAGACCCTTCAAGGTAAGTAGATTTTTATACTTTTTGTAGCGGTCTTCGTTTCTATGTTGTCTTGTATGATACGTACTGCTACATTGCCATTGACTCTTCTAAAGGTGAAAAAAAAAAAAAAGACGGAAAGTTCCTACACCTGGAACGGTCCTCAGTATAGGTGTGAGACCCACGATTATCAGACATTTCGATTATATCTGATGGATATGCAATAAGTGCTGAAAGGAATATCCTTTTAAAGAGACAAGGTAAAAATAGGCTGTTACTTGGCAGCAGTACACTTCAACCATTTAATGGTGAAACGATTTAAGCTATAGATAAATAAGAAAAAGCTCTGAAGGTGGTGTTCTTCTTAATGTGTGCAGCCACCACATTCATGAATTTCAAAAGGACCTTCCTGAAGTTTTAGCATGTTAAGCTTTCCACATCATCTAATAGTGGCTGCAGGGTTCAGTAAGTTGTACATTACTAACACTTTTTAGCTTTCATCTCATGGCAATCACTGTGGGGCAGTGAAGGGGGAGGAGTACAGCTGAGCTGACAGCACTGTGAGGCATGAATGAGGCCAAGATCAGCTCTGCTGTGCTGCCCTTCTCTCTGCAATGTAGAGTCTACACTGAGAAAGAAATGTAAAAAGATAAAAGGTGTTAGTAGGCTCAGCGCTACACTTGTAGTCACTGCAGCGAGAGCAAGTTGTCATTACATGTCTCACACAGGCGAATGTCTGTTCTAAGCTATTGTGGGGGCGTTATTGTCTCTCTGTATGTTGCTGCCTGCTTATTATCATACAGGGAAAGTACACTTCCCTAGTAAAAAAAAACAAAAAAAACACCCCCCATGAACTTTAAAAATGGATGTGCAAAAACAGATGGGGTGAGAGACAAACTGCCTGTTTTACACAGATGTACAAATAGACACCGGTATGTAATGTAGCCATGTCATTTTCTGAAAGTGTAATAAAAGCATATTGCAGATAGGAACAGGAAAATGCATATTAATAGTCTGAATTATAGTATATTCCAAATATGTCATACAATGATTATTGAAATGTTATGTCATCCCCTTTTCATCAGTGTAAACTTCAATATGACTTCGTTCATGGCAGATAAACAAGAAGTAGAGATGCTATGCTCTCCGCTTAATTGTACACTGAATGACCAGCCCCAATATCATGCAGACTACGCTACTGGCATGCTACTAGTATCTGATACAGAAAGTACTGTAGGGTTGAGATCTTTAACCGCTTAATGACCAGGCCATATTTTTGAAACCGGAAGTGTCACTTTATGTAGTAATAACTCTGGAATGCTTCAACATATCCCATTGATTTGGAGACTGTTTTTTCGTGACACATTATTCCTTATGATAGTGGTAAATTTAGGTTTATATGTTTAGCGTTTATTTATAAAAATGAGAAATTTGGCAAATTTCAAACTTCGATTATTCCTTTAATCCAGATAGTCATACCACACAAAAACATAAATAATAATCCCCTCATGTCTGCTTTACATCAGCACCATTTGTAAAATGTTGTTTTATTTTGTTAGCATTTTAGGTTTAAAAATGTAGCTGTAATTTTTAATTTTTTTTCAAAGAGATCTACAAAATTTATTTTTTAGGGACCTATTCAGTTTTGAAATGACTTTGTGGGTCCTCTATATTTTGGAACCCCCAAAAGTTATACCATTTTAAAAACTGTACCCCTCAACGTATTCAAAATTGCTTTCAGGTAGTTTATTAACCCATCAGGTTCTTTTCAGGAATTAATGCATAGTGACATGATGGGAATGAAAAAAAATATGTATTTTTACCACCTAATTGTTTCTAACTTCTGAACAGGCCACTGTAGCTGTCAGACTCTAAAGGTACCTTCACACTGACCAACTTCACAACGATATCGCTAGCGATCCGTGACGTTGCAGCATCCTGGATAGCGATATCGTTGTGTTTGACACGCAGCAGCGATCTGGATCCTGCTGTGACATTGTTGGTCGGAGCAGAAAGTCCAGAACTTTATTTCGTCGCTGAATCTCCCACAGACCTCGCTGAACCGGCGTGTGTGACGCCGATTCAGCGATGTCTTCACTGGTAACCAGGGTAAACATCGGGTTACTAAGCGCAGGGCCGCGCTTAGTAACCCGATGTTTACCCTGTTTACCAGTGTAAATGTAAAAAAAAAAAAAAAAAACACTTCATACTTAAATTCCGGTGTCGGTCGCGTCCCTCGACGTTCTGCTTCCCTGCACTGTCAGCGCCGGCCAGCCGTAAAGCAGATTACAGTGGTGACGTCACCGCTGTGCTTTACAGCCAGCCGGCGCTCACAGTCAGTGCAGGAAAGCACAGCGACGGGGGACAGACACCGGAATGTAAGTATGTAGTGTTTTTTTTTTTTTTTTTTACATTAGCACTGGTAACCAGGGTAAACATCGGGTTACTAAGCGCGGCCCTGCGCTTAGTAACCCGATGTTTACCCTGGTTACCAGGGGACTTCGCATAGTTGGTCGCTGGAGAGCTGTCTGTGTGACAGCTCTCCAGCGACCACACAGCGACGCTGCAGCGATCGGGATCGTTGTCTAGATCGCTGCAGCGTCGCTAAATGTGACGGTACCTTAAGGCCATTATTTGGCCATGAATTGCCATGGCAAACACCAGGACAACACAATCAAGATCTGAGTGCCAATGGGGTTAAAGAGGGATCCCCCACACTCTGTTAACCATCTAGATGATGTAGTCACTATTGACAGCAGTATTTAAGGGGTTAAATTGCTAATGTCCGCCCCAACACTGATCATGGCTGATGCAGCAAGTTGTCAGCTATAGTGTACAGCTGAGAGCTGCTAGTTGTCACATGTTGGGGGGATACTAGTCTCTTATATTGCAAGTCAGTTTTACGTCGTATTGGTGGTCAATAAAGGGTTAATATAATTCTGGAGACTAGTGCACTAGACATCTTCGTTATTAGCAAGTAAGTATGGTAGTAGACATGTGGATCGCCCCCACGTAAGGGCAATGGGATACTCGGTACCGGGTCCTTCAGTTCCCTCAGCGGGGATGTCACGGTGGCCCAACCCGGACCGTGGCCCTATGAGGAGCGTCCAATAAAAGGCAAAGTCCGTAGATAACGGTAGTGTACGTGACGCCACCTGTGGTATTCGGTCAGGGTGACTGACGCTGCTTAGAGGTCCACTGGGGTGATGGAATGACAGCTAGATGGTTTACCTTTCCACGGGTGAAGTATATCCCCAGGGCTTCACAGAAGTGTAGATGGTGATGGTGGATGGTGATGGTGGATGGTGCAAGGCATGGTGAATAACAAGGACACACTGGGTGCAGTCTCTTTACCTTTACTGAAGGCTTCAGCATCCACAGTCCAGGGTGCCGGATGACAGGGTAGGCAGAGTCTGGCCGGTCTGATGGCAATTCCAGAGTCCCCTTATCCAGGTGGAAATCAGTAGCCTTCCCCTTGCGCACAGTAACGTAGTAGGTCCCTACTTGCATTAGCTACCATAAGGTCCTCACTCTTGTTACTTCTCTCTCTCTCTGTCCCCCAGATGGATAGGACATAACCCGTATGACGGTGGTGGCCTGAGGCTATTTTATAGGGACCCTAGAGACGCCCCTCCTCCACGTTGCCACCTTGTCTGCTTAGGTGTTTAGGTCGGACATCCAACTTGGAATCGACTGCCCTGCCGGTCTCTGAAGTAAAGCGTAGAGTCTATTACTCCCTTGGTGTTCCGGCCACCGGATCTGCGCTCAGATGGAGGCAGCCTGCTTCTAGCTGGTCTCCCACTGTTGTTTCACTCCTGTTGCTATGACTTCTGTGCTCACTCAGTACGGCACACTTCCTTTCCTGTCCGTTCTTAGGAGGCTGCCGCATGGGTTGCAGGCGCAGCTCCGTGTCCTTCCTATTGAGCCGCTGATGTTCTTTCTTGTTCCTCTGTCTGCCTGACAGGAATTCCCTGGGCCGAGCCCAGTCTGCTTCTCTCCCTCTCCTCCTCCTGGCTCCAACTCCGACTGACTATCTCCTTCTCCCTCCAGTCAGCTTCTGACTCACTTCCTAACCAACCCCCAGTTTTACCCAAATGTGAGGAGTGGCCTAATAGATAGAACCTTTTGCTCCCCCTGGTGGCCGGCGTGTGAAGTGTGTGTGTGTGTGGCTGTGATACCTGGCAGGGTGAACTCCTTTGGTGCCATCAGACGTAACATCGCTCCCCCTGGTGGAAGAACGACATTACTGCAACGACCAGGACTCTGGGGCGCTGCACATGATTTAAAGGGAACCTGTCACCCCCAAAATCAAAGATCAGCTAAGCCCACCGGCATCAGGGGCTTATCTACAGCATTCTGTAATGCTGTAGATAAGACCCGATGTATCCTGATAGATGAGAAAAAGAGGTTAGATTATACTCACCCAGGGGCGGTCCCGCTGCGGTCCGGTCCGATGGGTGTCGCGGTCCAGTCTGGGGCCTCCTATCTTCATAGGATGAAGACCTCTTCTTGTCTTCACGCTGCGGCTCCGGCGCAGGCGTACTTTGTCTCACCAAACCTCTAGCCATCATATTGGGGGTGAGTTAATCAAATATAGCAAAATACCGGTAATTAATTTTTACATTGACAATTTTGTATGGCCCGCAAATGAGGTTATACATATCCGAATGGCCCTTGGCAGTTAAAAGTTCCTTTCCCCTGATATAGTGAGTGGTCTGTTGTTCATCTGCAGAAAGAGAACACATCAACTATATCTGACTGAAATAAGAAGGATAAGATGAACATGACAGGCAGTCACTGGGTCCTTCGGGAGTCTGGGTACCCAACAGGGCCATTCAGCTTCCTTACGGCTACTTTCACACTAGCGTCGTTTTCAATACGTTGCAATGCGTCGTTTAGGGGAAAAAAATGCATCCTGCAAAGTTGTCTGCAAGATGCGTTTTTTCCCCATAGACTAACCCTTAGTGACGCATTGACACACGTCGCAACCGTCGTGCGACGGTTGCGCCGTGTTGTGGCGGACCGCTGGCAGCAAAAAAAGTTACATGTAACGTTTTTTGCTGCGCGGTGTCTGCCATTTCCGACCGCGCATGCGCGGCCGGAACTCCACCCCCGCCTCCCCGCACCTCACAATGGGGCAGTGGATGCGCTGGAAAAATGCAACCGCTGCCCCTGTTGTGCGGCGCTTTCACTGCTTGCGTCGGTGCGCCTCAACGTCGCATAGCGACGTGCAGTGCATGACACAAGTGTGAAAGTAGCCTACCTTGGAGAAATGTATTTTGCTAACACACATACCACACATGTGGCTTTACAGATTATGAAGTCCCTAATCGAGAGCTTCCTCCTGTTCATGACAAGGATCATGACTACGTTTCAGAAACTGCACATATGCCATAAGCACATCTCTAGGGAATTTTATCTGCCCTGAATAACTTTGACGTATACACTGTGACAAATTTCATACCTCCAGCTGCTCCAGTTGTCTCATGTTTGAAGGTTGCCTTTTCCAGGTGGCATGTTTCAGCTCTTTCCAAAGATGCTCAATAGGATTTAGGACAGGGCTCGTAGAAGGCCACTTCAGAATATGCCAATGTTTTCCTCATAACCATTTTTGGGTGTTTTTAGCTGTGTGTTTTGGGTCATTATCCTGTTGCAAGACCCATGACCTGCGATGGACTGAGCCTTGCAGCTATGTTGTGTATGGACCAGCTTTAGGTCTCATATGGACCACTTTCCATCTTACACCCAGTCACAACCTTATGGCAGCTGTATGTTGCTAATCTGTGATGTACCACATACTGCCAAAATTGAAACTATGTAAAGCCTGGCTTTAGACTAGATTATTCAACCAGTTAAATAATTTCTGATTTGGGCCATATTACAAGAAAATGAGAGAAGCTGTGGTATGTTGGTGTCTACACCCCCTGATGGTTTACATATTGTAATGACCCTTGTGTTGGAGGTTTGGGGGTTTTTAGCTCTCATAGAAAAATAATCCCCTCATTAAAAAATATGTACTTTATTGATATTAATTAAAAGATTAAACAAATGACCGCACCCCAAAACACATGCTCAAAGGAAGGGGTAAGAGGGCAATTTATCCTGCACAACAGCCACAATCAAATCTCCATCGATATGGTGTATGGTGACAAAAGCAGAAGGTAAGGGGGGGAGGAGCCAAGATAAATCCCCTACAAAACAGCAGAGGTTTACACCCTAGATCAAAACAAAATATGGTGCCCCGCTCCATGTCGTCTCACCCTAGGAGACCCTGAAAAGGCTAGAGCCTAAAAAAAGTTAGATCCTACCATATCAACCATTCTTAATAAAAGCTCCCCCAACAGGAGGGGACACAATTTATATCCATATAGGAATAGTAAGTAAATCGCACATAATAAATGCCAAATAAAATGCTATAGTTCTAATGACCAATGTGGAAACTCCGTAAATGGGGAGGGATGGGAGAGGGTAAATCAATATACACAAAAGCCAGAGAAGAAGTAAGTGAATAGGATGCAAGGAACCCAACACTGCTACCATATCACCGTGACCTCGACGCGTCTCTCCATCATAATATTGGGTCATCAGGAGGTATATAACTGGTGTTCCATTCTGGAAGATGTATGAGGATAATGCCCCAAGGATATCAGCATGATAGGTTTGGGTTTTTTGCCTAATTGTAGCAGCATCCAGAATATCTTTTTCCTAGAGAGCTTTGCTATAATGTACAGAGAAGCCTTGGACTGTTTCAGATTAGGGTACTTTTTTCTGTATAGACAAACTGTTTATACGTAACATGAGAAACAGCCTTATTTATCTTAGGTGCTAAGAAGACTATTCCTATAGTCCTATTTTAGCTACGGCTAAAGTCACTCCAATATTATATCAAAGCACATTCTAATATGGTAAGTGCCACAAAAGAAACGAAGTGAGAGAAGAATACAATTAAAACCAGTGTATTTATGAAAATTATTAAAAGATTTTTTTAAACAATGATATAGACAAAAAAATGGGGGAATGGAAACCTCCAAATACCAGGGGATACCAGACCCTGCAGTACTCACCATCTGCATCCGCAGGTAACTTACTTCTATTTATGCTGTGTATTCTCCCACTGGGCAGCAGTTAGCCAATATAGTGTCTCCTCACTTCCCAGTTATATTAGCGGGTAACGCTGCTTTTCTGGGCTTTTTTTGCTTCTGCATTGCTATAAGTGGCAAACACAGCACCTGTACACACCATACTATACATATAAAAAGTTCTGTGCGCTGTATTGTTATGGCCGGCAATCAGGCAACACAGCGTGCAGTAATCAGCGCACATACAGAGATCTGGCAATAACCAAAAACAATAGGACGAGCTCTGAGACGTGGAATCTCTGTAGACTGCAGTACCTGATCAATCCTCACACAACTATAAGCAGCAGTGGATTGCGCCTATCACTACCTATGCAACTCGGCACTGCCTGAGGAGCTGACTAGCCTGAAGATAGAAATACAAGCCTGACTTACCTCAGAGAAATACCCCAAAGGAATAGGCAGCCCCCCACATATAATGACTGTTAGCAAGATGAAAAGACAAACGTAGGAATGAAATAGATTCAGCAAAGTGAGGCCCGATATTCTAGACAGAGCGAGGATAGCAAAGAGAACTATGCAGTCTACAAAAAACCCTAAAACGAAAACCACGCAAAGGGGCAAAAAGACCCACCGTGCCGAACTAACAGCACGGCGGTGCACTCCTTTGCTTCTCAGAGCTTCCAGCAAAAGTTAATAGCAAGCTGGACAGAAAAAACAGAAAACAAACTAGAAGCACTTATCTAGCAGAACAGCAGGCCCAAGGAAAGATGCAGTAGCTCAGATCCAACACTGGAACATTGACAAGGAGCAAGGAAGACAGACTCAGGTGGAGCTAAATAGCAAGGCAGCCAACGAGCTCACCAAAACACCTGAGGGAGGAAGCCCAGAGACTGCAATACCACTTGTGACCACAGAAGTGAACTCAGCCACAGAATTCACAACAGTACCCCCCCCTTGAGGAGGGGTCACCGAACCCTCACCAGAACCCCCAGGCCGACCAGGATGAGCCACATGAAAGGCACGAACAAGATCTGGGGCATGGACATCAGAGGCAAAAACCCAGGAATTATCTTCCTGAGCATAACCCTTCCATTTGACCAGATACTGGAGTTTCCGTCTAGAGACACGAGAATCCAAAATCTTCTCCACAATATACTCCAATTCCCCCTCCACCAAAACAGGGGCAGGAGGCTCCACAGATGGAACCATAGGTGCCACGTATCTCCTCAACAACGACCTATGGAATACATTATGTATGGAAAAGGAGTCTGGGAGGGTCAGACGAAAAGACACCGGATTGAGAATCTCAGAAATCCTATACGGACCAATAAAACGAGGTTTAAATTTAGGAGAGGAAACCTTCATAGGAATATGACGAGAAGATAACCAAACCAGATCCCCAACACGAAGTCGGGGTCCCACACGGCGTCTGCGATTAGCGAAAAGCTGAGCCTTCTCCTGGGACAAGGTCAAATTGTCCACTACCTGAGTCCAGATCTGCTGCAACCTGTCCACCACAGAATCCACACCAGGACAGTCCGAAGACTCAACCTGTCCTGAAGAGAAACGAGGATGGAACCCAGAATTGCAGAAAAATGGAGAGACCAAGGTAGCCGAGCTGGCCCG
Organism: Ranitomeya imitator; assembly: GCF_032444005.1. Lineage (NCBI taxonomy): Eukaryota > Metazoa > Chordata > Amphibia > Anura > Dendrobatidae > Ranitomeya > Ranitomeya imitator. The sequence goes on from NC_091282.1 coordinate 403,724,299, forward strand.
ATTATTAAGGGCGAACTCAGCCAACGGCAAAAATGACACCCAATCATCCTGGTCAGCGGAAACAAAACATCTCAGATATGTTTCCAAGGTCTGATTGGTTCGTTCGGTCTGGCCATTAGTCTGAGGATGGAAGGCCGAGGAGAAAGATAGGTCAATGCCCATCCTACCACAAAAGGCTCGCCAGAACCTCGAGACAAACTGGGAACCTCTGTCAGAAACAATATTCTCAGGAATGCCATGTAAACGAACCACATGCTGGAAGAACAAAGGCACCAAATCAGAGGAGGAAGGCAATTTAACCAAGGGCACCAGATGGACCATTTTAGAAAAGCGATCACAGACCACCCAAATGACCGACATTTTTTGAGAAACGGGAAGGTCAGAAATGAAATCCATCGAAATATGTGTCCAAGGCCTCTTCGGGACCGGCAAGGGCAAAAGCAACCCACTGGCACATGAACAGCAGGGCTTAGCCCTAGCACAAATTCCACAGGACTGCACAAAAGCACGCACATCCCGTGACAGAGATGGCCACCAGAAGGATCTAGCAACCAACTCCCTGGTACCAAAGATTCCTGGATGACCGGCCAGCACCGAACAATGAAGTTCAGAGATAACTTTACTAGTCCACCTATCAGGGACGAACAGTTTCTCGGCCGGACAACGATCAGGTTTATTAGCCTGAAATTTCTGCAACACTCTCCGCAAATCAGGGGAGATGGCAGACACAATGACTCCTTCCTTGAGGATACTTGCCGGCTCAGATAACCCCGGAGAGTCGGGCACAAAACTCCTAGACAGAGCATCCGCCTTCACATTTTTAGAGCCCGGAAGGTATGAAATCACAAAATCAAAACGAGCAAAAAATAACGACCAACGGGCCTGTCTAGGATTCAAGCGCTTGGCAGACTCAAGATAAGTAAGGTTCTCATGATCAGTCAATACCACCACGCGATGCTTAGCACCCTCAAGCCAATGACGCCACTCCTCGAATGCCCACTTCATGGCCAGCAACTCTCGGTTGCCCACATCATAATTACGCTCAGCAGCAGAAAATTTCCTGGAAAAGAAAGCACATGGTTTGAACACTGAGCAACCAGAACCTCTCTGTGACAAAACCGCCCCTGCACCAATCTCAGAAGCATCAACCTCGACCTGGAACGGAAGAGAAACATCAGGTTGACACAACACAGGGGCACAGCAAAAACGACGCTTCAACTCCTGAAAAGCTTCCACGGCAGCAGAAGACCAATTAACCAAATCAGCACCCTTCTTGGTCAAATCGGTCAATGGTCTGGCAATGCTAGAAAAATTACAGATGAAGCGACGATAAAAATTAGCAAAGCCCAGGAATTTCTGCAGACTTTTTAGAGATGTCGACTGAGTCCAATCCTGGATGGCCTGAACCTTAACCGGATCCATCTCGATAGTAGAAGGGGAAAAGATGAACCCCAAAAATGAAACTTTCTGCACACCGAAGAGACACTTTGATCCCTTCACGAACAAGGAATTAGCACGCAGTACCTGGAAAACCATTCTGACTTGCTTCACATGAGACTCCCAATCATCTGAGAAGATCAAAATGTCATCCAAGTAAACAATCAAGAATTTATCCAGATACTCACGGAAAATGTCATGCATAAAAGACTGAAAAACAGATGGAGCATTGGCAAGTCCGAACGGCATCACCAGATACTCAAAATGACCCTCGGGCGTATTAAATGCCGTTTTCCATTCATCTCCCTGCCTGATTCTCACCAGATTATACGCACCACGAAGATCAATCTTAGTAAACCAACTAGCCCCCTTAATCCGAGCAAACAAGTCAGAAATCAATGGCAAGGGATACTGAAACTTAACAGTGATCTTATTAAGAAGGCGGTAATCAATACACGGTCTTAGCGAACCATCCTTCTTGGCTACAAAAAAGAACCCTGCTCCCAATGGTGACGACGATGGGCGAATATGTCCCTTCTCCAGGGACTCCTTCACATAACTGCGCATAGCGGTGTGTTCAGGTACGGACAAATTAAATAAACGACCCTTAGGGAATTTACTACCAGGAATCAAATCGATAGCACAATCACAATTCCTGTGCGGCGGTAGGGCATCAGACTTGGACTCTTCAAATACATCCTGAAAGTCCGACAAGAACTCTGGGATGTCAGAAGGAATGGATGACGAAATAGACAAAAATGGAACATCACCATGTACTCCCTGACAACCCCAGCTGGTTACCGACATAGAGTTCCAATCCAATACTGGATTATGGGTTTGTAGCCATGGCAACCCCAACACGACCACATCATGCAAATTATGCAGTACCAGAAAGCGAATAACTTCCTGATGTGCAGGAGCCATGCACATGGTCAGCTGGGCCCAGTACTGAGGCTTATTCTTGGCCAAAGGTGTAGCATCAATTCCTCTCAACGGAATAGGACACCGCAAAGGCTCCAAGAAAAATCCACAACGTTTAGCATAATCCAAATCCATCAGATTCAGGGCAGCGCCTGAATCCACAAACGCCATGACAGAATACGATGACAAAGAGCACATTAAGGTAATGGACAAAAGGAATTTGGACTGTACAGTACCAATAACGGCAGAGCTATCGAACCGCTTAGTGCGTTTAGGACAATTAGAAATAGCATGAGTAGAATCACCACAATAGAAACACAGTCTGTTCAGACGTCTGTGTTCTTGCCGTTCTACTTTAGTCATAGTCCTGTCGCACTGCATAGGCTCAGGTTTACTCTCAGACAATACCGCCAGATGGTGCACAGATTTACGCTCGCGCAAGCGACGACCGATCTGAATGGCCAAGGACATAGACTCATTCAAACCAGCAGGCATAGGAAATCCCACCATTACATCCTTAAGAGCTTCAGAGAGACCCTTTCTGAACAAAGCCGCTAGTGCAGATTCATTCCACAGAGTGAGTACTGACCACTTCCTAAATTTCTGACAATATACTTCTATATCATCCTGACCCTGGCATAAAGCCAGCAGATTTTTCTCAGCCTGATCCACTGAATTAGGCTCATCGTAAAGCAATCCCAGCGCCTGGAAAAATGCATCAACATTACTCAATGCAGAATCTCCTGGTGCAAGAGAAAACGCCCAGTCCTGTGGGTCGCCGCGCAAAAAAGAAATAATAATCAAAACCTGTTGAATAGGATTACCAGAAGAATGAGGTTTCAAGGCCAAAAATAGCTTACAATTATTTCTGAAGTTCAGGAACTTAGTTCTGTCACCAAAAAACAAATCAGGAATCGGAATTCTTGGTTCTAGCATCGATTTCTGATCAATAGTATCTTGAATCTTTTGTACATTTACAACGAGATTATCCATTGAGGAGCACAGAGCCTGAATATCCATGTCCACAGCTGTGTCCTGAAGCACTCTAATGTCTAGGGGAAAAAAAAGACTGAAGACAGAGCTAAGAAAAAAAAATGATGTCAGGATTTCTTTTTTCCCTCTATTGGGAATCATTGGTTGGCTCCTTGTACTGTTATGGCCGGCAATCAGGCAACACAGCGTGCAGTAATCAGCGCACATACAGAGATCTGGCAATAACCAAAAACAATAGGACGAGCTCTGAGACGTGGAATCTCTGTAGACTGCAGTACCTGATCAATCCTCACACAACTATAAGCAGCAGTGGATTGCGCCTATCACTACCTATGCAACTCGGCACTGCCTGAGGAGCTGACTAGCCTGAAGATAGAAATACAAGCCTGACTTACCTCAGAGAAATACCCCAAAGGAATAGGCAGCCCCCCACATATAATGACTGTTAGCAAGATGAAAAGACAAACGTAGGAATGAAATAGATTCAGCAAAGTGAGGCCCGATATTCTAGACAGAGCGAGGATAGCAAAGAGAACTATGCAGTCTACAAAAAACCCTAAAACGAAAACCACGCAAAGGGGCAAAAAGACCCACCGTGCCGAACTAACAGCACGGCGGTGCACCCCTTTGCTTCTCAGAGCTTCCAGCAAAAGTTAATAGCAAGCTGGACAGAAAAAACAGAAAACAAACTAGAAGCACTTATCTAGCAGAGCAGCAGGCCCAAGGAAAGATGCAGTAGCTCAGATCCAACACTGGAACATTGACAAGGAGCAAGGAAGACAGACTCAGGTGGAGCTAAATAGCAAGGCAGCCAACGAGCTCACCAAAACACCTGAGGGAGGAAGCCCAGAGACTGCAATACCACTTGTGACCACAGAAGTGAACTCAGCCACAGAATTCACAACACTGTATACCATCAGATATAGTTCTTTGAGCTGCAAATATACTAGTGACACTAAGGTCTGTATCACTCTAGCTTTTTATACTGTTTGGTATTTGTGCTTCATAGGTATCCCCTGGTATTTGGAGGTTTCCGTTCCCACATTTTTTGTTTATATCATTGTTTAAAAAAATCTTTTAATAATTTTCATAAATAAATACACTGGTTTTAATTGTATTCTTCTCTCACTTCGTTTTTGTGGCACTTACCACTTATTAGAATGCATTTTGGTGCTAAGAAGATGTCAGATTCATCGCAGTGGTGTTTAGGAAAATACTTGTGTTGTTAATCTCTATATTCTTAGTCATTATTTTAGCATTTTCTGTCCTCTTAGCAGAGGAGCGGAAACTTTAGTTTCTTTAGGGTATGTTTCCACAGTCGGGAAACTCTGCATACAACCGCAGCATCAAACATGCAGCGTCCAGATGTTACAGCGTAGTGGAGAGGATTTAATGAAATCCCATCTCCACTATGCGATAAAAGACGCAGGCAGCAGACCCGCGGAAACGGACATGCAGCGCGTCTTTCCAGAACGCAGCATGCCTGTTTACAATGCAGCAACGCTCCGTCGCCGCACCGTAAATTTACATTAGATGCGGTAAAACCGCTTGTAATGATTAGTCACATGCATAATAACTGCATAAACGCAGCTTACTACGCATGTCTACTAATTTAAATAAGGTCTTACCTGTCACATTGCCGGAAGTCCGCCGCATCCACTGCAGTTCTCACGATAACTTAGCTTACCGTGAGAACTGCCGTGCACGTGACCGGGTTTATTTCTGGTCACCCTAGGCTTGTTCTCACTGTCAGCTGATTGTGAGAGCTAGAGTGTAGGTGATCGCCGGAAAGTTATCTCCAGCGATCATCTACAAGCTCTGCTATGTCTGGATGTCAGGCATCCAGATGTAGCAGAGCTGGACTATTCATGGGACACTCGTTATTCAGGACTGCGTCGGACCAGGGAGTATACTGTTGGTTTATTTATTTTTATTTTTTTCAGAAGATTGATGGCTTTGCTTGGATTACCAATGTAATAAAGATGGCAAAACTGTGTGGTGGTTTATTTCATTAAAATACTTTATTCTGCATGTCTGTGTTTTATTAACCCTTTACCAACTATAGGATTAGTAATCGTAGGAGTCTTATTGACGCCTCTCCATTACCAAGCTGGAATAATGTCACCTTACAAAGGTGACATTAACCCCTTATTACCCCACATGCCACCGCTACAGGGCAATGGGAAGAGAGGCTAGGTGCCGGAAATGGCGCATCTTACAGATGTGCCATTTCTGAGGCGGCTGGGAGCTGGTATTTGTAGCCGGCTATAGCCTTTCTGGCTATAAATTATAGGGGGACCCCACGTCATTTTTTTTGGAGTGGTCCCCCTATTTTAATAGCCAGTAAAGGCTAAATATACAGTTCCGGGCTGATATTCATAGCCTGGGGAGATCCATGGGTATTAACCCCTTCCCAGGCTATAAATATCGGCACCTAGTTGCTGGCTTTCACTCTGACGCAGAAAATTGCACGGGAGCCCATGACATTTTTTTTTATCAATTTTTTTTTTAATTAAACAGATATTGTATTTAAGGCCGGGGTCACACTTGCGAGAAACTCGCACGAGTCTCGCAGCTCAATATCCGACACTGCCGTTGACACTCTGACCGGAGCGTTCAGCTGCATAGAAATACATGCAGCCGCACACTCTGGTCCCAAGTGCCGGGTATTGAAGTGTGAGACTCATGTGAGTTTCTTGCAAGTCTGACCCTGACCTAACGCAGATTTCATGTGTGTCTTTATTTAAGGCCAGATCACACATGCGAGAAACTCGGACGAGTCTCACAACTTAATACCACTCGGGAGCGGAGCATGCGGCTGCAAAGAAATACATGCAGCCGCATGCTCCGCTCCTGAGTGTCGGCGGCAGTGCCGGGTATTGGGATACAAGACTCGTCTTGAGTTTCTCGCTTGTGTGATCCCGGCCTAACTCTTTATGTAACATTTTATTATGTTTATTACTAAACATCGGGCTTGGTATTATCTATAGATATATATCGATAGATAGATGATAGATATATCTATCGTATCTATCGATATATCTATCTATTATCTATATCTATAGATAGATATATCTATAGATAGATAGATAATAATAGATATATTACAATCTTGTAGATTGTAAGCTTGTGAGCAGGGACATCACCCCTAATGTCACTGTTTAAATTGTCTTAACTTGTACTGAATTTATTGTCTGTACATGTCCTCACTTAATTGTAAAGTGCTGCAGAATATGTTGGCGCTATATAAATAAAAATTATTATTATTATTATTATATATCGATAGATATATATCGATATATAATAGATGTATCTATAGATAGACAGGATGCGAATGCGATCACTGGATACGATAGATAGATCTATGGATACGATAGATGGATACAATAGATGGATATGATAGATCTATCTATACCTATATCTATCTATTTATCGATCGTATCCATCTATCTTATCCATCTATCGTATCCATAGATCTATTTATTATCTATCTATAGCTATATCGATCTATCTACCTATTATCTATCTATAGCTATATATATTATCTATCTATAGATTTATCTATTTTATATCTATCTATCATCTATCTATAGATCTATCTCTGTGTGTAAACATTATTCTTCAGTGGAGTATGTAAAAGAGGTTGGACAAGGAAATTACATCACAATTTTTTTTTTTTTGTATATCTTTATTTAGCTTACAAAAACACACACAAATCTGCATGAAATAAAAAAACGCAGGTGACCTGCCAGTGACCTCAGATGCAGATTTGGTGCAGATTTTACCTGCGTCAAATCCTGAGCAAATACTGAGCCATTCCTGACCGTGGAAACATACCCTTAGTCTTTTTTTTTTTTTTTTTTTTTAACCATTCAATTTTTATTGAGAAAACAGAGTACAATTAAAATGCAACAAGGAAAGGAATAAAGGGGGAGGAAGGGGGAGGGGAAGAGGCAGACATAAATGTAAATATCCACGATCAAGAATGAAACAAAAAAAAAAATTACAATACATGGGCGCATACATAGCTATGATATCAAACAATTGAGTCAGCTGGCAGAAGAAGGGGGATGGTGGTCAGGGGAGGAAATAAAGGGTGAGGAGACCCAAGGGTCCCACCACGTAAGGACCTTATTCTTTTTTGCAAGACAGTCCGCAGTAATCGACTCATAACTAAAGTGCAGATTAATTTTGGATATCAATTCAGGTCTGGAGGGAATATTAGAAGATTTCCAATGCTTTGCAATACATTGTCGGGCCGCCACAAGAATATTAGAAATAATGGGTTGAAGGGAAGATGGGAAGTCCAAGAGAGATATACCCAATATTGCTAGAGGGCCAGTTAGGTTGATAGAAAGATGGGTCACCTCTGAAAGAATCGCTTCAACCTGAAGCCAAAATATTTGCACACTAGGGCAACTCCACCATACATGAGCCAGCGAACCAGAAACACCACAATTTTTCCAGCATAATGAGGAAGAGGAGGGATAAAATTTAGCTAATTTAACAGGAGTGAAGTACCATAGGAGCTGAATTTTTTTGCTTTGTTCGAGGTGACCAAGACACGAAGAGAATTTGGAAGGATGCAGCATAGCCATGCTCCAATCCTCCGGGGAAGCCTCGAAAGCAAGGGCACCCTCCCAAGTGGACATAAATGGGAGTCTCTCAGAGAAATCATGGGAGAGGAGGGATTTATAAATGATGGAAATGCCATGATCAATCCACGTGTTTGGTCTGAAAAATCTGTGGATTGGGGTCTCCATACCCAGGGGGGACACGGCCACACCGAAGGAGTTACAATGTTTAAGGAGGCTACGAATTTGGAAATACTGAAAAAAAGCCCTAGGAGGCAAGTTATAGCGAGCAGTGAGGTCCGCAAATGATCTCAGGCCCGACTCATTATAGAGATCATTCACTCGGTGTATTCCGCAGTCCCCCCAGGCAGAGAGAGACAAACCATCTATTGCGTATTCTAATGCTTGAATAGAGACGTAGTCAAATATAAAAGGGAGGTAAGTAGGGCAGAGACTTGTCCAGACCTTAGTGGCGGAGCAAATTGTTTTAAGAGGGGAGCTCCGACTGGGCGGCTGGAGCAAACAGATCTCCAGTAAAAGTTTGAGGGAACCCCTAGGGGCAAAGCACGACTCAATATGGAACCACTGGAGGGAGGAGTCCCTCTCCCACCAAATCTTAAGGGGGTCTAGGAGAGCAGCTTTGTGGTAAAGGTGGATATTAGGGGCACCAAGACCTCCCCTGGCATATGGGAGAGACATTAGAGAGCGTTTTATTCTATGTGGCTTGTTATTCCAAATAAAACGGTCAATAATTGCTTGAAAAGCAGAGAGGTACTTAGAGGGGATAGCGAAGGGGAGGCATCTAAAAAGATATATAAGTTTAGGGAGAATTAACATCTTAGACGTTTGTATCCTAGCCATCCAGGATAGATGAGAGCAGGCAAGCTGGTCAATTTCTTTTTTAATTTCGTGGAGGGTTGAATCACAGTTAAGGCGAACAATGTTTTTAATATGGGTAATTTGAATACCTAGATAAGTGAATCCGAGCGGAGACCATATAAAGGGGTAAATACTTTGGATTTGAAGTTGGAGAGAGGAAGAGATAAATAGGGGAAAAATTGTGGACTTGGACAGATTTAGCTTATAATAGGAGGCTTCAGCAAATTGGGTAAGAATGGAAGACACTGCAGATAGTGACTGTAGAGGAGCAGAGCAAGACAACACCATATCGTCGGCGTAGAGGCCAATTTTGTGTTCCTGACTTCCCACCATTACCCCCCTAATGTCAGGGCATTGCCTCACCGCAGCCGCCAGGGGCTCCATGACTAAAGCAAAGATGATGGGGGAGAGGGGGCAACCCTGCCGGGTCCCATTTGAAATAGAAAATATACGGGATTTAAAGCCGGCTGAGCGAACTGAGGCACAAGGATTGGAATACAAAGCCATAATAGCTGAAAAAATCTGGCCAGTAAGACCAAATTTGTGCAATGTAGATGCTATATAGCCCCAGTGCACCCGATCGAACGCCTTTTCCGCGTCGAGAGATAGGAACACACTGGGGAGGCTCCGCCTCTCCACCACATCCAGCAGGTCGATCAAGCGTCTCGTACCATCTCTAGTTTGCCTACCCGGGACAAACCCAACCTGGTCTGAGTGAACCAAGGATGGGAGCACCGATAATAACCTATTGGCCCAGACCTTAGCATATATTTTTACATCGCAATTTAGAAGGGAGATGGGACGAAAATTGCCAGGAGAGGTCATAGGTTTCCCAGGTTTAGGAAGTGTCGAAATACAAGCCTCCAGACCCTCTCTCTCAATAGTACCCATAGAGCGCCAGTAGTTAAATAAACGAATGAGAAAAGGAGAGAGGATAGTGAGAAAATGAGAGTAGTATGAGAAGGAAAAGCCATCTGGACCCGGGGCAGAGCGTTTTTTGGCCTCTTTGATTATTTGGGAGATTTCAATTGCTTCTATAGGGCCGTTAAGGAGCGACAACTGCTCCGGATTAACGGTGGGGAGATTCGCTTTATTCAAAAAAGCGTTAATTGAGTCCTGAGAAGGTTGAGGAGTATTTACGTCAGAATCTAGGTTATATAATGAGGAGTAGTATGAGGCAAATTCTTCAGCAATATGGATTGGGTTGTAAATCCGAGAACCATCTGACTTAAGATAAGCAATTTTGGTTTGGGCTTCTTTTTTTTTAACGCGTTTAGCTAGTAAGGCGCCTGCCCTGTCACCCATGGAGTAGAATTTGGCTTTCGATTTCCTAAGCGAATTTTCTGCTCTATGGAGGAGGAGCTGGCGAAGGCGCAGGCGTGCATCAGAAAGATTGGAAAGTAATTGAGGGGAGGGGCAGGCTTTGTGGCAAGACTCCAGCCGGGCCACTTCAGCCAAGGCAGATTGAAGATTTAAGTTATACTTGCGTTTAGCTGTCGCAGCCATCTTAATGAAAAGGCCACGAGCCACTGCCTTGTGAGCGAACCAGAGGGAGTCCTCACGCACATCCGCCGAGTCATTAAAGGCAAAGAATTCCTGCAAAGAGTTTTCAATTAGTGTAAAGTTCGCTTGCTCAGAGAGAAGGTGGTCATTAAGGCGCCAGTGTGAAGGGGGTCTGATTGCAAGAGGGTCTTCTAGGGAGACTGACACAGGAGCATGATCAGACCAAGTGATATTACCTATATTTGCAGACATGCAGTGAGGGAGAGCGACATCATCTACTAAAATATAATCAATTCTACTGTAAGAACCATGACGAGGGGACCAAAATGTGTAGTCTCTCTCATTACAATGGAGATATCTCCAGATATCGTGTAAATTGTAGGAGCTAATCAGCTGGGCCGCATCACCCCTGGCCACGGCCGACAATGAACAGTCCAGATTCTTGGATACTGGAATGTTGAAGTCTCCGGCAACTAATTTATGACCATGCTGATAATTACCTAAGATTTGAAATAAATTATTTAGAAATTTAACCTGACCAAAATTTGGGCCATACACAGAGGCAATGGTGTAAGGGGTATTGTTGATTAAACATAAAATTATAATGTATCTGCCCGCGGGTCGGCTGTAGAACTAATTAGCTGGAAAGAGTTAGCCTTGCTAAAAAAAATTGCCACCCCAGCCTTTTTGGTCTTCCCATTCGCAAAAAATTGGTGGGGGTATAGATTCGAATACATTCTTATATTGTCCCGTTCTAGTAAATGAGTCTCCTGTAAGCATATAATATCGTGTTTGGATTTAGCGAGCTGACGCCAGACAATCGATCTCTTACCAGGGGAGTTGAGGCCGTTAACATTAATAGAATATAAAGAAACACTCATTGTAATATGTTACATAATTTGCTGAAGAAGATATGCAAACCCATTACCCACAAAAAAAGCATAAACATGTCGTGGGATACGTCGCAAACTCCATCTGCGACGGGGGGGGGGGGGGGGGGGGGGAAGAGGGAAAGGAGGGAGGAAAGGGAGGGAAGGAGGAGAAGGGAAAAACAAACATACAAAATCCAAACATTTAACCCCTTAGTGACCGAGCCAAATTTTTGAAATCTGACCAGTGTCACTTTATGTGGTAATAACTCTGCAATGCTTCAACAAATCCCAGTGATTTTGAGATTGTTTTTTCGTGACACATTATACTTTATGATAATGGTAAATTTAGTTCAACATTTTTTGTGTTTATTTATAAAAAATATAAAAAATTTGAGAAAAAAGTTAAAAAATTAGCAATTTTCTAAATTTGAATGATTATCCCTTTAATCCAGATAGTCATACCACAGCAAACCATTAATAAATAACATTTCCCACATGTCGGCTTTACATCAGCACCATTTGTAAAATGTTATTTTATTTTGTTAGCATTTTAGGAGGTTTAAAAATGTAACAGCAATTTTTCATTTTTTCAAAGAAATTTACCACATTTATTTTTTTAGGGACTTATCCATGTTTGAAGTGACTTTAGGGGTCCCATATATTGGGAAACCCCCAAACGTGATACCATTTTAAAAACAGCACCCCTAAACATATTGAAAACTGCTGTCAGGTAGTTTATTAACCCTTCAGGTGCTTTACAGGAATTAATGCAAAGTGACATGACAGAAATGAAAATGTGTATTTTTACCACCTAAATGTTGCTAACTTCTAAACAGATTACTACAGCCGTCAGACTCTAAGGCCGCTATTTGGTCATGAATTGCCATCGCAAACATCAAGACCACAAAATCATGATCTAAGTGCACCAATTGGGATAAAGAAGAAGCCCCCACACTCTGTTAACCATTTATAATGAAGTAGTCACTATTGACAGCAGCATCTAAGGGGTTAAACAGATTTGGACGGTGCAAATACTGATCATGGCTGATACAGCAAGTTGTCAGCTATAGTGTACAACCAACAGATGCTGGATTGTCATCTGTATGGGGAGGCCATTCTCTTATGTCAGGTCAGTTAAAAGGCGTATTGGCGGTCATTAAGGGGTTAAACAAGGGAACATCCAGGGAAATCCTGAGTCCGAGGTGAAAATAGAAAACAGTTCACCAATGGGGCAATATGCTGAGCGGAGTCCTGCCAGGAACCAGCCTCAGCAAAAAACTCAGCAAGCAAAAAGAAGAGAGAGAGAAAAAAAAAAAGAGAACTAGAACTGAGTGGGAAAAAGGAAAAAATAAATTCTTCCAGCCAGGAAATGGTTAAAATAGACACTTCAGGCGACCTTCCAGTCAGGGGTAATACGGCGTCTCCGGGGACCAGATCCTCCAGGTTTGGTGGAAGCAGAGGCAGGAGTGGGCGCAGGAGGGTCAAAACCCCATTGGGACAGGGTCTTGGCTGCTTGCGACGGGGATAGGCACGTGGTAAATGAACCGTCTTTACGAATGCAAAGTTTGGTGGGGAAACCCCAGCGGTATAATATACCCTTTTCCCTCAGGATTGAGGTGTATGGTGCAAAAGCCCTGCGGAGGGCTAGAGTTCCTGGAGACAGATCAGGGAAAACTGCAATGGTAGCAAATCGTTCAGGTAGCGACGGCTTCGATCTTAGTGCTTGCAGAAATTCCTCCTTCATAACAAAAAAATGGATGCGAGCTAGTACATCTCTGGGTACCGCAGGGTCAAGGCCTGAGGGTTTAGGGATCCGATGAATACGGTCGATCACAACGTCATCTTTGGAATAAAGTGGGAGAATAGATATGATAAAGTCTTGTAGAAAGGCTCTGAGATCATCAGCCCCAATTGATTCAGCAATGCCTCTTAGTTTCACATTATTTCTCCTGGATCTGTCTTCCAAATCCAGGGTTTTAGCATGAGTTTTGGTAACAAGCAGCTGCAGGTTATCATGAGCTTCCCACAAATCATTGTGAGAAGCTACCAGTTCGGACATTTTATTTTCAAGATGATCCGTGCGGCCTCCCAGCTCCTCCACCTCCCCCCTGAGCTCTGCCATCATGGAACGCATATCCTCCTGCAGGGAGGTACGGAGGTCACCAAGCATGTCTCTGAGCAGCGCTGCTGTAACTGGAGCCTCTGAGAGATCAGCCGCTGCTGTGCTTGAGGCAGAAGACTGAGAGCCTCGGCGTGCAGCTCTGGAGGATCTAGGAGAAAGCGGCGCCATCTTGGGCCTCTGAGGCTGCTGAGGGGCGGCTGCAAAGAAGTCCACAATGCGCCTGGAAGGGTCCCCTGCGCCGGCTTTAGATTTCCCCATACACTCACCGAACGGTAAGGAGCAGGAGTGGGGAGTTCTGGAGGAGAAAGCACCGTCTGTGCACTGCTGTGTGCCGCTTTATGAGTCCTGGGAATGGAGCTCCCACACTATGCAACCTGCACCATCAGAAGTCAGGCCACGCCCCTCACATACCCTTAGTCTTGACACAGGAAGAAACCGACCCTGTGTTTAGGTGTCGCTGTTCCATGTTCCTTGCTCCCAAAGGTCCACAGGACCGTGCTGTGATCACTTTAGGTGAGTGGGGGTCCTTCCCACTTTATCCTTGTCCCTCTTCCCCCTCTAACTGCTTGCAGCACTATGTAGTCAGGTGATGGCAACATTGTACTCAAAACGGGGAGGGGCAATACAGGAATAATGTGGGCAGCACTGCCTTTGTTCCCAGAGTGTCTTCAGAGGCCTGCTTGGGGTCCTTAGACCTACTGGGGCCAGGTTACATGGTGCGCGCTCGACACAGCATCTGTATTTCAACAATTTCTGGTGTTTTTCTAAACTATTTATATTCCAGAGAAATTCCATGCCTTTGGTAATGTAAAAGACGTGCATTGGTATACAAGAAACACTTTGTATGTTATCTATAAAATGTTGTTTGACTTCTCTGTATAAATTGTGCTTTCTTACAGTTAAGTTGTTAAAGGGAATCGGTCACCAGGTTTTTGCTATCCCATCTGAGAGCAGCATAATACAGGACCTAGTTCCAGTGATGTATCACTTACTGGGCTGATTATTAATATCACTTTTATCTACTGCAGATGTAGCAGTTCTCTGAATGTTGAGCTCTTTATAACCCCACCAACACCACTGATTGGTAGTTTTCTGTGTACATTGTGCATAGGCAGAAAGCGGCCAATAAGTGGTGGAGGTGCTGTTGGACTACATGAGAGCAGGTTTACTAGTCCTCTAGTGATGATTATCTGTTGATTAAAACAGGGATTATACGGGCAAAAAAAACTGCACAGCCCAGTATGTGATACATCACTGGAGTCTGTCTCTACATCATACTCCTCCCAGATTAGGTAGCAGGGAATCTAGTGGCAGATTTCCTTTATAGAAAATCTAAGAGCACGCACTATAAGCATCCTTGTAATCTAGAATCTGCCTGTCTGGGTCCTGTTAGCGATTACTGACATTTAGCTTTATATGTCAGTTTGTAACTTTCATTCTTTTTGCAGCTGAAATAGTGGAAGTCCAGAAACTGTTACAAGACTCCAAGCTAGAATTAAAGGAACTACAAGAAAACCAGGCCAAAAAGTCAACTTATGAGTTGTAAGTAAAATAAATTTGGCCTGTTTTGAGAATATTGATTGTGAGGGATTATGTATTCCCACATGGGCAGCAAAGTACTGACTCTGGCATATGCTTCAGCAACTTATCCACATTTGTACTTTTTTCAGTCTACATTGCAGTTTTATACATAGGTTTGAGTGCAAAACAATGTGGAGACAGTGGGTTGTTTTTTTTTTTTTTTGTTTGTTTACAAAGTTTGTCCAACTCTATATTCCGTCTATGTTGCTCTTTACATTTTTTTTTCTAAAGCCTTAAACAAAACAATAAAAGTACACATATTTAGTATCGCCGCGTCCGTAATGACCCGACCTATAAAACTGGCCCACGAGTTAACCCCTTCAGTAAACACCGTAAGGAAAAAAAAAAAAAGAGGCAAAAAACAACGCTTTATTATCATACCGCCGAACAAAAAGTGGAATAACACGCGATCAAAAAGACAGATATATATAACCATGGTACCGCTGAAAGCGTCATCTTGTCCCGCAAAAAATGAGCCGCCATACAGCATCATCAGCGAAAAAATAAAAAAGTTATAGAGCTCAGAATAAAGCGATGCAAAAATAATTATTTTTTCTATAAAATAGTTTTTATCGTATAAAAGCGCCAAAACATTAAAAAAATGGGTTAATAAGGGTTAATAAACTTCTTGAATGCGGTTTTGAGAACCTTGAGGGGTGCAGCTTTTAGAATGGTGTCACACTTGGGTATTTTCTATCATATAGACCCCTCAAAATGACTTCAAATGCCCATCTGCTTCTCACCTTTTATCTCTATCCTCCTCTTTTGGCCTCTCGCAGCATACTAACTCTCCAACACATGAAGATGGAAACTCCCTTGACTTGGTCTTCTCCCGACTTTGCTCAGTGGATGACTTCACAAACTCCCCTCTCCCGCTCTCTGACCACAACCTTCTTTCATTCTCTATCAAGAACTGCCATCCCGCTCAGGTCACCCCCACTTTCCACACCTATAGAAACATACAGGCCATTAACACCCAGAAACTTATGATGAACTTGCAGTCCTCATTGGCCCCTATTTCCTCCATCTTATGTCCTGATTCTGCATTGAAGCATTACAATGAAACCCTGCAAAGTGCTCTGGATGAAGCTGCTCCTCCTATACATAAAACAACTCGGCACAGACGGCAACAACCGTGGCACACGCTGCAAACACGTTTCCTGCAGCGGTGCTCCAGGTGCGCAGAACGTCTGTGGAGAAAATCTAATCTACCCGAAGATTTCATACATTATAAGTTCATGCTAAAGACATACAATTCTGCCCTTCACCTCTCCAAACAAACCTACTTCAACACCCTCATCACCTCCCTGTCCAATAACCCTAAACGTCTCTTTGACACGTTCCAGTCCCTACTCAACCCAAGAGAGCAGGCCCCAACCACGGATCTCCGTGCTGACGATCTGGCCAATTACTTCAAAGAAAAAATTGACCACATTCGACAGGAAATCATCTCCCAATCTCTTCATACCATGCACTGTCCTCCCTCCCCCACTGCATCTAGTTCACTCTCTGACTTTGAAGCAGTTACAGAAGAAGAAGTAAGCAGGCTCCTTGCATCTTCGCGCCCGACCACTTGCACCAGTGACCCCATTCCGTCACATCTCCTCCAGTCCCTTTCCCCGGCTATCACCTCTCACCTAACAAAAATATTCAACCTTTCCCTCACTTCCGGTATTTTTCCCTCCTCATTTAAGCATGCCATCATACATCCATTACTTAAAAAACCATCCCTCGATCAAAACTGTGCCGCTAATTATAGACCTGTCTCTAATCTTCCCTTCATCTCTAAACTCCTCGAACGCCTGGTCCACTCCCGTCTTACCCGCTATCTCTCAGATAACTCTCTTCTCGACCCTCTTCAATCTGGCTTCCGCTCTTTACACTCTACTGAAACTGCCCTCATTAAAGTCTCTAATGACCTACTAACAGCTAAATCTAATGGTCACTACTCCATGCTAATTCTCTTGGATCTCTCTGCAGCATTTGACACTGTGGATCATCAGCTCCTCCTCACTATGCTCCGCTCCATCGGCCTCAAGGACACCGTTCTCTCCTGGTTCTCCTCCTATCTTTCTGACCGATCCTTCACTGTATGTTTTGCTGGTTCCTCCTCCTCTCACCTTCCCCTTACTGTTGGGGTTCCTCAAGGATCAGTCCTAGGCCCCCTACTCTTCTCGTTGTATACTGCCCCTATTGGACAAACAATCAGTAGATTTGGTTTCCAGTACCATCTCTATGCTGACGACTCCCAATTATACACTTCTGCTCCCGACATCACACCGACCTTTTAGAAAACACCAGTGATTGTCTTACCGCTGTCTCTAACATCATGTCCTCCCTCTATCTGAAACTAAACCTGTCAAAAACTGAACTCCTCGTGTTCTCTCCCTCTACTAACGTACCTTTGCCTGACATTGCCATCTCCGTGTGCGGTTCCACCATTACTCCAAAGCAACATGCCCGCTGCCTTGGGGTCATCCTTGATTCTGACCTTTCATTCACCCCCTACATCCGATCACTGGCTCGCTCTTCTTACCTGCATCTCAAAAACATTTCTAGAATTCGCCCTTTTCTTAATTTCGACTCTGCAAAAACTCTGACTGTTTCACTTATTCATTCTCGTCTGGACTATTGTAACTCTCTACTAATCGGTCTCCCTCTTGCAAAACTCTCCCCGCTCCAATCTGTCCTGAATGCTGCAGCCAGGATCATATTCCTCACCAACCGTTACACCGATGCCTCTACCCTGTGCCAGTCATTACACTGGCTACCCATCCACTCCAGAATCCAGTACAAAACTACTACCCTCATCCACAAAGCACTCCATGGCTCAGCACCACCCTACATCTCCTCCCTGGTATCAGTCTACCACCCTACCCGTGCCCTCCGCTCCGCTAATGACCTCAGGTTAGCATCCTCAATAATCAGAACCTCCCACTCCCGTCTCCAAGACTTTACACGTGCTGCGCCGATTCTTTGGAATGCACTACCTAGGTTAATACGATTAATCCCCAATCCCCACAGTTTTAAGCGTGCCCTAAAAACTCATTTGTTCAGACTGGCCTACAGCCTCAATGCATTAACCTAACGATCCCTGTGTGGCCTATTTATAATAAAAAAAAAAAAAAAAAAAAGGTTCCTCGCATCATGTTCTCATACACTTTATGCAGTATTAGCCCTCTGTGTCTGTACTGCTACATACTTAGGCAGGTAACTGGTTCATGCAGCTTTACATGAACACCTGAGCCTTACACTATAGCTGGCCCGAATAACTAAAGCAATTGTTACCATCCACCTCTCGTGTCTCCCCTTTTCCCCATAGTTTGTAAGCTTGCGAGCAGGGCCCTCACTCCTCCTGGTATCTGTTTTGAACTGTATTTCTGTTATGCTGTAATGTTTATTGTCTGTACAAGTCCCCTCTATAATTTGTAAAGCGCTGCGGAATATGTTGGCGCTATATAAATAAAATTATTATTATTATTATTAGATGTGGTCCCTAAAATAAAATGGTGTTGTAAAAATGAGAAATTGCTGGTTAACTTTTAACCCTTATAACTCCCTAACAAAAAAAAATTTTGGTTCCAAAATTGTGCTGATGTAAAGTAAACATGTGGGAAATGTTATTTATTAAGTATTTTGTGTGACATATCTCTGTGATTTAATTGCATAAAAATTCAAAGTTGGAAAATTGCAAAATTTTCAAAATTTTCGCCATGTTTCCGTTTTTTTCACAAATAAACGCAGGTAATATCAAAGAAATTTTACCGCTATCATGAAGTACAATATGTCACGAGAAAACAATGTCAGAATCACCGGGATCCGTTGAAGCGTTCCAGAGTTATAACCTCATAAAGGGACAGTGGTCAGAATTGTAAAAATTGGCCCGGTCCATAACGTGCAAACCACCCTTGGGGGTAAAGGGGTTAACAGAAAGAATCAGCGGCTGCAATGTCTATATACTTTTGCTTCCTCCCCTGCCCAGGCTGAGAGGGAGACCTGAATGACTTGTGAAGTGTGCAGTTTATATGACATGTTTCTGACATATTATCTAACATGTCCATTCGCTAAAGAGTGTACATCTATTTTTATCCATATTGATAATTGAAGTTGACTGTCCATTCAATTCTGTTTTTCAAATGGAGTTGTTGAGAACTGTATAGACAGCTATCTAAGTCTTCCGTATAGGTTCAGCAAATATGTACTCCAATCATGTTCCATAGATGTGACCAGATCACTATACATAATATTCCATAAAATGACCATACCAGAATGTGGTGGGATCAGTATTTGAGTAGACTAGATGGAGGCCCGATGCTATCGCATCAGGAGGGCGGTAATGTCACAATGGTGGCAGGCTTTACAGCATTGAGAATCTCCCCCCATGTGCTCACCCACCTATCCACTCTCTCCTTCCCCATGTGCTGACTTCTCCCGTCTGTGCTCTCTTCTTTGACCTGTCTACCCCATGTGCTATCCCCCTTGTCTGCTGTCTTTCTCCTTCCTGTGCTGTGTTCTCCCCTTATGTGCTGTCCTGTTTGAGCTGTCTCCCCCCTGTGCCCTGTCTCTCTCACCCCTTCATTTTAAAAATTGTCTGTGTCTGACCGTGTGCAGGGGAGGAAGCAAAAGACAATACTGACATTACAGCAGGAGATCGCAGAAGATACATTTTGTGAGGTAAAATATTGTTTAAAAACATGAAACCAAAAAAAGTTCCCGATTGGGTCTCAGGCAAATTCAACAGTATATAGATTAATTGTAAGATAATAACCACCAATAATATACATATGCCCAGAGATACCAATAAGGAGAAAAACGGGGTATTGTGATTAAAATATAAATCAATTTATTGCACATATAAAGATATACAGACAAAAAAAGTGGCGTAAGGTGGAAGAACAGCTAAAGAAATATCGGCAATGTGGAGATGGAAAATAAATGCCGACCAGAGAAAAATGACTGTGTGGCCATCGGTACCGCAACACAAAGCATGATGTAAGTATGTCTTCCAATACACTATAATAGTCCTGCCATCAAAAAATGAACAATGTCAGAAATGACCATAATAGATGGCTGCCATACAGGTCTAAATGAACAAGCTGTTCGTCATTAGGCAAGATAGTGCATGGATATTATGAATTAAACAGTCCGCAATAGGGGAACACAATAAAGCCATTCAGTGAGCTATTTACCTTCAGACATGGTGCAGGCCTTGTGCTGGGGCGCCAGTAAGCCACACAGAAGCCTCGACACGCGTTTCACCGTCCTCGGCTTCGTCAGGAGGCGTGGCTTAAAAGCAGGGGTAACGGACTATATATGTGAGTATGAACATTAATCAGCGAATCGAAGCGCCGTGGTGTATGATGTCCCGCCCCGTGACGGAGCAGGCCGGCACGCAGCGTGGATGATGGGAAGGAGGACGTGCGTCATCGCTCCCCATCACCATGGCGACGCGTCCAGCCCGCAGCGCCACCAGAAGAGTACAGCGCATAGAGCAGGCGCCTCTGCGCATGTGAGGAAGCGAGTATCCGGGACTGCAGCTGATACGTAAGTATTCAGCTAAGCTATATCATACAATTGCAGCACGGGGACTAATAATAACTAGACGTAAATGCCTTCAAAGCGGCACAAATATACTGCCGCCATAAATATAAGAACCGATACACAATAATGATCGGAATATCTTAAATATTACATCGTAGATAAATATCTATTACAAACAATAATATAAATAGCAAAAAATGTCAGTTAATAACATGGGCTCTTCCAACCATAAGTCATTGCAATGTTAACAAGTAATTGATCAAATGACCATCATGAATCATAAATATGCTTAGTTACACCCGTACACTCTGAAACTTCTTATTATTGGATCATAAAGTAAATATCATCGATTACAGAGTAGAAAAGCATCGGTAGATATAAGGCAGTCACAAGATGTTTCATTGGAAAGTTTTTTCATCGGATGGAATATACGCTGAAGATACAACATGGGACTGTGCTGATAGTTCATCGTGAAAGGTTCCTTGATAACTAACAGTATATCTATAGAGATACAAAAGAACTAAATTAATATACAAAAAAAAACAACACATTTTTAAAAACAAATTTCCGTAACCCATTAAAATGGCGCACATACAATTAAAGAAAATACTTGAAACTAATGGTCTCATTGAGACCATTTGGTGTTAGTGTCTAATGTCACTATCCAGAGTGTTTCCTTTTGTAACAATTTTTGTTTTAAATTGCCGCCGCGTATGCCCATATAGACGTGATCTATGCCTCTGACAAAAAATCCCTTGGGGTTACATTGGTGGATTTAAAAAAAGTGTCTAGGAATAGGTTTTAGAAGATGTGGTTCTGAGCAGGTTATTGCATTTTTGATATCTCTGACGTGTTCCTGTATACGAATTTTAAAGGGAAGGTACCGCGTTTGTAGGTCATTAATAAATCACTGTAATGTATCATAACATGCTGCTATAACCAAGTTTGAAATGCATGTGAAACAGATTTCATGTGCTATGAGTTTAAAGAATGCACTGGGGGCTGACCTCTTGGTTTTGCAGCAGTAGCAGGGCACTATCCGTGTCAGATTACGGCACCCCATGGACATAGGGTCAGCGCCGGTCTATTATCTCCTATCTGTAACATTGCAGCAGCATTAGCAGTGAGCTGGGCACGCCTCTGTGGGCTACACAACTCACTGCTGTAGGTGTGACTAGCTGCCATTTTATTATAGCCCTGTGCTATCTGCCGAGCTCCACTTATTCTCTATCGCAGGACAGAAGAAGCCCTCACTGCTCCTCTGTACTCCAGGCAGGCACACATCCTCTGCTCCTCACACACTGCCCTGTCAGCTACTCCTGTGTGTCTCCGCCTCCCCCTCACACACAGTCCCTGTGATCTCCTGTAAGCTGCACTCACAGCCTGCAGAGAGGGAGGTGACACCTGGAAGGAGAGAGCAGGGCAGCTGACAGGACAGGGATTAAGGTGGGGGAAGGGGGATAGCAAGAAAGTTATTCACAAAAAATGCTGCTGAGCCCACTGTGTTCTGCTCCTCTATAAACAAGTTGTGCCTCTGATGCAGTAACTGCTGGTGATAGCAGGTCACAGGGCAGTCACACACAAAATAGTGCTGCCCTGTGATGCTGCTCTTCATTCTGCCCCAGGGATATTAGACCACCCAAAAGGGGAGGGAAATGGTGATGTCAGCAGTTACTGCCCCAATTTTGCTGCTGGTAAGTCTCACTATAGCTGCTTGAGGTCTAAAACGGAAAATGCTCCCCCTAGTGGTAAATATGTATATTTGTAGAAAAATATATCATATTTTTCATATAGAAATGTTTGCAAACAGTGCAAACATTGCATTAATACATTTTAATTACTATTTTAAGCTTAATTTAACAAAAAAACAAAATACAAGAAAACTGGTGGCACCTTCCCTTTAACCCCTTCATGACCTTGGGATTTTTCGTTTTTCCGTGTTCGTTTTTCACTCCTCTCCTTCCCAGAGCCATAACTTTTTTATTTTTCCGTCAATTTGGCCATGTGAGGGTTTATTTTTTGCGGGACGAGTTGTACTTTTGAACGACATCATTGGTTTTAGCATGTCGTGTACTAGAAAATGGGAAAAAAATTCCAAGTGCGGTGAAATTGCAAAAAAAGTGCAATCCCACACTTGCTTTTTGTTTGGCTTTTTTGCTAGGTTCACTAAATGCTAAAACTGACCTGCCATTATGATTCTCCAGGTCAGTACGGGTTCATAGACACCTAACATGACTAGGTTATTTTTTACCTAAGTAAATTCCAAACTTTACTAAAAAAAATAAAAATTTGCGCCATTTTCCGATACCCGTAGCGTCTCCATTTTTCATGATCTGGGGTCGGTTGAGAGCTTATTGTTTGCGTGCCGAGATGACGTTTTTAATGATAGCATTTTGGTGCAGATACGTTCTTTTGATCGCCCGTTATTGCATTTTAATGCAATGTCGCGGCGACCAAAAAAGCGTAATTCTGGCGTTTCAAATTTTTTTCTCACTACGCTGTTTAACGATCAGGTTAATGCCTTTTTTTTAGTTGATCGGGCGATTCTGAGCGCGGCGATACCAAATAAGTGTAGATTTGATATTTTTTTTTATTGATTTATTTTGATTGGGGCAAAAGGGGGGTGATTTAAACTTTTTATATTTTTTTTTCACATTTATTTTAACTTTTTTTTTTTTTACTTTTGCCATGCTTCAATAGCCTCCATGGGAGGCTAGAAGCAGGCACAGCACGATCGCCTCTGCTACATAGCAGCGATCTGCTGTTCGCTGCTATCTAGCTGAAAATCAGGTGTGCTGTGAGCGCCGACCACAGGGTGGCGCTCACAGCTGCCGGCGATCAGTAACCATAGAGGTCTCAAGGACCTCTATGGTTACAATTCTGAAGCATCGCCGACTCCTGATCATGTGACGGGGGTCGGCGATGACGGCATTTCCGGCCGCCCGGCCGGAAGCGGTAGCTAAATGCCGCTGTCTGCGTTTGACAGCGGCATTTAACTAGTTAATAAGCGCGGGCAGATCGCGATTCTGCTCGCGCCTATTACGGGCACATGTCAGCTGTTCAAAACAGCTGACATGTCCCGGCTTTGATGCGGGCTCACTGCCGGAGCCCGCATCAAAGCAGGGGATCTGACCTCGGACGTACTATCCCGTCCGAGGTCAGAAAGGGGTTAAGGGATCTGGTTGTCATTCCCACATATATGTACCCACAGGGGCAGCTGGCATGGTAGACAACCGCCTCCGTGTCACATGTAATGTGATGTACAATTTTAGAAGTTTTGTCTCCTTTCGCATTCGAAAACTCTTTAGTCCTCAAAATATAGCGACATGCCGAGCAATTGCCGCAAGAAAAACAACCCCAAGGGGGCCTTTGCTGTTGGTTGCATCTCGAGTCATTCCTGTGTCGTCTCAATAATAATATACTTATCTAGCTATTGAACCCGTTCTACGCCCGGGTGGCGAGCATTTATATTGGTATATGGTCTCCATCCTGGTATGTGCTGCTCCATCCTGCGTCCCCATCCTGTCATGTGCTGCTCCATCCTGCGTCCCCATCCTGTCATGTGCTGCTCCATCCTGCGCCCCCATTCTGTCATGTGCTGCTCCATCCTGCATCCCCATCCTGTCATGTGCTGCTCCCATCCTGCGCCCCTGTTCTGTCATGTGCTGCTGCCATTCTGCGCCCATTCTGTCATGTGCTGCTCCCATCCTGCGCCCGTTCTGTCATGTGCTGCTTCCATCCTGCGCCCGTTCTGTCATGTGCTGCTGCCATCCTGCACCCGTTGTCATGTGCTGCTCCCATCCTGCGCCCGTTCTGTCATGTGCTGCTCCCATCCTGCGCCCGTTCTGTCAAGTGCTGCTGCCATCCTGCGCCCGTTCTGTCATGTGCTGCTGCCATCCTGCGCCCGTTCTGTCATGTGCTGCTCCCATCCTGCGCCCGTTCTGTCATGTGCTGCTGCCATCCTGCACCCGTTCTGTCATGTGCTGCTGCCCTCCTGCACCCGTTCTGTCATGTGCTGCTCCCATCCTGCGCCCGTTCTGTCAAGTGCTGCTGCCATCCTGCGCCCGTTCTGTCATGTGCTGCTGCCATCCTGCGCCCGTTCTGTCATGTGCTGCTGCCATCCTGCGCCTGTTCTGTCATGTGCTGCTGCCATCCTGCGCCCGTTCTGTCATGTGCTGCTGCCATCCTGCACCCGTTCTGTCATGTGCTGCTGCCATCCTGCGCCCGTTCTGTCATGTGCTGCTGCCATCCTGCGCCCGTTCTGTCATGTGCTGCTGCCATCCTGCGCCCGTTCTGTCATGTGCTGCTGCCATCCTGCGCCACCATTGTATTATATGCCCCCCATAAGACGCTCCAGTGTGTATGCCCCCGTATGCTGCTGCCATATATAAAAAAAAAAAAAAAATACCATACTCGCCTATCATCCGGCTCCACTGCAGGTGTGTCTTCAAGAAAATGGCGCCGGAAAGCGCGGACTGCGCAGGCGCCGATTCCGCGTCATCGCGCCCTCTGAACTGTCACAGCAGAGGAGCCGGGAGACGGAGCCGCACGCAGCGCTGGAACGGGGAAAGGTGAATATACTTACCCTCCTGGCGGTCCCTGACTCTCCGGTGGAGATCGCGGTATGCGTTCAGTGCTTACGCATACCGCGATCTCCTGTGAGCGTCACTCTGTGGGGGCCAGACTGCGCCGACGCTTGCGCCCGCGCAGTCTATGAAGGCTGCGGACAGAGTGACGCTCCCAGCGTTATAGATATCAAATTGACATGGAAGTACAGCCAAACCACTGTCGAATTTTTGGATCTTCAAATTTCAAAATTAAATGATGGGTCCGTCAGCACAGATATATTCAGAAAAACTACGGAGACAAATTCTTTGTTACACTTTACCTTATCACATCCACCAAAATTAAAAAGCTCTATCCCCACAGGACAATTTTTGTGAGCACGTCGCATTTGCTCAGATGACACAGCATTTCACAAACAGGCCAGGGATCTGCACCACAGATTTAAAAATAGAGGCTATCCTAATCATGACATCATAAGAGGCTATTCACGTGCTTTGCATACAAATAGATCTACCCTCTTCTCAAAATCTAGTTGTAAGAAAAATATACGATCAGATGTAACACCTAGATTTACAACGAAATTTAATTCAAACTGGACGGAAATTAATCAGATTTTCAAAAAACATTGGTCTGTTTTATTACCGTAACTGACAGAGATTTGCAGCAACAACTTAGAGTTCTTTCACACTTCAGTTGTGTGGCGTCAGTTAGGTCCGACATCGTGGCGGATCGACGGATCCGTCAAATTTGGTGGAAAAACGGTTCTAACGGATCCGTTTTTTTGACGGATCAGCTGCCCCGATCCGTTTAAAAAACGGATCCGTTAGAACCGTTGCGACCGTTTTTACATCCGTTGTAACCGTTTTTTGACGGATCCGTTTTTTAAAAGGGGAGGATTTCAATGTGATTGGCTACTGGATACTACTGCAAAACTATATATAGCGTGTATTTACACCACATCTTTGAAAGGTTGTAGAGAAAGTGGCAGAAATGGAAGGAGTCCTGGCGAACATTGCAAAGATCTATGCGGATTTTACTTTTGAGGCAAATCAGTTGGCAGTCAGCGTTCGAGAGAGGGAGGAACAAAGACTGCGCATCCTACGGCAGCGGCGGAAGAGAAGGCTGTGGATCCATCCCATCACAGCACAACGTATGACCCGTGGTGTTTATTCCACGCTTTACATGGAACTAAGGGAAAACCCTCAAAAGTTCTTCAATTATGTGAGGATGAGAGCTGAAAATTTCGAGTTTTTATTGGGCTATGTGGAAGACTGTATACGTAGACGAGACACCCAGATGCGATTCTCAATATCACCAGCAGAGCGTCTCATGGTGACTATTCGGTAAGTAATTTTTTTTTTTAAATGATTCTCATTCATCAGACTTATAACTGTAATGTTGTTTTTTGAATTTTTTTTATTAATTATTGTCTTTTCGTTTTGTTAACAGATTCCTTGCAACTGGAGAGTCGTTCTCATCCCTCCATTTTCAGTATCGACTTGGGATATCCACCATCTCGGGGATCATCAGAGATACCTGCCGGGCATTGTGGGAGTGCCTACAAGCGGAATACATCCCAGAGCCATCACAGGAGAGGTGGCTGGAGATCGCCCAAAATTTTCATCAAATTTGCCAGTTTCCAAATTGTGTTGGAGCAGTTGATGGAAAGCACATACGGATCGTCAAACCTTCAGGCTCTGGATCACAGTTTTATAACTATAAGAAGTACTTCTCTATTGTGTTGATGGCCATAGCCGATGCACAATGCAAGTTCATCGCTGTTGATATCGGTGCGTATGGACGCGCAAATGATTCACAAATCTTTAAAAATTCACCAATGGGGCGCCGTTTATATGGAGAGACATTTGATTTTCCGCCCCCTAGACCTCTCCCTGGAACCACTAGTCCACCATTACCATTTGTTTGTGTTGGAGATGATGCCTTCCAGCTTTCCCCACACTTGCTGAAACCCTTTGGAAGTAGTGGACTGACCCAGAGGAAAAAAATTTACAATTACCGCTTAACCAGAGCACGAAGAGTAGTGGAATGTGCTTTTGGCATCTTAACTGCCAAATGGAGAGTCCTGCTAACTGCAATTAAACTGCAGACTGAAACTGTCGATGATGTGGTCAAAGCGTGCGTTGTCCTGCACAATTTTGTTTTATCAAAAGAACAAGTTTCCCTGGAGGATAATGTTTCTGAAAGCACCTTACGGGATTACCAAAACCCCACTTTCGCAGTCCAGTAGCAGTCTCCAGAATGCGGGACAGTTTTGCAGACTACTTCATGTCTCCTGCAGGATCAGTTGACTGGCAGTATGAAATGGTGTAAAAATTTTTTTCTTTTTACACTTGTAAAAATACCATTTTTTGTTTGCTTACAAAATCTTTGTACTTTAATGCAGCATTGTATGTTTTGCAACGGTACCCTTTAAACACTGTTATTGTTACTATTGCCATAACCTTGGTGATTTAAAAACTTTACAAAAAAAAAAAAGAGAAAGACAATAAAATTGTTTTTAAACCAAAAAACTGTTTATTTATTTACAGATTCTCATAGTTTGGGGTGGAGATAGTAGCGGAGGGGCTGACGGGGCGGACCACGTCGAGAGTGGGGGACAGGACATCACGGGGAGGAACAGAAGTAGAATGGGTGGTGAAAACATGAGGTTGTGTAGAGAGTTGAGGTGCAGATGTGGTGTGTGGGAGGTATGAAGGTGTTGGTGGGATTGGGAACGGAGAAGTTAAAGGGGAAGAATGGAAGGGGGACGGTAAAAACTGGGAAAGACTAAGGGGGGAAGGAACAAATGACGAAGGAGTAGAATGGACGGGAGGAGGACGGACAGGAGGAGGACGGACGGGAGGATAGACGGTGGATTGAGAGGGGAAAGGTGTTGACACATGAAGGGTAGGTGGAGGGGCATGGGACATCGCCTGCGCTAGAGCAGTGTGGCAGCCTTGCATCACATGCATCTGCAGGTCAGGAGTTAGATTTTCCATGTGCCTGAGGACCGACTGAAAAAAACAGTGCCTTGGTGACTGATTTGCATCTGATTGCATCCTATCAAGACGACTGCTGAGTTCAAGTATGCTTTTGTTAAGCATATTGTACCCAGCAGACGTTTGCTCACTCAAAAGCTTGATGGCACTGTGAAAGGATGCATTCAGCTGCAAAAAGTCAGGCGCATAGCTCCTTTCCTGACCTCTCTGGCGCTGCCGTCCTGACCACAAAGTTGGTCTAGATGTTGCGGCAGTGGCAGAGGGGTGGGGTAAAGGGAACTCTAACTCATCACCTGCAGCTTCAAGTGACGAAGTCCGCCCTGCTGCTCCAGCGCTGGTGGATGAGGCTGAGGGATCAAACGAAAGGGAAGGTGCAGAAACAGAGGGGTCGACGTGGTCCCCGGTGGCGGACTCTTGAGGGATCGCTCCAGAGGGGTGCAACTCTGATGCAGGCTCCCGAGTGCTGCAGAAAGTGCTGTTAAAGAAGAAAAAAAAAATTAGTATCTGGATATTACAATTGCCCTTGCTGCAAAAAAAATTGAAGGTTACACATTTTTACAGTTTGACTGAAAATATGTGGTGTTGAATATTTACCTTCTGCTCAGCAGCGTCGACCGGAGGAACGACAGGGCTCTGGCATGTTTGTATCTGCTCCTGCGTCCTCTAGATCCACTCGGGGCCTGCATCTCCTTATTAAACTCCCTCTTGAAGCGATCCCTGAGTGACCTCCACCGCACGATAATCCTGTTACCTGGAAAGAGAAAGCAAAAATTGGTTACTATACACCACATTAAATCATGCCTAACATAAGGTTATGAAGTGTGAATACTTACGCGCTAGATCCTGGGCCCCAGCATCGAGTTCCTCCCAGTTATCCATAACAGCACTGCACACTTCCTCCCATAGCCGTCGGGTGATTAACTGGTCAGCATGGCGGCGGTCCGACATGTTCCACAGCGGCTCCCGACTTTGTACTGCTTCGATGAGGGTGTTCACATCGATGCCCTCCTCTTCATCATCTTTTTCGGGAGCACGCTGTGAAGCCTAACAAAAAGATAAGAATAAAAAGGGAAAGATTACAACACATGAATTTTACATTTTACTAAACACCAAACCAAAAAGGAACTTACTCTTCGGCGACCGCCGCGATTATCATTCCGACGACTATGGGAGGTGCTTTGAGGAACTCTACGTCGAGCCCCGGATTGTGAAGACTAATTTAAAAAAAAAAATAAAATTAATAATGTTCTTTGATCGAGGCATATGTATTGTGTGCTGTGCTGAATGTTTGTGTTGGGTGTAGTGCATTGTATGTGAGGATCGGTCTGTTCAAAACTTACACTATGCGCTCCCGCTCCTTGTATTTCTCCACCCTGTCCGTCTCCTTCTGTTAGCCCCTCTGCTTCATATTCCTGTGAATACAGAATAAACACATAAAGGCTTAAAATACAATTGCCATTGTTGCACCAAAATAAAAAATTTATGAAGAAAAAAAATTAACACCTCAGTTTGCTGATGATGTGCTGGGGGGCTCTCAGAAGAAGACATTATGATCTTGCGTCTATCTTGGGTTGGTCGGTCCCTTGCTTGGGTCCTCTTGGTCCCTAGAATCTGCAAGCATAAAGAGAGTTCTAAGCTACTATACAAAAGGATAGATGCAGCTGTAGGGACTTTACACTTACAACTTTTTAAAAAAATTGGGGAGCCTGCTTGTGTACGTCTTGGGTCAGTACCTACTACAGTACCTACAGTGCCAACTTATTTTTGATTTCCCCCACCACAAAAGAAAAAAAAAATTCTTAGCCGTCAAACTTGATATGCTACGTATGCTTGATGCACAAGCTGCCAAACCCTCTACCTCCTGTTTCCCCACAAAAAAAACCCCCAAAAAATCCCTTTAAAACAACACCAAAACTACTTAGAACTTGATATGCGCATGCTGGTAAAACCCACCTAAACAAAGTTTAACCTTATAAAAAATGTTCCTCATTCGAAATTAAAATACCAATCCCCAAAATTGTTAATTATGATTACCCTACAGTTTGTATTTTCTAAAACCAGATAACATATTCTATAGCAAAGATTTGCATTACACATTTGTATATATAACCTTTACGGCATGTTTACCCAATATTACATTTATCTTGAAATGAGACTACTGACAGTTTTGTGAAATTTTTATTACTATATTTTTTAAAATTTTCTTTTTTTTAGGGTACAGTAGGAGCTACACTGCTCTTTATTTGAAATACAAGTACCGTATATACTCGAGTATAAGCCGAGATTTTCAGCCCAAATTTTTGGGCTGAAAGTGCCCCCCTCGGCTTATACTCGAGTCACGGTAGCGGTGGGGTCGGCGGGTGAGGGCGCTGAGGTATACTTACCTAGTCCCAGCGATCCTCGCGCTGTCCCTGCCGTCCCACGGGCTTCGGCGCTGCAGTTTCTTCCTCTCTTCAGCGGTCACGTGGGACCGCTCATTACAGAAATGAATAAGCGGCTCCACCTCCCATAGGGGCGGAGCCGCTTATTCATTTCTCTAATCAGCGGTGCCGGTGACCGCTGATAGAGAAAGAAGCTGCGGCACCGAAGACCAGGCAGAGGGACAGCGCGAGGATCGCCAGGACTAGGTGAGTATGTTATATTCACCTGTCCACGTTCCAGCCGCCGGGCGTCGCTCCATCTTCCCGGCCGGCGCCTCCATCTTCCCGGCCGGCGCCTCCATCTTCCCGGCGTCTCTGCTCTCTGACTGTTCAGGCAGAGGGCGCGATGACGCATACAGTGTGCGCGGCGCCCTCTGCCTGATCAGTCAGAGCAGAGACGCCGGGAAGATGGAGGCGCCGGAACGAGACGCCGGGAGCTGCAATCAAGGGAGGTGAGTATGTGTTTTTTTTTCTTTATTGCGGCAGCGGCGGCACAAATTTATGTGGAGCATCTATGGGGCACAGTGAACGGTGCAGAGCACCGTATATGGCACAGCTAGGGGGCACAATGAACGGTGCAGAGCACCGTATATGGCACAGCACAGCTATGGGGCACAGTGAACGGTGCAGAGCACCGTATATGGCACAGCACAGCTATGGGGCACAGTGAACGGTGCAGAGCACCGTATATGGCACAGCACAGCTATGGGGCACAGTGAACGGTGCAGAGCACCGTATATGGCACAGCACAGCTATGGGGCACAGTGAACGGTGCAGAGCACCGTATATGGCACAGCACAGCTATGCATGGGGCACAGTGAACGGTGCAGAGCACCGTATATGGCACAGCTATGGGGCACAGTGAACGGTGCAGAGCACCGTATATGGCACAGCTATGGGGCACAGTGAACGGTGCAGAGCACCGTATATGGCACATCTATGGGGCACAGTGAACGGTGCAGGGCACCGTATATGGCACAGCTATGGGGCACAGTGAACGGTGCAGAGCACCGTATATGGCACATCTATGGGGCACAATGAACGGTGCAGAGCACCGTATATGGCACATCTATGGGGCACAGTGAACGGTGCAGAGCACCGTATATGGCACAGCTATGGGGCACAGTGAACGGTGCAGAGCACCGTATATGGCACAGCTATGGGGCACAGTGAACGGTGCAGAGCACCGTATATGGCACATCTATGGGGCACAGTGAACGGTGCAGGGCACCGTATATGGCACAGCTATGGGGCACAGTGAACGGTGCAGAGCACCGTATATGGCACATCTATGGGGCACAATGAACGGTGCAGAGCACCGTATATGGCACATCTATGGGGCACAGTGAACGGTGCAGAGCACCGTATATGGCACAGCTATGGGGCACAGTGAACGGTGCAGAGCACCGTATATGGCACAGCTATGGGGCACAGTGAACGGTGCAGAGCACCGTATATGGCACATCTATGGGGCACAATGAACGGTGCAGAGCACCGTATATGGCACAGCTATGGGGCACAGTGAACGGTGCAGAGCACCGTATATGGCACATCTATGGGGCACAATGAACGGTGCAGAGCACCGTATATGGCACAGCTAGGGGGCACAATGAACGGTGCAGAGCACTATATGGTTCACACCTATGGGGAAATATGAACGGTGCAGAGCACTATATGGCACAGCTATGGGGAAATAATGATCTATTTTTGTTTTTGAAATTCACCGGTAAATGCTGCATTTCCACCCTAGGCTTATACTCGAGTCAATAAGTTTTCCCAGTTTTTTGTGGCAAAATTAGGGGGGTCGGCTTATACTCGGGTCGGCTTATACTCGAGTATATACGGTACATTATGGAAAACAACAAAGATGCAGAACACATCACACATCATTTATACACACACACAAAACACATTTTACACCACAGCTATTCAAAATACCAGCATAGTATGAAAAACATATAAACAGGGCAGGCAGGCACACACACGCACGCACGCACGCGACAAACAGCGACGCTGCAGTGATCAGGATCGTTGTCGGTATTGCTGCAGCGTCGCTCAGTGTGACGGTACCTTTAGTAAATACATCAAAAATCAACATTAACCAATATGGCATTGACAAATGCACATGCAACCAACAAGATGCAAACAAACATACCTGCTAGCAGAGTCATAACGCAAGCATAACACATGAAAAGGCATAATATTGACGAAGGCATAATAAGGTGCAGGCACGTGAACACATACATACAAAAGCACACAGCAGTACAAAAATACACACACACACACAGCCATCAGTCCTCCAGCTGGAGCTTGATATATTCACAGTGGCAGGCCTCGGGGTGGATCTGGACTGTAGCAGGGCACTGGCTGTTGCAGGACGACGGCAGGCCTCAGGTTGGATTCAGGTTTTAAAAGCTCTTGCTGTACTCAGTACGTCATACACAAATGCACGCACACACACACACACACACGCACGCACGCACGCACGCACGCACGCACGCACGCTGGATGGCAGTACTCACATGGCTGTCTCAGGCAGGGTCTGGCTGGCACGGCCTCTCTGGCTGGCTGGCAGGGCCTCTCTGGCTGGCAGGCAGGGCCTGGCTGGCAAGGTCTTGCTTGCAGGGTCTGGCAGTGTGTCTCTGGCTGGCAGGGCCTCTCTGGCTGGCTGGCAGGGCCTCTGTGGCTGGCTGGCAGGGCCTGGCTGGCAAGGTCTTGCTTGCAGGGTCTGGCAGTGTGTCTCTGGCTGGCAGGGCCTCTCTGGCTGGCAGGGCCTCTCTGGCTAGCTGGCAGGGCCTCTCTGGCTGGCTGGCAAGGTCTTGCTGGCAGGGTCTGGCTGGGTCTCTCTTGAATTGAAGGGTCTGTCTTGCTGGCTGGTACATTTGGGAATGACCTGTCCTCTTTATATAGTTTTTGGGTTGTCTGGGCAAAGTATCCACTTTTTGGAGCATGCTCAATCAAAAAAAGCGGATTGAGGCGACGGATCCGCCAAAAAGCAGATCGCGACGGATCCGTCGCCCATAGGCGCCCATTCTAAAAAAAGGCGGACACGACGGATCCGCCGCGGTCCGCCTTTTCGGCGGCGCCAAAAAACGTTACAAAGTCCGTCAATGTCTAGACAACGTCCGCCAAATATCGACGGATCCGTCGCATGGCGGATGGAACGGACGGCCATCCGCCACAATCCGTCTCTAATGCAAGTCAATGGGAAAATAGCGGATCCGCCAAAAAAAATGGCGGATCCGCCATTTCACGAAAATGGCGGTTTTTGACTGACGCCGAAAGACTGAAGTGTGAAAGAGGCCTTACACCTTACCCTTCTATTACATGGCGCAGATCCCAGACTTTAGGTGATTTGCTGTGTCAGAGCCATTATGTTGTACCTAAAGGTAATCCATTTGCAACCAACAGCAAAGGCCCCCTTGGGGTTGTTTTTCTTGCGGAAATTGCTTGGCGTGTCGCTATATTTTGAGGACTAAAGAGTTTTCGAATGCGAAAGGAGACAAATCTTCTAAAATTGTACATCACATTACATGTGACACGGAGGCGGTTGTCTACCATGCCAGCTGCCCCTGTGGGTACATATATGTGGGAATGACAACCAGATCCCTTAAAATTCGTATACAGGAACACGTCAGAGATATCAAAAATGCAATAACCTGCTCAGAACCACATCTTCTAAAACCTATTCCTAGACACTTATTTGAAATCCACCAATGTAACCCCAAGGGATTTTTTGTCAGAGGCATAGATCACGTCTATATGGGCATACGCGGCGGCAATTTAAAACAAAAATTGTTACAAAAGGAAACACGCTGGATAGTGACATTAGACACTAACACCAAATGGTCTCAATGAGACCATTAGTTTCAAGTCTTTTCTTTAATTGTATGTGCGCCATTTTAATGGGTTACGGAAATTTGTTTTTAAAAATTTGTTTTTTTTTTTGTATATTAATTTAGTTCTTTTGTATCTCTATAGATATACTGTTAGTTATCAAGGAACCTTTCACGATGAACTATCAGCACAGTCCCATGTTGTATCTTCAGCGTATATTCCATCCGATGAAAAAACTTTCCAATGAAACATCTTGTGACTGCCTTATATCTACCGATGCTTTTCTACTCTGTAATCGATGATATTTACTTTATGATCCAATAATAAGATGTGATAAGTTTCAGAGTGTACGGGTGTAACTAAGCATATTTATGATTCATGATGGTCATTTGATCAATTACTTGTTAACATTGCAATGACTTATGGTTGGAAGAGCCCATGTTATTAACTGACATTTTTTGCTATTTATATTATTGTTTGTAATAGATATTTATCTACGATGTAATATTTAAGCTATTCCGATTATTATTGTGTATCGGTTCTTATATTTATGACGGCAGTATATATATAATTACGTCTAGTTATTATTAGTCCCCGTGCTGCAATTGTATGATATAGCTTAGCTGAATACTTACATATCAGCTGCGGTCCCGGATACTCGTTTCCTCACATGCGCAGAGGCGCCTGCTATATGCCCTGTACTCTTCCGGTGGTGCTGCGGGCTGGACGCGTCGCCATGGTGATGGGGAGCGATGACGCACGTCCTCCTTCCCATCATCCACGCTGCGTGCCGGCCTGTTCCGTCACGGGGCGGGACATCATACACCACGGCGCTTCGATTCGCTGATTAATGTTCATACTCACATATATAGTCCGTTACCCCTGCTTTTAAGCCACGCCTCCTGATGAAGCCGAGGACGGTGAAACGCACGTCGAGGCTTCTGTGTGGCTTACCGGCGCCCCAGCACAAGGCCTGCACCATGTCCGAAGGTAAATAGCTCACTGAATGGCTTTATTGTGTTCCCCTATTGCGGACTGTTTAATGCATAATATCCATGCACTATCTTGCCTAATGACGAACAGCTTGTTCATTTAGACCTGTATGGCAGCCATCTATTATGGTCGTTTCTGACATTGTTCATTTTTTGATGGCAGCACTATTATAGTGTATTGGAGAACATACTTACATCATGCTTTGTGTTGCGGTACTGGTGGCCACACAGTCATTTTTCTCTGGTCCACATTGCCGATATTTCTTTAGCTGTTCTTCCACCTTACGCCACTTTTTTTGTTTGTCTATCTTTATATGTGCAATAAATTGATTTATATTGTGTACGGCATATACAGTGTGTGTGTCGCGTACGGCGTATACAGTGTGTGTGTGTGTTACATACGGCGTATACAGTGTGTGTGTTGCGTACGGCGTATACAGTGTGTGTGGTGCGTACAGCATATACAGTTTGTGTGTGCGGTGCGACGGTGTTCCACTGGTGGTACTGCACAAGAGGCTGGTACCACCAACAGTTTCCATATTGAGACACCCATCACTTGGGTGTCCCAATATGGAGGTCGGTGAACTTCCGCCGCTTGGAATTCTGGGATCCGGACACATCTGGACGGAACAGGATGTGAAGACATCACAAGGTAAGTATATATTAAGATAACCTTATATATGATGTTTTGTCCAGCTCAAATCTCCCATCTATTTGTTTAATATTATTATTTTAGAGTTTATTTATCTTTTTCCTTAACTGCATCATTTCTACTTTAATGACTTTAAAATTGTTATTTCAAGGGCACAGTGCAGTAATAAGATAACGGAGGTTAATGAGCAGTGTGAGGAAAAGATCCGCCGATTGACTGGAAGGAATATGAAGCCAAAGAATGAGGATGAGGAAAAAGACACCATTAAGTTTGAAAAGGTAAAGATTCGCTGGAATTTTCATTGTGTGATTTCTACACACAGATATGCCCAGTTTATGCTACTTTCAACTGCTCCTCGGCAAGATTCATACACTGTGGTATACCGCCAATAGCACCTATGGGGCTCGTGAGCCGATGGGACCCAGTGCCAGCGGTGGCTCCAGACCTGCCACCCTGCATTGCACTTTCAACTGCATCTGCATCATGGATGCGAATACATTTGAAAGCAATGATGGAGTAGAAAGCCGTCTGCGCTCTCCTCAATCATTCTTCCCCTGCATCTGGGTGTGGATGTGTAGGCGCGACTGTCACTATATTGTGCCCGTAGCACCGAGATGTGAGGTGCTTCAGACTACACGCTGCAGAGTCCAAGTAGCGGTGAAACGAGGAGGGTGAGTTTTTTCTTTTTTTTTTAAATCAAGGAGTACGTTGTAGAGGCATTATACCATTTGAAGGTCCTGAGAGTGTTCAGGGTGCACTATACTATGTGGAAGGCATTGTGGGGTGCAGAATATTATATGGAGGGTTGTGTGGAGCTCATTATATTATATGGAAGGCGCTATGCACTGGGCAATATACTGTGGGGTGCAGTATACTAAGTGGAAGGTAATGTGAGACGCATTATATTACTTGGCAGTCAATGTGGGGTGCATTATACTATATGGAAAGCTATTTGGGGACCAATATACTAGTTAGAGGGCTATGTAGGGGCCATTATACTATTTGGAGAGCTATGTGAGGACCATTATAATATTTGAAGGGCTATGGGAGGGCATTATACTATATGGGAGCCTTTATACTTTATGTGGGAGACCATTATACTGCTTGCAAGCCAATGTGGGTAAGCATACTGTTTGTAGGGTAATGTGGGAGGCCATCATACAGTTTGCAGGGCCATGTAGGGGCCATTATACTGTTTGCGAGGCTATGTGGGGGCCATTATACTGTTTCAATGGCTATGTGGGGCCATTATAATATTTGGAGGGCTATGTGTGCGGCAATTATTTGAATGACCATGGGGGGAGGGCTACGTGTGGGGTCCATTATATAGTTTGTAGGTACTATGTGGGGGCCGTTATACTGCATCCAGAGCTATGTGGTGGACCATTATACGGTTTGCAGAACTATATGGGGGAGGCATTATACAGTTTGCAGGTACTATGTGGGGGCCTTTATACTGTATGACTGTAAGAAGGGCTGTGTGGGGCATCATACAGTGTTCAAGTCACCATACTTTGCCGAGGGGAAGGGCTACAGTATGGCCATCATAGTTTGCGTGTTGATGGTACTTTGGTGGAATTCACTGTCAGGATATCATACTGTGTTTATGGGGCACTATTATTGGTATTATACTTTATGGGGGCACTGAAAGGGGAATCTAGGAGCTTCAATAGGAGGAAAAATATATATATATATATATATATATATATATATATATATATATATATATATATTATACCGTATATACTCGAGTATAAGCCGACCCCCCTAATTTTGCCACAAAAAACTGGGAAAACTTATTGACTCGAGTATAAGCCTAGGGTGGAAAATGCAGCAGCTACCGGTGAATTTTAAAAATAGATGCTCTGCACCGTTCATTATTGCCCCATAAATGCCCCTTATCCTTATAATGCTGTGCCATATATGCTCTGCACCTTTGATTATGGCCCCATAAATGCTCCTTATAATGCTGTGCCATATATGCTCTGCACCTTTGATTATGGCCCCATAGGTGCTCCTTATAATGCTGTGCCATATATGCTCTGCACCTTTGATTATGGCCCCATAAATGCCCCTTATAATGCTGTGCCATATATGCTCTGCACCTTTGATTATGGCCCCATAGGTGCTCCTTATGATGCTGTGCCATATATGCTCTGCACCTTTGATTATGGCCCCATAAATGCTCCTTATAATGCTGTGCCATATATGCTCTGCACCTTTGATTATGGCCCCATAGATGCCCCTTATAATGCTGTGCCATATATGCTCTGCACCTTTGATTATGGCCCCATAGGTGCTCCTTATGATGCTGTGCCATATATGCTCTGCACCTTTGATTATGGCCCCATAAATGCTCCTTATAATGCTGTGCCATATATGCTCTGCACCTTTGATTATGGCCCCATAGATGCTCCTTATAATGCTGTGCCATATATGCTCTGCACCTTTGATTATGGCCCCATAGATGCTCCTTATAATGTTGTGCCATATATGCTCTGCACCTTTGATTATGGCCCCATAAATGCCCCTTATAATGCTGTGCCATATATGCTCTGCACCTTTGATTATGGCCCCATAAATGCTCCTTATAATGCTGTGCCATATATGCTCTGCACCTTTGATTATGGCCCCATAAATACCCCTTATAATGCTGTGCCATATATGCTCTGCACCTTTGATTATGGCCCCATAGATGCCCCTTATAATGCTGTGCCATATATGCTCTGCACCTTTGATTATGGCCCCATAGATGCTCCTTATAATGCTGTGCCATATATGCTCTGCACCTTTGATTATGGCCCCATAAATGCCCCTTATAATGCTGTGCCATATATGCTCTGCACCTTTGATTATGGCCCCATAGATGTTCCTTATAATGCTGTGCCATATATGCTCTGCACCTTTGATTATGGCCCCATAAATGCTCCTTATAATGCTGTGCCATATATGCTCTGCACCTTTGATTATGGCCCCATAGGTGCCCCTTATAATGCTGTGCCATATATGCTCTGCACCTTTGATTATGGCCCCATAGATGCTCCTTATAATGTTGTGCCATATATGCTCTGCACCTTTGATTATGGCCCCATAGGTGCCCCTTATAATGCTGTGCCATATATGCTCTGCACCTTTGATTATGGCCCCATAGATGTTCCTTATAATGCTGTGCCATATATGCTCTGCACCTTTGATTATGGCCCCATAAATGCCCCTTATAATGCTGTGCCATATATGCTCTGCACCTTTGATTATGGCCCCATAGATGCTCCTTATAATGCTGTGCCATATATGCTCTGCACCTTTGATTATGGCCCCATAGGTGCCCCTTATAATGCTGTGCCATATATGCTCTGCACCTTTGATTATGGCCCCATAGATGTTCCTTATAATGCTGTGCCATATATGCTCTGCACCTTTGATTATGGCCCCATAAATGCCCCTTATAATGCTGTGCCATATATGCTCTGCACCTTTGATTATGGCCCCATAGATGTTCCTTATAATGCTGTGCCATATATGCTCTGCACCTTTGATTATGGCCCCATAAATGCTCCTTATAATGCTG
This sequence comes from Ranitomeya imitator, assembly GCF_032444005.1. Classification (NCBI taxonomy): domain Eukaryota; kingdom Metazoa; phylum Chordata; class Amphibia; order Anura; family Dendrobatidae; genus Ranitomeya; species Ranitomeya imitator. The sequence goes on from NC_091282.1 coordinate 403,763,756, forward strand.
TGCCATATATGCTCTGCACCTTTGATTATGGCCCCATAGGTGCTCCTTATAATGCTGTGCCATATATGCTCTGCACCTTTGATTATGGCCCCATAGATGCCCCTTATAATGCTGTGCCATATATGCTCTGCACCTTTGATTATGGCCCCATAGATGCTCCTTATAATGCTGTGCCATATATGCTCTGCACCTTTGATTATGGCCCCATAAATGCCCCTTATAATGCTGTGCCATATATGCTCTGCACCTTTGATTATGGCCCCATAGATGTTCCTTATAATGCTGTGCCATATATGCTCTGCACCTTTGATTATGGCCCCATAAATGCTCCTTATAATGCTGTGCCATATATGCTCTGCACCTTTGATTATGGCCCCATAGGTGCCCCTTATAATGCTGTGCCATATATGCTCTGCACCTTTGATTATGGCCCCATAGATGCTCCTTATAATGTTGTGCCATATATGCTCTGCACCTTTGATTATGGCCCCATAGGTGCCCCTTATAATGCTGTGCCATATATGCTCTGCACCTTTGATTATGGCCCCATAGATGTTCCTTATAATGCTGTGCCATATATGCTCTGCACCTTTGATTATGGCCCCATAAATGCCCCTTATAATGCTGTGCCATATATGCTCTGCACCTTTGATTATGGCCCCATAGATGCTCCTTATAATGCTGTGCCATATATGCTCTGCACCTTTGATTATGGCCCCATAGGTGCCCCTTATAATGCTGTGCCATATATGCTCTGCACCTTTGATTATGGCCCCATAGATGTTCCTTATAATGCTGTGCCATATATGCTCTGCACCTTTGATTATGGCCCCATAAATGCCCCTTATAATGCTGTGCCATATATGCTCTGCACCTTTGATTATGGCCCCATAGATGTTCCTTATAATGCTGTGCCATATATGCTCTGCACCTTTGATTATGGCCCCATAAATGCTCCTTATAATGCTGTGCCATATATGCTCTGCACCTTTGATTATGGCCCCATAGGTGCTCCTTATAATGCTGTGCCATATATGCTCTGCACCTTTGATTATGGCCCCATAAATGCCCCTTATAATGCTGTACCATATATGCTCTGCACCTTTGATTATGGCCCCATAGGTGCTCCTTATAATGCTGTGCCATATATGCTCTGCACCTTTGATTATGGCCCCATAGATGTTCCTTATAATGCTGTGCCATATATGCTCTGCACCTTTGATTATGGCCCCATAGATGCTCCTTATAATGCTGTGCCATATATGCTCTGCACCTTTGATTATGGCCCCATAAATGCTCCTTATAATGCTGTGCCATATATGCTCTGCACCTTTGATTATGGCCCCATAGGTGCCCCTTATAATGCTGTGCCATATATGCTCTGCACCTTTGATTATGGCCCCATAGGTGCTCCTTATAATGCTGTGCCATATATGCTCTGCACCTTTGATTATGGCCCCATAGGTGCCCCTTATAATGCTGTGCCATATATGCTCTGCACCTTTGATTATGGCCCCATAGATGTTCCTTATAATGCTGTGCCATATATGCTCTGCACCTTTGATTATGGCCCCATAAATGCTCCTTATAATGCTGTGCCATATATGCTCTGCACCTTTGATTATGGCCCCATAAATGCTCCTTATAATGCTGTGCCATATATGCTCTGCACCTTTGATTATGGCCCCATAGGTGCCCCTTATAATGCTGTGCCATATATGCTCTGCACCTTTGATTATGGCCCCATAGATGCTCCTTATAATGTTGTGCCATATATGCTCTGCACCTTTGATTATGGCCCCATAGGTGCCCCTTATAATGCTGTGCCATATATGCTCTGCACCTTTGATTATGGCCCCATACATGTTCCTTATAATGCTGTGCCATATATGCTCTGCACCTTTGATTATGGCCCCATAAATGCCCCTTATAATGCTGTGCCATATATGCTCTGCACCTTTGATTATGGCCCCATAGATGCTCCTTATAATGCTGTGCCATATATGCTCTGCACCTTTGATTATGGCCCCATAGGTGCCCCTTATAATGCTGTGCCATATATGCTCTGCACCTTTGATTATGGCCCCATAGATGTTCCTTATAATGCTGTGCCATATATGCTCTGCACCTTTGATTATGGCCCCATAAATGCCCCTTATAATGCTGTGCCATATATGCTCTGCACCTTTGATTATGGCCCCATAGATGTTCCTTATAATGCTGTGCCATATATGCTCTGCACCTTTGATTATGGCCCCATAAATGCTCCTTATAATGCTGTGCCATATATGCTCTGCACCTTTGATTATGGCCCCATAGGTGCTCCTTATAATGCTGTGCCATATATGCTCTGCACCTTTGATTATGGCCCCATAAATGCCCCTTATAATGCTGTACCATATATGCTCTGCACCTTTGATTATGGCCCCATAGGTGCTCCTTATAATGCTGTGCCATATATGCTCTGCACCTTTGATTATGGCCCCATAGATGTTCCTTATAATGCTGTGCCATATATGCTCTGCACCTTTGATTATGGCCCCATAGATGCTCCTTATAATGCTGTGCCATATATGCTCTGCACCTTTGATTATGGCCCCATAAATGCTCCTTATAATGCTGTGCCATATATGCTCTGCACCTTTGATTATGGCCCCATAGGTGCCCCTTATAATGCTGTGCCATATATGCTCTGCACCTTTGATTATGGCCCCATAGATGCTCCTTATAATGTTGTGCCATATATGCTCTGCACCTTTGATTATGGCCCCATAAATGCTCCTTATAATGCTGTGCCATATATGCTCTGCACCTTTGATTATGGCCCCATAGGTGCCCCTTATAATGCTGTGCCATATATGCTCTGCACCTTTGATTATGGCCCCATAGGTGCTCCTTATAATGCTGTGCCATATATGCTCTGCACCTTTGATTATGGCCCCATAGGTGCCCCTTATAATGCTGTGCCATATATGCTCTGCACCTTTGATTATGGCCCCATAGATGTTCCTTATAATGCTGTGCCATATATGCTCTGCACCTTTGATTATGGCCCCATAAATGCCCCTTATAATGCTGTGCCATATATGCTCTGCACCTTTGATTATGGCCCCATAGATGTTCCTTATAATGCTGTGCCATATATGCTCTGCACCTTTGATTATGGCCCCATAGGTGCTCCTTATAATGCTGTGCCATATATGCTCTGCACCTTTGATTATGGCCCCATAGGTGCCCCTTATAATGCTGTGCCATATATGCTCTGCACCTTTGATTATGGCCCCATAGGTGCTCCTTATAATGCTGTGCCATATATGCTCTGCACCTTTGATTATGGCCCCATAGATGCTCCTTATAATGTTGTGCCATATATGCTCTGCACCTTTGATTATGGCCCCATAAATGCTCCTTATAATGCTGTGCCATATATGCTCTGCACCTTTGATTATGGCCCCATAGGTGCCCCTTATAATGCTGTGCCATATATGCTCTGCACCTTTGATTATGGCCCCATAGGTGCTCCTTATAATGCTGTGCCATATATGCTCTGCACCTTTGATTATGGCCCCATAGGTGCCCCTTATAATGCTGTGCCATATATGCTCTGCACCTTTGATTATGGCCCCATAGATGTTCCTTATAATGCTGTGCCATATATGCTCTGCACCTTTGATTATGGCCCCATAAATGCTCCTTATAATGCTGTGCCATATATGCTCTGCACCTTTGATTATGGCCCCATAGATGTTCCTTATAATGCTGTGCCATATATGCTCTGCACCTTTGATTATGGCCCCATAGATGTTCCTTATAATGCTGTGCCATATATGCTCTGCACCTTTGATTATGGCCCCATAGGTGCTCCTTATAATGCTGTGCCATATATGCTCTGCACCTTTGATTATGGCCCCATAGGTGCCCCTTATAATGCTGTGCCATATATGCTCTGCACCTTTGATTATGGCCCCATAGGTGCTCCTTATAATGCTGTGCCATATATGCTCTGCACCTTTGATTATGGCCCCATAGGTGCCCCTTATAATGCTGTGCCATATATGCTCTGCACCTTTGATTATGGCCCCATAGATGTTCCTTATAATGCTGTGCCATATATGCTCTGCACCTTTGATTATGGCCCCATAAATGCTCCTTATAATGCTGTGCCATATATGCTCTGCACCTTTGATTATGGCCCCATAGATGTTCCTTATAATGCTGTGCCATATATGCTCTGCACCTTTGATTATGGCCCCATAGATGTTCCTTATAATGCTGTGCCATATATGCTCTGCACCTTTGATTATGGCCCCATAGGTGCTCCTTATAATGCTGTGCCATATATGCTCTGCACCTTTGATTATGGCCCCATAGGTGCCCCTTATAATGCTGTGCCATATATGCTCTGCACCTTTGATTATGGCCCCATAGGTGCTCCTTATAATGCTGTGCCATATATGCTCTGCACCTTTGATTATGGCCCCATAGGTGCCCCTTATAATGCTGTGCCATATATGCTCTGCACCTTTGATTATGGCCCCATAGATGTTCCTTATAATGCTGTGCCATATATGCTCTGCACCTTTGATTATGGCCCCATAAATGCTCCTTATAATGCTGTGCCATATATGCTCTGCACCTTTGATTATGGCCCCATAGATGTTCCTTATAATGCTGTGCCATATATGCTCTGCACCTTTGATTATGGCCCCATAAATGCCCCTTATAATGCTGTGCCATATATGCTCTGCACCTTTGATTATGGCCCCATAGATGTTCCTTATAATGCTGTGCCATATATGCTCTGCACCTTTGATTATGGCCCCATAGGTGCTCCTTATAATGCTGTGCCATATATGCTCTGCACCTTTGATTATGGCCCCATAGGTGCCCCTTATAATGCTGTGCCATATATGCTCTGCACCTTTGATTATGGCCCCATAGGTGCTCCTTATAATGCTGTGCCATATATGCTCTGCACCTTTGATTATGGCCCCATAGGTGCTCCTTATAATGCTGTGCCATATATGCTCTGCACCTTTGATTATGGCCCCATAGGTGCCCCTTATAATGCTGTGCCATATATGCTCTGCACCTTTGATTATGGCCCCATAAATGCTCCTTATAATGCTGTGCCATATATGCTCTGCACCTTTGATTATGGCCCCATAGATGTTCCTTATAATGCTGTGCCATATATGCTCTGCACCTTTGATTATGGCCCCATAGGTGCCCCTTATAATGCTGTGCCATATATGCTCTGCACCTTTGATTATGGCCCCATAGGTGTTCCTTATAATGTTGTGCCATATATGCTCTGCACCTTTGATTATGGCCCCATAGGTGCCCCTTATAATGCTGTGCCATATATGCTCTGCACCTTTGATTATGGCCCCATAGATGCTCCTTATAATGTTGTGCCATATATGCTCTGCACCTTTGATTATGGCCCCATAGGTGCCCCTTATAATGCTGTGCCATATATGCTCTGCACCTTTGATTATGGCCCCATAGATGCTCCTTATAATGTTGTGCCATATATGCTCTGCACCTTTGATTATGGCCCCATAGGTGCCCCTTATAATGCTGTGCCATATATGCTCTGCACCTTTGATTATGGCCCCATAAATGCTCCTTATAATGCTGTGCCATATATGCTCTGCACCTTTGATTATGGCCCCATAGATGCTCCTTATAATGCTGTGCCATATATGCTCTGCACCTTTGATTATGGCCCCATAAATGCTCCTTATAATGCTGTGCCATATATGCTCTGCACCTTTGATTATGGCCCCATAAATGCTCCTTATAATGCTGTGCCATATATGCTCTGCACCTTTGATTATGGCCCCATAAATGCTCCTTATAATGCTGTGCCATATATGCTCTGCACCTTTGATTATGGCCCCATAGATGCCCCTTATAATGTTGTGCCATATATGCTCTGCACCTTTGATTATGGCCCCATATATGCTCCTTATAATGCTGTGCCATATATGCTCTGCACCTTTGATTATGGCCCCATAAATGCTCCTTATAATGATGTGCCATATATGCTCTGCACCTTTGATTATGGCCCCATAGATGCTCCTTATAATGCTGTGCCATATATGCTCTGCACCTTTGATTATGGCCCCATAAATGCTCCTTATAATGCTGTGCCATATATGCTCTGCACCTTTGATTATGGCCCCATAGATGCTCCTTATAATGCTGTGCCATATATGCTCTGCACCTTTGATTATGGCCCCATAGATGCTCCTTATAATGCTGTGCCATATAGAATGCGGCTGCAATAAAAAAAAAATCACATACTCACCTCTCTTCTCAGGACGCCAGCGCTTTCAATAATTACCTGCTCCTCTGCGGCTCCGTCTCCAGCACTGACGCTCAGCAGAGGGCGCGCACTGACTACGTCACAGCGCCCTCTAACCTGAGCGTCACTGCTAGAGGACGCTGCAGACGGAGCCGCACCGGAGCGAGGAGCAGGTAAATATCGCGCAGCGCTGCGCTCCCCTTACCTGCTGCGGCGCGGTCCCTGCAGTCCCTGGCTTCTCCGGCGCTTCTTCCTGTAATTGAGCGGTCACATGGCACCGATCATTTACAGCAATGAATATGCGGCTCCTCCCCTATGGGGGTGGAGCCGCCTATTCATTTCTGTAATGAGCGGTGCCATGTGACCACTCAGTACAGGAAGAATCTGCAGCGCCGGGGAAGCCAGGGACTGCAGGGACCGCGCCGCAGCAGGTAAGTATAACTACACAGCCCCCGCTCCCCCTCACCTGCCGACACCCGGGTATATGACTCGAGTATAAGCCGAGAGGGGGACTTTCAGCCCAAAAAAATGGGCTGAGAATCTCGGCTTATACTCGAGTATATACGGTATATATATATATATATATATATATATATATATATATACATACATGTATGTATGTATGTATGTATGTGTATATATATATATATATATATATATATATATATATATATATATATATATATATACACATATACATATACATATATACATACATACATACATACATACATACATACATACACACACATACTCGAGTATAAGCCGAGACCCCTAATTTTGCCACAAAAAGACTGGGTGAACTTATACTCGAGTATAAGCCTAGGGTGGGAAATGCAGCAGCTACCGGTAAATTTCAAAAATAAAAATAGATACCAATAAAAGTAAAATTAATTGAGACATCAGTAGGTTAAGTGTTTTTAAATATCCATATTGAATCAGGATCCCCATATATTGCTCCTTAAAGTTCATGATGGCCCCATAAGATGCTCTATAATAAAATATGCCCCATAAAATGCTCCATAAAGTTTATGATGGGCCCCATAAGATGCTTCATAGAAAATATGCCCCATATATTGCTGCATAGGTTGATTATGGCCCCATAAGATGCTCAATAGATAATGTGCCCCATTTAATGCTGCATAGGTTGATTATGGCCCCATAAGATGCTCCATAGAAACATTTGCCCCATAGCAGGCTGCTGTGATAAAAAAAAAAAAAAAAAAAAAATCACACCCACCTCTTGTCCTGAGCAGGCCCCCGACACTTGCAATGTCCGCGTTCCACTGCTGGGCGCCGCTGTGTCTGCCGCGTCCTCCGCAGTGACTGTTCAGGCAAAGGGCTGGGAGCCAGGTGCTGGTGTCGCCGCTGGCTCAGGCCCCGACACTTGTGATGGTCACCTGTCCTCTCCTGGCGCGGTCTCTCTGTATGCCCCTGCTTCTCCGATGGTCTCCGTCACGTGTCGGCAGCTTGTTCCTGTGTTCAGCGGTCACATGGTACCGCTCATTACAGTAATGAATATACGCTCCACGCCTATGGAAGTGGAGTCGTGTCCATATTCATTACTTTAATAAGCGATACCACGTGACTGCTGAACACAGGAAGAGCTGTGGGTGTTGGAGACCATGGGAGAAGCAGGGAAGTGCAGGGACCGCGCCGAAAAATTACACATAATGGATGGGGTTGCTTAAGAAGAATCGGAAGCTATAGATACTTGTAAACACAGAGGTGGTATAGTGAAGGGAGTATGGCAACTGTATTCTGCCCAGGTTGACCATAACTTTTTAAATGTATCAATTTTGTCAGAATATCAGAAAATTTCACATTCTCATATACCAGGCGATCCATTTCTTCACTTCCATGAGTTCTAGACCTGGTTTTCTCAAGGGAATGATATTTTAATAAGGCACTATAAGGACATTTTGGTGTCAATTAATAATTTGCCTTTTGCTTTCATTTTTTGTTTTGCGGTATTGGTTGCCATTTTTGGTGCCAAATCTATCAAAATGGCGCACACGATTCATAGACGTAAAGAAAAAGTCTTGTCTTTCTGTCTTGAACTGTTTTTGCAACTTTTAGTATAAAAAAATTGCTCCAAAATATTGGCATACTCAAAAATACTCCAGGGGGATTAAAGTGAAGTAGTGGCAAAATGTACAACTTTTTAACCCCTTTCTGCCATCAGATGGAATAGTACGTCCGATGGCAGAACCCCCGCTTTGATGCGGGCTCCGGCAGTGAGCCGGTGGGACATGTGCCCACAATAGGCGGGGCAAATTCGCGATCCTTCCGCGCCTATTAACTAGTTAAATGCCACTGTTAAACGGTGACAGTGTATTTAAGCGCTTCTGGACGGAAATGTGCGCACCGCTGACCCAGTCACGTGATCGGGGGGGTTTCATCGGTGCGTCTGCATAACAACCAGAGGTCTCCAGCAGACCTCTATGGTTGTTGATGCCGGATGGCTGTGAGCGCCACCCAGTGGTCGGCGCTCATAGAAATGCTGTAATTCTACTATATAGAGATGGATCTGAGCATCGCTCCTATGCAGCAGAGCCGATCAGGCTATGCCATCCTCTAGCCTGTGCCATCTTCTAGCCTCCCATGGAGGCTATTGAAGCATGGCAAAAGTAAAAAAAAAAGTTTTTAAAAATATGAAAAGAATATAAAAGTTCAAATCACCCCACTTTTGCCCCATTCATAACAAAACAATAAAAAAATCAAACCTACACATATTTGGTATCGCTGCATTCAGAATAGCCCAATCTATCAATAAAAAAAAGGATTAACATTATCGCTAAACGGCGCAGCGAGAAAAAAATTCAAAGCGCCAAACAAAAAACAAGTGTGGGATTGAACTTTTTTTTTGCAATTTCACTGCACTTGGAATTTTTTTCCCGTTTTCTAGTACACGACGTGGTAAAACCATTAATGTCGTACAACTCGTCCCGCAAAAAAATAAACCCTCACATGGCCATATTGACAAAAAAATAAAAAAGATATGGCTCTTGGAAGGAGGGGAGCGGAAAACGCAAAACCGAAAAAAACTGTGGTCATTACGGGGTTAAAAAGTCACAATTCAGGAATCAGATGAAAATCTGAAATTGCTAAACAGCGAGCATACATAAAATAACTTAAAAAAGGCACAAACAGAATAAGGAATTGAGTGCACACAAAAAATGGCACAATACTAGATAAAAACAGGCACAAAGACAATGATGAATCGGAGGCTAGTACAGGTGCATCTCACCTCAGAATATCATCAAAAACTCAGTTTAGTTCAATTCTTCAATACAATAAGTGAAACTTATGTACATATTCTCGAGTATAAGCTGAGATTTTCAGCCCATTTTTTGGGGCTGAAAGTCCTCCTCTCGGCTTATACTCGAGTCATTGTCCCAGGGGGTCGGCCGGGGAGGGGGAGTGGCAGCTGTCAAATCATACTTACCTGCTCCCGGCGAGTCTCTGCACGTTCCTGCTTCTTCGGCGCCCGCAGCTTCTTCCTGTGTTCAGCGGTCACGTGGTACCGCTCATTAAAGTAATGAATATGGACGCATATTAATTACTTTAATAAGCGGTACAATGTGACTGCTGAACACAGGAAGAAGCAGCGGGTGCCAAAGATCTCCTGTCAGTGAGAAGCTGCCAGGGACTGCGCCGGGAGCAGGTGAGTATAATGGGGACTGGAGGGTGATTATTGTGCAATATTCACCTGTCCACGTTCCACCGCCGGGCGCCGCTGTTCCTTTTGCGTCCTTTGCCTGTGACGTTCAGGTCAGCCCTTTGCCTGAACAGTCACTGCAGAGGATGCGGAAGACACAGCGGCGCCCAGCAGTGGAACGCGGACATTGCAAGTGCCGGGGGCCTGCTCAGGACAAAAGGTGGGTGTGATTTGTTTTTTTTGTTTTTTTTTATCACAGCAGCCGGCTATGGGGCAATTGTTTCTATGGAGCATCTTATGGGGCCATAATCAACCTATGCAGCATTATATGGGGCACATTATCTATGGAGCATCTTATGGGGCCATAATCAACCTATGCAGCATTATATGGGGCACATTATCTATGGAGCATCTTATGGGGCCATAACCTATGCAGCAATATATGGGGCATATTTTCTATGAAGCATCTTATGGGGCCCATCATAAACTTTATGGAGCATTTTATGGGGCATATTTTATTATAGAGCATCTTAAGGGGCCATCATGAACTGTATGGAGCATTATATGGGGATCCTGATTCAATATGGATATTTAAAAACACTTAACCTACTGATGTCTCAATTAATTTTACTTTTATTGGTATCTATTTTTATTTTTGAAATTTACCAGTAGCTGCTGCGTTTTCCCCCTAGGCTTATACTTGAGTCATTAAGTTTTCCCAGTTTTTTTGTGGCAAAATTAGGGGTCTCTGCTTATACTCGGGACGGCTTATACTCGAGTATATACGGTACTATAGAGTCATTACAAACCGTGATCTATTTCAAGTGATTATTTCTGTTATCGTAATTAGCAAAAAAATACCTGCAAAGACTTCCTAAGCATTTAAAAAGGTCCCTTAGTCTGGTTCAGTAGGCTGCACAATAATGGGGAAGACTGCGGACTTGACAGATGTCCAGAAGGCAGTCATTGACACACTCCACAAGTAGGGTAAGCCACAAAAGGTCATTGCTAAATAAGCTGTCTGTTCAGAGTGCTGTATCCAAGCATATTAATGGAAAGGTGAGTGTACGGAAAAAGTGTAGTAGAAAAAGGTGCACAAGCAACCGGGATTACCGCAGCCTTGAAAGGATTGTTAAGAAAAGACCATTCAAAAATTTGGGGGAGATTCACAAGGAGTGGACTGCTGCTGGAGTCATTGCTTCAAGAGCCACCACACACAGACTATCCAGGACATGGACTACAATTGTTGCATTCCATGTGTCATGCCACTCATGACCTGGGATTCTCAAAGCATCATCAAAGGGCAGAGGTTATGGTCAATGCTGCAGCCTCTGCTCCCTCCCTGAAATGAAGTCAGAGATTTTTGTTTCAGGGGCTGGGCTAATCTCTGTGCGCTGTGCACAATGACAGCACACTTTAGAGCGCACTGTCAGTGGGCGTTTTCAGGAAACACAACATGCAGAGTCCAGCACCACCCTCTCAAGTGCAGATTTGTTTTCTGCGCGCCAGGTATTCTGACAATGCTCATCAACAGTGCACTCTGTTGCCGGCTGGTTACTGCTGATCTGAGTCGGCGAGAGACAGCACCCTATCATTGTGCACATTGCGCAGGAAATGGCCCTGCTCCTGAAGTGAAGATCACTGTTGGTGCCTAATTTCAGGGAGGGGCAGAGTCTGTGGCAATGACTGCAGCCTCTGTCCCCTAATGACGCTTCATTTTAGTATCACCGCATGCACTGGGATTCTCAAACGAAGCATCAAAAAGGAAGCAGGGGTAAAAAAAGCAGTTAGTATAGTTAGGGAAGGATTAGGAATTTTTTACTTAAACATTTAATTTCAATCTAAACTATCTTCTAAAATACTTTAAGGATTTAGGGTAAAAACTTCTTTGTATGGCGGACCCCCCTATTAAGAGGAACTAGAATGTGGCAATAATGTGTATCATCCTTTTTAATCTTGCTCTTATTATATGTTTGTTTGTTGTCTTTTAGGTTGTGACAGCAAAGCAAGATATTAACTTGAAAGCGATTGATGGCAAGGAGGAACTGAAATACAAGACTGTTTTACCAACAGCTGAGAGGCCCTCAGAAAATGCCATTAAAGAGCGTGCTTCTCCACGAGAAAATAAAGGTATGGTGTATGTGTAAACTGATGTTCAAAGGTGGGCCATAGTGAAACTTCACGCTCCCACTGCACTGAGGCTTTGGGATTGGTATGTTGGCAATTTTCTCCCTGTGGTTTAGTTACTTAGATCCTGTCTGCTGTAATAAGGGACATTTTCTAAAAATGGAGTGACTTTGTAGTATGCTTGTACTGCATACAGCAGCCAATCTAAAGAGACAAAGCTGCTTCCATGAAGGGGCTGGCATCTGTTACTGATCACAGCTAAGCTGCAATGCAGCCAACACAGAAGACCAGAAATCTCTGCTGTCACTGGAATAGTGGATTCACTGTAATGGTATTTATACTTTCTGACATTTTGCTCATCACTTGTGCAAGTATAGGGAAGTCTCAGTCTTGGGAATAGGTGGCAATTCTTAGAAGTTAGAAGAAGACCTTTCACAATATATTTCTTTATTTTAAATTGTATATATCACTAAAAAAGAACAGTAGGGCTGCTTAGGGTGTTTTTATATCTCCAGTGCATTGTGGATATATGGGCTGTTGAAGTTTAGGCTGCCCAGTATGCAAAATTCCCCATCAAGTAAGGGAGGTGTTAACAGATTTTTTTTCTTCTCTCGGGGCATTTACTTTTTCCCTGCTTGACATTCCTAATCATAAGAGGGCAACGTCTTTCAGAGTAAAAACAAAAAGACAAAGTCCCCCAGAGAACAGACTTTTGCAGCAAGGTCTGGTGAGATTTGATGTCAGTTGTGATCACTGAGAACTCCTCACTCTTGTTACTTCCTGACATTGCAGCGCCAGGAGGAGCAGATGCATAACATAAACCGCCCTGCATTTAGGTATCGGGGGGAATGATGCCCTCATACCTGGGATAAGTTGGGGATATGGATGTGACAATTGTTGCTTGCACGTTGCAGCTTTACTCCTTTCTTGCTGCAGTAATGACCACACAGCACAGCTCTCCTTTGCTAGAGAAGAATCTCTGTAAACACCGTTTTGTTGCAGGCGAAACTTGCATATCAGGTGCCTTAAATTTTAAAATTCAAGATTTTTGCAATGTAGTGGAGGGGAAAAATGTTTTAATCAGCTCCTCTATCCCTTTTTAGTGATAAATACAGTTTAACCCCCTAACCCCCAGAGCTTTTTTCAGTTTTGCGTCTTCCCAGAGCTTTTTTATTTTTCCGTCAATATGGCCATGTGAGGGCTTGTTTTTTGCGGGACGAGTTGTACTTTTGAACGACATCATTGGATTTACCATTCTAGAAAACGGGAAAAAATTCCAAGTGAGATGAAATTGCAAAAGAAGTGCAATCCCACTCTTGTTTTTTGTCTTTTTTACTAGGTTCACCAAATGCTAAAACTGACCTGCCATTATGATTCCAAAAATGTTCCAAACTTTGTTAAAAAAAAAAACAAAAAAACAAATGTGCCATTTTCGGGTACCCTTAGCGTCTCCTTTTTTCATGATCTCGGGTTGGGTGAGGGCTTATTTTTTGCATGCCAAGCTGGCATTTTTAATGATACCAATTTGTTGCAGATACAATCTTTTGATTGCCCGTTATTACGTTTTAATGTAATGTCGCAGCGACCAAAAAAAAAAAGTGATTCTGGCCTTTTGACTTTTTTTTTTCTCCCTATTCCGTTTAGCAGTCAGGTTAATCCTTTTTTTTTTATTGATGTATTATTGAGGCATGAAACATGCAATTATGCTGCAGAGCAGGTGCCCCGTCGACTCGACCTGTCAGCAGGCTGCATTATGAATAGCTAATCAGAGCACCACATAAAGACCCCCCCCCCCCCCCCACACACACACACACACACACACACACACACACACACACACGCCGCCACCCAACACGAGGGATGTTATTCTGGATTATCTCAATGAGAATAACTGTTTAACTCCATATCAGCATGGGTTTATGAGAAATCGCTCCTGTCAAACCAATCTAATCAGTTTTTATGAAGAGGTAAGCTATAGACTGGACCACGGTGAGTCATTGGACGTGGTATATCTCGATTTTTCCAAAGCGTTTGATACCGTGCCGCACAAGAGGTTGGTACACAAAATGAGAATGCTTGGTCTGGGGGAAAATGTGTGTAAATGGGTTAGTAACTGGCTTAGTGATAGAAAGCAGAGGGTGGTTATAAATGGTATAGTCTCTAACTGGGTCGCTGTGACCAGTGGGGTACCGCAGGGGTCAGTATTGGGACCTGTTCTCTTCAACATATTCATTAATGATCTGGTAGAAGGTTTACACAGTAAAATATCGATATTTGCAGATGATACAAAACTATGTAAAGCAGTTAATACAAGAGAAGATAGTATTCTGCTACAGATGGATCTGGATAAGTTGGAAACTTGGGCTGAAAGGTGGCAGATGAGGTTTAACAATGATAAATGTAAGGTTATACACATGGGAAGAAGGAATCAATGTCACCATTACACACTGAACGGGAAACCACTGGGTAAATCTGACAGGGAGAAGGACTTGGGGATCCTAGTTAATGATAAACTTACCTGGAGCAGCCAGTGCCAGGCAGCAGCTGCCAAGGCAAACAGGATCATGGGGTGCATTAAAAGAGGTCTGGATACACATGATGAGAGCATTATACTGCCTCTGTACAAATCCCTAGTTAGACCGCACATGGAGTACTGTGTCCAGTTTTGGGCACCGGTGCTCAGGAAGGATATAATGGAACTAGAGAGAGTACAAAGGAGGGCAACAAAATTAATAAAGGGGATGGGAGAACTACAATACCCAGATAGATTAGCGAAATTAGGATTATTTAGTCTAGAAAAAAGACGACTGAGGGGCGATCTAATAACCATGTATAAGTATATAAGGGGACAATACAAATATCTCGCTGAGGATCTGTTTATACCAAGGAAGGTGACGGGCACAAGGGGGCATTCTTTGCGTCTGGAGGAGAGAAGGTTTTTCCACCAACATAGAAGAGGATTCTTTACTGTTAGGGCAGTGAGAATCTGGAATTGCTTGCCTGAGGAGGTGGTGATGGCGAACTCAGTCGAGGGGTTCAAGAGAGGCCTGGATGTCTTCCTGGAGCAGAACAATATTGTATCATACAATTATTAGGTTCTGTAGAAGGACGTAGATCTGGGTATTTATTATAATGGAATATAGGCTGAACTGGATGGACAAATGTCTTTTTTCGGCCTTACTAACTATGTTACTATGTTACTATGTTACTAACTAAAACTGAAAAGAAAGATTAAACAACAACCATAAGGTGGATTTCATCAACCAAGGTATCATTTTAATCAGTATAACGGTGTCGACCTGACACTGTCTGTAGGTTACTGTGCCCAATTCTGCTGACAGGTTCCCTTTAACATAATATCCCATACATGCACATATACATGGCATATATTGAGTACCATATATACTCGAGTATAAGCCGACCCGAGTATAAGCCGAGGCACCTAATTTTACCACAAAAAGCTGGGAAAACTTATTGACTCGAGTATAAGTCGGGCCTCCTCATCCCCATCCTGGTATGCAAGGCTTCCTCATCCATATTCTGGTATGCATTGTCCCCTCATCCGTTTCCTTTTCTGAATGGCTCCTCGTCCCTTTCCTTCTCTGCATGGCACTTCGTCCCTATCCTTGTCTGTATGGCTCCTCATTCCTATCCTGGTATGATTGGCCCCCATCCCTATCCTTGTATGCATGCCTCCATCCTTATCCTTGTATGCATTGTCCCCTCATACCTATCCTTGTATGACTGGCCCCATCCCTATCCTTGTATGAATGGCTCCATCCCTTTCCTTGTATGCATGGCCCTATCCCTTTCCTGGTATGATTGGCCCCCATCCCTATCCTGGTATGATTGGCCCCATCCCTATCCTGGTATGCATTACTCAATCCTTATCCTGGTATGATTGACCCCATCAAAAAACATAAAAAAATAAACCATTATACTTCCCTTCCTTACCCCCTCGCAGCTTCTTGTTCTGGAGCCAGCAGCAACTTTGTTTGTATGCAGCGCATGGCAGGGACGTCATGCGGTGCTCACAAGCAGAGCACAGCTGCCGGAATACTCACTGCTCCCCACGCCGGAACGAAGTGCGTGGAGCGCAGTGAGTATTAAGTAGCGTAGCGCGCACAGTGTCAGGAGCCGGGCGGTCACGTGTGCACCACTTAGTTTTCACCTCACTCCACTCCAAAGATTGAGTCTCAAATTCCTGATTTTATGGCCCAATCAGGAATCCAATTTGACACTACCAGTCTCACAGAGATCGATTTTTATTTTTGTCCTTCACATGGTGATAGTGAAGAAGCCAGAAGTTTGGCAATATTGGAATGTTGATGTTTTATACAACACTCCAGTTTTGCGCATGGCTATGACCAGGAAATGCTTTGAGACTATTCAGAAATTCCTGCATTTGAAGGATAATGCAAAGTGTCCACCCCAAGCTTTGACTCAAACTTTGACTGACTTTTCAAGATTAGGCCAGTCATTAATCACTTCAGCAACAAATTTGCTGAGGTAAACATTCCCCAAAGAGAAATCTACGTAGATGAGTCGCTGTTACACTTCAAAGGGAGGCTTAAATTCCAGCAATACCTGCCCCGTAAAGTCCAGGTATGGAGAAAAATTATACAAACTGTGCGAGGGTACCTCAGGGTACACAGATTTGGGGTTTATGAGGGAAAGGACACCCGGATTCAACTTCCTGAATGCCCACCCCTGTCCTGAGACTGAGTGGGAAAATTGTGTGGGAATAAGTTTTCACCCACTGCTGGATCAAGGTTATCCCCTCTACTTGGATAACTTTTAACACCAGCATCCCACTCTTCGAATCCCTCTCTGCCAGAGCTACCCCAGCATGTGGTACTGTCTGCAAAAATCAGAGAGGATTTCCTAGGTTGCTTATTGGGCAACTGCTCAGAAAGAGCAAGAGCAGAGCCCAATGTAGCGACAACCTGTTCCTTTCTTGACCACCTTACATGGAAATGGCAGCACCCCCACCTCTGTACGAGGTACCTCTACACAGGTTCCTAATCTAGACTGTATCCTGGTGTACAAATAAAAACATGGAGGGAGTTGATCTCTCTGATCAAGTCCACCATCCCTACAGTGCCATGCGAAAGGCTAAGGTGTGGTACAAGAAGCTGGCCGTGCACCTCGTAGAGCTAGCAATGTATAACACGTACGTGCTCTCACGACCTGCAGGCCAGAACAGCACATTCCTTCAGTTTCAGGAGGTAGTGATCAAGGAAGGTAGTACTTCTGGAACTGAAGATGCTTGTAACGTACCATGGCAAGATTTCCTAGGTAAGTCCCTCAAACTGCATAGAGGAGAAGGTAACAAAAAAGGTGAAAAGTATGTTACAGAAGGGGGATAAGAGAGAACACCACTTGGCAATGCACCTGGCCTGTGCATAAGACTATTTCAAACTGTACCACTCATCCGTGGATTACTACATTTATTTCTCATTTACTCTAATTTATTGCATGACTTGTTGTACTCTACACAACTCACATACAGTGCCTACAAGTAGTATTCAACCCCCTGCAGATTTAGCAGGTTTACACATTTGGAATTAACTTGGCATTGTGACATTTGGACTGTAGAGCAGCCTAGAAGTGTGAAATGCACTGCAGCAAAAAAAGAATGTTATTTCTCTGTTTGTTTTTTTAAATTGTGAAAAGTCTTTTCAGAGGGTCATTTATTATTCAACCCCTCAACCCACCAGAATTCTGTTTGGTTCCCCTAAAGTATTAAGAAGTAGTTCAGGCACAAAGAACAATGAGCTTCACATGTTTGGATTAATTATCTCTTTTTCCAGCCTTTTCTGACTATTTAAGACCCTCCCCAAACTTGTGAACAGCACTCATACATGGTCAACATGGGAAAGACAAAGGAGCATTCCAAGGCCATCAGAGACAAGATCGTGGAGGGTCACAAGGCTGGCAAGGGGTACAAAACCCTTTCCAAGGAGTTGGGCCTACCTGTCTCCACTGTTGGGAGCATCATCCGGAAGTGGAAGGCTTATGGAACTACTGTTAGCCTTCCACGGCCTGGACAGCCTTTGAAAGTTTCCTCCCGTGCCAAGGCCAGGCTTGTCCGAAGAGTCAAGGCTAACCCAAGGACAACAAGGAAGGAGCTCCGGGAAGATCTCATGGCAGTGGGGACATTGGTTTCAGTCAATACCATAAGTAACGTACTCCACCGCAATGGTCTCCGTTCCAGACGAGCCCGTAAGGTACCTTTACTTTCAAAGCGTCATGTCAAGGCTCGTCTACAGTTTGCTCATGATCACTTGGAGGACTCTGAGACTGACTGGTTCAAGGTTCTCTGGTCTGATGAGACCAAGATCGAGATCTTTGGTGCCAACTACACACGTGACGTTTGGAGACTGGATGGCACTGCATATGACCCCAAGAATACCATCCCTACAGTCAAGCATGGTGGTGGCAGCATCATGCTGTGGGGCTGTTTCTCAGCCAAGGGGCCTGGCCATCTGGTCCGCATCCATGGGAAGATGGATAGCACGGCCTACCTGGAGATTTTGGCCAAGAACCTCCGCTCCTCCATCAAGGATCTTAAGATGGGTCGTCATTTCATCTTCCAACAAGACAACGACCCAAAGCACACAGCCAAGAAAACCAAGGCCTGGTTCAAGAGGCAAAAAATCAAGGTGTTGCAGTGGCCTAGTCAGTCTCCTGACCTTAACCCAATTGAAAACTTGTGGAAGGAGCTCAAGATTAAAGTCCACATGAGACACCCAAAGAACCTAGATAACTTGGAGAAGATCTGCATGGAGGAGTGGGCCAAGATAACTCCAGAGATCTGTGCCGGCCTGATCAGGTCTTATAAAAGACGATTATTAGCTGTAATTGCAAACAAAGGTTATTCCACAAAATATTAAACCTAGGGGTTGAATAATAATTGACCCACACTTTTATGTTTAAAAATTATAAAAATTTAACTGAGCAACAAAACTTTTTGGTTTGTAAGATTTATGCATCTGTTCATAAATCCTGCTCTTGTTTGAAGTTTGAAGGCTCTAACTTATTTGCATCTTATTAAATCTGCAGGGGGTTGAATACTACTTGTAGGCACTGTATGCTGACCCGATGCAGTCTACACAACTCGCATATGCCACCACATTATAAAATTCACATACCACATATACACTTAGTTTCAATATATGATCACTTTTTATGGGATTTTCTAATGTTTTGGCATCTCAAGGGCTCTGCTCTTCAAAATGTCACTCCTTCCTTTTGGAGATCGGCGGTGTTCCCAAAGTAGTTTTCCGCCACATATGGAGTAACAGTGTACTCCGGAGAACTTGCACAGAAAATTAGGGGGTCCGTTTTCTCCTGTTATCCTTGCGAAAATACAAAACAAATTGGAGCTAAAGCAACTTTTTTATGGGAAAAATTAGATTTTCTATTTTCACAGCTCAATGTCATAACATTTTTGAAGCACCTGGGGGTCCAAGGTGGTCAACACACATCTAGATAAATTCCTTGATGGGGTCTAGTTTCCAAAAGGGCATCACTTGTGGTGGGTTTCCACTGTTTAGGCACATCAGGGGCACTCCAAACGCAGCATGGCGTCCCTTTCCTTCCGAGCCCTGCCGTGTGCCCAAACAGTAGTTTCCCACAACATACACAGGAGAAATTGCATCACAAATTTTGGGATCCATTTTCTCCTGTTACCCTTGTGAAAATGCAAAATTTGTGGCTAACATTTTTGTGGGAAAAAGTAAAATGTTCATTTCTCTCTCCACATTGCCTTAATTCCTGTGAAGCACCTAAAGGGTTAATAAACTTATTGAATGTGGTTTTTGAACAGTTTTTAAAATAGTGTCACTTTTTGTTACTTTCTATAACATAGGCCCCTCAGTCACTACAAATGTGATTTAATCATCCCCAATTAAAATGGTTTTGTAAATTTTGTTGGAATGATGAGAAACTTCTAACCCTTCTAACTTCCTAATAAAAATTAAAATTTTAAAAGTAAAAAATGGTTAAAAAATGATGCAGCTGTAAAGCATACATGTGGGAAATATTATTTATTAACTATTTTGTATGACATGACTCTCTAGTTTAAGGGCTTAAAAATTTAAAAGTTGGAAAATTGTGAATTTTTCTAAATTTTCACCAAATTTCCAATATTTTCACAAATAACTGCAAAAGATATTGTCCTAAATTTACCACTAGCATAAAGTACAATATGTCACGAAAAAACCGTCTTCAAATCAGAGGGAGTTGTTGGTGTTCCAGAGTTGTTACCTCACTAAGTGAAACTGGTTAGAATTGTAAAATTTGGCCTTCGTGGAAAAAAAGCTGGGTTGTGAAGGGATTAAAAATGTAAAAAATAAATTAAATTAACGTTCAAATTGCATTACTTACCTCATCCAAAGTAAAGTACAAAAAAAATGAAAAAAGACACATTTATGAGCTTATATTTTTTATCCACATAAAGCACCACTCCAGCTGTTTGTTTGTTTTTTTGTGTTTTTTACTTCAATGCTGGAATGGTACTACTACTTCTAAGTTCCCTGACCCTAGCCATAAATACCAGCTGCTACTGTCTTCAGATCTTCCCGGCGCCGCGCCGGTCCTGGACAGCCATCTTGTGACCAACTGCTAAGGGACCAAAAGTCAGAGGTAATGGTCACAAGCTCTCAATATAAGTCTATAATAGCCTTGTTCTGGTTCTCAGAGACTAATCGGAGCGGCGCCGATGAAATATGAGACTAGAAGCAGGAAACTTAGATTAGTAGCACCACTCCAGTGATATAATAAAAAAAAATATGCTCTACTATATATATCAAATGTCCATTTGAGGATTCTTGCCCACCTTGAAATAGTCATAATAAACAAAATCCCTTGTAAATATCCCAGGGACAGAGAGGCATAAGCAAATAGAGTAAACTAATTAAAATATATCATTTATTACAACATAAGTTAAAACCATAAGTAACAATACAACAAGGGAATTTCTCTGAATAGATAAAGCTGGGAGCAACAACAGAGGCCAGAGATAGTAATATGAAAGACAGCAAAACTGAGTCACAAACACTGATGCACAATAGGACCATGCAGAGTAAAAGACCGCTTAGGACAGTGTTCACCTATCATACAATGCACAGTGCTAACCAAATGTGAAGCATAATACTGCGCGGTAATTCAGCCATGTATGGCTAACGTCCTAACCGTGTGAGAGAACAGACAAAATGCCCCCTATTGAGGAAGCCAGTCAGGCGAAACGGTGCTGTTGGGGTAGCTGAGGAGTGCCTTTGGCCAGGAGTAACACTATTGTAAGTTGTACTTTATTTATTTATGGGCAGCTTGTTACTATAGGGCACATTTGCACCTTAGAAAATTTTGTCTGTTCGAAACTTGAATGTGGAGTGAAGCGGTTAAAAGATAAAATTTTGTGAAAGGTCCTACTTAACCCCTTAACGACCGCCGATACGCCTTTTAACGGCGGCAGTTAAGGGTACTTAAACCACAGCGCCGTTAATTAACGACGCTGTGGAAAAAGTAAATAGCGCCCCTCAGAGTCCGATTTTCTCTGGGGTCTTGGCTCTGGGGTCCAGGGGTAGCTGAGACCCCAGAGAACATGATTCGGGTCGGTTTTTACCGACCCCGCTTTTGCGATCGCCGGTAATTAACCGTTTACCGGCGATCGCAAAAAAACGTGATTTTCCCTTCCCCCATGACGGCACACCTGAGAGAGGGGATCCGCCCAGCCAGGACAGGAAACCCTACTGAAAATAAAAGGGCGGTACCTCTCCCTCGCTTCAGTTGGGTTTCCTGTCCTGACAGGGACCCTCTTACTGAACATGGCGGTTCACTTACCCAGGTCCCGTCCCGGCGTGGAAGAACAGGCAGCGCCTGTGCGTCGGGTTCGGGGGTCTGGAAGCGCCGTCCGCAGGTCCTCCGGGTCTCTGCGTCCGAGCGGGCGTTGAGCAGCATGGTCAGAGGGCTGTGTTCCCTTCCATGGCTGCCACGCCGCCCTCCCCTCTCTGCTGGCGTCCAGGTGCGGTGGCCGTTTCCGGGTCGCTCGCCTGACGTCACGCGCAAGGCACGCTGGGAATGGGCGTGCCCGTGTGACGTCGGGGGCGGGCGCCGGATCCAAGATGGCGGCACCCATGATGAGAACGCCGGCCGGTGAAAGGGAACTCCGGCGGCACGGCAGAGAGTGGGAGGGGGTTAATTTGGGCACCGAAGGAGGCGGGGAGTGCAGTGGTCCCCCCATAAAAGGGGGTTAGACCACAGAAGACGCGCTCATGTCCATAAACTTCACCATGGAAGTAGGACAACAGGAGCAGCAGCAGCAGGAGCAGCAGCCGCCTTCACAGCAGCAGCAGCAGCAGCAGCAAATGGAGCTCTCACCAGATGCCTTGCTGAGCCACCAGCATACCAAGAGCAGCCGCTCAAGTGGTAGGAACAGCAGTCGCTCTGTCCGGCAGGATTCGTCGGCGTCCAGGAGGGACGCTTCACGTGCATCTGTCCAGCCTCCAAAATCGGTACCCTTGATTGTCGGTGGTGGTGAGTGATCTACGTGAATGTAACCCTTATGGTAACAGGGTCCATTTTTGTCTGTTTTGATCACTAGGGGTCCAGGAAAGCGGTTGGTAAAACAAAGAACCGAGAGTGTGCCCTTTGTAGAAACCCGCTTGCAGTTCAGTGGCAGAAGGATCTCTGTGCTGACTGCATTACGAAAACCATACAAAAAGAGACCCCTAATTTTGCCACTAGCCTAAAAGCCATAATACAGGCTGAAATAAAAGACTCCTTAAAATTGGCCCTTAGCGAACCAAGAAGGAGAAGCCGTAAGGCGTCCACAGACTCAGATGCCTCTCAGAGACAGGGGAGTCATAAAACATCCCGGTCTCCCTCTACCTCCTCGGCCTCTGTCCAGTCTTCAGATTCCTCCTCGGACAGTGATTCAGGAGGTCGTCCATGTTTCCCAACTGAGGACGTAGATAAACTGGTCAAAGCAGTTAGATCTGCAATGGGGCTTAAAGAGGAGAAGACACCTAGGTCACTAGAAGATGTCATGTTTGGTGGCCTAGAAGAGAATAGGAAACGCACGTTTCCAGTTAATGCAAAAATAAAAGCATTAATTGACAAAGAGTGGAAAAAGCCCGAAAAAATGGGTTCCTTGCCCTCTTCATCCAAAAGGAGATATCCTTTTGAGGATAAAGACTCTGAGTCCTGGGAGAAAATCCCTAAGATTGACGGGGCAGTAGCCAAATGTTTAAAAAAATCATCCCTTCCGTTAGCGGACTCTGGTGTTCTCAAAGACCCGCTTGATAAAAAAGCAGATAGTTTCCTGAGACACATCTGGGAAGCCTCAGCCGCCTTAAGCCGGCGATTGCGGGAACATGTACGGCCCGTGCCCTAATGGTCTGGCTACATCAGGTAGAAGATCAACTGAAAAACAAAGTACCCAGAAATATTTCTTTGCTACAAGGAGCAGCAGCTTTTTTGGCAGACTCTTCTGCGGATTCCGCAAGACTAACAGCTAGAGCCGCGGGTTTGTCCAACGCGGCAAGAAGAGCCCTCTGGCTCAAAGGTTGCCCGGGGGATTTGCCATCTAAACACAAACTGTGTTCTATCCCTTGTGACGGCCAACTTCTCTTCGGTAAAAAACTTGAAGACATCCTGGAACATGCAGGAGATAAGAAGAAAGGTTTTCCCAACATCCCTAAAGATCCTAAAAAACCTTTTTTTCGGAGGGGGAGAGGAAAAATTGGGACTTTAGAGATAAGAGGATCGGGCTATATGTTTAAAGGGCCCTCCACATCGGCAAAAAAATCCCCCCAATGACATTACGCCAGAAGTGGGAGGAAGACTCTCCCTCTTCTTTCCGGCCTGGGTAAATATCTCCCCCAGTATCTGGGTCACGAACATCATCAGAGACGGCCTAAAAATAAAATTCGTCTGTCCTCCCAGACGAAACTTCATAATAACTCCCCGACGGAAGTCTCAGCAGGAACAATCTGCCCTAGAAACCGAGATCTTGGGACTTGTCCACAAAAAGGTTCTTCAGGAGGTCCCGGTTCAGGAAGAAGGAGAGGGGTTTTACTCCCCCCTCTTCTTGATCCAAAAACCGGATGGTTCTTGGAGAACTATTATAAATCTAAGAAAGCTCAACCAATCCATAGAGAACTACACTTTCAAGATGGAGTCTATAAACACGACCATAAAACTTCTCTTCCAGCACTGCTTCATGGCAGTAATAGACTTAAAGGATGCTTACTACCATATACCAATACATCAGGAATATCGGAAATACTTGAGGGTAGCTCTCTATATTCAAAATCAGGTAAAGCATTTTCAATATACAGCTCTTCCATTCGGCCTGTCTACAGCCCCCAGAGTTTTCACCAAAGTGATGGTGGAAGTGATGTCATACCTCCGGTCCCGGGATGTAGTAATTGTCCCATATCTGGACGATTTCCTGGTAATAGGGAGGTCAGAGTCCCACTGCACTCATCAAATATCAGTGGTAACATCAACTCTAATGGAGCTGGGATGGATAATAAACATCCCCAAATCCAGACTACTGCCAGTAAAAATACAGTCCTTCCTGGGGTTAATACTGGACTCCGAGCGTCAGCTCTGCCTCCTTCCACAAAACAAAGTGGACAAGATAATAAACCTGACCAGTACAGCAATACGTCAACCCGCAATGACTCTCAGAAAGGCGATGTCCCTTCTAGGCTCATTAACATCGTGTATACCGGCAGTAGAATGGGCACAATTCCACCTAAGACAACTACAGTGGGAAGTTCTCTCAGCTCAAAGACTGTTAAGAGGGCATTTAGAAGGAAATCTATGTCTCTCCCTGAGCGTAAGGGATTCCCTAGCTTGGTGGACTGTAGAACACCACCTGACAAAGGGGGTCCGGTGGAAAAATCCGGTCATAGACATCATCACGACCGACGCAAGCGGTACAGGTTGGGGAGCTCATCTGAGCTCTCACTCTGTACAAGGTACCTGATCCATAAGAGAAAAAAACTATGGATCAAACGAAAAAGAGCTATGGGCAGTGGAGAAAGCCCTAAGACATTTTCTCCCTTTACTCCAGGGTCGCCATACTCGAATCCTAACAGACAATCGAGCAGTGGTGGCGTATGTCAATCATCAGGGAGGAACGAGGTCCAAAGGCCTCATGAATGCGTCAAAACTCCTCTTCCAACTGGCGGAACAACACCTGTTATCTCTGTCGGCACTACACATCAGGGGCATAGAAAACACTCAAGCAGACTTCCTGAGTCGCAGAGGCTTAAGACAGGGGGAATGGTCCTTAAACCCCCAGATATTTCAGCAAATAGTCCAAGCCTGGGGCTCACCAGAAATAGACTTGTTTGCCAATTCTCACAACAAAAAGTCAGAAAATTCTGCTCCTTGAATCCAAGAGAACATCCCTTCGCAGTAGATGCCCTACTAATACCTTGGAAGTTTTCTCTGGCCTACGCATTCCCCCCGATAGTGATGATCCCAGCTGTGATCCGGAAGATCAGAGAGGATCAGGCGAGGATTATCCTCATAGCTCCATTTTGGCCAAGGAGACCATGGTTCTCCCTTCTAAGACAGATGTCGTTAACAGATCCATGGATTTTGCCAGAAATTCCGGACCTACTAACCCAGGGCCCAGTAACCCACTCTCAGGTGAAGGGCTTCCATCTGGCAGCCTGGAATTTGAGAGGGCGTTACTAAGTCGCCATGGATTCTCACCAGGTTTAATCTCCACCCTGTTGAAAAGCAGAAAACCCATAACTTCTAGAATCTATGGTAGGACATGGAAAAAATTTCTTGACTTCCTGGGTGAACCATTGGGGGAGGTGGCTCCAGTGGGTCCTATCCTAGAATTTCTGCAAGCAGGATTACATCTTGGGTTAGCAACCAGCACCCTTAAAGTTCAGGTTTCAGCCTTGGGGGCCCTGTATAACTGTAATCTTGCCTCAAATAGATGGGTTTCACGATTCATAAAATCTTGCAGTAGATCTCGGCCGGTCGTTATCCCAAAAATCCCTCCTTGGGATCTAAATTTGGTCTTAGAAGCTCTAACTAAACACCCGTTCGAGCCCTTACAGGAGTTATCACCTAAATTACTTACCCTTAAAACAGTTCTTCTAGTAGCCCTAACATCGGCACGTAGGGTAAGTGATTTGCAAGCCCTGTCAATATCCCCTCCTTATACTCAGGTTTTTGATGACAGGATCGTTCTAAGACCGGACCCGGCTTATCTCCCCAAGGTGGTTCAAAAGTTCCATAGGAGTCAAGAGATTACCTTACCATCTTTCTGTAGTAATCCCAAAAATCCAGGGGAACAAAAGTTCCACATGCTAGATGTGAGAAGATCTATGTTACAGTACATATCTATGACTAGTCAGTGGAGGAAAGACCAAACCCTATTCATAGCCTTTCAGGGTAGCAAAAGAGGGTGTGGGGTAGCTAAAAGTACTATTGATAGATGGATTAGGGAGGCCATTAGTTTATCCTACTCTGCGGGTGGCACTCCGGTTCCTGAAGGCATCAAGGCTCACTCTACCAGAGCCATGGCTACCTCCTGGGCGGAAAAGGCTGAGGTATCAATTGATCAAATTTGCAAGGCCGCTACCTGGTCCTCACCCTCAACTTTTTTCAAGCACTACCGGCTAGACCTTTCCTCCTCTGCTGACCTAACCTTTGGTAGAAGGGTACTCCAAGCGGTGGTCCCTCCCTAAGGTTTCATTCTACAAAAGTCTCTCAGGTGTGCCGTCATGGGGGAAGGGAAAACACCAGGGTTACTTACTGGTAACAGGTTTTTCCGGAACCCATGACGGCACCTGTATATTCCCCCCCTTTATCACCCTTTCGGTGTGCACTATTGTTTTGGGTGCTTTTTTAGTTAATATGATGTGGTGTTGGATTGCCATGTGTACTAACCAGGGGGGCCTCTCATGCTCTGAAAACAAACTGAAGCGAGGGAGAGGTACCGCCCTTTTATTTTCAGTAGGGTTTCCTGTCCTGGCTGGGCGGATCCCCTCTCTCAGGTGTGCCGTCATGGGTTCCGGAAAAACCTGTTACCAGTAAGTAACCCTGGTGTTTCCCTTTTAATTTCTCTGTCCTCCGATGTGATCGCACATCAGAGGACAGAGAAAAGGGGTCCCAGATAGCCCCCCGATACTCACCTATCTCCCCCGATGCTCCTCGTGGCTCCCGATGGGCGCCGCCATCTTTTTCCGGCCAAAAAAATGGCGGGCGCATGCGCAGTGCGCCCACCGGCCGGCACCGGGAGGATCTTTGGGGTCTTGGCTGCCGGGGGTAGCCGAGACCCCAAAGAACATGATCGGGGTCGGTTTTACCGACCCCTGTTTTGCGATCGCCGGTAATTAACTGTTTACCGGCGACCGCAAAAAAAAAAAAAAAGCGATGTGTAATTCTCGGTCCTCTGATTTGATCGCACATCAGAGTACAGAGAAATAGGGGGATTCGGGGGACCCTATTATACTCACCGGTGTCCCTGGGTCCTTCTGCTTCTTCTCCTGGCCGCCGGCGTCTTCTTTGGGAAACAAAATGGCGGGCGCATGCGCAGTGCGCCCGCCATCTGTCGCCATCTGCCGGCCGGCAGGAGAAAGCAGTTGGGGCTAAAGTTAGGGTTAGGGTTGGGGCTAAATTTAGGGTTAGGGTTGGGGCTAAATTTAGGGTTAGGGTTGGGGCTAAATTAGGGTTGGGGCTAAATTTAGGGATAGGCTTCTTTCACACTTACGTCGGTACGGAGCCGTCGCAATGCGTCGGCCCGACATTCCGACGCACGTTGTGAAAATTGTGCACAACGTGAGCCGCGAATGTAGTTTTTCAACGCATTCGCTGCCCAATCTATGTCCTGGGGAGGAGGGGGCGGAGTTACGGCCACGCATGCGCGGTCGGAAATGGCGGACGCGACGTACAAAAAAACGTTACATTGAACAACTGTGCACGACGGACGCGACGTGACCATCCGTCGGCAAAAAGTCTATGGGTAAAAAACGCATCCTGCGGGCACATTTGCAGGATCCGTTTTTTGTCCAAAACGACGGATTGCGACGGATGCCAAATGACGCAAGTGTGAAAGTAGCCTTAGGGCTAAGGTTAGGGTTGGGGCTAAAGTTAGGGCTAGGATTAAGGTTGGGGCTAAATTTAGGGTTGGGGCTAAAGTTAGGGCTAGGGTTGCGGCTAAAGTTAGGGTTAGAGTTGGGATTAGGGTTAGGGTTTGGATTAGGGTTGGTATTAGAGTTAGGGTTGCCATTAGGGTTACGCTTGGGATTAGGATTAGGTTTTGGATTAGGGTTAAGGTTAGGGTTGGGATTAGGGGTGTATTGGGATTAGGGTTAGGTTTGAGGTTAGGGTTGAGATTAGGATTAGGGGTGTGTTGGATTTAGGGTTTTGATTAGGGTTATGGTTAGGGTTGACATGAGGGTTGTTTTGGGGTAAAGGTTGTGATTATCGTTAGGGTTGTGATTAGGATTATGGATCGGGTTGTGGTTAGGGGTATGTTGGGGTTACGGTTGGAGCTAGAATTGGGGGGTTTCCACTGTTTAGGTACATCAGGTGGTCTCCAAACACGACAGCCAATTTTGCGCTCAAAAAGTCAAATGGTGCTCCCTCCCTTCTGAGTTCTGCTGTGCGCCCAAACAGTGGGTTACCCCCACATATGGGGCATAAGCATACTCAGGATAAATTGGACAACAACTTTTAGGGTCCAATTTCTCTTGTTACCCTTGTGAAAATAAAAACTTGGGGGCTACAATATCTTTTTTGTGGGAAAACAAAATATTTTTTATTTTCATGACTCTGCATTATAAACTTCTGTGAAGCACTTGGGAATTCAAAGTTCTCACCACACATCTAGATAAGTTCCATGGAGGGTCTAGTTTCCAAAATGGTGTCACTTGTGGAGGGTTTCTACTGATTAGGCACATCAGGGGCTCTCCAAACGTGACATGGCGTCCGATCTCAATTCCAGCCAATTCTATGTTGAAAAAGTAAAATGGCACTCCTTCTCTTCCAAGCTCTGCGGTGCGCCCAAACAGTGGTTTACCCCCACATATGGGGTATTGACGTACTCAGGAGAAATTGCACAACAACTTTAGTGGTCTAATTTCTCCTGTTACCCTTGTGAAAATAAAAATTTGGGGGAAAAAGATAATTTTTGTAGAAAAAATGCGTTGTTTTTTTTTTTTTTTTTTTTTTTTAAATTGCAAAATTTTCACCATATTTCCGTTTTTTCATAAATAATCCCAAGTAATATCGAAGAAATTTTACCACTAACATGAAGTACAATATGTCACGAAAAAACAGTCTCAGAATCAGCGGGATCCGTTGACGTGTTCGAGTTATAACCTCATAAAGTGACAGTGGTCAGAATTGTAAAAATTGGCCCGGTCATTAAGTACCAAATTGGCTCTGTCACTAAAGGAACTTTAATCCTTGATATGAATGATAAAAATATACAGAAGATAAACCAGTTTGTCGGTCTACAGAAATTTTTCTTCCGAATACCTTCCACTTTTATTAGGTAGATTAATAAAAGGTTAGGCATAGCGTGCCAGAGAGAGACCTGATTTGAGATTCATGAAGTTAATCAGGGTAAATCATTGATCTCCTGGAACACACAGAACGTTTTTAGATAGTTCTTGTAATATTAATTGTAATATATAATATTTTCTAGAAATGTAAAAAAAAATAAGTTTTAAATCACGCCACTTTTTCCTTTTTAAAAATTGAAACCCCAGAATTGTTTTTCCGGTTACCTCACCTCCCTAAAAAAAAATATAATAAAAAAACAATCAAAATGTTGTATATAATCCAAATTTGTAGAAATGAAAACGTCGCCTTACCATGCAAAAAAAAACAAGCTCCTGCAGAACTCTATTGCTGGAAAGGTAAAAATGTCACAGACCACTTTTTTTTTTTTTTTTTTTAAACGAATGTCAATTTTTTTTTCCCCACTACTTCCAAATCTTTCCTTTTTTTATCATAGTAATTGTTCTTTACTGGAGGATTGGGTTTCTGGTCATTTTTATTATACAATGATTGTTGTTAAAACAATACCTCAAACAATGGAATTGCATATTTTTCACCATTTCACCTTACTTGGAGTTTTTGTTCCTGTTATTCAGTATGTCATGATGTCAAAACATATTTTATTCTTTACTTTCAGAACAAACTAAAAAAGTTAATGTTTTGGATGAAAAAAAAAGTCCTTCTCCAAAGCAGTACAAATTAGAAGAGGACAAGGACGAGAAAGAGGAGGAGGTCGGCAGTGATGTAAATCCTAACCTTCCAAATGATGAGGAGGATGATGAGCCCAAAGTAGAAGATGTTGAAGATCCTAATAAAGAAACTGAAAATGAAGAGGTTGAAAGAGAAAACCTAATAAACATGGATGGTCCGCCTGAAGATGAAAAAGGTTAATACCATAGTACATCAATTCAATATATCAGTCAACAAATTGGACCACAGTCAGCTGCTATAGATTAACTGTAAATTGGAGTTTGAAAGGGAACAGATACCGTAAATTTTTTCAGTCACTGCAAAATTAGGGCCTCATTCATCAAAGTTTTGCCCCCAGAATTCTGACGTAAAAGCCTTCAAAAGCCCCAAAATGTAGGTGCAACTCTGAATTGCGGCTAAATTTTGTGACTATTGGCATCCTTACGTCAATTTCTCCCATCTCCGCTGAAATGCACGAATCTCTGGCAGGACTGGGACATGGCGACCACTGCTCGTCAAACTCAGGGGCTGGAGTAAGATTTGTGGCAAGGCACACACGGAGGTGTATGCCACTTGTCCGCCGCTACTGATTTTCATGAATTGGGAGCATCTGACTCCAGCACGTCCCGTCATCAAGTTTGGCGAGAACAATACCGGTCTTGATTAATCTGGCCCTTATAGTTTATTAGCCAACTTACACCGCAAGTGTACATACCCATTGCTTCAAGATTTTAGGTCCACATAATTGTTACGTTATGGTTGGTTTATGAGCTGGTGATATATCCAGAAATTGGTATAAACCATAATTCGACCTATTTTAACCAAAAAATGTGAAGTCTATAAAGTGTAAACTGATTTTGTTTGTTTTTTTAAGCTGCAAAACAAAGCCAGCAGGACGCAGATAAACTGAATGATTACAATGGAGATGACGCAAATGAGGCCGAATCTGAAACCGACAAACAAGTGGAGCTGAGAGCTAATGATCAGAGTATAAGAGGTAGGTGTGTATCCTGTTGCCTCCTGGATTGGGCTACTGCTGACCGAAATTCTTACACACTTATATTGGGGGAGAGGGGTTAGCAACCACTGTGGTAATGAGGTGGCATTACTACAGGTTGTATGCTGTCCAGTGAAGGTGGGTTTTCAGGTAACGCCTGAAGCCTTCAGTTAATGGAAGTCAATCTGAAGTGTTGAGGTCTTGATTTCCAGAGGATAGGAGGCCGATCAGACAAACTCTTAGAGACGACTGTATGAGAGAAATAAAAGGCAGAGGAAAAAGGAGGACTTGTGAATTTCGGAGATCAGACATTGATCATGGCCCATTTCCTATGGTTCATAGCAGACAGCCTTGTATGTCATACTTGGGACTTTAAACTGAGGTCACTAGGTAATTGGAAGGCAATGAATTGATTGGCAGAGGATTAGTGAGAGAGGTGGATTGATTGGGTAAGGGTAGGTTGGTGGAGTGTGAGTGTGTGATAGGAAGCCACAGAGGAGGGTGTTGCAGTAGTCAAGGTGGGAGATGCAAGATATAGCCTAACATTTTTGCTTACTGGAGGTTGAGGAAATGACTTCCATCCTCACACTGCACAGTATTTGGGTTGTTAGGACATACTTGTTTTCTAATCAGATTGCCCTAATAGAATTATCAATAGTACTCTGTTATTATTATTTATTTATATAGCACCATTAATTCCATGGTGCTGTACATGAGAAGGGGTAACATCAAAATACAAATATCAATTACAGTAAACAAAACTAACAATAACAGACTGATACAGAGGGAAGAGGACCCTGCCCTTGCGGGCTTACATTCTACAGGATTATGGGGAAGGAGACCGTAGGTCGAGGGTTGCAGTAGCTCTGATGGTGTTGAGGTGGCCGTGTGGTCATTACAGGTTGTAAGCTTCTTTGAAGAGGTGGGTTTTCAGGTTTCTTTTGAAGGATCCAAATGTGGTGGATAACCGGACGTGTTGGGGCACAGAATTCCAGAGGATGGGGGATATTCGGGAGAAGTCTTGGAGGCGATTGGGTGAGAAGCGAATAAGCTTGGAGGAGAGAAGGAGGTCTTGGGAGGACCGGAGATTAGGTGAGGGAAGATATTGGGAGATTAGTTTGGAAATATACGGAGGAGACAGGTTATGGATGGCTTTGTAGGTCAGTGTTAGTAGTTTAAACTGGATACGCTGAGGGAATGGGAGCCAGTGAAGGGATTTGCAAAGAGGGGAAGCGGAAGAGTAGCAAGGAGAGAGATTAATTAGTCGGGCAGCAGCATGGTTAAGGATGGACTGGAGGGGTGCGAGAGTGTTAGAAGGTAGGCCACAGAGGAGGGTGTTGCAGTAGTCGAGGCGGGAGATGATTAGGTCATGCACAAGCATTTTGGTAGCGTACAAAACTTTCACTGATTTATTTTGCTTTTTAGAAGTTAAAAGTGGAAATGAATTGAATAAACTTGAAGACAAGCAAAAGGCAGATGAAGACGACAATCCAAGACTAAAATAACATACTGGCCCCACATTTTAAACACTTTATCGCAGTTGGATTGGTCCCCAACATGAGATGCCTTAAGACATGGACCAGAATGCAGGTGATTTTTAGAGAACTGAAGATTGATCTAGCACACAGAAACAAACTTGAAGCCCATTTTTAATTTTCTTCTAGGTTTTCACTTTTTAAATCTGAGACTTTATAACCTTGTTCTGATACATATTAAAGCCTTACCACAGACTGAATAATAAATCACAGCGAGGGTATAAAGCGCAAAAGATCTTGGCACATTCAGATGGATATAAAGAGGATATCGGACTGAGAATTGTCGGCCGCCTTTGACTGTGGCAATTGCTTCTGTTGTGTTTTAAAGACCGTACAGGCCTACAGATAATATATTCATAATTATCATTAACCCCACGGCTAAGTGATGGGATAACGATTTATTAGTCTGTTAGATGGGCTAGTGGAAACAAAAATGTAATTGGTTGTTTGTCATGTTCCAATATGTGAACTGTAATGAGTCTTCCCCGGTATAATAGCAATAAACGTGCACATGGTGTTTCGGCCACCAAAGTAAAGAGCATCGATCACCTGTTTTCTGGCGGTCGTTTTAGCTTATACAAACCATCCTTTTTTAGTCATATTTTATTGAAAATTAGTTCACATCATATATTTTTTGAGAAAGGCCTGTCAAGCATGACAACCCCTAATTTCTGCAGAACATAGAATATGAAAATAACCATGGCTTAAAGGGGTAACCCCATTTTTTTACATTTATGGCTTGTCCTGTTAACATACTATGATTTTCAGAAATATCTGGACCTGTTTTCCCAACTCATGTAAGCCCATTGTCCAGGACCCTGAAACTAGGGACTTGTGTTTCAGACCTTTCTGGCATATCCTGGGTGTAATATGGGAATGTTTTTAATCTTGGCATTTGCAAATGCTCCTATGTACAGGTCCTTCTCAAAAAATTAGCATATAGTGTTAAATTTCATTATTTACCATAATGTAATGATTACAATTAAACTTTCATATATTATAGATTCATTATCCACCAACTGAAATTTGTCAGGTCTTTTATTGTTTTAATACTGATGATTTTGGCATACAACTCCTGATAACCCAAAAAACCTGTCTCAATAAATTAGCATATTTCACCCATCCAATCAAATAAAAGTGTTTTTTAATAACAAACAAAAAAAACAACAAATAATAATGTTCAGTTATGCACTCAATACTTGGTCGGGAATCCTTTGGCAGAAATGACTGCTTCAATGCGGCGTGGCATGGAGGCAATCAGCCTGTGACACTGCTGAGATGTTATGGAGGCCCAGGATGCTTCAATAGCGGCCTTAAGCTCATCCAGAGTGTTGGGTCTTGCGTCTCTCAACTTTCTCTTCACAATATCCCACAGATTCTCTATGGGGTTCAGGTCAGGAGAGTTGGCAGGCCAATTGAGCACAGTAATACCATGGTCAGTAAACCATTTACCAGTGGTTTTGGCACTGTGAGCAGGTGCCAAGTCGTGCTGAAAAATGAAATCTTCATCTCCATAAAGCATTTCAGCCGATGGAAGCATGAAGTGCTCCAAAATCTCCTGATAGCTAGCTGCATTGACCCTGCCCTTGATGAAACACAGTGGACCAACACCAGCAGCTGACATGGCACCCCACACCATCACTGACTGTGGGTACTTGACACTGGACTTCAGGCATTTTGGCATTTCATTCTCCCCAGTCTTCCTCCAGACTCTGGCACCTTGATTTCCGAATGACATGCAAAATTTGGCTTTCATCAGAAAAAAGTACTTGGGACCACTTAGCAACAGTCCAGTGCTGCTTCTCTGTAGCTCAAAAGTGGCTTTACCTGGGGAATGCGGCACCTGTAGCCCATTTCCTGCACACGCCTGTGCACGGTGGCTCTGGATGTTTCCACACCAGACTCAGTCCACTGCTTCCTCAGGTTCCCCAAGGTCTGGAATCGGTCCTTCTCCACAATCTTCCTCAGGGTCCGGTCTCCTCTTCTCGTTGTACAGCGTTTTCTGCCACATTGTTTCCTTCCAACAGACTTACCATTGAGGTGCCTTGATACAGCACTCTGGGAACAGCCTATTTGTTGAGAAATTTCTTTCTGGGTCTTACCCTCTTGCTTGAGGGTGTCAATGATGGCCTTCTTGACATCTGTCAGGTCGCTAGTCTTACCCATGATGGGGGTTTTGAGTAATGAACCAGGCAGGGAGTTTATAAAAGCCTCAGGTATCTTTTGCATGTGTTTAGAGTTAATTAGTTGATTCAGAAGATTAGGGTAATAGGTCGTTTAGAGAACCTTTTCTTGATATGCTAATTTATTGAGACAGGTTTTTTGGGTTATCAGGAGTTGTATGCCAAAATCATCAGTATTAAAACAATAAAAGACCTGACAAATTTCAGTTGGTGGATAATGAATCTATAATATATGAAAGTTTAATTGTAATCATTACATTATGGTAAATAATGAAATTTAACACTATATGCTAATTTTTTGAGAAGGACCTGTAGTTTTCGGTAAGGGTCGAGGTTGTCACATTCACCCACATGTCATAGGGCTCAGCAGAAGTCTTTTTTTTTCTATTATCTATTCGGCTAGACTGCTGCTGAGGTCTCTTTACTCCCATTTGCCCATGGAAGGAATGGAAAGCGACATTGTCATGTAGAAATTGTGGGCATTCTCTGGCTCTGCAGACCATAACAGTGATGTTGCAAGACTTGCTCAGTACTGCTGTCGACTTTAAACATTTTGCCACTACAAATTATTAAGCTAAATTATATCTGTTGAAAAAGTTTGCCTCTTCATTTCACATTGATAACTCCATCAGACTAATATATTTAGGGGTCTTGCACAGCAGTGCAATGTGCTGCCATATGGTGCTTTAAATTGGTTGAAACGTTTCAGTTGGAGAACAATAACATGACAACTGTTGGGGCATTACACAAATGAATCGAAAAAAGCCCAACTCTGTGCCTCTCCTGTATGAAAGCCAAAATATACGGTATTACCCTATAATGGTTTACAATCCCGAGCCCATGTGGAGGTGTCATACAGCCATGTACATGAAGCCTTCATAGGTTTTCAGCCTCCACTCCTCTATTGTCATGCAGAAAAATAAATGCGAATAATCCCAGCGCCGACGTAGCCTTAATGTTTTAACAGTTGCACTCCACTTATGATTCTGATAACTCGTGACCTCAAGATTACATGCAATATTGCTATATTGTTTCTTTGTATCACATCTATACAGTACTGCTGTGCAGTGATTTACCATCTATACTGTAATCCTGTAATTATTTACATGACTGTCTCTATAAAATGTGAATGAAGCTTAAATCAAGCTATCAAAAAGGGTTTAATTAAATAATACAAAGTGTGAAGGATAATAAAGATACTTTTTTTTTCCTTAGATTGCGCATAATCGTTATCTAAATTTAAAGGGAATCTGTCAGCAGGGTTTTAACCTCCAAACTATTTATATGTGCATGAATCTTTCATAGACTAATTTAGCAATAACCTAGGCCATCAATTCCTTCGTTACTGAGAAATCTGCTTTTATATACAAATGAGGTTGAAGATCCATTTGTAGATCTAGCTCTAGTGCTTTTTTGCATGAAGTCACACAGCATAGAGGGTGTAAGTTAAGCATGAAGAGGACTACGTTCTGGCTGGGGAATAGAGCTGGAGTGACAAAGACTTCAAATCTACATAAAGCTCTTCAGCATTTTAATTGATATCCAAATGAGGCTGATGTCCCAGTATGGAGGAATGGACTGGCCATGTAAAGTATTTCTGGATTTTGAATGAGCTACACGCAGAGATAAATAGTTTGGGTTTGAAATCTTGCTGTCAGGTTGCTTTTAACTGGGTTGGTACTGTGTAATTATCTGCTGAGATGAAATTGTACAGCAACTGTCTAATTTATGACCTTTTGTTAAATACCAAAGTAGATTAAAAAACAACAAAACTGGGGGTTTTTGTGTTGTGTATTTTTTAATTTAGATAACTTTTAAATCACCCCATTTTTCATGTTGAACTCGATATATGATGTAATAGTGGCTGCAGAACAGAACAAAAACAATAATTTTGTTTTATATTTTGCCTGTTTGGGAGATCTTGATGATAAAACTATTTGGAACCTAATGAGTTAACTTTAAGTGGGTGTTCTCAGTTTTTTCCCTGGGAGAATAAACTTCTCCCTGGATCATGCTGACCAATCATAACCAAGCAGCAACACACTGGAGAAAGAAGAACAAGCCCCACCATAGTGTTAGAGCAGATTTCTTCTCAGTGTGTGAGATGTAATGGCAGACAGTTGGCTCTCCTTGGCTAACCACCTACATGATTTAGAAAGCACAGATGACCAACATCTTTCCGATAAGATACCTGTG
Organism: Ranitomeya imitator; assembly: GCF_032444005.1. NCBI lineage: Eukaryota > Metazoa > Chordata > Amphibia > Anura > Dendrobatidae > Ranitomeya > Ranitomeya imitator. The sequence goes on from NC_091282.1 coordinate 403,801,008, forward strand.
GAGTAAAGGACAGCACAGCAGAGTATAGCTGTGTCGCATTACAAAACATAACAGTTCTATTATCCTAGTACAGTCAGCTATGCTGTATTGCCCAGCCTGCCATACTGCCTGTCCAGCGATGTCAATAATCACACTTATGTCTGTTGTTTTCAGGGAAACCTGCAATCTGTCTGCAGTGCGATTAGAGCAGGGTGACATTACATCTCACAAAGGAGTAGTCCAGAACAGACAGACAGGTTACTTCTGTGTGAGATGCAATGACAGTCCTGATCTCACTGCAGAGCGATTTACAAGTTGCTTGAGCACAGCAGACATTAGCTAAACTCAGCTGGACTGCTCCTCTGTGCACACAGAGCACTATATCACAAGTTGAGAAACTTGCTCTAAGGTAAGGGGTGTGTTCTTTCCTTTAAAGGGGTATTCCAATCTCCAAGATCTTATCCTAATATGTTGTAGATGTAATAATAATAGTAAATACCTCCAATTAGAAACGTAGTATGGTTTTTCTGATTTGCTATGTCTCTTTCCTCATGTGCAGGCATTGCAGGACCTTGGGTATCCGACCACTAATCTAGTGACACTTAGCTAGTTGCTATTGTTGTAACCATGGATACCTAAGTGTCACTAGATTAGTGGTCGGATACCCAAGGTCCTGCAATGCCTGCACATGAGGAAAGAGACATAGCGAATCAGAAAAACCAAAATACATTTCTAATTGGATGTATTTATTATTATAACACCTACTACATATTGGGATAGGATCTTGGAGATGGGAAATACCCCTTTAAGTGTTGGTGCCTGCTTATGATTGGTCATTATTATACAGGGATAAGAAGAGAAAACTGTTTTTTTCAGATAAGACTTTTTTTTTCTCTCCAAAATTTGGGGTGAAAATGTAGGGTGTCTCTTATAGTCCGAATGTAGCTTATCAGAAGGAGGGGGGTAGAGAGTGCGGCGGTGGTATAGCGGGATCACGGGAGGCAGGTTTCCTGCCTCAGGAAGCCAAAGGCGGCAGAAGAGGTGCAACGCTGCGGGCCTGGGAATGGTGGTGAGGCAAAGCTGGGTGTATTGCTTTCCCAGCAGCCATTTTCCCAAAGCTGTGGACCACCAGAGGCAGCGCCTGTGCAGACTGGGATCTCGGCCTAGCCAAGATTTCAATCTGTGCAAGCTCTGCCGGCAGTGGCCATTTCCCTGAAGCACACGGCTCCAGGAAGATGGCTGCCGCAGGCGGCGCTTGCACAGATTGAGATCTCAGCTGTGTCGAGATCACAGTCTACACAATTGCAGCCTCCGGCGGCCCATGGCTTCGGGAATGCAATGCACTCCGCTCTGCCTCACCACCGACACTGGACCTGCTGCATCCGCTCTGCCTCACTGCTGAACCTCAATATACAGCAAAGGAAGAAAACAATGATCAATAGGTCAGAGGTATGTTACAAAAATAGAAAAAACTTTATTTTACATAAATACAATAAACAGGTGTGCCAGTGGGTACTCCCACAGGGCATATGTACAAACTAAGCAGCAAGATGGGACATGGGAAGGCCGGCAGATATATAACCAATTATTTTTTTTTTTTTATCAGATAGATTTTTATTATCCGCAAAGAATAAACAATCAGAATATTTCTCATGGCAATGTTTCATTAAACATTTACAGATAACTTTTTCCCCCCCGACCCAGAGCCCCCCCACCCTGCCCAACCCGAGACCTCAGCCAGAGCCACCCCACTTCCCATCATCATACAAACATTTGAATAAACATCCGTTATATTTCCATTGAATACTAGGTTCCCTATATTCTCATTTATCATCCTAATTCAAGTCCATCCACGGTTGCCACAGCTTGTGGAAGATGTCCAGCTTATTCCTTTTGGTGTAGATACTTTTCTCCAAAGTAAGTATATGCTCCGCTTGCTTAAGAAAGTCTCTTCTTGTTGGAGGTTCCTCTCTAATCCAAAATTTGGCGATCAATTTCCTAGCAATGAATAACAATCGTGCAATAGCTATTTTAAACATGTTGTCCGTAACAATTTCCTCCACATATCCCAATATGCAAGTCAGTGGAACCCTAGGGACAGAACATCCATACACCAGTTCAATACGATTTAAAACAACTATCCAGAAGGAGGACAGTCTAGGGCACTGCCACATCATATGCAATATCCCCGCCTGGGATTGTGAGCACCGAGGGCAGTCCGAGTTCTGCCTAAGCCCAGCCTTGAACAACCTGTCAGGGGTTCTATAGGCCCTATGGATTACGAATAACTGTGATAGCCTGCCTGGTTCACTCATTGATATCTTGGGCACATATTCTAGGACCGACTCCCATCTATCATTGTCAATTATTCCCAATTCAGCTTCCCATTTCCCTTTGGCTCGGATGGGATATTTTTCCAGGAAAGAAAAAAGTAGAAACCCATATATTTCTGAAATCGCCCCCTTCGTGCAGCTATTCTTAAGGATATAGTCGATCATGAGATCAATCTGTACCACTATGGCTCCCCTTTTATTCTGTGCCTGATAAGCATGAGAGATACGATTATACTGGAACAATTCAGACCGTGGCAACTGAAATTCTTCCTGCAACTCCTCAAATGTTTTAAGTCTGCCCTGACTTATCAGCTGCCCCAGCCATTTAATACCTGCTGCAGACCAAAAGTGAAAACCCTCCCTCTGCCTAAATTCCGGTAGATAAATGTTGTCCCAAATAGGCGAGAATCTGGTGAACCCACTCACTTCCCTAATGAGTTTGACTTTTTCCCATACTCTGTGAATTAATTTGATAGTGCACCCATGTGAACCCATTTTTTTGAATTGTCCTCCCTCCAAACTGTCACTCAAAACGTCTGCCTGTAGTAAGAACCTCAAGCTATTAGGTATTTGCACACTCCCTGCCTCCTCCCCCCATCCTTTGAGATGTTGACACTGTGCTGCTAAGAAGTATAGCCATGGATTAGGAAGTGCAAGACCCCCCTCTGTTTTGGCCCTCTGAAGTATCTCCTGTTTAAACCTAGGACTCTTTCCTCCCCATATTAATTCCCCAAACAAAGACCTAATCTTACGGAATCTGCATTGTGTAATCCAAATGGGAGAGTTATGTAGCACGTACAACAACTGTGGCATTACAATCATCTTTAAGAGGTTCACCCTACCAACCACCGATAAATGTAATTTGTTCCATGCCGCAATCTTGGTACGAATTTTCTGCATTAATGGACTTAAATTCAGTTCCTCAAAGGTAGTTAGAGGAAGAGCAATCTGAATACCCAAATATTTGAATTTTTGAACAATCTTTAATTTTGTGGTTATCGCCCTCTCTCCACTGCCCATACTGTCCCCCTCAATCAACAACATACAAGACTTATCCCAGTTTATTGTGAGACCCGAAAACCGACCAAACTCCTCAATCAAAGCAACCGCATTGCACAGGGACCTTTCAGAATCCTCCAGGAACAACAAAATATCGTCAGCATATAATGCAATTTTGTCTTCCCTCCTACCATAGATGTAACCTCTAACCTCCTGAGCACCTCTTATTTTAGCCGCTAACGGCTCCACGGCCAGAGCGAAGAGCAACGGGGACAGCGGACACCCCTGTCTGGTACCCCTAAACAGCGGGAAACTCTCTGACAAATTATTATTAACTCTAATTTTTGCCATTGGGAACGAGTACAGCAACTTAACCCAGGAGATGAATTTTGGACCAAACCCCAGGCGATCCAGTACCGACCACAAGTAACTCCACTCCACACAATCAAAGGCCTTGTGGGCATCTAAAGACACCACAACTCTTTTTCCGGCATTGTCTGCAGGAATTTGCATATTTAAAAATAGCCTTCTCAAGTTAATTGCCGTGGATTTATTGGGCATAAAGCCAGACTGGTCTGGGTGAATCAATTTATCGATCACTTGGGTCAGCCTGTTCGCCAGGGCCTTCGCCAAAATCTTTATGTCAGCCGTTAGAAGTGAAATTGGTCTATACGACTCCGGCTGTTGAGGATCTTTATCAGCTTTAGGAATAACCACCACGATGGCCTCTCTCATTGATGGGGGCAGCACTCCCCTCTCCAACGACTCAGAGAACACTCGCTCCAATTTGGGCATTAACTCTGCATTAAGAATTTTATAAACCTCTACTGGGATACCGTCCGTCCCCGGAGCCTTGCCCCCCGCCATATTCGCCAAAGCCGCCTTCAATTCTTCCTCCCCAAGCGGTCTATCCATCCACTCCCTTTCCTCTCTACCTAGTCTGGGTAAGTCAACCTCTTTCAGATATCTATTCATTTCCTCAGGACTTTTATCCACCCTAGAGGAATATAATTTACTATAAAATCTCCGAAAAACGTCTAAAATTTCCCCCCCCTGAGTAACCGTTTTACCTTCCTCTGTTCTTATGGAGTATACATGTGAAGAATCCCGCTGCGCAGAAACCACCACCGAGAGCAAATGTCCTACCTTCTCTCCCTCAGAATAAAATGTTTCCTTTTGAAAGGCTCTCAACCTATCTGCCCTACGCATATGGAGTTCATCGACCGCTACCTGAGCCGCCCTCATACGAAGTTGTGCTTCTCTTGAATTCTGAGAGGCCAGTGTCTCTTCCGCCACCCTCAGTTCCTCCATCACTGCATTGTCTTGAATTTTAGACTTAGTTTTATGTCTCGAGATGTCCCGGAATAAAATTCCTCTCAGGTATGCCTTCATGGTGTCCCACACTACAAGATTCCCCGCACTCCCTTCATTTATCCTGAAAAACTCCCCGAGTTCAGTTCCCACCTGTTCCATATCCAAATACTGTAGCCAGGAGGGGTGAAATTTCCATCCCAACCCCGTCAGACCACTCTTCCCAGTCATTTGTACAGAGACCAGTACTGGGCTATGGTCCGATATTACTCTAGGCCTATACTCCACCTCATGTATTAGATTATTCACCCCCCCATTTCCCAAAGCCACATCAATGCGAGATAAAGATCCGTATGTTGCTGAATAACATGAGTAGGCATATGTCCTAGGATTACGCACCCGCCACAAATCTATCCATCCTATTTCTCTTAGATAATTTCCAAAAGGAGTAGAGTTCCCTTCACTTCTCAACTCTGCATGTCTACCCTTGTCCCAGTGATCATTAGATATATTGTTCACATCCCCCACTATAAGGAGGGGCACCCCATCCCACCTACCCGTAATTTCCAGAATCTCCTGTATCTTTTTCTTGGAATATGGTGGTGGAATATAAATTGACACAATACAAATTAACCTGTTAAATATCTTGCATACTAAAAACACAAATTGGCCGTCTTTATCGGTGGTTACCTCAATCTCTTCAAACGGAACACTAACGTGTATCAAAATTGACACACCTCTGGCATAATTTGAGAACGTTGAGTGATACGCCTTTCTCACCCATCTCTTCTGTAGAATAGCAACCTTTTCCTTCACTAGGTGAGTTTCCTGCAGACATATCACTGAAGGCCTCTGTTTCAGTACATATTGGAAAATAGCTGTTCTTTTAGTAGCATTTGCAAGGCCCCTAACATTCCAACTTAGGATTTTAACCTCCCCACCCATTGTAGCTTATAGAAACAATGAATGAGTTCAAGCTCCCTAAGGTCTCAACCCCAACTCCCACCCCCTCCCTCCCCCCCCCCCCCCATCCCCAATTCCCAACTGAAATAACTCTCTATCTCTCCCCTCTCTTTAAGCCCACCCAACTCCTCTCTACTCTTAGAATATCAAAATAAACTCTCCCTCTCAATTTGAGATCTGGGAACGCTGTTTCACAGCCTAACGATAAAAACTCTGCGTTCCTTCAGCTCCCCCGCCCACCATAGCCAAAATGCAAATTTCGTTGCGCCGCCGAACACAACCTGATGATATCAATATACCATAAAGTCACAGTATAAGTACCAGTTAACTATCAAACCAAACATAACAGTGAAGGGTTAACAATTGCCTCAGTAGCACTTAAATCAGTTTCAGCGGGTCTGCCCCGTTTTGACATGCTTAGTATTGAGATCCAGCCATTGTGACGCCTCCTCTGGATTTTGGAAAAAATGCACCCGATCCAGAGCCACCACCCTTAATTTTGCTGGGTAAATCATTGAATAACGGACATCTAAGTCTCGCAACCTCCTCTTGACCTCTCCAAACTTCATCCGAAGCTTTTGGACCGCCGCAGAGTAATCCGGATAAAGGGAGACTCGATTACCATCAATGGTCAGCTCATCACAATTCCTGGCTTTCCTCAACAAAATGTCTCGGTCCTGATAGTTCAGAATTTTAGCCAAGATAACTCTTGGGGCCGAGCCGGGGGGGAGGGGTCTGGTGGGCACACGGTGCGCTCTTTCAACGGCAAACATCTTAGTAAGGCCATCTCCACCCACAGCGTTTTTTAGCCATGCCTCAATATAAGCCGTGGGGTTGCTCCCTTCCGCCTTTTCTGGGACCCCCACAATCCTTAGGTTGTTCCTGCGGGATCGGTTTTCAAGGTCATCAGTCTTAAACTCCAGATCAGCAATACGTTGAATATACTTTTTTTCCCTGTTTAACAATTCACCAATCCGATCTTCTGCACTCCCAACCCTTTCTTCCACCTCTTCCACTCTCTTTTCAACTTTACGCATAGCAGAGTTTAAAGCGACCATCTCTCCCTTTAATTCATCCGCTCGTAGGTTTAGAGCCCCCAGGGCAGACTTACAGTACATCACCACTGAAAATATGTCCTTCAGAGTCGGCTCCTCCATTTCTGGCATGTCAGACTGTGCAGGCAGAACAGCTCCTGCGGCCCTTGTAGGAGATCCCTGGTCTGACCCACTGCACTGTAGCTGAGCCCCTCCTTCCTGCTGATCTCCGGGGGCACCAGCTGCTCCAGACTCCACACTTCCAGCCTCTGACTGTAGATTTACAGCCTCCTCTGACCTGGCAAATCGCTCCAACTTAGCAATCACATCCATCTTCCTCTGATAAGCAGCGCTTGCCCTCGCCGCCTCCTCTGCAGTCTCAGCGCCATCTTGGGCCTGTGAGCTTCCCGCAGCTGTCAGCTCCTTCTGTCTCCTGCGTGTCATCCTCAGATAAGATTCCGTTCCTTCGGGTCACACCTCGCTCCCCGAGACTATGTGCACTCCTGAGAGTATGATTTGCGCTCGGCGGCGCCTCTAAGGGGTTAATACAGAGATAATGAAGCGGGAGAGCTCTGTTGCACGTCTGTTCACATCGCCTGCCAGGCCACGCCCCCGATATAACCAATTATTAAAGTAGCAATACAAAGTGTCAAAATACAAACAAGTATTATATTTGTATCCCCAGATAGATAATATTCCGGTTATCCTAGATAGAAGTGGTTTAACCAATAGCATAAATACATAATAATCTGATCACATAGCAGGGACCAACAATGATGCTAAGAACAAGAGAAGCCTATATAGGGCCAGGTGATGGCAATCATATAGAACGTATCAGCTTATCTTACCTACTGGATAACCCAGGACCACCGGAAAAGTAAAGAGGGAGTCTTCCTATGCCACCCATGTCAGCCCGACGCGTGTTTCGGCACAGCCTTCGTCAGGGGGAATGTCAGAAACTAAAGTCCATGGTTTAAAAAGGAAGCCGGAACCAATGAGGGACAACCCGGAAGTGAAGTTTTGTCACCATGACAACCAGATACATACTGGGATAGCGTGTGGATAAGACAACAGATGCCAAGAAGAGGAAGGTAATGTATATGTATGAATAGCCAACAATGCGACCCAGGACGATATACTTAAATTTAAAGATAACAAATGCGTGTCCATGGTGATTAATCAACCCGCGCCGCTAGCGACACATGCGCTGTTGTAAGCCGGACTCTGTCGGTTGGCATCAGCGAAGCTGAGACACAATCATGTGACCCAGGACCACGCCTCCTTGTGACGCCGAAGGCTGTGGTACACAGAACGGCACAACGCGCATGCGTACCAGGCGGATGATACCATTAAAGAGAACACAGTGGATTACATCAACAAAAGCACCATCTAGTATTGTAGGTAGAAAATATCAGCAAATCGATGTAAGTAGAAGCCATACTATACATATTTACAATCAAGAAAATTTATAAATGCATGAAATATTATCTATACGGACTTTATACATAAAACATATATAGGGCCAACACACAAATATGTTACAAATAGGCTAATAAAGTTTATAATTAATAATTGTGTGGTCATAGAATTCATGGGGTGAAAAAGAGGCAACACTGATAGAATTTGACAAGTCCAAAGGAGGCTGATAAGACAAAATGACTTATTCACTTAAATCCAGGTCTATAGTATATAATAGTGATGACAAATCGGGAATACCAAGCGGTTCTAAGCAAACCTATAATATAAAAGTTAAAATTAGTAAAAACAAAAACTGTTTAAATTGACATATGCCAGATGAAAACAAGAGATCAGATATAAACGTCAGAGGAAGGGGACAAAACTAATTTGATCATTGAGGCCACTCGGGTGGATTGTATTGTGTCCAAAGCCAGCGGGATTCTAATTGGGCAAGTTTTTCTGACAGTTTACCTCCTCGAATGTTAACGTCAATGGAATCAATTCCCCTGATGCGAAGCTAGGTGGCATCACAATTGTGGCAGAGCCAAAAATGTCTGGGGATGGTTTTTAAGTTGGATGTGTCCGTGTGCTCGGCAGCCGCTATAATGCCCAACACATGTTCCCTTCAATTTAAAAGGATGTGTAGCAAGTCCAATATATATAAGTCCACAGGGACAAGTGGCAAAGTAGATTACATAGCGGGTAGTGCAGGTAATGAATTTTTTTATTTCAAAAGACCTGGACCTATCGGAGTTGAAGAAAGAATCACATTTTTCCACATTTGGGCACGCCACACAGCGTCCACATGGAACACATCCACTTTTTCTGGGGTAAAGATCTAAAAATGTAGATTTGCAATTGCCCGTATAGTGACTATGTACTAGTATATCCCGGAGATTCCTGGAGCGTCTCGCTGGTCTCTCAGGTATATATTTCGAAATCACCGGGTCAGCTTGGAGGATAGGCCAGGATCTGGTGAGGGCCTCCCTCACAAGTGCAAAACGGTTATGGTAATTCGTAACCAATCTAACCTTATCGCTAGGTAATTTCCTTTCGGATTTATAAACAGTCATGGCGAGAAGAATACTTGGCCCGGTTGTATGCACGTTTAACCATCCAATGACTATATCCCCGTTTGAGAAACAAGTTATGGATCTCAAAACAAGATTTTACAATGTCTGTATCACTAGAGCAGAGCCTCCGTAAACGGAGAAACTGACCCAGCGGGACAGACTGAATCACGTGTCTCGGATGTGCGGACGAAGCATGCAGCAAAGAATTTGTAGATGTAGGTTTTCTGAAAATATCTGTCTGAATAGCATCTCCCTCATCACGTTTCACCAGAACATCAAGAAAATCAACCCTTCGTCTGTCAAAGTGGTAGGTTAGTTTAATGTTGCAGTCATTATTATTAAGTGATCCCATGAATAGTTGTAATAATTCAAGAGATCCCTGCCAGATCAGGAATACATCATCTATGTACCATGCCCATAATGGGACACTGTCCATAGATGAGGCCCGATCTGACAGGAAGAGGTTCCTCTCCCACAGCCCCCGGAACAGATTCGCAAAGGCCGCCCCGATGGCTGTCCCTTGGAGCTGCAGGAAGAAGGACCCCTTGAAAGTAAAAAAATTATGAGTTAAAGTGAACTCAAGTATCTCTAATACCAAGTTCTGAAAATTGGCTGGAAAGTTGGACATACTTAAATAATATTTGACTGCACGAAGGCTATCAGGATGTTTGATGCACGTGTAGAGACTCTACATCTGCTACCACCATGATGGCATCTGGATCTACATGAAGGTCATTGATTAACGTAAGGAACATGGTGGTGTCCTTTAAGAATGAAGGAAGACTTTGCACAAATGGCTGTAAAATTGAATCAATCCAATGATTGACATGTTCCAAGAAATTCCCCGCTCCAGAAATGATAGGACGTCCAGGGGGATTGGTATTATTCTTATGTATTTTAGGAAGGAGGTAGAACGTTGAGATAGTGGGTTCTGCTATAGTGAGTGCTGAAGACAACTCTTTTGTAATGACCCCATCAGCAATAGCTCTATCTGGAATAGTTTAGCTGAAATTTGAATTTTAAAAGGGGATTGAATGTTAGTTTTTTATAGCAAACTTTGTCATTTAATTGACGGTGTACCTCCTTCTCGTACATAGTTTTTGGCCAGATCAGAGTGCGGCGGTGGTGGAGCGGGGTCACAGGAGGCAGGATTCCTGCCTCAGGAAGCCAAAGGTGGCAGAAGAGGTGCAACGCTGAGGGCCTGGGAATGGTGGTGAGGCAAAGCGGAGTGTATTGCTTTCCCAGCAGCCATTTTCCCAAAGCTGTGGGCCGCCAGAGGCAGCGCCTGTGCAGACTGGGATGTCGGCCTGGCCAAGATTTCAATCTGTGCAAGCTCTGCCGGCAGTGGCCATTTCCCTGAAGCACATGGCTCCAGGAAGATGGCTGCCGCAGGCGGCACTTGCACAGATTGAGATCTCAGCTGTGTCGAGATCACAGTCTACACAAGTGCAGCCTCCAGCGGCCCATGGTTTCGGGAATGCAATGCACTCTGCTCTGCCTCACCGCCGACACTGGACCTGCCACATCCGCTCTGCCTCACTGCTGAACCTGCAGCATCCCATTGCTGAGGCACCCACTTTTCCCACCCAGGGTCTGCAGCATTGCCCCACTTCTTCCGCCCCTGGCTACCTGAGGAAGGGAACATCCTTCCTGTGACCCCTGTTTCACCACCGCCGTTCCCCCATGGTAAGATGCCTAAAATTCGAAATACACTGCTCAAAAAAAAAAAGGGAACACTAAAATACCACATCCTAGATATCACTGAATGAAATATTTCAGTTGCAAATCTTTATTCATTACATAGTGGAATGTGTTGAGAACAATAAAACATAAAAATGATCAATGTAAATCAAAATGAATATCCCATGGAGGTCTGGATCTGGAATGATGCTCAAAATCAAAGTGGAAAATCAAATTACAGGCTGATTCAACTTCAGTGGAAATGCCTCAAGACAAGGAAATGATGCTCAGTTTGTGTTGCCTCCATGTGCCTGTATGACCTCCCTACAACGCCTGGGCATGCTCCTGATGAGGCGGCGGATGGCCTGAGGGATCTCCTCCCAGACCTGGACTAAATCATCCGCCAACTCCTGGACAGTCTGTGGTGCAACCTGACGTTGGATGGTGTGAGACATGATGTCCCAGATGTGTTCAATCGGATTCAGGTCTGGGAATGGGCAGGCCAGTCCATAGCTTCAATGCCTGCATCTTGCAGGAACTGCTGAAACACTCCAGCCACGAGGTCTGGAATTGTCCTGCACTAGGAAGAACCCAGGGCCAACCGCACCAGCATATGGTCTCACAAGGGGTCTGAGGATCTCATCTCGGTACCTAATGGCAGTCAGGCTACCTCTGGCGAGCACATGGGGGGCTGTGCAGCCCTCCAAAGAAATGCCACCCCACACCATTACTGACCCACTGCCAAACCGGTCATGCTGAAGAATGTTGCAGGCAGATCGCTCTCCATGGCGTCTCCAGACTCTGTCATGTCTGTCACATGTGCTCAGTGTGAACCTGCTTTCATCTGTGAAAAGCACAGGGTGCCAGTGGCGAATTTGCCAATCCTGGTGTTCTGTGGCAAATGCCAATCATCCTGCACGGTGTTGGGCTGTGAGCACAACCCCTATCTGTGGACGTCGGGCACTCAGATCATTCTCAAGCAGTCGGTTTCTAACCGTTTGTGCAGACACATGCACATTTGTGGCCTGCTGGAGGTCATTTTGCAGGGCTCCTCCTGTTCCTCCTTGCACAAAGGCTGAGGTAGCGGCCCTGCTGCTGGGTTGTTGCCCTCCTTCGGCCACCTCCACGTGGTGTACTGGCCTGTCTCCTGGTAGCGCCTCCAGCATCTGGACATTCCGCTGACAGACACAGCAAACCTTGCCACAGCTCACATTGATGTGCTATCCTGGATGAGCTGCACTACCTGAGCCACTTGTGTGTGTTGTATAGTCCGTCTCATGCTACCACGAGTGTGAAAGGACAACCAACATTCAAAAGTGACCAAAACATCATCCAGAAAGCATTGGTACTGAGATGTGGTCTGTGGTTCCCTACCTGCAGAACCACTCCTTTATTGAGTGTGTCTTGATAATTGCCAATAATTTCCATCTGTTGTCTATTTCATTTGCACAACAGCATGTGAAATTGATTGTCAAACAGTGTTGCTGGTTAAGTGGACAGTTTGATTTCACAGAAGTCTGATTTACTTGAAGTTATATTCTGTTGTTTAAGTTTTCCCTTTATTTTTTTGAGCAGTGTATAAGACCCCCATCTTATAAAAAATCTTTTTCCTATTTTCCTCCCCAAAATCTGGGGTGCATCTTCTGGTCGTTTTATAGTCCAAAAAATACCGTATTATTTGTTTTTATCACTAGATGCCAAATGCTTTCACAATATCACTACAATGGATAGGCAAAATAAAAAGAAAAACATGTTTTATTTTGCTTAACAGCCACTTTTACTCCATGTGTCAGGTTCAACATGAAAAATTTGAAAGATCATATTTAAATACGGTAGTTATATTGAACGCATACTCAATTAAATTGAGGCAATGGTTTACAAAAAGGGACACTTTTAGCTATGTCCTTTGTGGGCTACTTATTGCATTTTTTATCAAATCAGTGTCACTTATAGAGATTAGAAAACTAATAATTCTACCATATAGTTATGCATATTCATATTCCTGTCCCTACCTTTGATTATGCATAGGCTGACTGCTTTCTGTGTACTGTACTTGGGAGCTTTCCATCAGTGGTGTAGGGTTATACAGAGCTCAGCATTCAGAGAAATGGTAAATCTGCACAGGGCCGCAGTCATGGCCTTACTGGCGTGGGTGGGTGGGGGCCTCTCCTGCTCACTGGGCCCCAGCGGCAGGATTCTGCCGATTCAGTATGTAAACTAGCATCCTTAGCTTCCCACACAGCAACAGTTAACAGCCAGTATCACCATGCACATTGCCGGCGAATGATGTCACTGCCGTACGCCGGCACCTCAGATGTATCAGGGAGAGGACACCACTGGACCTCGGCCAGGTAAGGAGAACTTTTTTTTCGTAAAACCACATGATGGGGGCAGAATGGGAAAACATATAGGACCAGAAATGAGACACGTAGGCTCCAGAATGGATTATATATGGGAGCAGGATGTAGGACATTTACTGGTGGGGCTAATTTTGGTATATTATTACTGATGTGATGTATTTTTGAGGATACAGTTTTGAGTATGGGGAAGGAGAGGTCGCTTTTTTTTTTTTCTTCATTTGGTGCAGTGTAGAAGTTGGGGAATGTGCACTAGATAAGGGTTTTATTTTCTGCAGAGACAAGTCCTGGCTGGAAGAAGTGATGGCTGTCTCTGCTGGATGAAGATGAAGGACTTCAACCAGAGACCTCACCGGTGAGCCAGTGTTATCTGTACACTGACACTATATACAGACTCATTCCCTTAAAGAAACATAAATATACCTAAAAAGAGTATTGGATATTTTAACAAATATTTAATAGGTTAGAGTAGGGCCTGGCCAAAAGAGTCCTTTTTCATGGTGGCGGCTTAAAATAAAATCTTTTGGCGAAAACAAAAGCTAATGGCTATCCCCTGGTAGCTGATACCTCAGAGATTTTCGGACTCTGGGGGGCACAGTATACTCTTTTTCCCAAGCGCCGTTTTAAAATGACAATGAGGGAATAAGGGCCCATAGTGGCCACCGTTATGGTGTTAAAAAGACAGACACTGCCAGATTATAGGCCAGACGAGTTCAGTGTCTCCATTTACCTCATTATAAGGAATCTTCTGTCATACGTCAAAGGTTGTGTAGGGGTTAATGGTCAACTACCGCTCTACACAACTGGCTAATGCCTATTTTTTTTCCCACTCACTGAAGAAAAGCTTACTTACTGCATGTGCCCTTGACCTTGTCCCATCTCCTCCCTAACCTTATCACCATGCTTATCCCAGCCCATCTCTTCAAATTATTAACTTCTGCTGTCTTCCCTCCAAACTGCAACAATCGCACCCATCCTGAAGAAGCTGTGTCTTGATCCAACATTTACAACTAGCTCTTGCCCCAGCAAGTCCCTTTCGCTTCAAAACACATTAAAGGGAGAGTGCCATGAATTTAAAAAAAAAAACAATTTAACAATTGAAAAAAAAATGTTAAGTATTAATTAAAAATTACTTGCATTTTGTTACATTAAGTAAAATATGAAAAATAATGTAGAAAGGTTTAGTATTTCCGCTTTTAAACACTAGGGGGAGCAGCTGAAGAAATTTGCCATGAAAACCTAGTGTACAATTAGCTCATATTACAACTGCAGTAATTATGGGCAGGGTCTGCTCTCGTGTGTGTGATGTCACTCCTCTCCTCCTGGGTGTTTGCTAAAGGGTAAAGGTACCGTCACACATAGCGACGCTGCAGCGATACCGACAACGATCCGGATCGCTGCAGCGTCGCTGTTTGGTCGCTGGAGAGCTGTCACACAGACAGCTCTCCAGCGACCAACGATCCCGAGGTCCCCGGTAACCAGGGTAAACATCGGGTAACTAAGCGCAGGGCCGCGCTTAGTAACCCGATGTTTACCCTGGTTACCATCCTAAAAAGTAAAAAAACAAACGCTACATACTTACCTTCCGCTGTCTGTCCTCGGCGCTCTGCTTCTCTGGTCTGGCTGTGAGCGCCGAGCACTGCTTTCCGGCTGCTGTGCTCACAGCCAGAGCAGGAGGAGAGCAGAGCACAGCGCTGGAGGACAGACGGCTGTAGGTAAGTATGTAGTGTTTGTTTTTTTACTTTTAGGATGGTAACCAGGGTAAACATCGGGTTACTAAGCGCGGCCCTGCGCTTAGTTACCCGATGTTTACCCTGGTTACCAGCGAAGACATCGCTGAATCGGTGTCACACACGCCGATTCAGCGATGTCTACGGGGAGTCCAGCGACGAAATAAAGTTCTGGACTTTCTTCCCCGACCAGCGACAGCACAGCAGGGGCCTGATCGCTGCTGCCTGTCACACTGGACGATATCGCTAGCGAGGACGCTGCAACGTCACGGATCGCTAGCGATATCGTCTAGTGTGACAGTACCTTAAGAAAGAATAAAGTTTAAGATCACAGTGAGGAGCTATTTTGTTGGTGAATGCCAGTGATACCGACAAGTAGTGTTACTAAGGATGGCCGGCAGGACCGCTTATGTTAGTTGCATCATAAACTGGGGTTAGATACGCACAGTCTGTCACACACTTGGCTCAGCCGCAGCACGTGATACACTATCTAGATACAGGGCTCAGTGTCATATCCCACGATGGGATTAGATATACCGGTCTGGGGCGTATCATGCATGAGTGGATTAGGTATCTTTTCACTGTATTCCTCACTTGGAGCTGTGATTATCCAAGCTCTTCTTCTATACATAGAAAAATACAGGCATGCCCACAAACACAGAAAATAAAATATGTAGAATAATAGTGTGATGATCTCCCTCCTGTGCTCGGAACAGGTCAAGTCAACGGGGAGCGGTGATCAGAGTCTCTGCTCCTGCTACAGATTATTATAGCGCCATTTGTTCCATGGCGCTTTACATGTGAGGAGAGGTATACATAATAAAAAACAAGTACAATAATCTTAAACAATACAAGTCATGACTGGTACAGTAGGAGAGAGGACCCGAGGGTAGAGCTGGTCGTGCAGCGGTTTGGTCAATCGGTGGTTACTGCAGGTTGTAGGCTTGCCGGAAGAGGTAGGTCATCAGGTTCTTTTTGAAGGTTTCGATGGTAGGTGAGAGTCTGATATGTTGTGGTAGAGAGTTCCAGAGTAGGGGTGATGCGCGAGAGAAATCTTGTATGCGATTGTGGGAAGAGGAGATAAGAGGGGAGTAGAGAAGGAGATCTTGTCAGGATCAGAGGTTGCGTGCAGGAAAGTACCGGGAGACGAGGTCACAGATGTATGGAGGAGACAAGTTGTGGATGGCTTTGTATTTCATGGTTAGGGTTTTGAACTGGAGTCTTTGGGTAATGGGGAGCCAGTGCAGGGATTGACAGAGGGGAGGGGCCGGGGAATAGGGCGGGGGAAAGGTGGATTAGTCGGGCAGCAGAGTTCACCCCGACCTCCACTCCCCAGTATCTTTCTCCCCAGGCAGCTCCTGACATCGCACACACACTGAGCACTGTGTGCAATGTTAGGCTAGGGTCACATTGCGTTAGTGCAATCCGTTTAGCGCTAGCGGATTGTGCTAACGCAATGTTTTTTATGGGGCTGCGGTCGGGGTCGCGGTAACGTCCCCGCTCTCGCAGATCCCCGATCTGCGAGAGCGGGGAACGGACCACGGGCGCGCCTCGGACGCTGCAAGCAGCGTCCGCGGCACGCCAGGAATCACCGGCGCGTCGCTACCGCGTGCCGAACATGGCACGCGCTAGTGAAGCGTGTTCCCATTAGCGTGAATGGGCGCGTTAACGGCCGCGTTGCACGGCTTTAATTTCGCCGTGCAACGCTGTCCGTTTAACGCGGTCCCATAACGCAATGGGAACCCAGCCTTAGGGAAAAGAATGAAGCCCGCAGCAATTCTATGGACTACAACAAATGGCCATAATCTCCTCCCAGAGCCGTAACCTGAACATCTCAGGTCACAGGTAAGAGGCAGGAGCAGCGGCCTCAATGCAAGAGATGCAGCCATCGTCCAACTGCAGTCTCTTACGCCCATGGCTGCTGTAAGTGAGGTGTGTAAGTGTTGTGCTTAGACACTTACACCCCTACCCAATGAAAATGGCAGTCTCCAGTGGCTGAAGTAAAAAGGAGTTCATTTAATTTTGTATTATAAATAATTGGTTACATATTCAATAATTATTAATACAAAAATTTAAATCACAGGATCTTCCCTTTTAAATAGCATGTTGATCTTTCTTCACACATTTCATCATCCAACAGACTTTTCGACAACCTACAATCTGTCTTCACGACAATTTCTCCCAGCTCAGCTAAAATGGGTGGAATTCAGGCAGGACACCACAACTTGCCTAATTCATGATGAGCCGTGGGGTTCTCTACCCTAGAAATCTCACTCCTGTACCTGACCATAGAGTGAGATTTCTGACATAGCGCACACCATTCGTCAGATGCTCCAGACTCGTGAAGAAGCATGCACCTCTTGATGACTCAGGAGCGCCTGTCTCCAACACACTCCATCCGGTGTGAACAATACCAATCATGATGAATCGGGTCTTTTCTCCATCTCACTCCACCTCTCTCCCAGATTTATCACAATAAATGACATCTTACATCTGATGCCTTGCAGAAATCCATGACATTCTACCAGCCTCCCCCCCCATGAGGAGCAGGGTTACACCTTCATCTCATACCACCAGATTACTGGGTCTGGAAAAGTGAAGGATGGAACGGATCTACATAATAGAGCACCATGTGATCCCTTCTGAGATGTATTCATAGAAACTACACTCAGTAAAATATTACAAAAGAATGTTTTGAATTATTGTGCCACATAATAGATGTGAAAGCATGCTAGAACGTATGAGATACCGCTTAATCAAGCTTGTTTGTTTTGCGTAGAATATGCATTTATAGGTTTAAGTCGCTATAAATCCTAAAATTTATAAATAGATGTGGTTCTTTTTTAACACATTCTGATTTTATTGTAGGTTTTTGGATGACTTTGTAGCCGGGCTCCACAGTGTAATTATTATGCGGTGTGTCAACACAGACTTGTAGTCCACAGCTGAACTCGCACTTCGGAAGGCTTCAGAGCTGAAATTCATTTCTGCCTGGTCCAGGCTACATAGAGCCTGCTATCCAATACGGTAAAATGGATGCAGTTATAAGATGGGTTTCATTAAACACTTGATGACTTTTCCAATGTAGTGTAAAGCTGCAATTGCAGACCTGGACTACAGCACAGGCTGTTACTCAAGGCTGACAGAAGATAAGCAAGTTAATATCCTACTGTAGACTATTTACCCATTAAAACACCTTGTCAGGGACGAGACATTCATTTCCTACAGAAATCATTGTACAATAAGTGCAGTGGGAGACTTGTTTCATGTGACAAACTGCAGTATTCAGAACTGGGGATCCTTGCTAATAAAATTGAACACACCCAAGATATTTTAAATATTTAATGGAAAACATTGGTATTAGAACACAAGAATTTTAAACCCCACACAGCCAATTTACAAAGATTGTCCACCTTGTGGCTTTACATAAAAGTTACCAGTGCACTAAAAAATAAAAATGGAAAAAATTCTAGTTTCCCATGTGTCCTGCAATCAGCACACAATACCAGGTCAGAACACGCTCCTAAGAAAACGGCTGACCATTTATACCAGTTTCACAGCAGGGAAATACTTGTGTGCAGAAAAGTCAAATTCAGGAGGGACCTGTACAAGAAAAAAATAAACAAAATGTTATATGCATGCAAAGATATCAGGATTGTATCATTTTCACTGGGCAAACTTGAACTGGCAGAATACCATGTCCTTTGCCATATGAGCTATGCTATATTACTGACTGTTAGGAACATTTATTATAGATTGGTAGTAACAGATATGGGAAAAACAGGTTATGTTCTAAAACCTCTTAGCATATTACCAATAGGATTCAGCTATTATACAAAACTAGTGAGATCTTACTCTTGGCAAATGGGTTCGAAGAAAACTGTCAGTTTTGTTTAGCCCTTGTATGTACGAATACTACCCAGGTGATGCTGGGGGAAGGAGGATCTGGCACATTGGATTTCCAATGTCCAATTCTTCTGGTGTCTCGGCGTTAAATGGCTAAAGGAGGAATTAGGTAAGGGTTCTTTCATAGAGATAGGCAAATCCGAACAATGAAGATCAAGGTCCATGCTGAACATCAACTGTTTGTGCACGGACCCCGAACATGGACTTATCTAGGAAGGCCATGTTACTGTTTGGGTTCGGCAGTAAGAACACCAGGTGTTTCTCATGTTGCCGCACTGAGCGTCTGTAAGACTAAGGCTATGTGCACAGGTTCAGGATTTTTAGCGTTTTTTCGGCCGTTTTCCGCTGAAAAAAAGGCTAAAAAACTGCTTACATAAGCATCCCATCATTTTTAATGCATTCTGCATTTTTTGTGCACATGCTGCGTTTTTTCCCACGGCGGAATCGCATTCCAGAAAAAAAAAAAAGCAGCATGTTCATTTCCGCACACATAGGAATGCATTAATCCACTTACTTCCCGTGTGGGGCTATGCCCACCATGCTGGAAGTAAGCGGATCATGTGTGGTTGGTACCCCGGATCATGTGTGGTTGGCACCCAGGGTGGAGAAGAGAGACTCTCCTCCAGGCCCCGTGAACCATTTACCTGTTAAAAAAAAATTAAATTAAAAAAAATTGTGATATTCTCACCTTCCAGCAGCCCCTGCAGCCTTACCGCTCCTCCCGTTCTCAATAATGCCTTGCGACAATGACCTGTGATGACGTAGCAGTCTCGCAGTCTCCAGTCTCTGGAGTCATTGCCGCGAGGCATCGCTGGGAACCGGAGCTGCCAGGAGCATCGCGAGGAGCAGGAAGGCTGTGGGGGCCGTCGGAAGGTGAGAACATCACGATTTTTTATTATTTTTAACACATCTTTTTACTATAAAAACTGTAAATCAGTTTTCCAAGCAATGCTACAGATCGCTTGGAAAACGCTAGCATTCTGCAACCTAATTACGCTTGCAAAATGCTAGTGTTTAGCGGGAAAATGCATGCCAATTCTGCATGCGTATTTCCGGCGGAAGAGAGTTGCCACGGAAATTTACGCTGTAATTCTGCAACGTGTGCACATAGCCTAAATGCCACCGTTCAGAGCGCTTCGGTTCTCACACTGTTAGATGACAACTTAAGCCCGCAGCTGTGATTGGAGAGAAGTTTACCTCCAGTTACTGGTGTTAGCTGATGGAACTATTATTCCCTGCAGCCTATACCTGCTGCAGCTAATAACAGGAAGAGCAGGTGGCAGCTGATAGTGTATTCATCAAAAGGTGCCTGCGCTCTAAATAAAAAAAATTTAAAACCGGTGTAAGTTCCCCTGTATTTTTGATTAACAGCCTGGCAAAACTGACAGATGCAGGCTGCAACCTTCAGCTATCAGCAAGGCTGGTTATCAAGAATAGAGGGGTCCCCACGACGTAAAAAAAAAAAAAAAAAAAAAAAAAATTAACCCCTTCATGACCCAGCCTATTTTGACCTTAAAGACCTTGCCGTTTTTTGCAATTCTGACCAGTGTCCCTTTATGAGGTAATAACTCAGGAACGCTTCAATGGATCCTAGCGGTTCTGAGATTGTTTTTTCGTGACATATTGGGCTTCATGTTAGTGGTAAATTTAGGTTAATAAATTCTGTGTTTATTTGTGATAAAAACGGAAATTTGGCGAAAATTTCGCAATTTTCACATTTTGAATTTTTATTCTGTTAAACCAGAGAGTTATGTGACACAAAATAGTTAATAAATAACATTTCCCACTTGTATACTTTACATCAGCACAATTTTGGAAACAAAATTTTTTTTTTTGCTAGGAAGTTATAAGGGTTAAAATTTGACCAGCGATTTCTCATTTTTACAACGAAATTTACAAAACCATTTTTTTTAGGGACCACCTCACATTTGAAGTCAGATTGAGGGGTCTATATGGCTGAAAATACCCAAAAGTGACACCATTCTAAAAACTGCACCCCTCAAGGTGCACAAAACCACATTCAAGAAGTTTATTAACCCTTCAGGTGCTTCACAGCAGCAGAAGCAACATGGAAGGAAAAAATGAACATTTAACTTTTTAGTCACAAAAATGATCTTTCAGCAACAATTTTTTTATTTTCCCAATGGTAAAAGGAGAAACTGAACCACGAAAGTTGTTGTCCAATTTGTCCTGAGTACGCTGATACCTCATATGTAGGGGTAAACCACTGTTTGGGCGCACGGCAGGGCTTGGAAGGGAAGGAGCGCCATTTGACTTTTTGAATGAAAAATTGGCTGCACTCTTTAGCGGACACCATGTCACATTTGGAGAGCCCCCGTGTGCCTAAAAATTGGAGCTCCCCAACAAGTGACCCCATTTTGGAAACTAGACGCCCCAAGGAACTTATCTAGATGCATAGTGAGCACTTTAAAGCCCCAGGTGCTTCACAAATTGATCCGTAAAAATGAAAAAGTACTTTTTTTTCACAAAAAAATTCTTTTAGCCTCAATTTTTTCATTTTCACATGGGCAACAGGATAAAATGGATCCTAAAATTTGTTGGGCAATTTCTCCCGAGTACGCCGATACCTCATATGTGGGGGTAAACCACTATTTGGGCACACGGCAGGGCTCGGAAGGGAAGGCGCGCCTTTTGACTTTTTGAATGGAAAATTAGCTCCAATTGTTAGCGGACACCATGTCGTGTTTGGAGAGCCCCTGTGTGCCTATGCATTGGAGCTCCCCCACAAGTGACCCAATTTTGGAAACTAGACCCCCCAAGGAACTTATCTAGATGCACACTGAGCACTTTAAACCCCCAGGTGCTTCACAGAAGTTTATAACGCAGAGCCATGAAAATAAAAAATAATTTTTCTTTCCTCAAAAATGATTTTTTAGCCTGGAATTTCCTATTTTTCCAACGCTAATAGGAGAAATTGGACCATAAATGTTGTTGTCCAGTTTGTCTTGAGTATGCAGATACCCCATATGTGGGGGTAAACCACTGTTTGGGCGCACGGCAGGGCTCGGAAGGGAAGGCACGCCATTTGGCTTTTTAAATGGAAAATTAGCTCCAATCATTAGCGGACACCATGTCGCGTTTGGAGAGCCCCTGTGTGCCTAAACATTGGAGATCCCCCACAAATGACCCCATTTTGGAAACTAGACCCCCAAAGGAACTAATCTAGATGTGTGGTGAGCACTTTGAACCCTCAAGTGCTTCACAGAAGTTTATAACGCAGAGCCATGAAAATAAAAAAAAAAATTTATTTTCTCAAAAATGATTTTTTTAGCCCGCAATTTTTTATTTTTCCAAGGGTAACAGGAGAAATTTGACCCCAATATTTGTTGTCCAGTTTCTCCTGAGTACGGTGATACCCCATATGTGGGAGTAAACTACTGTTTGGGCACATGCCGGGGCTCGGAAGTGAAGTAGTGAAGTTTTCAAATGCAGACTTTGATGGAATGCGCTACGGGCGTCACGTTGCGTTTGCAGAGCCCCTGATGTGGCTAAACAGTAGAAACCCCCCACAAGTGACCCCATTTTGGAAACTAGACCCCGAAAGGAACTTATCTAGATGTGAGGTGAGCACTTTGAACCCCCAAGTGCTTCACAGAAGTTTATAACACAGAGCAGTGAAAATAATAAATACGTTTTCTTTCCTCAAAAATAATTTTTTAGCCCAGAATTTTTTAATTTTCCCAAGGGTAACAGGAGAAATTTGACCCCAATATTTGTTGTCCAGTTTCTCCTGAGTATGGTGATACCCCATATGTGGGGGTAAACTACTGTTTGGGCACACGTCGGGGCTCGGAAGTGAAGTTTTGAAATGCAGACTTTGATGGAATGGTCTGCGGGCGTCACGTTGCGTTTGCAGAGCCCCTGGTGTACCTAAACAGTACAAACCCCCCACAAGTGACCCCATTTTGGAAACTAGACCCCCCAAGGAACTTATCTAGATATGTGGTGAGCACTTTGAACCCCCAAGTGCTTCACAGACGTTTACAACGCAGAGCCGTGAAAATAAAAAATCATTTTTCTTTCCTCAAAAATGATGTTTTAGCAAGCAATTTTTTATTTTCTCAAGGGTAACAGGAGAAATTGGACCCCAGTAATTGTTGCGCAGTTTGTCCTGACTATGCTGGTACCCCATATGTGGGGGTAAACCCCTGTTTGGGCACACGTCGGGGCTCGGAAAGGAGGGAGCACCATTTGACTTTTTGAATAAAAGATTGGCTGGAATCAATGGTGGCGCCATGTTGCGTTTGGAGACCCCCTGATGTGCCTAAACAGTGGAAACCCCTCAATTCTAACGCCAACACACCCCTAACCCTTATCCCAACTGTAGCCGTAACCCTAACCACATCCCTAACCCCAACACACCCCTAACCCTAACCACAACCCTAATTCCAACCCAACCCTAACCCTAAGGCTATGTGCCCACGTTGCGGATTCGTGTGAGATTTTTCCGCACTATTTTTTAAAAATCCGCAGGTAAAAGGCACTACGTTTTACCTGCGGATTTACCGCAGATTTCTAGTGTTTTTTGTGCGGATTTCACCTGCGGATTCCTATTGAAGATCAGGTGTAAAACGCTGCGGAATCCGCACAAAGAATTGACATGCTGCGGAAAATACAACGCAGCGTTTCCGCGCGGTATTTTCCGCACCATGGGCACAGCGGATTTGGTTTTCCATATGTTTACATGGTACTGTAAACCTGATGGAACACTGCTGCGAATCCGCAGCGGCCAATCCGCTGCGGATCCGCAGCCAAATCCGCACCGTGTGCACATAGCCTAATTCTAAAGGTATGTGCACACGCTGCGGAAAATGCTGCGGATCCGCAGCAGTTTCCCATGAGTTTACATTTCAATGTAAACCTATGGGAAACAAAAATCGCTGTACACATGCTGCGGAAAAACTGCACGGAAACGCAGAGGTTTACATTCCGCAGCATGTCACTTCTTTCTGCGGATTCCACAGCGGTTTTACAACTGCTCCAATAGAAAATCGCAGTTGTAAAACCGCAGTGAAATGTGCAGAAAAACCGCTGTAAATCCGCCATAAATCCGCAGCGGTTTAGCACTGTGGATTTATCAAATCCGCTGCGGAAAAATCCGCAGAGGACCAGAATACGTGTGCACATACCGAAACCCTAACCCTACCCCTAACCCTAGTTCTAACTCCATCCTTAGTGGAAAAAAAAAAAATTCTCTATTTTATTATTGTCCCTACCTATGGGGGACAAAGGGGGGGGGGGGGGTCCTTTACTGTTTTTTTTATTTTGATCACTGCGATAGGTTTTATCACAGTGATCAAAATTCACATTGGAACGAATCTGCCGGCCGACAGATTCAGCGGGCGCACTGCGCATGCGCCCGCCATTTTGGAACATGGCGGCGCCCAGGAAAGAAGACGGACGGACCCCGGGAGGCTCGGTAAGTATAAGTGGGGGGAGATCAGGGCACGGGGGGGGGGGCGTCGGAGCACGGGGGGGGGGGGGGGGTGGATCGGTATGCGGGCGGGTGGTTCGGTGTGCGGGCGGGTGGATCGGTGTGCGGGGGGTGGATCAGTGTGCAGGGGGGTGGATTGGAGCACGGGGGGTGGGATTGGAGCACGGGGGGAGCGGACAGGAGGACGGGGGAGCGGAGCACAGGACGGAGGGGAGCGGACCACAGATCGGAGGGCTGGGGGGGCGATCGGTGGGGTGGGGGCACATCAGTGTTTCCAGCCATGGCCGATGATATTGCAGCATCGGCCATGGCTGGATTGTAATATTTCACCAGTTTTTTAGGTGAAATATTACAAATCGCTCTGATTGGCAGTTTCACTTTCAACAGCCAATCAGAGCCACGGGGGGGGGGGGGGGGGGGGGTTGGAACGGAGCGGGGGGGGTGGGGGGGTGTAACGGAGCACGGGGGGGGGGGGTGGATCGGAGTGCAGGGGGGTGATTGGAGCACGGGGGGGTGATTGGAGCACGGGGGCGAGCGGACAAGAGCACAGGGGGGAGAGGAGCACAGGACGGAGGGGGGCGGGGCAGTGTACCGGGCAGATCGGAGGGCTGGGGGAGCGATCGGTGGGGTGGGGTGGGGGCACATTAGTATTTCCAGCCATGGCCGATGATATTGCAGCATCGGCCATGGCTGGATTGTAATATTTCACCCGTTATAATAGGTGAAATATTACAAATCGCTCTGATTGGCAGTTTCACTTTCAACAGCCAATCAGAGCGATCGTAGCCACGGGGGGGGTGAAGCCACCCCCCCTGGGCTAAACTACCACTCCCCCTGTCCCTGAAGGCCGGGTGAAATTGGAGTTAACCCTTTCACACGGCCTGCAGGAGCCCAATCCGGCCATGACGCATATGCTGTGTCACAGGTCGGATTGGCACGGGTTTTCATGACGCATACGCTGTGTCAAAGGTCGGGAAGGGGTTAAATAAATAAATAAAAAAAACATGGCATGGGGTTCCCCCACCCGTTTTTTGACAACCTGCCAAGCTAAAGCAGACCGCTGGGGGGCTGATATTCTCAGACTAGTAAGGGGCTATGGATATTGCCCCCCCAGCCTAAAAATAGCAGCCTGCAGCTGTCCAGAAAAGGCGCATCTATTAGCACACAGGTTAGTAATGGAGCAGCGTCTATAAGACGCATATCCATTACTAATCCTATAGTTGTATTATAAATAACCAAACAGCCAGAATTAAGTTAACTTTTTTTTTAATTTAAAAACAAAACACTTTCAAAGAAAAAAAACAGTTATACTCACCTAACACCCATTCCATTGAAGCCCTTGTCTCCTGTATGTAATAAAACAAAAGTAAAAAAAACAACCATATCCCACACAGTAAACCATGTCTGGGGATAAACAGTTTTCAACCTGGACGGTGCCAAGATGCAACGATCCATGCTGAGAACCACTGAGGAATGAGCTGCCTCCGTGATTGGCCGTGACATCATCGAGGTTACCACAGATCATGGAGGCTGCGTTCCCAGCCGGGCCCCTGAACTGCAGTGACCTCACCGCTAGCAAAGTGAGAAAAAGTCTCATGGTGCAGTGGTTACTTCACTGCAGTTGACCGTGAGAAATTTCTCCTGGTGAACTCACCGCTGCACTGTGACACTCTCTCAAGGTGCTAGCTGTGATCATCACAAGGAGTAGTAGTCCCATCAGCTGACGCGAGTGACCGGAGGTAAACCTTCTACATCCGAATACAGCTGCGGGCTCACACTATCATTTGACAGCGTGAGAACTGCGGCTATCTGACCGGTGGTAATGATTTTACAGTCGATCAGAGGCAGTGGATGTTCGGGCCCCCCATTCAAGAAAATGGGGTTTGGGTACTATTCTGATATCTGAACCAAACTCTAACTGTTTGTCGGTCAAACCTGAACATCCAGGATTTTGCCCATCTCTACTCAGAGAACACAAAAGCATGTATGCCTTTTAAGGAAGCACATGTCAATGACTATCAAATAAGTTATACACTGCCCCCTTTAGTTCCACGTATCCGTTTTGCCAGGAACCTTCCATGAAACTACACAGCTGATACTTGATTAAATTGTATAATATGCTTTCCTTATTAACAGCATCAGTTTGGAAAGGTTGCTATAAGTAATGGCAGAAAAAGGTCATGTATTATCCCTGTACAAAGAATATGCTGAATAACTTTATACTTCTCAAACCTATACTTATGGTATACTAAAATAGCATATTATCCTGAGAGATAGACTGTAACCCCTTCCCGATGTAGATGTACATAATATTGCCTTTTATGTCGGGTGCCCATGTATGGGCTGTGCTTATTAGCTGAACCGTACCAGAACTAGCTGTTACAGGTAGCATGTGGCAGAGCACGCCTGTAGCTCTGCTTCATGTTTGATATCACCATTTCTGTGTCCAATCTATCCAAATATAAAAGTTAACTCCTACAGTTATACTGCCTCTGTACAAATCCCTAGTTAGACCGCACATGGAGTACTGTGTCCAGATTTGGGCACCGGTGCTCAGGAAGGATATAATGGAACTAGAGAGAGTACAAAGGAGGGCAACAAAATTAATAAAGGGGATGGGAGAACTACAATACCCAGATAGATTAGCGAAATTAGGATTATTTAGTCTAGAAAAAAAGACGACTGAGGGGCGATCTAATAACCATGTATAAGTATATAAGGGGACAATACAAATATCTCGCTGAGGATTTGTTTATACCAAGGAAGGTGACGGGCACAAGGGGGCATTCTTTGCGTCTGGAGGAGAGAAGGTTTTTCCACCAACATAGAAGAGGATTCTTTACTGTTAGGGCAGTGAGAATCTGGAATTGCTTGCCTGAGGAGGTGGTGATGGCGAACTCAGTCGAGGGGTTCAAGAGAGGCCTGGATGTCTTCCTGGAGCAGAACAATATTGCAACATACAATTATTAGGTTCTGTAGAAGGACGTAGATCTGGGGATTTATTATGATGGAATATAGGCTGAACTGGATGGACAAATGTCTTTTTTTGGCCTTACTAACTATGTTACTATGTTACAGTAAATGCTGTAAAGAGAAAAAACACCAGAATTGCGGACTTACTTGGACACCGCAACTCTCTAAAAAATATAATCTAAATAGTACTAATAAAAAAAGTCAGCTTGTTACATAAAAAACAATACCCCCTCATCGCTCCACTGAAGGAAAAATAAGAAATCTTATGTTTTTAACTCAAAAATGGAGACACCAAATTTTCATTTTATTTTTATTTATTTTTTTTAATTTATTTTAATTTATTTTTACAAATTTTCAAAAAAAAATTTCCGTTACTTAACACCGTGGCACCACAGCCACTTTTGGTCCTTATGACAAGCGACTTATTACCATTTTAATTATTTCATTGTCACATTCCAGAAGCAAAAACGTTACTTTTTCGTAAGAGGGCTTTTCTTTTTCCCTACAGGAGTTTTATTGGTCACTGGAATCATTTTAGGGTACATACAAGTGCTCCTCACTAAATTAGATCATAAATTAACTTTGTTTCAGTTATTCAAGACAAAAAGTGAAACTCATTATATAGAGTCATTACACACAGAGTGATCTATTTCAAGTGTTATTTCTGTAAAACTGGGTGCACACGTTGCAGATTGGGGTGCAGAATTTTCTGCTCAAAATCCACATCTCCTGGCAGAAAACGCAGGTGCGGATTTGATGCATTTTTTATACGGATTTTGTGCGTTTTTGTTGCAGATGTTCTGCATTTTTTTACCCCAGTGGATCTCTATAATGGAAGGGTTCAGAAACGCTACAGTTCCACACAAAAGAAGTGACATACTACTTCATTAGCACAGCATTTTTTTTCTATTGATTTACATTGTATTGTAAATCACTTTGCGAAACTGCAGCGTTTCTGCGTTGAAAAAACGCTGCGGATCCTCACTAAATCCACATCGTGTGCACACAGCCTTAATGTTGATGATTATGGCTTACAGCCAATGAAAAGCCAAAAGTCATTATCTCAGTAAATTAGAATTCTTTATAACACCAGCTTGAAAAATAATTTTAAAATCCAAAATGTTGGCCCAATAAAATGTATGTTCAGTAAATGCACTCAATACTTGGTCGAGGCTCCTTTTGCATCATTGCGGCGTGGCATGGAGGCGATCAGCCTGTGGCACTGCTGAGGTGTTATGGAAACCCAGGTTGCTTTGATAGCAGCCTTCAGCTCGTCTGCATTGTTGGGTCTGGTGTCTCATCTTCCTGTTGACAATTCTCTATGGGGTTATGATCAGGCGAGCTTGCTGGCCCATCAAGAACAGTGATACTGTTGTTTTTTAAACCAGGTATTGGTACTTTTGGCAGTGTGGACAGGTGCCGAGTCCTGCTGGAAAATTAAATTTCCATCTCCAAAAAGCTTGACGGCAGAGGGAAGCATGAAATGCTCTAAAATGTCCTGGTAGACGGCTGCGCTGACTTTTG
The DNA here is from genome assembly GCF_032444005.1 of Ranitomeya imitator. Lineage (NCBI taxonomy): Eukaryota > Metazoa > Chordata > Amphibia > Anura > Dendrobatidae > Ranitomeya > Ranitomeya imitator. Next base: position 403,829,783 of record NC_091282.1, read on the forward strand.
TCTTGATAAAACACAGTGGACCTACACCAACAGATGACATGGCTCCCCAAACAATCACTGATTGTAGAAACTTCGCACTAGACCTCAAGCAGCTTGGATTGTGGCCTCTCCACTCATCCTCCAGACTGAGACCTTGATTTCCAAATGAAATGCAAAATTTACTTTTATCTGAAAACACCACCTTGGACCACTGAGCAACAGTCCAGTTCTTTTTCTCCTTGGCTCAGGTAAGACGCTTCTGGCATTGTCTATTGGTCATGAGTGCCTTGACACAAGGAATGCGACACTTGCAGCCCATGTCCTGGATACGTCTGTGTGTGGTGGCTCTTGAAGCAATGACTTCAGCAGCAGTCCACTCCTTGTGAATTTCCCCCCAATTTTTGAATGGCCTTTTCTTAATCCTTTCAATGCTGAGGTTATCCCAGTTGCTTGTGCACCTTTTTCTATCACACTTTTCCTTCCACTCAACTTTTCTATTAATATGCTTGGATACAGAACTTTGTGAACAGCCAGCTTCTTTAGCAATGACCTTTTGTGGCTTACCCTCGTTGTGGAGTGTGTCAATGACTGCCTTCTGGACATCTGTGAAGTCAGCAGTCTTCCCCATGATTGTGGAACCTACTGAAATAGATTAAGGGACCTTTTTATATGCTTAGGAAGCTTTTGTAGGTGTTTTTTTTGTTAATTATTCTACTTTACTGAGATAATGACTTTTGGGTTTTCATTGGCTGTAAGCCATAATCATCAATATTAACCCCTGCCCGACCCATGACGCCACGTAGGCGTCATGAAAGTCGGTGCCAATCCGACCCATGACGCCTATGTGGCGTCATGGAAAGATCGTCCCCTGCAGATCGGGTGAAAGGGTTAACTCCCATTTCACCCGATCTGCAGGGACAGGGGGAGTGGTAGTTTAGCCCAGGGGGGGTGGCTTCACCCCCCGTGGCTACGATCGCTCTCATTTGGCTGTTGAAAGTGAAACTGCCAATCAGAGCGATTTGTAATATTTCACCTATTATAACGGGTGAAATATTACAATCCAGCCATGGCCGATGCTGCAATATCATCGGCCATGGCTGGAAATACTAATGTGCCCCCACCCCACCCCACCGATCGCCCCCCCAGCCCTCCGATCTGCCCGGTACACTGCCCCGCCCCCCTCCGTCCTGTGCTCCGCTCCCTCCGTGCTCTTGTCCGCTCGCCCCCGTGCTCCAATCACCCCCCCGTGCTCCAATCACCCCCCCTGCACTCCGATCCACCCCCCCCCCCTGCTCCGTTCCACCCCCCCCCCCCCCCTGCTCCGTTCCACCCCCCCGGTGCTCCGTTCCACCCCTCCCGCGTTCCGATCCACCCCCCCATGCTCCGATGGCCCCCCCCCCCGTGCTCCCTCCGCACCCCATCATACTTACCGATGCTGCCGGGGTCCGTCCGTCTTCTCCCTGGGCGCCGCCATCTTCCAAAATGGCGGGCGCATGCGCAGTGCGCCCGCCAAATCTGCCGGCCGGCAGATTCGTTCAAAGTGCATTTTGATCACTGAGATATAATCTATCTCAGTGATCAAAATAAAAAAAAATAATAAATGACCCTCCCCCCTTTGTCACACACATAGGTAGGGACAATAAAAAAATAAAGAATTTTTTTTTCCCACTAATGTTAGAATAGGGTTAGGGTTAGGGGTAGGGTTAGGGCTAGGGTTAGGGTTTCGGTATGTGCACACGTATTCTGGTCCTCTGCGGATTTTTCCGCTGCGGATTTCATAAATCCGCAGTGCTAAACCGCTGCGGATTTATGGCGGATTTACCGTGTTTTTTCTGCGCATTTCACTGCGGTTTTACAACTGCGATTTTCTACTGGAGCAGTTGTAAAACCGCTGTGGAATCCGCAGAAAGAAGTGACATGCTGCGGAATGTAAACCTCTGCGTTTCCGTGCAGTTTTTCTGCAGCATGTGTACAGCGATTTTTGTTTCCCATAGGTTTACATTGAACTGTAAACTCATGGGAAACTGCTGCGGATCCGCAGCGTTTTCCGCAGCGTGTGCACATACCTTTAGAATTAGGCTATGTGCACACGGTGCGGATTTGGCTGTGGATCCGCAGCGGATTGGCCGCTGCGGATTCGTAGCAGTTTTCCATCAGGTTTACAGTACCAAGTAAACCTATGGAAAACCAAATCCGCTGTGCCCATGGTGCGGAAAATACCGCGCGGAAACGCTGCATTGTATTTTCCGCAGCATGTCAATTCTTTGTGCGGATTCCGCAGCGTTTTACACCTGTTCCTCAATAGGAATCCGCAGATGAAATCCGCACAAAAAACACTGGAAATCTGCGGAAAATCCGCAGGTAAAACGTAGTGCCCTTTACCCGCGTATTTTTCAAAAATGATGCTGAAAAATCTCACACGAATCCGCAACGTGGGCACATAGCCTTAGGGTTAGGGTTGGAATTAGGGTTGTGGTTAGGGGTGTGTTGGGGTGTGATTAGGGTTATGGCTACAGTTGGGATTAGGGTTAGGGGTGTGGGGGGGTTAGTGTTGGAGGTAGAATTGAGGGGTTTCCACTGTTTAGGCACATCAGGGGTCTCCAAACGCAACATGGCGCCACCATTGATTCCAGCCAATCTTGTATTCAAAAAGTCAAATGGTGCTCCCTCACTTCCGAGCCCCGACGTGTGCCCAAACAGTGGTTTACCCCCACATATGGGGTACCAGCATACTCAGGACAAACTGCGCAACAATTACTGGGGTCCAATTTCTCCTGTTACCCTTGTGAAAATAAAAAAATGCTTGCTAAAACATCATTTTTGAGGAAAGAAAAATGATTTTTTTATTTTCACGGCTCTGCGTTGTAAACGTCTGTGAAGCACTTGGGGGTTCAAAGTGCTCACCACATATCTAGATAAGTTCCTTGGGGGGTCTAGTGTCTAAAATGGGGTCACTTGTGGGGGGTTTCTACTGTTTAGGCACACCAGGGGCTCTGCAAACGCAACGTGACGCCCGCAGACCATTCCATCAAAGTCTGCATTTCAAAAGTCACTTCTTCCCTTCTGAGCCCCGACGTGTGCCCAAACAGTGGTTTACCCCCACATATGGGGTATCAGCGTACTCAGGAGAAACTGGACAACAACTTTTGGGGTGAAATTTCTCCTGTTACCCTTGGGAAAATAAAAAATTGCAGGCTAAAAGATCATTTTTGAGAAAATAATTTTTTTTTTTTTTTCATGGCTCTGCGTTATAAACTTCTGTGAAGCACTTGGGGGTTTAAAGTGCTCAATATGCATCTAGATAAGTTCCTTGGGGGGGTCTAGTTTCCAAAATGGGGTCACTTGTGGGGGATCTCCAATGTTTAGGCATACAGGGGCTCTCCAAACGTGACATGGTGTCCGCTAATGATTGGAGCCAATTTTCCATTTAAAAAGCCAAATGGCGTGCCTTCCCTTCCGAGCCCTGCCGTGCGCCCAAACAGTGGTTTACCCCCACATATGGGGTATCAGCGTACTCAGGACAAACTGGACAAGAACATTTGGGGTCCAATTTCTCCTATTACCCTTGGCAAAATAGGAAATTCCAGGCTAAAAAATCATTTTTGAGGAAAGAAAAATTATTTTTTATTTTCATGGCTCTGCGTTATAAACTTCTGTGAAGCACCTGGGGGTTTAAAGTGCTCAATATGCATCTAGATAAGTTCCTTGGGGCGTCTAGTTTCCAAAATGGGGTCACTTGTGGGGGAGCTCCAATTTTTAGGCACACGGGGGCTCTCCAAACGTGACATGGTGTCCACTAAAGAGTGCAGCCAATTTTTCATTCAAAAAGTCAAATGGCGCTCCTTCCCTTCCAAGCCCTGCCGTGCGCCCAAACAGTGGTTTACCCCAACATATGAGGTATCAGTGTACTCAGGACAAATTGGACAACAACTTTCGTGGTTCAGTTTCTCCTTTTACCATTGGGAAAATAAAAAAATTGTTGCTAAAAGATAATTTTTGTGACTAAAAAGTTAAATGTTCATTTTTTCCTTCCATGTTACTTCTGCTGTGAAGTACCTGAAGGGTTAATAAACTTCTTGAATGTGGTTTTGAGTACCTTGAGGGGTGCATTTTTTAGAATGGTGTCACTTTTGGGTATTTTCAGCCATATAGACCCCTCAAACTGACTTCAAATGTGAGGTGGTCCCTAAAAAAAATGGTTTTGTAAATTTCGTTGTAAAAATGAGAAATCGCTGGTCAAATTTTAACCCTTATAACTTCCTAGCAAAAAAAAATTTTGTTTCCAAAATTGTGCTGATGTAAAGTATACATATGGGAAATGTTATTTATTAACTATTTTGTGTCACATAACTCTCTGGTTTAACAGAATAAAAATTCAAAATGTGAAAATTGCGAAATTTTCAAAATTTTCGCCAAATTTCCGTTTTTATCACAAATAAACGCAGAATTTATTGACCTAAATTTACCACTAACATGAAGCCCAATATGTCACGAAAAAACAATCTCAGAACCGCTAGGATCCGTTGAAGCGTTCCTGAGTTATTACCTCATAAAGGGACACTGGTCAGAATTGCAAAAAACGGCAAGGTCTTTAAGGTCAAAATAGGCTGGGTCATGAAGGGGTTAACACAAATAAACACTTGAAATAGATCACTCTGTTTGTAATGACTCCATATAATATATGAGATTCACGTTTTGTACTGAAGAACTGAAAAATAACTTTTTAATGATATTCTAATTTAGCGAGAAACACTTGTATAACTTAGTATATATATCATAGAAATACCATCAACAGCGCTCTGCCAACAAATATGGAGAACCTGCAAGTGGCCAAATGAACTGAAGTGGTCAGTGTTCGTTACGATATCAAAGAAAGGAGACACGAAGAACTGCACCAATTATCGAACTACTGCCCTGATAATCCATGCAAAGTTCTCCTGAAGATCATACAACAATTGAGAGGGAGCTACCTGACGTGCAAGCTGGGTTCACGGTTCACATAGGAAAGAGGCACCAGCAACCACAATGCCAACCTCTGGTGCATTATGGAAAAAGCGAGAGAATAACAGAAGAAGCTATACATGTGTTTCATTGACTAATCCAAAGCTTTTGACTATACTGAATATAAATTATGGAAGTGCCTTGAAGAAAGAAAAAATGGGGGGACACCATTGCATAGCAACCACAGTAAGAGCAGCATATGTAGATAGACCGGTTTCAGATTAGTAAAGACACTTGACAAGACTGCATTCTGTCACCAGAAACTTTCAACTTATAAGCAGAAATGGTCATGAGGAGTGCAGGCTTAGATAAGAAGTAACATCGAAGTGAACAATCTACGATATGCAGAGGACACAACCCTGCTTACGAAAAAAAAAGGATTGAGAAGCTCACTGTGTGCTAAGAAAAATTCAGATTGTATCTTAACATCAAGAAAATAAAGATCATGACAATAACGCAAACGGACAACATCAAAATCAAGGTCGACAGTGAGGAGATCAAAGTGGTAACTGCACACCTGAAGTAAAACGACGCATGGCACTTGGACAGGATGCCATCGTTGGCATGAACAAGGTCTGGAAGAGCAGAAACATCACCCTTGCTACCAAATGCAGATTGGTTAACACAATTGTCTTCCCAATAGCAACATATGATACGAGCCCTGGACACTTAAGGAGGCTGTCAGGAAAAAAAAAATTGTCGCATTTTAATTTTAGAGCTGAAGGAGACTTCTACAGATTCCATGGACAGCAAGGATTACAAGCAGGGATGTCTTGGACCAAAATAAGCTAGTTTTTGTTTGGTCCATTATGTGGAGTCAACCCTTGGAAATGCTTGCATTGTTTAATGGCAGTAGAAGAAGAGGACAACCAAAAACCTGCTGGATCGACACCATCAAGAGCGACATGGGAATGACCACTGGCGAACTAAAAGAACCAACAGGGGATAGAGCTGCCAGGCAAGCGATGATCAATAGAATGACGGAGAGTCCTACTCAACTGAACGGATGAGTTAGGCTACGTTCACACTAGCGTTGTGCGCCGCTGCGTCGGCGACTCGACGCACAACGCACCGAAAAACGCGTGCAAACGCACGCAAAAACGCTGCATTTTTCGACGCGTGCGTCGTTTTTTGACGAAAATCGGACGCAAGAAAAATGCAACTTGTTGCATTTTCTTGGTCCGACGCTAGCGTCAAAAAAGACGCACGTGTCGGAAAACGCAACAAGCAAAAACGCATGCGTCCCCCATGTTAAACATAGGGGCGCATGACGCGTGCGTCGGAGCTGCGTCGCCCGACGCTAGCGCGACGCACACTAGCCGAACGCTAGTGTGAACGTAGCCTGAGAGGGACAAGTTATTAAACATTTATTAACGGTTTATTCGGGGGAATATAAACAGAACAGAAATGTTACCGCTATTCGCCGTGCTGCACAAATAAAGTGCATAATGCATTTCTCTGTCGCCATATTCTGAGAACCCCAAGTTTTATGAGGGCCTATTTTTTGAGTGACAAACTGCAAATTTTAATGGTACCATTTGTGTCGTACATGCAACATTTTGATCACTTCCGACACTCTGGAAGGCAAAGTGTAAAACAAAAAAACAAAAACACACCTTAAATTCAAATGTATTGCTTTATTTTAACTTTAAGCATCGTCCATTATTATGTATCTATTATGCAGGTTAATGCCAAATTTATATAGGCTTTAAGTTTTGTGCAAAAAAAAAAATACTTAAAAGAAAAATTTTTTTTTTTCTGTAATCATGTTTTGATACCTATAACTTTTATAATTCTCTGTAATTCTGAGCTGTATGAGGGCTTATTTTTTTGTGGGACAAGCTTTAGTTTTTACTTGTACAATTTTTGAGTATATACAACTTTATGAAAACTTAAATTTAGTCTTTAGGGGGCACGAAGAAAAAAAAAAATCAAGTACCGTATATACTCGAGTATAAGCACACCCGAGTATAAGCTGAGACCCCTAATTTTGACACAAAAAACTGGGAAAACTTAATGATTCGAGTATAAGCCTAGGGTGGAAAATGCAGCAGCTACTGGTAAATTTAAAAAATAAAAATAGATACCAATAAAAGTAAAATTAATTGAGACATCAGTAGGTTAAGTTCTTGAATCTCCATATTGAATCAGGAGCCCCATATATTGCTCCATAAAGTTTATGATGGCCCCATAAGATGCTCCATATTAAAATATGCCCCATATAATGCTGCACAAATGCGGATTATGGCCACATAAGATGCTCCATAAAGATATTTGCCCCATATAAAGATCCACAAACGTTGATAATGTCCCCATAAGATGCTCCATAAAGATATTTGCCCCATATAAAGCTGCACAAACATTGATTATGCCCCATAAGATGCTCCATAGAGATATTTGCCCCATATGCCGTTGCTGCGATAAAAAAAAAAAAAAAATCACACACTCACCTCTCGTCGCCCAGGCCCCCGGCACTTGCTATGTTCACCTGCTCCCCGTTCCACCGCAGCTGGCCGCCGCTGCGTCTTCCCCGTCCTCTGCACTGACTGCTCAGGCAGAGGGCTGCGCGCACACTAATCTCGTCATCGCGCCCTCTGACCTGTGCGTCAGTACAGAGGACGGGGAAGACACAGCGGTGGCCAGCTGCGGTGGAACGGGGAGCAGGTGAATATCACGCACTGCGTTATACTCACCTGCTCCTGGCGCGGTCCCTGGTTCTCCGGCGCCGGCAGCTTCTTCCTGTACTGAGCGGTCACATGGTACCACTCATTACAGTAATGAATATGCGGCTCCACCCCTATGGGAGTGGAGTCGGTCCATATTCATTACTGTAATGAGCGGTACCATGTGACTGCTCACTACAGGAAGAAGCTGCCCGCGCCAGGGAACCAGGGACTGCACCAGGAGCAGGTGAGCATTATTACACAACTGCCGCTCCCCCACCCCTGCCGACCCCTGGGTATGACTCGAGTATAGGCCGAGAGGGGCAATTTCAGCTTAAAAAAATGGGCTGAAATTCTTGGCTTATACTCGAGTATATACGGTAGTTTATTTTATTTTGAATGGAGTTTAGCTGGCAGAATTGAAGTTACTTATATATTCTGTGTGTCAATACGAATTATAGTTTCTATTTATCCAGTTTTTGCTTTAACTAGTTTTGCATAAGAAAATCATTTTTTTAAAAAACACATTTTTGATCACTTTAATTTTGTGAGGCAAGATGAACAGAAGCCACAATTCTGGCAGAAGTTATCATTTATTAATTTTTTTTTACGATGTTCACCGTGCATGATGATTAATATTATGGTTTTATACTATGTATCTTTACAACTGTGCCAATACCGAACATTTTTTGCTTTTTGACTAATAGACCAGGATTGTGCACAGTAACCTACAGTGTCAGGTTGGTGCCATTGTACTGATTACAATGATACCTGGGTTGATGACATCCCTCTTGTGGTTGCGGTTTAATCTTTATTTTCAGCTAATGACAAGCCCGTGCTCCGTGCTTCATGTGGTGCTCTGCTTAGGCATTTTCAAGTATGGCTTCTGAAAGGTGCCATTTTGATTAAGATTTCTTTCTTTCGTGGGCATTACTGCAAGGTGTCAGCCCTCACACATAGCTGACACCTGCACAGGATCGCCGCTGCGCTCAACGTGAGGCCACGCAATCATGCCGCCGTACACATACTGCTGTTTACAAGAACGGAGATCCCGCACAGCAGTACATGTACGGTGCATGTTTGAAAGGGTTTAAATCAGAATATTAGAAGCCAGAAGGAAATTTGTGAACTGCACTGGGGCAGATGTAAAAAAACCCTATCTATTTTCTAAACAATGAATATTTAAACCAGAGTGTCCTAAAGTGTGCAGCATTTTATTACAGTGCTTCATGCTGGAAAATTGTCACTTTCTTTAGAAGCCTGAAGAGCTTAAAAAAAGATCAAAAAGACTGATCCGATGCACTGCAAGTTGATTTGATATTGCAGTGCATATGAGAATTCTTTTGATGCTTTCTTTAGCGCTTTTTCAAGTGGGCTCCTGGGCGTATCCACCTAAAAAAGATGTGTGCACATACCCAGCTACTCTCTAGTCAAGTCTATACCAGCTGTTAGTTGGCTCACATTGCGCCAGAAATTATAGCACTATATCACAGGGATGTCATTTCTCACCACTTACCTTAGAGTCTTTTTTATGGCCTCCAGCAAGCAACTTCATTACTACTATATTGTTTTTGGATACCTTCAAAATCTCGTTCACCTAAGTAATACAAAAAAAAAAAATCACATATTTCTGCATGTAACTACTCACGGCCATATGTAAGCATATAGTGCTGCTCGTAGTTATTGGCAACCACTTCATTTTGAAAAAACGGAAATATGGCGAAAATTTAGGAATTTTCAAACTTTGAATTTTATGCCCTTAAATCAGAGATATGTCACACAAAATACTTAACCCCTTTCTGGCAATGGACATACTATTCCGTCCAAGGTGATCAGCCGCTCTCACGGGGGGGAGCGCGGCTGATCGCGGCCGGTGTCAGCTGATTCTCACAGCTGACACCCAGCACTAAGTGCCAGGAGCAGTGCCAGGTCCCTGCGTGCTTCCCTTAGAACAACGCGATGTGATCACGCTGTCCTGAGGTTCTCCTTTCAGACCCCTGGTTCCAAGATGGCAGCGGGGTCCTTCCGGGTCCTGCAGGGAGGTAGCTCCTAAGTGCCTGCTGAGAGTAGGCACCGGAAAGCCTCCTTCACTGCCTGCAAAGTGTCAGATCAGCGATCTGACTTTGTCCCAGGATGGAATATCACTATATAAATGTAAAAAAAAAGTTTTAAAATAAAAATTAGCATGTGTAAAAAAAAATAAAAAAGATTCTTAATTCCTAAATAAAGAAAAAAAAGTATTTTTCCAATAAATACATTTCTTTATGTAAATCAAAAAAGAAATAATAAAAGTACACATATTTAGTACCGCCGCGTCCGTAACAACCCGACCTATAAAACTGTCCCACTAGTTAACCCCATAAAAAAAAAAGACCAAACAAAAAACAATGCTTTATCATCTTACAGCCGAACAAAAAGACTGGAATATTAATAAATATGGTACCGCTGAAAATATCATCTTGTCCCACAAAAAATGAGCCACCATATAGCGTCATCAGCGAAAAAAAATTAAAAAAAGCTGTAACTCAGAATAAAGCGATACAAAAATAATTATTTTTTATATAAAATGGTTTTAATTGCATAAAATCGCCAAAACATAAAAAAATGATATAAATGAGATATCGCTGTAATCGTACTGACCCAAAGAATAAAGCTGCTGTATCATTTTTACCACATGCGGAACAGTATAATCGCCCCCCACCCACAGCCCAAAAGAAATTCATGAATGGATGTTTTTTATTCATTCTGCCTCCCAAAAATCGGAATAAAAAGCGATCAAACCCACTAAAAATAGTAAATCAAACCCCCTTTATCACCTTACTCCGCACAACTTACTCATACCGCCACATTCTAAATTCACTGAATATGAAAGATCACTGCACACGCTCAAAACGAAAATATGCTCTCAAGTGGAAGTTTATTTGATAGTTGATGCAGGAACAAGCGACTAGTCAATTTTTTGACGTTTCGGCTAAAGCATAGCCTTGGTCACAACGTCGCTAGAATGCAGAGTCCGTCTTAGATTCAGGGTAGTGCGGATGTAGCACTGGTATAAGGTAACGGCCCTATGGAAGGCTTGGATTAAGGGCTGAGCAATGTCTCTTTGCAAAAATCATAGACTGGGTAAAGATTCAGGTACAGTGCCCAAGGTCTGTAGTTATGTTAAACTGCAAAGGTACTTTGCTAAGTGGTGTGCCCAGAATATCATAGGTAGAGGTATTTATCAGATGATTCTTGGGGTACCGCACCCAAGTATACAGCAGTCCATGAAAGTTGTATAGGTGTGGAACTGATGAAGCCGTGTCAGATTAGGAGACAAAGGTTGTCCTGGTTGTCCAATCAAGTGGGCAGCGGTTGGCGCTGTGAGGCAGAATTATACCAGTGCTACATCCGCACTACCCTGAATCTAAGACGGACTCTGCATTCTAGCGACGTTGTGACCAAGGCTATGCTTTAGCCGAAACGTCAAAAAATTGACTAGTCGCTTGTTCCTGCATCAACTATCAAATAAACTTCCACTTGAGAGCATATTTTCGTTTTGAGCGTGTGCAGTGATCTTTCATATTCAGTGACTTCGGAACTTCTAGTTCCCTTCACTAGCACCGTGACCTCTACTCTAGTCGAGTGCTAGCCATCACTACCTTTGGACATTCTAAATTCATACACCAGTAAAATCTAAAGCATTACAATCATTACTATAACACTATGCCTCTAGATAAATTCCTTGTGGGGCGTAGTTTCCAAAATTGGGTCACTTGTGGAGGGTTTCCACTGTTTAGGCACATCAGGGGCTCTGCAAACGCGACATGGCGTCCGATCCCAATTGCAGCCAATTCTGCGTTGAAAAAGTAAAACGGTGCTCCTTCCCTTCCGAGCTCTGACGTGGGCCCAAACAGTGTTTTACCCCCTCATATGGGGTATCGGCGTACTCGGGACAAATTGGACAACAACTTTTGGGGTCCAATTTCTCGTTACCCTTGTGATAATAAAAAGTCCTGCTGTGAAAAAGGAGATTTTTGTGTGTACTCACCGTAAAATCTTTTTCTCCGAGCCAATCATTGGGGGACACAGGACCATGGGTGTTAGTGTCCTCCTAGTGGCAAGCAGCATAAGTAAACACAAAGAGTTAACTCCTCCTCTGCAGTATACACCACTTGACTGGCCAGTAACGACTCAGTTCAGTAGTAAAGCAGTAGGAGTGAAACCAAGACAAGTAAACTATGTCCAAAACTGAGGAACAAAATACAACAACAAACAGCCAATAGGCTAACAGGGCGCTTGTTATCCCTCCCAATGATCGGCTCGGAGAAAAAGATTTTATGGTGAGTACACAAAAATCTCCTTTTCTCCTACGCCTCATTGGGGGACACAGGACCATGGGACGTCCTAAAGCAGTCCCTGGGTGGGGAGCAATTGCACTGCTAAAATCCTATGCACCACTGGCTTACTGAGGTACCGCAGTCTGCAGAATGCACCTGCCAAGGGCAGCGTCTGCCGAAGCCTGGGTATGGATGTGATAGTGCTTTGTGAAGGTATGCAGACTGGACCAAGTCGCAGCTTTACAAAGCTGTTGTGCGGAAGCCTGGTGTCTTTATCCCTCCTGGGACAGGGGTGTTCCTGACGCGGTAGGATTCCTGAATAGTGGAGCGAATCCACTTGGCTATAGTGGCCTTTGAGGCAGGTAGACCTTTCCTATGTCCCTCTGGAAGCAAGAACAGGACATCCGACTTACGGAAGGGAGCCATGCGAGATATGTACCACCAAAGAGCTCTAACCACATCCAGAGTATGGAGAGCTTTCTCGATACGATGGGTTGGCGCCGGACAGAATGACGGCAAGACAATGTCCTCATTTAGATGAAAGGAGGAGACGATTTAGGTAGGAAAGAGGGAGAGGTTCTCAAAACTACCTTGTCTGGGTGAAAATCAGGAAGGGGGGTCGGCAAGAGAGAGCCGCCAACTCAGAAACTCTCCTGATAGATGTAATCGCCACGAGAAAGACCACCTTCCATGAAAGGAGGGTGAGAGATGTCCTGCAATGGTTTGAAAGGGGCCTCCTGAAGAACTCCGAGAACCAAGTTAAGATCCATGACGCCAAAGGCATTCTATAGGGAGGGACCACCCGGGAGACTCCTTGGATGAACGTTTTAATTGGCAGTCTGGAAGCGATCTTTCGTTGGAATAGAACAGACAAAGCGGACACTTGTCCCTTGAGCAAGCTTAGGGCAAGGCCTGACTCTAAACCTGATTGGAGAAACTCCAGAATGGACGGAATGGAAAAAACCAAAGAAGCACGTCCATGGGTATTGCACCATGAGAAGAAGATGCACCAGATGCGATGATAAATGCGAATGGAAACGGATTTCCTAGCACGAATCATGGTAGAAGAAACCCCTGGGGAGAATGCGGCTTGGGCTAAAATCCAGGATTCAACGGCCACACCATCAAAGACAGGGCCCCGGAGTTCTGGTGGCAAATCGGGCCCTGTGAGAGAAGATCCTTGCGATCTGGAAGGAGCCAGGGTACGTTGGCGACCATTTGGACGAGTTCCACGTACCATGTTCGGCGCGGCCAGTCTGGCGCAACAAGAATCACCGGTCTCCCCTCTGCTCTGATCTTCTTGATGACTCTCGGGAGCAAAGAGGTGGAAATATGTATGGCAGCTGGAAACTATGCCACGACAGGACCAGAGCATCTGCCCCGATGGCGCAAGGATCGCGGGACCGCCCAATGAACTGGGGAACCTGGTTGTTGAACCTCGAGGCCATGAGATCCACATCCGGTGTCCCCAGCGATGGCAAATCTGTTGGAAGACTTCCGGATTGAGGGACCACTCGCCCGAGGCAAGACCCTGGCGACTGAGGAACTCCGCTTCCCAATTCTCCACGCTCGGTATGTGGATCGCCGAGATGAGCGAGTGATTGGTCTCGGCCCAGCGCAGGATGTGGGAAACTTCGAGCATGGCTGCCCTGCTGCGGGTTCCCCCATTGCCGGTTGATATATGCCACGGCTGTGGCGTTGTCGGATTGGATTCCCATGGGATGGCCTGCGAGAAGGTGGTGAAAGTTGCGTAAGGCAAGAGTGATCACTCAAATCTCCAAGATATTGATTGGGAGACGCGACTCTCTTGTGGACCAACGACCCTGTGCTGTGTGGTGATTGAAAACTGCGCCCCAGCCCAAAAGGCTGGCATCGGTGGTCACCACTAACCAGCACACTGGAAGAAACGACTTCCCTTGGTTCAGGGAGGACTGTAGTGTCCACCACCTGAGGGTCTGCCTGACCTGTCGTGGCAGGCGAAAACGACAGTCGAGGGAAACCGGGCTTCTGTCCCAGGCTAACAGAAGCGCCTGTTGCAGGGGATGGAGATGGAACTGCGCAAACGGAACGGCTTCCATCGCAGCAACCATTTTCCCAAGGATGCGCATTGCGAAGCGAATGGAGTGAGGAACTGGGCGGGAGAGCTTGCACACTCCCTGTTGTAAGGATAAGACCTGCTCTGGAGGGAGAATGACTAACCCGTGGGAAGAGTCCAAAATCATGCCCAGGAAGCAGATTTGCTGAGCCGGCACTGGAGATGATTTCTCGAAGTTGATCTTCCAACCCAGGCGGGAAAGAGAATCCACGGTGATACTTACAGACTCCTTGCAGGCAGACAGGAACGGACCCTTGATTAATAGGTCGTCCAGATAGGGCAGAACTACCACTCTCCGAGCGTGAAGAATGGCCATGACCGCCGCCATGACCTTCGTGAAGACTCTGGGGGCGGTGGCAAGTCCAAAGGGCAGGGCCACAAACTGGAAGTGTTCTTCTTGGACTGCGAAGCGCAGGAACTGCTGATAAGGGGGAAAAATTGGAATATGTAGATAAGCATCCTTGATGTCTATCGATGCCAGGAACTCGCCTTTTTCCAGGGACGCGACAACAGAACGGAGCGAGTCCATTCTGAAGTGTCGGACCTGTACAAACTTGTTCAACAGTTTGACATCCAGTATGGGTCGTAGAGTCCCGTCCTTCTTTGGGACGATGAAAAGGTTGGAGTAGAACCCCTTGAACCTTTGGTCTCGAGGGACCGGAGCGATGACACCGTCCTTTTTGAAGCGCCTGTATGGGCTGAAGAAGATGTGACGCCCTTGATTTGGGATGAGAAGACTTGAAGAAGCGCGGAGGGGGGATGGAAGAAAACTCGATTTTGTATCCGGAAGACATGAGCTCTCTGATCCACTCGTCGTGAACGACTGAAAGCTAGTTTTGACGGAACAAAAGAAGGCGTCCACCTACTTTGTCGGTGTCCGCCGGATACGTCGACGAGTCATTGAGAAGAAGGTTTAAGGGATGCGGATGGCTTAGGGGCAGACGTCTCGGCCTGGGTTTCCAGGGACGGTTTGGTCTGTATGAGACCTGGGGATTTCTGTTTTCCCATCGTCCCGAACCAGGGGAAGAGGAGGACCAACTGGAGTTGTTACAAAAGGACCGGAATCAAAACTGCTGTTGATTCCGAAAAGGTCAGGCGGGTTTTTGCTGGGGAAGAAATTTACTCTTCCCTCCGGTAGCGTCAGAAATGATTTGGTCTAGTTTCTCCCCAAATAAACGGCCCGCTCGGTAAGGTAGAGACGTCAGCGACTTTTTGGAAGCAGAATCTGCTCGCCAATCGCGGAGCCATAAGGCCCTCCTGATGGAAATTGCATTTGCAGCTGCTTGTGCTGTGCAATTAGCCGCATCTATGGAAGCGTTAACTACGAAATCGCCGGCCTGGGCAATCTGGTTAGCTAGTCTGGCCGCCTCTGGGGGGAGATTACTGCCATGGACGGTAGAGGTTAACACCTGCCCAGGCCCCCATTGCCTTAGCCACCCAGGTAGCTGCAAAAGATGGAAGGAGAGCTGTTCCTGAGGCCTCAAAGACTGAGCGAGCCAGATAATCAATTTGACGGTCAGAGGGATTTTTGACTGATGAACCGTCGGACAGGGATAAGATTGTTTTGGATGTGAGTCGCGATACGGCAGGATCCACAGAAGGAAAAGGAAGCAACTCCTTCACCAGATCCTTGGAGAAAGGAGGGGACTTACGGCTACCGTGGGGACTACAAGACGCCGAGGTGAGGGCTTGAGTGCGATGGAGCCCGGGAGATGCAAATGAGAGATGTACTCTATGTGCTCGCCCTCCTATATGGGGGAGATCGGGACCGAGTAGGAACCGTCGCCCTGGATTTAGGTTAGGCGTGCCCCATTCGTCGCAGGAGAGGTATGGGGAGGAATACTCGCCGTGCTCGCCTGTTGATGGCTCGGGGGAGAGCGGACCCTAGAAAAAGGAGTCCGTCGCCCCCTTCACTCCGTTAGATGAAACATAAAAATTTACAGAAAATAAAAATAAAAATGGTGGGGTCTGAACAGACCCAAGTGACTCCTACAAACACTAAGCAAGAACTGAGTCGTTACTGGCCAGTCAAGGGGTGTATACTGCAGAGGAGGAGTTAACTCTTTGTTTTTACTTAGTGTCCTCCTAGTGGCAAGCAGCATAACACCCATGGTCCTGTGTCCCCCAATGAGGCGTAGGAGAAATGAGAAATTGCTGGTCAACTTTTAACCCTTATGACTCCCTAACAAAAACAAAATTGGTTCCAAAATTGTGCTGATATAAAGTAGACATGTGGGAAATGTTACCTATTAAGTATTTTGTGCAACATATCTGTGTGATATAAGGGAATGAAAATTCAAAGTGTGAAAATAGCAAAATTTTCAAAATTTGCGCCAAATTTCAGGTTTTTTTTTCACAAATAAACGCAAGTCATATCAAAATTTTCTCCACTGTCATGAAGTACAATATGTCAAGAGAAAACAATGTCAGACTCAACAGGATCCATGGAAGTGTTCCAGAGTTATAACCTCATAAAGGGACAGTGCTCTGAATTGTAAAAATTGGCCTGGTCATTAACATGCAAACCACCCTTGGGGGTAAAGGGGTCAATAAATAACATTTCCCATATGTCTACATAAAACCAGCATCATTTTGGAAACAAAATTTTGTTTTGTTAGCACGTTATAAGGGTTAAAAGTTGACCAGCGATTTCTTATTTTTACAACACCATTTTTTTTTATGGACCACATCACATTTGAAGTCACTTTGAGGGGTGTACATGACAGAAGATACCCAAAAGTGACACCATTCTAAAAATTGCACCCCTCAAGGTGCTCAAAACCACATTCATGAAGTTTATTAACCCTTTACGTGCTTCACAGGAACTGAAGCAATGTGGAAGGAAAAAAAAAATGAACATTTAACTTTTTTCACAAACATTTTACTTCAGAACCAATATTTTTTTTTTTTATGTTCACAAGTGTAAAAAGAAAAAATGAACCACAAAGGTTATTGTGCAATTTCTGCTGAATACGCGGATACCAGATATGTGGGGGTAAACCACTGTTTGCGCGCATGGCAGAGATCGGAAGGGAAGGAACGCAGTTTAACCTTTTCAATGAAGAATTGGCTGGAATTGAGATTGGACGCCACGACACGTTGAGAGCTCCTGATGTGCCTAAACAGCGCAAAAAAAACCCACAAGTGACACCAGTTTGGAAAGTAGACCCCCAAAAAGGAACTTATCTAGATGTGTGGTGAGCACTTTGAACCCCCAAGTGCTTCACCGAAACTTATAACGTAGAGCCGTGAAAATAAAAAATATTTTTTCCACAAAAATGATCTTTTCCCCACCAAATAATTATTTTCACAAGGGTAACAGGAGAAATTAGAACGCCAAAGTTGTTGTGCAATTTGTCCTGAGTACGCTGATACCCCGTATGTGGGGGTAAACCACTGTTTGGGTGCATGGTAGAGCTCGGAAGGGAGGGAGCACAGTTTGATTCCAGACAATTTTGCCTTCAAAAAGTCAATACCGGCGCCATATCGTGATTGGAGACCCCCTGATGTACCTAAACAGTGGAAACCCCCCAATTCTTAGCCCAACTCACTCTAGCCCAACTCTAACCCTAATGGAAGAATGAAAATGCATTTTTTTTTTATTTTATTATTTTTCCCTAAGGGGGTGATAAAAGAGGGTTTTATTTACATTTTTTTTATTTTGATCACTGTGATAGGGTCTATAACAGTGATCAAAATGAACCAATAGGAAAAATTTCCTATTGTTGCTGGAAGAAGACGCTGATGGCCCAGGGGACGGCAGGGACTCTGGAGGTACAGGGGGGGTGATCACATCAGAGAGTGAAATTAAATGGAAATCTGACTTCTTTTTTGTGGTCGCCGTTATACCGTTAACAGTGATCGCAACACCTGGGTCGGTAAAAACCGTCCCTAGTCATGTTATCTTGGGCTTCAGCTACCCCTGGTAGCCGAGAGGTAAGGAGAAGATCCATTTGAAAGGAAATGACACTGAGGTAGATATGAGTCTAGTGAAAGACCCATGTCCACCTCCTACTGACACTTAGCTAAACTGATTATCCTAGTGCCGGTCGGTGGGGCGTACACTGTGGAGGAGCTAACTTTTTTTGTGCATAATGTCAGCAGGATACACCCATGGTTTCCTGTGTCCACCAATGAAGCGATAGAGAAAGCCTGATTTCTCAGGGCAGGTTTCACAATGGTGAATTGTGTATGTCAGTATTGCCCTCTTGGAGCATACTCCACCTTTTTTGTGTTCTTCCCTTTTTCGCTGTTTGGGGAACCTCTCCGGGAAAATGCTGACTTGGTAAGATATGGGCACCAGTTTTAGAAGTACTGGGACCCTCACCTTCCCCAGTGCCAAACATCAGGGCCTTGATGACTACCTCCTGAAACTGAAGGAAGGTCCCTGTATTGCCTGCAGATCTAAACAGCACAAAAGTACTGTACAGTGCCATCTGTACAATGTGCACAATATATTTTGTTTGTAGCATACTTTTGCTTTTTGCAGGACACGGTATGGTTTGAGGACCTGATCTGAGAGATCTACAACCCCCATGAATGTATTATAATCCAAGATACAATCTGGCCCAATTAGCGGCAGCTTACGGAGGCCTCTCTGATTTCTTCGAATGGTGGCGCATGCAAGTGTACCTCTGACAGAGAGGGTCTTGAAGAGTGGGATGCTGGTTTAAAAGTTATCTTATGTAGCGGTGATAACCCTTATCCAGTGGGTGCACCAATTCCCACACAATTTTACCACTCAACTCCAGGACAGAGGGGCATCTGAGTGTCCTTCACTTCGTAGACCTTAAATCTGTGGGTGTACTCTGAGGTACTCTCGCACAGTTTGTACAGTTTTATTCTATACCTGGCCCTCCTACTGGGGAAATATTGCCAGAATTTTAGCCTCCCTTAGTAATGAACCAGAGATTCATCTATACAGATGTTCCTTTGATGGGTTGTACGCCTCAGCAAATTGTCTGCTGAAGTGGTCACCCACTGGCTGAATTTTATATAGACAAACGAAGTTTGGATTCTCTCAGGGAGGATACTGCGCATTATTCACTGTAATGGAAATTTTTTTGGATCATTTCAAATCATGTCCTTGTCATGGCCATGTGGAATACCAGTGTACTGTAGAGAATATCAGTACTCCAGCATTGCCAAAGCTTTGGTTTTCTGACTATGCCCAGATGCAGCACAATGCCCCAAAATGTCATCATTATTGCTGCATTTAAACGGGTCCATGTAGTGTATGATGACATGGGATTTTGGGTGAAAAATTGATGGGCATACAAATTTGTTTGGGCCACCATAACATTTATTGTTTCCTCGCTGATAAAGAATACGAAAGAGTCCATTTCAGTGAGGCCTGCAACGTCAAATTGGATTCCTGTGCTGTCCATGAAATCGGGAATAACAGGCTGATAATTATCGGGTAGTGGACTCCATGTGGGATGGATTGCTGAAGGGGTTGCTTGGGTCCTACGGCCCCTTTGTGAGGGTCCTCCTCACTAGATGAGTAGGAGGAAGAGAAATGTTGTATCTTCCTAACTAACTGAGTCAGTGTCGGAGGCAAGGAAAGATTGTCTCCTCTGATGAATAGTGTCTTATTGATTAATGGACCATTTTTATTTTATCCTTCAAGACACTGGGGATGTGTGTGTAAGTGGTGCTTTCATACGTGTATTGTGTGGGGCTTGTGTAAAAGGGTACTATTTATTATAAAACAGAGTGCAAAAAGTAGAGACAAAAAGTAGAAAACAGGATTTTTGGTTGCTTACCATAAAATCTGTTTCTCGGAGCCTTCATTGGGGGCCACAGGAACCATGGGTGTATGCTGCTGCCACTAGGAGGCTGACACTAGGCAAATAAAAAAAGTTAGCTCCTCCTCTGCAGTATACACCCTACCGACAGGAAGTAGGATATTCGGTTAGTGAGAAAGCAGTAGGAGAAGCAACATGTAAAGATAGGAAACTCTAACAATATAACACAACAAAACAGAGCTGTTCAACTTGGGAGGGTGCTGTGTCCCCCAATGAAGGCTCCGAGAAACAGATTTTACGGTAAGCAGCCAAAAATCCTGTTTTCTCTATCGCCTCATTGGGGGACACAGGAACCATGGGACATCCCAAAGCAGTCCCTGGGGTGGCAACAGCAGAAAAACTCCATTCAGGTCGGAGGACTCACCACTGCCGCCTGCAAGATCCTTCCGCCTAGGCTGGCAACTGCCGAAGCGTAGGTATGGAGCTTATAACATTTGGCAAATGAGTGAACAGAACACCAGGTTGAGACATCCTGGTGAGCTCCGCCCCAGACTGAGACAGAAGGAAAGCCCACCCAGGGATAGGGGTCTCTGTCTCACCCGGGGTAGGGACTCCTGGACCATGTGTACAGTGGAGATGCTGCAGCTGACAAGCGGAAGGGAACGCTCTCCTTTTAGGATTAGGCCTGGGAGAAGACCCACTAAATGATGCCCGAAGGTTAGGGGAACAGGAGAGGGGAGTAATGGACTGCATTGCAGAGCTACTCAGAGCAGAACTAGAGTCCTGTAGACTGCTCCCGGCTGTAGCTGCGACTGGCATCATGGCACAGGTCCAGGGCACCAGCAGGGAGACGGCGACCTAAGAAGGATGCAGGGGACCCAGCCAGAGAAAGAGTGCGCTGGGGAAAAGGACCCACTCTCAGAGGACCGGGGGGGGGGGGGGGGGAGGTGCGTGATAGCCACCGGGTCCGGAGGAGCAAGATGGAGAGAGTGATGGGAGGGAAAAAAGCCCGCCCGATGAAAACTGAAATGGGCGGAGTCGCGGCGCCAGAAGTAGGCCTGGGCAGAAGCCGGGGCCTAAATTAGAGGCCGGCGACCACCGGAGAGAGCCGCTGCGCTGAAGAACGAGCGGAAATGGGAACAGCGTGACTGCCGCCAAGATCGCCGCGCCGGACGACAGAGGAACGTGTCCGCTGGAGGAAGTAGGCAGCGGGGACTGTAGAGACTGCAGCGGCGGAGCAAGGAGGCAGAGCCGCACCCGCCGCCGGAATAAAAGGCAGCGTGGCTGAAAAAGTCGCCGCGCCGGAGGAAAGATAGGGCGACCCCCCGGAACAAGGAGGGGAAGCTAACTGGGACTGGTGGGGGAAATACTCACCTCAAAACTCCCACGCCGTCCAATACTAACCTTAAACCGAGAAAGGTGCCAGACGTCCATGGAGCTGATGGTGGACGTCCTCGTCTCCTCCAATCGACAGGCTCTGGTGGGCGAGTGGGTGGGGGACGGAGCTAGGACCGAACTTCTATGCACGCTTGTGTGCTAGGATCATGGTCCTGCTGTGGGATCTATGAGGATACGGTGTGACAGTACACGCCGTATTCATATTCCATAATGTGGGATTACAGGTGTGACTGTTCACCCTGTATCCCTCCGGAAAACCTGAAAGAAAACGACGCACATTGAGGTAGATATGGGTCTAATGAAAGTCCCGTGTCCACCTCCTACTGACACTAACCTAAACTGAATATCCTACTTCCTGTCGGTAGGGTGTATACTGCAGAGGAGGAGCTAACTTTTTTATTTGCATAGTGTCAGCCTCCTAGTGGCAGCAGCATACACCCATGGTTCCTGTGTCCCCCAATGAGGCGATAGAGAAAACATTAAAATTGTAAAAAGGAAATATTTTGAAGAAAAAAATGAAAAAGAAAAAATCAGTAGGAAAAAAATAAAGAAAAAAGAAAAAAAGTGACATATGCTTAACTAATGCACTAGCTAAAATGTTACCAGGCGCTAACAATTTTTTTTTTCTTTGTAAAAGAGAAACAATACCTCCCTACCTATGGAGCCACTCTGTACTAATATTATGGAATAGGGATCACAGATCGGTCACACAGTACACGAGATCACAGGAGGATCACACTGGCTACCGTTTATGTACTTCGGTTTGCAGGAATGCACTTTCCACAGCAACGTGCATGTGGGGCGCATGTCGTGAAGAGGTTAATTGCTTTCATTTTGAAGCAAATACGTAATAAGTTCAGCTTGTGTCTAAATAGCTCTGCAGGCAATAGCTTCAGTCAAGACTGCTCTAGCCTATTCAGGAGACGACTGCAAGTGACAAGGTCAACCAACACACTGCAAAATCCAGTATTCTAACTAATAGTGTCAAACAGATATGTAACCAATCAGCCCAAAAATCAGGTGCATAAATGGTCAATTGATCTGAATGAAATCTATCTCAAGTGCCAGAAATTTGATCTTATGTGCTTAAAGGGTTATTTCCAAAATATTAAGCTATCCATTCCCTTTATGTTAGGTGTATAATTTACTGAGCGCTAGTACCGCCAGGACATATGCGGACCTTTAGTAAAATTCATGATCAGGACGTTTATTACATTTATACCATAGATAAAATCCAGGATCACTGTAATTTACATTATTAGAACATAATTACAGTCATACAATAGGAAATATATTTATCATCTGATGCTCTAATGACAAAAAATAACATTCCGGTATCAAATGCTTCTTAAAGAGAATCTATCAGTAGGTGTGAAGAATATTTGAGATTTAATTTCATTTTAATCATTTGTATCCTATTTAGTCTGGGATTATAAAACCCTCTTTCCTTTGTCCAGTAGAATGTCCAATAGACTCCAAGCCTCAAGAAGAAAGCTGGAATATAGCTCAGCAGGGGAGAGGTCAAGACTCAAAAGGCTGTGAGCGACAGATCTCACACCTTGAGCAGGACAAAGGCTTGCTTGCAATATAGAGTCATGCTGAAGCTGCCAGAGAATATTCTAGAAACATTCCATAAGGAGTTATGGAGATACTATCCATACACTCATCAGGGAGCAATCTGATGTAGGCAAAGAGAAGCTGAATCCAACGATGTATCACTTAGATTACTGGGTGCAGCAGTTCTGACAGAGCTTTTAGATTTAGCATGAAGCAGAGCTGAGAAACCTGCCCACACCAGGGTCTCTATGTACAAAGACCATAGACGTGAGTCAATGGAGGAAAACTGCATCCTGCAAGCACTTTTGCAGGATGTGTTTTTTCTACAAAACGACGCATAGCGACGTGCAGTGCACGACGCTAGTGTGAAAGTAGCCTTAGAGATAAATCCTTCACAGTTCGTAAACCACAGCACACACTTTGACAAGTGAGACATCCCTGAAATCTGTGTCTCAGCCTCTATCTACTGCCATAGTCAGATTGCACAGCACAAACCTGATGACAGATTACCTTTAACCAGAAAATGCCCAAGTGCCGTTATTTGGGTCAGTTAGGGTAAGTTCACACAGGGCGTTTTTGCTGTGTTTTTATGCTAATTTTCAGCTGCTTTTTACAGTACCAGCAAAGCCTATGAGATTTCAGAAATCTCATGCACACACATTGGGTTTTTGTGTGATCAGTATTTTATGCTTTGCTGCGTTTATTGGACATAGGGCATGTCACTTCTTTCAGCGTTTTTGCTGCGTTTTTCCACCCATTGACTTGAATGGGTGTTGAAAAAACGCAGCAAAAACGCAGGTATCATTATTTGCTGCGTTTTTGCTGCTGAAAATCCAAGGCAATCAGCATGGACAAAGAAAAAAAAACGCACCAGATACGCAACACAAAAGGCACCTAAAATGCATCTAAACCTGCGTTTTTGACGCAGCTTCTTTCTTGCCAAGATCAGGTTTTGCTGCAGAAAAAAGAAAGCAGCAACAACGCCCTGTGCGATCTTACTTTTAGTCCTGTGCTTTAGTCCACTGTAAATTTAAGGAGCAAGGTTAAAAGCTCCAGCAATCTAGAAGGAGCAAGTTCAGTCTCCAACTGTCTGACTGGGGGTCACACAGCTGGGGAGAAGATAGAAGAGGTTTAATTACCACTTCCGTTTTCACTTTTGCCAGCTACATCGCGCGCAGTAGAGATACTACCAATGCTTCGGTCCTTGGAGATCATATAACTGACTGATATCTTGCGGGAGTAGCAGAGCTGCTGAGTACGAGCATACCCAGATCAGATCTACCAGTGATGCTCTGCATAGCATAGGACTGGTTTTCCCTCTAACTGTGGCTCCTATGGATGGAACAGTTGCAGTACAGTGGAGGGGATGGGGGGGGGGGGACAACAATAAAGGGGAAAACAATGTTCCCTACAGATCTTTTATGAGAAATCTGTAAAACATGAAAAACAAATGTTATCCGTGACAAAAAAAAGTATAAAAAAATATTGTATACAATATACTGTACATACAAAATTCATATGCACAGTATGTAATAAAATAAAAAATAACCTACACTTTAGGTATCTAAACAGCTGTTAATAACCTTTTCGAATTCATTCAACGGGTTATTTTGTGTAAAACACGAACCGTAAAATGACAAAAGAAAAAAATATATATTCTTTCTACATTTGTGTCGCAAAGAAAAATTATATAAATTACACAGTAAATTGTATTAACCCCAACACAGCTCTAAAATAATTACAACATGTACCACATTATACAAAAGCCTCATACAGCTACTATTAAAAAAAAGTAGAAAAAAAAAATAAAAATTATGGCTACTCAAAAGATGAGAGGTAAAAACAGAACACTTGGCCAAAGGGTTGGAAACACAAGCTAGACAAAACAATTGTTAAAGGGAACCTGTCACCCCGAAAATCGCGGGTGAGGTAAGCCCACCGGCATCAGGGGCTTATCTGCAGCATTCTGTAATGCTGTAGATAAGCCCCCGATGTTACCTGAAAAAGGAGAAAAAGACGTTATATTATACTCACCCAGGGGCGGTCCCGCTGCTGGTCAGGTCGGATGGGCGGCTCCGGTCTGCTCCGGCGCCTCCCATCTTCATTACAAGACGTCCTCTTCTGGTCTTCATGCTGCGGCTCCGGCGCAGGCGTACTTTGTCTGCCCTGTTGAGGGCAGACAAAGTACTGCAGTGCGCAGGCGCCGGGCCTCTGACCTTTCCGGCGCCTGCGCACTGCAGTACTATCCTCTGCCCTCAAGAGGGCAGAGCAAAGTACGCCTGCGCCGGAGCCGTGGCTGAAGATCAGAAGAGGACGTCTTGTAATGAAGATGGGAGGCGCCGCAGCAGACCAGAGACGCCCATCCGACCTGACCAGCAGCGGGACCGCCCCTGGGTGAGTATAATATAACGTCTTTTTCTCCTTGTTCAGGTAACATCGGGGGCTTATCTACAGCATTACAGAATGCTGCAGATAAGCCCCTGATGCCGGTGGGCTTACCTCACCCGCGATTTTCGGGGTGACTGGTTCCCTTTAAATTAGCGAAACTGAGGATCTGAAAATAAAATTCATGTAAATATGAGGTAAAGAGGTGGCCAGACTTCAGCCATTGTTAGAGGACGCAAAGTGTAAAGGAAGATAAATCTTACCTCTTGGTCTTGATTTGGGATATTTTCCAATATCATTCTTGCTTGTTGGAAGTGTTTGCTAGCAGCCATGTAAAGGTCTGAAGATTGGGGAGGGGGGCTGTACTTATTTAAGTCAGACATTTCCTAGGATTTACAGAAATGAGGGACATTACATCACATTTAAACCTGTAAAGTACATTGGAAAAAACAGTACAGCTACACTCAAGGAGTGAAACGTTTATGGGTAAATGTAATGCGAGTGGTTTCCGGTGACTAGTCAAAGCTATCAAGTCTGTGTGTACTGATGGCTGCTGCATACTGTTTATCTCAATAAATAAGGGGTGTTTAAAAAGAAAAAAAAAGTCCTCTAAACAGAACTGCGACAAACCATTCAATGTGTAGTGGCC
Organism: Ranitomeya imitator; assembly: GCF_032444005.1. Classification (NCBI taxonomy): domain Eukaryota; kingdom Metazoa; phylum Chordata; class Amphibia; order Anura; family Dendrobatidae; genus Ranitomeya; species Ranitomeya imitator. The sequence goes on from NC_091282.1 coordinate 403,855,576, forward strand.
CCTGACTAGTACTGTAGATTAACTTCTATTCTTTTGAAGGAGCCGATCTGCAGTACTCATCATCAGCCGCTACACAATGAAAGAAGCTGCGCAGTGCGACTGCATTCAATGAGCCGGATGTCAGACCACCACTGATCAGATATTAATGACCTCGTCTAAGAATATACCATCCAGAATAATATATGACTGGAAATCCGCTTTAACTCTGGCGCCAGGCCATGAATGCAGAGCAGATGGCACCCAAGAGGTTAAGAGAGCTCTCATATGTATACACAAGAGCTTTAATGGTTACTGGATTTAGACTGAGGGCCAACTGATATGGCAACTTTCTATAGTAAAAGTGAGAAGAGCAGTCACCTACCTTAAACTGTAAGTAGTGCACTGGTGGAGGTGTGATAACACTGTTGAATGGTGAAAATCTGTGCTCATACCGAACTTGCTCACTGTCCAACTCAAACTTGGGTTTTCTCACTTTTCCATCCATGTCAAATGCAATCATTGTCTATAGCAGCAGGTAATATTGAAAGCTTTTAGTTAGTTTTGTTTATTTTATTTTTTTGCATAGTAGGAAAAAAAATTCTATACATACACACCAGCACATATACATCTAGTATCATCATAATCATACAGATCAATTGTAAAATAATTATATCAGGCCAGTTTAACGAAAGTGAACGTCGTAACAACATAGCCTAAAAAAAGAAAGGGTTTTTGGTTGTTTCCTTGCAACTCCATCGTATTTTTTCCCCATTTTACAGTACAACAATTGTTTAAATGAATGGTTAAATTCAAAACTACAACTTGTCTCCACCACATACATATACACACACCACGTCTCCAGGGGTTAAGCAGAATAATTATATTACAAAACCTGAGCAACAGTTCAGACAGCAAATCAAATACGGTTATTTTTGCGATTCCACTGAAGCTCTGAAGTTCATACAGGGGGCTCGAAACTTTTTTAGAAAGTAACAAAAATGTACACCAACATGTTTTGCGCTTACCTTGTACATTCCTGCACACATGTTCTGATATGCTTGGCTGAGCGTTATTTCCCTGTTCAATGGACGAACTGTAACATAAAAGCTGAATTTACTAGGTCAGAACTGTAAAGTTCATTTCAGTTTCCAGACCTGCAGGGATATCGGCCTACAAATGCAATTCTGGAAGCTGAAATGACTCAGTTATTTGCCACTGGAGGGGGACATACAAGGGAAAGTTCTCACAGGCTTTGTTACCCATCAGTACCTTTCTTTTTCTTTTTGGCCTTTTTACTGCTACGTCCTTTCTGTTGTTCTTCCATTATGCGCTCCTCAGCCATTTGCGAACTGTCTGCCCGACTAAGTGTGGACATCAGCCAAGCATAAAGGAATTCAGAAAGATACCTAGATACAAAAAAAAAAAAAATGTGCGTCATATAAACATTTCCATTCTATAATAAAACATTAAGCATTTGTGTAATATATGGTACTTTGTTTTTCGATAAGAATTCAACATGCTTTCATATTCTGATATAGATGTAAAGCCAATTACAAGGAACAGACACTAATGGATCAAAATTTTAAGGGGGTTGGCCACTACTTTTCTTTTAGTTGATGGCCCATCGTTAGGATAGGCCAAAAATATCTGTTGCTTAGTGGGGGTGTGACCCGATACCAGCACAGACTTAAGTTCTGTTATGCTCCAGAAACACAGCAGCGCCACCATCAAAACTATAGCACGAAAGAATAGGGGATGGATCAGAACTGCAAAGCCATAGCCACTATATAAATGACTGAGCTGCTGTGTTCCACAACAGTTGATCGGCGAACCTTTTGGGTGCCGCACCCACACCAATCATATATTGATGACCTATCTTAAGGCTAGGCCATCAATATACAGTAAAAGTAAACCAGATCGGGTCCAAAGTGTCTCAGTAGGCCTCATTTCAGTGAATGGTCCCATTGGGGGTTTTGTCAGAATGCTCTTTTTTGGGGGGAATTTTCAACAGAAACCTCAAGGTAAGTAAGCAGCGAACAGCACAGGATAAATGTGAACCAGGCCACATACTGATTTTTGGGAGGCAGAACAAACAAATAAACAGTAGTTCAACAATTATTTTTATTTACCTTTTGATCATCATATGGTACATGTGCAGCGCCCCAGAGTCCTGGTCGTTGCAGTAATGTCGCTCTGCCACTAAGGGGAGTGATGTTATGTCTGATTGCACTAAAGGAGTTCACCTGACCAGTTATCACAAGCACACATTACACTTCACACTCTGGCCACTAGGGAGAGCAAAAGGCACTATGTATTAGGCCACTCCTCACACTGGTAAAACTAGGGGTCCGATAGAAAGTTAGATGAGAACGTAGCCTGGGAGAGTCCAGGGAGGACCTGTCAGGGGTGGGTTCCTGACAGGGGCCTAGCAGAAAGAGTAGAAAGGGATGGAACCGCGCCTGCACTACCTTGCGGCGGTATCCTAAGAAAGGACACGAAGAGAAGGATATTGTGGAAAAGTGAGAAACGAGATCAAAGCACAAAGGAGAGCCAGTAGGAGTCGTGCCCCGAGAACGGCAACATCCTACTGAGGCGCGTAGCCGGTGACCGGAACACCGAGGAAGTAACTGACTTCAAGCATTACTTCAAATACCGCAGGACAGTTGATTATAGGTTGGCTGTCTACCATACATCACCTAAGAAGACGTAGGGGGCAAGCGTGGAGAGGGGCGTCTCTAGGGTCCCAGAATAGCTCCGAGCCTTACCGTCAAACGGGTGCGTCCTATCCAGATAAACTTGGGGGACGGAGAGAGAGAGAAAGAACGAACACGAGAGTTGTGAGGACTATCCTAAATGCTCAGCAGGGAAGAACTACAACACAGGCGCTAGTGGTAGGCACTGATTTCCACCTGCAAAGGGAACTCTGGATGTGCCTTCGGACCGGCCGGTCTCAGACAGCCCAGTTAGCAGTGCTCTGGATTGAGGATCCTGAAGTCTTCAGTAAAAGGTAAAGAGACTGCAACCCTGTGTCCTCGTTATTAACTGCGCCTCACACCATCACCACCTACACTACTGGGAAGCCCTGGGGATATACTTCACCTGTGGGAAGGTATACCATCTAGCTGCCATCACATCACCCCAGTGGACCCCAAGCAGCGTCGGTCACCCTGACCGAATACCACAGGTGGCGTCACGAAACCTTAGCCGACTTTCATCACCCCCTTTCATTGGACGCCCCTTAGCAGGGTCACGGACCGGGTCCAGCCACCGTGACAACCCTAGAACTGAGACAGAGAGGACCGGTACCGAGTAACCCGTGGCCCTGTGTCTGGGGGCGCTCCACATGTGATAAAACAAGTTTATTCTTTTAAATCAGTAAGACTACATTGATACCAGATTTATATTATTTTTTTATGGTTTTCAAAAAAAAGTGATTTTTGTGCACTCACTGTAAAATCCTTTTCTCCGAGCCAATCATTGGGGGACACAGGACCATGGGTGTTATGCTGTTGCCACTAGGAGGACACTAAGTAAACACAGAAAGAATAGCTCCTCCCCTGCAGTATACACCCTCCTGCTGGCTCTCAGTGATCCAGTTTGCTAACAAAGCAGTAGGAGCTTAATATTTAACAAGGATGAACTATGCCAAAACCAAGATAACTCAAAAAAACCAAAGCCAATAGGCTAACAGGGTGGGTGCTGTGTCCCCCAAAAGGAAATCTCCTTTTCTCCTACGCCTCATTGGGGGACAGAAGACGTTCTAAAGCAGTCCCTGGGTGGGAAACAATTAACTGCAATTGCTGCTTGTACCCACAAGTTACAGATGCAGCACAGCCGCCTGCAAAATTAGTCTGCCGACGGTCGCATCTGCCGAGGCCCGTGAGTGAATATGGTAATGTTTTGTAAAGGTATGCAGGCTGGACCAAGTCGCAGCCTTACAAACTTGTGCTGCCAAAGCTTGGTGCCGGATGGCCCAAGATGCACCCTCTGACCGAGTGGAGTGAGCCTTAATCCCTGCTGGGACAGGAAGACCTCTGACTCGGTAGCACTCTTGAATAGCCGAACGAATCCATTTGGCTATTGTCGCCTTGGAAGCGGGAAACCCTTTCCTCGGTCCTTCCAGGAGCACGAATAGGGCATCTGACCTGCGGAAAGACGCTGTCCGCGAGATATATCTCCTAAGAGCTCTCACTAAATCCAGTGTGTGAAGGGCCTTCTCGATACGATGGACTGGTGCCGGACAGAGTGACGGTAAGACAATCTCCTCATTGAGATGAAAAGAGGATACAACTTTCGGTAGAAAAGAGGGGGATGTCCTCAAAACCATCTTATCCTGATGAAAATTCAGGAACGGAACTTGAGAGGACAGAGCCGCCAGCTCGGAGATTCGTCTAATAGAGGTGACCGCAACCAGGAAAGCCACTTTCCATGATGGAAGAGACAGGGAAACCTCCTGTAGAATTTCGAAAGGAGCTTGTTGCAAAACTCCGAGGACCAGATTAAGATCCCATGGTTACAACGGCATCCTATAGGGGGGCGCCCGATGGGAGACTCCCTGAATAAACGTCTTGACCTGTAATCTGTTGGCAATCCTGCGTTGGAAAATAACAGCCAGGGCTGAGATCTGCCCCTTGAGAGAACCAAGGGCGAGACCCAAGTCCAAACCCGTTTGTAAGAACTCAAGAATGGAAGGGATGGAAAAATGTAGAGGAGAATGTCCTCGGTCGCTACACCAAGAAAAGAAAGTCTTCCAAGTGCGATGATAGATACGCATAGATGTAGGCCTTCTAGCGCTGATCATGGTAGCTATGACTTTTGGAGAGAAACCTGCCTGGGTTAGGACCCAGGACTCAACGGCCATGCCGTCAAACACAGGGCCTCTGAGTTCTGGTGGTAAAAAGGGCCTTGAGATAGCAGATCTGCGCGAATCGGTAATCGCCAGGGAACGTCGGCAACTAGTTGAACTAGTTCCGCGTACCATGCCCGGCGCGACCAATCTGGCGCTATCAGGATCACCGGTGCCCTCTCTGCTCTGATTTTCCTGATGACTCTCGGCAGGAGAGGAAGCGGGGGGAAATATGTACGGAAGCCGAAAATGATGCCACGGAAGTACAAGAGCGTCTGCCCCGATGGCTGCTGGATCGTGGGACCGAGCTATGAAGTTGGGAACCTTGGAGTTCAGCCGTGAGGCCATCAGATCCACGTCCGGGGTTCCCCAGTGACAGCAGATCTGGTGGAAGATCTCCGGATGGAGAGACTACTCCCCTGAGTCGAGGCATTGCCGACTGAGGAAGTCTGCCTCCCAATTGTCCACTCCCGGGATGTGAACCGCAGAGATCATTGAACGGTTTTCCTCGGCCCATCGTAGAATATGGCCTACCTCTGTCATGGCCGCCCTGCTGCGGGTTCCTCCTTGGCGGTTGATGTATGCCACTGCAGTGGCGTTGTCGGACTGAATCCTGATTGGGCGACCTGCTAGGAAGGGATTGAACTGGAGAAGTGCCAGCCTGATCGCCTGGATTTCCAAGATGTTGATTGGAAGGCGTGATTCCTGGGGGGACCAGTGGCCCTGAGCAGTGTGATGAAGGAACACCGCTCCCCAGCCTAGAAGACTGGTGTCTGTCGTCACAACCAGCCAGTGTAGTGGAAGAAAAGACTTCCTTTGATTTAGCGAGGATTTCAATGTCCACCACCTGAGAGACTGTGACTCGCTGGGGAAGGAGGAACCGACGGTCTAGGGAGAACGGGTTCCTGTCCCAAACCGCCAGGAGGGCATGCTATAGGGAACGGAGGTCTAGTTGGGTAAATGGAACCGCCTCCATAGCTGCTACCATCCTGCCGAGGACTCTCATACTGAAGCGCAGAGAGTGAGAGCGAGGCTAAGAGAGTTTCCGAGCTTCTCGCTGTAAGACAGATCTTTTCCGGGGGGAGAAGAACCAACCCCCCGGACGAGTCGATTATCATTCCTAGAAAGGAAATTCGCTGAGCCGGTACTGGTGAAGATTTTTTGAAGTTTATCTTCCAACCCAGGCGAGAAAAGGTATCTATTGTGATGGCCACGGCTTCCTTGCAGGAGCGGAAAGAGGGGCCTTTGATGAGGATATCGTCTAAGTACGGAAGCGCCACCACACCTCGGGTGTGGAGTATGGCCACGGCAGCCGCCATGACCTTGGTGAATACCCTGGGGGCGGTGGCAAGACCCAAGGGCAGAGCAACGAATTGGAAGTGATCTTCCTGAACTGCGAAGCAAAGAAACCTTTGGTGAGAAGGTAAAATAGGAATGTGGAGGTATGCGTCCTGGATGTCTATAGACGCCAGGAACTCGCCTTTTTCCATGGAGGCGATGACAGAACTAAGCGATTCCATCCGGAACCGTCGCACCCTGACAAACTTGTTCAGCAGTTTTAGGTCCAGTATGGGCCGTACTGTACCGTCCTTCTTTGGAACAATGAAGAGGTTTGAATAAAAACCTTGAAACCTTTCGTTTTCAGGGACCGGGACAATAACTTCTTTTCTCACAGAGCTTATAGCTTTGAAGAACTCTAATGCTTTTGCCCTGGGGGAAGACAGGAAAAAACGGTTTGGAGGACGAGATAAGAGATCTATCTTGTATCCGGAGGACACTAGATCGCGGACCCACTCGTCGTGAACGAGCCACGCGGCACTGGAGGAAAGCAGGCGGCCGCCTACCTTGAGGGTGTCCCCCGGATACCGGCTGTCTTGGCCTGCCTCTCCATGAAAGGGAAGGCTTAAAAGAGGTCTGTGAACCCCTGTCTCCACGTTGTGCCCGGCCAGAACCAGGAGATGTGGAAGTAGAGGACCAGTTTGAGTAGTAACAAAAAAAATCGAGACCGAGCCTGTGGTTGCGGGTTCCGAAAGGGCCGAGAGGGTCTCTGTTGAAGAAATTTACTCTTCCCTCCTGTGGCATCAGAAATTAACTGGTTGAGCTTTTCGCCAAAAAGGCGACCGCTCTGATATGGGAGAGAAGTCAATGACTTTTTAGAAGTAGAATCAGCACGCCAGTCTCTGAGCCATAAGGACCTCCGGATGGTGATGGCATTGGCTGCTGCATGAAAATCACAGTCAGCGGCATCCAGGGACGCGGTCACTACAAAATCACCAGCTCTGGCTATCTCAGTAGCGAGGTCTGCTATCTCGGGGGGAAGATTGGTATCCAGTACTGCTGAAGACAAGACCTCAGCCCAGTGGGTCAAAGCCTTAGCCACCCACGTAGCGGCAAAAAACGGAAAGAGTGCGGCCACTGAGGCTTCAAAAGTAGAACGCGCAATATTGTTGATCTGACGATCGGTTGGATTTTTAATAGAGGCGCCCTCCGAGGAGGATAAAACAGATTTCGTAGCCAGGTGCGAAATCGGAGCATCTACTGGGGGAGATTGTGACCAATCTTTTCTTAGATCCTGGGCAAAGGGATATTTGGACTCCATGGGCTTCTGCCCTGTGAATCGTTTATCTGGACGGATCTTGTGAGATTCAACAATTTGCTTAAACTCGGGATGAGTGGCAAACACTCTGTGAGCTCGTTTGCTCCTCTTAAAGGACACGGCATAATCCGTTATAGATAAAGGTTCCTCCTCAAGTCTCAAAGCCTTATTCACTGACTCAATTAGAGAGTCGAGAGTCTCCTGATCGTGATGATATTCCTGATCTAGGGACATGTCAGAATCGTCCTCTGAAACAGGTTCTCTACTAGCCCCAATGGAAGGGGAGCGAGAAATGGAGCTCTCAGAACCCGAATCCGGGTGATGGTCTGGGAATATGGCACGAGTCCTTTTCCTGGAAGAGTGAGAACTCCTTGGCAAGGTACGACCCCTGGAGTACGAGGGGTTCTGACCATCGTAAGCGTTGTCCGTATTAGTGCCCTGGTTAGAGGAAGGGTCTCGGAACGAGTCTAACGCTTTTGCCAGGGATGTCATAGACCGGGAAAGGGAGGTAGCTCACTCAGGGGGACTAGGCTCACTGGGTTCAGTATCAGCAACAGGTGGTTCCTGAGCCGTCACCGGTTCACAAGCTGTGCATAATGCAGTATTGTGACCCTGGGGTAATGATACCTTACAGGAGGTACATGCAGCGAAAAATACAGTGTGGGTTTTCCCAGACTTTTTGTGAGGCTTTGGTTGAGACATAGTAAAGCCTGGAGGAAAGCGCTTACTAGCAGGAGAAGGGTTAAGCTATGCTTCTGCAGCTTACCCAGGTCCTGTGTCTTGAGTCCCCAGGGCAGTGTAGGCAGAGAAAAAACGCTAGTCCTGAGGGCTGTGATAGGAAACGCTGAAGCAGTGCTGCAGCATCAGGGCTGTGGGTGTCCCAAGATGGCCGCCGAGACCAGGAAGTGGGAGCTCATCACAGGTAACGAGAAGAGCCAGGAAAAGTGGGCGGAGCTAACTGCCGGTAGGCGTGGCCCAAACGCCGACCTGTATTGAGGGAATTTTTTTTTTTACTTCTCTGCAGCTAATGTTGCTATTGGCGCCAACATTAGCTGCACTCCTTTGTGGGGTTGCCGCACTATGGACCACCCACGGACACAGGCTTAAGGTGCGGACCTCCCATACCCCGGGGACCAGGACCCCCCAGCACCTCGGCCCCCGCAGTGTACTCACGGTAGATGCTGTGGGCCGGCGCTCAATCCCCCGTCACTATAGTCAGGGAGGGGGTGAAGAGCTTCTGCCGCCATGCGTCAGCCGCTATATCAATGGTGATGCAGAGGGGGGCTGCACGGACGCCATATATATCATGTCCGGCTATGCACCTGGCTCCAGGAGAGGTAGATGGGGGGCTACTCCATGTGGTCGCCTGCTATGGAGGGGGGAGATCGGAACGCAAAGGAACCATCGCTCGTAAAGTGAGCTCAGGGCTGGCATCCAACGTTGCAGGAAAGGATACGGGAGGGACGCTCCACGTACTTGCCTGTTGATGGTTCGAGGGAGATCGGAACCTAGAAAGGATCCGTCGCCCCCCATTTGCTCCGTTAAGGAAAAAAATAGAATAAAAATAAAAACGTTGGGGTCTGAAAGCAGACCCAAGTGCCTCCTACAGACACTAAGCAAGAACTGGTTCACATAGAGCCAGCAGGAGGGTGTATACTGCAGGGGAGGAGCTATTCTTTCTGTGTTTACTTAGTGTCCTCCTAGTGGCAGCAGCATAACACCCACGGTCCTGTGTCCCCCAATGAGGCGTAGGAGAAAATTGTTTTAAAGACCCATGATTTGAGAGCTATATTAGAGCTGTACGGTGGCCTGGTTTTTTTGGGGGGTTTTTTTTTTGTAAGGAGGGTTGGAGATTTTATTTGTACAATTTTGGGGTACATAACATTTTTTAATCGCTTTCTATTCCAATTGTTGAGAGGCAGAGCGAACAAAAAAAATAATTCATGAATTGTGTTTTTTTTTTATTTTTTTATTTTTTTTATTTATGCCATTATAAAGTAAAAGTGATAAGAGTTTTGTTCTGGAGATCACTTATAGGTTTTCCCTGCAGCCTCTCACTTCAACTAATCAGGGCGAGGGAAGGGCAGATAACAGCACGTTCATTGTAGGCAGTGTCATCATCACTCCCTGGCGCATTAATTAACAGCCTGCTCTGCAGCATAAGCAGAGCAGGCTGTCAGTGAAGGAGCAGGCAGAGTGATAATAGCACGCACACAGTATAATGAGTGGTGACTGTTACTGATCCCTGCACTGCCCCAATGACTGCAAGTGAGCGGAAGCAAGGAGTACATAACTACATTTTCTCCCTGTAAGCGCTGCTCCAGTAAGTCTGCCAGACATGATTTAAATGTTTTTAGAGGTGATTAGTTCCCTTTAATAAAGATTATGCAAAAGTGATAGCAGACAAGCAAATAGGGCCTTTATGCCCTTACTTGTCAAATATACACCCGAAAGCACAGGTAAGTAGCACAGGTACAGTCTGTGAGCGAATGCACAAAATATAACTGAAATTTGTATTACCGTATTTTTCCGACTATAAGACACACTTTTCCCCAAAAAAAATTGTGAGGAAAATGGGGGGTGCGTCTTATAGTTAGAATGCAGGCTTACCGGTTGGTTGTGGCAGTGGTGTGGCGGCGGCAGAGATGCGGGGATGATGAGGAGCGGTATGGCGTGAGCAGAGTCCCTTCCACAGGTGAGGTGACGCTGCGGCCCAGTATCCAAGGCAAGTAGCAGAGCCGGGTGAATCACAGCTTTCTCGGTGGCGGCGGCCATCTTCCTGAGGCCGCCCGTGTGCAGATTGAGTGATTGAGTTCTCTGCTTCCCGGGGCTTCAGGAAAATGGCCGCGGGTGCTCAGATTGAGATCGCGGCGGCCATTTTCCTGAAGCCGAGTTCGCAGATTGAGATCTTGGCTTCAGGAAAATGGCCGCCGCGATCTCCATCTGTGCACGAGCTGCTTCCCACGGCCATTTTCCTGAAGCCCCAGGAAGCAGATCACACAATCTGCGCACACACAGCCTCAGGAAGATGGCCGTCGCCACCGAGAAACCGGTGATTAAACCGGCTCTGCTGCTCAAGTTGGATACCGGGCCGCGGTGCCACCTAACCTGAGAAGGTGACCGCACCTCTGCCGCCTCCACACCACTGCCGCACCCCCCATGGACGCCAGGCTGCGGCGTTGCCCACCTAAGGAGGAAGGGACCCTGCCCAGTTGCACACCGTACCACCCACCACGCCTCAGCATCACCGTACCTCTGCCGACACCATGCCTCCCTGTGACCCTGCTCTGCCACCGCCAGCCCTCAGGTAAGACAACTTAAATTCGGACAAAAAGACAGACCCCCATCTTATAAAAAATCTTTTTTTCTGCAATTTTCACCGCAAATTTGGGGTGCGTCTTATAGTCTGAAAAAAACGGTACTTTTCATGTATTACAGAAGAGTGAATGATACTTATGTCTAGAGTTTTATGACATCTCTATACATACACGATATATAACAAGAAGTGACTTACCAATAGATGTAGTAGTACTCATGCATGCTGTAAAGTTCCAGTTCAAAACCACTCAGTAAATACTGGATCATAATTCGCAAATTATGATAAAGCACCCAAGTGCCCAAACATGCTAAGTGTTGTCTCTGTGGTTCCTGTTTTAATAGCATACTGTGAAGAGCAGCGTCCACCTTCTCGGCCTAGCCATAACCATTACAAAAAAAAAAAAATTAATAATGAACCAATTGAGTTGCAACTTTTAAAGGTAGCAATATTTAAGTTTATAGTGTACAACTATCCTTGCCTTCACCCCATCCAAAGATTCCTGTAAATAAATGTATCGTCCCTCCCTTTATGAGCTGTATGTTTAGAGCTAAGGCCGCCACCATGCATGAGCAATTATAGGCATGAGGCATGTCCCACCATCTACAGCGGGACTGGCTGTAGTCCACAACATGGAGTCAGGGAGAACTCCCATGCCAGCCATTTAATGCTAACTGCACCATCTTAGTGATTTACAGAAGCGGTGTCTTTTGTTTTGTTTTTACCAGCCCACTTGCTGAAGTAACCATACTGAGCAGGATGCAAAGAGTGCAAGTTTCAGGGGAAAAAAAAAATTAAAGTAACAAAAAAAAAGTTATGTTCACTAAATTCCTTACTAAGACAATATACTTGTTTGGTGTAATGGCTTCTGTAATATAAATACTAATTTAAAAAAAAATCTAGAATCTATATATATGGCAATAGCAGATAGAAAAAAAATTATCCAGTACATCAGCCATATGCGATCTATTACATAAGGTGGCCATTAGTCAGATATAACACTTGGGTATACAAGCAGGATAGAATATCTGAAAAGTAGAATGCTATTATAAATGGCAACTAAGGAAGGAATAAATACCTCATCTTGTAATGTTGCAAAATCTTCCAGGATGTGACCAAGTTTGTCCCTCTGGCGAGCTCTGTTGTGACCATGAATCTGAATTAAGCTACAAAAAGGCTGAAACAAGAAAACTGGAATCAATGGTCTCAGACTTCTCAGAAGATGTACTGTATTTTTCGGACTATAACGCACCTGAGTATAGGCTGTTATCAAGCTTTATACAACCAAACATAAAACAAAAATTATTTAATACTAAATACAACTTGCTTATTGGTTTAAGTAAGAGGGGCTAACATTACTACATGGTCTAGTCTGTTGGGGTCATTATTTTTTTACTACTATGATAAGAATCTGCAGTGGCAAAGCAAATTGTTTTCCTGTTAATAGAACAGATGTAAAAGTCTTTAGGGCTAAAGTGACAGCTACCACAAGTTATAATCCATAATACTGGATAGTCATGTGAGGGTGAACATTCATCTCTATTGTAACAGTGACTAGCTTAATAAATACTGTATCATACACCAGAGCAGCTCACTAGCTCCCGAATAGGAGTGCCATAGAAAAATTAAAATCTGTAGGACATCTCCGGAAGGGAGAAGAGCTGACAATTCAAACATGAAAGCAGGACCTTACATTGAAAATATGGGGAAGTCAGAAAAAACAATTAAAACAGCAGGAGCTCCCAGCAGTGTCCAGTTAGTTAAAAGGGAAAAATCATTTCCGGGAACCAGATACCAAAATAAGATCTGTTTACACAGAGGTGTAAATGCATTAGGACCCGTAGAAGCGCCTGTGTGCGCGAAACGGCAGTCGTCCGTCATCCTCCACACCCCTCACTGCTAAGTTTGTCCATGTTGTGAATAAAGGATTAGAATCTACAGGCCGGTGAGTGCGTTCCATTTCTCTTCTCTTCTTGTTTTGGACATTATATGATTGAATTTCTGCTGGATACTGCACCCAACCTTTTTCTAGAAGGGTTCATCACAGCACTGCAGCATTGGTCAGCAACTGGATATGCGGTTTTAAGATAACGCAGCTGTGCGGACGTGCTGCTCTTACATGAATCCATTTTGCTTTTGTCGCCTTGGAAGCGGGAAACTACTTCCTTCGCCCTTCCGGGAGCACAAACAGGGCATCCACCTGCAAAGGACGCCGTCCGCGAGACGTATCTCTTGAGAGCTCTCACTAAATCCAGTGTGTGGAGGGCCTTCTCGATGCAATGTACTGGTGCCGGACAGAGAGACGGTAAGACAATCTCCTGATTGAGATGAAAGGATGAGACAACTTTTGGCAAAAAGGACAGGGATGTTCTCAAAACCACCTTATCTTGATGAAAATTCAGGAACGGAACTTGACAAGACAGAGCCGCCAGCTCCGAGACTCGTCTAATGGACGTGTCCGCAACCAGGAAGGCAACCTTCCATGAAAGAAAGGGAAGGGAAACCTCCTGTAGTGGGTCGAAAGGAGCTTCTTGCAAGACTCCGAGGACCAGATTAAGGTCCCATGGTTCCAACGGCATCTTATAGGGCAGCACCCTATGGGAGACTCCCTGAATGAACGTCTTCACTTGTAATCTGTTGGCAATCCTACGTTGCAACAGAACGGACAGGGCTGAAATCTGCCCCTTGAGAGAACTAAGGGCGAGACCTAAGTCCAAACCCGTTTGTAAAAATTCAAGGATGGAAGGAATGGAAAATTCAAGAGGAGAACGTCCCTGGTCGTTGCACCAGGAAAAGAAGGTTTTCCAAGTGCGATGATAAATGTGCATAGACGTAGGCTTTCTAGCGCTGCTCATGGTAGAGATGACTTCCGGAGAGAAACCTGCCTGGGTTAGAACCCAGGACTCAACGCCCATGCCGTCAAACACAGGGCCTCAGAGTTCTGGTGGTAAATGGGGCCCTGTGATAGCAGGTCTGCGCAATTCGGTAATCGCCAGGGAGCATCGGCGACTAGTTGGACTAGTTCCGCGTACCAAGCCCGGCGCGGCCAATCTGGCGTAATCAGGATTACCGGTACTCCCTCCACTCTGATCTCCTTGATGACTCTCGGCAGTACGGGGAGCGGGGAAATATGAACGGAAGCTGAAAATGATGCCACGGGAGTAGGAGTGCATCTGCCCCGATTGCTGCTGGATCGTGGGACCGAGCTATGAAGTCGGGAACCTTGGAATTTAGCCGTGAGGCCATCAGATCCACGTCCGGAGTTCCCCAACGACAGCAGATCTGGTGGAAGATCTCTGGATGGAGAGACCACTCCCCGCAGTCGGGCCTTGACGACTGAGGAAATCTGCCTCCCAATTGTCCACTCCCGGGATGTGAACCGCAGAAATCATTGAGCGGTTTTCCTCAGCCCAATGGAGAATGTAGCCTACCTCGTTCATGGCTGCCATGCTGCAGGTTCCCCCTTGTTGGTTGATGTATGCCACTGCAGTGGCATTGTCGGACTGAATCCTGATGGGACGACCCGCCAGGAAGGGATGGAATTGGAGAAGAGCTAACCTTATTGCCCGAATTTCCAAGATGTTGATCGGAAGGCGTGATTCCTGAAGTGACCAGCGGCCCTGAGCAGTGTGATGTAAGAACACCGCTTCTCAGCCTAGAAGACTGGCATCTGTTGTCACAACTAGCCAATGTACTGGAAGAAAAGACTTCCCTTGATTCAGGGAGGACTTTAATGTCCACCACCTGAGAGATTGTCTGACTCAGTGGGGAAGGAAGAACCGACGGTCGAGGGAGAACGGGTTCCTGTCCCAAACAGCCAGGAGGGCATGCTGTAAGGGACGGAGATGTAATTGGGCAAATGGAACCGCCTCCAAGGCTCCTACCATCTAGCCGAGGACTCTCATACTGAAGCGCAGAGAGTGAGTGCGAGGTTGAGAGAGCTTCCCGCTGTAAGGCTGAGATCTTTACCCGGGGAAGAAGCACCAACTCCTGGGACGAGTCCAGTATCATTCCTAGAGGGGAAATTCGCTGAGCAGGTACTGGGGGAAGATTTTTTGAAGTTTATCTTCCAACTCAGGCGAGAAAGAAAATCTATTGTGATGTTCACAGCCTCCTGGAAGGCGCGGAAAGAGGGGCCTTTGATGAGGATATCGTCTAGATACGGTAGAACCACCACGCCTCGGGTGTGAAGGATGGCCACGACGGCCGCCATGACCTTGGTGAATACCCTGGGAGCGGTGGCGAGGCCGAAGGGCAAAGCAACGAATTGGAAGTGTTGTTCCTGAACTGCGAAGCGAAGGAACCTCTGGTGAGAAGGGAAAATTGGAATGTGGAGATATGCGTCCTGGATGTCTATAGACGCCAGGAACTCGCCTTTTTCCATGGAGGCGATGACAGAACGAAGCGATTCCATTCAGAACCGTCGTACCCTGACAAACTTGTTCTGCAGTTTTAGGTCCAGTATGGGCCGTACTGTACCGTCCTTCTTTGGAACAATGAACAGGTTTGAATAAAACCTTGAAACCTTTCGCTTTGAGGGACCGGGATAATAACCCCGTCTTTTAGAGAGCTTATGGTCTGGAAGAACTCTGATGCCTTTGCCCTGGGAGGAGAAGACAGGAAAAAGCAATTTGGTGGAAGAGAGGAGAATTCTATCTTGTATCCGGAGGACACTAGGTCGTGGACCCATTCGTCGTGAACGACCGAGAGCCACGCGTCGCTGAAGGAAAGCAGGCGGCCGCCTACTTTGATTGTGTCCCCCGGATACCACAGGGAGACATTGTGGGAGATCTGCCCGGTCTGGACCCCCTGGATCCTGACTACCTAGGCCTGCCTCTCCATGAAGGGGAAGGTTTGTAAGAGGTTTGGGGACCTCTATCCTTACGTTGTGTCCGGCCGGGTCCTGAAGATGTGGAAATAGAGGATCAATTTGAGTTGGAACAAGGAGGGGGGAAAAAAAAAAAAAAAAAAAAAAAATCGGGACCGAGCCTGCTGTTGCTAGTTCAGAAAGGGCAGAAAGGGTCTCTGTTGTGGTAGAAATTTACTCTTCCCTCCAGTGGCGTCGGAAATTAATTGATCAAGTTTTTCGCCAAAAAGGCGATCGCTCTGATGTGGTAAAGAAGTCAATGACTTTTTGGAAGCAGAATCCGCACACCAGTCCCTGAGCCATAAGGACCTCCAAATGGTGATGGCATTTGCTGCTGCTTGAGAAGCGCAGTCAGCGGCATCCAGAGATGCGGTCAGTAGAAAATCCCCAGCTCTGGCTATCTGAGTAGCAATGTCTGCTACCTCGGGGGGAAGATTGGTATCCAGAACAGCTGAAGACAAGACCTCAGCCCAATGGGTCATAACCTTAGCCACCCACGTAGCGGCAAAAGATGGAAAGAGTGCAGCTGCTGAGGCTTCATAAGCTGAACGAGCCATATTGTCGATCTGACGATTGGTGGGGTCTGGGGACAAGGCATGAGTCCTTTTCCTGGAAGAGCGAGAGCTCCTTGGTAAGGTACGACCCCTAGTGTACAAGGGGTTCTGATCATCGGAAGCGTTGTCCGTAAGAGTGCCCTGGTTAGAGGAAGGGTCTCGGAACGAGTCTAACGCTTTGGCCAGGGATGCCATAGACTGGACAAGGGGGACTAGGCTCACTGGGTTCGGTATCAGTAACAGGTGGTCCCTGAGCAGTCACCGGGGTTCACAAGCTGAGGAAAACGCAGTATTGTGACCCCAGGGTAGAGATACCTTAAAAGAGGTACAAGCAGCAAAAAAACAGTGTGGGTTTTCCAAGACTTTTTGTTAGGCTTTGATTGAGACATAGTGTAGCCTTGAGGAGAGCGCTTATTAGCAGGGGAAGGGTTAAGCTATGTTTCTGCAGCTTACCCAGGTCCTGTGTCTTGAGTCCCCGGGGGAGGTCCGCAATGTGTCCACCAATATCACTAATCCCTGAAGCTGTGATTCAGAACGCTGGAGCAGCGCTGCAGCATCAGCCCTGTGGGTGTCCAAAGATGGCCACCGAGATCAGGAAGAGAAGGCGCTTCTCGCAGAACGAGAAGTGCCAGAGAGAGTGGGCGGCGGTAACCGCCGGTGGGTTTAGCCAACGTTCCGGCCTGGATGAGAGAAAAGCCGGGGGCTAAATTTTAAGCTTGCGGTTGCAGCCTGGCGCGCCGCGGCTGCTATTTTTGCCCCACACACCCAGGCTTTAAGATATATGCGGACCTCCCTTATCCCAGGGACCAGGACCTCCCAGCGTCTTGGCCCCTGCAGGTGAACTCACAGTAGATACGGTGGGCCGGTGCTCAATCACCATCGTCATAGTCAGGGAGGGGGTGGAGAGCTTCTGCCGCCTTCCATCATCCGCTATAACAGTGGTGATGCAGTGGGGGGCTGCACGGACACCATAAACATCACCTATGCACCTAGCTCCAGGAGAGGTAGATGGAGGGCTACTCCATATGGTCGCCTGCTATGGAGGGGGGAGATCGGAACGTGAAGGAACCATCGCCCGTAAAGTGAGCTCAGGGCTGGCATCCAACGGTGCAGGAAAGGGTACGGGGAGGGACACTCCGCATTCTTGCCGGTTGATGGTTCGGGGGAGATCAGAACCTAGAAAGGATCCGTCGCCCCCCATTCGCTCCGTTAAGGGAAAAATAGAATAAAAATAAAAATAAAAACGGTGGGGTCTGAAAGCAGACCCAAGTGCCTCCTACAGACACTAAGCAAGAACTGGTTCACTTGGAGCCAAGCAGGAGGGTGTATACTGCAGGGGAGGAGCTATTCTTTCTGTATTACTTAGTGTCCTCCTAGTGGCAGCAGCATAACACCCATGGTCCTGTGTCCGCCAATGAGGCGTAGGAGAAATTAGATATGTATAAAAAAGACGTTTTACACTTACCCGTACACAGTGGGTGACAAACGAATCTATGTAGTCTTTTGCTTGATGATTATTATACAAGCAGCATCTAAAAGATAAGAATACTATAAGCAAAACAGACAAAGCAAAGTGTCATTGTTACAAGTAAGCAAAAACCTGATAAAATACGTACTTAGAAGACAGGACAGGGGGACTCACAAAGGACCGCAATGCATCTTTTATCATGTCTTGCATTAGATGAGTTCCAAATACTTTTTTGTTATCAACTAAAAAAGTGGTCTATAGAATAAAAAGAGTAAATAAGAATCAGGAAAACAAATAACCAAATAATGCTTTCACTCCTCTCGTATGAGCCAGATGATGATGGTGATTTTCAATGGCCAGTATGCAATACTGCATTTTTCTGCAGGGATAATGATGGGCTACCAGTCAATCATCTGCAGAAGATCCAAACTAGAAAAATTTGATGATCTCAGGTGAACAGAACTTATCTACAACTGCATTAGGGAGGCTACACATAAGGAATATACAAGTGCCTCTCACTAAATTAGATCATCAAAAAGTTTATTTCAGTTCTTCATTACAAAAAGTTAATCTCATATTATATAACAGAGTCATTACAGAGTGATCTATTTCAAGTGTTAATTTCTGTTAATGTTGATGATTATGGCTTACAGCCAATGAAAACCCAAAAGTCATTATCTCAGTAAATTAGAATACTTTATAACACCAGCTTGAAAAATGATTTTTAAATCCGAAATGCTGGCCTACTGAAATGTATGTTCAGTAAATGCACTCAATACTTTGTCGGGGCTCCTTTTGCATCAATGCGGTGTGGCATGGAGGCGATCAGCCTGTGGCACTGATTAGGTGTTATGGAAGCTCAGGTTGCTTTCATAGCAGCCTTCAGCTCGTCTCCATTGTTGGGTCTGGTGTCTCTTCACCGTTCTCTTGACAATACCCCATAGATTCTCTATGGGGTGAAGGTCAGGCGAGCTTGCTGGCCAATCAAGCACAGTGATTTTGTTGTTTTTAAACCAGGTATTGGTACTTTTGGCAGTGTGGACAGGTGCCAAGTCCTGCTGGAGGATGAAATTTCCATCTCCAAAAAGCTTGACGGCAGAGGGAAGCATGAAGTGCTCTAAAATTTCCTGGTAAACAGCTGGACTGACTTTGGTTTTGATAAAACACAGTGGACCTACACCAGCAGATTGTGGAAACTTCACACTAGACCTCAAGCAGCTTGTATTGTGTGCCTCTCCACTCTTCCTCCAGACCTCGATTTCCAAATGAAACACAAAATTTACTTTCATATGAAAACAACACCTTGGACCACTGAGCAACAGTCCAGTTCTTTTTCTCCTTGGAACAGGCAAGACGCTTTTGGCGTTGTCTATTGGTCACGAGTGGCTTGACCCAAGGAATGCGACACTTGCAGCCCATGTCCTGGACATGTCTGTGTGTGGTGGCTCTTGAAGCAATGACTCCAGAAGCAGCAGTCCACTCCTTGTGAATCTCCCCCAAATTTTTTAATGGTCTTTTCTTAACTATCCTTTCAAGGCTGCAGTTATCCCAGTTGCTTGTGCACCCTTTTATACCACACTTTTTCCTTCTACTCAACTTTCCATTAATATGCTTGGAAACAGCACTCTGTGAACAGCCAGCATCTTTAGCAATGACCTTTTTTGTGGCTCACCCTCCTTGTGGAATGTGTCAATGACTGCCTTCTGGACATCTGTCAAGTCAGCAGTCTTCCCCATAATTGTGGAGCCTACTGAAACAGACTAAGGGACCTTTTTATACTCTTAGGAAGCTTTAGGTGTTTTTTTGCTAATTTTC
Source organism: Ranitomeya imitator (assembly GCF_032444005.1). NCBI lineage: Eukaryota > Metazoa > Chordata > Amphibia > Anura > Dendrobatidae > Ranitomeya > Ranitomeya imitator. Next base: position 403,875,017 of record NC_091282.1, read on the forward strand.
CTAATTTACTAAGAAAACGACTTCTGAATTGTCATTGCCTGCAAGCTATAATCAACATGAATAGAAAAAGACTTGACATAAATCACTCCGTCTGTATTGACTCTATATAATATATGAGATTCACTTTTTGTATTGAAGAACTGAAATAAATTAAACTTTTTGATGATATTCTAACTTCGTGAGAAGCACTTGTAAGTAGTGATTAGAATAGGACATTTTATACCTGCAAAAGCGATCTGGATAGTACACAAGGAGATTGCTCGCTGAATTCACAAAAGAAATCCTAAAAAAATAAATAAATAAAAGTTACGTAATGTCCATTAACCCCTTCACCCCCGAGACGGTTTTCACCTTCATGACTGGGCCTAATTTTACGATTCTGACCAGTGTCACTTTATGTGGTAATAACTCTGGAACACTTCAACAGATCCCGCTGAGTCTGAAATTTTTTTGGGGACAAATTGTACTTTAGGATTGTAGTAAAATTTCTTCGACATGACTTGCGTTTATTTGTAAAAAAAAAAATGAAATTTAGCAATTGGAAATTTTGCAAATTTCAAGCTTTTAATCTTAAACTTAAATCAGAGATTTATATCACACAAAATAGTTAATAATTAAAATTTCCCACATGTCAACTTTACATCAGCACAATTTTTTAAACATACTTTTTTGTAAGGTAGTTAGAAGGGTTAAAAAATGACCAGCGATCTCATTTCTCCAACAAAATTTAAAAATTTTTTTTTAGGGACCACATCACATTTGAAGTGTGTTTGGGGGGTCAATACGACAGAAAATACCCAAAAGTGACACCATTCTAAAAACTGCACCGCTCAAAGTGCTCAAAATCACATTCAAGATGTTTATTAACATTTCAGGTGCTTCACAGAAATGTTTAAAATGTGGAAAGAAAAAAAATTAACATTTAATTTTGTCACAAAAATGTTAATTTAGACCCAAACTTTTTTATTGGAACGGAAGAAATCCAGCGAGGGGCGGAGGTTACTAAAATAGGGATTTTTGTGTACTCACCGTAAAATCCTTTTCTCCGAGCCAATCATTGGGAGGCACAGACCGTGGTGTATGCTGCTGCCACTAGGAGGCTGGCACTAAGTGATACAAAGAAGTTAGCTCCTCCCCTGCAGTATACACCCTCCTGCTGGCTCTCAGCTAACCAGTTCGGTGCAAAAGCAGTAGGAGATCAATAATAACATATGAGCGTATAGCATGTCATATTATATATGAGAGTATAGCATGTCAGATTATAAAAAACAAGCATAAGCTAATAACAGGGTGGGAGCTGTGTCCCCCAATGATTGGCTCGGAGAAAAGGATTTTACGGTGAGTACACAAAAATCCCTATTTCTCCTTCGCCTCATTGGGGGACACAGAACCGTGGGACGTCCTAAAGCAGTCCCTGGGTGGGGACAACAATAGATCAGGCCCTGTGTAACCGCTACTTACAAGTGCGCCACTGCGGCCTGCAGAGTCCGCCTGCCCAGACTCACATCTGTGGATGTGTGGGAATTATAGTGCTTCAAGAATGCATGCGGACTGGACGAATCCGCAAGCTTGCAGGCGTGCCCTGCCGACGCCTGGTGCCTAGAACCCTCGATAGACAAGGAGATAGGCTGACATCTAGCACGGAAGGACTCCTGGATGGTGAAACGAATTCACCACGTTATCATGGCCGATGAAACGGTTAAACCCTTCCTGAAAATGTCAGGAAGCCTTCCTCTACCGTCAGGAAGCCCAAATTAAGCGTCCAACCTTCGGAAGGACGCCGTCCTCGAGACGTACCTACTCAGAGCACTCACTTCGTCCAGATATGGGGAATTCATTCCATTTTGTGGACTGGTGCCAAAAGAGATGAGAGAAGAACTATGCCCTCATAACAGTGACAATACAGTACCACCTTGGCAACAAGGGATGGGGATGGTTTGAGGACAACCTTGCCTCGAAGGTAATAAGGGAAAAAAGTCTGAAAGAGCAGAGCAGTTAACTCCGAAGACTCGTCAGAGTGAGGATATCGCAGAGGAAAAAGGGGGAGACTTTTCCTGATAGTAAAGTCTGCCCAGATGAAAAGGAGCCTACTGTAAGGCTCCAAGGATTAATAAGGTCCCAATGATCCAACGGTATGCGATAGGGAAGAACTATGTGTGAAAACTCCCTGTGAGAAAGTCCCTACTTGCAATTTTGCTGCGACAAGGCGGGAAGATACTAGCTCCGCAAACAAAAAAAAAAGGACGTGGTCAGTGCGGATCTCTGAGGATCACTGGGGCCCCCTTTCTGCTTCCGAAAGGCTTTCGGAAGTAGTGGAAGGGGAGTTATGGAAACTGGTACCACGGCAGAAACAGAGCATGGAGTGCGATGGCTCTTGGATCTCGAGGCCGAACCACGAACTCGAGTACATTGACCTTCAGTCTGGACGTCATCCGACCTACAACTGGAGAGCTCCAGTGAAGGCAGATCTGGTGGAAGACTTCAGGGTGAAGTTTCCACTGACTTGAGGCGGAACCCTGATGGCTGGATTTGTTTGCTGTCCAGAGTTCTACTTCTGGGATATATACTGCCAAGATCACAGAATGATAGATCTCGGTCCACCAGAGAATATGAGGTACCTCGGTCATGGCGCCTGACCGTGGGTACCTGCTAGATGATTGACATATGGCACCGCCGTGGCATTGTCCAATTCAATTCGGATAGGGTGACCCGCCAGAAGGCAGTGGACCTGCTGTAGGACTACCGTTCGGATCTCCAGAACAATGATAGGGAGAAGAAGCCTTGCATTGGTAGTTACTAATAACCATTGAACCGGGAGAAAAAAGCCATGGATGAAGAAGGAGCTCAGAGACTATCGTCTGAAAGTCTGTTTGCCTTGCTGAAAACGAGCGGAGCGAAGGAAACCGCTTCCATTGTCGTCACCATTTTTCCTCAGAACTCTCCTAGCAAATCGAATGAAATGAGGGGGTGAGTAATCAAGTCCTCAGAACTCTCCTTGCGCGAGCTCCCTGTTGAAGGGCCATGACCTTGTCTCGAGGGAGAACTACCATCGTTCTGGAAGTGTGCAGGATCATCCTCAAAAAGGATATCCGCTGGGCTGGAAATGAGGAGAACTTGTTTAAGTATAGCTGCCAGCCCAGGTGAGAGGGTATCGCAAGTGATATAGACGACTCAGCGTAGTCCTGGAAGGGCGGCTAGACAGTCGACCAAACAGGGCAGGACGAGCACGCCTCTAGGGTGCAAGAGAAACATGACATCCGCCATGACCCGTGTGAACACTCTGGGTGCGGAAGCAAGGCCGAAGGACAAGGTTGTGACTTGAAAATGCTGTTCACAAATGGAAAGGCGAAGGAATTTTTGAAGAGGTTAAGCATCCCGAATGTCGATGGATGCCGGAAACTGCACCTTTTTCTGTTGAAGTAAATCGCTGAGTGGAGGAACTCCATCCAAAGAAGGAGGACCATGTCAAAAGTTGTTAGAAGTTTGAAGTCCAGGGTCGGTCTTACTTTTCGTTCCCCTTTTTGGAACCAAGATCCCTTAGATCTAGACGGTGCTGGACAATCCTTATACAATCCTTTGTCAGTCTCTCGCTCAAAAGATTTGATTGATTCACACCAGTAACAACTGGCCAAAGTAGTTAAGGTCTCCCGCCAGGAGACCATTGCTATAGCAATCCATGTGGCGGCTAGGGAGGATAGAGCGCTGAACCCGAAGCCGCAAGGCGAAACGAACCAGATTTGTTATCTGACAGTCCATGGTATTTTTAATTGATGACCCTCGGGTAGGGATACTACAGGAGATTCTACCCGGTTAATCTGCCCCGTGGCAGAATGTGTGGCTGCATCCAGCAGGTCATAGTCTCTTGCCATCGCCGCTCTCTTTTGGCAGTGCAGAGATAAAAATTAGGAACCCTCGATCCATCAACCTCTTAACAGGGAAGTGGAGAGTAATTGTCCGCCTTCTTGCACCATCCACTAAATAGTGGTGATGCAGAGGGGGGTGCTCGTACGCCAAAAAGGGTGCCTCTGTACATCCGCAGAGTTCAGGTCCCCGGGTGGACAGGACAGGTAGTCTGGCGTTAGACCTGGATGCAGAAGAGTAAACATGGAGGCGACACTCCGTGTGCTCGTCTGTTGATGGTGTGGGGAGATCGATGCCCTTTAGAGGACCCGTCGCCCTTAAAAATCATGCCAGGCATGGCATCCCATGTAGAGGCTTCTATCCAGTGAATCGCTTATCCGAACTGAATGGCAAATGCTCTACGAGGGAGTTTAGTCTCCTTATAATAATAATAATAATAATAATAATTTTTATTTATATAGCGCCAACATATTCCGCAGCGCTTTACAAATTATAGAGGGGACTTGTACATACAATAGACATTACAGCATAACAGAAATACAGTTCAAAACAGATACCAAGAGGAGTGAGGGCCCTGCTCGTAAGCTTACAAACTATGAGGAAAAGGGGAGACACGAGAGGTGGATGGTAACAATTGCTATAGTTATTCGGACCAGCCATAGTGTAAGGCTTGGGTGTTCATGTAAAGCTGCATGAACCAGTTAATTAATTTTTTTTTTTTTTTTAATATAGGCCACACAGGGATCGTTAGGTTAATGCATTGAGGCGGTAGGCCAGTCTGAACAAATGAGTTTTTAGGGCACGCTTAAAACTGTGGGGATTGGGGATTAATCGTATTATCCTAGGTAGTGCATTCCAAAGAATCGGCGCAGCACGTGTAAAGTCTTGGAGACGGGAGTGGGAGGTTCTGATTATTGAGGATGCTAACCTGAGGTCATCAGCGGAGCGGAGGGCACGGGTAGGGTGGTAGACTGAGACCAGAGAGGAGATGTAGGGTGGTGCTGAGCCATGGAGTGCTTTGTGGATGAGGGTAGTAGTTTTGTACTGGATTCTTGAGTGGATGGGTAACCAGTGTAATGACTGGCACAAGGTAGAGGCATCGGTGTAACGGTTGGTGAGGAATATGATCCTGGCAGCAGCATTCAGGACAGATTGGAGCGGGGAGAGTTTGGTAAGAGGGAGGGACACTGCGTAGTCTAGAGCAGAACCAGAGTCTTCGTCAATGTACCGAGATTGGTTACTCTTCTCTGAAGCTGTGGCAAGTTCAGGCAATATCCAATCCATATTCAGAGCCTTGTTGTCATCAAATCATTGGTGAGGGAGCAGGAAACGAAAACTTACGTTTTCTAGATGCCTGTATGTTTCTAGACACCTGTACGTTTCTAGAATACTTGCGGCCCCTGCTAGCCGATGGCTCCCATGTAGGATGGGGACCATGTATATCAGTCCTGCGAGCACTCCGAGCCACAGAAGGTACACAGAGGGATTCAATCTCTTGGTCAGAGAACCATGGATTGCGGTCAGTGACGAAGTCCACTGAGGGGAACTAGAGGATAAGCTGGGGTCGGCGGCGGAGGGCTACTCAGATTGATCATGCGCCCTTAAGACCAGGGAATACTTGTCATGCGCCTTTAAGACCAGGGAATACCGGTCATGCGCCTTTAAGACCAGGGAATACCGGTCATACGCCTTTAAGACCAGGGAATACCGGTCATACGCCTTTAAGACCAGGGAATACCGGTCATACGCCTTTAAGACCAGGGAATACTGGTCATGCCCTTTAAGACCAGGGAATACCGGTCATGCCCTTTAAGACCAGGGAATACCGGTCATGCCCTTTAAGACCAGGGAATACCGGTCATACGCCTTTAAGACCAGGGAATACCGGTCATACGCCTTTAAGACCAGGGAATACCGGTCATACGCCTTTAAGACCAGGGAATACCGGTCATGCGCCTTTAAGACCAGGGAATACCGGTCATGCGCCTTTAAGACCAGGGAATACTGGTCATGCGCCTTTAAGACCAGGGAATACTGGTCATGCGCCTTTAAGACCAGGGAATACTGGTCATGCGCCTTTAAGACCAGGGAATACTGGTCATTCGCCTTTAAGACCAGGGAATACTGGTCATGCGCCTTTAAGACCAGGGAATACTGGTCATGCGCCTTTAAGACCAGGGAATACTGGTCATGCGCCTTTAAGACCAGGGAATACTGGTCATGCGCCTTTAAGACCAGGGAATACTGGTCATGCGCCTTTAAGACCAGGGAATACTGGTCATGCGCCTTTAAGACCAGGGAATACTGGACATGCGCTTTAAAAGATCAAGGAATACTTGTCATATGCCTTTAAGACCAGGAAATACTGGTCGTGTGCCTTTAAGACCAGGTACTTCCTTACCCGGGTACTAATGTTTAATGCAAAAATACTGTCACCCCAGTGTGAGCTGGCCGGGTGGACCAAGATGGCCACCGGGAGTTGCAGAGTTGATAAAATCTCGCAGAGAGCGAGAAGCGCCAATTCGGGGGGCGGAACCATGGACACAATGTTGAATAGGCCCAAGCCGGGGCCTAAATTTCTGTAGCCGGCGGGCGACACCAGCGGGGCGTTCCAGGCAAGACTTCCAGGATGCGGCCTACACATCGGCCGAAGCCGGGAGCTAAATTTTTGCAGCCGGCCGGAGCGTTACCTCAGAGAGGTGGGCCATAGGAAAGTGGCTGAGACTGACTGTCTGGATATCCTCTGAAGATGGATCCACTCACCATCGGTGCGCGTCCCGGCATGGAGCCGCCGCGGATGTGGGTTTCAGCGCTGTTCTGTGCAGCGTGGACAGTGCAGGGATAAGCCTCAATCCATCATCCGTTTGTTAGGGAGGTGGAGAGGAACCGTCCGCCTCCTTGTGCCATCCGCTTTCACAGTGGTGGGACAGTGGGGGCTGCTCGGACGCCATAGACAGCGGCCTCTGTACAGCCACGGAGTTCAGTCCGGGTGGACAGGGCCAGTTGTCCGGCATTAGGCCTGGCTCCAGGAGAGGAAACATGGAGGTGACACTCCATGTGGTCGCCTGCTGCTGGTGTGGGAAGATCGGGACTCGAAGGAACCGTCGCCCCTGAAGTGAGCTCAGACATGGCTTCCCACGTCGCAGGAGAGGGTACGGGGAGGTATACTCGCCGTGCTCGCCTGTTGATGGTTCGGGGGAGATCAGAACCTTGAAAGGAACTGTCGCCCCCTTCACTCCGTTAATTAAAAAATAAAAATTTACAGAAAAGTAAAAAATAAAATAAAAACGTTGTGGTCTGAAACAGACCCATGTGCCTCCTACAGACACTAAGCAAGAACTGGTTAGCTGAGAGCCAGCAGGAGGGTGTATACTGCAGGGGAGGAGCCGAGAGCCAGCAGGAGGGTGTATACTGCAGGGGAGGAGCGGAGCCAGCAGGAGGGTGTATACTGCAGGGGAGGAGCTGAGAGCCAGCAGGAGGGTGTATACTGCAGGGGAGGAGCCGAGAGCCAGCAGGAGGGTGTATACTGCAGGGGAGGAGCCGAGAGCCAGCAGGAGGGTGTATACTGCAGGGGAGGAGCTGAGAGCCAGCAGGAGGGTGTATACTGCAGGGGAGGAGCTGAGAGCCAGCAGGAGGGTGTATACTGCAGGGGAGGAGCTGAGAGCCAGCAGGAGGGTGTATACTGCAGGGGAGAAGCTGAGAGCCAGCAGGAGGGTGTATACTGCAGGGGAGGAGCTGAGAGCCAGCAGGAGGGTGTATACTGCAGGGGAGGAGCTGAGAGCCAGCAGGAGGGTGTATACTGCAGGGGAGGAGCTGAGAGCCAGCAGGAGGGTGTATACTGCAGGGGAGAAGCTGAGAGCCAGCAGGAGGGTGTATACTGCAGGGGAGGAGCTGAGAGCCAGCAGGAGGGTGTATACTGCAGGGGAGGAGCGGAGAGCCAGCAGGAGGGTGTATACTGCAGGGGAGAAGCTGAGAGCCAGCAGGAGGGTGTATACTGCAGGGGAGAAGCGGAGAGCCAGCAGGAGGGTGTATACTGCAGGGGAGGAGCTGAGAGCCAGCAGGAGGGTGTATACTGCAGGGGAGGAGCGGAGCCAGCAGGAGGGTGTATACTGCAGGGGAGGAGCTGAGAGCCAGCAGGAGGGTGTATACTGCAGGGGAGGAGCCGAGAGCCAGCAGGAGGGTGTATACTGCAGGGGAGGAGCCGAGAGCCAGCAGGAGGGTGTATACTGCAGGGGAGGAGCCGAGAGCCAGCAGGAGGGTGTATACTGCAGGGGAGGAGCTGAGAGCCAGCAGGAGGGTGTATACTGCAGGGGAGGAGCGGAGAGCCAGCAGGAGGGTGTATACTGCAGGGGAGGAGCGGAGAGCCAGCAGGAGGGTGTATACTGCAGGGGAGGAGCTGAGAGCCAGCAGGAGGGTGTATACTGCAGGGGAGGAGCGGAGAGCCAGCAGGAGGGTGTATACTGCAGGGGAGGAGCTGAGAGCCAGCAGGAGGGTGTATACTGCAGGGGAGGAGCGGAGAGCCAGCAGGAGGGTGTATACTGCAGGGGAGGAGCGGAGAGCCAGCAGGAGGGTGTATACTGCAGGGGAGGAGCTGAGAGCCAGCAGGAGGGTGTATACTGCAGGGGAGGAGCGGAGAGCCAGCAGGAGGGTGTATACTGCAGGGGAGGAGCTAACTTTCTTTGTATCACTTAGTGTCAGCCTCCTGGTGGCAGCAGCATACACCCCCACGGTCTGTGTGCCCCAATGAGGCGAAGGAGAAAATAACTTTGAATCAAAGTACGGTAGATAAAATTGGATCTACATATTGTGTCTAACACTGAACACACTTGTGAGGAAAGATCAACACATTTCGACTTGCATCTTAGTCATGATCTGACCTGAAAACCAGGTAGTACAAATATATAGCATTTCAAATCAATCTGATCGGTTGCATAATAAAATTAACATTTATGCTAAATACAATAGAAAATTGTGCTTAAAAACAGGTGTGACAGAAACTGAAAACAGCGTTTCTATAAAATGAATTTGATGAAACAAAATGAAGTCCTGCCCTGCATTTAGACAATATATGTCAGAAGTTAGGGAAAATTGCATTTAAATAAGGACTCAATACCGAGTGATTAAATCATGCCTTGCATTTAAACCATGCGGAATTTGTGTATAACACACATCCAGTAGGATGCGTTTATGGTTCCCACCTCTGGATGGTTTGTAAACTTTCTCTATTCCGCAAAATTTGAAATGAGCTAGGTTTCCATTGTGGATGTTAGCAAAATGCGCAGATGCAGCAGATGCCTTTATTGCCATGGGACTAGCCGCATCTGAAAGGTGGCGTCTAATGCGGACTCTTAATTCACACGCTTTGTAGCGATTCGCTTCGCATTTGAAAAAAAAACCTTTAGCGTTAAGCCCGGTTCCTTGGTTGAATGATTTGTTTTACTCTCAAAAAGGCTGGGGGACAAAATTGAGGGGAGCGAATCGCTGCAAAGCGTGTGAATAAGCACAAAAAGGGGATCATTTTTATTCCACTTCTAGTTCCTCTAATTTCTTGATATGTGATTTCATAAATTGCAACACGACAAAGTAGTGTATTTAATAGAGTGTACCGAACGCAAAGTATAGTGTACAGGCTGTGTGTGGCTCTCCTTTCTACACTGACAGAATGCAGCCTGCGACAACCAGGATCGCTCTCTATGGTTGGCTGCTTGAGGGAAAGGGAATTTCTCCAAACTTCTTCAGACACTAAATTACTTCTGATACAAGTGGTCTACCAACGCAAGTCACAGAAGCATTATTCAAAATTGACTTAAAATACACAAAAGTCCCTATACATCATAATTAGCAAGCACCTACTTTCCTAATTGTCACCGTGTGATCACCAGACCTTCGTACAGTTAACTTATTCATAGTGTACCAAGAAAAATTCCCTTATGAGCGGGAGAAACGCTCTTCACATAGAATTGCCCGAATTCATTAGGACTGGCATTTAGTATGCAGGAATAAGATATAATACAATAAGCCAAATGTATTAAAAGGTGAATGCCACTTAATGAATTCGGTGCATCTTAGGCTAGATTCACACTGCGTTGTGTGAACCCGTTTAACGGACTACGTTACACCGCGGCATAACGCAGTGTAACGTAGTCCGTTAACGCCGCCATTGCTTGTAATGGCGAACGCATCGCTAGCGCACACCCACATTGGGCGTGCAATAGCGATGTGCCGTCATTTGAGTGACGGACTTCGAACGCTGCTTGCAGCGTTCGCGGCCCGTTCCTCGCTAGCGCAGATCGGGCATCTGCGCTAGCGGGATCAGCAAACGCGATCTCTTTTGGGACATTGCGTTAGCGCAGTCCATAGCGCTATGCGCTAAACGGACTGCCCTAACGCAATGTGAACCTAGCCTTATTAGTAAACTGGATTAACATTTCGGGTGTAAAAATTGCTGGCACTATCGAGGAGCTTGATGGTCAGACATGTCCCGCCACGGCTCTTCCGTAGCTCACTTTGACAGAGATAACTGAAACGAGCACAAAAACACTTTTAGGCTATGTGCACACGTTCAGGATTTCTTGCAGAAATTTCCTGAGCAAAACCGCACATTTTCTGCAAGAAATCCGCATGCGCTTTTTGTGCGTTTTTTTTCCAGAGCTTCTCAATGCATTAAATAGAGGGGAAAACGCGAAAAATCTGCAAAATTAATGAACATGCTCTGTTTTTACCGCGATTCGTTTTTTTTTGCGGAAAAAAAAACACATGTGCACAAAAATTGCGGAATGCATTCTAAATGATGGGATGCATAATGTATGCGTTTTTTATGCGCTTTTATAGCGGAAAAAAAACACGAAAAATCCACTACATGTGCACACAGCCTAAAAATGCTAAATTTCCGACTTTTCAAAGTGTCTTACGTCAGTTTTCTGGCAAAACCAATTTAAAAGAATTGCCCCAAATGTGGTTAAAATAATGACAGCAATGCACAGCATGCCGTACTACTAAAGTGAATATAAATAAATATTTAGAATTCAGAATATTCTAAATATTTTTCTATCTACTGGCTAACACGGTACCAAGATATATTTCTTTCCTGTATAAATGTATGGTGTGTGCGCGATATACATTGCTCAAAAAATAAATAAATAAAGAGAACACGTAACCCATTGGTGACAGAGCCAATTTTGGCCTTAATGTCCAAGCCAAATTTTACAATTTGGAACAATGTGACTTTATGAGGTAATAACTCTGGAACGCTTTAACAGATCCCACCGATTTGGAGACTTTTTTTTCGTGACATATTGTACTTTATGATAGTGGTAAAATTTCTTCAATATGACTTGCGTTTTGTGGGGGAAAAAAATGGAAATTTGGCAAAAATTTAGAAAATAATGCAATTTTCAAACTTAATTTTTATGCCCTTAAACCAGTTATATCACAATAGTTAATAAAACAGGATTTTTGGTTGCTTACCGTAAAATCTGTTTCTTGAAGCCTCCATTGGGGGACACAGGAACCATGGGTGTATGCTGCTGCCACTAGGAGGCTGACACTATGCAAATAAAAAAGTTAGCTCCTCCTCTGCAGTGTACACCCCACCGACTGGCATTATACTCTTCAGTTAGTGAGAAAGCAGTAGGAGATAATGAAACAAGGTTGAAAAACCATAACCACAAACTTGAGAACTGTAACGTGAGAACAGTCATAGAACAGATAACAACAGAAAACATTGGGAGGGAGCTGTGTCCCCCAATGGAGGCTTCAAGAAACAGATTTTACGGTAAGCAACCAAAAATCCTGTTTTCTTTATCGCCTCTCATTGGGGGACACAGGAACCATGGGACGTCCCAAAGCAGTCCCAAGGGCGGGAAAACAGACTTCCATCAGGTCAGAGGACTCACCACTGCCGCCTGCAGGATCCTTCTGCCTAGGCTGGCGTCCGCCGATGCGTAGGTATGGACCTTGTAAAATTTGGCGAACGTGTGGATGGAAGACCAAGTTGCCGCTTTGCAAAGCTGTAGGGCGGAAGCCCTGTGGTGCACCGCCCAGGAGGCGCCGACTGCCCGGGTAGAGTGAGCCTTAATCCCAGGAGGGGGCACTCTGTTCTTGACCCGGTAAGCCTCCAAAATTGCCGTTCTGATCCAGCGAGCAATAGTCGCTTTAGAAGCCGGCTGGCCTCTGCGCGTGCCATCAGGAATGACGAAAAATGAATCCGTCTTCCGGAAAGAGGATGTTCTATCCAGATAAATCCTCGCTGCCCTGACTAGGTCCAGCTTGTTCAACGATCGCTCCAGAGGATGAGTCGGAGCTGGACAAAAGGAAGGTAGAACGATGTCCTCGTTGAGGTGGAAGGTGGAAACCACCTTAGGAAGAAAAGAAGGTGGAGGTCGGAAGACCACCTTGTCCTGGTGAATGACCAAAAACGGAGGGCGGCAAGACAGTGCCGCCAGCTCGGAAAAGCGGCGAATGGACGTGATGGCCACAAGAAAGGCCACCTTCCAAGATAAAACTGATAGAGGAATCTCCCTAAGAGGTTCAAAGGGAGAAACCTTCAAAACGTCCAGTACCAGGTTTAGGTCCCATGCCTCCACAGGGGCCCTGTACGGCGGGACGGCGTGGGCTACCCCCTGAAAGAAGGTCTTAATCTGTGGCCGAGAGGCCAAGGTCTTCTGAAAGAGGATGGAAAGCGCAGAGACCTGACCCTTCAGGGAACTAAGAGCCAGGCCCGAATCCAGTCCTGCCTGAAGGAAGGCCAAAAGAGAAGGCAGGGAAAAAACCATAGGCGGCACGCGGTTGGACTCGCACCAACGAAAGTAGGCCTTCCAGGTGCGGTAGTAGATCCTGGAAGACGAAGGCTTCCGAGCCTGAATCATGGTGTGAATCACCCGGTCCGAAAGGCCGGACGCTCTTAGAACCGCGGTCTCAACAGCCACGCCGTTAAACTGAGCGACCGAGAATTCGGGTGGCAGATCGGACCCTGGGACAGCAGATCGGGCCTGTCTGGAAGGCACCAGGGAGCGTCCGCGAGAAGGTTGACGAGCTCCGCGAACCAAGCTCTCCTGGGCCAATCCGGGGCGATCAGGATGACCGGCACCCCTTCCGCTTTGATCTTCTCCAACAGTTTGGGAAGTAATGGAAGGGGTGGGAACAGATAGGGCAGCTCGAACTGTGATCAAGGAATGGCCAGAGCATCGACGCCCACTGCGAGAGGATCGCGTGACCTGGAGATGAATTGTGGAACCTTCCTGTTGATCCGAGACGCCGTGAGATCCACATCCGGAGTTCCCCATCGAAGACAAATCTGATGGAAGACCTCCGGATGCAGGGACCATTCCCCTGCCGCGAGACCCTCGCGGCTGAGGAAGTCGGCGGCCCAGTTTTCTACGCCGGGGATATGCACCGCGGATATCACCGGAACCGTTGCCTCTGCCCAAAGGAGGATCTTGGACACCTCGGCAAGGGCCAAGGAGCTCCGAGTCCCCCCCTGATGGTTGACATATGCCACAGCCGTGGCATTGTCCGTCTGGATCCGGACTGGAAGGCCCCTGAGGATCCTTTCCCAATGGCGGAGGGACAGAAAGATGGCCCGAATTTCGAGGACGTTGATCGGCAGCGCGGACTCCTGCAGCGACCAACGGCCCTGAACCGTCAGGTGGCGAAAAACCGCACCCCAGCCGATCAGGCTGGCATCCGTTGTCACCACCTGCCAGTGAACCGGAAGGAAGGACCTGCCCTGGGAGATGAGAGGAGACGTCAGCCACCAGTTGAGAGACCGCTTGACCCGAAAGGAGAGTCTGATCGGCCGATCCAGGGAGAAGACCGACCTGTCCCACTGAGACAGAATGGCTTGCTGAAGGGGTCGAGAATGGAATTGGGCGAAGGGAATCGCTTCCAAGGTAGCTACCATCCTCCCCAGAACCTTCATGGCCGATCGGAGGGAGGGAGGCCGAGGACCCTGGAGCAAGAGAATGTCCCGACAAAGGGTGGATCTCTTGTCCTTGGGAAGGAAGACTCTGGACTGACGAGTGTCGAAGAGCATGCCCAGAAAGATGATGCGCTGAGAAGGAATAAGGCAGGACTTCTTCCGGTTGACCAGCCATCCGAAACGGGATAAGGTGTCGAGAACAATGGACAAGCTTTCGTGGGCCTGAGCAAAGGACGGAGCCTTGATGAGGATGTCGTCGAGGTATGGAAACAGAACCAAGCCTCTGACTCTCAAAATGGCCATCAGCGCCGCCATGATTTTCGTGAACACCCTTGGCGCGGTTGCGAGACCGAACGGCAGGGCGACGAACTGAAAATGATCTTGTTGCACTGCGAAGCGCAGGAAACGGTGATGTCCGGGAAATATTGGAACATGTAGCTAGGCGGCTTGGATATCTATAGAGCATAGAAATTCCTGAGCCTCCATGGAAGCAATTACTGAACGAAGGGATTCCATCCTGAAGTGTCTCAGGCGAACCCTCCTGTTCAACAATTTGAGGTCCAGAATGGGACGAACCTTGCCGTCTTTTTTCGGTACTACAAAGAGGTTCGAGTAGAAACCCGTGTACCGTTCCTTTTCTGGGACGGGAACGATTACCCCGGATTTGAGCAGAGAAGCGATGGCTGCGAAGAAGCCCGGAACCAAAGCGGGATCTTTTGGAGGACGAGATTGGAAGAAACGATCTCTGGGTCGGGAGGCGAACTCTATTTTGTATCCCGAAGACACAACTTCCCTGACCCATGCATCCTCTACTGCGGAAATCCAGACGTCCCTGAAACGGAGAAGACGGCCCCCCAACCTGGGAGTTGGGCTGGAGTCTTGCCGAGAGTCATGCGGAAGTGGATCTTCCAGTCCTGGGCCTGGACGATCTACCCTGGGAATAGCGAGGACGCCAGGACGGAGTGGGCCTGAAGGACACCGCCTTCTTCTCTTGACGTGCCTGTGGCCTCTGTTGCTGCTGGGAAAAGGAGTTTGATGCAGCGAAGCGACGAAAAGGCCGGAACGAGCGAAACTGCCGTCTAGGAGGAGGGCGACAAGGTTTAGCCTGGGGGAGAAGGGAACTTGTGCCCCCAGTGGCGTCCTTAATGATCTGGTCCAGCTGGGAACCAAAGAGACGAGAGCCCTGGAAGGGCAGACTAGTGAGGGACTTTTTGGAGGACAAGTCCGCCTGCCAGGCTTTGAGCCAAACGGTCCGGCGGATGGCAACGGCATTGCTGGAAGCCTGAGCCGCACAAGAGGCGACATCCAGGGAGGCGGAAACCAGGTATTCACCAGCGAGGGAAATCTGGTTGGCAAGTTCCGCTAATTGCGCGGGAGGACCCCCGTCCAGGATACCTCGCCGCAGATCCTTGGCCCATTTTGAGATGGATTTTGAGGCCCAAGTGGAAGCAAAGGCCGGGCATAGCGCTGCTGAAGCCGCTTCGAAGGCAGATTTTGCGAAGGATTCTATAACTCTGTCGTTAGAATCCTTCAGAGACGCTCCGCCGGACAGTGGGAGCACCGTGTTGGTGGACAGCCTGGACACAGGTGGATCCACCGAGGGAGAGACCGTCCAATTGGCGGTAAGATCTGGTGAAAAAGGATATAACACCCCAGGCGTTTTCCCCTCTGAAAACGTCTGGTCGGATTCTCTCTCTCTCTGGCCAGGATTTCCTCGAATTCAGGATGAGGGGCAAAAAATTTTGAAGGTGGTTTGGCCCGTCTAAACGAAACCGCCTGATCTGCGGGTTCCGTAGAGGGATCCTTAATGCCACAGGTTTGGTTTATAGCCCGAATGAGGTTCTGGACCGACTCACTCATGGTGGCGATTTGGCTAGGATCCAACTCCGACATCTCCTCTGAGGGCGCATCAGATAAAGCCTCGCCTGACTCAGGGGAGGAGGAACGGTGCGACACCAACCGCGGGGGAGGGCCGTGCGGCGAGATGGAACGCGAAGAGGACTCAGACCGACGTTCCTGTCTGGACCTTTTGTGGCTAATCAAGGAGGGCTCGGGCGGCGGTTCCTGCGACCCGCTGGCCACTGCAGGGGTCTGCAGGGGTAACCGATCCAGCGCGGACACCAGGGTTTGAGACACCCGTGATAAATCGGCCACCGATTGTGACAGAGAAGCGGCCCAGCCTGGGATGGGGGGGATCACTCTCGGGCGGAACAGCCGGGGGATCCTGGGCGGTGGGAGCAATCGGGTTGCTGCAGGACTGACACAGCGGGGAGGACTGACCTGAGGGAAGTTTGCTGTTACAGGACGAACATGCAAAGTACGTGACTAAGGTAGTAGATGAAGAAGAAGTAGGGGGGCGAGAGCGGCCCCCTTTAGAGGAAGACATTTTGAGGGACCCTGAAGATGCCAGTTGGTTAGGGGACAGTGGGCAGAGGGGGGTGTCAGACTGCAGTGCAGCTACTCACGGACCCGGTCCTGGAAGATGTCCCACTTGTCCTTGGTGGAGAAATCCCCTGGTGCTGAGCTCACAGAAGATGCGGGCGAAGGAGCGTGGTGCGCTGCGTGAGGCACTGCAAGGGCTGCTGCTGTGGTGTGAAGCGATGCTCACACCAGACGAGTGTCCCACGAGGAAGGGGGCGGAGCTAGACGCAGAGGCGCCGGTGGGCAGGTCATAGTATGTCGGGCGGGAAAAAAGCCCGCCCGCAGAAGAGGAAGAGACAGATCCGAAGACCGGAAGTAGGCCCGGCCGAAGCCGGGGCTTAAATTAGGAACCGGCGGCCGGGAAACGAGCCGCGGCGCCGGTAGAGCGCCGGAGCTATGCGCCGCGACGGGAGGCTGGCGGCACAGGCGCCGCAGCCTGCTAGGCTGCGCCGCTGAAGGGCGCCGCAGATCCACCTCCTGCGGCGCCGTAGCAATGCGCCGCGACGGGAGGCTGGCGGCACAGGCGCCGCAGCCTGCTAGGCTGCGCCGCTGAAGGGCGCCGCAGATCCACCTCCTGCGGCGCCGGAGCAATGCGCTGCAGCGATAAGCAGCGCGATAGACTGCAGGGCTGCTGCGCAGAGGACTGTGCCCAGTGAAAAACCGCAGCGCTGATAGTGCGCCGCGGAAAGGAGCGAACAGCAGCCAAGAGCTGTCAAGAAAGAAGGTGCTGGTCACGGGTGAGAGCGCTGCGGCCAGAAAACAGGCGCCGCAGCCTGCTCAGAATGGGGAAAATGCTGGAGCTCCAGGATCACCGATAAAATATCGACCGCGCCGCAAGGTTACAGGCGATGACCGGGTAAGAGAGGGTCACCGTCTGGGAGCCCTAACAAGAATCCCCCCCCTAACAAGGATCTGGGATGGGATAGGGGAAATACTCACCTAAAAAACATCCCACGCCGTACTAACCTTAAAAGAGGGTGAGACATCCAGGGCTGATGGACGTCCTCGTCTCCTCCAACCGATAGGCTCTGGTGGGCGGGTGGATGACGGAGCCAGGACCGGACTTCTGAGCACGCTGGTGTGCCAGGATCTTGGTCCTGGTGAGGGATCTGTGAGGATACGGGGTGGCAGTACACACCGTACTCATAGTCCGCTTGTGGGAATACAGGTGTGACTGTTCACCCTGTATCCCTCCGAGGAAAACTGAAAGAAAACGACGCACATTGAGGTAGATAAGGGTCTAATGAAAGACCCGTGTCCACCTCCTACTGACACTAAGCTAAACTGAAGAGTAGAATGCCAGTCGGTGGGGTGTACACTGCAGAGGAGGAGCTAACTTTTTTATTTGCATAGTGTCAGCCTCCTAGTGGCAGCAGCATACACCCATGGTTCCTGTGTCCCCCAATGAGAGGCGATAAAGAAATAACATTTCCCACATATTTACATCTGCATCATTTTTTAAACTTTTTTTTTTTGTTAAAAGGGTTAAAGGGAGTCTGTCACCCCCAAAATCGTAGATGAGTTAAGCCCACCGGCAGGTTATATTATACTCACGCAGGGGCGGTCCCGGTTCTGTTCTGGTCCGATGGGCGTCGCGGTCTGGTCCGGGGCCTCCCATCTTCTTACGATGACGTCCTCTTCTTGTCTTCTTGCTGCGGCTCCGGCGCAGGCGTACTTTACTTGCCCTCTTGAGGGCAGAGCAAAAGTACTGCCATGCGCAGGTGCCGGGCCTCTCTGACAATAGTCTATCACATCAATGTGGCATGCAAATGACACTCTGCTCCAGCTCTGCTGTGAGCGTGATCAGAGTCTCAGTACTCTGTAATCCGATCCTTTCGCATCAAAGAATCAGAGCACAGCTGCGGAAGAGATGGAAAAAGTAATTTCTCCATCTCCTCTGCTGCCAGTGGGATTCGCACTGCACTCAGTGCAATATTTCACACACACACATGAATTTGGCATGCAATCCCAGCATGCTGCGTTTTTTGTTGCTGTCTGATCGGAGCAGGAAAATTAGAAAACGCTACTGAGAACAGAAGCATAGGATTAAATTGGTATGAATCTAATCGCATTCATCCGATTTAACTGTAAGAGGGGAGTGAGCCCAAATAGTCATTAATTCTAACATGGCTTTACAGTGAAAAATAAAAATGTTTTCATGGCCAAAGAAAAAAAAAATAAACAGGTTGGACTTGCTGGCGATCCTGAAATGAGCTTTTCTTTGTTTTACCTGTCTTTACAACTGATTAAGAGATACACACATTCAAATGTAACATACCAGAATATTCTGAATATCTCTACCACTTACCAGTATACTGTGAAGGTTAGTTAAGGTGACAACATCACACACAGTTTTTATCCGGTCAATTAGTTTATAAAAATAATTCACCATTTCTTCTTTCTTAATTATTTTTGCATAACGAGGAAACGTTGGTGGAAGCAACCTCTGGTTGACTAAGGGCTCAAATCCCATCATGATTGGGTGATCTAAGTAGAAAGAAGAGTTTTTTGATTAACGACATCATAGAAGAAATGCAAACATTCCTGCAAATATATGCTATGTTATGGAAATTGGTGTAGGTAATCTGGAGTACACCAAGGGGCTACTATAGCAAAGCATAAAGCGATATACAGAAGTTCATCACGGTCATTATTACACCTCCTTCATACCTCATTCATTGGCTTACCAGTCAGTGTGGTCTGATCTATGTTTAACCCCTTGGGCTAAGTTCACATTGCGTTAACAGCAGCCCATTCAATACATACGTTAACGGGCTGCTGTTAACGCAAGTGCCGATATGTCATCGTGCTAGCACAGATAGAGCTAACAGATGCTCTATCTGCGCTAGGAGTGACGGACCCGGAAACACTGCAGCCTGCCTCCCAGGATCCGTCACTCAATGATGGCACATCGCTAGCGCACGCCCATTATGGGTGTGCGCTAGCGATGCGCCCGAAATAGAGCTCAATGGCAGCATTAACGGACTGCGTTACACCGCGTTATGCCGCGTCTAACGGACTGCTAAAATGCAATCTGAACCTAGCCTTAGTGACAGAGCCAATTTGGTACTTAATGACCAGGCAAATTTTTACAATTCTGACCACTATGAAGTTGTAACTCTGGAATGCTTCCACGTATCCCACTGATTCTGAGAATTGTTTTTTCGTGACACATTGTACTTCATGTTAGTGGTAACATTTCTTTAATATAACTTGCATTTATTAATGGAAAAAAAAAGCAAATTTGTAAAAATTTTGAACATTTTGCAATTTTCAAACTTTTAATTTTTGTACCCCTTAAATCAAAGAGTGATGTCACACAAAATAGTTAACAAATAACATTTATCACATGTCTACTTTACATTAGCACAATTTTGGAAACAATTTATTTTTTCTTAGGATGTTATAAGGGTTAAAAGTTGACCAGCTATTTCTTTTTTTTTTTTCCAACAAAATTTACAATATGAGGCACCACCTCATATTTGAAGTGAGTTTGAGGGTTAATATAACAAAAAATACCCAAAGATGGCTCCATTCTAAAAACTGCACCCCTCAAGGTGCGCAAAACCACATTCAAGAAGTCTATTACTCCTTCAGGTGCTTCACAAGTACCAAAGCAATGTGGAAGGGAAAAAAATGAACATTTTACTTTTTTCACAAAAAAAAGAAAAAAAATTACTAGGGAACCTTTTTTTAATTTTTTTAAAAGGGTATCGGGACAAAACGGACCATGAAATTTGTTCTGCAATTTCTCCTGAGTATGTCGATACCGCGTATGTGTGGAAAAGCCACTGTCTGGACACATGGCAGGGCTCAGAAAGGAGGGAGCACCGTTTGACTCTTGAACGCAAAATTGGCTGGAATCAATGGGGGCGCCATGTTGCGTTTGGAAACCCCGATGTACCTAAACAGTGGAAACCCCCCAAATTCTAACTCCAACCCTAGCCCCAACCCCATCCCCAACCCTAACGGAAAAATGAAAATACTATTTATTTTATTATTTATTTTACCTAAGGGAGTGATAAAGAGGGGTTTGATTTACTATTTTTTTTTTAATTTGGTCACTGTGATAAGGTTTATCATAGTGATCAAAATGAAGCAATAGGAAAAATTTCCTATTGTTGCCAGGTGTCAGCCGGCAGTTCTCGGCGGGCGCACTGCACATGCGTCCGCCATTTTCTACCAGGAAGAAGACGCCGGGGGTCAGGAAGGGTCATTTGGAAGATTATTGAGACTATACCTTAAACAGTCATCACCCTCTTATAGTCTACTTTTGATCAAGATATATTTCCGAATATTTTTGTGTATTATGTTGCATACATGAGTGTGGGCATGCTTTTGCTTGTAGTGCCATTTTTTACCTTATTTTGCCTAAATATAGGGATTTTTGTGTACTCACCGTAAAATCCTTTTCTCCGAGCCATTCATTGGGGGACACAGACCATGGGTGTATGCTGCTGCCACCAGGAGGCTGACACTAAGTAATACAAAAAAAGTTAGCTCCTCCCCTGCAGTATACACCCTCCTGCTGGCTCCCAGCTAACCAGTTCGGTGCAAAAGCAGTAGGAGATCAATACCGACATATAAGCGTAAAACATGTCACATTATGTATGAGAGTGTAACATATCAAAAGATAAAAAACAAAGCATAAGCTAATAACAGGGTGGGAGCTGTATCCCCCAATGAATGGCTCGGAGAAAAGGATTTTACAATGAGTACACAAAAATCCCTATTTCTCCTTCGCCTCATTGGGGGACACAGACCATGGGACGTCCCAAAGCAGTCCCTGGGCGGGGACAACATCAGATCAGGCCGTGTAACCGCTACTTACAAATGCGCCACCGCGGTCTGCAAAGTCCGCCTGCCCAGACTCACATCTGTGGAAGTATGTGAATAATAGTGCTTCAAGAAAGCATGCGGACTGGAGGAATTCGCAAGCTTGCGGTCGTGCTTGCCGACGTCTGGTGCCTAGAGCCCTCAGACAGGGAAATAGGCTGACATCTAACCCGGAAGGACTCCTGGATGGAGAAAAGAATCCACCAGGCTAAAATGGCCGAAGAAACGGCTAAACCCTTCCTGCGACCGTCAGGAAGCCTACTTACCATCGAGGAACCCAAGTAAAGTGTCCAACCTTTGGAAGGACGCCGTCCTCGATACGTACCCACTCGGAGCACTCACTTCTTCCAGATTATGGGGAACCCCTTCAGTCTTGTGGACTGAAGCCGAAAGAGATGAGAGGACGATGCCCCTGCAACAGTGGGAATACAATACCGCCTTGGCAACGAGGGAAGGGGATGGCTTGAGGGCAACCCTGCCTTGATGGTAATAAGGAAAAAAGACAAAGAACAGAACGACGAGTTCAGAAGACTCGTCAGGAGGACAAGAACGCAGAGAAAGAAGGGAAGGGACCTTCCCTGATAGTAAAGTCTGTACGGATCAAAAAAGGAGTCCACTGTAAGATGCCCAGGACCATTAAGGTCCCACGGATCTAACGGTACGCGGTAGGGAAGAACTACAGGTTAAGGGTCCATAATTCCAGTTTTGTCGCAATAAGACGGAAAAATACTAGAACCGTAAGCGAGAAAACCTGACATGGTCAGTGCGGGTCTCCCGGGATCACTGGGGCCCTTCCTGCTTCCGAAAAGATCTCAGACGTAGAGGAAGAGGGGTTATAGAAATTGGTACCATGGAAGAACAGAGCATGCAAAGGCAAAAAAGGAAATCCAGCTCAACGAGGCAGTGAAAAGTAAAACTTGGTACTTTTATTCACTTCATATTGGAAGCAGAGAGTAAAACATCAGCACAAAATAATAATAAAAACACTATCTACGCGTTTCAGGTGGCAACGCACCCTTAATCATGATAATTAGTGTATGGCTTGTTCCGTGCTTTTTATAATGGCACCCGGAAAAACCGGTCAAGAACAGAGCATGCACTGCGATGGTCCTGGAGCGAGGCCAGACCATGAACGGAGTACATTGGCGTTCAGCTTGGACGCCATCTGACCTACATCTGGAGAACTCCAGTGAAGGCAGATCCGATGGAAGACTTCCGAGTGAAGTTCCCACTCACTTGAGGAGAAAACCTGACGGCTGAATATGTCTGCCGCCTAGTGTTCTACTCCAGGGATATGTACTGTTGAGATCACCGAATGATAGATCTCGGCTCATCAGATAGTGCGAGGTACCTTGGCCATGGCGCTTGACTGTGGGTACTTGCTAGATGGTTAACGTGTGGCACAGCCGTGGCATTATCCAACTGAAGACCCGCCAAAAGGCAGTGGACCTGCTGTAGGATCAGTCGTACCGTTCGGATCTCCAGAGAAAAGAGCGGGAGAAGAAGACTGGCATTGGTATTCCCTAATAACCGTTGGACCAGGAGAAGGCTCTGGACAAGGAAGAGTTCAGAGACTACCCTTTGAAAGCCTGATTGACTTGCAGAAAACGAGCGCAGCAAAGGAAAACGCTTCCATTGTCGTCTTTTTTTTTTTTTTTTTTTTTCAGAACCCTCCTAGCGAATTTGACTGAACCGAGGGAATGAGTGATCAAGTGCACAAGCTCTCTGTTGAAGGGCCACGACCTTGACTCGAGAGAGAATAACCATCCTTCTTGGGCCGGATCATCCTCAAAGAGGATCTGCTGGACTGGGCATGAGGAAAAAACTTGTCTAAGTTTAGCTGTTAGACCAGTTGAGAGGGTATTGCAAGTCATGTAGACGACTCAGCGTAGTCCTAGAAGAGCGGCTACAAAGTCGACCAAATAGGGCAGGACGATCATGCTTCTAAGGTGCAAGAAGCACATGACAACCGTCATGACCCTTGCGACCACTCTGGTGTGGTAGCCAGGCCGGAGGGCAAGGTCGTGACTTGAAAAAGCTGTTCGCGAATGGAAAGGCGAAGAGAATTATTGTAGAGAGGAGAAATAGACATGTGAGGGTAAGAATCCCGAATGTCGATGGATGCCAGAAAAATCCACCTCTATCTGTTGAAGTAATGGCTGAGCGGAGGAACCCCATCCGAAAAAAGGAGGACCTTGTGAAAGGTTGTTAGAAGTTTGAGGTCCAGGAATGGTGACACTTTTCATTCCCTCCTTTTTGGAACCAAGATCCCTTAGATCTAGACTGTCCTGGACAATGCTTCCACTGCTGGTTGGGTCTGTAGAGGAGATACGATCCCCTGCTTGTCTCCCGTTCAGAAGATTTGATTGGCCAGCTATACTGTTGAAAACGAAGTAGTTAAGGTCTCTGACCAGGAGACTATTGGTCAAGCAACTCATGTGGCGGCTAAGGAAGGGTAGAGCGCTGAACCCGAAAACACAAGACGGAACGAACTAGATTTGCTATCCGACCGTCTGTGGTATCTTAATTGATGATACACCGGCCAGATACTGGTAGGTATACCACAAGAAATTCTACCCGGATAGTCTGCCCAGTGGCAGAATGCGGGACTGCAACCAACAGGTCTCTGCCATTGTCGTGCAGAGTAGAAAATAAGGAACCCTCGATCCACCCTCTTCTTAACAGGGACGTGGAGAGGAATCGTCTGCTTTCTTGCATCTGATACAAAGGGGGGGGGGGGAAACCCTCCTTGTTAGGACGCCACAAATGTGTGCCTCCGTACATGCCCAGAGTTCCGAGTGGACAGGACAGGATGTCTGGCGATAGGCCTGGATGCAGAAGAGGATACATGGAGGCGACACTCCGTGTGTTCGTCTGTTGAAGGTGTGGGAGGAAATCGGAGCCCTTTAAAGGACCCGTCGTCCATAAAAATCCGACCAGGTATGGCATCCTACTTAGAGGTTTCTGTCCTGCATACCCCGTCAATTTGTTGATGGAGATTTTCTAGAGCCTGTACGTTTTTCTAGAATACTTGCGGCCCCTGCTAGCCGATGGCTCCCATTGTAGGAGAGGGAGCATGTAGAGTGCTCCGGCGCTCAGTTAGGGTGACCAGCTTAGGATAGATGATGTGCCCTTAAGACCAGTAAATACTGGTCATGTGCCTTTAAGACTAGGGAGTACTGGTCATGAGCCTTTAAGACCAGGGAATACTGGTCTTGTGCCTTAGTAAGATGACGTACTGTTCATGTGCCTTTAAAAGCAGGGCATGCTGGACATGTGCCTTCAAGAACCAGGGCCTACTGGTCATGAGCCCTTAAGAACCAGGAAATACTTGACATGAACCTTTAAGTCCAGGACATACAGGTCATGTGCCCTTGAAACCAGGGCATGCTGATCATTTGCGTTTAAGACCAGGGCATACTGGTCATGAGCCTTTAAGTCCAGGGTATACTGGTCACGTGCCTTTAAGACCAGGGCATACTGGTCGTGTACCTTTAAGACCAGGGCATACTGGTCATGTGCCTTAAAAAGCCAGGGCATACTGGACATGGGCCTTTAAGACCAGGGCATACTGGTCATGTGTCTATAAGACCAGGGCATACTGGTCACGTGCCTTTAAGACCAGGAATACTGGTCGAGTGAGGAATGCTGGACATGTGCCTTTAAGACCAGGAAATACTGGTCATGTGCCTTTAAGACCAGGGCATACTGGTCATGTGCCTTTAAGACCAGGGTAAACTGGTCACGTGTCTTTAAGACCAGGGTATACTGGCCGTGTGCCTTTAGGACCAGGGTATACTGACCACGTGACTTTAAGACCAGGGTATACTGGTCACGTGCCTTTAAGACCAGGGTATACTGGTCACGTGTCTTTAAGACCAGGGTATACTGGTCACGAGTCTTTAAGACCAGGGCATACTGGTCATGTGTCTATAAGACCAGGGCATACTGGTCACGTGCCTTTAAGACCAGGAATACTGGTCGAGTGAGGAATGCTGGTCATGCGTCTTTAAGACCAGGAATGCTGGTCATGTGCCTTTAAGACGGGAGCCTACTGGCCATGTGCCTTTAAGACCAGGGCATACTGGCCATGTGCCTTAAGACCAGGGCATACTGGCCATGTGCCTTAAGACCAGGGCATACTGGCCATGAGCGTAAGGCCAGGGAAAGGTGGAGCCCCCTGAGGGAAACTGGAAGAGCCAGGATCGGCTCCTGAGCTCATTTGATTAAGAACTATGGGAAAAATGACCGGCTTCTGGCAGAGCAGAGAATGCTGGAGATGTGCCCCTTTTAAACTAGGGAACCCTTAAGACCAGGGAATGCTGGTCATGAGATTAATAAAAAGGCATGGAAAGCTGGGGAAGCACCTATGGGCCCAGCGACTACTGGGCATGAGTCTAAAATACCAAGGAATGAGGTCATGTACCCTTAAGACCCGTGCCTTTAAGACCGGAGCTTGCAGGAGAGCTGGAGATTGCAGGCCTTAAGTATATAAAAAACAGGGAAAGCTAGTCCCTTAATGCTGCCGGGGTGCGTGCGGGGGGGGACGGGGGGCGAATCACCTTACCGAGGTTCTGAGTCCCCCGACTGGAATACCGCTGACCTCAGCGCTGAAAAACCGCCGGCGGCAGCCCCTTCCAGAAAAACTAATGACCGGCAAATGGAGGAGGAAGAAGATGGCCGCCGAGATCTCGTCTGGAATGAGAAGCGCCTAAATAGGGGGGCGGAGCCGCTAGAATGAAGCAAGCGGTGGGCGGGGCTTCCCGGGATGCGGCCTAAACAGGGCCGAAGCCGGGGACTAAATTTATGGCTTCGGCCGGCGCGCACCCGCAGACTGAAGGGAAAAGTGCCGCGAAGCTCTGTGGGGACCCTGCCGCTATGGAGCCCTCCTCTGACCGCCGGAAAAACCCAAATCTCACGGAGCACTTACCCCAATATGAAGGGGATGGCAGATGCTGCAGGTCAGAGCTGTGCCCGGGTAGATAGGACGGTGCAGGGTTGGGGAGCCTCCATCCACCATCCCTGCAGAAGGGGGGTGGAGAGGAACCGTCTGCCTCCCCTTCCATCATCTGCTTTTTCAGTGGTGATGCAGTGGGGGCTGCTCGGACGCCACGCTGGAAGGTGCCTCTGTACAGCCGAGGGTAAAACCTGGTGGACAGGGCTGAATGTCCGGCAATAGGCCTGGCTGCAGAAGAGGATACTGAAGGTGAAACTCCAGTGCTCGTCTGATAAGGGAGGGGGGAGATCGGTGCCCTTGAAGGGGCCAGTCGCCCCTAGAATCAGCTCAGGCAGTGGCTTCCCACGTCGCAGGAGAGGATACGGAGAGGAAAACTCCCGTGCTCGCCTGTTGTTGGTTCGAGGAGATCGGAACATGAAAGAATCCGTCGCCCCATTCGACCGTAGTAAAAAGTAAAAAACGGTAAAAAAGAGTTCTTTGGGTCTGAATAGCAGACCCGTCCGTGTGCCTCCTACGGACACTAAGCAAGAACTGGTTAGCTGGGAGCCAGCAGGAGGGTGTATACTGCAGGGGAGGAGCTAACTTTTTTTGTATTACTTAGTGTCAGCCTCCTGGTGGCAGCAGCATACACCCATGGTCTGTGTCCCCCAATGAGGCGAAGGAGAAAAAGTCTTTTATACCTTTCTAAGTATTGCTTCTCTTCATTTTGTTTGGACCTCACATTCATTATTTTCCTCCTTATTCACTTATTCTGAATCCAAATGGTCTGCCATTTATATGTCCATTAGCAAGTATATATGGTTACATACCTTAACGCCCATTTAGTATTTAGTACAGAGATATACAGTATATACTATTGTTATGTTCAGTGTGTGCTTTCTATGCATAATACATGCAACCTCCTTTTATTTATGATTGCAGGTTAGGCTGGTTTCACATTTGCGGTTGCGTCCGCAGCGTTGCTGACACATACATCTGCATGCGTCTTGATTTCCTATCTTTAACATTGCAGACACAGGTGCCTGCGTTTGCATGCGTTTGCCCAGGTTTGCTTACGCATGCGTTTTTTTTCGAGGTGTGAGGCGGGGCACGGCTAACGCACCATGTTGGAATTTTTGAGGTGGCAAATTTCCGTCATCCGTCATGCGCATGTGGATGAGTGCGTTAAAAAACGCATTACTGTCTATGGGAACACATGTGTTCGATGCGCTTGAGTACTTTGGAATGCGCATGTCCAGGAACTGATTTAGACACGCCCACTGAGACACGCCCTCCTGGAAATATCAAACGTATGCACGTAAAAAGCGCAAATGCATGTAAAAACGCATGCAAACACTGCGGTTTTTTTTTCAGTCATGTGTAAGCTGATGCAGATAAAAACAGGATTTTTGGTTGCTTACCATAAAATATTTTTCTCGGAGCCTCCATTGGGGGATACAGGAACCATGGGTGTATGCTGCTGCCACTAGGAAGCTGATACTATGCACAAAAAAAAAGTTAGCTCCTCCTCTGCAGTGTACACCCCACCGACTGGCATTCTGAGCCTCAGTTAGCAAGAAAGCAAAAAGCAGTAGGAGAAAAAACAAGAAGGTTGAAAGAACATAACCACATATGTAAAAACTGTAAGCATGAAGACAGTCATAGAACACAGAACAACAGAAACTGGATAATATGGGAGGGTGCTGTGTCCCCAATGAAGGCTCCGAGAAACAGATTTTATGGTAAGCAACCAAAAAGCCTGTTCTCTATCGCCTCATTGGGGGACACAGGAACCATGGGACGCCCCAAAACAGTCCCTGGAGTGGGAAAAAACAGACTTCCATCAGGTCAGAGGATTCACCACTGCCACCTGCAAGATCCTTCTGCCTAGGCTGGTGTCCGCCAAAGCGTAGGTATGGACCTTGTAAAATTTGGCGAACGTGTGAATGGAAGACCAGGTTGCCGCTTTGCAAAGCTGTAGGGCGGAAGCCCCGTGTCGTGCACCGCCCATGAGGCGCCGACTGCCCATGTAGAGTGAGCCTTAACCCCAGGAGGGGGCACTCCGTTCTTGACCCGGTAAGCTCCCAAAACTGCCGTTATGATCCAGCGAGCAATAGTCGCCTTGGAAGTCGGCAGGCCTCTACGCGTGCCATCAGGAATGACGAAAAGAGAGTCTGTCTTCCGGAAAGAGGCCGTTCTAGCCAGATAGATCCTCACCTCCCTGACGAGGTCCAGCTTGTTCAACGATCGCTCCAGAGGAGAAGTCTGAGCTGGACAAAAGGAGGGTAGGACGATGTCCTCGTTGAGGTGGAAGGTGGAAACCACCTTAGGAAGGAAAGAAGGCAGAGGCCTCAAGACCACCTTGTCCTGGTGGATAACCAGGAAAGGAGGTTGGCAAGAAAGGGCTGCAAACTCGGGAACGCGCCGGATAGAGGTCATGGCCACAAGAAAGGCCACCTTCCAAGACAAGACTGACAGGGAAACCTCCCTGAGAGGCTCAAAGGGGGGAACCCTCAGCACCTCCAGAACAAGATTGAGATCCCATGAATCCACAGGCGCCCTGTACGGAGGGACAGCATGGGCTACTCCCTGAAGGAAAGTCTTGACCTGTGGCCGAGAAGATAATGTCTTCTGGAAGAGGATGGAGAGCGCAGAAACCTGGCCCTTTAGGGAACTAAGGGCAAGGCCCACATCCAGCCCTGCTTGAAGGAAGGCCAAAATGGAAGGCAGGGAAAAGGACATAGGTGAACCGTGGTTGGACTCGCACCAACGGAAGCCTTCCAGGTACGATAGTAGATCCTGGAAGACGAAGGCTTCCTAGCCTTATCATAGTATGAATCACCCGATCCGAAAAGCCTGACGCTCTTAGAACTGCGGTCTCAACAGTCACGGCGTTAAAACTGAGCGACCGAGAATTCGGGTGGCAGATCGGACCCTGAGACAGCAGATCGGGTCTGTCTGGAAGCCGCCAGGGGGCGTCCGCGAGAAGATTGATGATCTCTGCGAACCAAGATCTCCTGGGCCAATCAGAATGACTGGCACCCCTTCCGCCTTGATCTTTTTCAACAGCTTGGGAAGCAAGGGCAGGGGTGTAAACAGATAGGTGAGCACGAACTGCGACCAAGGAATGGCCACAGCATCGGTGCCCACTGCGAGAGGATCACGGGACCTTGAGACGAACCGAGGGACCTTCCTGTTGATACGGGATGCCGTGAGGTCCACATACGGATTCCCCCATTGAAGACAAATCTGATGGAAGACCTCCTGATGCAAGGACCATTCCCCTGCCGCGAGGCCCTCGTGGCTGAGAAAGTCGGGGTCCCAATTGTCCACGCCGGGGATATGCACCGCGGATATCACCGGAACCGTTGCCTCTGCCCAAAGGAGGATCTTGGATACCTCGGCCGAGGCCAGAGAACTCCGAGTCTGTCCCTGGTGGGTGACATATGCCACTGCTGTGGCACTGTCCGTCTGGATCCGAATTGGCAGACCCCCGAGAATGTTTTCCCAGTGAAGGAGAGACAGAAAGATGGCCCGAATCTCGAGGACATTGATCGGCAGGGATGATTCCTGCGTCGACCAACGACCCTGAACAGTTAGGTGACGAAACACCGCACCCCAGCCGAGCAGGCTGGCGTCCGTCATCACCACCTGCCAGTGAACTGGAAGGAAGGACCTGCCCTGGGAGATGAGAGGTGACGTCAGCCACCAGTTGAGGGACCGTTTGTTCCGAGGAGAAAGCCGAATCGGACGATCCAGGGAGAAGACAGACCTGTCCCACTGTGATAGAATGGCCTGCTGAAGAAGTGAAATTGGGCGAAGGGAATCGCTTCCAATGTTGCAACCATCCTCCCCAGAACCTTCATGGCCGATCGGAAGGAGGGAAGCCGAGGACCCTGGAGCAGGCGAACCTCCCGCCGAAGGATGGATCTCTTGTCTTCGGGAAGGAGGACTCTGGTCTGACGAGTGTCGATGAGCATGCCCAGAAAAACAAAGAGCTGAGAGGGAACAAGACAGGACTTCTTCCTGTTGACAAGCCACCCGAAACAAGCTAGAGTGTCGAGGACGATGGACAGACTTTCGTGAGCTTGAGAAAAAGACAAGAGCCTTTATGAGGATGTCGTCGAGGTATGGAAAAAGTACCAGGCCCCTGACCCTCAAGATGGCTATCAGCTCTGCCATGATCTTCGTGAAAACCATGGGGGCACTCGCGAGACAGAACGGCAGAGCGATGAACTGAAAATGCTCCTGAAGTACTGCAAAACGCAGGAATTGGTGATGTCCCGGGAATATCGGGACATGGAGGTAGGCGTCCTGGATGTCTATGGAGCACAGAAACTCCTGAGCCTCCATGGAAGCAATTACTGAATGAAAGGATTCCATCCTCAAGTGTCTGAGACGAACCCTCTTGTTCAGCAATTTGAGATCCAGAATGGGACGAACCTTGCGATCTTTTTTCGATACGACAAAAAGATTTGAATAGAACCCTGTGAAACGTTCTTTTTCTGGAAAGGGGACGATTACCCCGGATTTGAGGAAAGAAGCAATGGCTGTAAAGAAACCCGGAACTAGAGCGGGGTCTCTTGGAGGTCGGGTTTCAAAGAAACGATCCCGGGGCTGTGAAACAAATTCTATTTTGCATCCTGAGGATACAACTTCTCTGACCCATGCGTCCTCTACTAAGGAGATCCAGACGTCTCTGAAGAAGAGACGGCCGCCCAGCCTGGGAAGTGGGCTGGGGTCTTGTTGTGAGTCATGCTGAGGTGGACCTTCCATAACTAGACCTGGATGATCTACCTTGGGAGTAGCGAGGGCGCCAGGAAGGAGTGGGTCTAAAGGTTACCTTTTCTTGACGTGCCTGTGGCCTCTGCTGTTGGGCAAAGGAAACTGATGCCGCGAAGCGACGAAAGGGCCGGAAGGACCGAAACTGCCGCCTAGGAGGAGGGCGGCGAGGTTTAGACTGGGGAAGAAGGGAACTTGTTCCCCCGTTGGCGTCCTTAATGATTTGGTCCAGCAGAGAACCAAAGAGACGTGAACCCTGAAAAGGCAGACTGGTAAGGGACTTTTTTGAAAACAAGTCCGCCTGCCAGGCCTTGAGCTAAAAGGTCCAATGGATGGCCACAGCATTGCTGGACACCTGAGCCGCACAAGACGCGGCATCCAGGGAAGGGGAGACCAGGTACTCACCCGCATGGGAAATCTGGTTAGCAAGCTCTGCTAGCTGTCCAGATGGGGTCCTGTCCAGGATGCCTCTATCGTTAGAGTCTTTCAGAGATGCTCTGCCGGATAGCGGAAAGACCGTGTTGGCGGACAGCCTGGAAACTGGAGGATCCACCGAAGGAGAAGCAGTCCAATTAGCGGTGAGCTCCGGAGAAAAGGGATATAAAATGCCAAGGCGCTTTCCTCTCTGAAAGCGTCTGGTCGGTTTCTCTCTTTCTCTGGTCAGGATCTCCTCGAATTCAGGGTGAGGAGCGAAAAACTTGGAAGGTGGTTTTGACCGTCTAAACGAAACCGCCTGATCTGCGGGTTCCGTAGAGGAGTCTTTGATGCCACAGGTCTGATTTATCGCTCCAATGAGGTTCTGATCCATATCCCTCATGCTAGAGATTTGGTTCGGGTCCAGCTCCGAAATATCCTCCGAAGGCGCATCTGAGAACGCCTCGCCTGACACAGGGGAGGAGGTCGATCGCAGAGAAGGGCCGTGGGGCGAGATGGAACGAGAAGAGGACTCAGACCGGCGTTCCTGTCTGGATCTTTTGTGGCCTATATTGTAAATCTCGGAAGGAGCTTCCTGCGACCCGATGGCTACTGTGAAAGACTGCAGGGGCAGGCGATCGAGTCTGGGACACCCGTGTGAGATCCGCTACCAATTGTGATAGAGAAGAGGCCAGCCTGGGGTGGGGACTTCACTCAAGCGGAGCAGCGGGAGGATCCTGGGCCGTGGGGTCGCTGCAGGCCTGAGAGGGGAGAGGGCTGACCTGAGGGAAGCTTGCAGTTATAAGACGAACACGCAAAGTGTTTGACTAGGGCAGAGGAAGTAGAGGACGAGAGCGACCTCCATTAGAATTAGACATGATGAAAACGGGCCCCTAATAAATGCCAGAAGGTTAGGGGACAGGAGGGCAGAGGAGAGTGTCAGTCTGCACTGCAGAGCTACTCATGGCAGATGAGTCGGTGTCCTCCGCAAGACTTGGAAGATGCTCCTCAGGGACGGCAATCAGGGAAGGCTTCAGGGCACCCTTTTATCCGGAGCTTGTACAGAAACCGCAGGGAGATGGTGATCGAAAGGGGGACGAGGACGCCAGGATTCGTGTTCTTGGGGTGGGCGGAGTAAGGCGTTTGTGGCGCCGAAATGCGGCGCAGGGAGTAGTGGGCGGAGCTAAAACCGCCTGTGGAGCACTAAGATGACGCCGGTGGGCGGGGTTATGGCAAACGGGTGGGAGAAAAGCCCGCCCGAAAGAAAAGGAAGTGGGCAGAGTTGCAGCGCCGGAAGTAGGCCCGGGCAGAAGCCGGGGCCTAAATTAGAGGACGGCCACCGCCGGAGAAAATCGCGGCCTTGGAGCAGTGCGGCCGCAGGAATAAGAAGCGGTGCGGCAGCTAGCCAGGCTGTCGCGCCCGCACAGAAGGCAGTGCGGCCGCCGGGAAAACGAGCAGCGCGGCTGCTTCAAAGGCCGCCGCGCCAGAACAGAAGGCAGAGCGGCCGCAGCCGCCGGGGAAGGAAAAAAGCATGGCTGCCTGCAAAGGCCGCCGCGCGAGAGCGAGGTCTCTAGGAAAAGCGACAATTCCTGCCCTGCGCAGGCTCTGGTGGGCGAGTGGGTGGGGGACGGAGCTAGGACCGGACTTCTATGCACGCTTGTGTGCTAGCATCTTGGTCCTGCTGTGGGATCTATGAGGATACGGGGTGGCAGTACACGCAGTACTCAGTCCGTAATGTGGGATTACAGTTGTGACTGTTCACACTGTATCCCTTCGGAAAACCTAAAAGAAAATGACGCACATTGAGGTAGAAATGCGTCTAATGAAAGACCTGTGTCCACCTCCTACTGACACTAAGCTAAACTGAGACTCAGAATGCCAGTCGGTGGGGTGTACACTGCAGAGGAGGAGCTAACTTTTTTTGTGCATAGTGTCAGCCTCCTATTGGCAGCAGCATACACCCATGGTTTCTGTGTCCCCCAATGAGAGGCAAAAGAGAAAAATGCTGCGTTATGAGTTTGCAGATGTTTTTTGCATGATACGCTGCACACAGACGCAAATGTGAAACTAGCCTTAGATCTAGTGACATTACTACTGAGAAGCATTTCTAAACACTGCTGACCCAGAAAAGATGATGAAAACGGATACATAGAACATACAGCAACCAACTTCCTAAAGATTAAAAATAAATCAAATCTATCAGTAGAATCACCCCTCCTAAGCAGTCTATATGGGTATGTAGGTCAGAGAGGAATGAAATGATACCATGAGATCTGTGATCCGATGTCTTATTCCAGAGAAGTCCACATTTTTCTTATATGTACATGACCTGTTAAGATCTATGGGTGGGACACAGATCTGCATGAAAATCTGCCTTCAGGGCTTATGTTAAACTAGATGGTGGCCCGATTCTAACGCATCGTGTATTCTAGAATATGCATGTCCACGTAGTATATTGCCCAGCCACGTAGTATATTGCCCAGTCATGTAGTATACTGCCCAGCCACGTAGTATATTGCCCAGCCACGTAGTATATTGCCCAGTTACGTATTGCCCAGCCATATAGTATATAGCAGAGCCACGTAGTACGGTATATTGCCCAGTCACGTAGTATATTGCCCAGCCACATAGTATATATCAGAGCCACGTAGTATATTGCCGAGCGACGGAGTATATTGTCCAGCCACATAGTATATTGCCCAGTCACGTAGTATATAGCAGAGCCACGTAGTATATTGCCCAGTGACGTAGTATATTGCCCAGCCACATAGTATATAGCAGAGCCACGTAGTACGGTATATTGCCCAGTCACGTGGTATATTGCCCAGCCACATAGTATATATCAGAGCCACGTAGTATATTGCCCAGCGATGGAGTATATTGTCCAGCCACATAGTATATAGCAGAGCCACGTAGTATATTGCCCAGCCACGTAGTATATTGCCCAGCACAGAGCCACGTAGTATAGAGAGTTAAAAAAAAAAAAAAACACATATACTCACCTTCCGAAGGCCCGTTGAAGTCGTGCTATACTTACCATCCGCCGCCTTTCCCGCTCCTCTTCACGCTCCCGGGACCGCTCCATTGCAAGCAGCAGCTTCCGGTCCCAGGGCTGGTGTGAGCAGGACCTATGATGATGTCGCGGTCACATGACCGTGACGTCACGGCAGGTACTTGTCGCACACCAGCCCTGGGACGGGACCGGAAGCTGCCGCTTGCAATGGAGCGGTCCCGGGAGCGTGGAGAGGAGCGGGAAAGGCGGCGGAGGGTGAGTATAGCAGGTTTTTTGTTTTGTTTATTATTTTTAACATGACATTTTTACTATTGATGCTGCATAGGCAGCATCAATAGTAAATAGTTGGGGACACACAGGGTTAATAGCAGCGGTAACAGAGTGCGTTACACCGCGGGCCGTTACCGCTGCCATTAACCCTGTGTGAGCGGTGAGTGGAGGGGATTACGGAGCGGGCGCCGGGTAGTGAGTGCAGGGGAGTAGGGGAGGGACTAATCGGACTGTGGCCGTCGCTGATTGGTCGCGGCAGCCATGACAGGCAGCTGCCGAGACCAATCAGCGAATGAATAACCGTGACAGAAGGACAGACAGACGGAAGTGACCCTTAGACAATTATATAGTAGATGAAAAGGGGCATTACCAGTGTGAACCAAGTCATGACTGCCACTTTGCGCTAATCACTCAGAGCCCTGCATTGATATCAAAACTAAGAGTACAGCAGAAGTGAAGTTTGTCTTATTACAAACATCTGCCGCAGCAGTTGTCTTCTCAGTGATGACAGCTCTGCTGCAGAGCTGTGCTTGATCATAATCAACACAGTACAGCAGAGAACCTTCTGTACTACTGTTCTTCTCCCAACACTGCCTGCCTGAGAGATAGAAGGTCAAGTACTATGAGAGGACACCAGAAGTGCAAGCGTGTTGGTACAACAGAAGTGAACTTTGTCTCATTACAGTGTTAGCTCTGCTGTACTGTACTTGCCTGATCTCACTGTAGAGCCGTGTCTCCGCATGAGCACAGAAAGTCAGTCACTACATGACACTGGTAACGCCCCTTTTCATTTAAAATAAGCTCTGGAGGCTCATTCTCATGCAGACCTGTGACAGACTGATACAGCTCATTTGCATATAAGATTTTCTGGAATAGGACATCAGATTGCAGATATCAAGGTATCATTTTACAGTTGTACTCAAAAGTTTACATACCCCAGCAGAATTTTTGCTTTCTTGGCCTTTTTTCAGAGAATATGAATGATAACACCAAAACGTTTTCTCCACTCATGGTTAGTGGTTGGGTGAAGCATTTTATTGTCAAACTACTGTGTTTTCTCTTTTTAAATCATAATGACAACCCAAAATATCCAAATGACCCTGAACAAAAGTTCACATACCCTGGTGATTTTGGCCTGATAACATGCACAGAAGTTGACAGAAATGGGTTTGAATGGCTACTAAAGGTAACATCCTAACCTGTAACCTGTTTGCTTGTAATTAGTGTGTGTGGATAAAAGATGAGTGAGTTTCTGGGATCCAGACAGACTCTTGCATCTTTCATCCAGCCACTGATGTTTCTGGATTGTGAGTCATGGGGAAAGCAAAAGAATTGACAACGGATCTACGGGAAAAGGTAGTTTAACTGTATAGAACAGGAAAGGGATACAAAAAGATACCCAACTGAATTACCACTTCAAGGCGTCCTTCGTAAACTGGGTCTCTGTCCTGTTTTGTCACCTCTCCTGGACAAAAAACCTACCATTTATGGGTCAGGAGTGGATCAGCTAACTACTTAAAATCACCTGTGGCTAATGGGAGTGAACATGTCCAATAAGGCTTAATACAGAGAAAAAGACCTCTGGTTGTCATGCCGACCCATTAGTGACCTTTGTAGGTCACCTGTCATGTGACAGGTTCACTGATGGGCGGGTTTAGTGACACGCTTACGGTAAACGCAAGTTAAATGCCACTGTCAGAGATTGACAGCGGCATTTAACTAGTTAATAGCCATAGCTGTATCACAATTACACCAGCGGCTGTTGCCGGCACATGTCAACTGTATATATCAGCCATCAAGTGCCCAGAAAAGTGCCCGCACCAAACGGGAAGTCAGACATCGGCGTACTATTACGCCCGATGTCAAAAAGGGTTAAGAGGGTTTTCTTAAGGATTTCTTAAGAATTTAGAGCGTTTGTCTAACCATATATCCCTGACTGGGGTCCCTTTTTATTAGCCAGAAGGTAAAGCCACTGACAAAGGTGAATTGACGTGTGCAAGTACTGTATAACATATTGAGCCATTTATTTTCTACAATATTATTTTCTACGTTAACAAGAGTCAAAGGAAAATGTAGAAATTAATGCATCACAGAAGAATCACTCCATTTGTAGGATTGGCTTCTTTTCTGTACCAATGGAGACACAGTTCTACATATGATTTATACATATAAAGCTGTTGGATAATTTTAAAAAGCAGGAGAAAAAAAAGTGTACATAGCCTTTACTACATTTATTCCTAACTGGTTCTCACCGCCTTTGGTGGTGTCATTCTGGGCTTGAATCCCAAGTGAAAGGGACGTCTCAATAGCAGAGAGAAGGTCAGTTGCTTGGCTTATTAGCTTAGATGCCTCGACCACTGGACTAGTCTATAAAATAAACAGCAAACATTCAGTTATATTGCAGTTTTTGTAGTTTGAGCAACGAACCATAATGCAATCACCCCCTTACCTCTTTCTTTGTAAAAGCTATTAATACGGTAAGCAAAACACGTGTAAACTTGACTCTGGTAAATACCGCTAAGCACTGCTGGTGCTGGGGGGGAAAAAAAGAAAATATACAAAATTATAAGAATTTAGTAACATCCTTATAAAAAGTGATATCTAGTCTCTCTCTTTGCAACAAAGGAATAGAAGTTATCAGTACCAGGAATAATCCCCATGCTATGGTAAATTAATCAGACTCAATAAGGAATAATCTCCAATTGTTCTGTAGTTTTTAGTAGTGAAGTTTAAAAGATGAAGGAATTACTACCTCCAGCTCCACTTCGGGATCTCTTGCTTCACCTTGTCGACTCCTGGTGCTCTAAAATATGTTAAAAAAGAAAAAATACACATTTTTCTTCAATGTTGTGGAAAACTCTAGTTATTCCTCAGGGGTTAAAGGGACTTTTTTTTTACCTATGGGGATAAGAACTTATCGGCAGGTTCTTGCTAGCTACCTGCCTGTTCTGCCCTGCAACGATCTTTTCCAGCTCAAAAGGCGATTCTACTGTTCCCATTGATTTCACGCCACTACCAATGACAAGCTGACAGACAGCTCCCTGCAGTTTAGACAGTATGGAGCCGGCTGTCAATCCGCAAGATATCATCAGCGCAGAAAAGAAGCCACTCTGTGGACACTATGCTACCGGAAGCGGGAGAATCCTTGACAGGAGAGGACCGTGACCACTCACCCAAAACAGGCAGGTAGTAAGCAACTACCTGTTAGTAAGTTTTTAGCCCCATAGAAAGAAGTCCTGAATAACCCCTTTGCATCAGAAACTGTTTTGGCTTTTAAGCCAGACCATAATTTTAACCATTATTTTTATTTTTTTTACAGGAGGGCTTGTTTTTTTTCCTGAATGAGTTGTGTTTCTCTATGGCATAATTTTGGAGGATATATAACTTATTAAAATTGGAATTTACTCTGGGAAGAAATATAAACAAAACAGCAAATCCACCGGTGACTTTATGCAAATTTATTGTATGCATTTTTTTTTATTTCACACTACTAATGTGCTGCACAAATAAAGTGATTTCTTTATTCTGTAAGTCAGCATGATTAGAAAGAAATTTCTATGGTTTAATTGTTACTACGTTTGTACAATTAATACCGTCTGAATATAAAAATTATTTGTTTTAGATCACCATATTTTGAATCCCATAAGTTTCATAATTTTCCGTCAGTGGAGCTAACTGTGAAGGATTTATCACTAAGAGATTAACGTTGAGGACTATACTAGTCTGGCCACGCCCCCTCCTGTGATAAGCAGCTCACTGTCTATGGACTTTGTACACTGACAGCCTGGTGTGGGGAGGGTTAGCTTCCTAAGCTCGGCGACATGCTAAATCTAAAAGCTCGGATTTTGTCAGAACGGCTGCATCCAGTAATCTAAGTGACACATCGTTGCATTCAGTTTCTCTGCCTACACTGCTCTCAGATCAGGTAGCAAAAATCTGTTGACAGATTCCCTTATAAAAAAAAAAATGGGAGAGACATGCTGCATTTGTCTTTTTTATTCATTTTTAATTCATTTTTTGGTAGGACGCATAAGCAAAAAAAAACAAAAAAACGAAATTTTTATGATATTCTACACGAAATAATTGACATAACTTTATTTTTTAATGCTTTACTAACTTTCCACAGTTTTTAGTTTTTTTTTAAAGTGCTTTTTTGGACATTTGGCCATTGTAAGAGGCATGACTCATTCTCTATAGAGTGGGCGTTTTTTACGAAAAGAGCTATAGTATTTATTGCTATCATTTTGCAACACAACTTTTTGATCACTTTTGATTCAGTTTCTGTATTTGAGATAAACAGAACCAATTACGGCATTGCTGTAAACATTTTATTTTAAGGTCATTCACCATGCAAGATGAATAATAGTTTAATAGTAGATGACATTACAAATGAAGAAAATTTATGTTTTCCCCCCATCCCCCCGAAAACTTTTTTTTATTACTATTACTGTGATTTGGGGTTTTCTTAATACAATACTTACTAGTCCGACAACGGCTTCCACCAATTGCGTAATACACTTATACATAAAGTTATGGCCAAAAGTATTGACACCCCTGCATTTCTGTCAGATAATACTCAGTTTCTTCCTGAAACTGATTGCAAACACAAATTATTTGGTATTATCTTCGTTTAATTTGTCTTACATTAAAAAAAAAAAAAACACAAAAAGAATTGTCCTAAAGCCAAATTGGATATAATTCCACACCAAACATAAAAAAAGGGGGTGGACAAAAGTATTGGCACTGTTCGAAAAATCATGTGATGCTTCCCTAATTTGTGTAATTAACAGCATCTGTAATTTACCTGTGGCACCTAACAGGTGTTGGCAATAACTAAATCACACTTGCAGCCAGTTGACATGGATTAAAGTTGACTCAACCTTTGTCCTGTGTCCTTGTGTGTACCACATTGAGCATGGAGAAAAGAAAGAAGACCAAAGAACTGTCTGAGGACTTGAGAAACCAAATTGTGAGGAAGCAAGAGCAATCTCAAGGCTACAAGTCCATCTCCAAAGACCTGAATGTTCCTGTGTCTACCGTGCGCAGTGTCATCAAGAAGTTTAAAGCCCATGGCACTGTGGCTAACCTCCCTAGATGTGGACGGCAAAGAAAAATTGACAAGAGATTTCAACGCAACATTGTGCGGATGTTGGATAAAGAACCTCGACTAACATCCAAACAAGTTCAAGCTGCCCTACAGTCCGAGGGTACAACAGTGTCAACCCGTACTATCTGTCGGCATCTGAATGAAAAGGGACTGTATGGTAGGAGACCCAGGAAGACCCCACTTCTTTCCCCGAGACATAAAAAAGCCAGGCTGGAGTTTGCCAAAACTTACCTGAAAAAGCCTAAAACGTTTTGGAAGAATGTTCTCTGGTCAGATGAGACAAAAGTAGAGCTTTTTGGGCAAAGGCGTCAACATAGTTTACAGGAGAAAAAAAAGAGGCATTCAAAGAAAAGAACATGGTCACTACAGTCAAACATGGCAGAGGTTCCCTGATGTTTTGGGGTTGCTTTGCTGCCTCTGGCACTGGACTGCTTGACCATGTACATGGCATTATGACGTCTGAAGACTAACAACAAATTTTTCAGCATAATGTAGGGCCCAGTGTGAGAAAGCTGGGTCTCCCTCAGAGGTCATGGGTCTTCCAGCAGGACAATGACCCAAAACACACTTCAAAAAGCACTAGAAAATGGTTTGAGAGAAAGCACTGGAGACTTCTAAGGTGGCCAGCAATGAGTCCAGACCTGAATCCCATAGAACACCTGTGGAGAGATCTAAAAATGGCAGTTTGGAGAAGGCACCCTTCAAATATCAGGGACCTGGAGCAGTTTGCCAAAGAAGAATGTCTAAAATTCCAGTAGAGCATTGTAAGAAACTCACTGATGGTTACCGGAAACGGTTGGTCGCAGTTATTTTCGCTAAAGGTTGTGCAACACAGTATTAGTCTGAGGGCGCCAATACTTTTGTCTGGCCCAGTTTTGGAGTTTTGTGTGAAATGAGCAATGTTTTGCTTTTTGCTTCATTCTCTTTTGTGTTTTTTCATTTAAGACAAATTAAATGAAGATAATACTAAATAGTTTGTGTTTGCAATTATTTTCAGGAATAAACTGAGTATTATCTGACAGAAATGCAGGGGTGTCAATACTTTTGGCCATAACTGTAGGTTCTACAGTGTATGTGTCCACGATCAGAAACTGCTGCGGGTTTGACGCTGCAAATTTATGCAGCATCAAACCCGCAGCGGCCAGATGTTACAGCAAAGTGGATGGGATTTCTAGAAATCCTATGACCACTATGCATGCATTGTAGCCTGCGGATCACCCGCGGAGAATGACATGCAGCGCATCTTATAAGTATGGAAATTCCTCTTGTGGAGACG
Source organism: Ranitomeya imitator (assembly GCF_032444005.1). Classification (NCBI taxonomy): domain Eukaryota; kingdom Metazoa; phylum Chordata; class Amphibia; order Anura; family Dendrobatidae; genus Ranitomeya; species Ranitomeya imitator. Next base: position 403,915,852 of record NC_091282.1, read on the forward strand.
CCAGTCCCTGCAAGAGAAATTACATCAACAGTAATGTATGGAATGTGGCAAATGCACACAGTTCAGTGATCACATGCGAATTTACCTGCATTCAATAGAAGGAAGTGCTTTGGACGCAGCAAACATATGCTGCATCCAAAGCGCTGGTAGTTCCAGATCGTGAGCACCCGGCCTTACATGTTTTCCACCTTCTAACATGAGTCCCCCCAAAATCAACTAAACGACACCCATTCTACTTTGCCGTAACTCAGCAGATGCCACACCTGGGTGATCAATCCATCCACCCCACACATTTTCAAATTTTGCATTCTGACCTCCCTTAGGGTACCGTCTCACAGTGGCACTTTGGTCGCTACGACGGCACGGTCCGTGACGTTCCAGCGATATACTTACGATCTCGCTGTGTCTGACACGCTCCTGCGATCAGGGACCCCGCTGAGAATCGTACGTCGTAGCAGATCGTTTGAAACTTTCTTTCGTCGTCAAGTGTCCCACTGTGGCGGCATGATCGTATCGTATAACAAAGGTGTGCACGATATTGTATACGATGTGCGCATAGTAACCAACAGCTTCTACATCGCAAACACGTCATGAAATTATCGCTCCAGCGTCGTGCATTGCGAAATGTGACAGCAGTCTACGACGCTGGAGCGATAATGGAGCGATGCTGGAGCGTCACGGATCGTGCCGTCGTAGCGACCAAAGTGCCACTGTGAGACGGTACCCTAACTGTATATGTTTCTTTCCATAAGGACAATAAAATTTATCTTGTTGATAAATTCCTTTTTCCCTGGCGGTTTTTCATCCAACCAATCTTGCGATAGTCAGCCTTCCACAATCATGCGTAGCAATATCATCCATACAACCCAAAAGGCAAGTCAGCGGGTTACGCACCACATCTATTCCAGTCACCTCCTGGATCAAGTTAAGAACCTTCACCCAAAAGGGTTGGAGGCGAGTACACGAACACATCTTATGTAGCAGATCAGCGCTTTCCTCTCCACACCTGGGACACTTTGAGTCACCTCTCAGTCCTGCCTTCCTCATCCATGCCGGGGTCCTGTACACCCTATACACCAGGTATAACTGTGACACCCTTTTAGCCTCACTCAGGGAAGCCCTGGGGATATATTGAAGTATGGACTCCGACAAGGGGCCCACACCCGCCACCCATTTTTCCTTAATCCTTAACGGATGCTTCAATAAAAAGGTATCCATCAGACCCCTGTAGATCAAGGTAATGAACCCCCTCGTACTCCTCCGAGGCCCAATAAGATTCAACAAGCTATCTGACTGCAGATTCACGCTCGACACCTCATTTTGACAGTTTAGGGTGTGTCTCAACTGCAGGTACTGAAAGATTGACTTCTGGGTTAAAGGAAACTCAATCCTAAGTGTCTCGTATGTTTTAGTGACATACCCGTCGAGCAACTGAGACATGAACCAAATGCCAATGTGCCTCCACTGACCGAACCCCCGCAATCTCCTAAGCTCTGCCAACCTAGGTTCAAACCAAATTGGCGTATATCTCGTAAATTTCGCTACTCCCCTCCATTGCTTAATTTTCTGCCATACTTTCCCCATCATAGCTATCGTTGAGAATTTTTGGGGGTTCATTTTTGAATCTACCTGCTTCAAGACTGGCCAACAATGGGCCCTTCCCTACCGCGTGTTCAATAATTATTACCGCTGAAGAGCTTTGTTCTGGCTCTCCCCAACCTACCATGTGCTGGCATTGAGATGCTATATAGTAAATCCATGGGTTGGGGACCGCCAGGCCACCCTCATCCTTTGCCCTCTGCAGATGTTCCAATTTGATGCGCCCGTCCACCCCTCCAGATTAAATCCCTAAATAGAGTATTGATCCTATAAAATTTACTCTGAGGTAGCCACACTGGAGCATTATGCAACATGTAGAGGAGCTGAGGCAGAAGTATCATTTTGATCAAATTGGCTCTGCCTGCGATCGACAGAAATAGCTTCTTCCAGGTCCCAATCTTCTGCTGGAACCTCCCAAGCAAAGGAGTCAGGTTGAGCCGCACATAGTCCTCTATTTTTTCCGAAACCACGATGCCCAGATATTTAAACTCGTGTACTACTCTTAAGGGAACCCCAGGGTCGAGTCAGAAGAGCTGCCGCATCCATGGGCAACAACACAGACTTCTCCCAATTAATAAGTAATCCAGAAAGAGCCCCAAATTTAGAAATACTGTTCATCGCGGCCCCCAGAGACTCCTGTGCATCTTCCAAGAACAATAACACGTCAGCGTACAGGGCTATTTTTTCTTCATAGTTTCCATACCGAAACCCCTTTACGTCCCTGTCCCTCCATATTGCCGCCGCCAGGGGCTCTATAGCAATTGCAAACAACAGAGGAGACAAGGGGCACCACTGCCGCGTTCCCCTATATAAAGGGAAATCCCCCAACAAGACTCCATTTACCCATATCATGGCTCTTGGAGACGCATACATCAGCTGCACCAACCGTATGAACCTCTCACCAAAACCCATAGCTTTCATGACTGCCCACAAATACCGCCACTCCACACTATCAAACGCCTTAGCGGCATCTAAAGACACCACAACCCTCCGACCCATATTATCCACGTTCACCTGCATATTGATAAACAGTCGTTGAAGATTACACGCTGTAGAGCTATTGGGCATAAATCCAGACTGGTCCCTGTGTACTAATGTCGTTATCACCTTGTTGAGACGGTTAAGGTACATTCACACATAACGATATTGTTAACGATATCGTTGCTTTTTGTGACGTAGCAACGATATCGTTAATGAAATCGTTATGTGTGACAGCGACCAACGATCAGGCCCCTGCTGGGAGATCGTTGGTCGCTGAATAAAGTCCAGAACTTTATTTCGTCGCTGGACTCCTGCTGACATCGCTGGATCGGCGTGTGTGACACCGATCCAGCGATGTCTTCACTGGTAACCAGGGTAAACATGGGGTAACTAAGCGCAGGGCCGCGCTTAGTAACCCGATGTTTACCCTGGTTACCATCCTAAAAGTAAAAAAAAACAAACAGTACATACTTACCTACCGCTGTCTGTCCTCCAGCGCTGTGCTCTGCTCTCCTCCTGTACTGGCTGTGAGCGTCGGTCAGCCGGAAAGCAGAGCGGTGACGTCACCGCTCTGCTTTCCGGCCGCTGTGCTCACACAGACAGTACAGGAGGAGAGCAGAGCACAGCGCTGGAGGACAGACGGCTGTAGGTAAGTATGTACTGTTTGGTTTTTTTTACTTTTAGGATGGTAACCAGGGTAAACATCGGGTTACTAAGCGCGGCCCTGCGCTTAGTTACCCGATGTTTACCCTGGTTACCGACATCGTTGGTCGCTGGAGAGCGGTCTGTGTGACAGCTCTCCAGCGACCAAACAGCGACGCTGCAGCGATCCGGATCGTTGTCGGTATCGCTGCAGCGTCGCTTAATGTGAAGGTACCTTTAGCCAACATCTTGGCCAAGATTTTGCTATCTATCGCTAATAGTGATATAGGGCGATAAGAAGCTGGATCCCTCGGGTCCTTACCCTGTTTTGGCAGTACAACACTTATTGCCTCCCGCATGGACCTCGGCAGCTCCCCCTCCACCAGACCAGCCTCATACACCTCCACTAAGGCAGGAAGCAATATCTCTTTATGTTTTTTATACACCTCCCCTGGGATCCCATCTACCCCCGGGGCTTTATCATTGGGCATAGAGACCAATGCGGCGTCAAGCTCCTCCAAATTAAATGGGCTTTTCCAACTTTAACACCCTTCTCTTCATTTCACACATCCATGTGTCACAGTCCAATTATGGACAAGGGCTGCGGGTCTCTTAACATGACCTGGACAGCCGCATATATGTTTATAAGGCTCTTGACACATGGATGCATAAAGGCAGCCTAAGAGTGGGGCACCAGCCAAGGAACCCTGGCCATATGTATATGGGTAATCTCCCTTGTAAAAACAACCAAAGATGAAGCCATAAGAGTGTTGGAGAACTGAATATATAATCCTGTGTTCTTTTACATGCATAAACTTCTCATCGCCCATCAGGATCAGGCATTTAAAAGGAACTCTGTCAGCACAGGATTACTGTTCAAACAATGTCCCACCGCTCAGTGCTCCACAGCGGGGCCAATCATTTATATACACCTTCCCACTATCTCCACTCCCCTCTCTTTGATTGACAGCTCTGGCTTCATGGAGCCATAGAAGGGTGTATATAAACGATTGTCCATGCAATAAAGCACCGAGCGCCTGTACTTGGTTTGAACAGTCATTCAGTGCTGACAGAGTTGCTTTAAAGGGCTTTTGATGCATGCTATAGCAGCCCCTATCTTACTTCTGCAAGATACAAGGAGGTGTAAATTTAACATTTTTAGTTTTCAGCCTTCCAGGTGAGGACATTAGTTTCAGCACCAACAAACAAATATCCCATTGGTCTCAAAACAGTAAAATTAGAGATCTACTGCTCTGTAAACCTTTTATGAAGTCATAGAGATGAGCTGAATTATATTTTAGATTCTGCCAAATGGAATATACCTTTACTCTCCTCTGCAAATCATCTTCAACATCCTTCAACATTCCTGCAGTAAAAAATAATTTTTATAAATGAACAACATCCAAGAAATATTACACAAGAAATCATATATATTACCTGTAACTCGGAGATCGGTCACATTATTAGCCATTTTAAACCCATATGTCATGGACTGGAAGTCCTCCTACAGGTAAAAAATAAAACGTTTACTCTGAGGTTCCCTTTAAAACACGTATGATTTCCTTTAAAGGGGTTTTCCAGGAAAAAGCTGGTATGACTAAATTGTACAATTTACTGTTTCCTGTGTCATCACAGGACTAGGCAGTATCTGAATAATAATAATAATAATAACAATAATCTTTATTTATATAGCGCCAACATATTCCGCAGCGCTTTACAGTTTAACAGTTTCAAACACAACAGTCATAGGTAACAATGTTAACAATATAGTAATAAAGCAAAATAAGACGACCCTGCTCGTGAGAGCTTACAATCTACAATGAGGTGGGGGAGATACAAAGTACAGGTGTGTATTTACAATGATGTATTTACAGTGATGGTCCAGACATCTTCAGGGGGTGGGGGATAGATGTAGATAGTGACTGGGCTACACACAAACAAACATAAAATGACTGATTAGGGAACGTGATAGGCCGCTCTGAACAAATGAGTTTTGAGCGAGCGCCTAAAACTATGCAAGTTGTGGATGGTCCTAATATCTTGGGGTAGAGCATTCCAGAGGATTGGCGCAGCACGGGAGAAGTCTTGGAGTCGGGAGTGGGAGGTACGGATTAGTGCAGAGGTTAGTCGAAAGTCGTTTGCAGAGCGCAGCGGTCGGTTAGTCCGATAGACAGAAATGAGGGAGGAGATATAAGGGGGTGCCGCACTGTGGAGAGCTTTGTGGGTGAGAACAAGTACTTTGAATTGTATCCTGTAATGAATGGGCAGCCAGTGTAACGACTGGCGAAGAGCGGACACATCCGAGTAACGATTAGCCAGATTGACAACCCTGGCTGCTGCATTAAGGATAGACTGGAGAGGGGAAAGTCGCGTGAGGGGGAGGCCAATTAATAGAGAGTTGCAGTAGTCCAGGCAGGAGTGGATTAGGGCGACAGTGAGAGTTTTTGTTGTCTCCATGGTGAGAAAAGGGCGGATTCTAGAGATGTTCTTTAGGTGTAAGCGGCACGAGCGGGCAAGAGATTGTATGTGGGAGGTGAAGGAGAGATCAGAGTCAAACATAACACCCAGACAGCGTGCCTGCTGCCTAGGCGTTATTATGGTGCCACCCACGGAGAGGGAAATGTCAGATTTAGGGAGGCTAGTAGAAGGCGGGAGCAGAAGAAGTTCAGTTTTGGAGAGGTTGAGTTTCAGATAGAGAGCGGACATGATGTTAGAGACTGCAGACAGACAGTCAGTGGCGTTCTGTAGTACAGCAGGGGTAAGGTCAGGGGCTGACGTGTATAGTTGTGTGTCATCAGCATAAAGATGGTACTGAAAGCCAAATCTGCTGATGGTCTGTCCAATTGGGGCTGTGTAGAGGGAGAAGAGAAGGGGGCCAAGGACTGAGCCCTGAGGCACCCCGACAGTGAGAGGAAGAGGAGATGAAGTGGAGCCAGAGAACAGAACACTGAAGGAGTGGTCAGAAAGATAGGAGGAGAACCAGGAGAGAGCAGTGTCCTTAATGGCAAGTAAGCCCCAACCATTAATAATAATAATCTTTATTTTTATATAGCGCTAACATATTCCGCAGCGCTTTACATTTAGCACACATTATCATCACTGTCCCAGATGGGGCTCACAATCTAAATTCTCCAATGTATAAGAAGAAAAGGGGGCTGGCTTAGCTATTGGGCTCTTCGAATCGAAATCTGGGACATGTGATAGATCGACTAAGGGAGAATGGGACATCTGGGGCAATAAAAGTATATACTCTTATTTCCCTGGAAAATTCTTTTAACTACTAGATGACTAACCTCTTCAAATACAGCAGCTTTGTTGACTTTTTCTCTAGCGATATCGCATATCTTTAGGATTCCAAGCGCAAACGCTTTCATAGCTGGATCTTCTATGAAATCGGCATTATGTACATAGAGGCAAGTGAACACAGTCTGTGCTAAGGAGTGACCCTCCAGCCATGTTATCTGTAAGAAAACAAAAAAAAAAGTTCCAGATACCAAAACAGTAACAAAACACATAAGGGATTAGTATTAGTGCAAGGTTTACAAGAATCCTGCACGGTGTGCAAAACTACAAGTGTGTCATGGGGGCCCATGATGAGTGGCTCATAGCTGTCTACCTGCTAGGTGCATTGACACCAGGTCTAGCAAACAGCTATGAGAGCAGGTCTCCAGATGGTGACTAAACCAGCCTGTGGATTGGAGAGATTAAGCTGGAACTGCTAAGTACAAGGGTGCTTGAAACTAAATGCAATAGTGTGGTGGGAGCACTTGATGTGAGAATACCGAATGGATATAAAGTGGGAACCCCTAGGTGTGAGAATACTGTCCATATGAAAAAAGGACATACGAGGTCTGTGTGGATTATCTTCGGGGAAGTTTTGGCTGTCACTACTGGGGTTTGCCATTGTAGGAGGTGGGTGCTGAATATGGCTCATGACCATCTCACAGTGCAGAGTGTGGCTCTCAAGGTAAGAAAGGTTAGAGACCACTGCTCTATCACAACAACAGTGGTTTAGATACTTACCAAACAACAAAAACATGTGTCCATAATTCCAATCAAATCTGGCCACGTTAAATCCTTAATTTTAATATTTCCATCCTTTAAAATAAAAAGTTAACATAGTTGGCTAAATTTGTCCAAAACTGCAACTTGCAAACAATGTAAATACGTGTGATGATGTAAGTTCTTACACTCCAAGTAAATATACAGTATATCTTGTGTCTGAAGTGTGACCCAGCAGCACAATTTTAATAGACTATGCTGACCACAGTAAAGCCCCAAAGTAAGTTATACTTAAAGGGAACCTGACAGCGAACACATGCTGCCTGATCCACGGGCAGTATGTATCAGACATTGGCTACATGATTTCTGGCATGTACACTTGGGTCCGGAAATATTTATACAGTGCCAAATTTTGGCATTTTAGCGGTTTAAAAAAAAAACATTTTAAAGATACAGTTATATAATCAATATGGGATTATAGTGCAGACTCAGCTTTAATGTGAGGGTATTCACATCCTAATTGGAGTAAATGTTCAATAATTACAGCTCTTTAATATAATAATAATAATCTTTATTTTTATATAGCGCTAACATATTCCGCAGCGCTTTACAGTTTGCACACATTATCATCACTGTCCCCGATGGGGCTCACAATCTAAATTCCCTATCAGTATGTCTTTGGAATGTGGGAGGAAACCGGAGTGCCCGGAGGAAACCCACGCAAACACGGAGAGAACATACAAACTCTTTGCAGATGTTGTCCTTGGTGGGGTTCGAACCCAGGACTCCAGCGCTGCAAGGCTGCAGTGCTAACCACTGCGCCACCGTGCCGCCCAATTAATATGTACCGTACCTTCCTTTTTTAAAGGAACTAAAAGTAATTGTCCAATTATCTCAAAAGATCTATAATGGGGTGCAGAGACTATTCCCTCATTACTCCATCATCAATTAAAAATGTAAAAGGTATGGAGCAGATTCCAGATATGGCATTTGCATTTTTAAACTGTTGCTGTGAACCCACAACATGCGGTCAAAGGAACTCAATGGAAGAGAAAAAGACCATCATTTGGCTGGAAAAAAAAGAAGAAATTCTTGAGAGATTGTAGAAATGCTATGAGTGGCCAAATCAAGAGTATGGTATATTTTGCAAGAAAAGAAAAAAAAGAGCACACTGGTGAGCTTGGGAACCCAAAAGGGTCAAGATAAAGGTGGATGATCGCAGAGTCCTTCCCATGGTGAAGAAAAACCCCTTCACAACAACCATCCAATTAAATCAAAAGCTCCAGCAACTAGAGGTTTCATACAGCCAGCGCCTGATACATGGTGCCTGTGGATAATGTGTTTGTACTTTGTAAATTAACATATTTTGTGTATTCCTTGTCGCAGATGTAGCACAGTGCTGTCCAGAGATGGTCATCATATCCATCAGTTCTTAATGAGGCTGACTATTTAAATACCCTATGCCTTATCTAGATTGCCGACTACTTTGACCTGAATACAAACTCACCTTTATTGCCTGGTCAAAATTCAGAACCTTACGATTAACCTGATTCCCAATCATTCCTGCATCCATCTTAGGATCCATCATTTCAATGGCTGACATGGCTTCAAAAAGGCCAAAGCTGTCGAAAAGGAAAACATACTACATTATGTCCATATCAAAATATAAAACCAAGTATCACTTCATGAACTGATTACACATGCCCTCTAATACTCACAGTTTGTCATGTAGTAGCTCGCCCAGCTTCAATTCTGCAATGGAGACATGACATCTTACTAAGAAGGTCCAGAATCATTACGGGAGCAGCAGACAAACAACATGAAGTCATCACAGGATGATACAATTACAGTCTATTCATCAGTGTTCTTATGCTATGGCATATTGGTGCTTATAGTCTTAGCAAAACATCACAACAGAGAAACATGGTGTAGATTCATCTGACCTGGAGGCTCTGTGGATAGAGCTGAAGGAAATATCATCAGAAAATTAGCTATTGTTAAAATTAGGCTTTTATGGTTAAACATATTTTAAAACCTTGAAAATGTTTTTTCCTATAACACTATATAAAAATAAATAAAATCTTCCAACAGGCAGCCATGCCTAGTATTAGACTCATACTCATTGTTCTTTACAGTAGCAATAGACTGACTCTGACCTTCCTGACTCATACTAATATTTTTTCCTCACGCTCTGGGCAAAGATCCACTGTGAAGGTTGGGGCAGGAGGCGAGCTGTGATATCACCTATTGTAAATGGAGGGTCATGTGTTATCTACTGTATATAGAGGGATAACCTTTCATTGTAATCCTGACTGTAATGATACTGAGACTGCTGAAAAGTCTTCTCAGGAGTTATGAGTCTAGTACTATGCGGAGTGTGAAAGAGGATTTTTTGGGATTAAAATATCGTGATATGGAAAACTGAAAAAAAATGTTTAATCTAAAAAATACAATTATTCTAAATTAAATATTAGGTCACTTTATGTTATTAATTGAACTGGGCGCTGCTGGTTCTGTTAGGTGACAGATCTGGTAACGCGGCTAATTTCATTGTTCTGCTCCCATGACGGAGCAGGATAATGGAATTACAGAACACAGGTGTGAATTTGGAGAAAGACATGTCATTTAGAAGATTCCTGCAGGATGAAACCACACTGGGTTTTACATGCAGTCTTACCACTGAGACACAGAACACATTTGCAAAATTGTATGAGTTGCCATTTTAGGAGCATTGGGACAATAAAGAATAAGTTGTGAATGTGTCCATAGTTGTTCAGGTATTAGTCAAAGGTTATACAGCATTATACACCAAATATACGCAATTACCGCTGCATGCATCTTTGAATTCCTGTGTGATATCTATCCAGTTGGCATTGGTCTTCCCCATCTTGTCCTGCATGGAAATTTCCCATCCGGAGTCATCATCCTCCATAGACGCTTTCAGCACCATGACCGTGCGCACTAAGAGAATAAAGATGCACACAAATCAAAATGAAGCCACATTCAGGTTTCATGTCACGTCACTATATTTAAGTGACGTACCAATGTATACTGCTCAAAAAAATAAAGGGAACACTTAGGGTATGTGCACATGTTGCGGATTCGTGTGCGGATTTTTCCGCGCAAAGTCTGAAAAATCTTCAGAAATGTATCACTGTATTTGTGTGGGTTTCACCTGCGTTTTCACACCTGCGGATTCCAATTATGGAACAGGTGTAAAACGCTGCGGAATCCGCACAAAGAATTGAAATGCTGCAGAAAATAAACCGCAGAATTTTCCGCAGCATATGCACTGCGGATTTGGTTTTCCATAGATTTATATGGTACTGTAAACCGCATGGAAAACTGCTGCAAATCCCCAGCGTCAAATCTGCAACGTGTGCACAGACCCTTAAACAACAGAATAAAACTCCAAGTAAATCAAACTTCTGTGACATCAAACTGTCCACTTAGGAAGCAACACTGTTTGACAATCAATTTCACATGCTGTTGTGCAAATGGAATTGACAACAGATGGAAATTATTGGCAATTATCAAGACACACTCAATAAAGGAGTGGTTCTGCAGGTGGGGACCACAGACCACATCTCAGTACCAATGCTTTCTGGCTGTTTTGGTCACTTTTGAATGTTGGTTGTTCTTTCACGCTCGTAGCATGAGACGAACTCTACAACCCACACAAATGGCTCAGGTAGTGCAGCTCATCCAGGATGGCACATCAATGCGGGCTGTGGCAAGAAGGTTTCCTGTGTCTGTCAGTGTAGTGTCCAGAGGCTGGAGGCGCTACCAGGAGACAGGCCAGTACACCAGAAGACGTGGATGGGGAGCGGTCACCACCATCACATGCCGACAGCCCTCCAGAACTGACAGCATTTTAGGGGACATGTGCCACGCCCGCGGAGCGGTCACCGCCATCACATGCCGACAGCCCTACAGTACTGACAGCATCTTAGGGGACATGTACTACACCCGCGGAGCGGTCACCGCCATCACAAGCTAACAGCCCTACAGTACTGACAGCATCTTAGGGGACATGTACTACACCCGCGGAGCGGTCACCGCCATCACATGCCGACAGCCCTCCAGAACTGACAGCATCTTAGGGGACATGTACTACACCCGCGGAGCGGTCACTGCCATCACATGCCGACAGCCCTACAGTACTGACAGCATCTTAGGTGACATGTACTACACCCGGGGAGCGGTCATCGCCATCACATGCCGACAGCCCTACAGTACTGACAGCATCTTAGGTGACATGTACTACACCCGGGGAGCGGTCATCGCCATCACATGCCGACAGCCCTCCAGAACTGACAGCATCTTAGGGGACATGTACTACACCCGCGGAGCGGTCACCGCCATCACATGCCGACAGCCCTCCAGTACTGACAGCATCTCAAGGGACATGTACTACACCCGCGGAGCGGTCACCGCCATCACATGCCGACAGCCCTCCAGTACTGACAGCATCTTAGGGGACATGTACTACACTCGCGGAGCGGTCACCGCCATCACATGCCGACAGCCTTCCAGAACTGACAGCATCTTAGGGGACATGTACTACACCCGCGGAGCGGTCACCGCCATCACATGCCGACAGCCCTACAGTGCTGACAGCATCTTAGGGGACATGTACTACACCCGCGGAGCGGTCACCGCCATCACATGCCGACAGCCTTCCAGAACTGACAGCATCTTAGGGGACATGTACTACACCCGCGGAACGGTCACCGCCATCACATGCCGACAGCCTTCCAGTACTGACAGCATCTTAGGGGACATGTACTACACCCGCGGAGCGGTCACCGCCATCACATGCCGACAGCCTTCCAGTACTGACAGCATCTTAGGGGACATGTACTACACCCGCGGAGCGGTCACCGCCATCACATGCCGACAGCCCTCCAGTACTGACAGCATCTTAGGGGACATGTACCTTATTTCCTATAGGTACCAGCAGTCACTGGGATATGAAGAGTGCACAGTCCTGGGTCCCCACACACAGGGTGACACTGGAGTACAGCACAAGCCCGCAGTACAGGGTCTCCCCTGCTGCACACCACGGACCTCAGGAGCTGCTCTCCTGTCACGTGCCGTCCGGTCACCCCCCACCCCCGTACTGTACCTGTGCTCTTCCTCTGCTGCAAGAAGCCGCTGTTTCCACGTTACGCACCACAGAAGGCACGGCGTGATTACGTCACGATATAGGCGGGACACGCCTCCTAGGCCATGCTTTCGTGACGGCTGAAAATCACATGGAAATCTATCGGCAACAAGCGATATAGTGCACCGCGGAGTGCTCCCCCTAGCGACTCCCAAAACTATAACACTGATCATGTTTCGGGGAAAATACCGCGAGATTTCACGCTCTCGCGATATCCCCGTGTGCCGGGCCGGCAGTTGCTTTTTGCCGACATGTCACGGTAAGGTAGCACGGCACTGGCAGTGGCAGAGAAGCGCAGCTGCTGCATCCAGCACACAAGAGGCATCGTGCGGAAAGAGCACTTTGCAGTGGTAACCAATCAGATGTGAGCTATCATTCTGCCTGTGCTGGCTTGCAAGTGAAAGAAGAAATCCGATTGGTAGTGGCTCCAGCACTGCTCACAAGTTAGGTGCCACATTGTGTTGCACTTTCACACTGAGAAAGAAGGATGGGGACAGAACAATCACTAGTAGATCAATCTGTCCCATACAGTATCATGTTATCAGCAGCATATCTACAGTTTACACTAAGTGATGTGCTGCTGAGAACAAGGATTTCTGTTTTGGCATAAACGAGCCGATCACTCGATGAATAGGCATTTTACTTGTTTAGTATAAAACACCCCATAGTCCTCCATATAGTATAATGCACTTCCCATTGTTAGGTGTCAAGTTCCAGCCGCTGCACAGGGGGAATCTGGAACCATGTTCTCTGCGGTCTCCCATTCTCCTCCAGCCACAGTGGAACCTGCTCAGCAGAGACATCGGTCCCAGCGGCTGGCTCAAGCTGGCACAGTGCGCTTGGGTACTGCTACCTTTCCAGGCTCTGCCTTTGTAGCCAATACTGTTCTGCAGCGAGCAGGCGTTTCAGGGACTAAGTCCTGCTTTTCCCACACTGAGCATGCCCACGGGACAACCTCCCATTGGAGGTTGGGGGTCACATGCTCTGGTCCTGTTGCGGCTCCTATTGGACCATCAGGAAGGTCCTGGAGCACTACTGCTATAAAAGGTTCCCATGGATTCTCGGCCATGCATTAGTGTAAACTTATTAACTTGTGTGTGGATGAATGCCTGTGAATGGATGAAAGCTCCGAATCATTCCCATCCCTAGTGTTGTTGCCTGTTCGCGAATGGTAGAGCTACCTAGCGCCCGACAGTGCTATCCTGCACAAGTTGCTGAATTCAGTTAGCAGCGACCGCCTGAGCGGTGCCGTACGCAGATAGTGTGCTTTACTGGCCCTGGTTAGGGTGATTAGTGGTGTCCACCAGAGTGGCACTGCAAGCACTCCTGTGCGGTAAATATTCACTTTAGTTTCCCTGGCACCGCAGTAGCGGTGTCAAGCTCAAGAGATCTAGAGGGACTCTTACTCTGAGTCTTGGGCAGAGTTCTGTGTCGCCTTGCTTGCACTCTCTGTGTGGTATCGCAGCCCTGTGACGCAACAGGGTTCGCTTCCTTCATACCAGGTGAAGCTAACCCGTGTGTGTACTCACATTATACCGCCATATAGTCCGTCATTACCAAGCAGCAGGTGTTTTTACTGCACGGTGGACCCCGGACTGCGAACGCACCTTATATCATCTCCAATTATTATCTGGTGCGTTCTGCCAGTCCTAACACCCATAGTCCTCCATATAGTAGAATGCACTCCCCATAGTCCTCCATATAGTAGAATGTACTCCCCATAGCCCTCCATATAGTATAATGAACTCCCCATAGTCCTCCATATAGTATAGTGCCCTCCCCATAATCCTCCATATTGTATAATGCACTCCCCATAGTCCTCCATATAGTATAATGGACTCCTCATAGTCCTCCATATAGTATAATACACTCCCCATAATCCTCCATATAGTATAATGCTCTCCCCATAGTCCTCCATATAGTATAATGGACTCCTCATAGTCCTCCACATAGTATAATGTGCACCGCAGTCCTCCATATTGTAAAATGCACACCCCATAGACCTCCATATAATATAATGTGCCCCATAGACCTCCATATAGTATAATACACTCCCCATAGTCCTCCATATATTATAATACACTCCTCAGTCCTCCATATAGTATGATACACTCCTCATAGTGCTCCATATAGTATAATACACTCCTCAGTCCTCCATATAGAATACACTCCTCATAGTCCTCCATATATTAAAATACACTGTTCATTCCTCCATATAGTATAATACACCCCATAATCCTCCATATAGTATGGTGTGCACCACAGTCCTCCATATTGTATAATGCACTCCACAGTCCTCCATACAGTATAATACACTCCGCAGTCCTCCATATATAATACACTCCACATAGTCCTCCATATTGAATAATACACTCCTCATAGTCCTCCATATATTAAAATACACTCCTCAGTCCTCCATATAGTATAACACATTCCGCATAGTGCTCCATATAGTATAATACACTCCTCATAGTCCTCTATATATTAAAATACACTCCACAGTCCTCCATATAGTATAATACCTCATAGTGCTCCATATAGTATTATACACACCCCATAGTCCTCCATATAGTATAATACACTCCTCATAGTCCTCCATATATTAAAATACACTTCTCAGTCCTCCATATAGTATACACTCCTCATAGTGCTCCATATAGTAAAATACACTCCTCATAGTGCTCCATGTAGTACAATGCACTGCCATAGTCATCCATGTAGTACAATTCACTTACCATAGTATAATGCACTCCACCTCCCCATAAAATATAATGTAGCGCACCCCCCCTCCCCCGAGAATGGCCCCACAGTCCAGTACTCACAATCCTCACCTCTAATGTCCTGCGCTACTTCCGGCTCGGCACACAGCAGGTACGCAATGAACTGACTTCATCGCGCACCCGCAGTGTAAGAGGCAGAGGGAATGATGGAAGAGGGAGCATCAGCTGATGCTCTCTCCTCCATCATTGCTTTGAACTGTACCGGCGTCATAGACGCCGTTATAGTTGAATACGTCGGCGCTGGTGGGGGGAGTTGGCGCTGGCGGCAGGCAACTGGCTGGGGGAGCGGGGGCCATAGGCAGCTACCTGGTCTGCCTGCCGGTAATGCCGACCCTGTTCCTGATGAAACCCCGAGTTTGGTGAATTTTCATGCTGTGGGCACGTTGCATTTTTGTGCCACAGTGGTTTGCACAATTTTATACATGAAAAAAATTATATAATATCAATTAATAAAGTTGAGTGATTCAGATTTGCGGAATGTTCTTTATTTCTTAAGTCCCAAAAGGGGACTTGAACCAGTGATTATCAGATGTCTTCCACTAGTATTGAAGTATTTAAACTAAGTTGTCTCCTTTGAAGCTCAGCATGTACCAAATGCCAGTGACAGGGGTGTTGGCTGCATGCCCCCAGCTGTCACAGTAATCTGTACTGATAGTACTGATGGTGGTTCTGGTGCTGTGTTCATGTACTGATGATGTTTCTGGCACTGCATTCAAGTACTGATGGTAGTTCTGCTGCAACAATCATGTACTGATAGTGTTTCTGGTGCTGTCTTCATGCACTGACTGTTGTTCTGGTTATATTAACCCCTTAAACCACGGACCTTTTTTAGATTTTGCGTTTTCGTTTTTTGCTCCCCTCTTTCCCAGAGCCATAGCTTTTTTATTTTTCCATCAATATGGCCATATGAGGGCTTATTTTTTGCGAGACGAGTTGTGTTTTTGAACGACACCATTGGTTTTACCATGTCGTGTACTAGAAAACGGGAATAAAATTCCAAGTGCTGTGAAATTGCAAAAAAAAGTGCAATCCCACACTGTTTTGTTGTTTGGCTTTTTTTCTAGGTTCACTAAATGCTAAAACTGACCTGCCATTATGATTCTCCAGGT
Organism: Ranitomeya imitator; assembly: GCF_032444005.1. Taxonomy (NCBI): domain Eukaryota; kingdom Metazoa; phylum Chordata; class Amphibia; order Anura; family Dendrobatidae; genus Ranitomeya; species Ranitomeya imitator. The sequence goes on from NC_091282.1 coordinate 403,932,132, forward strand.
CAGTACGAGTTCATAGACACCAAACATGACTAGGTTCGTTTGTATGTAAGGGTATGTGCACACGTTGCGGATTCTCTGCGGATCCACAGCGTTTTTTGAGGTGCAGAAACGCTGCAGATCCGCAATTGATTTACAGTACAATGGAAATCAATGAGAAAAAAAAATGCTGTGCACACTTTGCAGAAAATCCGCTGCGGAAACGCTGCGGTTTAAAAGAAGTTGCATGTCACTTCTTTTTTGCGAATCTGCAGCATTTTTGTACCCATTCCATTATAGAAAACCGCAGGGGTAAAAAAAACGCAGCAAATCCGCAAAAAAACGCACAAAAAACGCTGCTGAACTGCACAAAAAATGCGACAAATCTGCAGGTGCATTTTCTGCCAGGAGAGGCAGAATGCGCACCAGAAATTCCTAAGGCTAATCCGCAACGTGTGCACATAGCCTAAGTGGTGAAAAAAAATTCAAAACTTTGCTAAAAAAAAAAAAAAAATTGTGCAATTTTTCCGATACCCGTAGCGTCTCCATTTTTTGTGATCTGGGGTTGGGTGAGGGCTTAATTTTTGCACTCCGAGCTGACTTTTTTAATATAATTTTGGTGCAGATAAGATCTTTTGATCACCCGCATTCTAATGCAATGTCGCGGCGACCAAAAAAGTAATTCTGGCGTTTTGACTTTTTATCGCTACGTCATTTAGCGATCAGGTTAATACTTTTTTTTATTGGGCGATTCTGAAGGCAGCGATACCAAATATGTGTAGGTTTGATTTTTTTTTGTATTGTTTTTTTTTTTTAATGGAGTGAAAAGGGGGGGATTTGATTTTTTTTTTTTTTCATAATTTTAAAAACTTTTTTTTTTTACTTTTGCCATGCTTCAATAGCCTCCATGGGAGGCTAGAAGCTGCCACAACTTGATCGGCTCTGCTACATAGAAGCGATGCTCAGATCGCCTCTATGTAGCAGAATTACAGACTTGCTATGAGTGCCGTCCACAGGGTGGCGCTCATAGCAATCTGGCATCAACAACCATAGAGGTCTCAAGGAAACATCTGGTTGTGATGTCGACTCGCCGATGACCCCCGATCATGTGACGGGGTCGCCGATGCACGCATTTCCGGCCTGATGGCCGGAAGCGCTTGTTAAATGCCGCTGCCAGAGTCTGACAGCGGCATTTAACTAGTTAAAGGGAATCTGTCACCCCAAAAATGGCCTATAAACTAAGGCCACCGGCATCAGGGGCTTATCTACAGCATTCTGTAATGCTGTAGATAAGCCCCCGATGTAACCTGAAAGATAAAAAAACCAAGTTATATAATACTCACCCAGGGGAGGTCCCGCTGCAGTCAGGGTCCAATGGGCGTCGCAGTCTGGGTCTGGTGCCTTCCATCTTCATTACAGCATTACAGAATGCTGTAGATAAGCCCCTAATGCCGTGACCTTAGTTTATAGGCCATTTTTGGGGTGACAGATTCTCTTTAATAGGTACAGGTAACTCGCAATTCTACCCATGCATATTGAGGGCACATGTCAGCTGTTCAAAACAGCTGACATGTCCCGGCTTTGATGCGGGCTTGCCGCTGGAGCCCATATCAAAGCGGGTGATACTGCTGTCGGACGTACTATTCCGTCTGATGGCAGTAAGGGGTTAAAACGTAAAAATCCTCAAAATTTAGATTTGATGATTATGAGGAGTTTCTGCTCCAAAAACTCAATTTAAATTAGTATGTGTCCACGCTAATTTTTTTTTGTAACAGAAACTCTTCAAATCCTCCTTAAATACTGCAAACCTTTTTTTTTTTAGACCTAGAGCTATTCTTCCTTTTTTCCTATATAGAAACAATTTTTAAGGTTTTTTTTTTAGTAATAAAGTGTACACAAAGTAAAAATAATATATTCAAAATTATAGTTTAAATTTGTATTTTTTTTCTTTTATACGTTGATACCTTTTTTTTCCTTATTTTCATAACTACCTTTCTTCTCCTACTTTGATTTACCCCATCCTCAACCTTCCGGTGTTAACCTCTGTTGTTTATGTGTGTATATTTGTATGATTGGTATTTTCCTTTATTCCTGTTCGTATTACCTTGTTAGTCCGGTTGGTGTATTATGGTACACTACTACTCGCCTCTTCCCTGTGTGGGGGAAGGGTACAGACTGAGAGCAAATTCAGGAGCTAAGGCAAGGTACGTGCCCCGGCATCTTCACAATCAGACATAGTCCATGGAACAGGGTGAGCTAGGGTGCCAATACCGTTAAGGACAGAGAAGGAGCCCCTGGGACACCCAACAACAGAGTCGTGACATCAGCTCTGACCGAAACTGTTTTTTGATCCAATATGGATCCTATCACTGCTCTGACAGGGCAACTGCAGCATCTCAGCCTAGATGTGGCAGATCTACACACTGTCATTTTGCAGCATCCTAACAAGCATCCTATCAAGTTTGTGGACCGTGACACCCAGGCAACCCCTAGTGGAGCCCAAGATCTCTGCCTGACAGGTTCTCTGGGGGGCTTGACAAGTTTGTTGTTTCAGTGTGGCCTGTAAGCTACACTTCAGGTTACATCCTTGTTCCTCTGGAACTGTGGAGCAAGGAGTGGGGATGATAGTCTCTCTCCTTCAGGGTGACCGCCAGCATGAGCATACTCTCTCCCATCTGACTCCCAGTCGCTGTAGAGCATGGAGGAATTTTTATGGCTGTGGGTTATGCATACGACAACCCCGACCACATCTCCCAGGCTAAGTCAACACTACGTCTGCTTCAGCAGGGAGACCGGCTGTCGGAGGAGTATTGCTCCAAGTGTCGGAAGTGGTGCACTGACACTAAGTGGACTGACTCTGCGCTCCAGGAGCACTCAACTGAGCTGATTAACCCCTTTATCTACAAGGGTGGTTTGCACGTTAATGACCGGGCCAATTTTTACAATTCTGACCACTGTCCCTTTATGAGGTAATAACTCTGGAACGCTTCAACGGATCTTGACATACTGTACTTTTCGTGACATACTGTACTTCACGTTAGTTGTAAAATTTCTTCAGTATAACTTGCGCTTATTTGTGTAAAAAATGTAAATTCGGTGAAAATTTGGAACATTTATCAATTTTCAGGCTTTGAACAGAGAAATATGTCACAAAAAAATAGTTAATAAATAACATTTCCCACGTCTACTTTACATCAGCACAATTTTGAAAACACAATTTTTTTTTTGTTAGGAACTTATAAGCATTAAAAGTTGACCAGTTGATTTTTACAACAAAATTTACAAAACCATTTTTTTAGGGACCACCTCACATTTGAAGTCACTTTTAGGGGTCTATATGACAGAAAATACCCAAAAGTGACACCATTCCAAAAACTGCACCCCTCAAGCTGATCAAAACCACATTCAAGAAGTTTATTAACCCTTCAGCTGTTTCACAGGAACAGAAGCAACGTGGAAGGAAAAAATGAACATTTAACTTTTTAGTCACAAAAATGATCTTTTAGCAACAATTTTTTTATTTTCACAAGGGTAAAAGGAGAAAATGATAAAGTTGTTGTGCAATTTCTCCTGAGTACGCCGATACTCATATGTCGGGGAAAACCACTGTTTGGGTGCACGGCAGGGCTCTGAAGGGAAGGAGTGCCATTTGACGTTTTCAAACTTCAAACCACAATTGGCTGGAATTGAGATTAGATGCCATGTCGCGTTTGGCAAGCCCCTGATGTGCCTAAACAGTGGGAACCCCCCACAAGTAACCCCATTTTGGAAACTAGACCCCCTAAGGAAATTATCTAGATGTGTGGTGAGCACTTTGAAACCCCCTAAAATGATATTTTAGTCCGTAATTTTTAATTTTCCCAAGGGTAACAGGAGAAATAGGACCTCAAAAGTTGTCCAATTTGTCATGAGTACGCTGGTACCCCATATGTGGGAGAAAACTAGTGTTTGGGCACACGTCGGGGCTCGGAAGGGAAGTAGTGATGTTTTGAAATGCAGACTTTGATGGAATGGTCTGCGGGCGTCATGTTCTGTTTGCAGAGTCCCTGATGTGCCTAAACAGTAGAAAACCCCTACAAATAACCCCATATTGGAAACTAGACCCCCTAAGGAACTTATCTAGATGTGTGGTGAGAACTTTGAACCCCCAAGTGTTTCATTAAAATTTATAATGCCCGGGCATGAAAATAAAAAAATCCTATTTTTTTTCCAACAAAAATTATCTTTTAGTCCCCAATTTTTAATTTTCCCAAGGGTAGCAGGAGAAATTGGACCCCAAAAGTTGTAAGTTGTCCAATTTGTCCTGAGTATGCTGGTACCCCATATCTCGGGGCTCGGAAGGGAAGTAGTGACGTTTTAGAATGCAGACTTTGATGGAATGGTCTGCGGGCATCATGTTCCATTTGCAGAGCCCCTGATGAGCCTAAACAGTAGAAACCCCAACAAGTGACATCATTTTGGAAACTAGACCCCAAGGAACTAGATATTCCCCCTTTTTGGAACTAATCTACTGTTTCCTGTAAATCTAAATAAATTAATAATGCATGGCGGTGTGGTACAATTTGAAGCAATCTTTCTTACACAGGCCAGATTTTTGGGGCAGGTGTCGCATTGATAAATTCGTCTCCTTGTGTATTGCCCTTTTGTAACACACTCGGCACCATTTTTGCTGCTTACCTTTTCGTTCAGTTGGCGGAACAACCCCCCGGGAAATGCTGACCTGGTATGATACGAGCACCTTCAGTTTCGGAAGTACTGGGGCCCGCTCCTTCCTGATTGCCAAATATCAGGGCCTTAACCAGTACCTCCTGGAACTGAAGGTACGATGTATCGGTGTGGCGTGCACATCGTGACAGCAGGAAAGCGATGAGCATTGCCATTTGTACGATCTGCACGGCCAACTTTTTGTACCACACCTTGGCCTTTCTCAAAGCAATGTACAGTTGGAGGAGTTGATCGGAGATCAACGCCCCCCATGTTTTTGTTGTACCCCAGTACACAGTCCTGTTTGCTGACCTTGTACAGTGCTGAGGGCGCTGCCGTCACCATGTTTGGTGGTCAAGAGAAGGACATCCCTCTTGTACTTGACCACCAGCAGGTGGTCGCTACATTGGGCTCTGCTGTCACCCCTTCTGAGCATCTGCCCAAGTTGCGTTTTCGGGAGGCCTCTCTGATTTTTGCGGACAGTACCGCAGGCTGCGGTACCTCGCACAGAGGAATTTGAAGAGTGGGATGCTGGAATAAAAGTTATCAGTGTAGAGGTGATAACCTTTATCCAGCAGTGGGTGCACCAAATCTTACACAATTTTCCCACTCACTCCCAGGACAGGGGAACATTCCTGGTTCACTCCTGGTGTGTTTTCCTTCGTAAACTCTAAACCTGTGGGTGTACCCTGAGGTACTCTCACACAGCTTCTAGAATTTGATTCCATACCTGGCCTTCTTGCTGGGTAGGTACTGACGAAATCCGAGCCTTCCCTTAAAATGAACTAAAGACTCATCCACGCAGATGTCCCTTTGGGGCACGTACACTTCAGCAAACTTTTTGTTGAGTGAGTGATGTCACAAGAGGGACACAGAAGTTGCTGGGCCCAGTATAGAAGGGAGACCCCGGTAGAGTGTAAGGAGTGATGATGCAGCCCTGAAAAATAGGCCATAGCTTTATTTGGAGAGCTTTTATTTTCTGGCTCCCATCATGGAACTGCATCCACAAGTGCAGCATTTGGTATGTTACTTATAAAGGATTTAGGCACAAGTGTTTTGTACTAATTCTAAATTCTATATTTCAGCTCTGATAGCCACACATGAGAGCTGGAGCCTGCTTCTGAGTTTGAGGTGGTGAAGTCATGAGCGACATCTGGTCCTGAAGAAGTGCTTCAGCAGGAGAAAACGGCACGGAGCAGCAGTTCAACCACCCAGCAAGATAGATAGTCGGGTGGTCGACTATGAAAATCTCACTGTTAAAGGGAACCTGTCAGCAGTTTTGGCCGATATGAGATACGGTTGGTCTTGGTCCGGCGCCTCGCATCTTCTTTCGATCCCCGTCCTCCTGCTTGCTTCTTGTGGATGACACTTCTCTATCCTGTTGAGGGCTGAGCAAAGTACTGCAGTGCACAGGTGCCAGAAAAGGTTAAAGAGCCCCGGCACCTGTGCACTGCAGGGGCAGAAAAGTATGCCTGTGCAGGAGCGCGGTGCTGAGCAGACTGTGTGAATCAGGGGTGTCAAACTGCATTCCTCGAGGGCCGCAAACAGGTCATGTTTTCAGGATTTCCTTGTATTGCACAGGTGATAATTTAATCACCTGCACAGAATGATACCAGCACCTTGTGCAATACAAGGAAATCCTGAAAACATGACCTGTTTGCGGCCCTCGAGGAATGCAGTTTGACACCTCTGGTGTGGATGATGCAAGGATGCGTCATCCACACGAAGCAAGCAGGAGGGCAGCATTGCAAGAAGATGGGAGGCGCCGGACCAAGGCCAGCGACACCCCTCGGACTGGACCGCCCCGCATGTGAGTATAATAAAAGTTATTTTTCTTCTCTTGCAGGTTGGGTTGGCGGAAGATATACAGCATCATAGAATGCTGTATATCAGCCCTGAAAGGTGATGGCCGTATCTTATATCAGCTAAAACTGCTTACAGGTTCCTTTTAATGATGGTGAGGAGTTCTACCATTCCTTGGCCTGTTCGGCTGGAGACCATGGCAGCCTTTCAAATTGTCATTGATGCCGCAACACTGCCTAATGACCTCCGGGACGTGTTCGGCACTTTGAAGCAGTGGCAATTGTCACCTTTCAATGCCCATCATCAGCCAACGACAGTACCATCCCACTAACCACAACCTCAATGCCATACAAAACCCAGCCACTCTTTTACAGACCTGGTGAAGGGTCTCAAGCAGAGGCTCAAAGTCATGTATATAATGCCCCCCCAACCCATTTGGCAGGGTTTACCATGGTGACTAACATTATGGTCAGACTGGCCAGCCATATAATGCCCCTCTCAAGCCGCACCCTGTTTCCTCTCCTACACCCCGCTTACCAACAGCTCATTTACTGTGTGCCCACTTCCCCTAGAACCCAAAAATCATGGTGCCCCTCTGGCAAGATTGCAGTGTTCTTATTATAACTTATAATTGTTTCTAAATATGTTAACCTTTTGTTTGTTTTTCCTTTATAACATTTTTCTTGTTTGTGGGAAGATTGCCCAATATTTTTATTCGGCCCCTGCCAATTGTTAAGATTTTTGGCCCCTTTTTTATATGGATTTGTTAATAAATAAAAAAAACTTTGATCTATTAGAATTGTCCATTTGTGAGTCTATTTATTGGACAGTATCTTCAGGATTTCCGCGCAATCAATACACCACACATTTGGTAAATTAAATCTTGTTTTATATCACAGTCCCAACAACAGAAATCAGAAATGTGAACTAACAGAGACTTGCCATGGAGTTGCTCCCTCTGACATTAAAAAAAAAAAAAAACACATTGAGCGCCGCCCTCTCTGTGACGTCACATCATGGCGTATATGCGCTGGTACACATGTCTGGCTAATTAACTTATGGTAATCACAACACCAGTATTTAATGTAGCTGACGAAAGCGCTATCTCACCTCCCAACGAAGTTGCAGAGGTGGTGAAACGTGCGTCGAGGTGCGTGTCAGCAGATCATATACCCTGCTAACTCCATTATACCAGCAAGTCTAGGTGTTTCATTGTCCCACTATAACTTATTGGCAATTCCCATGGATGTCTTTGCTACTACATCAGTATTAGTTATCTCCTACCTGTACTATCTATTCTGATAGACATTATTATTTAGATACATTATTTCTGGACATATCGCCATTATATACTTTTCTTCTATCTATACTATTGCTATATACTTTTGATATGTCTAGTCATCTATTGGGGTATACATCTTTTTTTTTTGTTTCTTGTCTTCATGTCCCATTGTTATTTTATTTCTGTTTCATAAACGTAACTGATTATATTCTACATATATTTAAATAAAAATTGTTATACTTTATTATTGTTGATCATTTGCTCCTTCATTGTCACTATTGTTTTTTATGATTCATATATGAAGGGATCATTGTATTGTCTAAGAGGAATTCTATTGGTTCAGAGGCCTTCTCGGATCCACGATCACTCTGCGTCACTCTCCAAATCGCCTTGACACGACCCAGTTGAGAGGGACCTGCTCAGCAGTCATCAAGAACAAATTAGTGGACATATTGGAAGATGGATCAATAAGTCCCCTGTGGTGTCCATATGCTTTTAAAGAAGCACTTGCACATTTTTTATTCCCTAGACCTGTCTAAATGCATACTTTATATGGGGTAAGTGCATTAATTTACTTCTTGATCGTTATCTTCCCAGGCTTACAATACAGCTTTGGTCCTCTTCTCACTCATGTCACTGAAAGCTCAATTTGCCAGATCACACTGAGCCAAAAGTCGCTTTTACAATATAAATCTATGGAGCCTTGTTCTGATGCACAATACAAAGACCTAGATTATATACAGATCTAGAGAATAATAAATGTTCTGTAGTGCCTCTTTACGTAGGAGAAAGGGGTCGGCTGTATTTATACACTCGGTTAACATTTCCAGGTCTGGCTAAGACTAAATTGTTAATATGCACAGGAAAACCCAACAATGCATGTGACTTTCTTTTTAGTTGTGCAGTCTTGCTGCTTTGTGAGATTTGTCCATTGTCCTTCCTGTGTAGTCTGTATGGTGATATTGAGTATGTGCCCAATGCCAACTGATGTACCCATGTGTTCCATTTCTGCTTGAGGACCACCATATTTATACCAAACTGAACACTTCACACTAGAAAAGTAGATTTATTTATCTGTTATTAAAGTAGTTCATTCATAAATATAAATCAAGATTCTATGATAAAAACACAGTGCTTGAAGGTGACACTTTTGCTTTGATACATAACTTTATACTTCTATTATTTGTGGCTTATTTCCAAAATGAACTGTTTGCACCCCTGCATAATGAAGCAGGGAGCTAATAGGCACATGGTCGTATCTGTTCATATCACGATGCAAGAAATGGACTCTGTTACCTGCAACAAAAAGCAAAAACATCACTAGATGATGTAATTCTGAAAACCAGTGATGTGAAGTGTTCACTTTCCCATTGTTTCTAGTGCGTAATATCAATTGGTGATGCCCCGACAAAGCATCCTCCTTGTTGTAATGAAATAGTTGGTTTTCCACTGAAGATAAAGTAATAATTGCAAAAAGATGTGTTAAAAAAACACAACTATTAATAGAAATGTAATAAAATGATTGCAATTCCAGTCTCTAAATTCCTAAAAATTAATTTTAACAAAAATATGAATTAAATAACAATAACCTATAGTTAAGAGGGATAAAAAGTCATGTCAATAGTGATCGTAAACTGACAGTGGTCAGTCCTGACAGAGAGAACACAGCAAGACGATCAGTTATTTACTAGTCACCTATTGATATACTACACATCACTGACAAAATAGAGATAGAGAGCATTAAAAATAGGAACAATCTCACTATTGTAGAAGTTTAAGTGTATTTCAAATTATGTCACATGGGCTCCTGTTCCTTATCTTTGGTAGTCAGGTGCTGACCCAACAGAAGGCCCTATGTTAGTACATGGCCCCGATTCGTCCCAATGACTCCCGCCTTGTCCATTTGTCCAAAAGGAAACAGAGTTAAATCACTAAAAACCCCTGTCCTAGAATGTGCATATATACACAATGGCACCTTGGACAATAAGAGATTTAGCCCTGTCTCTTTTTGGGACAAATGGACATGTGCTGAGCTCCCCTGATGAACCCAGTTGGGAGAAACGCGTCGAGAAAGCACGGAGGGGCAGTCTAGGGCTTCCTGGTCTGAAGGGATAGCTGTGGACTGCTTTTGTGAGGGCGGGAGTCATTGGCATGAATAAAGGCCATGTTATTAAACAGGGCCTTCTGCAGGGTCAGCAACTTTCTGGCAAAAATGATACACAAAAAGATAATATCTAGTACAGTCCATATGCCTGTGGGAATCCGCCCGCTCAGGGAACAATCATCAGGGTCCAGAACAGTTGTACATAAACACTACTGCCTCTAGACCCACAGACAGAGAAAAAAACTCGGTGGTCAGACATTTAACTTGGAGGGTGGAGATGTGGTGAGTGGTAGTCCAGCTCATCTCTTACAACTACTCACAAAAAACAACAACCCTGTCATGGCTGATTAACCCCTCTTAGCACGTAACATGCTGGAGCAAAACTTCTGGGGTTCACATCACAGAAGATAGCAATCTTCATGATACATATCTCCCCTCACATACATTGCCAGCTGACTAGTTGAATATTTTCTGTGCTCATTCCCAAGTGGCTCTTGACAGTAATAACCCATTACCTTTGTCTGTTTGGCCCTAATGTGTGGGCTAGTAAAGGACAGGCGAAGATCTCTAGAGCTTTTCTATATGAAGCTTTGCCTTCTAAAGCAAAACAAATTCTTCTATTATATAGAAAAGCGTCTTTCCAATACATGATGGAGACCTAGGAATATGCCCTCATCAACAGACCTCATATCCTGCAGCCCCCGGTCCAGCACCTGCACTGGCACATGCACACGCTTGCATTTGGTTAGAGGACTTTTTGCAGAAAATAATATGTACTTATCTTACAACGCTACATACCTGGTCCTACTATTAATGCTCCTCCTTGTTGTGCTGGATCCCCTTGAAAATCAAATGCAGGACTTGTTATTGCTCTCCAAATGCTTTTGACGCTACCAGTGATCTTGTTTGATTTGACATGGGGACTTCCTGCTAAAAACAGAATCATACTCTCCTATTAACACTCTATACAAATGGAAAACAGCATTATTAATGGCTAATGTGAAACTTTGACAGATTGGAAACTGGATTCCGTAGAAATAAGCAAATATTTCAGATTCATCAGTGACTTAGGTGTAGCATTTATTGCTTCAGAGATCTGTAATTTCATTTATCAGTCTAAAATATATAAAACCTTCCTTTCCCCCAAAAAAATAGACAACAAAAAAGTAAAATAAAGAATTCTGCCCATACAATAAACATTAAAGGGGGGGGGGGGGTTTCAAGTTCCTAAAGGGAACTCATTGCTTCCAAAATTACAATTTATTGTAATTTACTTATTGCTAAAAATATTTTCTGCTCTCAAGACGGAGAAATCTTTGATTCTATAGATTACAGGTCGTTACCTAGGTTAATGATCACCATGTAGTATGAGAATAGCTATGCTTTAGAGCAGTGTTCCCCAACTCCAGTCCTCAAGAGCAACCAACAGATCATGCTTTCAAGATATCCTTACTAACGTACAGGCGATAATTCCAATATGAAGAAAATCCTGAAAACTTTGTCTGTTGGTCGCTCTTGAGGACTTCAGTTGGGGAACACTGCTTTAGAGCATGCGACCATGTCTTTCTTCCAAACTGTTCGTCTTCAGGAGTCCACTGCTCCATGCAAAGCAGAAAGGTGGGAAGAAGGGGAGCGGTGTGCTCCTGAAGAAGAGAAGATGAGCAGCCATTTAATTACATATATCAATATTATGTCACTGGTCTATTTTGTATGCATGTCTTTCCTTTTCTTTTTTACATTTTTCTTTATATGTGATAGACAGTTCATAGTTCACAAAACCTAAACCTCAGAGTGGAGCATGTCTCATGATACTGAACTGTACAACAAAAGAGCACACTAGAAATAGACACATGTAGGTATTCCTTGAGGAAGATCAATATGCAACACAATTAGTCTCCTTTCTTGGGCTTGTGCCTAAAAGAGGGTCAGTTTTAGATACCTGGCAAAAAGTCCTTAATATGATGTTCCACTTGAGAATAGGGCAGTGACTGACAGTAGGTTTTTAACTGGAATAGACATTTACTTCAATAGAGGCAACTAGTATAGCTGTAACAATCGCGCAATGGGGGTACAAAGATGGAGGCTACACACAGTACTGTGACAGCAACAGCAAAATTTCGGCGCAGCGTCAAAACGACGCATGCGGAGGCATCCGCATACATCCGCATGGCCTGTGTACCCAATGTTAAACATAGGGTACGCAAGACGCATGCCGACGTAGGCGGAGCTGAAGGAAGAGGCACGGCAGTGGGCGGGGATTCACAGGAACTACACAGGCTTCCGCAAAGCCCTCGTCCGCAAATGTGAAACCAGCCTAAGATAGCAGCGGTGCGCATGCGCCGCTTTTTGACCACTTGGATTGGCCCACACACCGCATGTGACTCACCCCTGACCTTTAAAGGTCCTACGAACAGGAGATTTGGTACTCCCTTGAGAAAGCGGTCAAAGAGGGACGCGAAACACGCGTCGGGGGGCTTCTTATACACCTGGCCTTGGATCCTCCAATTTCCACCTTGGTAAGTGCCTGCCCATTTCCCCATGCTTTGATATTTGCCTCACTGGGGGCTAGGCCTATATGGGGCGCTGTTTTGGCAGGCACACTTGCCCAGCTATTAGCACTATGCACCTTATGGTTAGCTATCCTGACCTATAGTTATTAAGGTTTTTTGATGGATCCTGTTCATCCCGGTGTAGTGTTCCTGCACATGAATTATTGTTCTTGTACATGTATATTTAAACTATGTGATTTGTCAATAAATTTTGGATTTTTATCTAATATATAAAGCTGAATGTGTGTATGTGTGTGTGTATGTGTGTATGTATGTCCGGGATTGGCATCTGCACCGTCGCAGCTACAGCCACAAAATTTTGCACAGTCACACGTCTGGAACCCGAGAGCGTCATAGGCTACGTTGTGAGGCGAAATTTTAACCCCGCGCTTTCCAATTCACCAAACAATTTTGCCCCTATCTACATAATGGGGAAAAAAGTGAAAGGAAAAGTGTTGGAGGCGTCGCAGCTACAGCAACAAAATTTTGCACAGTCACACGTCTGGACCCTGAGAGCGTCATAGGCTATGTTGTGAGGTGAAATTTTAACCCCGCCCGTTCAAATTCACCAAACAATTTTGCCCCTATCTACATAATGGGTAAAAAGTGAAAGGAAAAGTGTTGGAGGCGTCGCAGAAACAGCAACAAAATTTTGCACAGTCACACGTCTGGACCCTGAGAGCATCATAGGCTACGTTGTGAGGTGAAATTTTAACCCCGCGCTTTCCAATTCACCAAACAATTTTGCCCCTATCTACATAATGGGGAAAAGTGAAAGGAAAAGTGTTGGAGGCAAATTGACAGCTGCCAGATGTGAACAAGGGGGACTTAAAGAGTGAGAGCGAGGTGGGGCCCCGACATGGGATACTCACCACACACGGGGATATGAACACACACACAAAATGCGCCACACACTACCACGTGCTTGAACACATATTACCCTCAGCACACATTTCACCACACATACACCAACCTCGCCACATAAAAGTCGAAACACAAAAGTCGCTGCTCAGAACTCGCCACCCGCAAAACTCGCCACATGCAAAAACTAGGCTCACGCAAAACTCGCCACAAGTGCAAAACTCACCTCATGGAAAACTCGCCACACGCAAAACTTGCACACGCGGAAAAATTGCCGCATGCACAAAAGTTGCAACACATGCAAAAGTTGCCTCACACAAAACTTGCACATACTCAAAAGGCACCACACATAAAACTCGCCATGCACAAAACTCGCCATGCGCAAAACTCGCCATGTGCAAAACTTGCTGCACACAACTTGCTACACTAACCTGTCACATGCAACTCAACACACAAAAAGTTGCTACACGCATGTCGCCACACAAAACTCATCTCACAAAAGTCGCTACATGCATGTCGCCACACGCAACTCAACACACAACTTGACATATGAAACTCGCCCTAAAACACACAAGAGTCTGGTATTATCCTTCAAAAATAAAAATCTGATTAATAAGCAGACAAACTACAAGAGCAACAAATGTACCATATAGGAAATACGGCAGCTGTCAGTCACATGACCTGTCTATTATGTGTATGTGTGAGCCAATATATACTGCCAGGGGGAGGGCTTCCTGTTGGCTGGGGATTTATCAGGCTGCCAATTTAGCTTACAAATACTGAGGTAAAAATACTGAGCAAATAACGTGTGAACAAGGTCTAATACAGGAGGAGATGACACACAGGTATATACTATATACAGGGGAGATGACACACAGATATATACTATCTACAGGAGAGATGACACACAGGTATATACTATGTAGAGGAGGAGATGACATACAGGTACATATATATATACAGGAGGAGATGACATACAGGTATATACTATATACAGGAGATGACACACAGGTATATACTATATACAGGAGCAGATGACCTACAGGTATATACTATATACAGGAGGAGATGACATACAGGTATATGCTATATATAGAAGATGACATGCAGGTATATACTATATACAGGAGGAGATGACACACAGGTATATACTATATACAGGAGCAGATGACCTACAGGTATATACTATATACAGGAGGAGATGACATACAGGTATATGCTATATATAGAAGATGACATGCAGGTATATACTATATACAGGAGGAGATGACACACAGATATATACTATATACAGGGAAGATGACACACAGGTATATACTATATACAGGAGGAGATGACATACAGGTATATACTATATATAGAAGGAGATGACATTCAGTTATATACTATATATAGGGGAGATGACACACAGCAGGTATATACTATATACAGGGGAGATGACATACAGGTATAGACTATATACAGGAGATGACATACAGATATATACTATATATAAGGGAGATGACAAACATGTATATACTGAGGTGATGAGGTGAAAATGAGAGGTGTGAGGTGAAAATGAAAAGGTGTGAGTGCAAAATGAGAGGAGTGAGGAAAAATAGTGGAGTGATCAGAAAATGACAGATGTGATGTTGAAATGACAAGTGTTAGGGGGGAATGAGAGGAGTGAGGGAGAAAATGAGAGGTGTGAGGGAGAAAATGAGAGATGTGAGGGGGAAAATGAGAGATGTGAGGGGGAAAATGAGAGGCGTGATGGGAAAATAAGAGACGTGAGGTGCTATAACTAACCACAGATATTTACTATGCCCAGGCAATGCCGGGCTCTTCAGCTAGTATATATATATATATACCCAGCATAGCTCTTTTTTCTCCTCTTTATGATATGTTGTATTGAGTGGGTATACTTTTTTCATTGTTAATATGGGCTAACTATAGCTATTATTTCTGACGGAACCATGTCAGTGAGGTTTTTGTGGCTACTAAGATAGCAGCGGCTATCACTTTTTCTGGATGTTAGTTTCGTCCAAAGGAAGTGAGCCAAATGGTCGCTGATTGGCTTCAGAGCTCACGTGACTTAATAAGATGACACAAGCCCTGGGACAGCCAGTGTCGTTATCGCTGCCAGCACCATAGGTGAGTATATGCTGTAATCACTTTATAAGGGGGAATATAGCAGTTAAGAAGGGGTTGTCTTTTATAGAAGTGTTCCAGACTACAAAAATATCAACACAAATTGCCATAGGTAAATAAAGATCCTTTATTAAAGACTCAAATAAAACATAACTTATTTTAATCGTTAAACGGAAAAAAATTGTGTTTTTAAAAACACATGATGCTAGGAAGATACATTGTTAACCAAGTGAGTCCTATTGGATATATAAGGTGCTTGTGCTTACTTGGAGGTCTAAACAAACGAGTCCCACTAGATATATAGAGGACAGGAATGAGATCCATTAGTATGTCTATATAACTAATATGTTCAGGTGCCTGGTGCTCACAAGGCCCACTGCCTTACTCCTGTGTCCACCTTCCTGATGCTATGTAGTCACATAAATACGGTGCTTGTACTTTATTCAGATCATTTCAATGCACACCTATTGTAAGTACAGCAACTGACCACTAGCATATCCACATACACCATTACATTTCTATCTATCTTAGCTTGGAATCCCCTTTTTGTATTCTATCTTGCTATATGTCAACCTCCTGAGCTACTGTGCATGTAGGTTCATATTGTCTTCCCAATTGTAATTTACCCATATCACAGTGCTTATTCCCTAACACAGGAAAGATATATATCTTGGTACCGTGTTAGCCAGTAGATAGAAAAATATTTAGAGTTGAGAGTCCTCAGTGGTTGATACCTTTTAATGGCTAACTGAAAAGATGGTAACAAATTGCAAGCTTTCGAGACTACATACGTCTCTTCATCAGGCATAGACAGTCTATACCTGATGAAGAGACCTGTGTAGTCTCGAAAGCTTGCAATTTGTTACCATCTTTTCAGTTAGCCATTAAAAGGTATCAACCACTGAGGACTCTCAATTCTAAATATTTCTTTATTTCCTAACACAGCACTATCAGCCTGCCTAGCTAACGCTATTAAAACTTAGCAGCCATTAGCCTCCCCAACATGTTTCGCCAGATGGCCTTTCTCCCGATGACACCATCTCGTAAAACATGTTGGGGAGCGTATGTCAATTGCATATGCACTGCTACAGCCTCTTCTTGTTCTGCAGCCAGGACATGGACTCTAAAACCCATTTATTCTGGCTATACCCTTCATATACATATTGGTCGAATCTGCGTATTTTAATGGAATGGGATGATGACCAAATATGCAATGGTGTAGTCTAATGGTCAAAGAATGCTGCTATAAGGGAAAGAAGCCACACATTACCATAGTCCTGTAATTAGTGGCTCATAAGTCACTTCAACAAGTATATTTAACCATAATCCTCAATGGGGTACACCACGCAGAGGATAAGAAGTGAGATGAACAATGGGTGAAATTAAAATAACTGTTTATTAATACGTATTAAAAAGGCGAGGGGGATAGGGGAGGGGAAATGGACCACATAAATAAATAAAAAAAGACAAAAATTAGGGACTTCCAAGTGGTAAAGGGAGAGAGAGGCCAACAAAGATGGATCTATTTGTGGAATAATATATGTGCCGCGTGAACCACTGCCCCCTCCAACACAAAAGATGTATATCAGCGGTCTATATGACACAAGTGTGATTACCAGGATCTGGCTTAATAGACCTTCCGCAATAGAACAGGCATATACTACCACCTAAGCATATTCTCACAATAATAGCACATGTGACCAAAGGGGGCCAAAAATAAAGTAATTGTAAGGGATCTTTATAAAGTACCAAAACCGCAGAGGCTGAATAGTAAGCAGCTACTCCTTAAGGCTAATAAGAAAAAATCCCTATGACTAGATAAATGGCTGAGAAAATGGCATTGGTAAGGTGGATTTTTACCTGTACAGTGTTGTGAAGGAGATGAAGATGAGTGCCGGGGGGTTCAAGCAGGCATGCAGGGGTGTATAGCTGAATGAGGCCGCGCTCTCCTGACGCCCGACGAGCGCCGTTTCGCAAGGATGCTTCTTCCGGGGGCGGATGGTGGTAATCACACTTGTGTCATATAGACCGCTGATATACATCTTTTGTGTTGGAGGGGGCAGTGGTTCACGCGGCACATATATTATTCCACAAATAGATCCATCTTTGTTGGCCTCTCTCTCCCTTTACCACTTGGAAGTCCCTAATTTTTGTCTTTTTTTATTTATTTATGTGGTCCATTTCCCCTCCCCTATCCCCCTCGCCTTTTTAATACGTATTAATAAAGTTATTTTAATTTCACCCATTGTTCATCTCACTTCTTATCCTCTGCGTGGTGTACCCCATTGAGGATTATGGTTAAATATAAGGGAAAGAAGGAATGGGCCTTTTGACAACATCTTATCATTATTTTCCTGTTAAAATGAACATATCATAATCAGATGATGCGTATTTATGAAGGAGTCAGAAGAGGTAGTGTCACGGGTTACCGCGACAGAGAAGCCAGAAGACCCCAGCGTCTGATTGCTCTTAGGCTAGGTTCACATTGCGCTAGGTGAGTCCGTCTAACGGACACGTTTTTAAGTACTGAAAACGCAATATAACGCACATACTAACGCGCCCATAGACTTGCATTGTCTGACGCATCGTGACGCATGCCAAAATTGGTATGCGTTTGTCACATAACGTTTTTTTCTGACGGACCTTGGAACGCGGCTTGCAGCGTTCTCGGGTCCGGCCAAGCTAACGCAATACTAACGGAAGCGTTCATTCTGCCATAGAAGGCTATGGCAAACGCAGTCAGACGCAAATCATGAAAAATTTCCAAATAGAACCACACGTTTTAATAGCGTTTGAGGGTGGTCCATGTGGTCATGTGACAGGAAATGTGATTTCGGCCAAAGGAGGAATATCCCACCCACACATTTCTCCTGAGGCCTACTGCACGTGACAGAGTCTTGCAAGAGTTCACAGGAAATGTAAGTACATTTCTATATATTATATATCTCTGTATACAACATGGAAGTCTGTATTGTCCGTCGGATGTGTGTGTACTAAAAATGTATTGCTTTGTTGCACGCAGATATCGGATACTGATGTCAGCAGCAGCAGCGTGTCTGTGGTGTTTTCTTCGCAATCGGTAGGCTTGCACTTTAAAAAAACCACAATAATGTTGTGTGAAACTCCATTGTATTGAGATAAGCACGTAATAAAAATCATGTTTTTATTGTGAATAGGAGTCTTCTGAGCCCGAGGCTGCTAGACCTCCCCCCAAAAAATCAGGCAAAAACCACAAAGGTACATGGCACACATTTTTAATTTTTCAGGCATAAATTTATTGATCCAATTAATGTAATTTTTTTTTCATTTTACATATACAATAGGTTGTGGCACACGGAGGACACAAGAGAAAGAAGGTTCCTAGCCGTCTGTCGTCGCCACAACTGCCAGTGGTAAATATAAAACTAGAAATTTTCTATCCAATATTTATCAACAATCTATCTATTCACTTTCTATCTACTATATCTATAAACTATCTATCCACTATCTATCGCTCTATCTATGTATCTATCGCTATATCTATGTATCTATCTCTCTATATCTATGTATCTATCTATCGCTATATCTATGTATCTATCTATCGCTATATCTATGTATCTATCTATCTCTATATCTATGTATCTGTCTCTCTATATCTATGTATCTATCTATCTATCTCTGTATCTATGAATATGGCCATCCAGTGAAATTGACCCTTTCAACATAACGTTTTGTGTTTACGTAGTCCAAGTCAGCGACCAAGTCAGCGACCAAAAAAAAAAAGGATTGTCATTGACGAAGAGCCATTGACTATTCACAACGAGACACTGATCAACCTTGTGGAAGCCAACTCCTCCATATGGGACCAGAGCGACAGCTCCCACCATGACATCGTGAAGAACCGCAAGTTGTGGGATCAAATTATCTGTCACTTCGATCCCCGATACATGGAGAAGTCGACAACCTCAAAGAAAAAAATTGGTAAATATTGGTGACGTTACATTGCAAAATGTGAAAAAATAAAAATAAATTTTTCTATCCTATCTACCTATCCACTTGTTTGCTATCTATCTCTCAATTCTCAACTATCTATACACTATTTCTAAACTATTTCTCTATTATCTATCTAATAACTACTATCTAACAACTATCTATCTACTATCTATATATCAACTATCGTAACAAACTATCAACAATTTTTCTACTATTAATATTAATATATCTTCAAACTATCTATCTACTATTTATATAACTTATTGTTTTTTGTTTTGTTTTTTTTTTAATTTAAAGCCGATGCTGTCCATACCCGTTGGAAATCCATATGCGATCGCTTTGTCCGTGACTACCGCAACAGTCAAAATGCACCAAGCGGATCAGGTGGCAAACGGGTGACCCCGTATGTGCATTACGACCAATTGCTCTTTCTTCAAAAAACATTGTCTCAGCGCTCGTAAGTACAAATAGGTCTGTGTGCGAGACAAAATTGTTGAAAGGAAAATAATTAATTTTTTTTTTTTGGGTTACAGCACGATATGCAGTACCGCTGCGCCTAGACCGGCAGAGGAACTGGAGCCTTCTCCAGTGGAACCAACCCAACCTGAAGATGTGTCTGGCATCAGCGAGCCACGATCTGTGGAGAGAAGCACTGTTGCTGCTGGTGTGAGTGCCCGGTTGCAATCACAGCGTGGACGCAAGCGAGCATCACAAAAAGATGAAGCTGATGCCATTATCGTCGATGGACTCCAACGGGTAGAGGACATGTGTCGCAGTGAACTCAAAGACCTGAGGCGGGAAATTACCGACCTGCAATCCCGCGAGTCTGTATACTCTGCTAATGAGTGGAAGCTACTTTTTTTGTCCTATGTGCCTGTCGCTCAAAATATCCCGGCACATAGAAACCTTATGTTTAGGCAAAGACTGAACGACCTTCTTGAGGAATTTGTGGGCCCCCAGGAACCAGCTCCATCGGGAACAAGAAGAATGGACATGCCGGCCTACAACCCTCAATATAGAGGCCGGGGTGAAACGAGCATGGAACATCATAGACAATGTAGCAGTCCATCATACAGTTGGGCAGACAATACGCCCGTGCAGTACCAAAGTCTATAGTACTGTTCACTGTCCCCAGCCAGGTGCAATTACTGCGTTGCAAGTTTTGTTGTTTTTTTTTTTTTTTTGTAACACCCAATTTCTATTATAGTTTTTTTTCCATCCCTATGGGATATCATATGTTAAACCTGTCTACCAACAGTTTGTTGGAAAAAATCCATAAACATTTAGTAAACTGTTTAAAATTTAAGATTCTTGTATGACTTTAACTTTTAACACAACATAATAACATGAAGGTAACTTTTTACACGACATAAGGTTGTGGGAAATAAAACAAACAATAAAAGCAAAACATCAGGATACAACTTAAGACTTTAAATTATTTTCACACGTGTCTGTCTTGCCATGGAACATGGCCTTCATGCGTGAAGTAATGTGCAAATTGATCACGAATCCTCATTATTTGTGCTGTAGACCGAACAGCAGTCGATTCAATGCTAATGAGGTTCGACTCACAATCATCGGGGTCTACCACCTGGGGTTCATGTCTCGCCACAAAATTATGCAGACAGATGCATGCCTTCACAACACGGTCCACATTTTCTGGTTGCAGTTGCATGCAGGTTAGTAAAATCCGCCATTTTAATGTCAAAATCCCAAAGGCACACTCCACATAACGTCTTGCCCGGCTCAAGCGATAATTGAAAATGCGCCTGGTGGAGTTTAGACTACGGCTTGAGTACGGCTTGAGGAGATTTTGTCCGAGTTGGAACGCCTCATCACCAACTAAAACAAAGGGCAAACTTGGGTCTTCGGTCCCCGGTAGAGGTCGTGATGAGGGTATGTTAAAATTTTGGCTGTACAAACATCGGCCCATGTTGGAGTCTCTGAAGACTCTGGAATCGTTAGTCCGGCCATAAGCACCAATATCCACAGCAACAAAACGGTACCTTGCATCCGCAATAGCCATCAAAACAATAGAAAAGTATTTTTTATAGTTGTAGTATAGTGAGCCACTATGCGCTGGTTTCTGAATTCGAATGTGCTTGCCGTCCACGGCACCAATACAATTGGGGAAATTAGCCACATCCTCGAACTGTTGGGAAATCGATAGCCACATTTCTGATGTTGGTGTTGGTAGCACAAGTGGTTGCAAGTTGTTCCAAATGGCATCACAAGTTTCCCGAACCAGTTGGCAAATTGTTGACTTCCCAAGTCTAAATTGATAATGCAGTGACGCAAATGATTCTCCGGTAGCCAGATATCTGTCGGCATTCAAAAAGAAAAAAAAATTAGGATTTTAAAGATCAACTAAAAGGCTAGTTACAATAGAATATACAATTGCTAAATGAACATTATGCCACACGATACTGAGATCTAGTCTTTGTCAATAGAATGATAAAAAAATGTATAATTACCTCACAGTCACTACTAAACGTTGCTCCGCACAGATACTTTCACGGAAAGTGCTGCGATGATGATGTATCTCATCCTTCACATGTGAGAGCAGAACATCAAAGGTCTCAATGGACATCCGTAGATAGCGTTGGAATTTGAAGGGATGATCCCGAAGCTGAACATACAGGGTGTGAAAGGCACCATATGTATTCCGCAAGAAATTCACTTCGTGGATCCAATATCTCCTTTGCGAACTACGCTTTCTCTGCCGAAGTCGCAACCGCATCAAGCAAAATCTAACGAGCTCAGACACAAACATCTTGCTAGCAGAAGTTCACTCAATGCTTTCAAAATGGAGAATGAGCCTGCACCCACACCCGACAATGACAAAAGGGAAAAAAAAAAAAAAAAAGGACAACTTTATTGACAGTGACAAACGCAGACAAACGGATACTTCGTAACGGACATCCAAATGAAAAAACGCGATCACATGCGTTAAC
Organism: Ranitomeya imitator; assembly: GCF_032444005.1. Lineage (NCBI taxonomy): Eukaryota > Metazoa > Chordata > Amphibia > Anura > Dendrobatidae > Ranitomeya > Ranitomeya imitator. The sequence continues at coordinate 403,954,467 of NC_091282.1, forward strand.
GCAAGCGTTACCGTGACAACGATTTTACACAAATTTTGGCTCCTTTTCTGTACATGCGTTTAACGAATCCGTTTAACGCCATGTACTTGACGCAATGTGAACCTAGCCTTACTCCTGCACTGAAAAAAAAGCACTTCACTTTTTTAAACAGTGTAAATTTCTTTTGGCAGTAAAGTGGTTAATTGGCCATGTTGGGAGCTCTGGGAGCTAGGCTCTCAGCTGAGCACTATTAGCCACTCCGATCCCCTTTATAATCTGGGTCCTGACTGACACACATCATCAGAGTAAGCTTATGCTGCATGGCTGGGAGGATAGTAGTTTGATGGTTATATGACAAGGCATTTGGTGGGTTTATCTGTGACTGTTGCTTTGTTTAGCAAGTGTGATAATTCGCTTTCCTTCTCCTACTTTGGTTTTACCCCATCCTCCACTCCTCGCTGCATTCCTCTGTTATATGTGGGTGAATATTTGTATGCCTGGCATTTTCCGTTTCCTTCATCTGGTTGGTGTACACCGGTGACCAACTACTCTCCTCTAACTTGAGTGGGAGAAGGGTATAGACGGAGGGCGGATTCAGGAGAGAAGGCAAGGTACTTGGACCCGGCATCTTCACCTTCAGAAGTAACCCGGGGAACAGGGCGAGCTAGGACGCCCCCTAGTGTTAGGGACAGGGAAGGAGCCCCGGGTCACCCAACAACAGAGTTATGATAGATAGCTGCTAGAAAGTCCTCTGTTGGGTAGATGTCTTTCAATTCTGCTGTTCCTGACAAACCTTGGGTATGCTGAGCTTCTGGACTGATGAGTGGTTAATAATTCTAGGTTCATGTCACACATTAGGGAACATTTTTCTCAGTAACAAGTAAAGAATAAAAGCAGCAGTAGTAGTTTAGATGTTGATAAACTATTTTGTCTGGCAGGTGCCGGTGTTTTTGCTAGGTAATATAATATGGTTGTAATCCAAAACGATGGCCAGCATCCCACTGCACCAATGAAAATCCAAGCATTTATTAGGCAAAATTAAAAACATTTTCATGGGTCTGTGCAAGCAAAAAACATATAGCAAAAAATGGCAATGTCAAACACACAAAGGCAATGTATTTCTGACTCTCTGGGGTCCTTAGTCTAAGCCTTAGGCTTAGATATTTTTTATTTTACCCAATGAACACTTTGATTTTCATTGCTGCAATGGCGTACTGGCTGCCCTTTTGGATTACACTTTTGCTTTGGCATTCAGTTTCTGCACATCAAGCAGGTAAGCAGATTGGATACTTTTTTCACATTATAAAATATGATGCTACATGTCTAGTAGAACTGACCTTAAGTCAAATCTGCCTGGAAGTGTGCTGTAGAGTTGAGGTATTGTGCTATAGATAGCAAACCCAACTCAGAATTGATTTATCTTATAGCAAATTATAGGACTTGCATTTGTATCCTAGGGAGCTATGCATACTCCCGTTATCTGCTTTAAAGCTACCTACAAAGAATACATCAGGCTGATACCCCTTCCTTCTCTGGAAGCTGTAATATTAGACACTCTAGTTATTCTAGACAGCCAAATGGTACAATTCTGTTTTTGTATTTTTGGCTTAGAAGCTCAACATATCTTTATCAAGTCAGCATATTTTTTTTCAACTGTAGTTTCTGTTTGTTTTACAGAATTAACAGAGGTAACAAAACCATAAGACATGTACATGTCAAAAATGTGAGTAGAAATAAACCTATAAAATTCACATATGGTGTTTAAAAGAATAGCACCAATAAGAACTATGAAATTATTTCTACTCATTAACATCAAGGCATTGCTTAAAGGTACAAACAACCAAGGGAGGACATGAGACCTGAACAGCAGGAAAGGTAGGAGGAAGGAAGACATTTGGAACAGGAGTTTTAATATTTTGTTGAGCCCAGAAGTCATCCCAAGGGGCCCAAATAGGTCAATCTTTGCAATTAGGATAACAATCAAGTATTCCATACAGCGAATATCCAAAATTGGTAAAAAGTAGTCTTAGCAAAAGAGGGAGGGGAAACCATTTTCTAACAACAAACTATCAAACATCTGGCCGCTGTTTCTTGTAATACGTGAACACCCCAAAACAAAAAGGCACTAGAGCTAAATAAGCAAAATATCAACTTTTGTTTTAAACAATTAAAAACAGAATTAAAAAAATCATTATTAAGGATAATAAATTGACACAATTGAAAAAGTGACTAACAACAACCTAGTACCGCATAAAAGAGACAGTAATTACACTAACAAAAACCACTTAATAATGGAATGTGTTTTGACACAGAAAATCAATGAGCTATCTTCTCAAATGTCTAAATAAAGACTATACCATAGACCTCTTAATACAATGAAACATATATACAGGTTTAAAATGTCAACCATATAATTAGGTAAGGAGAAGTGCCATGTGCCAAAGTGCAATATACAGTATAGCCAAACAATGGCCCAGACTTACAGTATCCTATAAGTTAACTCCATTAAACTAAAGTGCATAGTGCCAACGTGCAAATAATGATACATAGTGTGACCTTAGATCAGCCATATTGGCTAGGTACTATTTAAATAAATCCCAACTGGGAAATACAAAACCAATGAGGATTATAATGTAAGGTATAAGTAGAACATGCAGCACTGTGAGCAATCCGACTAAGAAAAATGGAGCAGAAGGTAATATAATGACTCATAAAAACAATATGTCATGATCCAGACCGGGTTTTGAGTCCTGTCTTCCCTTTTCCTGGTCTGATCATGTCAGGGGTTAACTTTTCTCAGCCTCAGTCTGGTCTCAGGTTTGCTATTTATCTACACTGCATCATGCAGGTGGTGTCAGTTATAGTTTCTGCCTACGGTGTGAGTAGCTGACTCTGGTTATATCCTGATTTGTCCTGCTGAGATTCCTAACTGTTCCCGTGTCTGTTCATTCCCCTTCCCGACTCAGTGTTTTCCCTTCGTGTTTGGACTCTCTGGTACTTGACTTGGCTTTGTCTCTGATCTGGTATGTCTGCTTCCGTCTGGTACTGACGTTCTGGCGCGTCTCTGACTCTGAGTTGATTTTCCCCTTTGTACTACGCTACTGTCCTGGTTTTGACGCAGATTATTTGACTATCCTGTTGCCACCTGGTGGTGGCCTCGCTGCAGGTCTGCTCTGGCAAGTGTTGCAGTCTTCCATCCACTCTACTGCCATCTAGTAGAGCGTGCATCTACCTGAATAGCTGCGGCGTGACAATAATTATGTACAAGTTCTTATCAATCTCAGTTGGGGATGAAACTCTAGAGGATCCTAGAGAGATGTTGCTAATTGCTTAATCTTGTAGATTGTGAGCCCTCGCGGGCAGGGTCCTCTCTCCTCCTGTACCAGTTGTGACTTGTATTGTTCAAGATTATTGTACTTGTTTTTATTATGTATACCACTCCTCACATGTAAAGCGCCATGGAATAAATGGCGCTATAATAATAATAAATAATAATTATCTGCATATACTGGAGGAATTCGCGGTCAGTAATAGAGTAGTTAGATTTTAAGTATTAGCCTATTTTAATTTGAGAAAGCAACAAGGTGAATTGTAATTATAATTGCATAATCATTACCTGAAGAACCAGAGGACTCTCCTTTTTTCAAGCCCAGTTTGCAATAAATTTCTCTGTCACCATCAACAAATATTTCATGATCATAACCGGTTAAAGAGCAAAATGGCTAGAAAATACAGTGAAAATGTTATCCGTTAGATCATTGTTCATTGTAAGGAGGAAATCGTGCATAGAAGTTGTCACACATAATTTAAAGCAGAAATGTGTATTAAAAATTATGTAGTAGTCTACTCCTGGTGCACTTTATGCATAAATGCATGTCACATTTCTACTACAGTACCAGACAACTGTAGGCCTTCTCTCTTCATCTAATCTGGCAAACTTAATCTTTGCAGCATAGATGCTGCCACGTACTGCAGTTCCCTCCTGCTGCCCACCAAGACCACTAATGGAAGTTAACCTTTTTAGATGAGCAGTATGAGGTAGACACAGGACCATGTTTGGTTAAAGACTCTTGGTGGTTTATTGCATCATAAACCAGGAACCCAAACTGGTAACAGAAAACAGCCAGTCTGTCTTAACCCCTTTCTGCCATTAGACGTACTATTGCGTCCATGTGGGGTGGGCTTTACTTCCCAAGGACGCAATAGTACGTCATATGCGATCGGCAGCGCTCACGGGGGGAGCGCCGCCGATCGCGGCCGGGTGTCAGCTGTTTATCGCAGCTGACATCCGGCACTATGTGCCAGGAGCGGTCACGGACCGCCCCCGGCACATTAACCCCCGGCACACCGCGATCAAAGATGATCGCGATGTGCCGGCGGTACAGGGAAGCACCGCGCAGGGAGGGGGCTCCCTGCGGGCTTCCCTGAGCCCCCCGCAGCAATGCGATGTGATCGCGTTGCTGCGAGGGTCTCACCTCCCTCCCTGCTCCCTCCAGCCCCGGATCCAAGATGGCCGCGGATCCGGGTCCTGCAGGGAGGGAGGTGGCTTCACAGAGCCTGCTCAGAGCAGGCACTGTGAAGCAGCCTGCACTCCTATCAGATCAGTGATCTGACAGAGTGCTGTGCAAACTGTCAGATCACTGATCTGTGATGTCCCCCCCTGAGACAAAGTAAAAAAAAAAAATTTCAAATGTGTAAAAAAAAATAAAAAAAAATATTCCAAAATAATGAAAAAAAAAATAAAAATATTATTCCCATAAATACATTTCTTTATCTAAATAAAAAAAAAAAAAACAATAAAAGTACACATATTTAGTATCGCCGCGTCCGTAACGGCCCGACCTATAAAACTGGCCCACTAGTTAACCCCTTCAGTAAACACCGTAAGAAAAAAAAAAAAAACGAGGCAAAAAACAACGCTTTATTATCATACCGCCGAACAAAAAGTGGAATAACACGCGATCAAAAAGACAGATATAACTAACCATGGTACCGCTGAAAGCGTCATATTGTCCCGCAAAAAACGAGCCGCCATACAGCATCATCAGCAAAAAAATAAAAAAGTTATAGTCCTGAGAATAAAGCGATGCAAAAATAATTATTTTTTCTATAAAATAGTTTTTATCGTATAAAAGCGCCAAAACATAAAAAAATGATATAAATGAGGTGTCGCTGTAATCGTACTGACCCGAAGAATAAAACTGCTTCATCAATTTTACCAAACGCGGAACGGTATAAACGCCTCCCCCAAAAGAAATTCATGAATAGCTGGTTTTTGGTCATTCTGCCTCACAAAAATCGGAATAAAAAGCGATCAAAAAATGTCACGTGCCCGAAAATGTTACCAATAAAAACATCAACTCGTCCCGCAAAAACCAAGACCTCACATGACTCTGTGGACCAGAATATAGAAAAATTATAGCTCTCAAAATGTGGTAACGCAAAAAATATTTTTTGCAATAAAAAGCGTCTTTCAGTGTGTGACGGCTGCCAATCATAAAAATCCGCTAAAAAACCCGCTATAAAAGTAAATCAAACCCCCCTTCATCACCCCCTTAGTTAGGGAAAAATTAAAAAAAATGTATTTATTTCCATTTTCCCATTAGGGCTAGGGTTAGAGTTAGGGCTAGGGTTAGGGCTAGGGTTAGGGCTAGGGTTAGGGCTAGGGCTAGGGTTAGGGTTAGGGCTAGGGTTAGGGCTAGGGTTAGGGCTAGGGTTAGGGCTAGGGTTAGGGCTAGGGTTAGGATTAGGGTTAGGGCTAGGGTTAGGGCTAGGGCTACAGTTTGGGTTGGGGCTAAAGTTACAGTTAGGGTTTAGATTACATATATGGTTGGGAATAGGGTTGGGATTAGGGTTAGGGGTGTGTCAGGGTTAGAGGTGTGGTTAGGGTTACTGTTGGGATTAGGGTTAGGGATGTGTTTGGATTAGGGTTTCAGTTATAATTGGGGGGTTTCCACTGTTTAGGCACATCAGGGGCTCTCCAAACGCGACATGGCGTCCGATCTCAATTCCAGCCAATTCTGCGTTGAAAAAGTAAAACAGTGCTTCTTCCCTTCCGAGCTCTCCCGTGTTCCCAAACAGGGGTTTACCCCAACATATGGGGTATCAGCGTACTCAGGACAAATAGGACAACAACTTTTGGGGTCCAATTTCTCCTGCTACCCTTGGGAAAATACAAAACTCGGGGCTAAAACATATTTTTTGTGGGAAAAAAAAAGATTTTTTATTTTCACGGCTCTGCGTTATAAACTGTAGTGAAACACTTGGGGGTTCAAAGTTCTCACAACACATCTAGATTAGTTCCCTGGGGGGTCTAGTTTCCAATATGGGGTCACTTGTGGGGGGTTTCTACTGTTTAGGTACATTAGGGGTTCTGCAAACGCAATGTGACGTCTGCAGACCATTCCATCTAAGTCTGCATTCCAAATGGCGCTCCTTCCCTTCCGAGCTCTGCCATGCGCTCAAACGTTGGTTTCCCCCAACATACGGGGTATCAGCGTACTCAGGACAAATTGGACAACAACTTTTGGGGTCGAATTTCTCCTCTTACCCTCGGGAAAATACAAAACTGGGGGCTAAAAAATAATTTTGGGGGGAAAGATTTTTTTTTTTAATTTTCACGGCTCTGCGTTACAAACTGTAGTGAAACACTTGGGGGTTCAAAGCTATCACAACACATCTAGATGAGTTCCTTAGGGGGTCTAGTTTCCAAAATGGTGTCACTTGTGGGAGGTTTCTACTGTTTAGGTACATTAGGGGCTCTGCAAATGCAATGTGACACCTGCAGACCATTCCATCTAAGTCCTCATTCCAAATGGAGCTCCTTCCCTTCCGAGCCCTCCCATGCGCCCAAACAGTGGTTCCCCCCCACATATGGGGTATCAGCGCACTCAGGACAAATTGGACAACAAATTGTGGGGTCGAATTTCTCCTTTTACGCTCGGAAAAATACAAAACTGGGGGCTAAAAAATAATTTTTGTGGGAAAAAATTTTTGTTTTATTTTTACGGCTCTCCATTATAAACTTCTGTGAAGCCCTTGGTGGGTCAAAGCGCTCAGCACACATCTAGATAAGTTCCTAAGGGGGTCTACTTTCCAAAATGGTGTCACTTGTGGGGGGTTTCTACTGTTTAGGTACATTAGGGGCTCTGCAAACGCAATGTGACACCTGCAGACCATTCCATCTAAGTCTGCATTCAAATGGCACTCCTTCCCTTCTGAGCCCTCCCATGTGCCCAAACAGTGGTTCCCCCCACATATGGTGTATCATCGCACTCAGGACAAATTGGGCAACAAATTTTGGGGTCCAATTTCTCCTGTTACCCTCAGGAAAATACAAAACTGGGGGCTAAAAAAATAATTTTTGTGGGAAAAAAATTTTGTTTTATTTTTACGGTTCTACATTATAAACTTCTGTGAAGCACTTGGTGGGTCAAAGTGCTCACCACACCTCTAGATAAGTTCCTTAGGGGGTCTACTTTCCAAAATGGTGTCACTTGTGGGGGGTTTCAATGTTTAGGCACATCAGTGGCTCTTCAAACGCAACATGACGTCCCATCTCAATTCCTGTCAATTTTGCATTGAAAAGTCAAACGGCGCTCCTTCCCTTCCGAGCTCTCCCATCCGCCCAAACAGTGGTTTACCCCCACATATGGGCTATCAGCGTACTCAGGACAAATTGTACAACAACTTTTGGGGTCCAATTTCTTCTCTTACCCTTGGGAAAATAAAAAATTGGGGGCGAAAAGATAATTTTTGTGAAAAAATATGATTTTTTATTTTTACGGTTCTACATTATAAACTTCTGTGAAGCACTTGGTGGGTCAAAGTGCTCACCACACCTCTAGATAAGTTCCTTAGGGGGTCTACTTTCCAAAATGGTGTCACTTGTGGGGGGTTTCAATGTTTAGCCACATCAGGGGCTCTCCAAACGAAACATGGCGTCCCATCTCAATTCCAGTCAATTTTGCATTGAAAAGTCAAATGGCACTCCTTCGCTTCCGAGCTCTGCCATGCGCCCAAACAGTGGTTTACCCCCACATGTGGGGTATTGGCATACTCAGGACAAATTGTACAACAATGTTTGGGGTCCATTTTCTCCTGTTACCCTTGGTAAAATAAAACAAATTGGAGCTGAATTACATTTTTTGTGAAAAAAAGTTAAATGTTCATTTTTATTTAAACATTCAAAAAATTCCTGTGAAGCACCAGAAGGGTTAATTAACTTCTTGAATATGGTTTTGAGCACCTTGAGGGGTGTAGTTTTTAGAATGGTGTCACACTTGGGTATTTTCTATCATATAGACCCCTCAAAATGACTTCAAATGAGATGTGGTCCCTAAAATAAAATGGTGTTGTAGAAATGAGAAATTGCTGGTCAACTTTTAACCCTTATAACTCCCTAACAAAAAAAAATTTTGGTTCCAAAATTGTGCTGATGTAAAGTAGACATGTGGGAAATGTTACTTATTAAGTATTTTGTGTGACATATCTCTGTGATTTAATTTCATAAAAATTCAAAGTTGGAAAATTGCGAAATTTTCATAATTTTCGCCAAATTTCCGTTTTTTTCACAAATAAACGCAGGTACTATCAAATAATTTTTACCATTGTCATGAAGTACAATATGTCACGAGAAAACAATGTCAGAATCACCAGGATCCATTGAAGCGTTCCAGAGTTATAACCTCATAAAGGGACAGTGGTCAGAATTGTAAAAATTGGCCCGGTCATTAACGTGCAAACCACCCTTGGGGGTAAAGGGGTTAAAAGAAAGTAAACAGTTCATGCACAGTCTTGCCCAGTACTTCTGGGACAACACATATGGCAGCTCTCACAGGAGCTTCAGTATGGAGACTTCCTTTCTCCTCACAACACAGACAGTGAAAAAAAAAATGGCTGGATATTTAACTCCCTCCAGCCACACCCTTGAGGTGCAGATATGGTGGGTAGACGTCCCAACCATCTCTGACCTACTCACCATGAAAGCCAGGCCCATATAGCGACTGCATTGCTCTCAGCACATATCATGCTGGAGAAATCACTTATGGCTTTCACATCACACAGGAAGCAATTTTTGGTGACACATATTTCCCCTCATGTATGACGCCAGTGACCCTGTCACATATTCCTCCCCTATGCCAAAAGCCGGGGGCTTTGGCACCTTCAGACACCAAACGGAATTCGGGAGAGGGCATCTGCACTCACATGTAGCTTCCCGGGCCTATATTTTACGTGGAGCCTGAAGGTCTAGGAACCATCTAGTCACCCGGGCATTTTTACCCTGTTTCTCCCTTAACCATCTCAGAGGGGCATGATCGGACACAAGTTTGAACCTCTGGCCTAGTAGATAATACCTCATTGTATTCACTACCCATTTTATGACCAGACATTCTTTTTCCACAATGGCGTAATTTTTCTCTCATGACGAGAGCTTCCGGCTCAGATATAGGACGGGATGCTCTTCCCCATTTATCTCCTGAGACAGCACGGCTCCAAACCTGACTTCTGAGGCATCCGTCTGGATCACGAACTTGATGAAGTCTGATGCGAGTGCAGCGCCCCAGGGTCCTGTTCGTTGTCATTTTCCTCTAGGGGAGAGTGGTGTTACGTTTGGAGGCAAAGAAGGACAACTGTATCCAGGTATCACAAACATGCAACACATTTCACACTCCAGGCCACCAGGGGGAGCTCCTGCTCCTATTTATTACGTCACTCCCCACATTGGTAAAACTGGTAGTCTGTAGGGAAAGTGAGTTCAGTTCCTGTCAGAGAAACAGAGAGGAAGGAAACAGAAAGATGTGCTAGAGAGAGAGAGATTGCCAGAAGGGAGCTTGTCGTGGAACATCAGCTGAGGCGGAGCTGGTACAATAGGAGAATAGCTGAGCAGACGTGGGAGTCTGCAGCTCCTGGCAGAGAGAGGAAACTGAGAAGGAAAGAACATCGTTCAGTTGCTGACAGAGTGAGTTCCAGACCAGGGTCTGAGGAGGACAGAAGGTTAAAGGAGCTATGCATGCCCTCAGAGCTGCAGCTCCCAGAAAGAGACATTGAAAGTCAGAACTGTATTGCAGCGAGCGTGCAAAGGAAGTCGTAGCAAAGGAGTGGAAATCAGAAGGGGACCAGCCCTACCCAGGCTGCCTCCTTCTGAGGCGCAGAAGCCCGGTAGCCAGAACACCGAGGGAGTAATGATCTTTATGCCTTGCTCCAGAGACCGGCAGGACAGCTAATTTCACGTTACCTGTTCGCCCCACACCCAGAAGGCACGGTGGCACCCCTTAGAGGCTGGGGCATGGTGGAATCCCTATAAACCGCCTCAAGCCACCAGTCATACGGGTTTGTCCTATCCGGGGGACAGAGAGAGAGAGACATAACATCTACAACAGTTGTGAGGACCTTTTATGAAAGGAAAAAAAAAAAAGTATGACGGCACCAGGATGAATGGTTTCTGATGGTAGTTGAGATGGGCAAATCGCTGCAATTAATCAAAGTTTCATGTGGCAGACAGACCAACTGTGGACCATAATCGCATAGTGGTGCACAACCAAGTAGTAATTCATATAAGAGCCTCCAGAGAAAACAGAAAAGGTGGCACTCACCCAGCGATGTAAATGAAAAAGTCCTTTATTTATCCATACATTGGGATGCGGACATGCCTTTCGGGCTGCAGTTCAAGCGAGAGGGTGCAGGGAGGGAACCGGACGACGGCCGTTTTGCGTGGACTGCGCTTCAACGGGTCCAGGTACTGCACCCTCTCGCTTGAACTGCAGCCCGAAAGGCATGTCCGCATCCCAATGTATGGATAAATAAAGGACTTTTTCATTTACATCGCTGGGTGAGTGCCACCTTTTCTGTTTTCTCTGGACACCCTTTTATGAGAAGCTTAGCAGTAAGGGACTACAACATTGCAGCGCTAGAGGAAGGCTACTTATTTCCACCTGGACAAAGGGACTCTGGACTTGCCTCCAAACCGGCCGGACTCTGCCTGCCCTGTGATCTGGTGCCCTGGACTGTGAATGCTGAAGTCTTCAGTAAAGGTAAAGAGAATGCAACCTTGTGTCCTCATTCTTCTCTGCGCCTCTCACCATCCACCATCTACACACCGGGAAGCCCTAGGGACATACTTCACCTTTGGGACGGTATACCATCTAGCTGCCATAACATCACCCCAGCGGACCCCTTAAAGCAGCGTCGGTCACCCTGACCGAATACCTCTGGTGGCGTCACGAACATAAACTTTATTCCCTTAAAGACCTTTCCCATTTAAACGAACGTCCCAGGGCCACGGACCGGGTCAGCCACCGTAAAATCCCCCTGTGAACCACAGGACCCGGTACCGAGTACCCCGCTGCCCTGACGGGGTGATCCACGACCAGAACTGGATGTTTGCACAGAGCCTGCTTCAGCTCCTGGAATGCCATCTCTGTGTCAGCAGTCCATTTAACTATGGTTGACTTGGTACCTTTAAGAAGATCTGTCAATGGTGCAGCGATTATAGCAAAACTTGGGATGAACCCCCGGTAATAGCCCACAATTCCAAGAAATGCCCTTTCTTGCCTCTTGGAAAGAAGTTGCAGCCACTTCTGAATCCCCTCAATCTTATTTATCTGCGGTTTAATTTCGCCCCTTCCGACAACGTAGCCTAGGTACTTGGCCTCTTCCTTCTGTGATGCTTTGACCCCTGTTACAGGTAGGGGCGCTGCATGGTCTCCTCAGGATACGCTTGGAGGCGTAACTGTGATGGTGAGACACTGACCGGTGTCGTGATGAATGGCCGTTATGTATCACGGAGGTGGGTGGCCCTGTGATGGAAGCCTGGGCGTGTTTTGCTCAGCAAATCTACTGCTGAGGTATTTGCTTTACATTGGGAGGCTTCCAGGTGACTTGGAGAGTTGGGTGGGTCCAGTCACCTATATACCCACCCAAGGGGGTGTGTCTGAACAACCAAGATGAAGCTTGTGTGTGGTTGTCTGTTTGAGGACCTACAGTGATGTCACAATCACCTGACTAGCCATGTGATTACACCTATGTAATGGAGGTGTGTTTGGCACATGGGAAAAGAGTGTTTTGGAGTCTGTCAGTGTGGACAGATTTTCATGTGTCCAGGCTGGACGCTAGAGAGTGGCCTGTGTGTTGGACAGTTCCAAGTAGGGACAGACGTCCTGAACAGCACACAGAGAGACCGCGTTTAGGCTATAGAGCCTGTATGCTGGACATGGCACAGCCTGTGTGCCCACAGGCCTGAAAGAGCGGAGCTCTACTATATACATTGAGGATTTGTCTGTCTGATGTAAGACTGTTTGCCTTTTGTTCATGTTTCTATGGTTTATGGAGAAAATAAACCACATAAACTGTTTTAAGTGAAAGATTGTTCCTGTGTGCCTGAATATTGCAATATCGCAGCCAAGCGAGTGTCCCCAAACTCGGTAGTGATCGCTATCTTACACTTCCCTATGGCACACTTTTTCAGATTTATGGTGAACCCTGCACTTCTTAAAGCATCCAGAACCAACTGTACCTTTGGCAGATGACTAGCCCAGTCAGGGCTAAAGACCACAATGTCATCGAGCTACACTGCAGCATACTTTTTATGTGGAGCCAGGAGCCGATCGATCACCCTCTGGAAGGTGGCCTGGGTGCCCTGAAGACCGAAGGGCATCCTGGTGTATTGAAAACACCCTCAGGCATTGAGAAGGCTGTCTTCTCCTTGGCACTCTGGGACATGGGGATCTGCCAATATCCCTTCGTCAGATCCAGGGTTGTAATGTATCTCACAGGTCCAAATCTCTCAATGAGTTCGTCCACACGAGGCATCGGGTAAGCATCAAAACTAGAGACTTCATACAGCTTGTGAAAGTCGTTTAAAAACTGCCACTCACCATCAGGCTTCGGTACAAGAATGATGAGCCTCGATCATCCACTTTTCAACTCCTCTACACCTCATGGATATCACCTCTCTCCGTGCTTCCCGAATTCTATAGAGCTTGAGGTTCACCCTTACATGTGGTTCCGTCAACACGTCATGCTCGACCACCTGCATATGCCCCGGCAACCAGTTCTGCTGCAACAGCTCCTGACACTGTTGCCTCTGTCCAGGGATTTTCAGTCTCGCCAGGGTTTGAGCAAGTTCACGTGATAGACCTGGTGCTGCTTCCTTCGCCCCGGCAGGTGTACTTTGTAATTACCTTCGCCTAGTTTTTCCACCACCTTGTATGGGCCTTGCTACTTGGCTACGAACTTGCTCTTCAGTGTGGGGATAAGCACTAGCACGCGGTCCCCGGGCTGGAATTGCCTCAGCCTCGCTGATCGGTTATACACCCTTGCCTGTGTCTCCTGTGCCTGGAGAAGATGCTTCTTCACGATAGGCATTACTTTTGCAATTCTCTCCAGCAGCTGGGCGACGTGCTGTAAGATGCTCCTGTGTGGCTTGACCTCAGCTTCATGTTTCCTTGGCGATATCCAGAAGCCCCCGCGGATGTCAACCATACAGGAGCTCAATGGCGAGAAGCCAGTAGAGGCCTGGGAACGTCCCTGATAGAAAAGATAAAAAACGGAAGCAGGTAGTCCCAGTTTCAACTGTCCTTCTCAATTACCTTTCTGAACATGGCTTTCAAAGTTTTATTGAAGCGTTCTACTAGGCCATAGGTCTGTGGATGGTACACTGAGGATCGCAGCTGAGCAATCTGGAGGACCCTACACTGTTCTTTCACTACCTTGCTCATGCAGGGGATTCATTGGTCTGTCAAAATCTCCTTCAGCAGGCCTGTCCTAGCAAAAATATGGACAAGTTCCCGGGCAATACTCTTAGCTGAAGAGTTCCTTAGGGGTACTGCTTCATGGTACCCGGCCGCATAATCCATGACCACTAGAATATATTGGTGCCCTTGTGCAGACTTAACTACAGGACCTACCAGGTCCATGACAATTCACTCGAACTGGACTGGATTGCTCTCAGCCAGGGGCGTAACAACTGCGGTCGCAGGGGTCGCGACTGCGACGGGGCCCACAGTGTTTTCAGGGCCCGCCCAGTCCAGCAAACAAGTAGCAGGGGAAGGAGACAAGTCACGCACGCATCCTGCTGGCCACGCCCACAGCTTCCCCAGACTTTCAGCAGTGTGTGGCGAGTGGGCGTGTCCGTGAAGGACATGTGACCTAGCAGAAGGGCTGTGCGTGTCACTGACTGAAGCTGGAGAGATGGCAGGCATTAGCTGGTGAGTGATGTGCTGCTTACACCTGACACACACACACACACACACACACACACACACACACACACACACACACACCTACCTGTTCTATGCGCACAGGACCTGTGATGAGGTCACAGGAGGGGAGGAGTCAGGGGTCACATGATCAGTGGCCTCAGTGTATGCACTATGCAGGACTCTGCTGTGCTTGATTGTCATGGTGCTGAATGAGGGGATGTTTATGTAACAGAGCCGTGTGTGTACAAGGTGTACAGAGCGGAGCCGTGTATGTATGTAGTGGAGCAAGGTGTACGGAGCGGAGTCAGGTGTGTACAAAGCTGAGCCGTGGGTGAAAGAGGTGAGCGGATTCGTGTATGTATGGGGTGTATGGAGTGGTGCTGCGTGTGTAAGAGGTGTATGGAGCGGAGCCGCGTGTGTAAGAGGTGTATGGAGCGGAGCCGCGTGTGTACAAGGTGTACGGAGCAGAGCCGCGTGTGTACAAGGTGTACGGTGCAGAGCCGCGTGTGTACAAGGTGTAAAGAGCGCAGCCGCATGTGTACAAGGTGTAGGGAGCGGAGCCGCGTGTGTACAAGGTGTACGGAGTTCTCGGAGCGAAGCCGTGTGTTCAAGGTGTAGGGATCGGAGCCGCGTGTGTACAAGGTGTAAGGAGTGGAGCCGCGTGTGTACAAGGTGTAGGGAGCGGAGCCGCGTGTGTACAAGGTGTAGGGAGCGCAGCCGCATGTGTACAAGGTGTAAGGAGTGAAGCCGCGTGTGTACAAGGTGTAGGGAGCGGAGCCGCGTGTGTACAAGGTGTAGGGAGCGGAGCCGCGTGTGTACAAGGTGTAAGGAGTGGAGCCGCGTGTGTACAAGGTGTAGGGAGCGGAGCCGCGTGTGTACAAGGTGTAGGGAGCGCAGCCGCATGTGTACAAGGTGTAGGGATCGGAGCCGCGTGTGTACAAGGTGTACGGAGCGGAGCCGTGTGTGTACAAGGTGTACGGAGCGGAGCCGTGTGTTTACAAGGTGTAAAGAGCGCAGCCGCATGTGTACAAGGTGTAGGGATCGGAGCCGCGTGTGTACAACGTGTACGGAGCGGAGCCGTGTGTGTACAAGGTGTACGGAGCGGAGCCGTGTGTGTACAAGGTGTAAAGAGCGCAGCCGCATGTGTACAAGGTGTAGGGATCGGAGCCGTGTGTGTACAAGGTGTAGGGAGCGGAGCCGCGTGTGTACAAGGTGTACGGTGCAGAGCCGCGTGTGTACAAGGTGTAAAGAGCGCAGCCGCATGTGTACAAGGTGTAGGGATCGGAGCCGCGTGTGTACAAGGTGTACGGAGCGGAGCCGTGTGTGTACAAGGTGTAGGGATCAGAGCCGCGTGTGTACAAGGTGTACGGAGCGGAGCCGTGTGTGTACAAGGTGTACGGAGCGGAGCCGTGTGTGTACGGGTTCTCGGAGCGAAGCCGTGTGTGTACGGGCTGTACACGGCTGTGGGCAGAGCCCAGCATGTGCACTGTGGGGGAGTATTGCGTGTACTTGCCAGTGTCAGAATGTGCAGTGCGTATGCTCCAGAGCCAACCAGTACACCCAATACACCCCCACACTGCACAGGTCTGGAAATGACGCACTGCAGCGTCATACCAGGAAGAAACAGCACACAGAGTTCAAACGCCGGGAGTGCGCTTGGAATTAGAGCGAGGGAGGACATATTACTGTAGGGACATGTTAGTTATAAAATCATTTTTCTCAGCGAGTACAGGGCAGTATTAGGTCAGACTACACAACATTGCAACACGACTATAGTGTGCAAAATGAATAGGGAAAATGTGAATTTCGGTGGGAAATATTTTGGCGCGGGGGGGCCCCATTTGAAAGTTCGCATCGGGGCCCCTCACTTTGTAGTTACGCCACTGCTCTCAGCACATATCATGCTGGAGAAAACACTTATGGCTTTCATATCACGTCTTACATATCTTCCCTTATGTACTACACCAGTGTCCCTATCACAGCAGCAATTTCTAAACTTTAACGAAATAGCAGCCAACCCCTCATTCCTCTTCCATGACCTGGGTACATCATAGAGTACTCATAATTCCAGCATAAGAGGTAGGGTTGGTCTTCTTCACTACTCCCTTATGTCTATTGTGTGCCATATTTCATCTTTGCTATGCCGCTAAAATCTACACTTGAATATTATACTAAATGGATTTTTTATTGGAACTAAATATTGAATGAATTAAAAAATAGGACCTATTTACTTTAAGTACAGTTCTAAAACTGGTGACCACTTAGCCAGTGATTGACAGTTATCTCTGGTTTGTTAAGGACAGGAGCCGAAATCACAGACTAGCAGAATATTATTTAGTTCATTATATCCCAAATAATTATACTAAACATGCACTGACAGCATTTGTATGAACAGAATAATGCAAATATTGCTATTTTTACTCATTCTATTTCTTAAAAAAGAATCTGTTTTACCTGTATATGTAGATAGGATGACTGCCCAATAACTATAAGTCTGACATCTGCAGCCTAAAAATACACAAGACAAATAAAGAGTTAGACAGTATTCATTCACTTTGGCGGCATTTTGGCAGTGGTATTTTGCAGGTGTTTTCCTAAGTGGCATTTCATTTAAATGCCGCTGTCAGAGATAGTTAGTGGCATTTAAAGGGTAAGTTCACGCAGGGCGTTTTTGATGCATTTTTTTAATGCTATTTTTCAGCTGCTTTTTACAGTACAAGCAAAGCCTATGAGATTTCAGAAATCTCATGCACATACCGTATATACTTGAGTATAAGCCGACCCGAGTATAAGCCGACCCCCCTAATTTTGCCACAAAAAACTGGGAAAACGTATTGACTAGAGTATAAGCCTAGGGTGGAAAATGCAGCAGCTACCAGTGAATTTCAAAAATAAAAATAGATGCTCCATACCGTTCATTATGGCCCCATAGATGCTCCATATAAAGCTGTGCCACATATAATGCTCTGCACCGTTCATTATTGCCCCATAAATGCTCCATAGAAAGCTGTGCCATATATAATGCTCTGCACCGTTCATTATGGCCCCATAGATGCTCCACATAAAGCTGTGCCACATATAATGCTCTGCACCGTTCATTATTGCCCCATAGATGCTCCATAGAAAGCTGTGCCATATATAATGCTCTGCACCATTCATTATGGCCCCATAGATGCTCCACATAAAGCTGTGCCCCATATAGAATGCTCTGCACCGTTCATTATGGCCCCATAGATGCTCCACATAAAGCTGTGCCCCATATATAATGCTCTGCACCGTTCATTATGGCCCCATAGATGCTCCACATAAAGCTGTGCCACATATAATGCTCTGCACCATTCATTATGGCCCCATAGATGCTCCACATAAAGCTGTGCCCCATATAGAATGCTCTGCACCGTTCATTATGGCCCCATAGATGCTCCACATAAAGCTGTGCCACATATAATGCTCTGCACCATTCATTATGGCCCCATAGATGCTCCACATAAAGCTGTGCCCCATATAGAATGCTCTGCACCGTTCATTATGGCCCCATAGATGCTCCACATAAAGCTGTGCCACATATAATGCTCTGCACCATTCATTATGGCCCCATAGATGCTCCACATAAAGCTGTGCCCCATATAGAATGCTCTGCACCGTTCATTATGGCCCCATAGATGCTCCACATAAAGCTGTGCCCCATATATAATGCTCTGCACCGTTCATTATGGCCCCATAGATGCTCCACATAAAGCTGTGCCACATATAATGCTCTGCACCATTCATTATGGCCCCATAGATGCTCCACATAAAGCTGTGCCCAATATAGAATGCTCTGCACCGTTCATTATGGCCCCATAGATGCTCCACATAAAGCTGTGCCCCATATATAATGCTCTGCACCGTTCATTATGGCCCCATAGATGCTCCACATAAAGCTGTGCCACATATAATGCTCTGCACCGTTCATTATGGCCCCATAGATGCTCCACATAAAGCTGTGCCATATATATAATGCTCTGCACCATTCATTATGGCCCCATAGATGCTCCACATAAAGCTGTGCCCCATATAGAATGCTCTGCACCGTTCATTATGGCCCCATAGATGCTCCACATAAAACTGTGCCATATAGAATGCTCTGCACCATTCATGACCGCGTATAGCCCATATGGAACATTTCCCCCCCCCACCCCCAGACCAGATTCTGCCACCCTGTCTTATGCTAAATATGCAAAAAGAGCATGACACATAAATTCTTTGGAAATTTTTGGCCACAGCGGCCAGTTTATTAACAAACAACAATTAAAACATTATAATCATACAGAATTATCTAAAAGATCTGGCATTATATATATATATATATATATATGTATATATATATATATATATATATAGGCAAAAACCAACACTTTTTACCCTCAGCCGTAACCATCAGCTCGAGGGCACCATCTAACCCTTTTTCAGGGCAGACCAAAAACCCGAAAGCTCCCGAGGACAATCCCCGTCCAGAGCGCGTAACCACAAGCAAGATCCACCCCCATCCAATTGACCTTCCTCCAATAAACATCACCAACTCCAAGAACCCCGCCCCCCCCCGCCACACTTGCCACTGTGACAATGAGAACTCTTAACATTATTAAAAACAACAACCTCACCCACTAAATAATCGTATTATATACCCTAAACAACAGCCCTAATCGATGCCCCTGAAAACAAAGGGAGGGTGGGTGGGCTTTCTCTGCTGACTTCCTCCTCGTGACTGCACTTCTTCCCGCACTTTTTCCCCCTAGTCAGTGATACCCAGCCCCCCAGCTCCTCCCCCCCTTTTCCCACAGCCAATCCCCTTCACTAAATTCAAAATATAATATGGGAAAAAACCCTCCCATGGCAACGCAGTCATGGGGGGCTTTCATCTAGCTCTGCCCATTCCAGCCCCCCCCCCCTTGACCGCGTATAGCCCATATGGAACATTTTTTCCCCCCCCACCCCCAGACCAGATTCTGCCACCCCGTCTTATGCTAAATATGCAAAAAGAGCATGACACATAAATTCTTTGGAAATTTTTGGCCACAGCGGCCAGTTTATTAACAAACAACAATTAAAACATTATAATCATACAGAATTATCTGAAAACTTGAGGGGGAGGGTTCTTGGAGCTAAAAGATCTGGCATCATATATATATATAGGCAAAAACCAACACTTTTTACCCTCAGCCGTAACCACCAGCTCGAGGGCACCATGTAACCCTTTTTCAGGGCAGACCAAAAACCCGAAAGCTCCCGAGGACAATCCCCGTCCAGAGCGCGTAACCACAAGCCAGATCCACCCCCATCCAATTGACCTTCCTCCAATAAACATCACCAACTCCAAGAACCCCGCCCCCCCGCCAACCACGAACAGCCCTGACCACCTCAGGCTCGTGAGTGCCCCACCACCGACAACGCCCTTTCCACACCCTCCTGTATGGCAAGCACCCACAAGTCAATACCGATATCGTTTAAGTGCACGCCATCCTCTCTCCAGAAGCTACCGCCCCCGGCCTCCAAGTCAAAGTGCCTCACTGCAATTCCCCCATTCCTGGATACAAACTTCCCCACAGCCCTATTAAGTTTGATCCTGGCCCTATTAATGCCTGTCAAGGACCGAGCCAACCTCCACTGCTTCCTGGGCACAATGTCGGACCATACCGTCAGAACTCCCGGATAAGAGACCCACAATCTCAAAAAATCAAAGCGGATGTCCCTGATCAATTCCCTAACCGGCTTCGTACCCAAATCGTTCCCCCCCATGTGCACCAGCAAGATATCTGGAGCTCTATCCAGACGCACCGCCCGGGAAAATTCGGGCAACACCCTGTTCCATAACATACCCCAGAACCCCAACCATCGAATCCCTACCGTGTCGCGGCGAAAACCCAATTGTCTGCCGTCCGGCCTAGCGTCAGCCCGCGCCGCACCCCAATACACGAACTAATGTCCGAAAATCCATGTCAATAACGGGGGCCGACCTGAAAAACAGAACAATAATTAAATGAACCAGAAGGCTACATAGTCCCCAAACAAACTAATGCCGTATATAAGTCAAATAACGATTAGAACTCCATCGCCCGATTCGTTTAATCACATCAGTCCCTAAACCCAAACCATCCGCAACCGTGGCAGCCCCAATGAGACCCGTAGGACCCAGGATCCAGTCCCAACTCGACCAAAACCTTTTTCAAAACCGCCGAAAATTGAAAACGCGACAAGAAAGTCCCATCTTGGTGGCAAAGTAACGGGCCCGACCTCACCGACCACAAACCCCAGTACTCCTCCAAACATCGCTGCGGACACATCAAACATCCATTTACCCTCCCTAATACCACCCGCTTACCCTTTCCGAACCTGTCAGTCTTCGACCGCCGAATCAAAAAGGAAATACCTCCTACCCAAAAATCAACATCCTCTGCCGACAAACCTCCCGCCTTAGCTTTGTTAGGGGACACCAGCTCGCCCAATCTCAAAGCCCCAAAAAACGCCCAAGAATATGCCAACCTAAACAAGGCAGCTTCAAACTGAGAACCACAAATTCTCCCAACTGCGTCTCCTAACCTAACTAACAAACGAAAAGAAATGGGTCTACGCTTGTCAACACTAACGTTCCCGCTCCGAAAACCCCTCAGGGCCTGAACTACGAGAAAATTCTTGGTAACATCGACCGACCCCTGCAGCTTGAAGCCATAGGCCAAGCCCGCCATAAATTTGTTCACTTTCGATACAGACCAATTCCACTCAGCTGCTTTGCCCACCAAAAACAATACCGCCATTGTCCTATCGCTGTCAGATTCAGCCACTCCCCATTAGCCAGACCAGCTCTCCCAGATTTCCCAAGCCGATTTGTAAGCAAGCCACGTCGACCTCGAGACCGAGGATTGAATCAACCGTCCTCCTCGTCCGCAACAATTTTCCACAAACGTGAAGGGCATACCACTCCTGAGGCGTCCGCATCTGGGGCCAACTCCCGGAAACGTTCCAGCTGTGAACCAGACAAAGCATCTGCTATAGAATTTTGTACACCCGGTACATGTACTGCAGAAATGTATGCATTTAACTCCAAGCAGCGCAACACCAGTTCCCTAAACAGCCTAATCACCAGGGGAGAGGAAGAGGTTAAACTATTGATAATAGCGACCACACTTAAATTATCACAATGAAACCTGACCTTCCGATTTTGAAAAACGTCGCCCCAAATCACAACCGACACCACAATTGGGAACAGTTCTAAGAGTGAAAGATTCTTAGTTAGACCCTGCTTTCGCCATCCTTCTGGCCACACATCCGCACTCCATCGACCTCCACAATACGCACCGTATCCAACCGAACCGGCCGCATCCATGAAAATTTCACAGTCAAAATCGTCCACGGCTTCCAACTGAATCAAGGAGCGACCATTATAATTCGACAAAAAACGCTGCCAAACCACCAAATCTTCTCTATGCTCCTTGGTTAAACGAACAAAATGATGTGCCGCCCTAACACCGGCCGTTGCCAACGACAACCTACGGCAAAAAATTCGACCAATGGGCATGATCCGGCACGCAAAATTCAAACGCCCCAAAAGGGACTGCAATTCCTTCAAAGTCACCTTACGCAAACGACCAATCCTGTGTACCTCTTGTACCAGCAACAAAAGTTTGTCCTCAGGTAACCTACACTCCATCTTCTCTGAATCGATAAGGATGCCCAAAAAACTCAGAACCTTACAGGGTCCCTCCGTCTTCTCCTTTGCCAACGGTACGCCAAACAACCCAGCCATCCACTCCATAGTAGCCAACAAATTCCTGCATACGGCGGAATCAGGGGGGCCAATAAACAAAAAATCATCCAAATAGTGAATGGCGGAAGGAACACCGGAAACATCCCTAATCACCCATTCCAGAAACGTGCTAAACATCTCAAACAGTGAACAAGAAATCGAACATCCCATAGGCAAACATCTGTCCAGATAAAAACCACCTTTCCAACAACAACCCAACAAAGGAATGCTATCCGGGTGCATCGGGAGCAACCGAAAAGCCGATTCAATATCTGTCTTGGCCAGTAAAGACCCTTCGCCATACCGCCGTACCCATTGCACTGCCGTATCGAACGAGGTGTACACCACTGAACATAGCTCCCCATCTATGCCATCATTAACTGACCTCCCCTTTGGGTACGACAAATGTTGGATCAACCGAAACTTGTTCGGCTCCTTCTTGGGCACCACCCCCAAAGGTGAAACGACCATGCCTTCAATGGGCAATGAACTAAATGGCCCAGCCATCCTACCCAGTTCTACCTCTTTCGCCAACTTACTGCTGACTACCTCAGCATGTAAATCCGCTGACCTCAAATTCTTGGTAGTAAAGGGAACCGCATGAGTAGGGGCCGGAATCCGAAAACCCTCAGAAAAACCTCGTAAAAGAATTCCCGCCTTTTCTTGATCAGGGTATCTATTTAGATAAGGGACCATCCCTTGAAGCTTCACCGGTGTCTCCCCCTTGAGTACCACCCATTCCTGGCTTACCCTTGGCTTTTTTGAAACATTTTGACGCTCCGTGGGAGCTCCCGTTGCAATGGGAACAAACGTGCTTAAATTTGCAGGAGTTCCCGTACTTACATTGGCCATCATTGAATTGCCAACAAGTACCAGACTTCTCTTTCCCGCCCTGGGCTCCCTGGCCTCCGCTGGCATGTCCTGATTGCCGAGTGCTGGCGCCCCCGCCACCCTAAAAGGACTGCCCATATCTCACCGGAGCCATGATTTTCAACCAAAGCCCGATATCCTTTTGGTCCCATTTGATTTCGGGCCTAACTGCCTTCCTCTGACGGAACTGCTCGTCATAACGGAGCCATGCCTGACCCCCATAAGTACGATATGCCTCACCTATCGAGTCAAAGTAACAAAACAGACCCGAACAGTTATCCGGAAATTTCTCACCTATGACGCTAGCCAGTATCGCAAAAGCCTGCTGCCAATTAACAAAGGTTTGCGGAATCAACCGCCACCATCTCTTCTCCTCCTCCTCTTTTTTACTGTCCTCCTTCTTACTCTTGTCCAAATTAAATTTTTCCAAAGGGAGTAGGGAGAAAATCTCCACATACTCATCTTTCCAAATCCTCTCCTTCACCTCCTTCTTTAAATGCGCCCCCAGCGGGCCCTCAAAGCAAACGTACACCTCCCCCTTAGCCCTGTCGTCCAACTTTACTTTATCCCCCTTATCCTTCTCAGTCTGCACCGACACCGATACGCCGGCAGACGATGCCTGTGCTGACCCTCCAGAACCAGTTGCGTCATTTGCCAGCCGCGATCCCGCCCTCACACCCTGTAACCAGGCTCCCAGGGGGGACCCCCCCATCCCCCTCCGCAACTCGCCCTTCCAGACTTTTCAAAAAATGTGACACCCCGGCCAAAATATCACTAATTCCCGACATCCCAGAGCCCCCTACCCCCGCCATAGCACTATTATCGGATGCCGTACCCCCGATGCCCCCAACCACCCTTAAACTACTACCTGACAGACAAAGTAGACGTGGACGAATACTCACGGGGCTGCGCGGGTGCTGTGTCCCCGCCAGCCGGACATCCAGACTCCTGCCGCGTTCCGTCCTCCGTTTGTTCGCTCCCCGACTCGCTTCTGGCGTCGTAGCCCTGCCGCTCCAGGCCCGCGCCCCTGGCCTCCTCGTCACCAGGGGGGACCGGAGCAGGGGATCCTTGGCGCTCCCTAGACCGTCTGCCGGACCTGGATCTGACGTCAGCCGCCGTCTCCCGCAGCCTGCTGCCTCTTGCTGTGCCGCTGTTGTCCCCAGCCTGTGAGTCCTGAGGCTGCCTGACCTGCAGCCTGCTCTGCCGGCCTCTCCGTGTGTCGGGCGCCCGTCCTCCTATAGCTCCGTGGGCGCCTATATCCTCCGCAACCGTTCCGCTCCCCCCTGCAGCCGTCGCAGCTGCCTGGCGCCTCTGCTCCGCTGCTGACCGAGCCGTGCGCACCGGCGCCACGCCGCTCTGCTCTCTCCCAGGCTGCCCCGAACCCCGGCGCGCAGGCGCAGACCGCACTTCCGGTGCGGCCTGCAGTACAGGAGAAGCGTGCCCAGCCACCGTGCTCCTGGTCTCCATAGTGCGGCGCCGCGCTGCGCCGGCAGGTCGGGGGCCAGGATTCCTGCCGGAGGTGGCGCCGGGCAAAGCAGCCGCACCAGAGCACCGGGCCTCCGCAGGGTCCCGAGTGGGGCTCCGTGGCCTCCTCCTGCCGCGCGTACCAATCTCCGGCGACAGGCGCTCCGGGGGCCTGGTCCTCCTTGTCCTGCTGCCACGCGGCTCCGCGGTCCCCAGCAAGGAGGCCAGCTGCTCCTGCAGCCATCCGTCCCTGCGCGATCTCGCCATCTCCCGAAGCTGGTCCATCATGCCTTCCACTGAGTCCATCTTCTCCAGGTAAACGAATTGCAGTGAGTCTCTCCTTAGGAGGGGGTCTTTCTCTGCTGACTTCCTCCTCGTGACTGCACTTCTTCCCGCACTTTTTCCCCCTAGCCAGTGATACCCAGCCCCCCAGCTCCTCCCCCCCCTTTTCCCACAGCCAATCCCCTTCACTAAATTCAAAATATAATATGGGAAAAAACCCTCCCATGGCAACGCAGTCATGGGGGGCTTTCATCTAGCTCTGCCCATTCCAGCCCCCCCTTTATGGCCCCATAGATGCTCCACATAAAGCTGTGCCCCATATATAATGCTCTGCACCGTTCATTATGGCCCCATAGATGCTCCACATAAAGCTGTGCCCCACATATAATGCTCTGCACCGTTCAGTATGACCCCATAGATGCTCCATATAAAGCTGTGCCATATATAATGCTCTGCACCGTTCATTATGGCCCCATAGATGCTCCATAGAAAGCTGTGCCATATAGAATGCTCTGCACCGTTCATTATGGCCCCATAGATGCTCCATAGAAATCGGTGCCATATAGAATGCTCTGCACCGTTCATTATGGCCCCATAGATGCTCCACATAAAGCTGTGCCATATATAATGCTCTGCACCGTTCATTATGGCCCCATAGATGCTCCTTATAAAGCTGCGCCATATATAATGCTCTGCACCGTTCATTATGGCCCCATAGATGCTCCACATAAAGCTGTGCCCCACATATAATGCTCTGCACCATTCATTATGGCCCCATAGATGCTCCACATAAAGCTGTGCCCCACATATAATGCTCTGCACCGTTCAGTATGACCCCAAAGATGCTCCACATAAAGCTGTGCCATATAGAATGCTCTGCACCGTTCATTATGGCCCCATAGATGCTCCACATAAAGCTGTGCCATATAGAATGCTCTGCACCGTTCATTACGGCCCCATAGATGCTCCATATAAAGCTGTGCCATATAGAATGCTCTGCACCGTTCATTATGGCCCCATAGATGCTCCACATAAAGCTGTGCCATATATAATGCTCTGCACCGTTCATTATTGCCCCATAGATGCTCCATATAAAGCTGTGCCATATAGAATGCTCTGCACCGTTCATTATGGCCCCATAGATGCTCCACATAAAGCTGTGCCATATATAATGCTCTGCACCGTTCATTATTGCCCCATAGATGCTCCACATAAAGCTGTGCCACATATAATGCTCTGCACCGTTCATTATTGCCCCATAGATGCTCCATAGAAAGCTGTGCCATATATAATGCTCTGCACCGTTCATTATGGCTCCATAGATGCTCCATAGAAATCTGTGCCATATATAATGCTCTGCACCGTTCATTATGGCCCCATAGATGCTCCATATAAAGCTGTGCCATATATAATGCTCTGCATCGTTCATTACGGCCCCATAGATGCTCCATAGAAAGCTGTGCCATATAGAATGCTCTGCACCGTTCATTATGGCCCCATAGATGCTCCACATAAAGCTGTGCCATATATAATGCTCTGCACCGTTCATTATGGCCCCATAGATGCTCCATAGAAATCTGTGCCATATATAATGCTCTGCACCGTTCATTATGGCCCCATAGATGCTCCTTATAAAGCTGTGCCATATATAATGCTCTGCACCGTTCATTATGGCTCCATAGATGCTCCATAGAAATCTGTGCCATATATAATGCTCTGCACCGTTCATTATGGCCCCATAGATGCTCCATATAAAGCTGTGCCATATATAATGCTCTGCATCGTTCATTACGGCCCCATAGATGCTCCATAGAAAGCTGTGCCATATAGAATGCTCTGCACCGTTCATTATGGCCCCATAGATGCTCCTTATAAAGCTGTACCATATATAATGCTCTGCACCGTTCAGTATGGCCCCATAGATGCTCCTTATAAAGCTGTACCATATATAATGCTCTGCACCGTTCAGTATGGCCCCATAGATGCTCCTTATAAAGCTGTGCCATATAGAATGCTCTGCACCGTTCATTATTGCCCCATAGATGCTCCACATAAAGCTGTAACCCATATAGAATCAAAGAAATAGAAATAGAAAAAGCAGCACTCACCCCAGTTCCTCAGGTGAAAAAAACTCCTTTAATAGGCATGGCACAAAGTTCCAAACTTGGTGTAGTACAGGCTACGGCATGAGAGGGAGGCAGTGCGGGAGGGTGCAGTGACGAGACAGACGACGGCCGTTTCGCGCAAAGGCGCTTCTACGGGTCCATGTGAGTTGTGCTGGTGATGTCAGTTCCTTTTATAGGAATGGACATCACCCAAATGTTACATATAAACATAATTAATTGATTAAAAACAACATCACTTGTTCTTCTACCACTAAGATTCAAACGGATTAGATGAATACTGCCATGTCCAATTTATCATTTAGGCCATGTTCACACAGTGCGTTTTTTACCGCGGAACCGCGGCGGTTTTGCCGCTGCGGTTCCGCAGCTGTTTTCCATGCAGGGTACAGTACACTGTACCCTATGGAAAACAGGACACACTGTGCACATGGTCCGGAAATTGTAAAAAAAAAGCCGCGCTGAATAGCTCCCGGAAAAAAGAAGGAGCATGTCAATTCTTCTTCCTGAACCGCAGCGGTTCTGCACCCATAGACCTCCATTGTGAGGTCAAAATCGCAGTAAAACCCGCAGATCAAAAATATATCTGCGGGTTTTACTGCGATTTGATGTGCAGAACCGCTGCAGCAGGAAGTGCGGGGGAGCGGGCGGAAGTGCGTGGGCGGAGTGTGGCTGCCCCCCCGTGCTCCGATCCCGCCCCCCCCGTGCTCCGATGCCCCCCCCCCCGTGCTCCGATGCCCCCCCCCCAGTGCTCCGATGCCCCCCCGTGCCCTAATCTCCCCCCCTTATACTTACCCGGTGTCCGTCCGGCCGTCTTCTCCCTGGGCGCCGCCATCTTGCAAAATGGCGGGCGCATGCGCAGTGCGCCCGCCGAATCTGCCGGCCGGCAGATTCGCTCCAAAGTGCATTTTGATCACTGAGATATAACCTATCTCAGTGATCAAAATAAAAAAATAGTAAATGACACCCCCCCCCACTTTGTCACCCCCATTGGTAGGGACAATAAAAAAATTAAGAATTTTTTTTTTTTTTTTTTCACTAAGGTTAGAATAGGGTTAGGGTTAGGGGTAGGGTTAGGGGTAGGGTTAGGGGTAGGGTTAGGGTTAGGGTTAGGGGTAGGGTTAGGGTTAGGGGTAGGGTTAGGGGTAGGGTTAGGGGTAGGGGTAGGGGTAGGGTTAGGGGTAGGGTTAGGGTTAGGGGTAGGGTTAGGGTATTTTCAGCCATTTTAGCCCTAAAAAGCTTCCTAGGAAACACACAGTAAAAAAAAGGATAAAAAAACGCATCAAAAAAACGCATCAAAAAACGCATCAAAAAAGGACAAAAAAAGGACCTGCGTTTTCTGCCAAGAGCTGCAGTTTTTTAAAAAAACTGTCCTGAAAAAAAAAGGATGGAAATCCTGAACGTGTGAACATACCCTTAGACCCCAAGGACCTTGTGCATTCGTTTTGAGGATCCATCTGGCTTCACACTGTAATAACAACTTGTTACGATTGCCACCCTGCTAGGGGATTTTAACTATCTCCAAGCCAGCAAAGCTAAGGGAACACGGGTTACCACCATGCGCATCTTGTATATGCTTCACTAGGCGTACTCGCCCCTTCCCTGTCACAATAGAATTATAGTGCTCACGAAACCTCACCATTAGGGGTCTAATAGTTTTACCTATGTAAAAACGGTTACATGGACAGTAAATCACATAGACTAAAAATTTGCTTTTACAAGTAACAAAATCTCTCACGGTGTGATAAAGAGTACCCACTTTAAGAGGATTATCAGTTTTATGTAGGTGACACATGCTACAATTGCCGCACTTGAAATTACCTTGTGGCAAAGAATTCTTGATCCAATCTTTATTATCAGCGGTGAGACGGTTTTTTATCACTAGATCCCCTATATTAACCGGTCGTCTATAAGCAAAACGGGGGCTACATCTGGTTAAATTACGAAAATCTGAATCATTAGTTAGCACGTGCCAATTTTTACGTATAGCCGCATGAATCTCATTGTCGAGTGTACTATGCTTAAACACAAACGAAAAAATACCGCTATCGTTGCTGTCAACGGGCCTACTATACTTCTTTTTATTCTTACCCCTTTTCAGAAGGTCCATTTGGGACAAACTAGCCGCCCGTAATTCTGCCCGCTGCAATATGTGGTTAGGATAACCCCTGTTTTTAAAGCGCAATTTCAATTCCTGTATTTGATTTTGATAACTTTCCTCGCAGTTATTGATTTTCCTCAACCTTACCATCTGGCTGTATGGAATGCTATTCTTCGTATGGTTCGGATGGGCACTATGATAATGTAAGACATTATTGGTTGCAGTTGTTTTCCTATGGACACTCGTATTTAATGCCCCCTCCCTGATTTCTATTCTTACATCGAGAAAGTCTAGCTCATTATTTCCGAAAACTGACGTAAATTTCATGTTTTCATCATTATTTTCATTCAGGAACACCACAAAATCATTAAATGTCTGTTCTCCTCCATCCCATACAATAAAGACATCATCGGCAAAACGCAGATATAATCGTATATGTTTCAAATAAGGGTTCAGGGGCCCGGAGACGTGCTTCTCCTCGAACGCTGCTAAAAACAGGTTCGCGAAAACGCACGCCACCGGGGTACCCATCGCGGTACCGACCCTTTGACTGTACCACCTGTCCAAAAACTTAAAGGTGTTGTTAGATAAAACAAAATCCAACCCCTCCAAAATGAAAGACACAAAGTCCTGATCTTTCTCTGTGTTTGCCAAAATCCGCTGAATTGCTTCCAACCCCTTTTGCTGCGGGATTCTGGTGTACAAGTTGACGATGTCAATTGAGGCTAAGGAGAAAGTAGGTTGCCAAGTAAAATCTTTGAGGGCCAACAAAAAATCCCCTGAATCTTTAACAAAAGAGGGTATTTTTAAGAGCAAGGGTTTTAACAGCCAGTCCAAGAATTGAGAAAGCGGTTCTGTCACAGAGTTTTTTCCCGAAACAATAGGGCGTCCCGGAGGTTTCTCCGCGTTTTTGTGAACTTTCAGGATGCTGTACCAATTTGGATATTGAGGAAACTCTGGTATTAATTTTTCCGCTCGTTTTTGAGTTATCTGTCTTGGAGGCAATAACCACACTAGACATGGGGGGCCATACAGATGATTCTCTTCAAATTATTAATTTATCTAATAAAACACTCACAGGGGACCAAATTAAAGTTCTATCACGGGGGGTTAATTTTTGTTTGCCGGAAGAGTTTGATTTAAGTGAATTTAAAATCGATCTTTTCAAGAGTGTGAGAAAGTTGCATCTGTTTAAACACTTTTGTAAGAGTAAGGAGAAGATATCAGCACCTGTCACCACAGATACACCGGCCATAGTGGGACCTCTGGGTTTTATGGCGTACCCTAACATAGATCAAAGGGATATAGAAATGACTACTTTATTGGCTGGATTGAGTTATAATTTTGAAGAGCTATCCGAGGAACGGCAGGTACACGATGACCCCGCCCCTACGGATCCGTTTGTGGGAGGGGTTCAGTCTAGCTGGATGCCCCCAATTTCTCCTGGGAATAACATAGATCTCTTTCAAGATTTAGTCATCAAAGATATAGAGGCGATTTTATACAAACAACCGCCAAAAAATCTATCAGTGCAGGAGAAGAGAGCGTTAGGGGAAATACAAAAATGGGATGATGTCATCGTCAGAAAAGCCGATAAAGGCGGCAATATAGTAATCTTAGATAAATCTTATTACATAGAAGAAGCGCTTTCCCAATTAAATGACGCCAATACTTATTCGATCTTAGATAATAATCCCACAAATGGTATCAAGGCCAAATTGAGGACTTTTCTGCGGAAATACGTGGAAAAAGGGACGATAACTCAAAAACGAGCGGAAAAATTAATACCAGAGTTTCCTCAATATCCAAATTGGTACAGCATCCCGAAAGTTCACAAAAACGCGGAGAAACCTCCGGGACGCCCTATTGTTTCGGGAAAAAACTCTGTGACAGAACCGCTTTCTCAATTCTTGGACTGGCTGTTAAAACCCTTGCTCTTAAAAATACCCTCTTTTGTTAAAGATTCAGGGGATTTTTTGTTGGCCCTCAAAGATTTTACTTGGCAACCTACTTTCTCCTTAGCCTCAATTGACATCGTCAACTTGTACACCAGAATCCCGCAGCAAAAGGGGTTGGAAGCAATTCAGCGGATTTTGGCAAACACAGAGAAAGATCAGGACTTTGTGTCTTTCATTTTGGAGGGGTTGGATTTTGTTTTATCTAACAACACCTTTAAGTTTTTGGACAGGTGGTACAGTCAAAGGGTCGGTACCGCGATGGGTACCCCGGTGGCGTGCGTTTTCGCGAACCTGTTTTTAGCAGCGTTCGAGGAGAAGCACGTCTCCGGGCCCCTGAACCTTTATTTGAAACATATACGATTATATCTGCGTTTTGCCGATGATGTCTTTATTGTATGGGATGGAGGAGAACAGACATTTAATGATTTTGTGGTGTTCCTGAATGAAAATAATGATGAAAACATGAAATTTACGTCAGTTTTCGGAAATAATGAGCTAGACTTTCTCGATGTAAGAATAGAAATCAGGGAGGGGGCATTAAATACGAGTGTCCATAGGAAAACAACTGCAACCAATAATGTCTTACATTATCATAGTGCCCATCCGAACCATACGAAGAATAGCATTCCATACAGCCAGATGGTAAGGTTGAGGAAAATCAATAACTGCGAGGAAAGTTATCAAAATCAAATACAGGAATTGAAATTGCGCTTTAAAAACAGGGGTTATCCTAACCACATATTGCAGCGGGCAGAATTACGGGCGGCTAGTTTGTCCCAAATGGACCTTCTGAAAAGGGGTAAGAATAAAAAGAAGTATAGTAGGCCCGTTGACAGCAACGATAGCGGTATTTTTTCGTTTGTGTTTAAGCATAGTACACTCGACAATGAGATTCATGCGGCTATACGTAAAAATTGGCACGTGCTAACTAATGATTCAGATTTTCGTAATTTAACCAGATGTAGCCCCCGTTTTGCTTATAGACGACCGGTTAATATAGGGGATCTAGTGATAAAAAACCGTCTCACCGCTGATAATAAAGATTGGATCAAGAATTCTTTGCCACAAGGTAATTTCAAGTGCGGCAATTGTAGCATGTGTCACCTACATAAAACTGATAATCCTCTTAAAGTGGGTACTCTTTATCACACCGTGAGAGATTTTGTTACTTGTAAAAGCAAATTTTTAGTCTATGTGATTTACTGTCCATGTAACCGTTTTTACATAGGTAAAACTATTAGACCCCTAATGGTGAGGTTTCGTGAGCACTATAATTCTATTGTGACAGGGAAGGGGCGAGTACGCCTAGTGAAGCATATACAAGATGCGCATGGTGGTAACCCGTGTTCCCTTAGCTTTGCTGGCTTGGAGATAGTTAAAATCCCCTAGCAGGGTGGCAATCGTAACAAGTTGTTATTACAGTGTGAAGCCAGATGGATCCTCAAAACGAATGCACAAGGTCCTTGGGGTCTAAGGGTATGTTCACACGTTCAGGATTTCCATCCTTTTTTTTTCAGGACAGTTTTTTTAAAAAACTGCAGCTCTTGGCAGAAAACGCAGGTCCTTTTTTTGTCCTTTTTTGATGCGTTTTTTGATGCGTTTTTTTGATGCGTTTTTTTATCCTTTTTTTTACTGTGTGTTTCCTAGGAAGCTTTTTAGGGCTAAAATGGCTGAAAATACCCTAACCCTACCCCTAACCCTAACCCTACCCCTAACCCTACCCCTACCCCTACCCCTAACCCTACCCCTAACCCTACCCCTAACCCTAACCCTAACCCTACCCCTAACCCTAACCCTAACCCTACCCCTAACCCTACCCCTAACCCTAACCCTATTCTAACCTTAGTGAAAAAAAAAAAAAAAAAATTCTTAATTTTTTTATTGTCCCTACCAATGGGGGTGACAAAGTGGGGGGGGGTGTCATTTACTATTTTTTTATTTTGATCACTGAGATAGGTTATATCTCAGTGATCAAAATGCACTTTGGAGCGAATCTGCCGGCCGGCAGATTCGGCGGGCGCACTGCGCATGCGCCCGCCATTTTGCAAGATGGCGGCGCCCAGGGAGAAGACGGCCGGACGGACACCGGGACGCCGGGTAAGTATAAGGGGGGGAGATTAGGGCACGGGGGGGCATCGGAGCACTGGGGGGGGGGCATCGGAGCACGGGGGGGGGGGCATCGGAGCACGGGGGGGCGGGATCGGAGCACGGGGGGGCAGCCACACTCCGCCCACGCACTTCCGCCCGCTCCCCCGCACTTCCTGCTGCAGCGGTTCTGCACATCAAATCGCAGTAAAACCCGCAGATATATTTTTGATCTGCGGGTTTTACTGCGATTTTGACCTCACAATGGAGGTCTATGGGTGCAGAACCGCTGCGGTTCAGGAAGAAGAATTGACATGCTCCTTCTTTTTTCCGGGAGCTATTCAGCGCGGCTTTTTTTTTACAATTTCCGGACCATGTGCACAGTGTGTCCTGTTTTCCATAGGGTACAGTGTACTGTACCCTGCATGGAAAACAGCTGCGGAACCGCAGCGGCAAAACCGCCGCGGTTCCGCGGTAAAAAACGCACTGTGTGAACATGGCCTAAATGATAAATTGGACATGGCAGTATTCATCTAATCCGTTTGAATCTTAGTGGTAGAAGAACAAGTGATGTTGTTTTTAATCAATTAATTATGTTTATATGTAACATTTGGGTGATGTCCATTCCTATAAAAGGAACTGACATCACCAGCACAACTCACATGGACCCGTAGAAGCGCCTTTGCGCGAAACGGCCGTCGTCTGTCTCGTCACTGCACCCTCCCGCACTGCCTCCCTCTCATGCCGTAGCCTGTACTACACCAAGTTTGGAACTTTGTGCCATGCCTATTAAAGGAGTTTTTTTCACCTGAGGAACTGGGGTGAGTGCTGCTTTTTCTATTTCTATTTCTTTGTTTCGATGTGCAACACTTTGGTTCTGAGCAAGCACCTCCCCGTCTTCAGTAGAAGCTTAAGCCGTCTAGCCTACCGCTGGGATTTCCCCACTCGCAGCTGTGCTGTTTCACAAGTAGTCTCTTCGGTGCCGATCAGCTGTGATTCTTCTTCGCCTACCCATATAGAATGCTCTGCACCGTTCATTATTGCCCCATAGTTGCTCCATAGAAAGCTGTGCCTCATATAGAATGCTCTGCACCGTTCAGTATGGCCCCATAGATGCTCCACATAAAGCTGTGCCCCATATATATTGCTCTGCACCGTTCAGAATGGCCCCATAGATGCTCCTTATAAAGCTGTGCCATATATAATGCTCTGCACCGTTCATTATTGCCCCATAGATTTTTTTTGGACATAGAGCATGTCACTTCTTTCACGTTTTTTCAGAGTTTTACAAAAATGATGCAAAAACACAGGTATCATTATTTGCTGCGTTTTTGCTGCTGAAAAGTCAAGGATATTAGCATGGACAAAGAGACAAAAAAACGCACCAAAAACGCATCAAATCCACAACAAAAAACGCACCTAAACCTGCGTTTTTGCAGCAGCTTGTTTCCTGCCAAGAAGATCAGGTTTTGCTGCAGAAAAAAAAAAGCAGCAAAAACGCCCTGTGTGAACTTACCCAAATAGTTAACAGCCACAGCTGGAACCTGCCGCAAGCCACAGTTCTTAGGTATGTAATATAGCCGGTATCTGCCACATGTGAAGGGAGCCCCCTTACACTTAAGGACCCCTCCTCTGCCTCCTTCCTCCCAACACATGCAAGCAGAAGGCAGGGGAACGGTGTGATCCTGAAGACAAATTGAGAACAGCCCTTTAAGAATCAACACATATCATCAGTGGCGTAACTACCGCGGTCGCAGCGGTCGCCAGTGCGACCGGGTCCGGCAGGTCAGGGGCCCGGGCCCGGCAGGCAGGCTCGGACTGGCAGTGCCTCCCCCCGCTCCAGGGCCCCCCCCCGCCGCTGCCTTGAATACTCACCCTGCTCCAGCGATGGTCTCGGCGTCTGCACTGCAGCTCGTTCCTGCTTGAGCGGTCACGTGACACCGCTCATTAAGATCATGAATATGCGCATATTCATGATCTTAATGAACGGTGTCACATGACCGCTCAAGCAGGAAGAAGGTGCTGCGCCGGCGCCGCCGCCTGGAGTCGGGACAGAGCGCGAGGGATGTCGGCACGGCCGTGCAGTGGGAAGACAGGTGAGTATGAGGGCCGGGGGGACGGGGGATGAAGGAGGACATAAGCCGGCGCGCCGATCAGGAGCGGAGAGATAAGCCTGCATACAGGGGGGAATATAAGCCATGCAGGGGGGGAATATAAGCCATGCAGGGGGGGATATGAGCCATGCAGGGGGGAATATAAGCCATGCAGGGGGGGATATGAGCCATGCAGGGGGGAATATGAGCCATGCAGGGGGGAATATGAGCCATGCAGGGGGGAATATGAGCCATGCAGGGGGGAATATGAGCCATGCTGCAGGGGGGAATATGAGCCATGCAGGGGGGAATATGAGCCATGCAGGGGGGAATATAAGCCATGCAGGGGGGAATATAAGCCATGCATACAGGGGGGGGGGAATATGAGCCATGCATACAGGGGGGGAATATAAGCCATGCATACAGGGGCGGAATATGAGCCATGCATACAGGGGGGGAATATGAGCCATGCATACATGGGGAGATATGAGTCATGCATGCAGGAGGGGTAATATGAGCTATGTATATGGGATAGGAGGGAGATGAGCCATGCATACAGGAGGGGGGTCATTATACAGTATTGAGCATCATGTGTGGCCGTTATACAGTATGGAGCATCATTTGTGGTCATTATACAGTATTGAGCATTATGTGGGATCATTATACAGTATGGAGAACTGTGTGGCCGTTATACACTATGGAGCACTATGTGTGGGTGGTCATTATACAGTATGGAGCACTGTCTGGCCATTATACAGTATGGAGCAATGTGTGGCCATTATACACTATGGAGCATCATGTGTGGCCATTATACAGTATGCAGCATCATGTGTGGCCATTATACAGTATGCAGCATCATGTGTGGTGGCCGTTATACAGTATTGAGCATCATGTGTGGCCATTATTCTATGGGGGTTACATTGAGTTGTATGGCAGGGCTGCAGGGGGGGGGCCCCATTTGGAAGTTCGCACCGGGGCCCCTAACTTTGTAGTTACGCCACTGCATATCATATATCACTTTATGCTGTAGATAGGTGATGTGTGCAATCTGAAAAAATAAAACCTTTACAAAATTTGTCGGTAAGACAAAGCCCCACCTCTCCTCCCAAAGGCATATCTTAGAAAATAGAAAGGTATTGGTGGATTTACTGTAGCTTTCAATCTGTTGCTGGATATTGTCCTGAATAATTAGCATTTTATTTCAGATGAAACTGAGGCGTTAAGTGATCTGGGTATGACACAGTAATTAAAGGTTTGGGTTAATTTTGTTTAAGAAAATTCTGGTCTATGTGCGTAATTTGCTATAGAAAAATAAACTATGCTTTACTAGCCCAGGTCCACTTCTGAGTCTCCGCCACTGCTCCCGGGGTCAGTTACTGGCTGTAGCGCTGATGTCACATGAACAGCATGGCAGCCAATCAGGGAGAACAAATTGGATCGTTTCGTCTCCTCAGCCGGAACCGCTAAACTCCATATATGGCTGCCTTGCTGTCGACGTGACGTCAGCGCTACAGCCAAAAATTTACACCGGGAGCACTCGTCGGTGGATGGCGGTAAATAAAGACATCAGGTAGTGACAAGGAAATAAAATGGTAGGCTATTAAAGGGAACCTGTCACCCCGTTTTTTGAGATTGAGCTATAAATACTGTTAAATAGGGCCTGCGCTGTGTGTTCCTATAGTGTATGTAGTGTACCCCGATTCCCTATGTATGCTGAGAAATAACTTACCAAAGTCGCCGTTTTCGCCTGTCAATCAGGCTGGTTAGGTCGGGAGGGCGTGGTGACATCGGTGGTTCTTCCTCAGCTTTACGTTGGTGGCGTAGTGGTGTAGTGGTGAAGACACAGCGCGCGATCTGCGCTGTAATCCCTTGCATCGGTGGGGGCGGCCATCTTCCTGGGGCCGCGCGTGCGCAGATCGAGTGCTCTGCTGCACGGGGCTTCAGGAAAATGGCCGCGGGATGCCGCGCGTGCGCATTAGAGATCGCGGCGGCCATTTTCCCAAAGCCGAGTTTGCATCTCGGCTTTGGGAAAATGGCCGCCGCGATCTCTAATGCGCACGCGCGGCATCCCGCGGCCATTTTCCTGAAGCCCCGTGCAGCAGAGCACTCGATCTGCGCACGCGCGGCCCCAGGAAGATGGCCGCCCCCACCGATGCAAGGGATTACAGCGCAGATCGCGCGCTGTGTCTTCACCACTACACTACTACGCCACCAACGTAAAGCTGAGGAAGAACCACCGATGTCACCACGCCCTCCCGACCTGACCAGCCTGATTGACAGGCGAAAACGGCGACTTTGGTAAGTTATTTCTCAGCATACATAGGGAATCGGGGTACACTACATACACTATAGGAACACACAGCGCAGGCCCTATTTAACAGTATTTATAGCTCAATCTCAAAAAACGGGGTGACAGGTTCCCTTTAATAAAGCTAAAGAATCAGGTGTAGGGAAAACAACATGGGGAGGCAAATGATTGTTAAGTGCTCTGTCTTGCTTAGAGCACTTCATGACTAATTTGCGTATGAATTGAAATTCTAATTACTTGGGAATTCAACACTGGGTAAAGGTGCCCATGGATTCACATTTCAAACACCTGAATGCCCATATACCGTAAGCAGTTTGGGAGGGACTGATATCTTTCAAATTCCGATTGTATAAAGAAAGAGAAATATTGACAAATATTTTTGTGGTAATATACAAATATTCAATGCAATCTAATAGGAACCCGCATTTTAAATATTTTACTAATTACTATTATATTTCATTATTACAGCCATTATTATTATTACTAGTCCATACCTGTAGATAGCTTTTTGGAATCTTAGCCAAATCTTCCACGTATTCTTTACATATATAACAGAGAAAATTCTAAAAAAAAAAAAAAAAAAAAACAGAAAAAAACTTTCATGAGCAGCTTACTTTATGCACCATATATCAGTGTCCCCTCATTTGTGATGAGCATATTTTACGTTCTTGTGCTGTCTGTGCTACAATTGGCTATCACGCAGCACACTAACCAGTGTTATTAGACAGGGGTGCTAAGATGACAATTTTTTTTTCAGTGTCCGCGTGTTTGAAAAAAATAAAAAATTTGCAGCATGCATTAAATTCATATTTTTAATCCATATTTTGGATAAGATTCACCTATTCAAGTCTATAGGTCCCAAAAATAAATCGGATCACATATTGATCATCCGTATTGATCCGAGTTTTATGGATACATTGTCATTATTAACATAGGAAACTGTACTTGGTATTGTAAAGTCTTTTAAAAAGCTGATGTATAAAACCGGATGCCGTATGAACTTATAGAAGACACTAGGAGGCAATGAAAGTCAGACATTTTCTCTGGATGAAAATTGGACAATTTTTTGGACACTCGTTTGAACCCGACCTTACACTAATGGCTCATTCAGATGTCTTAAACATCGGGAAGAACACGAATCGCTAATGCACGGACTGACCGTGGGTCTCCCAACCCGTGCATGACAGCCTCATAGAAATACACAAAGATGTCATACTCGGGAGAGTCAGAGCCAATACGTTCACTGCAGTCCGATCTCGGACCGATTTGTACTGAAGTCTGAATGGGTCCTTAGAAAGTGAGTTTGTACAATATCTTGTCTATAAGTTGAACCTAAAAACTACTAAAGTCATAAAACTGATATGTACAGTAGTGTTCAAAATAATATCAGTCCAAAAGGACTAACCAGATTACTCACTGTTTTTAGTATAAATTATATTACTACATGTCAAACAATTTACCAGTTGGAGCAGTAGATTCTAAGAAAACCACCAGACTCAGCATTCGTGATCTGCATGTTTTTGAGTCTGTGTATTAGAACAATTAATTGAAAGGGGGTGTAATCAAAAGAATAGCAGTGTTCAATTAATGAGATCAATCATTCTGTGAAGAAACAGGTGTGAAGCCAGGACATGTTGTACATGCCTTTCTCCTTGAAAGCCTGAGAAGTATGGGTCATTCGAGGCATTGTTCAGAAAAACAATGTACTTTGATTAAAAAGTAGATTGGAGAGGGTAAAACTTATAAAGAAGTGCAGACAATGATACACTGTTCAGCTAAAATGTTCTCCAATGCTGTAAAATTAAAAGCCAAACCAGAGAGACGTGGTAGATAACGGAAGATGAGAGAGAGAGTTTCCGACGCTAGCGTTTGATGCGCCGCACAACGGGTGCAGCGGATGCATTTCTCCGGCGCATCCGCTGCCCCATTGTGTGGTGCGGGGAGGTGGGGGCGGAGTTCCGGCCGCGCATGCGCGGTCGGAAAAAGCGGGCCGTCGACAGCAAAAAACGTTACATTTAACGTTTTTTGCTCCCGGCGGTCCGCCACAACACGGCGCAAGCAGGATGCGTTTTTTTCCCCTAAACGACGCATTGCGACGTATTAAAAAAAAACGCCAGTGTGAAAGTAGCCTTACAGGAATTAGAAATTGTTCCTCGCAAGCTCAGTTTAAAAAAAACGGAATCCGTTGCTGTCCGATTTTTCGACGTACACAAAAAACGTTACTATGTCCGTTGTCTCAGGGCGGCGGACACAGAATTTACGACGTGAGGCCATCCGTCACAATCCGTCGCTAATACAAGTCTATGAGAAAAAAACGGATCCAGCAGCAACATTTGCTGGATCCGTTTTTTTCACAAAACGACGGATTTTGACGGAAACAAAAATACTGAGGTGTGAAGAGGCCTAAAGCAAGAAGTCCCCACAAAGTCCCACTGTTAAAAAAACATGTACTGAAGATGATACAATTTGCCACAGAACACATCAACTGGCCTAAAGAGAAATGGAGAAACATTTTGTGTACTGTAAAACTGTAAAATTTAAAACTGTAGAAGTAAAAAAAAAATGTTGGGGGTCCAAGGAAACAGTTCATCAGACAACCCCTAAACTCTGCATTCAAGCCACAGACATTCTGAAGACAGTGAAGCGTGGTGGTGCAAGCATCATGATATGGGCATGTTACTCTTACTATGGTGCCCGATCTATTTACCTGGGATCATGGACCAGTTTGCATATATTAAAATATTTGAAGAGAACATGTTGCCTTACGCTGAAGAATGATATGCCCTTGAAATGGGAGTTTCAACAAGACAACGACCCTAAACACACCAATAAACAAGAAAAATCTTGGTTCCAGTCCAACAAAATTAAGGTTATGGAGCGGCCAGCCCAATCCCCGGACCTTAATCTAATAGAATACTTGGAGGGTCACATCAAAAAAGATGTTTGAGGCAAAGCCAATGAATGCCAAAAAATTGTGGGATGGTAGTCCAAACAACCTGGGTTGGAATAACAGGTGACAGGTGCCGGAAGTTGGTTGACTCTATGCAACATAGATGTGAAAAAACTGTGTATACAACTAAATATTAGGTTAGTGATTCACAAGAATGCTAAATCATCAGAAAAAATGGCACATATTGTGAGTTTGTAATGACAAATGCAAACACTGCTATTTTTTTAGAGCAGCCCAATGTTCATTTTTTGTTAAAGTACCGTAGTTAAAAATATATATATATACACATTTCTCTTTGCTTGGAATTAGAACACAATGTGCAATGTTCCCAATGCAAGGAAATAAAAACTAGTATAAAGATTTTGTGACTAAGGCCCCTTTCACACATCAGTTTTTTGCCGTCAGGCTCAATCCGGCGAATTCTGAAAAAAAACGGATCCGGCAAAAGTTTGCAACACATGGTCTCACATTTCATCCTCTTTTTGCTGGATCTGTCGAAAATTGGTTTTCCGACGGCTGCAAAAAAAATGGACATAGTAACGTTTTTTGTGTTCGTAAAAAAAAAAACGGACAGCGATGGATCCGTCGCCATCCGTCGTTTGCTACCGGCACCGGATGCTACCGGCATCCCTATGGCACCGGATTCTGTTTTTTTTTAACTGAACATGCTCCAATTTTTTTTGGGATCCAATTAGAGGGACCAGCTAGTCTGATCCGTCGAAAAAACACATCCGCCCCATCAGTTTTTCACAATCTGCAAAAGATCCGTTTTTTTCAACATTCGACGGATTGTGCCTAAGGCCTCTTTCACACATCAGTTTTTTGCCATCAGTCACAATCCGTCTGTTGCTGCTGGATCCGCTTTTTCCTCATAGACTTGTATTAGCGACGGATGGCCTCACGTTTCATCCTTCGTTTGACGGATCCGTCGTTAAAAAGTCTTTGTCCGTCGGCCGGAGACAACAGACATAGGCTACTTTCACACATCAGTTTTTTGCCTTCAGGGATAATCCGTCTATTTTTGAAAAAAACGGATCCTGTGCAAATTGTGAAAAACTGATGCGCTGGATCCGTTTTTTTGTTGGATCCGTTTTGGTTTATCGGGTATACAATTCTGACTTCTTATTCCAGGGACGAGAGAGAGAGAGAAAGGAGAGGTGAGAGAGAAACTCCAGAATTGAAAATACAGGAACGAGGCATGCTCAGTGCGAAAAAAATGGAATCGGTAGCCGTATCTAGTCACTTCACCACACGTTTCATCTGTTTATCGCTGGAACCGTCGCTGAGCGTTTTTTTCGCCGGACAGAAAAAAAAGATCATATGGACGTTTTCTCCATCCACCAGAAAATAAATTTTGGACTTTTCTGAACTTTGCATTTCCAAGCGAATTTGAACACAGCAATTAAATTTGCTAGGATCAGCACATTATAAGAAATTCTAATGCCTCACTACTCACCTCTCCGATTGCTCACTGCCCACTCTCCGGTCCTCAGGGTCTCTTCTTTGGGCTTTTGCATGCCTATAACACACAGTGACCCCCGAGGACTGTTGGTGGCTGGAGACCCCAGCCTATAGTGAAAACAGGTAGATGAGGCGCGTGACGGCTGAAGACTGGACAGCGAGTAGTAGTGACGTATTCTTTTTAATTACCCTTTGTTTTTACAGCATATGTTTATTATGCTCTACAATCTGGAGAGATGATAAAGCATAATAAATACAAAAACATTCAGCGGTGAATAACTTACTGCAA
This sequence comes from Ranitomeya imitator, assembly GCF_032444005.1. Lineage (NCBI taxonomy): Eukaryota > Metazoa > Chordata > Amphibia > Anura > Dendrobatidae > Ranitomeya > Ranitomeya imitator. The sequence continues at coordinate 403,996,414 of NC_091282.1, forward strand.
ATCGAATTTCCCTGGGAAATCTGAGAGAACTCGAAATTCGACAGATCCGCTCATCACTGAGCACAAGGCAAAAAAGTGACGGAAATGGATCAGGGCCTTGTGGAGTGTTTGAGGCAACAGGTAAACGCTGGGGCTCTGTTGTAATATTAATATATACTGTTTATGAAATATACCGCCAAAATATTAGAAATCACAGTCATTGTTGACTCCGAAGACATTTTTGGCATCTAGGTGCCAAAACCTAATGCAGCTGCATAATTGTAAAAGACATTAAATGTAAAAGGCATATAGGTTTTATCCTGCAATGCTAATCCAGAGCAAAACGCCCCGTCCTTGAGGCAACAACCAGTTTTCTTCATTTTAAGATAAAAATTCCTTCCTGGTTCCAAATATGGCAATCAGAATAACTGTCTGCTGGTAGTCACCATAACCTGGGATAATATTAATACACATAAGGCTGAAGATACCTCATTGTAGAGCAGAATAATAAGATCAGGGTCTTACCCGCACAAATATTATAATGGATTTTTTATCTCTGTATAAGTCCCCGAATTCAAAAGTCTTGCCATACTGATCCCTCAGGGGGCAGGGGGCAGCTGATGCCACGTCTGGGTGATACATGGCGTCCCACAGATCCACACTACTGACATCCGTCCTTCTGCCTATTTGCTGGATGACTGGGGATCTTTCTGCCGCCATGTCAGTTTCCTTTTTCAGATGGGTGGGATACAATACAACACTCCCTGAGCCAGGAGACAGTTTGTAGCAACAGTTGCTCTAACATGGGAGGAGATCCCAGGGCACAAACTGTAGCTGCACAGCAAGTTAACCCCTTGAGTGGTGCATGCCTTCACTGCTGGACAGTTTCTACTAGTAAAACTCAGCGTGTTGGGCACATTCTACATGACAACTGGAAATGCTGATGCAGCAGAGCTCCTTGTGATAGACAAATGATGTGACAAATAATTTGGAGTTATTTCACCCTACTTCACATATATTATACAACTATGAATATGCAAGAATAATAAAGCGGTTAAAAATGCGAGCACCTGAGAATGTAAGAAGCCATCATAAATTGTATGTTGTACATTAGGCTGCAGTCACACTATCAGTATTTGGTCAGTATTTTACCTCAGTATTTGTAAGCCAAAACCAGGAGTGGGTGATAAATGCAGAAGTGGTGCAGATGTTTCTATTATACTTTTCCTTTACTTGTTCCACTCCTGGTTTTGGCTTCCAAATACTGAGGTAAAATACTGACCAAATACTGATAGTGTGACGGCAGCCTCACGCTGTGTATAGTGTGAATAAGAATCAACGCCTTCGATGGAGAAGGATGTTATCAATACCATGGAGGGTAAGGAAAGCAAACAAATCAATTTTCGAAGAAAAGTTGTTTCCATTTGTACTGAGGGACTTCAGAAACAGTGCCACCCCTGACAATGGAGTAAGAGGGTATGTGCAGACGTTTCGGATTTGGCTGCGGATCCGCAGCGGATTGGCCGCTGCGGATTTGCAGCAGTTTTCCATGCGGTTTACAATACCATGTAAACCTAAGGAAAACCAAATCCGCAGTGCCCATGCTGCGGAAAATACCGCACAGAAACGCTGCGGTTTATTTTCCGCAGCATGTCAATTCTTTGTGCGGATTCCGCAGCGTTTTACACCTGCTCCTCAATAGGAATCCGTAGGTGTAAAACCGCAGGAAATCCGCGGTAAATCCGCAGGTAAAACGCAGTGTGTTTTATCTGCGGATTTTTAAAAAACGGTGCAGAAAAATCCTCACACAAATCCACAACGTGGGCACATAGCCTGAGTGTTATTACAGCTAAGCTCCATTCACTTTACTGCGACTGAGTTGCAGTACCACACACAAGTCATAATCAGGGTGGTGCAGTTTTTGAAAGAAGTCAGCCATGTTTTTCTAATCTTGAACAATTCCTTAAATAAAGGCTCGTGTGACTTTGAATAATTGGGTCGTCATCACATGAGATGTGCCAATTCTTCCGCTTTGTCTTGCTTTTCCTGATTGCCCTGGTGTGGTGGCAATTGGGGTAATGATAGTTGGGGTTGATGTCAGCTGTGATTTGTCAAAAATCTCAGCTGACATCAAGCCCTGGAGTTAGTAATGGAGAGGTGTCTCAGCAGTGCATCAGTGCAGAGGCGGCTGTCAGTGTCAGGGGTGTGGTTACAGCCACAGCTCACTATGTACTGAGAAGTGACTGAAGGTGTGTTGGTCACACCTCTGACTGAAAGCTGGAGGTTTTCTAAAGGAATTAAAGAGGTATTCCCACATCCAAGATTACATCCTACTATGTAGTAGGTGTAATAATGAGAATATTAGCAAATACCTCAAATTGGAAATGTCGTACAGTTTTTTTGATTTGCTACGTCTCTTTCCTTATGTACACTGTGAGGCAGCGACCCCTGGTACAGCTAGGGGGCGCTGTATGTGCTCTCCAGAATGTGCATGGAAGCGTAGTGATGCCATGAGGGCGTACTACAGACACAGGTGTGGCTGTAATTAGTATAGTGAAGCAGTGACTGATTAAAAAGCCCTGTAGTACTGGGGGAGGTGTGTCAGTGTGTTCTTGGAAGCAGACAGGGCAGTTGTCTGCAGAGCTCTCTCTGTGTGGAGCAGCACAGAGGCTAAAGGAACCAGAGAGACTGACACCATGCGTCTTGGGCTGTCTTATGTGTACCCGGTTGCACTCCAGAGGATGAAGAGTGCAGTGCACTGAGTGAGTACAGAGACTTGTTACCGGCGTGCGGTCACCCAGGGAAACTGGACAGAGGGAAGTTCGGCCTGTGTATTGACTGCGTCATATAGCCATGCATTATTAATGGACTGTATGAAGAAGCTGTATACTATATTGACTGTGTGAAGTAACACAATAAAAGAACGTTTTGTTTGAACTTGCTTGGGTCACTGCTGTTTCACTGTATATGGTCCTACTGCTGCATCACAACACGCATTGCAGGACCTGTTAGCTAGTTGCTAATGGTCATAACCATGGATACCTAAGGTCCTGCAATGCCTGTACATGAGGAAAGAGACATAGCAAATCAGAAAAACTATACTACATTTCTAATTGGAGGTATTTACTAATATTATTATTAAGACACCTACTACATATTGTCACGGGTTTACCGTGACAGAGAGGAGCGAGAAGACTGCAGCGTCTGATTTCTGCTGCTCCTGCACTGATTAGAAGCACTTCACCTTCATATCAAACGGTGTAAATTTCTTCTAGTAGTCCAGGGGTTAATCTGCTTGGTTGAGAGCTCTTGGAAGCTTTCTGCTTAAGGCTCTCAGCTGTGCACTGTTAGCCACTCCCATCTCCTATATAATCTGGGTACTCGATAGCACTTTTGTCAGAGCAAGCTTATGCTGCATTGCTGGTGGTTGTTGGTGGTTGTTATTGGAGAGGGTGTTTGGTTGATTTATGTGTGACTGTTGCTAGGTTTTGAGTGTGTGATAATTCCCTTTCTTCTCCTACTTTGGTTTAACCCCATCCTCCACTCCCCGCTGTTTACTGCTGTTGTTTATGTGTGGATATTTGTGTGATTGGTATTTTACTTTATCCCTGTTTGCATTACCTCGTTAGTCTGGTTATTTTATTACGGGACACTACTACTACCCTCTTCCCTGGATGGGAGAAGGGTACAGACTGAGGGCAGATTCAGGAGCTAAGGCAAGGTATGTGGCCCCGGCGTCTTCACCATCAGAAGTAATACTTTGAACAGGGCGAGCTAGGGATCCCTTAGCATTGTGGCACATATTAGGATAGGATCTTGGAGATGTTAATACCCCTTACGTTATTTCCTTCTGGCAGCCAGGCTTTCAGCGTAGTGGCCGCACTTTTACAATGCTATTAACCTACACATTAACCTTATATCTGCACATTAACCTCTTAAGGACTGGGAGATTTTACATTTTTGCACTTTTTTTTTCCTTCCCTTATGGTAAGAGCCATAACTTTTTTTATATTTCAGTCAATATAGCCATGTGAGGGCTTGATTTTTGCAGAACGAGTTGTACTTTCGAATGACACCATCCATTTTATCATGATATACTGGAAAGCAGGAAAAAATTCTTAGTGTGGCAAAAGGTCGCAATTCCGAAATAGTTTTTTTGGGGGGGGTTTATTTACAGTGTTCATTTTCCAGTAAAAAAACTCCCTTGATAATATGATTCTACAAGTCAGTATAATTACGTGGATACCAAACATGCATAGTTTTTAGTTTACTTGAGTGGTGAAACAAAAAAATGTAATAAATTTGAAAAAAAAAAAGAATAATTGCTTGTGTTGCCATTTTTCGAAAGCTGTAACGTTTTCAATTTTTGGAGTATGAAACTATGTGATGGTTTGGGTTTCTTCTGCGCACAAAGCCAATTAATTTTTATTAACCCCTTAACCCCGAAGCCTGTTTTCAGCTTTCTGACCAGGCCATTTGTTTCAATTCTGACCACTGTCACTTTATGAGGTCATAACTCTGAAACGCTTCAACGGATCCTGGTGATTCTGAGACTCTTTACTCGTGACATATTGTACTTTATGACAGTGGTAAAATTTCTTCGATATGACTTACATTTATTTTTGTAAAAAATGGAAATTTGGCGAAAATGTTGAAAATGTTGCAATTTTCAAACTTTTAGTTTTTATGCCCTTAAATTAGAGAGAGTGACATAACACACAATAGTTAATAAATAACATTTCCCATATGTTTGCTTTACATCAGCACAATTTTGGAAACAATTTTTTTTTTGTTAGGAAGTTATAAGGGTTAAAAGTTGACCAGCGATTTCTCAATTTTACAACAAAATTTGCAAAACCATTTTTTTTTAGGGACCACCTCACATTTGTAGTGAGTTTGAGGGGCCTATATGACAGAAAATGCCCTAAAGTGACACCATTCTAAAAACTGCACCCCCTAAAGGTACTCAAAATCACATTCAAGAAGTTTCTTAACCCTTCAGGTACGCCACAGGAATTTTTGAAATGTTTTTAAAAAATTAACAGTTAACTTTTTTTCACAAAATTATTTCAGATCCAATTTATTTTATTTTACTAAGGGTAACAGGAGAAATTGGACCCCAAACGTTGTTGTACAATTTGTCCTGAGTACGCTGATACCCCATATATGCAGGTAAACCACTGTGTGGGTGCATGGCAGAGCGCGGAAGGGAAGGAGCGCCGGTTGACTTTTCAATGCAAAATTAGCTGGAATTGAGATCAGACACCATGTCGCTTTTGGAGAGCCCATGATGTGCCTAAACAGTGGAAACCCCCCACAAGTGACACCATTTTGGAACGTAGAGCCCCTAAGGGACTTATCTAGATGTGTGGCGAGCACTTTGAAACCCCAAATGCTTCACAGAAGTTTTACAATGTAAAGCCGTAAAAATAAAAAATCACATTTTTTTTAACAAAAATGATCTTTTCGCCCCCAATTTTATATTTTCCAAGGGTAACAGGAGAAATTGGACCCTAAAAGTTGTTGTGCAATTTGTGCTGAGTACGTCGATACCCAATATGTGGGAGTAAACCACTGTTTGGGCACATGGCAGAGCTCAGAAGGGAAGGAGCGCCGTTTGACTTTTCAATGCAAAATTAGCTGGAATTGAGATCAGAAGCCATGTCGCTTTTGGAGATCCCCTGGTGTGCCTAAACGGTGAAAACTCCCCAATTCTAACTCCAACCTTAAAGGAAACCTGTCACCCCGTTTTTTCAAGATGATATAAAAATAGCGCTAAATAGGGGCAGAGCTGTGCTTTAAATTAGTGTATTTTTAGTGTATAAAAGTACACATATTTAGTATCACCATGTCTGTAACGACCCGACCTATAAAACTGTTCCACTAGTTAACCCCTTCAGTGAACACCGTGAAAAAAAACAACGAGGCAAAAAACAACGCTTTATTATCATACCGCCGAACAAAAAATGGAATAACACGCAATCAAAAAGACGGATATAAATAACCATGGTACCGCTGAAAACGTCATCTTGTCCCGCAAAAAACCGAGCCACCATACAGCATCATCAGCAAAAAAATAAAAAAGTTACAGTCCTCAGAATAAAGCGATGCAAAAATAATTATTTTTTCTATAAAATAGTTTTTATCGTGTAAAAGCGCCAAAACATAAAAAATGATATAAATGAGGTGTCGCTGTAATCGTACTGACCCGAAGAATAAAACTGCTTTATCCATTTTACCAAACGCGGAGCTGTATAAACATCTCCCCCAAAAGAAATTCATGAATAGCTGGTTTTTGGTCATTCTGCCTCACAAAAATCAGAATAAAAAGTGATAAAAAAGTCACGTGCCCGAAAATGTTACCAATAAAAACGTCAACTCGTTCCGCAAAAAAAACAAGACCTCACATGACTCTGTGGACCAAAATATGGAAAAAATATAGCTCTCAAAATGTGGCAACACAAAAAACATTTACCCACGACAGCACCCACTATGAGAGAGGGACCCGCCCATAGGAACAGGAAACCTACAGAGACAAAAAGGGCGGCCCCCCTCTCCTCCTCAGTTGGTTTCCTGTTCCTATCGGAAATCCTGGAACACCTACATGGAGGGAGGTGGTTGGAGCACCTCCAGGTTACCTGACCCATGCACCCGCCTGTGTGGTATCCGAGGGAACAGCAGGGGCTGCGGTGTCAGCGGCAGCGTCGGGCGAGGCATTGCATGCATCCTCCACCCTCGTCTGGCCACCATCCGGCAGGTTCCGGGCGACTGAAGTCCGGCCTATGGAGGAGGCAAGTGTGGAGGATCGACCGCTCTCCAGCGGCGCTGCTGCATGAGTGTCCATAGGAGCGACGGCGGCAGCATCGCGCGGGTAAGTCCGCGCTGATTCACTGAACCGGAAGTGGATGGGTACACTTCCAGTTCGCGGCAGGCGGCGTTCTAATGGCCGCGCTTTTCAAATACAGGCCGGGGCACAGCGCTAATCGCTCACTATGCTGTCCCCGGCACATAACGAGCTTCCACCAGCGGTGGATGAGAGCGCTGACATGAGCAGTGCTAAATCGGCAAAGAAGAGTGATCGCTCCATGGCAGGAGCTAATACTCACAGGAGCAAGACAAGAAGTAGAGATTCAGATCTACTTATTCCCCACACAAAATCTCCACCTCCAAGACCGGTATGGCATTGGCTTCACTGGGTGAGTGTTTCATGGTCCTCTACCTATAAGCTGATCCCTTCCTTCTCTGCTCTCCCCTTAGGCTAAAAAGACCAGTAAAACTAAGCACAAGCAATGTGCTCTATGTTTGCAACTCCTGCCTGACACGTACCCCAAGAGGTTATGTCAGGACTGTATAAAGCAGAGTTTGCAAGACGAGGAGGCTGTAACAACCACGAATATTAGGGCCATGATACGACAGGAGATCCAGTCTCTCGGATCAAAATCCTTAGAGAAACCTGGAACTAAGCGTCTCTCCCCTGCCTCTAGTACGGAGTCCGAAGAGGGCCTCATCCAGTCTTCCAATACTTCAGGATCATCTCCCAGCTCGTCTGAAGATGAAGGCGGAGCATGTTTTCCTGTAGAAAGTATAGATAACCTCGTAAGATCCGTCAGGAACACTATGGGGTGTCCAGACACGAGAGCTGTAAAGTCTGCACAGGATATCATGTTTTCAGGTCTGGGTCATAAAAAAAGGCGAGTTTTTCCAGTTGTCTCTGCCGTCAAGGACCTTGTAAAAAAAAGAATGGGATAAACAAGGGAAAGGGTTTCTCCCATTCTCTTCTAAGAGACGTTACCCCTTCAGTGATGAGGAACTAACAGTATGGTCCAAGGTTCCCAAAGTAGATGCAGCAGTGGCATCCACCTCCAAACCGTCATCTCTTCCTGTGGAGGTTGCAGGGATCTTAATAGATCCTTTGGATCATAAGACTGAAGCACTCCTGAAAAGATCCTGGGAGACAAACACAGGAGCCTTTAAGCCTGCCATATCTGGCACGTGCACTGCAAGGTCATTACTGGTATGGGTAGACCAGCTTGAACAGCAGATAAAAGGAAAAGTCGCAAGGGACAAAATCTTACACGCAGTCCCTTTAATTAAAAGTGCTGCGGCATTTTTGGCTGACGCTTCAGCAGATTCTCTAAGATTGGCGGCAAGATCTGAAGGACTTGTCAATGCGGCTCGTCGAGCCCTCTGGTTGAAGGGATGGAAGGGCGATGCACAATCTAAGTCCAGATTATGTACAATCCCATGCCAGGGTGAGTTCCTGTTTGGAAAGGTTCTTGACGAACTCCTTAATAAAGCAGGAGAAAGAAGGAAGGGATTCCCTAAACAGTTTCTTCCTTCTTATAGGAGAGCGTTTAGGAGACAGCCGTTCAACAGAAGGAGGCCATATGAACCGCAGAGAGACCGTTGGGATCCGAAGGAAGCAAAATCGAAAGGTGCCTTATTCAGTAACCCCGAGACCTCTAGACGTGGTAGATACCATCAGTAGTATCCCAGTAGGGGGAAGACTGAAATATTTCCATCAACAGTGGGAGCAAATATCTTCAAACCAATGGATCCTCAACATAATCAAAAGGGGACTAAAATTAGAGTTCTTCAAATTACCATCAAATACTTTTGTAGTTACATCATTAAAAGTGCCGGAACAACGTAAAGCGCTTCAAATAGAAATTCTGAGCCTTTTGGCTAAGAATGTTCTCATAGAGGTACCAAAAAATCAGGAGAGGAAAGGATTCTATTCTTCTTTGTTTCTGATTCAGAAACCAGATGGTACTTTCCGTACTATAATAAATCTAAAAAGATTAAACTCCTATCTCCGTGATCATACCTTTAAAATGGAATCGATAAGATCAACTATTGAACTTTTGTTCCCTAGGTGCTTTATGGCGGGTCTAGATTTGAAAGATGCGTACTACCATCTTCCCATCTGTGCAGAACACCAACAGTATCTCAGAGTAGCGGTACAGCTACAGGGCCGAATCCGCCACTTCCAGTTCACAGCCATGCCGTTCGGCCTCTCCATGGCTCCTCGGATTTTCACAAAGGTTATGCTCGAGGTGATGGCTTTTCTGCGTCATCAAGATACGTTAATTGTCCCTTATCTAGATGACTTCCTGATAATTGATAACTCAGCTTCACAATGTAAAGAACGTCTGACTAATGCCATTTCATCATTACAGGATTTGGGTTGGATTGTGAACTTCAAAAAGTCCAGACTACAGCCAGAGACTCTTCAGTCCTTCCTAGGTCTAATCTTGGACTCTGTAAGTCAAAGATGTCTCTTGCCAGAAGACAAAAAATCAGTTATAATTTCTAAGGTGACTATGGCGAGGTCTAACCCTCGAATGTCCCTCAGAGACGCTATGTCTCTCTTGGGTTCACTGTCCTCTTGTATTCCTGCGGTTCAATGGGCCCAATACCATACTAGAACCTTACAACATCAAGTTCTGCAGGTTCAGTCGTATTGCCATGATCATTTAAATACAAAGATGACCCTGTTTAAAGACGTACTTAGTTCTCTCCTTTGGTGGTTAGATAGAACACATTTGTCCAGGGGAGTCTCATGGTTAATAAAACCCTCAAAATTAGTCACTACCGACGCAGGTCCAGAAGGTTGGGGGGCCCATCTGAATCAAGATATAGCTCAAGGCCGCTGGAATTCTAATGAAATTCAGCAGTCCTCTAATTGGAAAGATTTAAGAGCAGTTTATTATGCGTTGAATTTGTTTCTTCCCCAGCTCCGAGGATCTCATATCAGAGTCCTATCGGACAATACGACGGTTGTCGCGTATTTAAATCATCAAGGAGGAACGCGATCAGGAAGTCTAATGTGTTCAGCGGCAAACATCTTCAACTTGGCAGAAAACAATTTCTTATCACTAACAGCTCTCCACATCAAAGGAGTAGAAAATGTAAAAGCCGACTTCCTAAGTCACCACACACTCCGTCAAGGAGAGTGGACTCTCAATCCTCGGATATTCAAGAACATAGTGGACATATGGGGCCTGCCGCAAATAGATTTATTTGCAACCAAAAACAACAGACAGGTACCGATGTTTGCCTCCTTAAATCCAATAGAACATCCAGACATGATAGACTCACTCCAGCATTCGTGGGAGTACGATCTGGCTTATGCGTTCCCTCCAATGATGCTGATTCCTTTGGTCATCAAAAAGATAAGGGAAGAGAAAGCGAGGGTGATATTGATAGCACCATTTTGGCCAAAGAGGCCCTGGTTCTCATGTCTTCGAGCGATGTCAGTTTGCGATCCCTGGATTCTGCCAATGACCCCAGACCTACTATCTCAGGGTCCATTCTATCACCAGCAAGTCAAAAATCTTCGCCTAACGGCGTGGAACTTGAAAGGCAGATACTAACCCTAAGGGGATTTTCTCAAGAACTTATTAACACACTGCTGCTAAGTAGAAAGAGGTCTACAACCCTAATATACAGCAGAGTATGGAAAAAATTCCTTACCTTCTATACAAAGCCCTTCTCTAGTAAGGTTCCTATTAAAGCTATCCTAGAGTTCCTACAAAAGGGTCATGAGCTCGGTCTATCAGTTAATACCTTAAGAGTTCAGGTGTCTGCTTTAGGAGCCCTCTACAGTGCTAACATAGCGGGTGATAGATGGATAGCTAGATTTATTAGAGCATGTGAACGATCTACTCCGGTTCATGTCCCACGTCTACCACCTTGGGATTTGAATCTTGTTCTAGACGCCTTAACGGGTCCTCCCTTTGAGCCTTTAGATCCCATCCCTCTAAAAAATGCTACATACAAGGTAGCTTTACTGAGAGCCTTAACGTCAGCCAGACGAGTAGGAGACATACAAGCCCTCTCCATAGACCCTCCATTCCTAATGACATACCAGGACAGGGTGGTTCTCAAACCAGATCCATCATATCTCCCTAAAGTAGCGACAAAATATCATAGGTCTCAGGAAATTTTCCTACCTTCCTTTTATGATAATCCACTAAATCCAGAGGAAGAGAAGCTACATACGTTGGATGTTAAAAGAGCAGTCCTAAGCTACATAGAGAGAACCCAGTCCTGCAGACAGAGTAGGGCTCTGTTTGTATCTTTTCAGGGTCACCGAAAAGGCCACGGTGTCACGAAAGCTACCTTGTCCCGTTGGATCAGGGAGGCTATCCATCTTGCATACTCGTCAAAAGGCAAAGATCCTCCAGAGGGAGTGAAAGCACATTCAGCCCGGGCTGTATCATCCTCGTGGGCGAAGAATAAAGACATCTCCATCGAGCTTATAAGTAAGGCCGCAACCTGGTCGTCGCCTTCAACTTTCTATAGACATTATAGACTTGATCTGTCTTCCACATCTGACTTGGCATTCGGGAGAGCCGTCCTTAGTACGGTAATCCCACCCAGGGGAAGGTTCTCTGAAAATCTCTCAAAGTGGGTGCTGTCGTGGCGAAGGGTAAAGAGCCGGATTACTTACCGGTAATGCCCTTTTAATGAGCCACGACAGCACCCACTATGAGAGAGGGACCCGCCCATAGGAACAGGAAACCTACAGAGACAAAAAGGGTGGCCCCCCTCTCCTCCTCAGTTGTTTTTCAGAGTACAAGAGGAACCGCCATTGTCCAATTAGCATATACGCTCATTATTGCATAAATCATTTAATTTATAGTCACCCGTGGAATATTTCTTATAAAAATTTATAATATATAATATATATAAATTTTTATAAGAAATATTCCACGGGTGACTATAAATTAAATGATTTATGCAATAATGAGCGTATATGCTAATTGGACAATGGCGGTTCCTCTTGTACTCTGAAAAACAACTGAGGAGGAGAGGGGGGCCGCCCTTTTTGTCTCTGTAGGTTTCCTGTTCCTATGGGCGGGTCCCTCTCTCATAGTGGGTGCTGTCGTGGCTCATTAAAAGGGCATTACCGGTAAGTAATCCGGCTTTTTGCAATAAAATGTGTCTTTCAGTGTGTGACGGCTGCCAATCCTAAAAATCCGCTAAAAAACCCGCTATAAAAGTAAATCAAACCCCCCCTTCATCACCCCCTTAGTTAGGGAAACATAAAAAAAATAAAAAAATGTATTTATTTCCATTTTCCCATTAGGCTTAGTCCGAACGGCAGCAATTGTTACCATCCACCTCTCGTGTCTCCCCTTTTCCTCATAGTTTGTAAGCTTGCGAGCAGGGCCCTCACTCCTCCTGGTATCTGTTTTTATCTGTGTTTATTGTTATGCTGTAATGTCTATTGTCTGTACAAGTTCCCTCTATAATGTAAAGTGCTGCGGACTATGTTGGCGCTATATAAATAAAAATTATTATTAATGTTTAGACTGCTCTAGTAAAATCAAAGCTGTCCTGGGATTGGCTGAGAAAAACAATTTATTGCAGCACTTCTTTTAGGCTGGCTTTCCATAGGCATATAACACCCCCTTTACATGTTCACTGTAAGCCCAGCACTCACCACCCTGCGCTACTGCGACTCGCCACTGAGCACTCGCCTTATATACCACCTAACTTCTGCTCTCCTCCAATAGGATAACAATCCCCGCCCATAATATCTTGGACACACGCCCACTGATAGTAAACACGCCCCACTTGGCACACGCACAGTTGTCCAGGCACAGTAGGAGCCTGTGAATGCCGGCTCCACCCCGTGAGCGGTTGCCACGCCCAGGTCGCGAGCATCGGATCCTAGCAGCCGCGACCTGTCGCTCCTCCTCCGGTTCTCCTGCTGTTACCGAGGTGCGGCTTCTCGCCGTGTGGGGCAGTGACAGCCCGGGCTCCGGAGCAGCGGCGGGGAGTTCCATGTGTCAGGTGATGAGGCCTGGATGACGAGCGTGGTGTGCTGCGGCAGTGGCCGCACCTGCCGGGCTGTGTGCCGGGGGACGTCTGGGTGTTGTCATGGAGACACGATGCGTCCCGTGTGATGGTGCGGCGGCCTGTGAGCAGTGCTGTGTGGGGACATGGGTGAGGGGCCACACTGCGGAGTCTGGTGGTCTCTGCCTGGAGGCTGCACGTGAGAGTGTAGGAAGTGTAGACCCCTAATCACTGAGGAATGACCCCTGTGTGATCGGAGACCCCCAGTGCTGATCCGCCTGTTTATAACAGACCCCTCCTGCCCCATCATTGGGGGCTCCTATTAATCCACGGGAAGGTCTCAGACGTGGGTGCCAGCCAGGGGCCCACCGTGACACATACACCCTGGGGTCGCTCCATGCAATATTCCGTCCCCCGGCACACATGCACCTATGCTGCGGGAGCAATGACCGGGGGGGATTTGGTGATGAAATGCTTCCTGCGATTGTACATGTGAAGTGTGCCAGATCCTGCTCTCCTACGGTGGGGTGGTGGGGGTACCCGTCTCCCCTGTGGGCCAGACCGAGACGGCGTATAAGGCTGGAGTCACACACAGCGGATAAAAAACCGCTCCGTTTTACATGGACGACAATCGCAGGAATGTTCCCTGAACAGTGATCCGTATGTCATCCGTGTGCAGAGCGAGGATGCGATTTTCTCCCATGTAAGCCTCCATGTGACATTCATATGACATCCGTATGGCGAGATTTACTCGCCGGCTTGCAAAATGGACACATCATGGATCCATGGGCTCAAATATTCGTGAAAACATATATACAGTCTCTCGATTTCATCCAGCGCTAGATAGCAGGAAAGCCGATAATTCAATTGCCGACTTTTCCTATCTCCTTCCTAAACTCCACAGGATATGAGACCTGGATTACATACAGTGAACCATCTCATATCCCTTCTTTTATTACATATTCCTCTTTAGTAATGTTAGTCGTTTGTGTGTGCAGAATTTTGTGGCTCTAGGTGTTAAATTAAAGGGTTAATTCACAAAAAAAAAAAAAACTGGCGTGGGCTCCCACACAATTTTCTCCGCCAGAGTGGGAAAGCCAGTGACTGAGGGCAGATATTAATAGCCTGGAGAGGGTCCATGGTTATTGGCCCCCGCCTAAAAAAAAAATGAATTATCGGCTATTCTGCTACATCTCTATGAAATCTATATATCTACCTATTCTATGTGTAGACATTAATTTTATCTGTTCTGTTCTAACCTGTCAGTGTGACTTTACTGTACACCGCACTGAATTGCCGGCTTTTCTATAGAACACCGCTGCGCATTTCTGGCAAGTCACACGCATGGTCCGTGTGGGGTGCGAGCTTTTCTCGCCCCCATAGACTTGTATTGGAGAGAAAACAACGGATAATAGGAGCTGCCCCATAGATTAACATTGGTCTGAGTGCTATGTGATTTTTTTCTCGCACAGCACTCGTCCGTATTCCTCTCTAGTGTGTGACTCCGGCCTTATACTACATTTCAGACATGGCTGCTGATCAACCTGTGTAAGGGGCCACATTTAGATGGGGATGGGGGGGAGGATTTTATCAAGGACCCACATGAGAAAGTGGGTTGTTGTGGAGGGCCCAACTAGTAGGATGATTAGTGCAGTTCTTATGATTGACCTCCAATCCATTCACACAGAAATCAATAGAGCCATGATTCCTCTGGGGTCCCAGTGGTCAGACCCCCAGTGTTCGAGAAGTTATCCTTGATCCTATGGATAGGGGAGACGTCTAACCCTGAGAGAGCCTTATTAATGAGCAGAAATAAGGGGCTATGTGCACACAGTGCGGATTAGGCTTAGGAATTTCTGGGGCGGATTCTGCCTCTCCTGGCAGAAAACGCACCTGCGGATTTGTGGCGTATCCGCAGCGTTTTTTGTGTGTTTTTTTCTGCGGTTTTCTTGCGGATTTGCTGCGTTTTTTACCCCCGCGGTTTTCTATAATGGAATGGGTACAAAAACGCTGCAGATTCACAAAAAAGAAGTGACATGCTACTTCTTTTAAACCGCAGCGGATTTTCCGCAGAGTGTGCACAGGATATTTTTTTTTCTCATTGATTTTCATTGTACTATAAATCAATTGCGGATCTGCAGCGTCTCTGCTCCTCAAAAAACGCTGCGGATCCGCAGAGAATCTGCAACGTGGGCACATACCCTAAGCGGTGCACACGAATTCCTGAATTTGGTGTCGTAGACTGGAGTAGCTTGTCTAGGGTATAAAACCTGGCGCTTTTCATGAAGTGGTGAGCACAGCCTCTCCTCCGTCCTGCCCAGCTTTGCCAATGTTCCTGGATCTGATTCCAACTGGCGTGAAAATGCCACAAGTCTCAATTTGTTTATTTTTTGTGCAACCCCACATTGTGCAAACATTTTCTGACTTTTCAAAGCTTTTAGGTCACTTTTATGGCACAAAAGGATTGAACAGGTACCATTATTGTGTATGTAATTGATGCATATTTTTTCAGTTATGACCCATAACAGGGTTATGTCACATAATGCACAAACATCATAATAATAATCATTTTATTTTTATGGTGCCAACATATTCCACAGCACTTTTCAATTTTAGAGGGGACGTTTACAGACAATAAAGACATTACAGAATAAGCATAACACATATCAGAAGGCGTGAGGGCCCAGCTCACAGGCTTACGCTCTATGAGGAAATAGGAGGGGGGGACACGGGAGGTAAATGGTAAAATCTGCTTATATTGTAAAATACAGCTAAAATATACTATACCATATCATATAATATATATACCTATATCTTATAATATACTATACCTTATCTTATAATATACTATACCTATCTCTTATAATATAATATATATACGTGATTACAAGTATAAAGAAAGCAAGAAATGGACGGCACTAGAGTTTTATAGGTGTGTACTCCTCAGGACTTAAATAGAACTCACTGAACAAATCGTCCCATACAGCTTATGGGTATCAGGTGCTCTAGCAGAAAAGCATATAGCTCAGTAAATATCCAAGAACAAAAAAGTTTGCGGCACCCGTCGAAGCACATTCAGTGCGAAACGGCCGTCGTCCACCCTCCATCACCGCACCCTCCTGTAAAACCTGCTGCCTAGTTGGATGTATATACTTCCATAACGTAATGCTTCAATAAAGAACACGTTCACACAGCAACAACGGGGTGAGTGCCGCAGACTTTTTTGTTCTTGGATATAATATATATACGCCTATATCTTAGAATATACTATACCTATCTCTTATAATATATACACCTATATCTTATAATATACTATACCTTATCTTATAATATAATATATGTACACCTATATCTTAGAATATACTATACCTTATCTTATAATATATATACCTATATCTTATAATATACTATACCTTATCTTATAATATAATATATGTACACCTATATCTTAGAATATACTATACCTTATCTTATAATATATATACCTATATCTTATAATATACTATATATATATAATATATATATATTTCAGTGAGACACATATGTATATATATTAATATATCATACAGCGCTAGATAGCTTAAAAGCCGGTAATTCAATTGCCGGCTTTTGCTATCTCCTTCTCAAACCCGACATGATATGAGACATGGTTTACATACAGTAAACCATCTCATATCCCTTTTTTTTGCATATTCCACACTACTAATGTTAGTAGTGTGTATGTGCAAAATTTGGGCACTCTAGCTATTAAATTAAAGGGTTAAATTGCGGAAAAAAATTGGCGTGGGCTCCCTTGCAATTTTCTCCACCAGAATGGTAAAGCCAGTGACTGAGGGCAGATATTAATAGCCTGGAGAGGGTCCATGGTTATTGGCCCGCCCTGGCTAAAAACATCTGCCCCCAGCCATCCCAGAAAAGGCACATCTGGAAGATGCGCCTATTCTGGCACTTGGCCATTCTCTTCCCATTCCCGTGTAGTGGTGGGATATGGGGTAATGAAGGGTTAATGTCACCTTGCTATTGTAAGGTGACATTAAGCCAGATTAATAATGGAGAGGCGTCAATTATGACACCTATCCATTATTAATCAAATAGTATGAAATGGTTAAAAAACACACACACACACACATTATTACAAAGTATTTTAATGAAATAGATACAGGTTTTTGTAATATTTTATAGAAAGATCTGCTATTTTGCAGAAGCTCTGCTAATGCAGCTGTGCTCCTGCCTGTTAAACCACAGGGAATGAATGGAATGTAGGTCAATGACCTGTAGTTGCCTTTAGTCGCGGTGATGCGCCCTCTGCTGGATGTCCTCATATGAACTCGAGCCTGGGAACTTTTCAGAATATTTTCCCACGCTCGAGTGTTGGCCAAACAAAAGAGATCTGCACACTTTAGTCTTTTTTTTTTTTACATATGTAGTGCAGCGGTGTTCAGTGGCAGTGACTCAGGAATAGTTCACAGCATATGTATTTAATGTCCAAACAACTCACAAAATGAACAGCACACAGTATCCTCCGGATCACAGCCGGGGGTCACAACAATCCGTATCTGAGACCGGTTGCCGAGGGCGACTGCACCACCGTATCGTGCTGCAGGGTGCCAGGCGTTTGCTGCTCTTGGCTCTGTTACCTCACACAAGCTGGATGTTGCAGAGCCACCTGCTCTGCTACTTGCAAACAAACACTGACTGCAGGGTTTTTGAAATGAAATCACTTGTAAGACCCGGCCTGGAGCGAGCGAACTGCCCCACTACCATCCTATAGTTCGCTCCAAAAATAAAAGCCCATGTCGGGTTTTCTTAAATCTGCCTTGGGCAAATAGCTTGCCTAAGACCAAACTTACTTTTATTTTCCACTGCAATCACAGCTATGGCTACTTTCACACTAGCGTCGTTTGGCCTCCGCCGCAATGCGTCGTTTTGCAGAAAACACGCATCCTGCAAAGTTGTATGCAGGATGCGTTTTTTTCTCCATTGGCTTGTATTAGCGATGCATTGCGACGCATTGCCACACGTCGCAACCGTCGTGCGACTGTTGCGTCGGACCGTCGGCACCAAAAAACGTTGCTTGTAACGTTTTTTGGTGCGTTGTCTGCCATTTCAGACCGCGCATGCGCGGCCGGAACTCCGCCCCTCCTCCCCGCAACTCACAATGGAGCAGCGGATGCGTTGGATTAATGCATCCGCTGCCCCCGTTGTGCGGCGCTTCCACGTCGGTACGTCGGCCAGACGCTAGTGTGAAAGTAGCCTATGCCTGTGACTGCAATGCACTCCAGCGGTCTTAATATGCTTCTATGCACATCCTGGGGGACACATAGCGACCCTCACATATAACTCCTGTCACTGCCTCACACATAATAAAGAATAATTCGAAACTATCTATACAAATGAACTGTCTTTAACCCCTTAGTGACAGAGCCAATTTGGTACTTCATGACCAGGCCAATTTTTGCAATTCTGACCACTGTCACTTTATGAGGTTATAACTCTGGAACGCTTCAACGGATCCCGCTGATTCTGAGATTCTTTTTTTCGTGACATATTGTACTTCATGTTAGTGGTAACATTTCTTCGATATTACTTGCGATTATTTATGAAAAAAACGGAAATATGGCGAAAATTTTTAACATTTTGCAATATTCAAACTTTGTATTTTTATGCCCTTAAATCAGAGAGATATGTCACAAAAAATAGTTAACAAATAACATTTCCCACATGTCTACTTTACATCAGCACAATTTTGGAAACAAATTTTTTTTTTGTTAGGGAGTTATAAGGGTTAAAAGTTGACCAGCAATTTCTCATTTTTACAACACCATTTTTTTTTTAGGGACCACATCACATTTGAAATCATTTTGAGGGGTCTATATGATAGAAAATAATGAAGTGTGACACCATTCTAAAAACTACACCCCTCAAGGTTCTCAAAACCACATTCAAGAAGTTTATTAACCCTTTACGTGCTTCACAGGAACTGAAACAATGTGGAAAGAAAAAATGAACATTTAACTTTTTTTTGCAAACCTCTTAATTCAGAACCATTTTTTTTATTTTCACAAATGTAAAAACAGAAATGTAACCATAAATTTTGTTATGCAATTTCTCCTGAATACGCCAATACCCCATATGTGGGGGTAAACCACTTTTTGGGCGCACCGCAGAACTTAGAAGTGAAGGAGCGCCGTTTGACTTTTTCAATGCAGAATTGGCTGGAATTGAGATCGGACGCCATGTCACGTTTAGAGAGCCCCTGATGTGCCTAAACAGTGGAAACTCCCCACAAGTGACACCATTTTGGAAACTAGACCCCTTAAGGAACTTATCTAGATGTGTGGTGAGCACTTTGAACCCCCAAGTGCTTCACAGAAGTTTATAATGTAGAGCCGTGAAAATAAAAAATCGCTTTTGTTTACACAAAAATGATCTTTTTGCCCACAAATTTTTATTTTCACAAGGGTAACAGGAGAAATTAGACCACTAAAGTTGTTGTGCAATTTCTCCTGAGTACGTCGATACCCAATATGTGGGGGTAAACCACTGTTTGGGCGCACCGCAGAGCTTGGAAGAGAAAGAGTGCCGTTTTACTTTTTCAATGTAGAATTGGCTGGAATTGAGATCGGACTCCATGTCGCGTTTGGAGAGCCCCTGATATACCTAAACTGTAGTAACCCCCCACAAGTGACCCCATTTTGGAAACTAGACCCCCCCAAGGAACTTATCTAGATGTGTGGTGAGAACTTTGAATGCCCAAGTGCTTCACAGAAGTTTAGAATGCAGAGTCGTGAAAATAAAAAATATTTTTTTTTTCCACAAAAAAGATATTGTAGCCCCCAAGTTTTTATTTTCACAAGGGTAACAAGAGAAATTGGACCCCAGAAGTTGTTGTCCAATTTATCCCGAGTACGCTGATGCCCCATATGTGGGGGTAACCCACTGTTTGGGCGCACGGCAGAGCTCAGAAGGGAGGGAGCACCATTTGACTTTTTGAGCGCAAAATTGGCTGTCGTGTTTGGAGACCCCCTGATGTACCTAAACAGTGGAAACCCCCCAATTCTAGCTCCAACCCTTACCCCAACACACCCCTAACCCTAATCCCAACCTAATCACTAACCCTAACCATAATCACAACCCTTACCCCAAAACAACCCTAATGTCAACCCTAACCATAACCCTAATCAAAACCCTGAATCCAACACACCCCTAATTCTAATCTCAACCCTAACCTCAAACCTAACCCTAATCCCAATACACCCCTAATCACAACCCTAACCTTAACCCTAATCCCAAACCTAACCCTAATCCCAAGCGTAACCCTAATGCCAACCCTAACCCTAATACCAACCCTAATCCAAACCCTAACCCTAATCCCAGCTCTAACCCTAACTTTAGCCCCAACCCTAGCCCTAACTTTAGCCCCAACCCTAACCCTAGCCCTAAGGCTACTTTCACACTTGCGTCGTTTGGCATTCCGTCGCAATCCGTCGTTTTGGACAAGAAACGGATCCTGCAAATGTGCCCGCAGGATGCGTTTTTTGCCCATAGACTTGTATTGCCGACGGATCGTGACGGATGGCCACACGTCGCGTCCGTCGTGCACTGGATCAGTTGTGTTTTGGCGGAGCATCGGCACAAAAAAACGTTCAATGAAACGTTTTTTTGTACGTCGCATCCGCCATTTCTGACCGCGCATGCGTGGCCGTAACTCCGCCCCCTCCTCCCCAGAACATAGATTGGGCAGCGGATGCGTTGAAAAACTACAGCTGCTGCCCACGTTGTGCACAATTTTCACAACGTGCGTCGGTATGTCGGGCCGACGCATTGCGACGGCCCCGTACCGACGTAAGTCTGAAAGAAGCCTAACCCTAAATTTAGCCCCAACCCTAACCCTACCCCTAACCCTACCCCTAACCCTAACCTACCCCTAACCTTTACCTAACCCTAACCTACCCCTAACCCTACCCCTAACCCTAATTTTAGCCCCAACTGCTGTTCTCCTGCCGGCTGGCAGATGGAGACAGATGGCGGGCGCACTGGGCATGCGTCCGCCATGTTCTTCTGCCGGCGGCCAGGAGGACCAGCAAGAGGATCCAGGGACACAGGTGAGTATTGTAGGGTCCCCGAATCCCCCTATTTCTCTGTCCTCTGATGTGCGATCACATCAGAGGACAGAGAATTACACTTTACTTTTTTTTTTTTTTTCGGTCGCCGGTAAACAGTTAATTACCGGCGATCGCAAAACAGGGGTCGGTAAAACCGACCCCGATCATGCTCTTTGGGGTCTCGGCTACCCCCGGCAGCCGAGACCCCAAAGATTCTCCCGGTGCCGGCCGGCGGGCGCACTGCGCATGCGCCCGCCATTTTGAAGATGGCGGCGCCCACCGGGAGACACGAGGAGCATCGGGGGAGCTAGGTGAGTATTGGGGGGCCACCTGGGACCCCTTTTCTCTGTCCTCCGATGTGTGATCACATCGGAGGACAGAGAAATTAAAAAGAGATCGCTTTTTTTTTTTTTTTGCGATCGCCGGTAAACGGTTAATTACCGGCGATCGCAAATGCGGGGTGGGTTAAAAACCCCCCCGAATCATGTTCTCTGGGGTCTCGGCTACCCCCGGCAGCCGAGACCCCGGAGAAAATCGGCCTCTGGGGGGCGCTATTGACTTTTTCCACAGCGCCGTTAATTAACGGCGCTGTGGTTTAAGTACCCTTAGCGGCCGCCGTTAAAAGGCGTATCGGCGGTCGCTAAGGGGTTAAAGAGTCTGTCACTTCTGAAACCATTGATACATTCATTCCTTTAAGATGGTGGGTGAGGCCAGTGTTCATGCGTTCACATACCGTGATACAAAGCTACATAGTATGAAACCTGAAGACTCAGACATCATGGATAAGTTCCTGCCATGTAGCTCATTAATGAATGCACACAGATAAGTAAAGGGTTTTCCAGGTTACCAGTCACCGCTGCAGTCTGCCAGAGGTGGCTGGTCTAGGCAAAGAATGCAGAGCTTGCAAGTGCTTGATGGCCAGCTTGAATGCCATTGCATTGTTTTGATGCAGTAGAGGAGGGGTCCCCTACCTGTGGCTCAGGAGCCAAATGTAGCTTGTGGTCCCATAAATTGTGGCTTCCTGCTGTTTGTCTGACTGCCAGCTCGGTGCATTAGCCCCAGGTCTAGCAAAGAGGTATGAGGAGCACCAAAATGGTGAATTTTGTGAGTCGCTTGCACAGATGAGCAGAGCTGGATGCACAGTCTTGGGGGGTGGTTAGAGAGAAGCTGGAGACGGGGTGATACTCCTTGTCAGACGAGGTGCTTGAAGCTGGATGCAACAGTTTTGGGAGTGTTTGATAGTGGGAACTGCTGGATCTTGGTATACTGCTTTGGGATCATTTCTGTGGGAAAGCTTTGGTTATCATTATACCCCTAATGGAGGCTTTGGTTGCCACTACTGTGAGGGGGTGGTTGCTGGATGTGGCTCATGACCCTCTCTCTCAGCTGAAAATGGCTCTGGAGGTGAGAGATGTTGGGGACCACTGTTGTAGAGGCAAAGATGCCTCTGCTTACAGCATTGAGGGCTGATTAGTTTAGGCTAGGTGCATGGCAATACCCCTGTCCTGAACTGCCCCTCAGTCTGTAGCACACTGCCCTCTGGCAAGCACTGCATGGAGCCGGTGTAACAGGCCAGATTAACCCCCTCACCCAGAATATACCCGGGGTTAAAGTGGCCTACCCCGGGGTTTATTCTGGCCTAGGCCAAACTATACCCTGGGGTATAAATTGGACTAGGCCAGTTTATACCCCTCTGGGCCAGAATATACCCCAGCTGCTGTAGATCAGATTTTTCAGGCTTTTGAGAACCATTGAGTGATATACTTAATAACCAGGCCCCATGCAGCGCACAGGGGGCAGAGACGGTGCATGGGGCCCCAGACATGGCACAGGATTGAGTGATATACTCAAGAACGGGGCCCCAGGCAGCGCACAGGGGGCAGAGACAGCACACGGGGGCAAAGGCAGCGAACGGGGCCCCAAGCTGCCACGCGGGCCCCAAGCAGCCACACGGGCCCCAGGCAGCGCACAGGGTCCCCAGGCTGCACACAGGAGAGAGAGACAGCGAACGGGGTCCCAGGCAGCGCACGGGAGCCCCAAGCAGTGCACCAGGGCCCCAGACATCACACATTGCACAGGGGCCCCAGACATCGTGCAGGATTGAGTGATATACTCAAGAACGGGGCCCCAGACATCGCACAGGGGGTCCCACACAGCGCACAGGGTTTCTGCGCTCTGTCTCTTCCCCCCTTGCGTGCTGACTCTGCCCCCTGTGCGCTGTCTGGGGTCCCGTGCGCTGTCTCTGCCCCTCTGTGCACTGCCTGGGGCCTCTGTGCGCTGCCTGCGGCCTCTGTGTATTGCCTGGGGCCCCCGTGTGCTGCCTGGGACCCCGTTTGCTGTCTCTGCCCCCCCATGTGCTACCTAGTGCCCGTGTTCTGCCTGGGACCCCATGTGCTGCATGGGGCCCGTTATTGAGTATATGGCCGGAGTCACACTACAGCGAGATACGGCCGACTCTTGCAGGTTAAAAACAAGCTCTGACACCGGCACTCCGGAGCGGAGCGTGCGGCTCCATGTATTGCTATGCGGCCGCACGCTCCGCTCTGGAGTGCTGGTGCCAGAGCTTGGTTTTAACCTGCGAGACTCGGCCGTATCTCGCTGTGTGTGATCCCGGCCTATCACTCAATGGTTCTCAAAAGCCTGAAAAATCTGATCTACAGTAGCTGGGGTATATTCTGGCCCAGAGGGGTATAAACTGGCCTAATCCAATCTATACCCCGGGGTATAGTTTGACCTAGGCCAGAATATACCCGGGGTATAATCTGGCCTAAGACACTTTAACCCCGGGTATATTCTGGGCGGGGGGTTAATCTGGCCTGTTGCATCGGGAGGCAGGTGTGTGGTGTGATCTAAATAAAAAGATGACAAAGCTTCTTTAACCCCTTAGCGACCGCCGATACGCCTTTTAACGGCGGCCGCTAAGGGTACTTAAACCACAGCGCCGTTAGTTAACGGCGCTGTGGAAAAAGTGAATAGCGCCCCCAGAGGCCGATTTTCTCCGGGGTCTTGGCTGCCGGGGGTAGCCGAGACCCCAGAGAACATGATTCGGGGTTTTTTTTAACCCACCCCGCATTTGCGATCGCCGGTAATTAACCGTTTACCGGCAATCGCAAAAAAACAAAAAACAAAAACGCGATCTCTTTTTAATTTCTCTGTCCTCCGATGTGATCGCTCATCGGAGGACAGAGAAAAGGGGTCCCAGGTGGCCCCCCAATACTCACCTATCTCCCCCGATGCTCCTCGTGTCTCCCGGTGGGCGCCGCCATCTTCAAAATGGCCGGCACCGGGAGAATCTTTGGGGTCTCGGCTGCCGGGGGTAGCCGAGACCCCAAAGAGCATGATCGGGGTCGGTTTTACCGACCCCTGTTTTGCGATCGCCGGTAATTAACTGTTTACCGGCGACCGCAAAAAAAAAAAAAAAAGTGTAATTCTCTGTCCTCTGATCGCACATCAGAGGACAGAGAAATAGGGGAATTCGGGGACCCTACAATACTCGCCTGTGTCCCTGGATCCTCTTGCTGCTCCTCCTGGCCGCCGGCAGAAGAAAATGGCGGGCGCATGCGCAGTGCGCCCGCCATCTGTCTCCATCTGCCGGCCGGCAGGAGAACAGCAGTTGGGGCTAAAATTAGGGTTAGGGTTAGGGTTAGGTTAGGGGTAGGGTTAGGGCTAGGGTTAGGGCTAGGGTTGGGGCTAAATTTAGGGTTAGGCTTCTTTCACACTTACGTCGGTACGGGGCCGTCGCAATGCGTCGGCCCGACATACCGACGCACGTTGTGAAAATTGTGCACAACGTGGGCAGCAGCTGTAGTTTTTCAACGCATCCGCTGCCCAATCTATGTCCTGGGGAGGAGTGGGCGGAGTTACGGCCACGCATGCGCGGTCAGAAATGGCGGATGCGACGTACAAAAAAACGTTTCATTGAACTTTTTTTTGTGCCGACGGTCCGCCAAAACACAACTGATCCAGTGCACGACGGACGCGACGTGTGGCCATCCGTCACGATCCGTCGGCAATACAAGTCTATGGGCAAAAAACGCATCCTGCGGGCACATTTGCAGGATCCGTTTCTTGTCCAAAACGACGGATTGCGACGGAATGCCAAACGACGCAAGTGTGAAAGTAGCCTTAGGGCTAGGGTTAGGGTTGGGGCTAAAGTTAGGGCTAGGGTTGGGGCTAAAGTTAGGGTTAGAGCTGGGATTAGGGTTAGGGTTTGGATTAGGGTTGGTATTAGGGTTAGGGTTGGCATTAGGGTTACGCTTGGGATTAGGGTTAGGTTTGGGATTAGGGTTAAGGTTAGGGTTGTGATTAGGGGTGTATTGGGATTAGGGTTGGGGTTGAGATTAGAATTAGGGGTGTGTTGGATTTAGGGTTTTGATTAGGGTTATGGTTAGGGTTGACATTAGGGTTGTTTTGGGGTAAGGGTTGTGATTATGGTTAGGGTTAGTGATTAGGATTATGGATCAGGTTGGGATTAGGGTTAGGGGTGTGTTGGGGTTAGGGTTGGAGCTAGAATTGGGGGGTTTCCACTGTTTAGGTACATCAGGGGGTCTCCAAACACGACAGCCAATTTTGCGCTCAAAAAGTCAAATGGTGCTCCCTCCCTTCTGAGCTCTGCCGTGCGCCCAAACAGTGGGTTACCCCCACATATGGGGCATCAGCGTACTCGGGATAAGGACAACAACTTCTGGGGTCCAATTTCTCTTGTTACCCTTGTGAAAATAAAAACTTGGGGGCTACAATATCTTTTTTGTGGAAAAAAAAATATTTTTTATTTTCACGACTCTGCATTCTAAACTTCTGTGAAGCACTTGGGCATTCAAAGTTCTCACCACACATCTAGATAAGTTCCTTGGGGGGTCTAGTTTCCAAAATGGGGTCACTTGTGGGGGGTTACTACAGTTTAGGTACATCAGGGGCTCTGCAATCGCAACATAATGCCCACAGACCATTCTATCAAAGTCTGCATTCCAAAAAGGCGCTCCTTCCATTCCGAGCTCTGCCGTGCGCCCAAACAGTGGTTTACCCCCACATATGGCGCATTAGCGTACTCGGGATAAATTGGACAACAACTATTGCAGTCCAATTTCTCCTGTTACCCTTGTGAAAATAAGAATTTGTGGGCGAAAAGATCATTTTTGTGTAAACAAAAGCGATTTTTTATTTTCACGGCTCTACGTTACAAACTTCTGTGAAGCACTTGGGGGTTCAAAGTGCTCACCACACATCTAGATAAGTTCCTTAAGGGGTCTAGTTTCCAAAATGGTGTCACTTGTGAGGAGTTTCCACTGTTTAGGCACATCAGGGGCTCTCTAAATGTGACATGGCATCCAATCTCAATTTCAGCCAATTCTGCATTGAAAAAGTCAAACGGCGCTCCTTCACTTCTAAGTTCTGCGGTGCGCCCAAAAAGTGGTTTACCCCCACATATGGGGTATTGGCGTATTCAGGAGAAATTGCATAACAAAATTTATGGTTACATTTCTGTTTTTACACTTGTGAAAATAAAAAAAATGGTTCTGAACTAAGATGTTTGCAAAGAAAAGTTAAATGTTCATTTTTTCTTTCCACATTGTTTCAGTTCCTGTGAAGCACGTAAAGGGTTAATAAACTTCTTGAATGTGGTTTTGAGAACCTTGAGGGGTGTAGTTTTTAGAATGGTGTCACACTTCATTATTTTCTATCATATAGACCCCTCAAAATGACTTCAAATGTGATGTGGTCCCTAAAAAAAAAATGGTGTTGTAAAAATGAGAAATTGCTGGTCAACTTTTAACCCTTATAACTCCCTAACAAAAAAAAATTTTGTTTCCAAAATTGTGCTGATGTAAAGTAGACATGTGGGAAATGTTATTTATTAACTATTTTTCGTGACATATCTCTCTGATTTAAGGGCATAAAAATACAAAGTTTGAAAATTGCAAAATTTTAAAAATTTTCGCCATATTTCCGTTTTTTTCATAAATAATCGCAAGTAATATCAAAGAAATTTTACCACTATCATGAAGTACAATATGTCACGAAAAAACAATCTTAGAATCAGCGGGATCCGTTGAAGCGTTCCAGAGTTATAACCTCATAAACTGACAGTGGTCAGAATTACAAAAATTGGCCTGGTCATTAAGTACCAAATTGGCTCTGTCACTAAGGGGTTAAAGGGGTACTCTGGGGAGATAAAAAAAAATTGTACTGTCCCTGCCCTCATAAACTATAAAGATTTGATGCCTAGTTCAGTTCTGTTATCTTTATAAGGCTGGGTTCATACTGCGTTAAAACAGCCCGTTCAACGCATGTGTTAAACGAACTGCGTTAACGCAAGTGCCGAAATGCGATTGCGCTGGCAGTAACTGACCCAGACACGCTGCAGCCCGCGTCCGAGGCTCCGTCACAGAATGACGGCACATCGTTAGTGCATGCCCATTATGGCATGCCTTGGCGATGCGCCCGAAATAGGGGTTAATGGCAGCGTTAACGGACTGCGTTACACTGCGTTATGCCACGGTGTAACGCGGTCCGTCTAACGGACTGCCATAACGCAGTATGAACCCGGCCTGAAGGTTCGCTCCCACTTGCAATGTAATCAGACAAGTGAACTCCAATAGAACATCATATTGCACTCGGCTGAATGTTACCCTATGGGGCAGCTCGCATCTGCGATTATTTTCTCATGCCGATTAGGCATTTGAAAATAATTGCATCCATGAGTCGGATAGCATGCACCCATATAAGTCTATAGGTACGTGTGTACCCGAGTGCAGTGCAATTCCACTGGACGGCGGCAGCAGAGGAGATGGAGAAATGACTTTGTCTCCTCCGCACCTGTGCTGCGACTCTGTGATGCGAGAGGGCCTCTGAATGTAGTGGTATGTGACCCAGTGAGACGGTACATATGACTGGTGAGAGGGGCTAGGACACACTTGTGTATCAACCACATCATGGGATTATTCTCCACATCTGTTCTGTCCAGATTTTCTGCTGATGACCTCGTGGGTCTAAGCTATAAAACGCTCCAATGCTACAGTACAATCTGCTTCTGAATGTGGTGGGGAAAGTGCTTTCTAAGGCTTTACAAAGGAAAAGGGATTTCTTTCTTTTTTTGCCACTTGTATAGCACCAGCATGTAATGCTCCATTGTACAGAGGGGCTTACGATGTTATATTATGATCTCGCAACTATGTAGACTAAGACTATGTGCACACGTTGCAGAATTGCCACAGAAATTTCCGCGGCAATTCTGCAACTCCTGCCGCGGGTATATTGCATATGGAATTAGCATGCGTATTCCCGCTAAACACTAGCGTTTTGCAAGCGTAATTAGCAAAACGCTAATTGACAGGTTGGTCATACTTGTCAAACATAGTGTTTGACAAGTGTGACCAAGTTTTTACTATTGAAGCAGCGTATGCAGCATCAATAGTAAAAGATCTAATGTTAAAAATAATAATAATAATAAAAAAAAAAAGGTTATTCTCACCTTCCGACGGCCCCCGATCTCCTCAAGCGGTGCACGCGGCGGCTTCCGTTTCCATGGATGCTGTGTGCGAAGGACCTGGGATGACGTCACGTGACCGCGATATCATCGCAGGTCATTCGCACACAGCATCCCGGGGAACTGAAGGCGCCGCGTGCACCGCTGAGAGGCGGGAGGACTCTGGGGGCTGCCGGAAGGTGAGTATATCACTATTTTTTATTTTAATTCTTTTTTTTACCAATTATACGGTGCCCAGTCCGTGGATGAGAGTCTCCTCTTCTCCACCCTGGCTACCATCCGCACATGATCTGCTTACTTCCCGCATGGTGGGCATATCCCCATGCGGGAAGTAAGCGGATCAATGAATTCCTATGTGTGCGGAATCCCCGCGATTCCGCAAATTAATGAGCATGCTGCGTTTTTTTCCGGAATGCGTTTCAGCTCAGGAAAAAAACGCAGCATGTGCATACAAAATGCGGATTGCATTCTTTTAATAGGATGCTTAATGTAAGCGATTTTTTTTTTTTTTTTTGCAGTTTTATCGCGTTTTTATAGCGAAAAAAAAACCGCGAAAAATCCGGAACGTGTGCACACGGCCTAAGGCCGGCGTCGCACATAACGTATAAAAAAATTGGTCCATTTTTCACGGAAGAGAATCTCACAAATGTTTCATGAACAGTGATCCCTCTGCAGTGCGAGGACGCGATTTTTTTTTTCTCCAAAAAATATCCATGTGGCATCTGTATGACATCCATATGGCGAGATTTTCTCGCCGGCTTGCAAAATGAACATATAATGGATTTGTGGGCTCAAATATTCTTGAAAACATAAATATAGTTTTATATATATATATCTATTCTATGTGTAGATAATTATTTTATCTATCTTTTTTAACCTGTCAGTGTGATTTTACATTATACCGCACTTTTCTATAGGACACCGGTGCGTATTTTTCACAAGTCACACTGATGGTCCGTGTGTAATCCGAGTTTTTCTCGCACCCATAGACTTTCATTGGCGAGTCTCTTCCGATATACGGTGCAAATCGCAGCATGCTGCGATTTCCCCCGCACATATAATAAAGCCGAGAAAAATACGGTGATAGGAGCTGCCCCATAGATTAACATTGGGCCGAGTGCTATGCGATTTTTTTTTTTTTTTTTTTTTTTTTTTATCGCATAGCACTCGTCCGTATTACGGTCTAGTGTGACTTTGGCCTAAGGCTACATTCCCACCATGAGTATTTGGTGAGATTTGGATGTTGCAGATTTTTTGATGTTGCAGATTCTGTGCCAATTAGGTAAATGAGGTTACTTGCGGTTTTTCATTGCATTTTTTACATGCGATTTTACAGCATTTTAAATGCTGTGTTGTTTTTTTCTTTCTCTTTTTGCTGTGTCACATTTTAAATAAAGCTGTTTTCATTTTGATACCTTCTGGTTTTTTGGCTTTAGCAAAACTTTGACATAGTCGTTTACGGATTCAATGTGTTGTTAGTGTGTTTCCGCAGCTGATCAGTGATAAAAATGTTTGTTTTCTTTGTTGTTTTACCTATGGATTTTCTGCATGTCATGTTGTGGATTTCAAACACACGCCGCCTGTCAGATTAGACAGTGTATTAAATAAGAAGTAAACAAAAAAGTGCAGTGTGCTTGATATTTCTATAAATCCTATCTAC
Source organism: Ranitomeya imitator (assembly GCF_032444005.1). Lineage (NCBI taxonomy): Eukaryota > Metazoa > Chordata > Amphibia > Anura > Dendrobatidae > Ranitomeya > Ranitomeya imitator. Next base: position 404,026,451 of record NC_091282.1, read on the forward strand.
TTTGCTGAACTGCAAGACGCTCCAAAAAGGAACTGTGAAAATAAGCAGCATGAAAAACTCATCGTGGCAACTTAACCTTAAAGGGGCTGTCCGGCCTTAGGCCGATGTGACTGCAGACTTGTGAACCTCCTCACCGCGTGCACTGTGCTCTGTGGGGATTCTCTGGTACCTGCGCGTGATTGCAAGCATATGATTTGCATTCATGTGATCACGTGACGGGGCGACCTCGCTCAATGCAAATCTATTAAATGAGGCCGGATACAGTGTAGTCGGAATATAGCTGGAAGTATGCCAATCACATACTTGCGATCTAATGGCCGCCTGGCGCCGGTACGAGAAACTCCCTATTCCTATCTTAGTATGTAGCCAGCCAGTAATTAATCTTCATGATATATCTTAATACACTGGTGGCACAGTGGGGTTGAAATCCTTATTGTATCATTGCTAATACTAAATTTCCCGTGGGGACTGCGTTCGTTGCTATGTTCGGCGATTTTCTCTTCTTTGTGCACTCTCTCGCACTGGTCCTCTGGACACAGTGGGCGGCGCATGCGCAGATTGAGAGAATCATTGCTTCTGACACCATTTTGTTGGAGTACAAAAATATTTTGGCTGCAGCAAAATGGCGGCGAGTGACAGATGCTACTGTGCATGCGCCGCCATCGGCACCATTCTGATGCAGTTTTTTTTTCCAACCCCACAATAGTATAGGTATTATGTAAAATAGGGGGCAGGTCAGTGAGGGGTCAGTGAGCTGCCATAAGGATGAATGTACAGGGTGGGCCATTTATATGGATACACCTGGGTGGGCCATTTATAAAGTTACATCCAAAGTGACCGACTACAAAATGGCCGCCATGGTCACCACCCATCTTGAAAAGTTTTCCCCCTCCCATATACTAATGTGCCACAAACAGGAAGCTGATATCACTAACCTCTCCCATTTTATTTAGGTGTATCCATATACAAGGCCCACCCAGGTTTATCCCCATGTATGGCCCACCCCGTATAAGGCAGAGCACCACATGAAGACCCTCTCCCCACCACATACTGCCCCGGAGCACGAGTATATCATTAACTGAAAACTACAAATAAAGATTAAGCAACCACAAGTCAGATTTCATCAACCCAGGTATCATTGTGATCAGTATAACGGCGCCGACCTGACACTGTCTGCAGGTTACTGTGCACAATCCTGCTGACAGGTTCGCTTTAACCACTTCACCCCAAAGCCTGTTTTCACCTTCATGGCCAGGCCAATTTTTACAATGCTTCAATGGATCCCACTGACTCTGAGATTGCTTTTTCTTTTGTACTTCATGATAGTGGTAACAAAATCAGAAATTTGGCGAAAATTTAGCAATTTTCAAATTTTTTATTTTTATGCCCATAAATCAGTCATGCGACACAAAATAGTTAATAAATACCATTTCCCTCCATGGCTACAGCACAAATTTTGAAACATACAAAAAATTAGGAAGTTATAAGGGTTAAAAGTTGACCAGCAATTTCTCATTTTTACAACAAAATTTTCGAAACCATTTTTTTAGGGACCACCTCCCATTTGAAGTCACTTTGAGGGGTCTATATGACACAAAATGCCAAAAAGTGACACCATTCTAAAAACTGCCCCCCTCAAGGTTCTCAAAACCACATTCAAGAAGTTTATTAACCCTTTACGTGCTTCACAGGAATTAAGGGAATGTGGAAGGAAAAATTAAACGTTTAACTTTCTTTCACAAAAATTTTCCTTTAGACTTAATTTTTTTACTTTTGCAAGGGTAACAGGGGAAAATGGATCATAGAATTTGTTGTGCAACAACTGTTTGAGTGTACGACAGGGCTCGGAAGGGAAGGAGCACCTTTTGTCTTTTTGAATGCAAAATTTGATGGAATAATTAGTGGAAGCCATGTCATGTTTGGAGAGCCCATGATGCAGGCCCGGCTCCAGGTTTTTGAGGGCCCTGGGCGAAAGAGTCTCAGTGGGCCCCCCCTTTAACACATACCACGATTCATGATCGCATATAAACACAGCCATGTAGTACATAACACAGCCCACATAGTATATAGCACAGGCACGTAGCATATAACACAGCCACGTAGTATATAGCAAAGCCCACGTAGCATATAACAGCCCATATAGTATATAGCACAGCCACATAGTATATAACACGGCCCACGTAGTTTATAGAACAGCCATCTAGTATATAGCACAGCCCACATAGCATATAACAGCCCATGTAGTATATAGAACAGCCATGTAGTATATAGAGAAACTTGTCCCATATAGTGCTGCACAAACATTATTGCCCCATAAGATGCTCCATACAGACACTTGCCCCATATTGTGCTGCACAAACATTATGGCCAGATAAAGACACTTGCCCCATATAGTGCTGCACAAATGTTATGGCCCCATACAGACATTTGCCCCATATAGTGCTGCACAAACGTTATGGCCCCATATAGTGCTGCACAAACGTTATGGCCCCATAAGATGCTCCATACAGACACTTGCCCCATTTGCTGTTGCTGCGATTAAAAAAAAGAAAAAAATCACATACTCACCTCTCCGTCGCTCAGGCCCCCAGCACTTTCAATATTCACCTGTCCTCGTTCCAGCCGCCACTCCATCTTGTTCAGCATCTTCTGCACTGACGCTCAGGCAGGGGGTGCGCACTAACCACGTCACCGTGCCCTCTGACCTCAGCGTCACTGCAGAAGACACTGAAGATGGAGGCGGAGCGGCGGCTGGAGCGAGGAGCAGGTGACTATCGCGCAGCGCTCCCCTCCCCGTTATACTCACCTGCTCCTGGCGCGGTGCAGTTCCTGCTTCCCGGCGCCGCAGCTTCTCCCTGTCCTGAGCGGTCACCGTTATCGCTCATTACAGTAATGAATATGCGGCTCCACCCTTATGGGAGGTGGAGCCGCATATTCATTACTGTAATTAGCGGTACCATGTGACCGCTCAGTACAGGAAGAAGCTGGGGAGCCGGGGACCTGCAGGGACCGCGCCAGCCGCCAGGAGTAGGTAGGTGAGTATAATTAGACAGCCCCCGGCCGCTCCCCCTCCCGGTGTTCCTAGGCACTGGCAGCTGCCTGCCCTTAACGTCGGTCTTGAATGGGCCCCCCTGTCTCGCCAGGGCCTGGGTATGCCGGGTGCTGACGCCGGCCCTGCCATGATGTGTCTAAACAGTGAAAACTCCCCACGAGACAGACATTTTGGAAATTGGGCCCCTTAGGGAACTGATCTAGATGTGTATTGAGCACCTTTAACCCACAGGTGCTTCACAGAAGTTTATAACATTGAGCCGTGAAAATAAAAGAAATCACATTTTTCCCACAAAAATGTTTTTTTTAGCTCTAAATTGTTTTATCTTCACAAGGGTAACAGGAGAAAACGAATTTTCTCCTGAGTACGCCGATGCCCCATATGTGGTTGAAAACTACTTTTGAGGCACGGTGCAAAGTTCAGAAGGGAAGGAGTGCAGATTTTGCTGCACTGGTTTGAGGGTGCCATGTTACATTGGTAGAGCCCCTGATGTTCCAGAACAGCAACCCCCCCCCTCCCACTCAATGAATTCATCCAGGGGTGCAGTGATTATATTCATACCACAGGTGTGTCACAGAATTTTATACCAATGGGCAGTGAAGAAAAAATAATTTACATTTTTACCACCAAGATTGTGTGTTAGCCCCAAATTTTACTTTTTCATACTGAGAATTGGGTAAAAATGGCTTGCTTGCGGATTCCATATAAAGAGCCCCTGAGTGCTAGAATACAAGAATCCCCCCTCAAGAGACCCCATTTTGGAAATTCTTTGGGCATTTTCCCCATTTTTAAGCTTATCATATGGTAAAATAAATGGTGTCTTTGAAAACTAGAAGTCATCCTGTAGAAAACAAGCTGTCATACAGTGATAGATGACTAATAAAGCTTTGACTCTTAAAATAAAGACTTCACTTCAGTCTGTTTGCCTGTTTGTCTGTCTGTCACGGAAATCCCGAATCGCTGATTGGTCGCGCCCAACCAGCCGCGACCAATCAGCGACAGGCACAGTCCGGGTGCGAATTGGCCCCTCCCTACTCCCCTCCAGTCAGTGCCCCCTCCATACTCCCCTCCAGTCACCGGCCACATAGCGTTTTAGCAGTCCGTTAACGCTGCCATTAACCCTGTAAGTGTGACCAACTTTTTACTATTGAAGCTGCCTATGCAGCATCAATAGTAAAAACATATAATGTTAAAAATAATAATTAAAAAATCATTATATTCTAACCTTCCGGTGCCTTTCCCGCTCCTCGCGATGCTCCAGTCCCAACAATGCATTGTGGCAATGACCGGAGATGACGTAGCGGTCTCGCGAGACCGCTACATCATCACGGGTTATTGCCGCAAGGCATTACTGGGAATGGAGCATCACGAGGAGCATCGTTAAAGGCCTGGGCTGGATCCGGGGACAACCGGAAGGTGAGTATACAACTTTTTTGTTTTAATTCTTTTTTTAACAAGCATATGGTGCCCACATTGCTATATACTGTGTGGGCTGTGTTATATACTGTGTGGGCTGTGTTATATACTGTGTGGGCTGTGTTATATACTGTGTGGGCTGTGTTATATACTGTGTGGGCTGTGTTATATACTGTGTGGGCTGTGTTATATACTGTGTGGGCTGTGTTATATACTGTGTGGGCTGTGTTATATACTGTGTGGGCTGTGTTATATACTGTGTGGGCTGTGTTATATACTGTGTGGGCTGTGTTATATACTGTGTGGGCTGTGTTATATACTGTGTGGGCTGTGCTATATACTACGTGGGCTGTGTTATATACTGCGTGGGCTGTGTTATATACTGCGTGGGCTGTGTTATATACTACGTGGGCTGTGTTATGTACTACGTGGGTTGTTATATACTGTGTGGCCTGCCTATATACTATGTAGCTGTATTATATACTACGTAGCTGTGCCATATACTACGTGGCTGTGCTATATGCTACGTGGGCTCTGAGACTTTCGCCCGAGGCCCTCAAAAACCTGGAGCTGGCCCTGACTTCACTGATTGGTCGCACCCAGCCGGCCATGAACAATCAGCGACAGACGCAGTCCGGCCGCAAATTGGCGCGGGATTTGAACCACGCTTCACGCTTCTCTAATTGGTCGCACCCGGCCAGCCGAATCCTGTGTATTCATTGCATTATTCTGAAATCTTCATAAATAAACTACATACATATTCTAGAATATCCGATACGTTAGAATCGGGCCACCATCTAGTCTACTATATAATCGTCTAATTCTGTCTGTTTGTCTGTAACGGAAATCCCGCGTCGCTGATTGGTCTTGCCAGCTGCCCGTGACCAATCAGCGACAGGCGCAGTCTGGCCGCGAATTGGCCCGGGATTTGAACCACGCTTCGCTGATTGGTCGCAGCTGGCCGCGACCAATCAGCGATATTGGCGCTGGATTTAAACACCGCTTCACTGATAATGTATATATATTACCCAGAAAATCCTGTGTATTCATTGCATTATTCTTAAATCTTCATAATTAAACTACATACACATTCTAGAATACCCGATGCGTTAGAATCGGGCCACCATCTAGTAATGCATAAATGTCTCAGGAGGAGGTTCCCTCAGTGAATGGACTGATAAGTAATAGGAGATGAAACACAATATAACTTTGTGGTAAGTAGCGTATATATGTCTAGAAGGCAATGGTGCATAAACATCTAAAAAATATATTAAAGGGAACCTGTCACCCCGAAAATCGCGGGTGAGGTAAGCTCACCGTCATCAGGGGCTTATCTACAGCATTCTGCAATGCCACGGCTCCGGCGCAGGCGTACTTTGTCTGCCCTGTTGAGGGTAGAGCAAAGTACTGCAGTGCGCAGGCGCCGGGCCTCTCTGACCTTTCCGGCGCCTGCGCACTGCAGTACTTTGTTGTGCCCTCAAAAGGGCAGACAAAGTACGCCTGCGCCGGAGCCGTGGCTGAAGATCAGAAGAGGACGTCATGGAAAGAAGATGGGAGGCGCCGCAGCGGACCAGAGACACCCATCTGACCTGACCAGCAGCGGGACCGCCCCTGGGTGAGTATAACGTCTTTTTCTCCTCTTTAAGGTAACATCAGGGGCTTATCTACAGCATTACAGAATGCTGTAGATAAGCCCCTGATGCCGGTGGGCTTACCTCACCCGCGATTTTCGGGGTGACAGGTTCCCTTTAATAATATTGGGGAGATTCCAAAGAAAACCCGGATAAATATGGCTAGTCAGATATCGAAGATGGAAAAAAATGACTCAAAAATGTACAGGTACGCTAAAATACATATAGCACCTTGATGTTGTACTGTCCTAATGAAACATAGATAAGCAATCTGTGTCATACAAGATATACAATACATCAATGATGCAGAAATGGCAATGAAACCAATTCCCATTTTGAACGCGGTGTGAGCAAGGCCTCAATATGACAAGACATGATCTCACAAGTGAGACCTAATGATTTAGTCAGTATAGATCGAGAAAAGCCAGAATCGTATTACTCATCTTAAGGTGATACCGCTTCTAATGGGTTTCTAAATCTCGAACTTGACACGTTTTCCTCATAAATCCAGGTTCATCAGGAAATCAAAGTGGATAAACATAGTAAAGGACAAATGTCCTGCAGATGAGGTTGCTAAAAACGGACACACTGGTGACACACTGATGGTAAATATGGACACAATGATGTGTGTCTGTATTTAAATGTGATATTAAATGGTTCAGGCTTCTTTTAGCAGTTCAGTGGTTGATCGACTCATTTGAGAGCTCTCGACTGTTCATTGTTAGCCACTCCCATCTCCTATATAATCTGGCCCTGGCTAGCACTCATTGTCCGAGATAGTTTATGCTGGACGGATAGGAAATGGTTGTTTGAGAAGGCATGTGGTTGATTCTTTGAAGACTGTTGCATGGTTTAGGTTGTGTGCTAATCCTCTTTCTCCTACTTTGGTTTTACTCCATCCTCCACTCCCCGGTGTTTACCTCTGTTGTTTGTGAGTATATTTGTATGATTGGTATTTTCCTTTATCGCTGTTTGTATTACATTGTTAGTGTGGTTGGTGTATTACGGTGCACTTCTACTCCCCTCTTCCCTGGGTGGGGGGAGGGTACAGACTGAGGGCCGATTCAGGAGCTAAGGCAAGGTACGTGGCCCTGGTGTCTTCACCATAAGAAGTAATCTGGGAAACAGGGTGAACTAGGACGCCGCTAGCGTTAGGGACAGGGAACAAGACCCTGGTCCCGGGATACCCTCCAACAGAGTCGTGACCTTCACGTTCATAACAAATACTGGATATGTAGACTGTAAGGAGCATGTGCAGTACTACTAGTACAAAAACTACACTAGCAGTGGAATAAGATTATGCTAAATGTACAAATTCTAATGGGAGAAAATATCATTTTATCATTTTTTTTCTTGTTCGTTTTTCTTGTATTCAGAGATTGAAATGGTGAAATGAAAAGAAGACTTCAAAATGAATAAAGTGAAAGTGCCTACAGAAAAATGGTAAGTGCTATCTCATATCTTATGATGGAATGAATCTAGATGGTGAAAACTACGGCCAGTTTTACATGTCCTATATTGACAGTCGGAATATGGACGATGGTCTGGACGGATCCCAGGTCTCCTGACCCAAATTCAACAAATTCAGATATGTTTCATGTGTTTGACTCGGGAGACCCTTGACCAATCCAGAAACCGCATACCGTACTGTGACCGTAGATGTCAGATGTAGTAAAACGGTGAATAGTGCCGTCCAGGTACTGTTCATTTGGAATAGAGACTATGAGTTAGTAAAGGCTGTAATGACAGTAGCTGGTTAAAGCTAAAAAGTTTCAAGTAACTCAAGAAGCAGCAGAAGTTTTATCAGTTAGTGGACCATGAAGAGAACTACACATGGAGACATTCTCATGTTTATTGGGGGGCTAAAGTTTGAAGACTGATTAAAAGGGTTACTCGATATGACATCCAGGTAGATTTTGAAAAAAAGAGAAATCTTTTAAACATAAAATTATGTTGTGAAATTTGCCCTTAAAACCGCTTTAAATTTGTGGCTAGCACGGCAATATGTTGGTGGGGTTCACACTGGCATATTTCACTGTCCATACACAGACCACAATACTTGTGTTTTATGAAGTGGAAGGTTCAGGTTGTGAGACCCACCGTCAGTATAGGAAGTGGACATTTCGGCAATTCATGGACTAGACATTGATCCTTTTTACAGGTATTCGGTCTAGAGCACGTAAAATGGCGGATTGTACCTGGGCATCTGCTAAAATACAGTCTGTGTCTGAGACATCGGCTCATGGACAACATGTCCGTTAGAAATACTCAACATATTTTGTTGAAGAAAATAACATTTTCAGGATTTTCACGAAGTAGGGGAGCATGATTGCTCACGCATCATCCTTGCCCAGTTAAAGCGTAAGCATCGTTTTAATTTTTATTCTCTAAATCAATAGTACCCATGAAAATAAGGATCTTTTGTAATATATCTTGTCAGAGAAAGCTGCTTTTTTCTGCTCCTGCACTGATCATTCATTCTCAAAATTGTCAATTGACGGTAAAATGTGTACACAGATATACCGTATCTCATTACTGAGATTGCTGCAGATAAGATTCTATATAGATGGGGAGGAAGGCGCTACAGGCGGAGCTGCCCCCTAGTCCTCCTCAATAACTATCATCTCCTATCTCCGTAATGAAAAATCTCTCTTCACAGAATACAAATTTTACCTGTCAATTGAGAATGATCAGTCCTGATTAGGAAAGACTCGGGTTTCTCTGAGATATATTACAATTTTTTTTTTTTCGTATTTTAATGTGTACTGTTTATAAAAATTGAAATAATGGCTACCCTTTAAGCATTCTCACTATTAAATGGAATCTGTCAGCAGGATTTCTCCCCCAAACTATATGCACATGTAGCTCTTTCCAGAACAAATCTAGCAATTCTTTTACATGGCCGGTCCATTGCTCCGTTACTGAGAAATCAGTGTTTTGAATTGATATGTAAATGAGGCTGTAGATCTGAAGCCTCTGTCACTCCAGCTCTACTCTCTGCACAGTTCCGCCTTCTCCTGCTTGACCGATAGCGTCTATGCTTTGTGATATGCTGACAGATTCCCTTTTGAAGTGTCATCATTGAGTCATGGCATAAGAAAGTGAGAGGAGTGATCCATAAATGTGATTTTCTTACCTAAAAATGAGCATATATTGGGTATAGCGTTTGCTGTTCTGTACACTTTTGACTCGAGATTGAAATATTGTTTTAGACTATGATATGAAGGTAAATTGAGGGACCTGTACAAAGACTCTAGTCTTTCATATGTCATTTTTCAATCAACCTCAATTTTTCCTGCGTTTTGCTCCATCTTCTGGTATTAGTATGTTGCAGCATTTCTGGCCATATCCCCATTTAATCTTCTCCCAGTTTTTCGTTTCCACGGCTCCAGTATTGATGCCTAAAGGTTTAGTCCCATCTCCAAGATTGTATCCCAGTATGTATTAGATGTAATAATATTAGCAAATACCTGCAATAAGAAATGTAGTATAGTTCTTCTGATTAGCTATGTCACTTACCCCCAGTGCAGGGCAATGCAGTAGCTCAAGTATCCATGATTACGACCACTCCATAGTGAAAGTCATTTTGCTGTTAGTGGTCGTAACCATGGATACTTAAGCTACTGCAAAACCCTACTCATGGGGTAAGTGACATAGCTAAACAGGAGAACTATACTACATTTCTAACTGGAGGTATTTGCTCATATTATTATTACATCTACCACATAGGAGCTTGGAGATGAGAGTATTTCTATTACTTATGGGCATCAGTGGCCTTAGCGGGATGTGACCCAATGACTACTTTTTATTAATGACACATTTTCTGCTGTTTCCCCCAGAAATGTCCGTACTCTCGAACAACTTGTTTAGCTAACAGCATCAGGGTGTTATCTGTATTCCCTCTTGGTGATCAGTGACCCTCTGTTCTGGCTCATAAAGGTGGGCCCTGAGCGAGAAGCATCAGCAGGCTAGAAATTGTGTCCTTATAAAGTCTAAATTTCCACATTTTGGAAATCTTTCGGTATCACAAATCTGACTCATTTAGGACGTGGCGACTTTTAGGATGACACAGGTTGCGTTGCCAAAGATCGATCTGTGCGGCTGCGTAATTCTGCATTGCGACACAATGCAAGTGAATGGAGTTGTTGTGACCCCCACGGGACTGCAACCATGAACTCCCAAAAAGTCAGAGCAGCAGCGCGCAATTCATTATGCCGCGACGTGGCAGGACAGAGCGATCTGTGGCCGTGCGACAGCCGAGGGATTCATCTCTAGAATTCTAGCTTTTCCATGTTCCCATGACTACTAGAAATATGCTGCAAATACAAGAATAATCCACGGTCACAAGTATGTGCCTATATTGGGCCCTGTGCTAGCGTGGGACATCATTTCCTAAGTGACCTGTGCAACCTCCATGTAAAAAGTGCCGTTCCCATGTTTCCCCAGAATGTTTCTGCTGGCGTGATGATCGCTGAATTCCTTCCCGTGCACACACATTAGATCAGGCCGGAGCGCCGGCTGTAGAGACGCACGAACAAACCTGTATTTGTAGCTTGCAAATCGTTCTTAAGAGGACCCATCACCAAATCTTTCATATTGACCTGGACACATTGTAATAGTCGCTGATGAGTCAAATAAAACCTGGAGATAATGCACACTACACAGTCTGGTGTGTGCTTCATGCTGAATCTAAATCTGTGTCAGAACGGGGCTGCACCCAGTAATCTAAGTGACACATCATTGGATTCAGGGTATCTCTGCCTACATCAGTCTGCTCTCAGATGAGATAGTCAAAATCTGCTGACAGATTCCCTTTAAATGGAGTGTGTCAGCTAGTTTTTGCTATTTAATCTGAGAGCATTGTAAAGTAGGGGCAGAGAGCCAGGTTCTAGGGATGTGTCACTTATTAGGTTGTGTGCTGCAGTTTCAATACAATCAGTGTTTTCTCAGCAGGAGCTTATCACTACTGGACTACTTCTTGTACAATCAGTCTGGCTAGCAGCTTGGTGACATTGCAAATGTACACAGGAAGCTGTCAATCAGGGGGTGTGGGGTTACACACAGCCCGGAAGACTTAGCTCTGCTACATCTACATCATGATAAACAGGGAGTCAATCAAAACTGCACCAAGCAGCCCAGTAAGTGATATATCGCTGGAATCGGGGTATTAGTTGTTACATCCTGCAGCTATAACGTCCCCCTCCCCACACGGACTGCCAAAGATGTCAGTGATCGCACTCTGATCTCCTGTGCCCAAAGCAGCTTGTAATTGCTGTGCAAGGAGATCAGACTGGTCCTATAGTATACCCACTTCCAAATAAATAGAAGGCCCCCTGAGAATGGAAGCAAATGCGACACAGCGTAAATATATAAAAAAGAAACTTTATTTAGCAAATATTTTAATTAAGATAACAAAAGGATAACGAGGAGAAAGTGCAAATGAGCACCTCGCCCCTGCACGGAGCATAAAGGATGGTGGTCAAGTAATGATCATACATAGCGCATATACACAGCAGTGTACAGATGATCCAATGGCGTAATGAGCAGGGCTCAAAATGGGCTCCGACTCCACCACTCGGACTCCATGAGGTCTACTGGGGCACAATACCCTAGTTATAATATACAATACAAGTGCAATGAGATCTAGACTTCTAGTGACCGCCCAATAGGATAAGTACGGTAGTATTGCAAACTGTAAATGGTCAAAAGTACACGATGCATAAGCGTAAGGAGGTATATGGGAAGAACCTTACTGATAAGTACCTGCAGAGATGGGGTGCAGTACAGTCACACTGGAGGCTAAAAAGTCGTATTATGGCTTATGAAAATACCCATAAGAAACCATCTGGGCTACAGAGAAAAAGGTAGAAGACCTGGATCCCCCAAAAAGTAATGTCACAAAATACACAGACCGAGATGAGTAACGTTCCCTTATACAACCTTATGGTAGAAAGAAAGGTCACCACTCAAGAGTTGCAGGAGCTTGATTAGCCTCGATTAGAAATACTAACAACTGACTGTAACTATATGAATGGTAATAACCATGGATAGATAAGCTACTGCAATACCCTGCACATGGGGTAAGTGACATAGCAAATCAGAAGAACTATACTACATTTTTAATTGGAGGTATTTCGTAATATTATTAATATTACACCTACTACATATTGGGATAGGCTCTTGGGAATGCTCGTTTAGGCACCAAATCCTTTGATTGCTAATATTTCAGCAACTGAGAGTAGAAATTAAGCAAAATAAGCTTTTATTTCTCGCTGCAGCCACTATTATATCTTGTCTCCAGTTCGTGGAAATTTTGGTGGAAGGTTTGCTTTAACCCCTTAGTGACAGAGCCAATTTGGTACTTAATGACCAGGCCAATTTTTGCAATTCTGACCACTGTCACTTTGTGACGTTATAACTCTGGAAAGCTTCAATGGATCCTGGTGATTCTGAGATTGTTTTTTCGTGACATATTGTACTTCATGTTAGTGGTAACATTTCTTCGATATTACTTGCGATTATTTATGAAAAAAAACGGAAATATGGCGAAAATTTTTAAAATTTTGCAATTTTCAAACTTTGTATTTTTATGCCCTTAAATCAGAGAGATATGTCACGAAAAATAGTTAATAAATAACATTTCCCACATGTCTACTTTACATCAGCACAATTTTGGAAACAACATTTTTTTTTGTTAGGGAGTTATAAGGGTTAAAAGTTGACCAGCAATTTCTCATTTTTACAACACCATTTTTTTTAGGGACCACATCACATTTGAAGTCATTTTGAGGGGTCTATATGATAGAAAATAATGAAGTGTGACACCATTCTAAAAACTACACCCCTCAAGGTTCTCAAAACCACATTCAAGAAGTTTATTAACCCTTTACGTGCTTCACAGGAACTGAAACAATGTGGAAGGAAAAAATGAACATTTAACTTTTTCTGCAAACCTCTTAATTCAGAACCATTTTTTTTATTTTCACAAGTGTAAAAACAGAAATGTAACCATAAATTTTGTTATGCAATTTCTCCTGAATACGCCAATACCCCATATGTGGGGGTAAACCACTTTTTGGGCGCACCGCAGAACTTGGAAGAGAAGGAGTGCCGTTTGACTTTTTCAATGCAGAATTGGCTAGAATTGAGATCGGACGCCATGTCACGTTTAGAGAGCCCCTGATGTGCCTAAACAGTGGAAACTCCCCACAAGTGACACCATTTTGTAAACTAGACCCCTTAAGGAACTTATCTAGATGTGTGGTGAGCACTTTGAACCCCCAAGTGCTTCACAGAAGTTTATAACGTAGAGCCGTGAAAATAAAAAATCGCTTTTGTTTACACAAAAATGATCTTTTCGCCCACAAATTCTTATTTTCACAAGGGTAACAGGAGAAATTAGACCACAAAAGTTGTTGTGCGATTTCTCCTGAATACGTCGATACCCCATATGTGAGGGTAAACCACTGTTTGGGCGCACCGCAGAGCTTGGAAGTGAAGGAGCGCCGTTTTACTTTTTCAATGTAGAATTGGCTGGAATTGAGATTGGACGCCATGTCGCGTTTGGAGAGCCTCTGATGTGCCTAAACAGTGGAAACCCCCCACAAGTGACCCCATTTTGGAAACTAGACCCCTTAAGGAACATATCTAGATGTGTGGTGAGCACTTTGAACCCCCATGTGCTTCACAGAAGTTTATAACGTAGAGCCGTGAAAAAAAAAAAAATCGCATTTTTTCTACAAAAATGATCTTTTTGCCCCCAAGTTTTTATTTTCACAAGGGTAACAAGAGAAATTAAACCCCAAAAGTTGTTGTCCAATTTGTCCTGAGTATGCTGGTACCCCATATGTGGGGGTAAACCACTGTTTGGGCGCACGGCAGAGCTCGGAAGGAAGGAGCGCCGTTTTGGAATGCAGACTTTGATAGAATGGTCTGCGGGTATTATGTTGCGTTTACAGAGCCCCTGATGTACCTAAACAGTAGAAATCCCCCACAAGTGACCCCATTTTGGAAACTAGACCCCCCAAGGAACTTATCTAGATGTGTGGTGAGAACTTTGAATGCCCAAGTGCTTCACAGAAGTTTAGAATGCAGAGTCGTGAAAATAAAAAATATTTTTTTTTCCACAAAAAAGATATTGTAGCCCCCAAGTTTTTATTTTCACAAGGGTAACAGGAGAAATTGGACTGCAATAGTTGTTGTCCAATTTATTCCGAGTACGCTGATGCCCCATATGTGGGGGTAACCCACTGTTTGGGCGCACGGCAGAGCTCAGAAGGGAGGGAGCACCATTTGACTTTTTGAGCGCAAAATTGGCTGTCGTGTTTGGAGACCCCCTGATGTACCTAAACAGTGGAAACCCCCCAATTCTAGCTCCAACCCTAACCCCAACACACCCCTAACCCTAATCCCAACCTGATCCATAATCCTAATCACTAACCCTAACCATAATCACAACCCTTACCCCAAAACAACCCTAATGTCAACCCTAACCATAACCCTAATCAAAACCCTAAATCCAACACACCCCTAATCCTAATCTCAACCCTAACCTCAAACCTAACCCTAATCCCAATACACCCCTAATCACAACCCTAACCTTAACCCTAATCCCAAACCTAACCCTAATCCCAAGCGTAACCCTAATGCCAACCCTAACCCTAATACCAACCCTAATCCAAACCCTAACCCTAATCCCAACTCTAACCCTAACTTTAGCCCCAACCCTAACCCTAGCCCTAAGGCTACTTTCACACTTGCGTCGTTTGGCATTCCGTCGCAATCCGTCGTTTTGGACAAGAAACGGATCCTGCAAATGTGCCCGCAGGATGCGTTTTTTGCCCATAGACTTGTATTGCCGACAGATTGTGACGGATGGCCACACGTCGCGTCCGTCGTGCTCTGGATCAGTTGTGTTTTGGCGGAGCGTCGGCACAAAAAAAGTTCAATGAAACGTTTTTTTGTACGTCGCATCCGCCATTTCTGACCGCGCATGCGTGGCCGTAACTCCGCCCCCTCCTCCCCAGGACATAGATTGGGCAGCGGATGCGTTGAAAAACTACATCCGCTGCCCACGTTGTGCACAATTTTCACAACGTGCATCGGTATGTCGGGCCGACGCATTGCGACGGCCCCGTACCGACGTAAGTGTGAAAGAAGCCTAACCCTAAATTTAGCCCCAACCCTAACCCTAAATTTAGCCCCAACCCTAACCCTAAATTTAGCCCTAGCCCTAACCCTAGCCCTAACCCTACCCCTAACCTAACCCTAACCCTACCCCTAACCCTAATCCTAACCCTACCCCTAACCCTACCCCTAACCCTAATTTTATCCCCAACTGCTGTTCTCCTGCCGGCCGGCAGATGGAGACAGATGGCGGGCGCACTGGGCATGCGCCCGCCATTTTCTTCTGCCGGCGGCCAGGAGGAGCAGCAAGAGGATCCAGGGACACAGGTGAGTATTGTAGGGTCCCCGAATCCCCCTATTTCTCTGTCCTCTGATGTGCGATCACATCAGAGGACAGAGAATTACACTTTACTTTTTTTTTTTGTGGTCGCCGGTAAACAGTAAATTACCGGCGATCGCAAAACAGGGGTCGGTAAAACCGACCCCGATCATGCTCTTTGGGGTCTCGGCTACCCCCGGCAGCCGAGATCCCAAAGATTCTCCCGATGCCGGCCGGCGGGCGCACTGCGCATGCGCCCGCCATTTTGAAGATGGCGGCGCCCACCGGGAGACACGAGGAGCATCGGGGGAGATAGGTGAGTATTGGGGGGCCACCTGGGACCCCTTTTCTCTGTCCTCCGATGTGCGATCACATCGGAGGACAGAGAAATTAAAAAGAGAGCGCGTTTTTTTTTTTTTTTTTTTGCGATCGCCGGTAAACGGTTAATTACCGGCGATCGCAAATGCGGGGTGGGTTAAAAACCCCCCGAATCATGTTCTCTGGGGTCTCGGCTACCCCCGGCAGCCGAGACCCCGGAGAAAACCGGCCTCTGGGGGGCGCTATTTACTTTTTCCACAGCGCCGTTAATTAACGGCGCTGTGGTTTAAGTACCCTTAGCGGCCGCCGTTAAAAGGCGTATCGGCGGTCGCTAAGGGGTTAAGTGTCATGGCTGGAAAAGTGATTGTCACTAGATGTTTCTAATAGCCTAGTTGGTTGTGAATTCTTCTTCATGGATCTGTTCAGTTCTATAAATTATTGATAGCCAATAGCAAGTTCCCCAACATTTTTATACCTGCGTTTTTGCTTTGGATTTGACTGACTCAATTGAAGTCAATTGGTGAAATACGTTGCAGAAACGCAAAAAGAATTGACATGCTGCAGAAAAAAACGCACGGCAAATACTCAAGGAAAATTACTGATCATGTGCACAACACTTCAGGATTGTCATTGAATTAGCTTACATATGGATTCCATAGCGTTTTTGGCCCATTTCCGCCCAGAAAAAATGCTTCAAAAACGCACTGTGTGCACACAGCCTTAGGCTGTTATTTGGCAATGAACTGCCATGGCAAACATCAGGAACATACAATCATGATCTCAGTGTGCCAATTGGGTTAAAAAAGGGGCCCCCCCCACACTCTGTTAACCATTTAGATGCTGTAGTCACTTGACAGCAGCATCTAAGATTCTGAGGGGTTAAACAACCTTGGTCGGTGCCAACACTGATGCTGCATAGTGATGAGTGAATATACTCGTTACTCGAGATTTCTCGCGCACGCTCGGGTGTCCTCCGAGTATTTTTTAGTGCTCGGAGATTTAGTTTTCATCGCCGCAGCTGAATGAATTACTGCTTTTAGCCAGCATAAGTACATGTGGGGGTTGCCTGGTTGCTAGGGAATCCCCACATGTAATCAAGCTGGCAAAGGCTTCTTTCACACTTGCGTTGGTACGGGTCCGTCGCTAAGCGTCGGCGCAACGTACCGACGAATGTTGTGAAAATTTGGCACGACGTGGGCAGCGGATGCAGTTTTTCAACACATCCGCTGCCCATTCTAAAGGAGGAGGAGTGGGCGGAGTTCCGGCCGCACATGCGCGGTAGAAAATGGCAGACGCGATGTATGAAAAAACGTCCCCTTGAGCGGTTTTTCGTGCCGGAGGTCTGCCAAAACACGACGCATCCAGTGCACGTCGGACGCAACGTATGGCCATACGTCGCAATCCGTCAGCAATACAAGTCTGTGGGCAAAAAATGCATCCTGCGGGCACATTTGCAGGATCCGTTTTTCCCCCAAAACGACGCATTGCGGCGGACGTCACACGACGCAAGTGTGAAAGTAGCCTAAGAGATGTAAATCATTCAGCTGCTAAACTAAACTAAATTTCCGAGCACTAAAAAATACTCGGAGGACACCCGAGCGTGCTCGGGAAATCTCGAGTAACGAGTATATTCGCTCATCACTAATGCTGCAACAAGTTGTCAGCTACAGTGTACAGCCGACAGCTGCTGGATTGTCACCTGTATGGGGAGGCTATTCTCTTATATCTCAGGTCAGTAAAAAGACATATTGGTGGTCATTAGGCGGTTAAACCTAAGTGAAGTGAGATGCCCTGCATTACGCATATTACCCAGAATGGCATTTTGACAAATTAGATCATACGTTTTGACATAATGCACTAAATCAGGCAATAACTATGTGCATATAGGAAATTGGGACTTGTTTTGATATTCTATTAACTTGTTGTAGCACCAATAGGACAATGCTGTCACACAGGGCACTTTTTGGCAGAGATTCTGCCTCTAGTTTAGGAAAAATGGATGCAATCATTTATAATGGATGCTACCGGCCAAGCAGATGTTTGCTCTCTGCGTCACACAGAAGCAGGTTTCCCCTTGTTAGTGTCTGTGCTGATGGGATCCTAGCCATTGTTTATATGATAGCAATGCACAAGCCTGCATAATGGTTAATAAATTCACTGATCAGGCCTCTCTGGATACTGGGCAGGTGCTGGATACATTGCTTTAAAAATTACCTGGCACAAGTCCTTAAAGGCTTTAGAGTCACTTACAAAGAATCTTAAGGATAGATGGTAAGATAAACCCTCTTAAGTGGAATCTGTAACAATGAGATCAAATTGATTTCCATTATTAGAATCTTTATTACAAAAGGGGTGCTTAGGCTTGGTAGAAATGTGGGCCTTGAATGACCCATCACAAGTAATTGTAATGTTTCTCGGATCACTCAGGGATTCGCCTTTCTGGTTTTGCTAGATGTATACATGAAACCTTACAGTCAAAAATACTGGGGAACATACAAGCACAAATAGGGTCTTAACCGATAAACAGAATTGATAAAAAGGGGAATATTACGTTCACCTGATGTGGTTGTGTAACACCCCAGGTTCCTGGTTGTTACAGTGGCATTGCTTTCCTCACGGGGAGAGTGACGTCAGGCTTGGAAGCGAGGAAGGATTCCTTTTATCAGGTATTCACAAACATGGAACATGATCTTACTCCAGGCCAGAAGGGGGAGCTCTGATCCAGTTTGTGGGCAGCTCCCATATATATAGTCTGGCTGGAGGAAAGTAGTGTAGTCTGTCAGATACAGGGAAAGAGAGCAGTCAGTCTGTGACAGAGAGAGTCAGGAAGACTGAAGGGGCCATGCAGCCACGTGAGGTGCTGCAGTTCCTGGAAAGGAAAGCAAGGACGGAACAGTTTGTAGAGAGCGTAAAGGGGATTTCAGATTCGCTTCCAAGACGGCTGGACCTTACCTGTACTTGTGATCCGGTACCGTGGACTGAGGCTACCTGAATTCATCAGTAAACCAGGTAAAGAGACTACAACCCTGTGTCCTCCGTTTATTTTCTGCACCGCACCATCCTGGCCACACACATCGGGAGCCCTTGGGACACAGCTACACTTGTGGGAAGCCATACCATCCCTGCTGCCATAACATCACCCCAGAGGACCCCTTAAAGCAGCATCCGTCACCCCTGACCGAGTACCACAGGTGGCGTCACGAACATTTTTTTCACAAACCCCTTTAACCCCTTTACCCCCAAGGGTGGTTTGCACGTTAATGACCAGGCCAATTTTTACAATTCTGACCACTGTCCCTTTATGAGGTTATAACTCCGAAACGCTTCAACGGATCCTGGTGATTCTGACATTGTTTTCTCGTGACATATTGTACTTCATGATAGTGGTAAAATTTCTTTGATAGTACCTGCGTTTATTTGTGAAAAAAACGGAAATTTGGCGAAAATTTTGAAAATTTCGCAATTTTCAAACTTTGAATTTTTATGCAATTAAATCACAGAGATATGTCACACAAAATACTTAATAAGTAACATTTCCCACATGTCTCCTTTACATCAGCATAATTTTGGAACCAATTTTTTTTTTTGTTAGGGAGTTATAAGGGTTAAAAGTTGACCAGCAATTTCTCATTTTTACAACACCATTTTTTTTTAGGGACCACGTCTCATTTGAAGTCATTTTGAGGGGTCTATATGATAGAAAATGCCCAAGTGTGACACCATTCTAAAAACTGCACCCCTCAAGGTGCTCAAAACCACATTCAAGAAGTTTATTAACCCTTCAGGTGTTTAATAGGAATTTTTGGAATGTTTAAATAAAAATGAACATTTAACTTTTTTACACAAAAAATTTACTTCAGCTCCAATTTGTTTTATTTTACCAAGGGTAACAGGAGAAATTGGACCCAAAAAGTTGTTGTCCAATTTGTCCTGAGTACGCTGATACCCCATATGTGGCAGTAAACCACTGTTTGGGCGCATGGGAGAGCTCGGAAGGGAAGGAGCGCTATTTGACTTTTCAATGCAAAATTGACAGGAATTGAGATGGGACGCCATGTTGCGTTTGGAGAGCCACTGATGTGCCTAAACATTGAAACCCCCCACAAGTGACACCATTTTGGAAAGTAGACCCCCTAAGGAACTTATCTAGAGGTGTGGTGAGCACTTTGACCCACCAAGTGCTTCACAGAAGTTTATAATGCAGAACCGTAAAAATAAAAAATCATATTTTTTCACAAAAATTATATTTTTGCCCCCAATTTTTTATTTTTCCAAGGGTAAGAGAAGAAATTGGACCTCAAAAGTTGTTGTCCAATTTGTCCCGAGTACGCTGATACCCCATATGTGGCAGTAAACCACTGTTTGGGCGCATGGGAGAGCTCGGAAGGGAAGGAGCGCCGTTTGACTTTTCAATGCAAAATTGACAGGAATTGAGATGGGACGCCATGTTGCGTTTGGAGAGCCACTGATGTGCCTAAACATTGAAACCCCCCACAAGTGACACCATTTTGGAAAGTAGACCCCCTAAGGAACTTATCTGGATGTGTGGTGAGCACTTTGACCCACCAAGGGCTTCACAGAAGTTTATAATGCAGAGCCATAAAAATAAAACAAAATTTTTTTCCCACAAAAATTATTTTTTAGCCCCCAGTTTTGTATTTTCCCTAGGGTAACAGGAGAAATTGGACCCCAAAAGTTGTTGTCCAATTTGTCCTGAGTACGCTGATACCCCATATGTGGGGGGGAACCACCGTTTGGGCGCATGGGAGGGTTCGGAAGGGAAGGAGCGCCATTTGGAATGCAGACTTAGATGGAATGGTCTGCAGGCGTCACATTGCGTTTGCAGAGCCCCTAATGTACCTAAACAGTAGAAACCCCCCACAAGTGACCCCATATTGGAAACTAGACCCCTCAATGAACTTATCTAGATGTGTTGTGAGAACTTTGAACCCCCAAGTGTTTCACTACAGTTTATAACGCAGAGCCGTGAAAATAAAAAATCTTTTTGTTTTCCCACAAAAATTATTTTTTAGCCCCCAGTTTTGTATTTTCCCAAGGGTAACAGGAGAAATTGGTCCACAAAAGTTGTTGTCCAATTTGTCCTGAGTACGCTGATACCCCATATGTTGGGGTAAACCCCTGTTTGGGCACACAGGAGAGCTCGGAAGGGAAGGAGCACTGTTTTACTTTTTCAACGCAGAATTGGCTGGAATTGAGATCGGACGCCATGTCGTGTTTGGAGAGCCCCTGATGTGCCGAAACAGTGGAAACCCCCCAATTATAACTGAAACCCTAATCTAAACACACCCCTAACCCTAATTCCAACGGTAACCCTAACCACACCTCTAACCCTGACACACCCCTAACCCTAATCCCAACCCTATTCCCAACTGTAAATGTAATCTAAACCCTAACCCTAACTTTAGCCCCAACCCTAACTGTAGCCCTAACCCTAGCCCTAACCCTAGCCCTAGCCCTAACCCTAGCCCTAGCCCTAACCCTAGCCCTAGCCCTAACCCTAGCCCTAACCCTAGCCCTAACCCTAACCCTAGCCCTAGCCCTAACCCTAGCCCTAACCCTAGCCCTAACCCTAGCCCTAACCCTAGCCCTAACCCTAGCCCTAATGGGAAAATGGAAATAAATACATTTTTTTTTTATTTTTCCCTAACTAAGGGGGTGATGAAGGGGGGTTTGATTTACTTTTATAGCGAGTTTTTTAGCGGATTTTTATGATTGGCAGCCGTCACACACTGAAAGACCCTTTTTATTGCAAAAAATATTTTTTGCAATACCACATTTTGAGAGCTATAATTTTTCCATATTTTGGTCCACAGAGTCATGTGAGGTCTTGTTTTTTGCGGGACGAGTTGACGTTTTTATTGAAAACATTTTTGGGCACGTGACATTTTTTTATCGCTTTTTATTCCGATTTTTGTGAGGAAGAATGACCAAAAGCCAGCTATTCATGAATTTCTATTGGGGGAGGCGTTTATACCGTTCCGCGTTTGGTAAAATTGATAAATCAGTTTTATTCTTCGGGTCAGTACGATTACAGCGATACCTCATTTATATCATTTTTTTATGGTTTGGTGCTTTTATACGATAAAAACTATTTTACAGAAAAAATAATTATTTTTGCATCGCTTTATTCTCAGGACTATAACTTTTTTATTTTTTTGCTGATGATGCTGTATGGCGGCTCTTTTTTTGCGGGACAATATGACGCTTTCAGCGGTACCATGGTTATTTATATCTGTCCTTTTGATCGCGTGTTATTCCACTTTTTGTTCGGCGGTATGATAATAAAGCGTTGTTTTTTGCCTCGTTTTTTTTTTTTTTTTCTTACGGTGTTTACTGAAGGGGTTAACTAGTGGGACAGTTTTATAGGTCGGGTCGTTACGGACGCGGCGATACTAAATATGTGTACTTTTATTGTTTTTTTTTTTTAATTTAGATGAAGAAATGTATTTATGGGAATAATATTTTTTTTTTTTTTTCATTATTTTGGAATATTTTTTTTTATTTTTTTTACACATTTGGAAAAATTTTTTTTTACTTTTTTACTTTGTCCCAGGGGGGGACATCACAGATCAGTGATCTGACAGTTTGCACAGCACTCTGTCAGATCACTGATCTGACATGCAGCGCTGCAGCCTTCACAGTGCCTGCTCTAAGCAGGCTCTGTGAAGCCACCTCCCTCCCTGCAGGACCCGGATCCGCGGCCATCTTGGATCCGGGGCTCGAGCAGGGAGGGAGGTGAGGAGACCCTCGCAGCAACGCGATCACATCGCGTTGCTGCGGGGGGCTCAGGGAAGCCCGCAGGGAGCCCCCTCCCTGCGCGGTGCTTCCCTGCACCGCCGGCACATCGCGATCATCTTTGATCGCGGTCTGCCAGGGGTTAATGTGCCGGGGGCGGTCCGTGACCGCTCCTGGCACATAGTGCCGGATGTCAGCTGCGATAAGCAGCTGACACCCGGCCGCGATCGGCCGCGCTCCCCCCGTGAGCGCGGCCGATCGGCTATGACGTACTATCCCGTCCAGGGTCAGATAAGCCCAGGGCACCTCGACGGGATAGTACGTCTAAGGTCAGAGGGGTTAAAGACCGTCCCTTTTACTTGGACGCCCAGAGGGCCACTGACCGGGTCGCCGTGACACATCCTTTTAAGTACCGGACCCAGTACGGAGTAACCCACGGCCCTTGCAGGCGCTCCAGTTGCACCTTTGCAACATGAATGGTGCATAAATCAGCTGCTGCAGGACACAGGTCCAAAGACCGAGGAGAATAGTGGGATCGAGGTATGATGTGTCTGTATCTGCGCTGTATCTGTAATGAAGACTGCCAGATGGAAGATTTTCCTTGAAAGCTTTTTATTTAAATAGGTTTAAAAGTCAACGCATATCGAAGTCACGCAAGTTTTGTTCTGAGAAACAGGTCCTGCATCACTTCGAACTTCGTTGACTTTTAAACCTATTTAACCCCTTAGCAACCGCCGATACGCCTTTTAACGGCGGCCGCTAAGGGTACTTAAACCACAGCGCCGTTAATTAACGGCGCTGTGGAAAAAGTAAATAGCGCCCACCAGAGTCGGATTTTCTCCGGGGTCTCGGCTGCCGGCGGTAGCCGAGACCCCAGAGAACATGATTCGGGTTTTTTTTTACCGACCCCGCATTTGCGATCGCCGGTAATTAACCGTTTACCGGCGATCGCAAACCCCCCCCCCCAAAAAAAAACAAAAAAAAAAACGCAATTTCTTTTTAATTTCTCTGTCCTCCGATGTGATCGCACATCAGAGGACAGAGAAAAGGGGTTCAAGGTAGCCCCCTAATACTTACCTGTCTCCCCCGGTGCTCCTCGTGGCTCCCGATGGGCGCCGCCATCTTCAAAATGGCGGGCGCATGCGCAGTGCGCCTGCCGGCCGGCACCGGGAGAATCTTTGGGGTCTCGGCTGCCGGGGGTAGCCGAGACCCCAAAGAACATGATCGGGGTCGGTTTTACCGACCCCTGTTTTGCGATCGCCGGTAATTAACTGTTTACCGGCGACCGCAAATAAAAAAAAAAAAAAAGCAAAGTGGAATTCTCTGTCCTCTGATGTGATCGCACAGACAGAGAAATAGGGGGATTCGGGGACCCTGCCATACTCACCGGTGTCCCTGGGTCCTCCTGCTGCTCCTCCTGGCTGCCGGGGAAAAGAAAATGGCGGGCGCATGCGCAGTGCGCCCGCCATCTATCGCCATCTGCCGGCCGGCAGGAGAAGAGCAGTTGGGGCTAAAATTAGGGTTAGGGCTAGGGTTAGGGCTAGGGTTAGGGTTGGGGCTAAATTTAGGGTTAGGGTTGGGGCGAAATTTAGGGTTAGGCTTCTTTCACACTTACGTCGGTACGGGGCCGTCGCAATGCGTCGGCCCGACATACTGATGCACGTTGTGAAAATTGTGCACAACGTGGGCAGCGGATGTAGTTTTTCAACGCATCCGCTGCCCAATCTATGTCCTGGGGAGGAGGGGGCGGAGTTACGGCCACGCATGCGTGGTCAGAAATGGCGGACGCGACGTACAAAAAAACGTTACATTGAACGTTTTTTGTGCCGATGGTCCGCAAAAAACACAACTGATCCAGAGCACGACGGACGCGACGTGTGGCCATCCGTCACGATCTGTCGGCAATACAAGTCTATGGGCAAAAAATGCATCCTGCGGGCACATTTGCAGGATCTGTTTTTTGTCCAAAACGATGGATTGCGACGGATGCCAAACGACGCAAGTGTGAAAGTAGCCTTAGGGCTATGGCTAGGGTTGGGGCTAAAGTTAGGGTTAGATTTGGGGTTAGGGTTTGGATTAGAGTTGGCATTAGGGTTACGCTTGGGATTAGGGTTAGGTTTGGGATTAGGGTTAAGGTTAGGGTTGTGATTAGGGGTGTATTGGGATTAGGGTTAGGTTTGAGGTTAGGGTTGAGATTCGGATTAGGGGTGTGTTGGATTTAGGGTTTTGATTAGGGTTATGTGTTGTGAATTCTGTTATCGAACTCCCTCCTGTGTTCATGAATGGTACTTCGGCGAGTTCTGTTCATGGACTCCCTCTGGTGGCTGTGAGTGGAGCTGCTGCTTCTGAGGTTCCTTCCACAGGTGACTTAGTTTATTCTTTGGCTGGCTGCTCTATTTAACTCCACTCAGATCGTTACTCCATGCCAGCTGTCAATGTTCTTGTACTGGTTCAGTTCGCTCTTGGATCTTTCTGGTGACCTGTCTACTCCAGCAGAAACTAAGTCCCTGCTAGTTAATTATTTGTTCATTGTTTTCTTGTCCAGCTTGCTATCATGATTTTGCCTTGCTAGCTGGAAGCTCTGGGATGCAGAGTGGCACCTCCGCACCGTGAGTCGGTGCGGAGGTCTTTTTGCACACTCTGCGTGGTCTTTTTGTAGTTTTTTGTGCTGACCGCAAAGATACCTTTCCTATCCTCAGTCTGTTTAGTTAGTCTGGCCTCCTTTGCTGAAACCTGTTTCATTTCTGTGTTTGTGACTTTCATCTTAACTCACAGTCAATATATGTGGGGGGCTGCCTTTTCCTTTGGGGAATTTCTCTGAGGCAAGGTAGGCTTTATTTTCTATCTCTAGGGCTAGTTAGCTCTTAGGCTGTGAAGAGGCGTCTAGGCAGAGTTAGGTACGCTCCACGGCTATTTCTAGTGTGTGTGATAGGATTAGGGGTTGCGGTCAGCAGAGCTCCCACTTCCCAGAGCTTGTCCTGTGATAGTTTAACCATCAGGTCGTTCCGGGTGCTCCTAACCACCAGGTCCATAACAGTTATGGTTAGGGTTGACATTAGGGTTGTTTTGGGGTAAGGGTTGTGATTATCGTTAGGGTTAGTGATTAGGATTATGGATCGGGTTGGGATTAGGGTTAGGGGTGTGTTGGGGTTAGGGTTGGAGCTAGAATTGGGGGGTTTCCACTGTTTAGGTACATCAGGGGGTCTCCAAACACGACAGCCAATTTTGCGCTCAAAAAGTCAAATGGTGCTCCCTCCCTTCTGAGCTCTGCCGTGCGCCCAAACAGTGGGTTACCCCCACATATGG
The DNA here is from genome assembly GCF_032444005.1 of Ranitomeya imitator. NCBI lineage: Eukaryota > Metazoa > Chordata > Amphibia > Anura > Dendrobatidae > Ranitomeya > Ranitomeya imitator. Next base: position 404,052,375 of record NC_091282.1, read on the forward strand.
GGCATCAGCGTACTCGGGATAAATTGGACAACAACTTTTGGGGTCTAATTCCTCCTGTTACCCTTGTGAAAATAAAAACTTGGGGGCTACAATATCTTTTTTGTGGAAAAAAAATATTTTTTATTTTCACGACTCTGCATTCTAAACTTCTGTGAAGCACTTGGGCATTCAAAGTTCTCACCATACATCTAGATAAGTTCCTTGGGGGGGTCTAGTTTCCAAAATGGGGTCACTTGTGGAGGGTTTCTCCTGTTTAGGTACATCAGGGGCTCTTCAAACGCAACATAACACCCGCAGACCATTCTATCAAAGTCTGCATTCCAAAACGGCGCTCCTTCCTTCCGAGCTCTGCCCCCACATATTGGGTATCGACGTACTCAGGAGAAATTGCACTACAACTTTTGTGGTCTAATTTCTCCTGTTAGCCTTGTGAAAATAAAAATTTGGGGGCAAAAATATCATTTTTGTGTAAACAAATGCGATTTTTTATTTTCACGGGTCTACGTTATAAACTTCTGTGAAGCTCTTGGGGGTTCAAAGTGGTCACCACACATCTAGATAAGTTCCTTAAGGGGTCTAGTTTCCAAAATGGTGTCACTTGTGGGGGGTTTCCACTGTTTAGGCACATCAGGGGCTCTCTAAACGTGACATGGCTTCCGATCTCAATTCCAGCCATTTCTGCATTGAAAAAGTCAAACTGCGCTCCTTCACTTCCAAGTTCTGCGGTGCGCCCAAACAGTGGTTTACCCCCACATATGGGGTATTGGCGTATTCAGGAGAAATTGCATAACAAAATTTATGGTTACATTTCTGTTTTTACACTTGTGAAAATAAAAAAAAATGGTTCTGAATTAAAATGTTTGCAAAAAAAAGTTAAATGTTCATTTTTTCCTTCCACATTGTTTCAGTTCCTGTGAAGCACGTAAAGGGTTAATAAACTTCTTGAATGTGGTTTTGAGAACCTTGAGGGGTGTAGTTTTTAGAATGGTGTCACACTTCGTTATTTTCTATCATATAGACCCCTCAAAATGACTTCAAATGTGATGTGGTCCCTAAAAAAAAGGTGTTGTAAAAATGAGAAATTGCTGGTCAACTTTTAACCCTTATAACTCCCTAACAAATAAAAATTTTGTTTCAAAAATTGTGCTGATGTAAAGTAGAAATGTGGGAAATGTCATTTATTAACTATTTTTGTGACATATCTCTCTGATTTAAGGGCATAAAAATACAAAGTTTGAAAATTGCAAAATTTTAAAAATTTTCGTCATATTTACGTTTTTTTCCATAAATAATCGCAAGTAATATCGAAGAAATGTTACCACTAACATGAAGTACAATATGTCACGAAAAAACAATCTCAGAATCAGCGGGATCCGTTGAAGCGTTCCAGAGTTATAACCTCATAAAGTGACAGTGGTCAGAATTGCAAAAATTTGCTCGGTCATTAAGTACCAAATTGGCTCTGTCACTAAGGGGTTAAATAAAAGTTTTCAAGGAAAATCTCCCATCTGGCAGTCTCCATCAGCAGCGCAGAAACAGACACATCATACCTCGATCCACTATATGTGAAACCTTGGCAGCCTTACAATGTATTCAGTTGTGTCTTCTGTGGACCACCCATACACAAAACACTTACGGTACTTTGCATTGGCAAATCCGTATTCCCATTCTTGCGGCCTCTGATGTTTCTAACGTGAAATTGAAAAGTGCATCCATAAGTGATATAGAATCCATCTGGGAACAGAGACTGGCATACTTTGGCACGAATTCAAATTGCAAATCTGCCGTAGAACATTGTCTGTCAGTCTTAAGCTGTGTGCCCATGACCAGTGATACTAGCGTTCTGGAAGCAGTGTATTTTCACTGCGTCCAAAATGCTACATTGTACAGTACAAGCACAGCTTATAGGATTAATAGACATCTCTTGCTCACTGTGAGGCTTCGTCACATTTACCTGTGGTGCGGGTTTCCGAACCGCAGCATGTCAATTTCTCTTGCGGAGATGCTGAGTCTGTGCGGAATTTCCCCATAGACTTGCATTAGATGCGTTAAATCAGCAGTAAAAAAACCAAACAAACAAAAAACGTTCTAAGTGCATTTAATGCGCCTGGTTTTAAGAAATAATTTTTAAAAAATGTTGTGTGGTTCCCTCTTATTTTCGATAACCAGACAATGTAAAGCAGACAGCTGTTGGCTTATATTATCAGGCTGGGAAGATTCCTGGTCACCTGCCCTTTTGGCGCCATGGGAGTGTTTAAAAAATGCTTCAGGTACAGTTTGCATTTAATATAGTGCAACACAAAAGACGCCTAACAAGTATATTAACCAGGCCACAAAATGTTTTAGTTCAAAAAGTAGAAATTTATTAATGATAAATAGAATAAAATGTTTTTTCACTACAGAATACAAAGAATGCCTCCAATCCAATGAACCGGCTTTATGTGCAGTACAGATATAAAGCAATAGCAGGTTTAAAGATATATATAAAAAAACATTTTTATTACATAACCTGTATCTATGAAGACACAAAAAGAGCACAGCGAGGTCAAAAATACTGTTGTAAAGAAGTCACAGTAAATGAGCAAGTACTAGTTAAAAAATGAAAAAAATACAGGGTATTTAGTTAATACGTTTTTTTTTTTTGCAAAAAAATGTATGTTAAGCTGCTCCACCAATCGCCAAGGTATAATAATAGAGCAGTCCTATCTAATGTATATAATCCCTATCTGATGTATTAAAAACCTGATCATCTGTAAAGTACCTGTATAAGCAGGGTTCAGAGAAGGAATATCCATGTGGACATCCAGGGTGGAACAGCTTCTATGCAAATGGCCCACAGAGGAGTGGTGGACTTCCCAGTCTTGTAGAAAGACTGTTTTTTTTGGTTCTATAACCTGTATCTATGGCTAAAGGTGTATATTTATGTCTTAGTAGGTTGCTAGAGGAAGCCTGCTGTGCCAAGGTGCCGATATATCTATGTAAATGGCTGTAAAATAGCCTATAAGGCTTATATCAAGATACAAAAAGTCAATCATAAATATGGCCACATCACCATATATTATACGGCACCCGAATCATGAGGTATATCCAATTTACAAGCAGTTGTTGCACAAAATAACCCCAGCAGTAACCTAATCAAGGATCATAATTACCTCTGCACACTCTCACAAGGCTGGTGGAATACCCCTACGCGCGTTTCGATAAGATTCTTCTTCCGGGGGCATGTGTTAATATAGTCTTGCTTTTAAATACATTTAGGAGGCCATAATGGCACAGCGTATATAAAAATCGTAGAGTAGGACTGCCCCATTATGAGAATGCCGTGACATAGCAGGGTGGCTCAAAGAATTGATCAATTGTTTGCTAAAGTACAGTTAGAAATTAATATGTGCATGTGCACTTTATGTATTGCGTGCTAACCATAGACCGCACTGGCTTCTTGGCTTTTTTTAAATTTTTATTCCTGGTCATTGGGTTCTTTCCAGCATAAAAATACCAGCCCACAGTCACCCTAGAATTGGCACATCACATTAGATTACCATATATATATAGATTCCCGCACACTATCTCTCATTCACCAATTTATTGAAAAAAAATAATAAAATAAAATAAAATCAATAATCCCATGCAGGTCCACTGTAATTCAACAAATCCAAAGGAGCCCAGAAAAGGATACCTGAAAAACTTAATAAGACAGAAATAAAAACAGGAGACACTCCCTCTTTCACCAATTTATTACCCCAAATTTTCCCACGAAGCTCCGCCATAGTCTAATCTTGCTTCGTCGTCTTTGACTAGCAGTAAAGTGACTGCTTTTCACAGGCGCCGTGTCATGATGACAACCCTCATCATAGTCGCTGGCTCCCGCTGTGCTTAACGAGACCCGACGACTCTGATGAGCCGAGGTCTGAATCTGGGCATGCTACCGGCACCATTTTACTGAGGACCACTGGGCAGCACCGTGGCGCAGTGGATAGCAGGTGGTTCAAACCCCACCAAGGACACCATCTGCAAAGAGTTTGTATGTTCTCCCTGTGTTTGTGCGGGTTTCCTCCGGGTACTCCGGTTTCCTCCCACATTCCAAAGACATATTGATAGGGAATTTAGTTTGTGAGCCCCATCGGGGACAGTGATGATAATGTGTGCAAAACTGTAAAGCGCTGCGGAATATGTTAGCGCTATATAAAAATAAAGATTATTATTATTAGATGAATGCGCTCAAGAGCCGCCAGCTAGCTTTAAGGGATGCGGCTCATACAAACACAGAAGGGCTGCAGCAGAGCTGAGAACCTTACCCACAGTCCCGACCCGATGCACGAAGATGCTATTGCATTAATGTCTAGCGTGAATTAAATAAGGATCAGGATGCTTCCCTTAAGGCATATACGGTATTAAATCAGTATAAAAGCGCCATTATGGTCATACCTTTATTTTAACATACTAAATCATAATGACAAGTTCCCTTTAAAGGATATGTACCCCTAGTCAAAATTGAGTAACGTTAACAAGCAAATAAATGCAAATTGATACTGTATGTTACACCCACATTCATACCACAATGTCGATATCTACGGTATATTAAATGCTTAGCTGGTGTTACTTTTCCTCAGAACTCATTAGGCCATAACTGTGATCTGTGACTACTACTTATCTAGAGCACCTATTGGTAGTCTGAGCCACACCTCCTGTCGCCTCATTGGTTCAGGCTGCCACTCTGTTCTCAGATAGTCCTCCAAAGGCACACCGGGAAGCCATGGATGAAGAGCGAATTACTATTCTTGCGAGGGCTGAGAGATTCTCTGAGAAAAGAAGATCATCTGGATGTGCACACGCTAAGGGTATGTTCACACGTTCCTGATTTCCATCCTTTTTTTTTCAGGACTGTTTTTTAAAAAACTGCAGCTCTTGGCAGAAAACGCAGGTCCTTTTTTTGGTCCTTTTTTGATGCGTTTTTTGATGCGTTTTTTTGATGCAGTTTTCTAGCCAGAGTCTGTGTGTTTTCTAGGAATTTTTTTAGGGTTAAAATGGCTGAAAATACCCTAACCCTACCCCTAACCCTACCCCTAACCCTACCCCTAACCCTACCCCTAACCCTACCCCTAACCCTACCCCTAACCCTAACCCTATTCTAACCTTAGTGAAAAAAAAAAAAAATTCTTTATTTTTTTTATTGTCCCTACCTATGGGGGTGACAAAGGTGGGGGGGGGTCATTTACTATTTTTTTTATTTTGATCACTGAGATAGGTTATATCTCAGTGATCAAAATGCACTTTGTAACGAATCTGCCGGCCGGCAGATTCGGCGGGCGCACTGCGCATGCGCCCGCCATTTTGCAAGATGGCGGCGCCCAGGGAGAAGACGGCCGGACGGACACCGGGAGGCCGGGTAAGTATAAGGGGGGGAGATTAGGGCACGGGGGGGCATCGGAGCATGGGGGGGGGGCATCGGAGCACGGGGGGGTGACATCGGAGCACGGGGGAGGGGCATCGGAGCATGGGGGGGTGGGATCGGGGCAGCCACACTCCACCCACGCACTTCCGCCCGCTTCCCCGCACTTCCTGCTGCAGCGGTTCTGCACCACGAACCGCAATAAAACCCGCAGATCTATTTTTGATCTGCGGGTTTTACTGCGGGTTTGACCTCACAATGGAGGTCTATGGGTGCAGAACCGCTGCTGTTTTACAAAAAGAAGTGACATGGTACTTCTTTTTTACCGCAGCTAATCAGTGCGGTTTTTTTTTTTTCAATTCAGGACCATGTGCACAGTGGGTCCTGTTTTCCATAGGGTACAGTGTACTGTACCCTGCATGGAAAACAGCCGCGGAACCGCAGCGGCAAAACCGCTGCGTTTCCGCGGTAAAAAACGCACTGTGTGAACATGGCCTTAAAGAAACCAGAGTGGAGGGTCACCCCTAAATTACATTTTTGATTCAAATTGTAACAACTTTACAATTGGAATCATTTAGAGGGGTTTTCTGGTCTATAGATAAGTGTGCAGTCACTCGGTAACTGCAGCTTTTTAAATCTATACAGTGTGCACACCACACGATGTCTACAACGCTTAGTCATTTGCAATTTTCATACTTTTTTTCCGATTATCTCTCTTGTATACTTGTTTTGTGCCTCAGGGAGAGAATATTGTAATCTTGTCTCTTTCAACAATAACAGTCATGGCCGAAAGTGTTGGCACCTTTGAAATAGTTCCAGAAAACGAAGTATTTCTCCCAGAAAATTATTGCTGTTACATATGTTCAACTCCTTTGCGTGTATTGAAACATTACAAAAAAAGAAAACAGGAAAAAAAGGAAATTGGACATCATTTTACACACAACCCAAAAATGGGCCTGACAAAATTGGTGGCACTGTTCCAAAAATGTAGGTAAACAACTTTGTTTCAAGCATGTGATGCTCGTTCGAAACTCACCTGTGACAAGTAACAAATGTGGGCAATATGAAAATCAAACCTTTAAACCAGATTAAAAGGAGAGAAGTTGATTCAAACTTTGCACTGTGTCTCTGTGCCACACTAAGCATGGACAACAGAAAGAGAAGAAAATTGTCTGAGGACTTGAGAACCAAAATTGAAGAAAAATATCAACACTCTCAAGGTTACAAGTATATCTCCAAAAATGTTGATGTTCCTTTGACCAAGGTACGCAACATAATCCAGAGTAAAAGGGGATGTCAGAGGAAAAAAATTATGAAAAGTTGCAACTCGGGATAGTCCAGATGTTTGATAAGCTATTCAAGCTGTCCTGCATGCTCAGGGTGCATCAGTGTCAGTTCGAACTATCTGTCAATATTTGAATGAAATGAAACGCTATGGCAGGCGACCCAAGAGGACCCCACTGCTGACACAGTGACATAATGAGTAATCCAAAATCGTTCTGGGACATCATCTTGTGGACCGATGAAACCAACATAGAGCTTTTTGGTAAAGCACATCATTCGACTGTTTACTGAAAATGAAATGAGTCCTGCAGAGAAAAGAACCAAGTAGCTACTGTCAAATATGGTGGAAGTGCAAAGGTGTTTTAGTGTTTTTCAGCTACCTCTAGCACTGGGTGTCTTGACTGTGTGCAAGGCATGATGACATTTGAAGATTACCAAAGGATTTTGGGTCACAATGTAGTGCCTAGCATCAGAAAGCTGGATTTGCGGCCTAGGTCATGGGTCTTTCAGGAGGACAATGACTCCAAACATACTTCAAGAACCGTCCAGAAATGTAAGGAATCAAATATCTGGAGAGTCCTGAAGTATGCACAAGGAGTCAGGATCTAAATCCCATTGAGCAATCTTATCATTGCTGTTGGGAGAAGGCACCCTGCAAATATGAGTGACCTGCAGCACTTTGCAAAAAGAGTAGTTCAAAATTCCAGTTGAGAGGTGCAAGAACCATTTTGGCCACGACTGTATGTTTTCTAGAGTTGAGCACAAAGATTTGCACTGTTCAGCCTCGTCCTCACTACAGTCTTCAGGTCTGTGCCTGACATCCTGGGCACCTCTTGTGTTTACTAGGTCCCTCAACATCATGAAGTGGGCTTAGTAGGGTTCCCAGCATGCTGGGTCAAGGATTCTGGGTTGAGATGTGAAGACATGCCCCAGTGCAACTGCCCAGGGCTGGACAACTAATCAGGTCAGAGCAAATTTTTTTGCTCATTGGGAATATGTCGTAAACATTTCCTTCATACTCTGAAATGCATTGTCCCTTTATTATGAGATGCTTTCTTTCTGGTGTATGCCCACTGGAAACATAAGCTGGGTGCCAGACACTTGTTAGTGATGAATGTCCTATCTGGAGTGTGTGCAGCGGCGTTGGCGTTTACATTTCAGGTGTCAGTCTTTGGTTTCATAGCAGAGATTACCAGCAGTGTCCAAAGCCAATGCGTCTATTATAACCTATGTTTGACAATCTTGGTGTCATATTCTGAACAGTACTGATTTGCCATTAGCTTTTAGGCTGTGTAACTTGTAGCAATCATGGAAATTCTGACTACAAGACCATATTGAGTAATATTGACTTTGCGCACGTCAATTCCTAAATATGGTGATGGTTGACTTTAAGTTCTCAAAACGATATTTTTATCCCAGGATTTGTGTTGACTTAATAAATTACAAGAATAATAAGCCCTGGGGACACTTAACTAGACCGTTGATTGATTTTTTTCATATGACCTCTCATCATTTTATGTTTCGAACTTATACTTCTGAGAAATCTGGACAACTACCAATTTGGCCTGTATATTGTCTCCCAGATGGGTTATCAGCTACTTTTCCTTAAACGATATTCAATCGGGAAGTATTGCTTCATACTTGAATACATTTTTCGTTCAGGAAAACTGCTGACCCACGTGGGAGCTGTAGTAAGTAAGTTTACTTTGCTTTAACTGAATGACAGTATTTGTATTAAGCATGGTGCATGAAAAATGAAGGCTCCATATGACTTCAGCCCACCTAAATCTGCCTAGATGACAACTGAGTTAATAGTTGTGTTTAAATTAATAAAAAAATCAAAATATATAATAATTGGAATTAAAGAACTTGGATATAGACCAATAAAATGCTTGCAGTTTGACTTATCTGTGGCTGTGGTAGAGAGGGTAGTTGCTCACTACACAAGTAATTTGTTAGCATTCATTTGTTGCATCTTGCACAGCAGTGGCTTCTACCCTTTTTTAACCATGAAAGCCAAATTCGGTTCTGATAGAGGTTTATGAGCCACATCCAGAGTTCCCTGAGTGACATCAAGTTCCTGCGTCACCCCTTAATCCACAATAGTGATACCCAGAGCCTCCATTACTGGTATAATGACAACCAAAGCTTCCCTATAGAGATCACACTATGAGAGATATTTGCGCATCAAGCACCCCCACTACACTTTCACATCCAGCTTCAAGCACTTCTTCTGACTGCCAGTATCATTCTATACCATGGCCAATATATATTTATCCAGATCTGCTCTTCTGTGCGGTGTAGTGCAGTGGTATCCACACTGTGCAGTGATGAGACAGTGACCCAGCAAAGTTCAAAGCAAAACGTATTTTAGTGTCCAACTCGCATAAATACACAGCACACGATATCCTCCGGATTGCAGCCGGGAAACATATCCTCCAGGTTGTAGCCAATAAACACGCCAGTCCACCTCGGAGACTAGTTGCCGCGGGCTACTGCACCGCCGTGTGTGCCAGGCCTTTCAGCTCCGCTTGCCTGTGTTGCCTCACACAGGTGGAACTCTCCAGAAGCTTCTGCTCTGCACTCTTGCAGTACCATGAGACTCAGAAGTCAGCATAGGAGCTGTATATATAGACATCGAGGGTACTTTGTAGGCCGGAGTCACACTTAACGTATGAAAAATCGGTCCGTTTCTCTTGGCCGAGAGTCGCACAAATGTTCTCCATATGGTCATCCGTATATAATGCGTTTGCAATGCGATGATGCGATTTCCTCGCACCTATGTATCCGTATGACATTCGTTTGACATGCATATGGCTTTATATTTCACACTGATTTTCCCCAATGAATTTAATGGCTCAATGGGCTGAAATGAGGAAAATGTGTGCGTATTTCTCACAAGTCACACTGATGGTCGGTCCGTGTGGTGTCTTGAGTTTTTCTCGCACCCATAGGCTTGCATTGGCGAGACTAGGGCGATATACGCGTAAAATCGAAGCATGCTGCGATTTAACTCGGACGTAGAATACGCACTAGAAAAAAAATGGTGCTGGGTGCTGCCCCATAGATTAACACTGGTCCGAGTGCTATGCGATCTTTTCTCGCATTGCACTCATCCATATTATACACTAGTGTGACTCTGGCCTTAATCAAAGATTTTCAGCATTGGTAATTTTTTTTTTTTAAGATGTATTCCAGAAGGGTTACAAAACTGTAGTGATCCTAAAAACGAACACACTAGTCCTATATTGAATGGAATGTTGATGTCTATGTTCATCGTTGTCTCCATGCATTATCTATGGACTGTGAGGAAGCTGTGAATGAAGTGAGCATGTGCACCTCTGCTTCATTCAAAACTGGGCAGCAGAGCCACCATTCTTGGGATCCCTAGGGGGTCCCAGTGGTCTGACATCTTCTGCTCAGCAAATTATGTCTGATTTTCGTTTAGGCTAGACATTTCTGTAAATATATATATATCTAATATATAATTGCCTAGAATACTACTTCCTGCAATTTGTGCCAACTTCCGTGGCTTTGTCCGGAGCTAATGTCCGGAGCTAATGTCCGGAGCTAATGTCCGGAGCTAATGTCCGGAGATAAGTGACGTCAACAGTGTCCAGTGTCTGATTGGTTGCCGCCTGCTGCGAGCGACCAATAAGAAACGTGCCGTACTGTGACACACTCCGCCCGCCATTTTGGTGTGATTTTTGAATTTTTACCTCACAGCAAGTTTCTACTGCGTGGAGGCGGGCCCAGTGACGTTGCTCTTCAAGCTCCTGCCGAATTTCGTCAAAAAAATGATAATACCATTTACCAAAACTATATATATTTAGTTGTGAAGTGGTTCAGTGACATTTTCACACCAATTTTGAACTTTTGTTTGGTGTTTTCTCCATATACTGCCTATTATTCACTGACTGTTATACTGAGAGACTGCCGTTTATTAACCTCTTCTTTGCCACATTGGGTATATTGCTCTATTATTTGCCACATAAGGACATTGTCCATTATTGCCCAGCAATTTCTCTGCAATATAAACTGCCTATTTATTAATATCTGCATTCCTGCAAAGAACTATTGCCTATTATTAACTGGCTATTTTCCTACTACCTGACACTGCCCACAACACGCAAAGTTGTCGTCTGATGTCTTTCATCCCTCCCCTCATAAGCATGTTCATGGATCCTGTGTAACTGTACCTTAAATAACAAGAATTGTCAAGAGCTGGTGAGTGCAGCCATTTTTTGTTCTTTCTTACTATTATTTATTAATTGTATTATTCTTACATTTGAATAAATAAAGTATATATGGATTCTAGACTCCTGATTCTTTAGAATCGGGCTGCCATCTAGTATATATATATATATATATATATATATATATATATATATATATATATATATATATATATATATATATATATATATATTGTAAGGATTTCACTCACTCAGCTGCGACGGCTGACACTCAGGAGACGTGTTCCTTTAAAGTTCACTGGGTTTATTGCTTCATAAACCATGTGGCAAATAACAGAAAGCAAAATGGGCCTTTGGTTCAGGCAAAGAAAAGCAAGTGTCCAGTTCATCCGGCTCAGTCCTGAAGCCGTAACACACTCAGGAGGGTTTCACCTCCACACATATCTGCTGTGTAAAGGATTAGCCAGTCTTATAAAGAGCTAACCCCACCCAGTAACCCATCACATGATTAGCCATGTGGTCTGACATTACCACAGGTCCTGAAACACATATACAAGATTATGTGCAAGAAAGGAATACTCCGGGCTACATTACAGCAACCAGGCACTTATGTGGCACATACCTCCCATCGACTACAAACCCTTTAGCCATGCTACATACCTCCCCCCTCTGCCTAAAGCCGTGGGGCTTGGCACTTTCCCCCACTAAACAAGGGATTCTCGATAGGGCATCCGCATTACCGTGCAGCTTTCCGGCCCTATGTTCCACATGGAAACTGAAGTCCTGCAGGGCTAAGAACCAACGGGTGACTCTAGCATTTCTTCCTTTCGTTTCTCTCATCCACCTAAGCGGGGCATGGTCAGATACCAGTCTAAATTTACGTCCCAGCAGATAGTACCGCAATGTGTCCACTGCCCATTTTATGGCCAAGCACTCCTTCTCAACGACTGAGTAGTTCTTTTCAGATGAGGACAGCTTCCTACTCAGATAGAGAACAGGATGCTCCTCCCCATGTAGTTCTTGGGAAAGGACTGCTCCCACCCCAACATCTGAGGCATCTGTCTGAAGAATAAACTCTTTCTTGAAGTTTGGGGCCATCAGAACGGGTTGCTTACACAAAGCGTTTTTCATTTCTTGGAAGGCTGACTCTGTTTCTTCGGACCACTTAACCATTACTGATTTTGTCCCTTTTAGCAGGTCAGTCAGAGGCGCAGCCATCGTGGCGAAGTTTGGGATGAACCTCCTGTAATATCCCACGATTCCCAGGAAGGCTTTAACTTGTTTCTTGGAAACTGGTTTTGGCCATGTTTGGATTGCCTCCACTTTATTGATTTGGGGTTTTATTTCTCCATGACCCACTATGTATCCAAGGTACTTAGCTTCTTCTTTACCCAAGGCGCACTTCTTCGGGTTTATAGTAAATCCGGCCTCTCTTATAGCATCCAACACCGCTTGGACTTTCTCCAGATGACTCTCCCAGTCCGGGCTAAAGATGACGATATCATCTAGGTACGCCGCAGCGTAGGCCTTATGGGGTGCAAGGACTCTATCCATAGCCCTCTGGAAGGTCGCCGGAGCTCCCTGTAGGCCAAACGGCATCCGGGCATATTGGAAGCATCCATCAGGTGTCGAAAAGGCCGTCTTCTCCTTGGCTTCCTGTGCCATGGGGATCTGCCAATACCCCTTTGTCAAATCCAAGGTGGATATATATCTGGCGTGCCCAAGCCTTTCGATGAGCTCATCAATACGGGGCATGGGATAAGCAGGTCCCTGTTTTTCTGGAGTAACTCCCGGCACTGCTGTTTCTGGGCCTTTGATAGCGTCTCTGCTATAGTAACCGCTCCAACCTCACCTTCTGGGTTGCTTAACAATGACGGAGTTGCTGTCGGCTCTCTATCATGCCATGGCTTGATGAGGTTGACATGGTACACTTGGAATGGTTTCCGTCTTCCTGGTTGGTGAATTTTATAATTTACCTCACTAAGTTTCTCGACAACCTCATATGGCCCTTGCCATTTGGCCAAGAACTTGCTTTCCACCGTTGGAACTAACACAAGAACTCGGTCTCCCGGATTGAACTGCCTCACTCTTGCAGACCGGTTGTAGACCCTGGCTTGAGCTTCTTGTGCTTGGAGAAGGTGTTCTTTCATGATAGGCATCACCTTTGCAATCCTCTGCTGCATCAGGGCCACATGCTCAATGACGCTTCTGTGGGGTGTGACTTCGGCCTCCCAGGTTTCCTTGGCTATATCCAGGAGTCCTCGTGGATGTCGGCCATATAGAAGCTCAAACGGTGAGAACCCTGTGGAGGCCTGTGGAACTTCACGAATGGAAAACATCAGATAGTGTAAGAGACAATCCCAGTCTCTACCGTCTTTCTCTATAGCTTTTCTCAGCATGCTCTTTAGTGTCTTGTTAAACCTCTCAACAAGGCCATCTGACTGGGGATGGTACACCGAGGTCCTCAACTGGGAGATCTTCAGGGCTTTGCATAACTCCCTCATCACCTTGCTCATGAAAGGTGTACCCTGGTCAGTCAGGATCTCCTTTGGCAGACCTGTCCGGGAAAAGACATGGACCAACTCGCGGGCTATGCTTTTTGAGGAAGAATTTCTCAAGGGAATTGCCTCAGGATAGCGTGTGGCATAGTCCAGGATGACTAATATATACTGATGGCCCCGAGCTGATTTAACTAAGGGACCGACCAAGTCCATGGCAATTCTCTCGAACGGTACCTCAATAATGGGCAGTGGCACAAGGGGGTTCCGGAAATGAGGAGTAGGAGCAGTTAGCTGACATGTAGGGCAGGACCTGCAATAGTTCACTATTTCCCGGTGACACCCAGGCCAATAGAACCTCTGCACAACCCGTTCCTGCGTTTTTTCCACCCCCAGGTGTCCACCCAAGATGTGTGAATGGGCCATGTCCAACACTTTCCGTCTATACGGACCCGGCACTATCAACTGCTCTACCAACTCCTCCCGTATTTTCGTGACACGGTACAACAACTCCCCCCTCAACAGAAAATGGGGAAATCTTGTGTCTGCCCCCGGCTCCTGTACCACCCCGTCAATAACTGTGACATTATTAAAGGCTTCCCTCAGAGTGGGGTCCCTATGTTGGGCAGTCCCAAAATTTTCACCGGTAACTTCTAACTCCAGAATGTCAGATGTAGGGGATACTTCCTCCTCATCCCCAACCAGAACACAAAAAGGAAAACTGTCTGCCTCTGGGTGTGGCGATACCCTTCCAGGGTTCACTGGTTCCCTGCCAGGCAGCTCAGAACCATTTCCCCACAAATCCCAAAACAAACAGAAATCCCGGCCAATAATTATAGGGTGCAACAAGTCCTGAACCACGCCGACTATGTGGGACTCAGTGCCACATGCCGTTTCAATGTCCACCCTGGCCATAGGGTAGTCCTTTGCATCACCATGTATGCACCGCACTCCGACCTTCTTTCCTGGGAGCAGGTGGAGAGGAAAAGTGGCCCTCACCAGGGTCACTAGGCTCCCCGAGTCTAACAGTGCCGTTACTGCTCGACCGTTCACCTTTACGGGACACGCTTGAGGTCCCTCGTTGGATGGAGAGTTCACACTACAGGCTGGATACGCATAGTATGAACAACGGCGTCCCATGCTGCAGTCCATCTGCTCAGTGGTTTGGGAACAACGGGCAGCTATATGTCCTGGCTTGTGGCACCTCCAACAAATAATATCACCCATGGGGACCTTGGGCACCACCTCCCCCGCCCTTTGTGACCTTGGACGCACCACCCCTTTTTGGGACTCGGCTGCCTTCTGGGACCCCCAGTACGGCATGGGCTGCCTCCCGAAGGAGCCTTCCAACCCTTGGTATCTCTCAACCAGTCCGATCAGCTCGTCGGCATTCTGGGGATCACCCTGGGCAACCCAAGACTGTATAGGCCTCGGGAGGGAATGGACAAACCGATCCATCATCACCCGTTCTACCATCTGTGCAGGCGCAGAGGATTCTGGCTGCAGCCATTTCTGGACCAGGTGCAACAGATCAAACATTTGGGAACGAGGTGGTTTGTCCCGGTGATAGCCCCAGGAGTGAACTCGCTGTGCCCTGACAGTCAGTGTCACCCCCAAACATGCGAGAATCTCGGCTTTCAATTTGTGATACTGTTTGGCATCCTGCAAGGTCAAATCATAGTACGCCTTCTGGGGTTCTCCCGTCAGGTATGGCGCAAGTACCTCTGCCCACTGCTCTGGCGGAAGTTTTTCCCTCTCAGCGACCCTCTCAAACACCGTCAGGAAGGCCTCAACATCATCCCCGGGAGTCATTTTCTGCAATGCGCGTCTTACCGTCTTCCGGACGTGGGTGTCATCAGCCAAACCTGGGGTTGGGGCGCTCGCCTTGCCCTGGATGGCGGTTGCCAGAAGCTGCATCTGCTGCTGATGCTCCTGCTGGCTCTGCTGCATCTGCTGCCGTTGCTCCTGCTGACTCTGCCGTTGCTCCTGCTGGCTCTGTTGTATCTGCTGCATCAACAGCCTGTTGGTCTCTTGCTGCCTTTGCTCCTGCTGGCTCTGCCTTTTCTCCTGCTGTGTTTGCTGGCTTGCAACAGCCTTGACCCAGGACATTCAAAAATAAACTCACGTCTCCGCTGGGAACGCTGCCCGCATTCTCCACCAATTGTAAGGATTTCACTCACTCAGCTGCGACGGCTGACACTCAGGAGACGTGTTCCTTTAAAGTTCACTGGGTTTATTGCTTCATAAACCATGTGGCAAATAACAGAAAGCAAAATGGGCCTTTGGTTCAGGCAAAGAAAAGCAAGTGTCCAGTTCATCCGGCTCAGTCCTGAAGCCGTAACACACTCAGGAGGGTTTCACCTCCACACATATCTGCTGTGTAAAGGATTAGCCAGTCTTATAAAGAGCTAACCCCACCCAGTAACCCATCACATGATTAGCCATGTGGTCTGACATTACCACAGGTCCTGAAACACATATACAAGATTATGTGCAAGAAAGGAATACTCCGGGCTACATTACAGCAACCAGGCACTTATGTGGCACATACCTCCCATCGACTACAAACCCTTTAGCCATGCTACAATATATATATATATATATATATATATATATATATATCTACAATATATATATATATATATATATATATATATATATATATATATATATATATATATATATATATATATATATATATATATATATATATATATATATATATATATACACAGTGGGGCAAAAAAGTATTTAGTCAGTCAGCAATAGTGCAAGTTCCACCACTTAAAAAGATGAGAGGCGTCTGTAATTTACATCATAGGTAGACCTCAACTATGGGAGACAAACTGAGAAAAAAAAATCCAGAAAATCACATTGTCTGTTTTTTTAACATTTTATTTGCATATTATGGTGGAAAATAAGTATTTGGTCAGAAACAAAATTTCATCTCAATACTTTGTAATATATCCTTTGTTGGCAATGACAGAGGTCAAACGTTTTCTGTAACTCTTCACAAGGTTGCCACACACTGTTGTTGGTATGTTGGCCCATTCCTCCATGCAGATCTCCTCTAGAGCAGTGATGTTTTTGGCTTTTCGCTTGGCAACACGGACTTTCAACTCCCGCCAAAGGTTTTCTATAGGGTTGAGATCTGGAGACTGGCTAGGCCACTCCAGGACCTTGAAATGCTTCTTACGAAGCCACTCCTTCGTTGTCCTGGCGGTGTGCTTTGGATCATTGTCATGTTGAAAGACCCAGCCACGTTTCATCTTCAATGCCCTTGCTGATGGAAGGAGGTTTGCACTCAAAATCTCACGATACATGGCCCCATTCATTCTTTCATGTACCCGGATCAGTCGTCCTGGCCCCTTTGCAGAGAAACAGCCCCAAAGCATGATGTTTCCACCACCATGCTTTACAGTAGGTATGGTGTTTGATGGATGCAACTCAGTATTCTTTTTCCTCCAAACACGACAAATTGTGTTTCTACCAAACAGTTCCAGTTTGGTTTCATCAGACCATAGGACATTCTCCCAAAACTCCTCTGGATCATCCAAATGCTCTCTAGCAAACTTCAGACGGGCCCGGACATGTACTGGCTTAAGCAGTGGGACACGTCTGGCACTGCAGGATCTGAGTCCATGGTGGCGTAGTGTGTTACTTATGGTAGGCCTTGTTACATTGGTCCCAGCTCTCTGCAGTTCATTCACTAGGTCCCCCCGCGTGGTTCTGGGATTTTTGCTCACCGTTCTTGTGATCATTCTGACCCCACGGGGTGGGATTTTGCGTGGAGCCCCAGATCGAGGGAGATTATCAGTGGTCTTGTATGTCTTCCATTTTCTAATTATTGCTCCCACTGTTGATTTCTTCACTCCAAGCTGGTTGGCTATTGCAGATTCAGTCTTCCCAGCCTGGTGCAGGGCTACAATTTTGTTTCTGGTGTCCTTTGACAGCTCTTTGGTCTTCACCATAGTGGAGTTTGGAGTCAGACTGTTTGAGGGTGTGCACAGGCGTCTTTTTATACTGATAACAAGTTTAAACAGGTGCCATTACTACAGGTAATGAGTGGAGGAAAGAGGAGACTCTTAAAGAAGAAGTTACAGGTCTGTGAGAGCCAGAAATCTTGATTGTTTGTTTCTGACCAAATACTTATTTTCCCCCATAATATGCAAAAAAAAATGTTAAAAAAACAGACAATGTGATTTTCTGGATTTTTTTTTCTCAGTTTGTCTCCCATAGTTGAGGTCTACCTATGATGTAAATTACAGACGCCTCTCATCTTTTTAAGTGGTGGAACTTGCACTATTGCTGACTGACTAAATACTTTTTTGCCCCACTGTATATATATACAGTGGGGCAAAAAAGTATTTAGTCAGTCAGCAATAGTGCAAGTTCCACCACTTAAAAAGATGAGAGGCGTCTGTAATTTACATCATAGGTAGACCTCAACTATGGGAGACAAACTGAGAAAAAAAAATCCAGAAAATCACATTGTCTGTGTTTTTATCATTTTTTTTGCATTTTATGGTGGAAAATAAGTATTTGGTCAGAAACAAACAATCAAGATTTCTGGCTCTCACAAACCTGTAACTTCTTCTTTAAGAGTCTCCTCTTTCCTCCACTCATTACCTGTAGTAATGGCACCTGTTTAAACTTGTTATCAGTATAAAAAGACACCTGTGCACACCCTCAAACAGTCTGACTCCAAACTCCACTATGGTGAAGACCAAAGAGCTGTCAAAGGACACCAGAAACAAAATTGTAGCCCTGCACCAGGCTGGGAAGACTGAATCTGCAATAGCCAACCAGCTTGGAGTGAAGAAATCAACAGTGGGAGCAATAATTAGAAAATGGAAGACATACAAGACCACTGATAATCTCCCTCGATCTGGGGCTCCACGCAAAATCCCACCCCGTGGTGTCAGAATGATCACAAGAACGGTGAGCAAAAATCCCAGAACCATGCGGGGGGACCTAGTGAATGAACTGCAGAGAGCTGGGACCAATGTAACAAGGCCTACCATAAGTAACACACTACGCCACCATGGACTCAGATCCTGCAGTGCCAGACGTGTCCCACTGCTTAAGCCAGTACATGTCCGGGCCCGTCTGAAGTTTGCTAGAGAGCATTTGGATGATCCAGAGGAGTTTTGGGAGAATGTCCTATGGTCTGATGAAACCAAACTGGAACTGTTTGGTAGAAACACAACTTGTCGTGTTTGGAGGAAAAAGAATACTGAGTTGCATCCATCAAACACCATACCTACTGTAAAGCATGGTGGTGGAAACATCATGCTTTGGGGCTGTTTCTCTGCAAAGGGGCCAGGACGACTGATCCGAGTACATGAAAGAATGAATGGGGCCATGTATCGTGACATTTTGAGTGCAAACCTCCTTCCATCAGCAAGGGCATTGAAGATGAAACGTGGATGGGTCTTTCAACATGACAATGATCCAAAGCACACCGCCAGGGCAACGAAGGAGTGGCTTTGTAAGAAGCATTTCAAGGTCCTGGAGTGGCCTAGCCAGTCTCCAGATCTCAACCCTATAGAAAACCTTTGGAGGGAGTTGAAAGTCCGTGTTGCCAAGCGAAAAGCCAAAAACATCACTGCTCTAGAGGAGATCTGCATGGAGGAATGGGCCAACATACCAACAACAGTGTGTGGCAACCTTGTGAAGACTTACAGAAAACGTTTGACCTCTGTCATTGCCAACAAAGTATTGAGATGAAATTTTGTTTCTGACCAAATACTTATTTTCCACCATAATATGCCAATAAAATGTTAAAAAAACAGACAATGTGATTTTCTGGATTTTTTTTTCTCAGTTTGTCTCCCATAGTTGAGGTCTACCTATGATGTAAATTACAGACGCCTCTCATCTTTTTAAGTGGTGGAACTTGCACTATTGCTGACTGACTAAATACTTTTTTGCCCCACTGTATATATATATATATATATATATATATATATATATATATATATATATATATATATATATATATATATATATATATATATATATATATATATATAGATAGTGCTCTGCACAGTTCATTGTTGACCCATAGATGCTCTGTATAAAGCTCTGCCATTGCTGCTGTTGCAATAAAAAAAAAAAAGCCATACTCGCCTTTCTTGCTTGCAGCTCCCAGCGTCCGGTCCCGGCGTCTCTCCGCATTGACTGATCAGGCAGAGGGCAGCGCGCACACTATATGCGTCATCGCGCCCTCTGACCTGCACAGTCAGAGCGGAGAGACGCCGGGAAGATGGAGCGGCGCCGGGAAGATGGAGCGGTGCCCGGCGTGTGGAACGGGGATAGGTGAATATGACATACTTACCTGCTCCCGGCTTCCCGCTCCTTCTCCCGGACAGCTGGTCTTCGGTGCCGCAGCCTCTTCCTCTATCAGCGGTCACCGTTACCGCTGATTAGAGAAATGAATATGCGGCTCCACCCCTATGGGAGTGGAGTCCATATTCATTTTGCTAATGAGCGGTCCCACGTGACCGCTGAAGAGGGGAAGAGCTGCAGCACCCGAAGACCGTGGGACGGCAGGGGGAGCGCCAGGATCGTCGGGACTAGGTAAGTATGCCTCAGCGCCCTCTCCCCCTCACCGGCCGACCCCACCACTACCGTGACTCGAGTATAAGCCGAGAGTGGCACTTTCAGCCCAAAAATTTGGGCTGAAAATCTCGGTTTATACTCGAGTATATACGGTATATAATTTATTACTAGATGGTGGCCCGATTCTAACGCATCGGGTATTCTAGAATATGCATGTCCACGTAGTATATTGCCCATCCACGTAGTATATTGCCCAGCCACGTAGTATATTGCCCAGCCACGTAGTATGTTGCCCAGCCACGTAGTATGTTGCCCAGCCACGTAGTATGTTGCCCAGCCACGTAGTATGTTGCCCAGCCACGTAGTATATTGCCCAGCGACGTAGTATATTGCCCAGTGACGCATATTGCCCAGTGACATAGTATACAGCATAGAGCCACGTAGTATATTGCCCAGTTACGTAGTATATTGCCCAGCCACGTAGTATATTGCCCAGCCACGTAGTATATTGCCCAGCCACGTAGTATATTGTCCAGCCATGTAGTATTGTCCAGCCAACTAGTATATTGTCCAGCCAACTAGTATATTGTCCAGCCACGTAGTATATTGTCCAGCCACGTAGTATCTTGCCCAGTTACGTAGTATCTTGCCCAGTTACGTAGTATATTGCCCAGTCACGTAGTATATTGCCCAGTCACGTAGTATATTGCCCAGTCATGTAGTATATTGACCAGTCACGTAGTATATTGCCCAGCCACATAGTATACAGCACAGAGCCACGTAGTATATTGCCCAGCCACGTAGTGTATTGCCCAGCCACGTATTATATTGCCCAGCCACGTAGTATATTGCCCAGCCACGTAGTATATTGCCCAGCCACGTAGTATATTGCCCAGCGACGTAGTATATTGCCCAGCGACGTAGTATATTGCCCAGTGACGCATATTGCCCAGTGACATAGTATACAGCATAGAGCCACGTAGTATATTGCCCAGTCACGTAGTATTTTGCCCAGCCACGTAGTATATTGCCCAGTTACGTAGTATATTGCCCAGTCACGTAGTATATTGCCCAGCCACGTAGTATACAGCACAGAGCCACGTAGTATATTGCCCAGCCATGTAGTATATTGCCCAGCCACGTAGTATATTGCCCAGCGACGTAGTATATTGCCCAGCGACGTAGTATATTGCCCAGCGACGTAGTATATTGCCCAGCGACGTAGTATATTGCCCAGCGACGTAGTATATTGCCCAGCGACGTAGTATATTGCCCAGCGACGTAGTATATTGCCCAGCGACGTAGTATATTGCCCAGCGACGTAGTATATTGCCCAGCGACGTAGTATATTGCCCAGCGACGTAGTATATTGCCCAGTGACATAGTATACAGCATAGAGCCACGTAGTATATTGCCCAGTCACGTAGTATATTGCCCAGTCACATAGTATACAGCATAGAGCCACGTAGTGTATTGCCCAGCCTCGTAGTATATTGCCCAGCCACGTAGTATATTGCCCAGCCACGTAGTATATTGCCCAGCCACGTAGTATATTGCCCAGTCACGTAGTATATTGCCCAGTCACGTAGTATACAGCACAGAGCCACGTAGTATATTGCACAGCCACGTAGTATATTGGCCAGCCACGTAGTATATTGGCCAGCCACGTAGTATATTGCACAGCCACGTAGTATACAGCACAGAGCCACATAGTATATTGCCCAGCCATGTAGTATACAGCACAGAGCCACGTAGTATATTGCACAGCAATGTAGTATACAGCACAGAGCCACGTAGTATATTGCACAGCGAGGTAGTATACAGCACAGAGCCACGTAGTATATTGCCCAGCCACGTAGTATACAGCACAGAGCCACGTAGTATATTGCCCAGCCACGTAGTATACAGCACAGAGCCACGTAGTATATCGCACAGTGACGTAGTATACAGCACAGAGCCACGTAGTATATTGCACAGCGAGGTAGTATATTGTTCAGCCACGTAGTAGACAGCACAGAGTCATGTAGTATATTGCCCAGCCACGTAGTATATTGCCCAGCCACGTAGTATATTGCCCAGCCACGTAGTATATTGCCCAGCCACGTAGTATATTGCCCAGCCACGTAGTATATTGCCCAGCCACGTAGTATATTGCCCAGTCACGTAGTATATTGCCCAGTCACGTAGTATACAGCACAGAGCCACGTAGTATATTGCACAGCCACGTAGTATATTGCCCAGCCACGTAGTATATTGCCCAGTTATGTAGTATATTGCCAAGTTACGTAGTATATTGCCCAGTTAGGTAGTATATTGCCCAGCCACGTAGTATACAGCACAGAGCCACGTAGTATATTGCACAGCGACGTATATTGCCCAGCCTTGTAGTATACAGCACAGAGCCACGTAGTATATTGCCCAGCCACGTAGTATACAGCACAGAGCCACGTAGTATATTGCCCAGCCACGTAGTATACAGCACAGAGCCACGTGGTATATTGCACAGCGAGGTAGTATATTGTTCAGCCACGTAGTATACAGCACAGAGTCACGTGGTATATTGCACAGTGAGGTAGTATATTGCCCAGCCACGTAGTATACAGCACAGAGCCACGTAGTATATTGCCCAGCCACGTAGTATACAGCACAGAGCCACGTAGTATATTGCACAGCGACGTAGTATACAGCACAGAACCACGTAGTATATTGCACAGCGAGGTAGTATATTGTCCAGCCACGTAGTATACAGCACAAAGCCACGTAGTATATTGCACAGCGACGTAATATATTGCCCAGCCTTGTAGTATACAGCACAGAGCCACGTAGTATATTGCCCAGTGACGTAGTATATTACCGAGCCACGTATGTCACAGGTTAAAAAAATAAAAAATAAACATACTCACCTAACGATCCGAGGGCCCCTTGTAGTTTAACATACTCACCATTCTGGTCACTGCTCCTCAGCGTCCTGTCTCTCTGCCTCCAGGGATCCAACGGCGCTGTGCAGATGGGCGCGCGGCTGCCGCTATCTTGTGTTCCCAGGATGCTTTGCGAAATTACCCATATGACTTAGCGCTAGGTCTTCTGGGTAATTTCGCAAAGTATCGCTGGGAAAGGAAGATGGCGGCAGACGCGAGCGCCTCAGCGGACAATGGAGGGTGAATATAGCAGTTTTTTTACTATTTTTAACATTAGTTTTTTTTACTATTGATGCCGCATAGGCAGCATCAATAGTAAAAGGTTGGGGACACACAGGGTTAATAGCGGCGGTAACGGAATGCGTTACCTGCGGCATAACGCGGTCTGTTACCGCCGGCATTAGCCCTGTGTTAGCGGTGACCGGAGGGGAGTATGGAGCGGGCGCCGGGGACACTGACTGCGGGGAGTAAGCAGCGGAGCGCCGGGGACACTGACTGCGGGGAGCGGAGCGCCGGGGACACTGACTGCGGGGAGCGGAGCGCCGGGGTCACTGACTGCGGGGAGCGGAGCGTCGGGGTCACTGACTGCGGGGAGCGGAGCGCCGGGGTCACTGACTGCGGGGAGCGGAGCGCCGGGGTCACTGACTGCGGGGAGCGGAGCGCTGGGGACACTGACTGCGGAGAGTATGGAGCGGGCATTTTCTTCTGGACTGTGCCCGTCGCTGATTGGTCGTGGCTGTTTTGCGGCGACCAATCAGCGACTTGGATTTCCATGATAGACAGAGGCCACGACCAATGAATATCCGTGACAGACAGACAGAAACACACACACACACACACCCACCGTATGCAGCTCTGGCAAAAATTAAGAGACCACCACATCAAATCCCTGTCATGGGCAGTCCAGTCTCCAGACCTGACCCCCATTGAAAACCTCTGCAATGTAATCAAGAGGATGGTGGATAGTCACAAGCCATCAAACAAAGGAGAACTGCTTACATTTTTGTACCATGAGTGGCATAAGCAGTGTGAAAGATTGATGGAAAGCATGCCAAGACTCATGAAAGCTGTGATTAAAAATCATGGTTATTCCACAAAATATTGATTTCTGAACTCTTGCTGAGTTAAAACATTAGTAATGTTGTTTCTAAATGATTATGAACTTGTTTTCTTTGCATTATTTAAGGTCTGAAAGCACTGGGGTTTTTTTCAAAAAAAAAAATACAAAATGTATTGCTTGGAAATTCGGAGACATGTTGTCAGTAGTTTATAGAATAAAAGAACAATTTACATTTTACTCAAAAATATACCTATAAAGAGAAAAATCAGACAAACTGGACATTTTGCAGTGGTCTCTTGTGATGGTGCTTTATTACTACTATTTGCCATGGTGATTTTATGGCCTTAGGCTAGGTTCACATTGCGCTAGTGCAGTCCGTTTAGCGCATACACTAACGGACTGCGTTAACGCAATGTCCAAAAAGGGATTGCGTTTAGCGATCCCGCTAGCGCAGATGCCCGATCTGCGCTAGCGAGAACGGACCCAAAAACGCTGCAGACAGCGTTTGAGGTCCATCACAAAATAACGGAACATCACTAACGCATGCCAAAAATGGCATGCGTTAGATACATTGCGGTCAATGGGTGCGCAAACGGATCCGTTACATTGCGTTAGTGGCGCTATGTAACGGATTCCGTTAGCAGATACCCACTAACGCAATGTGAACATAGCCTTATGGCCAATCATGATTTGGCAAAATGTAAATGAATAATTCTCCTTCAGATGTGAGTTTTAATACAGGAGCACATGAACTTTGTGTCAGAGCAAGAAAATTCCAGCTTTAATAACTTCTTGGCACTAGCGCAGCGTTGGCACTATTCTCATACATGCACAATTTGCTACTGCTAACTAGATACTTGCCTATATATGCCAAGTCTGCGCAGCACGTCTTCCTAGAGCGCGCACCTTGAGACGTGTGTCTCTTCTAGATCCTTTTAAACATAATTGTATCGTGTTTTTATATACTTTGTTATTGTACTGACTGTTTTCCATACTTTCAGATCTCTGTGCACTGCATTGTTCCTCTGTGGAATTAGTAGGTCATATGAAAAGAATCTAATGTACAGCAAGGTTATGTATGACAAATGTGATGTCCTTGGATATTATCTCCAGCTTCTCATAGCTGCCTAGTCCTATGTAGTAATTAAAAAGTACCTTCTCTACATTAGTGCTTGTAACCGGGGAAAATTATATGGCCACGATATTGACATGGTGCTTACATCTTGACTGTATTGTGAATAGTAGCATTGCTTCACGTTTAAAAAAAAAATCGAAAGTCTCTGCAAAAATGTTTAGAATTTTCACCAGAAACAACTTTTTACTCCAGCACTGCTGCTCTGTCAGAACAGAATCACTAATAGAGCGATCTGCCCCCATGCTTATAATGTTATCAGCATCATATCTGCAGTTTGCACCAGGCGATGTGCTGCTGAGAACATAAACCATCCATTCACCTGATCAATGAGCAGCATTTTGCTGGTTCATTGAGTAATTGCTGACATATTTACACCTATGAACTCTCATCTGCCAGGATTTATAAATGTAGATGCTACATCCACCACCATGTTACACGCACACTCATAGTACGCATGCATGAATACACTAAGCATTTACCGACAGAGTATATCAAACAGCGATGCAATAGAACAGCACCACAATACTATTTCAGATGGTGGGTGTAAAGCCTTATGGACATAAAAATGTGCCCAGTAAAATAAAATAATGAAAACGAGGCAGCACTCCCTGGTTAATTCAAAAAAGGTGGATTTTTATTAGCTCATTTGGCGACATTTCCCTCCTATCACAGAACATTTCTCAAGCAGTAAGTGAAGGTACAAAGTGCATATTTAAATGATTGCCAATAAAGTACATATGAGAGATGGCTGGGTGGATGCAAGAGGTGACTGGCTGGATGCGATAGGTGGGTGGATGCGAGCGGTGGCTGGGTGGATGGATGCGAGAGGTGGCTGGGTGGATGGATGCGAGAGGTGGCTGGGTGGATGGATGCAAGAGGTGGCTGGGTGGATGGATGCGAGAGGTGGCTGGGTGGATGGATGCGAGAGGTGGCTGGTTGGATGGATGCGATAGGTGGGTGGATGCGATAGGTGGATGGATGCGAGAGGTGGATGGATGGATATTGATATAGGTATCAGAGAGAGAGACACACAAGCACTGTAGAATACTTACCAACCAACCTTCTCTTCTTCAGTTCTTCTACAGGACCTGTGGTGACATCACGGTCACATATCTGGTAACATGACTGTGATGTTAACACAGGTCCTAAAGCAGTATGAAGTGAATTCAGTAAATGCTAGGAGCCACTAGGGAAGTGGGGACCATGGGCAAATTCCCAGTTTGGCTCCCCCTCCCTTAACGCCTGCCCTGGTCACAGAAATTGCTCTCTCATATCATTAGGCCTCATTCACATATCAGTATTTTTGCATCAGTGTTTGAATCCCAAAGCCGGTATTGGAACTTACAGAGACAAACTGTAATTTGAAAGATCAACAGCTGTTCTGTGTTTCAGAGACACTTCTTGTTTTGGCATACAAACACTGATGCAAAAATATTAATGTGTGAATAAGGCCTTATTCTTGTCTTGTTTTGCTAGCGTCCTTATCAATGCTGGTAGTAGGAGTTGGTACTTGCAGCACATTCAGGTTGTACAGGTAGTCCATCTTCTCCGTGATGGCATATATGTGTACCATCACTAGAAGGTCTCCCAGCACATTCTGGAGTTGATACTAGAATATTGGCCTTTGCACGAATGGAGATCGAAAGTGCAACAGAAGAGCATCAACACAGGAGCAGGATCAATATCTGTTCCTTTATGAAAGAAGTATTAGGAGGAGCAGTGCCTGAGCCTTACAAAATAACAAACATGTTGTGTATGTACTGACCAACCTGTAAGAAACAGACTCTGAGGGTGGCAGGAGGCATCTATGCTTGCAGTCCGCTCATTTATTATGTGTCAAAGAACATCAGAATTGTCATGTTCCCCGTTCTCTTCACAGATGAAAATAGGTTTATACTGAGCAGCCTCTTCTTACCTCAGTACCCCTGGTATCTCCAGTTTTACATCAGAAAGACAGGATAGACAGCAGTGTGAGCGGCCTCTTCTTACCTACATACCCCTGGTACCTCCAGTTTTACTTCAGAAAGACAGGATAGACAGCAGTGCGGGCAGCATCTTCTTGCCTATATACCCCTGGTACCTTCAGCATTACTTTAGAAAGACAGGATAGTCAGCAGTGTGAGCAGCATCTTACCTACATACCCCTGGTATCTCCAGTTTTACATTAGAAAGACAGGGTAGTCAGCAGTGTGAGTGGCCTCTTCTTACCTACATACCCCTGGTACCTCCAGTATTACTTCAGAAAGACAGGATAGACAGCAGTGCGGGCAACATCTTCTTACCTACATACCCCTGGTACCTCCAGTATTACTTCAGAAAGACATGATAGACAGCAGTGCGGGCAACATCTTCTTACCTACATACCCCTGGTACCTCCAGTATTACTTCAGAAAGACAGGATAGACAGCAGTGCGGGCAGCATCTTCTTACCTGCATACCCCTGGTACCTCCAGTATTACTTCAGAAAGACAGGATAGACAGCAGTGCGGGCAACATCTTCTTACCTACATACCCCTGGTACCTCCAGTATTACTTCAGAAAGACAGGATAGACAGCAGTGCGGGCAGCATCTTCTTACCTGCATACCCCTGGTACCTTCAGTATTACTTCAGAAAGACAGGATAGACAGCAGTGCGGGCAGCATCTTCTTACCTACATACCCCTGGTACCTCCAGTATTACTTCAGAAAGACAGGGTAGTCAGCAGTGTGAGTGGCCTCTTCTTACCTACATACCCCTGGTACCTCCAGTATTACTTCAGAAAGACAGGATAGACAGCAGTGTGAGTGGCCTCTTCTTACCTACATACCCCTGGTACCTCCAGTATTACTTCAGAAAGACAGGATAGACAGCAGTGCGGGCAGCGTCTTCTTACCTACATACCCCTGGTACCTCCAGTATTATGTCAGAAAGACAGGGTAGTCAGCAGTGCGAGCAGTATCTTCTTACCTACATACCCCTGGTACCTCCAGTATTACTTCAGAAAGACAGGATAGACAGCAGTGTGAGCAGCATCTTCTTACCTACATACCCCTGGTACCTTCAGTATTACTTCAGAAAGACAGGATAGACAGCAGTGCGGGCAGCATCTTCTTACCTACATACACCTGGTACCTCCAGTATTACTTCAGAAAGACAGGATAGTCAGCAGTGTGAGCAGCATCTTCTTACCTACATACCCCTGGTACCTCCAGTATTACTTCAGAAAGACAGGGTAGTCAGCAGTGCGAGCAGCATCTTCTTGCCTACATACCCCTGGTACCTCCAGTATTACTTCAGAAAGACAGGATAGACAGCAGTGCGGGCAGCATCTTCTTGCCTACATACCCCTGGTACCTCCAGTATTACTTCAGAAAGACAGGATAGACAGCAGTGCGGGCAGCATCTTCTTACCTACATACCCCTGGTACCTCCAGTATTACTTCAGAAAGACAGGGTAGTCAGCAGTGCGAGCAGCATCTTCTTGCCTCACCACAACTGCTATCTCCAGTATTATATCCGAAAGACAAGAGGCCTTTCATAGTGCTGTTTATTGTGTTTTTCTGATGGAATACTGGGTGGTGCTGAGATAAGAAATGGACGTTCACATTACTGACCAACGTGTGTATCTGATCAAGTAATGGAGATACCAGGGCTGTTGAGTAAGAAGAAGCGACTTACGGTGCTGTCCACCCTATCTCAGTACTCCTGTTATTTTTAGTATTCGATCAGAAACACACGGTGGTCAGTAGTGTGTTCAGCCTCTCCTTACCTAAACACACCTGATATTGCCAATATTAAATAAGAAAGACGGTGGGTAGCAATGTAAGCAGCCTTTCTTACCTCAACAGCTCTGATATCTTAAGGATTAGATAAGTATGTCCACTGACAGTACCTCATCCTACACATGAAGGAGAGAAATGGAGCTGCCTACTGCACATGCTCACAGGCATCTCTTCTAATGTTCTGTTACTGATTTCTGTCATTGTAAAAAGGTGGTCGCCATTGTAATTCTATATTGATTATAGCTACCTAGGAAAAAACTGTTCTGATTTGCCAATTAAAAGGAATCTGTCAAAAGGATCAACACTCCTAAGCCTTCTTTATGGATATGTAGGTCATATGAAGCTGAATAAAATGATACATTGATATCTGCAATCTGATGTCTTATTCTAGAAAAATCCATGTTTTTGTTATCTGTAAATGAGTTAAGATCTATTGGCCGGACACTGATCTGCATGAGAATCTGCCTAAAGAGCTTATTTTACATGCAAGGTGGCATTACCAGTGTGAACTATATAATAACTGACATTTTGCCTTTATAATCACACGCACCTCTGCAGTAAGGTCAGAGCTAACACAGTACAGCAGAGCTAAGATAGAGCAACAGTAGTAAAATTTGTCTGATTACAACAACATTTGTAGCTGCGGTTCTCTCATAGTGCTTCAGCTTCCATCACACAAGCATACAGAATGGGGGAAGGGTAAGTAGTACAGCTGAGCTGACAGCTCTATGTGAAGACAACTGCAAATGTGCTTATTGTGTTCATTGTATTCAGGCACAACTCTACAGCAGAGCTGCCATCACTATGAGCGGATAACTGCAGCTACAAATGTTTATAATGAGACAAAGTTAACTTCTGCTGTACTGTGCAGTGAGGTCAGCACTCAGAGCTGTGTGTGGTTATGGGAGTAAAGTCATAGCATGTCTCACACTGATAACGTCCCCTGTTAAGGTACCTTCACACTGACCAACTTCACAACGATATCGCTAGCGATCCGTGACGTTGCAGCGTCCTGGATAGCGATATTGTTGTGTTTGACACGCAGCAGTGATCTGGATCCTGCTGTGACATCGTTGGTCGGAGCAGAAAGTCCAGAACTTTATTTCGTCGCTGGATCTCCCGCAGACCTCACTGAATCGGCGTGTGTGACGCCGATTCAGCGATGTCTTCACTGGTAACCAGGGTAAACATCGGGTTACTAAGCGCAGGGCCACGCTTAGTAACCCGATATTTACCCTGGTTACCAGTGTAAATGTAAAAAAAACAAACACTTCATACTTACATTCCGGTGTCTGTCGCGTCCTTCGGCGTTCTGCTTCCCTGCACTGTCAGCGCCGGCCAGCCGTAAAGCAGATTACAGCGGTGACGTCACCGCTGTGCTTTACGGCCAGCTGGCGCTCACAGTCCGTGCAGGAAAGCACAGCGACAGGGGACAGACACTGGAATGTAAGTATGTAGTGTTTGTTTTTTTTACATTAGCACTGGTAACCAGGGTAAACATCGGGTTACTAAGCGCGGCCCTGCGCTTAGTAACCCGATGTTTACCCTGGTTACCAGGGGACTTCGCATAGTTGGTCGCTGGAGAGCTGTCTGTGTGACAGCTCTCCAGCGACCACACAGCGACGCTGCAGAGATCGGCATCGTTGTCTATATCGCTGCAGCGTCGCTAAATGTGACGGTACCTTTACCGTATTTAGAATAAGCTTTGGAGACAGAGTATCGTACAGATCTGTCTGGCCTGCAGATCTTAACAGCTCATTTACATAAGAAAAGCATTGATTTCTCTGGAAGAAGACACCAGATTGTGGATATCAAGGTAACATTGTATTCATTGAATAAATATTAAATCCTGCTCACCCTTGTGAAGGACTTCATGGGTTCCATATGCGGAGCACAGGATTTTATCTCTGCCCAACGTGGAGACAATGTTCAAGGATTGAAGTGAATTTATAGCTCAAAGCAAAGTTGAGTAAAATAGTAAATCTTTATTTGAGGCACAATAAAATTATTGGCATTGTTGGGAAAAGCCTGTAAAAATTGGTAGGAATGGGTGAAAGACTTGGTCTTGACTTTACGCGTTTCGAACACAGTATGTTAACTTAAACTCCGACTGATAGAATGGGAGCTAGTGAGGGAAGTTAAAACTGTTGCTAATTAACATAATGAGCTTGAGTGGAAACTGATGTGAGAACTGGCAAAGATATACACATATGAACACAGGTTTATGGCGAGATACACAAAAGGAATTAGTGAATGAACACTATAGGAAAAAAATCTGTGGGTTATGAAATTTGAGTTTATATCGTCCCAATCAAAAGCTCTCATAGGCTATGTGCACACGTTGCGGATTTTGATGCGTTTCCGCAGCGTTTTTGGATGCGCGCAATTGCATCAAATCTGCAGTGTAGTACAGTAACAATGATAGTCAGTGGGAATTTGAGAATTGCTGCGGAAAAATCCGCACAGATTGGCTGCATTTTTTTTCCACAGCATGTCAATTCTTTGTGCGGAAACGCAACGTTTTTCACACATTGACTATACATTGAGTAAGGCAAATCCGCACATCAAAAAAACGCATGACAATCCGCAAGTAATCCGACAAAAATCCGCATCAATTCCGCAAGCATTTTGGTCTGCGTTTTCTGCCAAGAGATGCAGATTCTGTGTGGAAAATT
The DNA here is from genome assembly GCF_032444005.1 of Ranitomeya imitator. Classification (NCBI taxonomy): domain Eukaryota; kingdom Metazoa; phylum Chordata; class Amphibia; order Anura; family Dendrobatidae; genus Ranitomeya; species Ranitomeya imitator. The sequence goes on from NC_091282.1 coordinate 404,083,857, forward strand.
CCGCAGGCTAATCCGCAACGTGTGCACATACCCATAGACTTGAATGGTGATGCAACTTCTGACTTCCAGCTAGTCAATAGTTGCGATCACAAGATGGCACTGTGGGACTGAAACAACTCCGGGGGAAGGGACCTTGCATTATAAGTACCACTTCAGCGCTGAAACCCCCCCAAAAACGCTGGAGTGGTACTTTATGTAATTCAAATGGTTAAAAAACGTCTTGAACATAATCAATTTTCACTCATTTGTCCAATCTATAGTTGGGAGATAGCTGAAAGAACCAATGAGAGCCCAGGCAAATGAAGCACATGTTGCTACCTGGAAGCCCATGTTGCTACCTGGAAGCCCATGTTGCTACCTGGAAGCCCATGTTGCTACCTGGAAGCCCATGTTGCTACCTTGAAGCCCATGTTGCTACCTGGAAGCCCATGTTGCTACCTGGAAGCCCATGTTGCTACCTGGAAGCCCATGTTGCTACCTGGAAGCCCATGTTGCTACCTGGAAGCCCATGTTGCTACCTGGAGGCCCATGTTGCTACCTGGAGGCCCATGTTGCTACCTGGAGGCCCATGTTGCTACCTGGAGGCCCATGTTGCTACCTGGAGGCCCATGTTGCTACCTGGAGGCCCATGTTGCTACCTGGAGGCCCATGTTGCTACCTGGAGGCCCATGTTGCTACCTGGAGGCCCATGTTGCTACCTGGAAGCCCATGTTGCTACCTGGAAGCCCATGTTGCTACCTGGAAGCCCATGTTGCTACCTGGAGGCCCATGTTGCTACCTGGAGGCCCATGTTGCTACCTGGAGGCCCATGTTGCTACCTGGAGGCCCATGTTGCTACCTGGAGGCCCATGTTGCTACCTGGAGGCCCATGTTGCTACCTGGAGGCCCATGTTGCTACCTGGAGGCCCATGTTGCTACCTGGAAGCCCATGTTGCTACCTGGAAGCCCATGTTGCTACCTGGAAGCCCATGTTGCTACCTGGAAGCCCATGTTGCTGTCAGTTGATCCGTATGAAGAGCGGAAGGAAATATTAGCAAATGCACATTTTTCAGGAGCTTGGGTGTGTCAGACAACAAGATGCGATATTTGATACATTTGGCAGCCCCCTTAATGCAGCAGAACATATTAGTATGATATCTGAGCTATGTTTCTGGCAAGCACATGTGTCTTTGGTATTAGCACAAGGACATCTAAGCCTGGTGACAGATCGTACTCTAGTCGAGATTTAACATTTGACAGTGGAACCGGTGGCAGTTCATGATTACTTGGGATCACACAGTCCGCTAATGTGCTCTGCTGCAAATCTCTGGGAACTCTTGCCTGGCAGCTTTTATTTAGCTGCTTATATCAAGAATTTGGTTGATATTATGCCAGCATATGTAACGGTCTCTGGTCATATCCACAACCACTTTACACAAGATAAGTACGGTATGTCAGCAAGAACAAGCCGTCGGATAAAGTTGAGCATATAGGAGCTTTATAATCCGCATAAGTAACTATATTGATGTACATTTTGACTTAAATACAGGATAAGGATTTGGAAACGGTTTTGCAAATGAAAATCCATTTCATATAGCCAAATAAAGTTGTTTCTGGAACAAGTGAATAAATTCCTGTAAGCTCAGGTGAAAAATGTCTACAACGTTACTCCTGTTATAATGCCAGGTTTTTGTCATATACAAAAATTGTTGAAATATGCTTTTGGATTTATGACAGCATTCAGTCTTTTTGATTAGGAGTCCATCAGCTTGGCACATCCAGATTTGGCAATCCTTGCCCACTCTTCCTTGCATTAACACTACAAATCTGTCAGATTGTGAGAGCATCTATGTACATCGCCCTCTTTTAGGTCAACTAACAGATTTTCAATTGGCTTCAGGTCTGAGCTCAGGCCAGCCATTCCAAAACTATTATATTCTTCTGTTAGTCATTTATTTTGTTGATTTGAAGGTATGGTTGAGGTCATTGTTGAAAGGTGAAATTTCTTTTACTTTTCAGCAGAGGTCTGAAGGTTTTGTTGCCAAAATGACTGATCTTTGGAACTGTTATAAATCCCTCCACTCTAACTAAAACTCCAGTTCCAGTTGTTGAAATATAAGCCCAAAGCATAATTCTGCCTCTACAATGCTTCACTGTGGGTATTGTGTTCTTTTGGTGATGCAGTGTTGGCTTTGCTACACCCTCCCTCCTCCAGGGATTCTTCCTGAATCTTGAAGGCTGGGGAAGTCTAGGATCTCTGACCACTACTATCAGAGCCAGCATTCAGCTAAAAAAGTTTTAGTGGGGTCCAGATTTTGTTCTACTTGGCAGCCAGGTGTAGTGCCAAATGCTGTCAACCTTCATCTCTCCCGGCAGATACAATAAGTGATAACTCTTGCCAGTCACAAGAAGCTTCACATTAGCGGTCACATAATTCAGCGTTATGTGTTAATCTAAATACAGATAATAATACATAACGTCCTCATATTTCTCGGGCCATTGTAAGGAGGCTGTGAAATATGAGGAGGCAAGCCTTGGACTTATTGCCTGCTGAGGAAAGGGTGGCCTTCTGTGATCACTAATGGACGGGGATGAGCTAAGGTGAGCGAAGGTAAACGACTGACTACTGGGGACATGAGGAGAGGTCCTCAGTGACGAATGGGGTAGTGGTGGGTAGGTAGCGTGCTCATCTCAAGTTTTACTGCTACCATTAAAGAGAGCTCTCTCTTCAAAAACAAGGTAGATATAAGGCCAGATTTTACATTTTTATGGTCATTTTTATATGATTTATTTTGTTTTAAAAGGCATAATGTTATTTTATCGGTCATTACTGTACATGAATTATCACTCCCAGTGAGGTTCACGATCATCAGTATGGCATATCGTGGCTGGCTCCTAGATCTCCTGTTATTTGTCCGGACCGGACATATACCCTTTCGTGTTACTTTGAGATTTGTCACATTAGAAGATAATTTACTGCAGTTCCCTTTTCCCTAATTGTGGTTAGTAGGAATATCTCCAATGATTCTATGTAGAAAATGAGACCTTGTTATATATAATGTACATTTTTCCTAGCCTACTACAAAAAACATCATTTTCTTCCTTATTTCCATTGGTTTGTATGATGCCAACATTTTCTGCAACTTGTCAGTTTGTTTTGTTGAGTCACCATTGTGTGAATACAAACCAGACGTAACAATGAAAGAGACTTGTAAGCAGACCAATAGTTGTTCACATAGTGTAGTCTGTCCATTCATGTTGTTGATCTCTGGAATATCCATTGTTTTTGTGCAGTCTTTCCAACAATTCTCGGATTGTGAGCCTTCTGTCGCAGCTGGAGAAGATCAACACCGAGTCATCGGCCCTGGATATAGATAATGCCCGGTTTGTCACTGCAAAAATCCTCCACTTGGCACAGACCCAAGGTATGAACCTTTTCTATGCTATAAACCTCCATAGATGTATATTTTTGAATCATGCTTGTAAAAATGTGCACTTTTGTAATTTATGGTTTATTAGAATTTGCAGCCGTTTGAGATATTAACACTTTTGTTTATAGCTTCTTGCGTAGGTGAACGATCACCACTATCTAAATTGTAAGCACTGCAATGATGCTGATGTAGTAGGCTACAACCATGCACTTTAGCGATCCCGCCAGCTCCAAGATAGCACTTACAAACTCAATAGAATAGAGCCTGTAAGCACTGTGCATGGGAGTCCACCACTGCTAGACAGCAGTGGTGGTCTGTCACCTAGGCAATGAGCTGTATGCAAAAGAAAAAAGTGTTAATATCTCAGGTACGTCTAATAATTTTAATAAACAGTAATTTAAGACATGTTCATCAGCAGCATGGAATTTATACAGCAGTACTGAGCCCTGTAGCTGTGAACTCTGCTCTGGGATAACTACTGCATGATCTGGTTGTTTCTGCCTGTTTTCTCACACTACTCTTCACTTTTCCTCTCCCCTATCCTCTGCCTGCACTTCAATATGTTGTTTCACCTGTCACCTCACTGTTCTGAGAGCCCATCTAGACTGATATGAGCAGTTTCTCATGGTGAATGGTGACTAGTTTAGGAATCAAAACTGATGCAGAAAAGTGGAGCAAAAAGCAAATTTCTCTGATAAGATATTTTACAATGTTTATTACATTTGATTTATGTAAAGTTTGTTGTAACAGGTGCTCGTTACAATTAGTGATTGATGGCATGTCACTAGGATCATGAGAACTTTGTTTTTTCCCACATATACGGTAGTTTTATCTTGCAAGTATTTATAAAGCCATAGAGTATGTAGGTTACATTCTATAAGGGCCCGTCATTTTCCATCGAATCCTATAGGTGACATCTGATAACACCTTATTCGAGCACGCTCGCTCATCGCTAATCTAGCAGTTTGATCTCAGCTACCTCATCCTCCTGTTCTTGGGGAGAGCTGCCACCAGAGGAGTCTACTTTCCAAATACTGTAAGTTTCAGTAGGTGGGGAACTTTTATCAGAAGTATTTTTCACATTATTTGATTATGTAAGACTTTATTGAAGTTGGAGAATGCCTTGAATTCTGTAGAGCAGGTCTGGGCTTTTAAACTTCCCAAGGGACCACATGGTTATTGGGACTGTTTCAGGGGGCCGAACCAATAGGCTGAATTTTTAGTTGTAGTAGTGATGTTACTGCTGGAGCAGAGGAAAGTGACTAACTGCGTATTTGTATTAGTGGAAAACTCTTTTAATGGAGTCATCTAGTGCTGCCCAACCCCGTTTTTAAATGCCCACAGTCTATTGTATAGGTGTTTTCCGGTTATAAGTTTCTGGATTCTCCCCTAGGCTAGTACTGCTGCTCTAGTCTGTTTACTGGCTGTAGCAGTGAGTGTATCACTTCTGCAGCCAACCACGGAGTTCAGCAGCTCATGCTGTCTACATTAGCAAAGCTGCTGAACTCTGCTATTGCCATTTTCTATCACTACTGCAGTCAATTAATGGAGACCGTAATGGTGGCGGAGAGGGGGTACTGAAATCGGCGAGAGTAACATCTGGTTTTATTCTTGGCCATTAAAGGACAGAAACCTATAACCTGAAAAAATAATTCAATAAAAAAAATGATGGTTGCCTCCTGCACCTCCACCATTTAGCCGCTTTGATCCCTATGTCCTTGCTGCTCCTGTGACATAAACAGTGTCTTTGGTTGTGTGGCAGGGATTGTATATCTGCTTCTCCTGCAGTGCGGTAGCTCTTGCAACATAAGTGGGAATCCTCTTATTGTGCTGTTGCAGTGAGGCGGGAAGCAGCCATGCATACTGTAACCAGTGGCGGCAGACAGGTGAGCTCACATAGTGGCGCCTTAGCAGTCAGGCATGCACAACATGCAACCTATCACGTGTACCCGAGCATAACTCTTTCAAGTCAGGTTCACACCGCCATAGAACCCTGGTACTGCCCAACAGCGCTATCAGCACCCATTTATCAGAACAAAAACTATAATTTGTGAAACTGTTTACCTGTCCATGGCCAGACTGGGACAGCCCAAGGGTTGGATGTTTCTCGCGGGCTGCACTTTGTTCACATCCACGGTTGACCATATTGTTGGGTTTTACCCATCCGCTGATAAGTGGCAATGGCCTAGCGTCGGAGCACAGGGGGCAAAACTTAACTCCCACCACTGCTAATTCTTCCTGAAACCGTATAGGAATGCAGCGAGTGCTTGCCCAGTGAGCTAGATAAGTAAAGCAGCCAGCATTAACATCTTGGATGGTTCTGCAGTCTCCTGTGCCTTCCACCACCTCTCTTCTCACTGACAGATCGGGGACAGCTCCCTCAGCAGATGTCAAAGTGTTCTCTGTATAAAAGCAAAACATAAAAAATAATAAAAACACATTTACATCCTTTTTCTAGCCCTATCTAAGGTTAGGACACGGGTTGGGATTAGGGCTAGTGTTATAAAATATTTACATAAACACAAAATTGCAATAAAAAGAAAATATCCACAAAAATATAATTACTGTATGTAGAAAATATAATATGTGACAAATTTCAGCCAGGTCGTGATTACATTTGCACTTGTGAAGCGATTGCCTACAGGCAGGATACATATATAAGTTTGTTTCCTCCCTGTTGCCGCTCTTCCATTAAGGCAGGCAGGATTTATTAACCCTATATAAAATCTGTTTTTTTGGATGTGACCGCTTCTCTTTAAGGTACACGAACTCATCACATTGATGAAAGTTGAATAAACGCCGGTTTGTCTGCTGTACTGCATATTGCTATGATTTAGTGTGCCTTCATTCCCAATTATTTCTTGGTAGCGGCACATCAGTAATTAAACTATTATTAATGACATATCGCTAGCCTGCTATTAGCCTTTAAGCTTTGGCTGGATTACAAAGAATAGTGTTTCCAGTGAGGAATTTCATGATTTGCCTTTAAGCCAAAGAACATAACAACTTGTAATAACTGTCGTAACGTGCTGTAAACATCACATGTAGTGGAAAAATCATGATGGCTAAAAATAATGTAACTTCGGCTGGCCGACCAGCTCCATGCCGGTCTCATGGGGAGTGGCTTGGCATTTGTCAGCATTCATCAGCATGTCAGAGGTGCTGTAAGAGAACTGTACTGTATGCTGCACCTTGCTGGCTCATCGGCTATGACCGCATTTCAGAGAGATATCCGGAAACCACTTGTGGTGGATGGTAAGTATAGGACGCCGCGTGCTTGTGTGGATGTTGTCTTGGGGTCACAAACATTGAGGAATATCGTTAGGCCACGTTCACACCATCAGTATTTGGTCAGTATTTTACCTCAGTATTTGTAAGCCAAAACCAGGAATGGGTGATAAATACAGAAGTGGTGACGTCTTTCTAGTATACTTTTCCTCTCATTGTTCCACTCCTGGTTTTCTCTTACAGAAACTGAGGTAAAATACTGACCAAATACTGATAGTGAGAGCATAGTCTTAAGACATGGGCACACGTTGAGTATTTGGTGAGTATTTTACCTCAGTATCTGTAAGCCAAAATCAGGAGTGGGTGATAAATACAGAAGTGGTGCATATGTTTCTATTATACTTTTCCTCTAATTGTTCCACTCCTGGTTTTCTCTTACAGATACTGAGGTAAAATACTGACCAAATACTGCTAGCGTGAGCATAGTCTTAGGCCACGGGCACACGTTGAGCATTTGGTGAGTTTTTTACCTCAGTATCTGTAAGCCAAAACCAGGAGTGGGTGATAAATGCAGAGGTGGGGACGTGTTTGTTATTATTTTGTTTTGATTGTTCCCCTCATGGTTTTGACTTACACCTACTGACCAAATACTGATCGTGTGACCATAGCCTTATAGGGAACCTGTCATGATGAAAATGATATCTGTTCTGCACGCAGGATATTATAGAATGGCAAGGAGCTAAGATCAGACTGATGTACATGTTTGATGGGAAAGTTTCAGTAAAACTTGACATTTATTAATTGCTCTCCATGGTGTTAGTATGCATAGGAGTCCAGTGGGCGGTCCTATTCAGTGATTGACAGTCTTCTCTGATGACAGTGCATGTAGAGATAGCTGTCAATCATTAGTAGGACTTCTATGCACGCAAGCAGGGATTTCAATGAATGCAATGCAAGGTTATCCTGAAAGGTTTGTTGGAAAACAATCATTCTACTCATTTTTTCTTCTTCTTTGTTTTCAAATATTTTTTATTGATTGATATGAGGAAAGATAAGGTAAGTACGGGTAAGCAAAGGAGAAACAAATTTGGAAATGAGGGGGGAATGAATATGTGGAGAAATAATACAGGAAGCAGTTTACATAAGTTGGATCAATCCGCATATTTTTCTCTTCTTCGCATACCATGCTGTCCATAGATCGGACTGCATGTACCGTGGGACAGGTTTCCTCTAAGTCAGGCATAAGCTGGGTGTATGTAAAATCCATGACATGAAATATTATATCTGTTCCTTTTATAATGTTACCAGCATATATGGCAGCTGTTTCAAATATAACACACAATGTGTCCAAATGTACAATACTAAAGGCCCCCCACACATTTTCGAGTCAGCTGATTCTGTAGATTTTGGCTGACTATTAACCAAGGTGTATGAGCATGCTGAAACCCCTGCAAAGTTAAGGTGGTGCTTCATATCAATTTTGAATAAAGACCGCAGCTATGTGCAGTATGATCTCGTGCATCAGCCATCTGTGTGATTTCACTTTGTGCAGAAATAAGCCGATTCGTTAAGACTGGCATTGTATATGCTTGTTTTCAAAGAGGACCTTTCACCATATTTTTCATGTTGAACTGGACACACAATGTAAAAGTTGCTGCAGAGTGGAATAAAATGTTTCCATTTTTAATTTCACCTTTTGGTTGCAGAGATATTAGCAATCAAAGGGTAAGTTCACACAGGGCGTTTTTGCTGTGTTCTTTCGCTGCGTCTTTTTATGCTAATTTTCAGCTGCTTATTACAGTACCAGCAAAGCCTATGAGATTTCAGAAATCTCATGCACACACACTGGGTTTTTGTGTGATCAGTATTTTGTGCTTTGCAGTGTTTTTTTTTTACATAGGGCATGTCACTTCTTTCAGAGTTTTTTCATGATTTTTTCAGCGTTTTTCACCCATTGACTTGAATGGGTGGTGAAAAAAACGCTGCAAATACGCTAGGTTAACTTTTCTTGCAGCGTATTTGCTGCAGAAAAGTCAAGGAGAACCGGATGCGACTTCATACTCGGCTCTGCTACCTCTAGATGACAGGCTGCACGATACGTTCATGCAGCCTGTCATCCAGCAGCGACATTAGTGCTTGACACGGTCATATACATGACAGCGCAGCAAACACCTCTTCTGATCGGCGGGGAGAGCTGTCTTCTGACAGCGGGGAGCGCTCCGCTGTGATCGGAGGTGTAAACTCACCTCCGATCACTGGTGTCAGGTGATGGCACTATTGATCCCATCATCTGACACCTACAGCCGCTAATTACAGTGAGAGCAGGAGCAGCAGATGGGAGTTTTCATCTGCCGCTCCTGCGCTATAAATAAAAACTGGCGTGGGGTCCCCCCATTTTTGACAACCAGCCTTGCTAAAGCAGACAGCTGGTGGCTGGTATTCTGAGGCTGGTAAGGGGCCATTAATATAGGCCCCCCCCCCATCCCAGCCAAAAAATAGCAGCCCGCAGCTGCCCAGAAAAGGTGTATCTATTAGATGCGCTAATTCTGGCGCTTTGCCCGACTCTTCCCACTTGCCCTGTAGCAGTGGCAAGCAGGGTAGTAAGGGGTTAATGTCACCTTGCTATTGTAAGTTGACATTAAGCTGGTTTAGTAATGGAGAGGCGTCAATAAGACACCTATCCATTTCTAATCCTATAGAAATTAAAGGGTTAAATAAACACACACACACACACACACATATGCAGACAACGTATTTTAATGAAATAAAATACACAGTTTTGACCATATTTTTATTGTTCTGTCATTCCAAAGCGAAGCCCTCGATCTTCTGTAATAAAAATAAAATAAAAAAGCAAAAGTATACTCCCTGATTCGTTGTAGTCCAATATAACGAGTGTCCCACGCAGTATCTGGGGGAGATAAAGCTGACAACCAGGAGCGCTGCTAATGCGTCCGCTTCCGGCTGTAAGCGACTGGGGAATGAATAAGATGGAGCAGGCGCAGGCTCAGTAACTAGCGGTGACGTCACCGAGCCTGCGCCCACTCACAGCCTTGACCTGAAGTAACCTCTGGACTGTGGGAAAATGCCAGGGAAGAGGTTACTGCAGGTAATGTATCTGTTCTATCAATCTACAGTGCCGGCAAAAAAAATCTTTACAAGTTCAATGAAATCACAAAATCTTAATATTCAAGTGGATTCAAGTGTTTTATTGTGGATATTTTATTACAATTATTATTTTGTCATGTCACCCTTACATTTTACCACCATCTGCAGTCATTTAGGCATGGATTCAGCACCCCACACCATCACACTGTCAGGGTGTTTAACAGTCTTAACTGTATATTTTGGGTTATACCGTGACACAGTACTCGGACGACGCACAACCTTTGAGCCTCCCCTGACCAGCCTGAAAGTGCTCTCATCACTAAACATCACTTTCTTCCACTCTCCAGATGTCCAATCTTGATATTTCTTACAAAAGGCAAGCCTTTTCTTCTTCATTGCTGCTGTGAGCAGGGGCTTCTTTGCGGCACGGTAACTTGGTAGACCCAGGTCCTTCTGCAGGCGGTGACGAATTGTCCTAGTTGCGATGTTCTGGAGGAGCGTAGGGTACTTGTTTTTTAGTTCAATGGCAGTTCTAGAAGGATGTGACATCACTTCACGCTTCAGAAGCTTATCAGTACTTGGTGAAGTCTTCTTAGGTGCGCCAGAGCCTGACTTCCTCTGCGGTACCATCCCAGGAGGCAATTATGCCGCCGACCACTTCAGTTGATAAATTGCTTCTCTTGACACTCCCAGATCTCTAGCTACAGCAATCACAGAATCCCCCTTCTCGAGCAGAGTCAAGGCACGGGATTTCTCTTCCATTTTAAGCTTCTTTCGACCCATTGTGATAGATAATAAAAAACTTAGGGAGGTAATAAAAGACTGCCTAATAGCAAAACTGGCTGAGCTGCACATAACAACCAATCAGAGTGCAGCTTTCGCTTTACCAGAGAAGTTAAAACTGAGCGTTGATTGGTTGATATTTGCAACAAAGCCAGCTTTAATATTAGACAGTTTTTTATTATCTCCCCCATTGTGTACACTTTTAAAAAGTGAAATTACCCGAGGTGATTCTCAAGATGAGAAGCATGTACCCTTTATGTGCCAGAGTCCTTGTTCAACTACACTTGTGCTGTGTTCTCAGAGGCGTAATGTATAGCTCTGGACATTGTAATGATTCGTTTTATTGTTTTTCCTGTTTAAAATTTCAATAAATATATTTACTGAAAAAAATAAAAAGTGAAATTATGATGTGGATTTTACATGTAAAGTTTTTTTTTTGCTGCGGAAGTGTAAAGATTTTTTTTTGCCGGCACTGTATCTATTCTATCAATCTATCAATTCATTCTATCTACAGGAAATTTTTTTTTTCCTCTGTGTCCATTCAACTTTATTGGCATGCACAAAGAGAAAAAAAAACGCATGAAAAAAAAAGCACCAAAAACGCTCCTAAACCTGCGGTTTTGGTGCAGCTTTTTTCCTGCCAAGATGATCAGGTTTTGCTGCAGAAAAAAAAAAAACACAGCAAAAACGCCCTGTGTGAGCTTGCCCAAAGTGTTTGACACGTATTGTGTTATCAAAGTATTTTCACTGGGGGCGTGTAGTTCTTCACCCTCTATGATGCTGACCAATCATATGCAGGCAGCAACACTCAGATTTCCTACTGTGTGCGCCGAACTTCATGTAGCACAAAGTGTTGCAACTTTTCAAAGTGTTTTACTCCAGAAATTTGGCATAAACCCTTAGAATTGGTCCCTAGGTGAGCAAAATTAAAAATTGTGGGGGACATTTATCATTGTTTTTTGCCAAAATCTTTTTTGCACATTGTATACGGTAATTTAATTGTCAAATGCCTAAAAATCAATTTTTTCCTGCCATTTATTACACAATTTATATAAAAAAAAAAAAAGAGAATAGAGGTTGTTAAATTTTTGGTTAATGATGGCATTTCTATATAAGTCACAACAAAAGTTAAATATTAAAGACAAAGTAATGCTTTCTTCAAAAAAGGCATGGAATGAAACAAGTACATTTACGTTGATCTCGTTTTTATCATCCATGAAAATTTTTTCCAATTTCTGCAAAATTATACAATAAAGTGTGGCATTTAACTCATTGGTCTTCAGACGTTTCTAGCACGAAGGGTACTGTTAAGCTTTAAACTTGCTCCAAACTTGACATTTAGGCGTCATATTTGTTTAAATGTCGTAGAGTCGCAGTGAGTACGCTAAAGATTTGTCACAAATGACTCCATTGTTTTGTATACAGCAGCTGTGATGTGTGCATTATGAAGAGCTGCAGCAACCATCTCTGTCCTTCGGCCATGTGCAGAAACTCAGCAATTCATTAACACTGGTGTAGCGCACGCCAATCCTAATGAAGTGCTCGTTGGAGTACCTTGACTTGATTCATTAAGCGTCATGCGCGACTTAATGAATCCGGCGTGTCTAATATCTAGCGTACGCCATCGCCAGGATTGTACACCAGCTGGAGGCTGATGAGCAACATTGAATTCTTTTGGGGTCTGGAGGTAGTTCCTTGTGTGGTAATGATCCATGCCTGGTAATTTTGCGGTTTACGTTTGCATTTGAATAATTTGGAAGGCTTGTGCTTGTGATATGTTACCTATAAACATAAGTCCCATTTCTTTCTTTTTTCTTTCTTTTTTCTTTCTTTTTTCTTTATTTTATAGAAAAAACTAGAAAGGAAATGACTGCCAAAGGGTCCACTGGTGTGGAAGTCATACTCTGTACACTTGAGGTGAGGCATATTGTGTTTGTGTAGTGATCTGCATCGTATTCATCATTGTACAAGTGGTTTTCCTGTAAGTTATATAGACTTCTAAATTACAGTACACCTTCAGTTACTTATAGGGTATTCCCATCTCCTAGATCCTATCTCAATATGTAGTAGCTGTAATAATATTAGCAAATACCTCTAATTAGAAATGTTGTATAGTTCTTCTGATTCGCGATGTCGTTTGCCCCATGTGAAGGGCATTGCATTAGCTTAGCTGTTAGTGGTCGTAACCATGGATACCAAAGCTACTGCAATGCCCTGCACATGGGGTAAGCGACATAGCGAATCAGAAGAACTATACTACATTTCTAATTGGAGGTATTTGTTAATATTGTTACCATTAAAGCTTCTGTGCATGAGAGTTCTTAAGAATGCTCATTCCTCCATCGTCTCATTGGGGGACACAGGACTGTGGGTGTATGCTATTGCCGCCAGGAGGCTGACACTAAGTAGACAAAAAAAAAGTTAGCTCCTCCTCCATAGTATACACCTTGACACTGGCCCTGACAGCTCCAGTTTATGCTTAGTGTCCGTAGGAGGCACATCTCTGGGTTTTCCCAGATTCATTCTACCTTGAGGATAAGACAGGGGCGAGCACGTGTGAGTGTCGCCTCCACGTATCCTTTCCCGCGACGTGGGATTGCCGGACTTAAAACCTGACCACCCTGAGGTAACGAAACCCTAAGTTGTACAGGCATTCATGCATTGTCCGTGCAGCCTCCACTTCAATCACCAAGGCATTGGACTGCGGTGCTTATAGGAGGCAGACGGTCCCTCTCCTCACCTTCTGAAGGGTGAAGGAGTTAGGGTGCCTGCACCGTCTTTTCCCATATGTGTGTGTGTGTGTGTATATATATATATATATATATATATATATATATATATATATATATATATATATATATTTATTTATTTATTTATATGTGGATTTACGTGTATGCCTCTTTTCTAACCTTGTGTGTTGTCAGAGGCTGCGGGGGGAGGGGGGGGGCTCCTGCTTCATCGCACGGTCTCAGGTGGTAAAACGCCATGCTGCACTGCCGGTTCCAGGTTGTCTCTCCATAGCTAAAGCACGGGCGGAAGTCCCGCCCCTAGCAACTTTCTTCCGGCGGCCCGCTGCATCATGGTCGCTGTAGTTTCCTGCAGGATCATGGGCGGAAGTTCCGCCCCTAGCAACTTTCTTCCGGCGGCCCGCTGCATCATGGTCGCTGTAGTTTCCTGCAGGGTTGTGAGTGGAAGTTCCGCCCCCTTCAGCGGCGCGTACTTCCGGTTTCGCGCTCCCAGCGTTTCTAGGAGAGCGCAGGTATGGGGAAAATCAAGTCCCCTGCTTTGGCCTTTTGCACGATCCTTATGGCGGCTCCTCCCCCTTTCATGATCTTCATAAGGGAGGTTTTCTCTGCTCAGAGATCGGTTTAGTGTGGTGCTCAGAACCGACGGGTACACAGGACTGGGGTAAGTGCTACTTCCCTCAGCCTGACAGCAGTTTTTTGTTCTAGCTCATAAGGCGTTTCATAGCAGCAACAGGGTACAAAATAGAGTTTCTCTCTCTCCCTCCAAGCCGGTTTTTTCCGTCCAGTCTTCCCAGTTCAAGATCCCATCTAAGGGCTTTATTCAAAGCAGTCGAGTCTCTTCAGTCCAACGGGGTCATTGTTCCCGTTCCAGGGGTAGAAAGGTTCCAAGGATTCTATTCCAATCTGTTTACGGTCCCCAAAAAAGACGGGACTGTAAGACCCATTCTGGACCTAAAGTGTTTGAACAAGTTAGTCAGCACTCGTCACTTCCATATGGAGTCGCTCCGCTCAGTTATTGCGGCTATGGAAAAGGGAGAATTCCTAGCTTCCATAGATATCCAAGATGCCTATCTGCATGTCCCCATATTTCTTCCGCATCAAAGGTTTCTACGGTTTTCCATAGGCGAACGTCACTTCCAATTCACAGCATTACCTTTCGGTCTCGCCTCTGCTCCCAGGGTGTTCACAAAGGTGATGTCAACAGTTGTGTCCATCTTGCACTCCCGGGGCATAGTCATTTTGCCATACTTGGACGATCTCTTGGTCAAGGGGCCAACTTTTCAAGCATGCAAAGAAAACGTCAGCATCACTTTGGACACTCTGTCCCGACTAGGGTGGCTGGTCAATCTAAAAAAGTCATCTCTAGTCCCATCTCGAAAGATTTCTTTTTTAGGAATGATCTTCGATACTTCTCGGGGTCTGACTATCCTACCCCAGAACAAGGTACTCTGCCTTGGGCAGGAAGTGAAAATACTGCAGCAGCCGAGTTTTCACTCAATCCGGTTTTGCATGAGGGTCTTGGGTAGAATGGTGGCGGCCATGGAAGCAGTACCATTCGCCCAATTTCATCTTCGCCCTCTCCAGCAGGCAATTTTGTCAGCCTGGAACAGGAGTCATGCTTCTCTCAACCTCCGGTGCCGTCTGTCTCCCCGGGTCAGGCAATCTCTCATATGGTGGATGAGGAGCTCCTCTCTGCGGCAGGGGAAAGCCTTTTCTCCAGTCCTTTGGCTGGTAGTTTCTACAGACGCCAGTCTTCTCGGTTGGGGAGCAGTGTTTCACCAACACACAGCACAAGGTTTTTGGTCTCCAGGGGAGTCAACTCTTCCAATCAATCTGTTGGAGATGAGGGCAATTTGGCTGGCTCTGCAGCACTTTCACCATCTTCTGGCGGGTCACCCGGTCCGGATCCAATCGGACAATGCCACGGCTGTGGCTTACGTAAATCATCAAGGGGGCACCCGCAGCAGGTCAGCCATGTGCGAGGTAGGGCAAATCCTCCGCTGGGCCGAGAACAACCACTCCGTGATCTCGGCAGTTTACATCCCGGGCAAGGAGAACTGGGCAGCGGACTTTCTGAGCCGTCAGGGTCTTGCGTCCGGGGAATGGTCTCTTCACCCCGACGTTTTTCGGCAGATTTGCCAACGCTGGGGTATCCCGGATGTGGATCTAATGGCATCCGGGTGGAATGCCAAGGTCCCCAGGTTCGTAGCTCGTTATCGGGATCCAAGAGCTCTCGTCGTAGACGCACTGGTCCTTCCTTGGAACCAGTTTCGTCTTCCATATCTGTTTCCTCCTCTGGCGCTCCTCCCAAGGGTAGTCAGGAAGATCAAGATAGAGGGAGTTCCGGCAATTCTAGTCGCCCCAGATTGGCCTCGGAGGTCATGGTACGCGGACCTCGTTCAGCTGATTGCCGGGGTTCCTTGGCAGCTTCCAATGCGGCCAGATCTTCTGTCGCAGGGGCCGATATTCCACCAGAACTTAGGGGCCCTGCGTTTGACGGCTTGGCCGTTGAATCTTGGATTCTGGCCCAGGCCGGTTTTTCTCAAAAGGTAGCTTCTACTATGATTAATGCTCGAAAGACGGTTTCTGCGCGCATTTACCACCACACCTGGAAAGTTTTTCTCTCGTGGTGCAGGAAGAAAGGTCTTCCTCCTTTACGGTTCTCCGTTCCTAATATTTTAGCTTTTCTCCAAGCTGGTTTAGACTCAGGTCTCGCTCCAAGTACCCTTAGGAGGCAAATATCAGCCTTATCGGTTCTTTTCCAGCGCAGGATTGCTACCATTTCACAGGTCAAGACTTTTTTGCAGGGAGTCTCTCACATGGTCCCCCCTTACAGAGCCCCGCTAGAAGCTTGGGACCTTAATCTGGTCATGAGCGCTCTTCAGGAAGCCCCATTTGAGCCCCTCCAAGAAGTTTCATTAACGTATCTTTCTTGGAAGGTTTTGTTTTTGGTAGCCATAACCTCCATTAGGCGGGTGTCGGAATTGGCGGCCTTGTCCTGCCAGTCGCCGTTTCTGCAATTTCATCAGGATAAGGTAGTATTAAGACCAGTTCCCTCTTTTCTGCCAAAGGTAGTTTCCTCGTTTCACATCAATGAGGACATAGTCTTGCCTTCTTTTTGTCCTGCACCTTCACACCGTGTGGAAAAAGCTCTCCATACTCTGGACCTGGTGAGAACGCTGAGAAGATATGTTTCTCGGACCGCTTCTTTTCGACAGACGGATGTCCTGTTCGTTCTTCCTGTGGGTCACAGGAAGGGATTCGCAGCCTCTAGGTCGACCTTAGCCAGATGGATACGAGCCACCATTCAGGAGGCCTACCGCACCAAGGGTGCAGCCATCCCGGCTGGGATCAGGGCACACTCTACTCGAGCGGTAGGGGCTTCCTGGGCGCTTCGGCACCAAGCTTCAGCAGAACAGGTTTGCAGAGCGGCAACTTGGTTCAGCCTGCACACTTTCTCTAAGCATTATAATATCCACACTCAGGCCTCTGCTGATGCAAGTTTGGGAAGAAAAATTCTTTAGGCTGCGGTATCGCACCTATAGGCGGTAAGTGCCTAAGGGTTTGTTCCAGTAAGTCTTTTTTCCCACCCTGGGACTGCTTTGGGACATCCCACAGTCCTGTGTCCCCCAATGAGACGATGGAGAAACAGGGATTTTTGTGTTACTCACCGTAAAATCCTTTTCTCCGAGTCATTCATTGGGGGACACAGCTCCCTCCCTATTTCTTCTTGTTATTTTTCTACAGAGTTGTTCAGACTGTAGTATTATTCTAGACATGTTGTCTTTGCTCTAATGCTGTTTTGTTTTCTCTATCTCCTACTGCTTGTGCACCAAACTGGAGCTGTCAGGGCCAGTGTCAAGGTGTATACTATGGAGGAGGAGCTAACTTTTTTTTTGTCTACTTAGTGTCAGCCTCCTGGTGGCAATAGCATACACCCACAGTCCTGTGTCCCCCAATGAATGACTCGGAGAAAAGGATTTTACGGTGAGTAACACAAAAATCCCTGTTTCACAATAGATCAACATTCTCACTGGTGCATTGTCCTGTGTAAACAGGACTTGGGCTGCCATCGTTCTCCGCAGTACATGTGCACTGACCCATCGATTACAGATCGTTCAGCTCAGCTCATATCGTTTACTTCAGTCTTACTGTGCAAACAGGATATTAAACGATTGATGATCAGTAAACGTTTTATGACTGGAAGTGGTTTATTGCCACCAGTCCGTGTAATCAGACTCTTACCATTTTCAATTTTTTTTTAAGGAATGGTTAAACTTGCAAAGTATCAGTCCCCTCTTGGTCACTTATTTTGAGCCATACTACTGCGATTTGCCACTGCCAGGACTCGCATTTCTTCTTGAATCAATGAGAACCAGCAGCAGGGAACAGTAAGGCTATGTGCACATGTTCTGGATTTTTTGCATTTTTTTTGCGTTTCTTTGGTGGTTTTCCGCTGCAAAAACGCTTCGAAAACGCTTACAGTAAGCATGCCATCAATTTTAATGTATTCCGCAATTTTTGTGCCCATGTTTCATGGAAAAAAAACGCATCTTGGAAAAACCGCAGCATGTTCGTTAATTTTGCGAATTTTTCACGGATTTGCCATTATGTTATTGCATTGGGAACCTCTGGAAAAAATCCACGAAAAATCCACAAAAAAAGCGTGAAAAAAAACGCAAGCGGATTTCCTGCAAAAGTAGTCCGGATTTGCTCAGGAAAATTCTGCAAACTTTACTGAACGTGTGCACATAGCCTAAAGAATGCAATTATTAGGGCCTGTTTAGACATGCTGACTGCGACCATGAGACTGCCAATCTGCTCTACACAAGCTGATGCTGGTCGCTAACGCCCTGTTTAGACAGGTTGGCCAGAAATCTGTGTACTGAGCAATTGTAGATCTGATCATTCTGTGAGCATGGAGTTTCATTGTTATTGGTAACGCATCCCTTGGGTGATGTGCTGCCGATATCAAATTTAATGGCGGCGTTTAATTATTGCTCCTTCTCCAGGTGATTGGTGACATTTATTGGGTTTATATAATTTTTGCCCACCACTTGTTACTGTTTGATATCATATCTTAACTGAAAAAAATTACCTGAAGTATACCGTAAGTTGGTATGCATGCAGAGTAAGAGCATGTTCACACTGGCCACTAAGCAGACATGGACATATACCCTGCTGTAAGTAAATAAGTAGAAACAAGAGTACATATATACACAATTGCTTTTACTTACTTACAACTGGGTATATGTTCATTTGGTATCCGTCTTGCGTTGCTTTGTCTGTTTAATATCATTGGATAAAAAACCCCAGAATATTAAAAATAATATTAAAAGTAGCTAAATGAGCTTCTTCTATTTTCTGTTATGTTTGTTTTGTGATTTTCTTGTAGAATTCTTTTTTTCCTTGTCATTTAAATCCTTGAGTTTAATATACGGTATTATCTGTTTCTCCAGAACACCCGGGACCATCAAACGATATTAAATATTGTAAATATTCTTAATGAGCTGATGTCAGCTGGTAAGTTTCAAGATACAGATGTAAGATATACCTTGTGTTTGAAGCTCAGCTGTAAATTGGATGAGAGATGCAGTTTTATTTTGACTACCAATACATCTCTGTTATAAAACTGATTCTTTAGCTTATCTAACCACTCTGAAACGTCTTGAAAATGCAGTTGTAGGAACGTTAATTCTAGATTATGGTTCTGTATGTTATTTCCGGCGGCCGTCTTACAGTTGATTGAGATCTTACAACTTTTTCTGAATGCATTGGCCTTGATCGCAAAACAGACAGCCTTTATAGAGATCTTGATATATCTAATAGAGATGAGCGAACGTGCCCCGATAAGGTATTATATGAGCATGCTCTGGTGCTAACCGACTGTCTTCGGCGTGCTCGAAAAATATGTTTGAGTGCCTGCAACTGAATGTCTCGTGGCTGTTTGATAGCCGCAACACATGCAGGGATTGCCTAACAAACATATGTGCTGTGGCTGTTTAACAGCCACAAAACATGCAACCGCTTGTACGTCAACATATTTTCCGAGCACGCTGAAGTGACTTGGCTACCACACGAGCATGCCCAGATAACACTTTATCAGAACACATTCGTTCATCACTAATATCTGTATCTCCATCTATTTTAATTGTTATCTGAGCAGCTAGTGGATAGAAACTGACGGCTATATATTCTCCCATAAACAGTACACAGAGAAATGAGGGATTCCTGCTATCCAGTCTCTATATAGCACATGTTCCGAAGCAGCAGCATATAGAATATTATACAGTAGTACTGAGCAGTGTCTCTGTGAATCAAGCTCTGTGGTGGAATAAAACAATTAACTAGAAGGCTGCAGCATTCCTTCTCACCCTTCATGTTTCCCCTTTCCCATCTCAATCGATTCCAACAGGCAGGTGTTATCTAACACGTCAGTGAGCTGGTAGTCCATTTTGTTTAGACTAATCTGGATTTTTTTTCAGCAAATTACTAATTTATGAAGAGGGGAAGAGTCCTTTTTCTCTATTATATATTACACATTTTCTTATTTACTTTACTTACTATTGATCTTTGATACATTTTTGTTTTTAACAAAAGTGACTATTAGATATAGATTATAAATATATAATTAATGCGTGTAAGTACAAGAGCTATAGTACTCATAGACGTTAAGTCCTGTCCATTGTTCCTTCCTATGTTTGTTTGGTAGCCTTTAGGAATTCAAGTAGGTTTGCTCAATTCAGGAGGGAGATTCAATACTCATCAAATAATTTCAATACAAATCGAATCTGCCGATGAGGGGGTTGACAACCCCCCCCCCCCAAAAAAAAAAAAAACAAAAACAAAATCTGTACTCGGCCCTTAGAATCAGATCGCCGAGATTTTACTAGATTTGTGCAAATTGAAGCCCCCAAAACGCCGATTTGATATAATCTGAATTTTGGCGGAAATTCATGGCAAATTTGAGCCATTTGGAATCGATTCAATCATCTCTGGTGGCCTACATACATTTTTTGTCCCTCGCTGGTTATTTTTCACACTCAGATTGTCCATTAATGGCTCATTCATGTTCAGGATAATGGCGGTAGATTATTAGGAATTTAAAATCCAGTGCATGTGCGCTCTTTTATGGAAATTGCAATATTCCATTAAGATTACCATTCTATTGAAATGAAAATATCGAGTTGTATGGCAAAATGCATATTTATACCTGGGACTTTCAGGACTAAGCCACACTTATATTGAAAAAAACCCACTAATATTTACTAACTAGATGGTGGCCCAATTCTAACGCATCGGGTATTCTAGAATATGCATGTCCACGTAGTATATTGCACAGCCCACGTAGGATACAGCACAGAGCCACGTAGTATATTGCCCAGCCACGTAGTGTATTGCCCAGCCACGTAGTATATTGCCCAGCCACGTAGTATATTGCCGAGCCACGTAGTATATTGCCCAGTCACGTAGTATATTGCCCAACCACGTAGTATATTGCGTAGTATACTGCCCAGTCACGTAGTATATTGCCCAACTACGTAGTATATTGCCCAGTCACGTAGTATATTGCTCAGCCACGTAGTATATTGCCCAGTCACGTAGTATATTGCCCAGTCACGTAGTATATTGCCCAGTCACGTAGTATATTGCCCAGTCACGTAGTATATTGCCCAGTCACATAGTATATTGCCCAGCCACATAGTATATTGCCCAGTCACGTAGTATACAGCACAGAGCCACGTAGTATACTGCCCAGTCACGTAGTATACTGCCCAGTCACGTAGTATATTGGCCAGTCACGTAGTATATTGCCCAGCCACATAGTATATTGCCCAGTCACGTAGTATACAGCACAGAGCCACGTAGTATACTGCCCAGTCACGTAGTATACTGCCCAGTCACGTAGTATATTGGCCAGTCACGTAGTATATTGGCCAGTCACGTAGTATGCACCATATCCCTGTTAAAAAAAAAAAGAATTAAAATAAAAAATAGTTACATACTCACCTTCCAGAGCCCCCGGATCGAAGCGGACAGTTACTGATGCTCCTCGTGCGCTCCAGTCTGATGAGTGCATTGCGGTCTCGCCAGATGATAACGTAGCGGTCTCGCGAGACCGCACGTCGTCATCTCGCGAGACCGCAATGCATGGAGCGGTCAGCGGGGCGTCGCGAGGAGCATCGTTAACCGTCCGCTTCGATCCGGGGGCCAACGGAGGGTGAGTATGTAACTACTTTTTTTTTTTATTATTATTTTTAATAACGTTGATCTTTTTACTATTCATGCTGCATAGCCATGACAGGCAGCTGGCGAGACCAATCAGCGACTTGGATTCCATGACAGACAGAGGCCACGACCAATGAATATCCATGACACAGACAGACAGACGAAAGTGACCCTTAGACAATTATATAGTAGATGTGTTATATAAAATAAACTATTGCTATTCTGACTTCCAAAACCTAATTGTATTGATTTCTAATACTATGACGCATTGTGCTGATGAGACTATATGGGCTGTATGTGTAAGCAGAGGTGTTAAGGCAGCATCATCTTAAATTATTATTTTCAAAATCCTAATGTGGTCTCCATGTCCTCTACATACTGAATTAAGCATGTGCCAACGCAGCTTAATTTTAAATCTGCACTTAATTGCAGCTATCAAGCACTGATGATGATGACCTTTCCCTCCCTGGGCTCTCTTTACCCTTTGTTGCCACTGGATCCGTGGCAACCAAGTAGTTTTAATGCTGTTGATCTCGCATGTTCAAATCACCTAAAGACCCTGTGTAATATAAAACCACTGACAGCCAGCTTGTAGCACATTTCTGCTAGACTATGCTGAAAAGCCCACTGATTCCAGCAGCATTTGCACCTTATGACCCTGTGTAATTCATGAACAAAATCCACCTATGACCTATTAAAACACATCCAGACCCTCCCAAGCCATCCTCACTGCCCTAACAGCCGTATTTTAGCACAGCTCAGTTATTGTGTTCATTCAGAGAAGATTACAATTATGCTCTGAAGATCCCCTTGAACATCAATAAAATGTGGAATTTGGAAATAATGAATATTGGTTGAATAGTGGGTCGCAGTCACCACATGCAAAACTATCAATAGGGTAATTGCCCTTGTTCAATCTATCTCTACCAGGAGAGCAGAGGGAGGGACCTGCAGCACCTAAAAGAAGCAGTGCTGGGAAATGTAGTTTTAGTAGATCAAATAGGACCGCCCATTCAACTATGTGAAGGGCAAGATGCTAAGGTACAAGAAAATCTTTATAATGTGCTTGGACTATATATTAACCAAATGAATGACATAAAACAAAACCCAAAAACCTATTGCGGATTTGCTTCTTTTTTTTTGTATTTCATACCACTTGGATTTTTTCTCAGTTTTTCAGTACATTATATGGTAAAATGAACTATAACTCGTCTAGAAAAAACCCAAAACAATCCATCATATGGTAGTGGAAAAATAAAAGAGGTTTCAATGCAATGTGTTTTTTTCTTTTAGGTGGGGGAAGAAGAATAAATGTTCTGGTTTCTAAAGGAGGGACACAGATCTTGCTACAATTGTTGCTCAGTGCTAGTAAGGACTCTTCTCCAAATGAAGAGTTAATGGTACTTCTTCACAGCTTGCTGGCAAAGATAGGACCAAAAGGTCAGTCTGAAGGTCATAAAATAATGACTGGCTCCAGGATGGATTATTATTCTTGTATCAAGTTCATTTCTTGTCAGTTTTTATATGATTAAAAATTCTAATAAAACACAGCTGATTGGTTATTTTATGCCATTATAGGGATGATATTACCGTATTGATAATGCTAGAATTACGTTATGTAACATTGTAATATTCTTACCTTTGCGGTTTGTGTAAATCCTTCCTATCCTTGTTATATTCAGGAAAGTAAAGCAGGTACAGACTTTAAGAGGTCATTTCACAGGATATTTTAGTAAAACTGAGTAAGGCTGGTTTCACATTTGCGTTTTTTGCGCAAAAAAACGCATGCGTTTTTTTCCCTTATACTTAACATTAAAAACGCATGCGTTTTTTTGCATGCGTTTTGCCCCTTTTTGCAGCCGCATGCGTCTTTTCTATGCATGCGTTTTTTCTATGCATGCGTTGTGTTGCAGAAATGCAACATGTAGTAATTTTTAGCGGCGTTTTTTTGCCACAAAAAAACGCTTGCGTTTTTTTATTGCGGCAAAAAAGCCAACTGCTGTCTATGTAAACGCATGCGTTTTTAACCACATGCGTTTGGTTGCGTTAAAAACGCATGCATTTTTATAGAAAAAAAACAGAAAACACACCGATATGCCACCCCCCACCATAAAGGTGATAAAGGGATCCTAACCCTAACCCTAAAGGGATCCTAACCATAAAGGGATCCTAACCCTACCCCTAACCCTAACCCTAGGGATCCTAACCCTACCCCTAACCCTACCCCTAACCCTAAGGGTTAGGGTTAGGATCCCTTTAGGGTTAGGGGTAGGGTTAGGGTTAGGATCCCTAGGGTTAGGGTTAGTGGTAGGGTTAGGATCCCTTTAGGGTTAGGGTTAGGATCCCTACCCCTAACCCTAGCTATTTCTGTTTATAGTGGGTTTTTTACTTGATTTTGATGATTGGCAGCTGTCACACACTTATCATCATGCAAAAACGCATGTGTCTAAAAAACGCAGCGTTTGCACGCGTTTGCATGCGTTTTTTCACCATGCGTTTTTTTTTTAAACGCATGCGTTTTAAAACGCAAGTGTGAAACAAGCCTAAGTCATCTAATTTTTTTTCTGCTCCACTGGTTGTGGAACACCCACGATGTTCAGTGGCCCCACCCAGTTGGATGAAGAGGAGATTTCCACCTTTATCATCAGGGTGCATAACTTGGGAAGGAAGGGGCACAGAATCGGTGATCACCTGTCGATGGTGCTTCCATCACGGCTCGGTCAAGCGATTGTACACACAGTAAGTTATATTCACCAGGGATTTGCCTGGTGAATATAACCTATTTTATCATATTCCCTATAATTTGGGAATTATTGTAAGTATGGACAGCACATTTAATGGAAAAATCTTCACCCCCACATGTCAATTGTTTCAATTTATGAATGACTCCAATCATAGTTATAGGCTGGACCTAATTAAAGCCCCTGTTGATGACTGTTAAATCACCCTTTTAAATGAACGCAAAATTTAGAAATTAATTTTAAAATGAATCAGAAAAAGAACTTTTTCAGTTTAATGGTTTTAACACTGATAATATTGAAGAAAGCTCTATAGATATCTAGAAATCCTGGGATGGGTGCTTTACCAATCTGTGTCTTTTATTGTAAACATGTGGGGGGAGGCTTCTGCTGCAGCCGGCTGTCTCACAGCCAGTCTAAGGATTGTGAGGCAGGAAACGGATGATTTCCAGGAAGACATGTAAAAGATTTCTTTATATATTTTTAATTAAGATATAAGTGGAAATATGATGAAAGGAAAATAGCAGATTAGAGGCTGTTCATCTTTGGGGACATTACTTTTTCATAATTGGGTCAAATTTTTTATTTTTTTTCTAAATTGGGTTCCATTAAAATTTTTGCTCCATTTGCCTTCTTCAGTCTCTCTATTTCTGGCAAGAAAAACAAACCAGAAACAGCCTGATATTTTTAAGCTTGTTTTTGTGAATGGCTTATTTTTAGTCTTCTTACATGTTTTGTTCTTTTGTAAAATTAAAGTGTTTCAACCACAATTTGTGAAAATGGTTCAAGTACAAAACCCTCATTAAAAATGAAAGAATCCTTGTGGCTGTAGTAATAGGCAAAAATTACACTCTGAAGCACAAGATTATCGTGCAGTTGCAACTATATATTTTATATTTAGCACCTATAAAATCTGAAACCTCTTTTTTTAAAAACTTTGCACGATCCTTTTGTCTGTTTTTCACCTTGGAAATATATGATAAGTTGTCATCTGAGTGTTACCCTTCCTATCGTGTAAGTAGAGATACTCCAGAATTGTAATTTTGCAGAATATAAGTCTTTGTCAGAACGTTGTCTTTAGTACTGGTGGCCTACAGTTGTAGAAAAAAAGAGTTAGAATATCCAGTTACTCGTGTACAGACATAAAAGCCTTATGACAAAAACAGAACTAAAAATAAGGATTTTCTTTGTTTCATTTTGTGAGTTGATGAAATGATGATTTTTTATTTTCGTAGACAAAAAATTTGGAATCAAAGCTCGAGTCAGTGGAGCGCTAACAATATCTCTCAACCTTGTCAAGCAAAATCTGCAAAGTCCAAAGTTGTTACTTCCATGTCTTCAAGTGTTCCGTGTGTACTGTATGAACTGTGAGTACCGGCAGCCTCAAGATGCTGTATCATCACACTACAAATGTATTTATAAGGAGGAGTTATTAATCTGTACTTGTCTTATCCAGTTTTAATTTATGACAAAAAAAATTAAGATCATGAACAGCTGCCGCAGGGGACTTTATTTTTCTTGATTTACCATGCTTTTGCAATTCCATATTTTGACGCATGGCCCAGGGGGAAAAAATGAGACTTCCCTATGTCTCACCTGTTAAGGTCATGGTGTCAAAAACAGTATAGCAAAGTCATGGCTAAATGGGTTTTCAAGACTTATGATAGATCATCAATCAGATCGGACCCCTGGAACCACCTGTGATCAGCTGTTTGCCACTCCACAAATGGCCTCATGTAAAGCATTTATGGAGCTGAGACAGCATGGCTCTATTCTAAAGTAGTGGCCATTCTCAGGTGCAGTTCATAACCTGCCTATGGGAATAAGGCCCGAGAACAGCCACTCCACGATGACTAGAGAAATGTTTTCCAGCTCTATATTGCATACATCCGGTGGTTTTGGGAGTAGCAAACAGCATATTGTGGCCTGCAAGGTATCAGATGCCCATAGATCTGTTACTGATGACCTGTCCTATGGTATGGATTATCCATCTGTATCGTTGACTATAAAATGCTTTTCACCGCTTCCTGCATTAACATATGAATTAACATCCGTGGCTGTCTAGAGGACTCACGAGCAGAGATGCCTCCAAACGTGTGGCAGATACCGGCTATATTGCATAACCTGTATTGTTTTCGAACAGCCAAACCTGAGTTCTGGCTGCAGCTGTTTCAATCTCTGACAGCGGCATTTACATGGAACACTCACCAGCTCCCATTAGGATGACGCGAGCGCAATAGATTGGTGATTATGACAGCCAGAGATCTGATGAAAACCCTCGTCGCTGTCATCTCGGTCAGCCTGGGAAGCTCCGCTACTTATACTACATTTACAAGTCCTCTTAGGAGACTTGCAGTATAAAGTAAAATATAATGATTAAAAAAAAGTCTTATTTTTAAATCTAAAAATTCAAATCTCCCACATTAAAAAAATAAAGGGAAAAAATATACAAAAATTTGGTATCATCCCAATTGTGAAAGTCCACCCTATGAAAATATCGAATTAATTTACCCTGATTTGATACGTGCTGTTTTTTTTTTTTGTCACTCAGCTCTCTTAAAGATATAATAATAAGCAATGAAAGCATCTCACCTACAGATGCTATCACCATAATAGACTTAATTGACCTTAAAACATGATTGTCAAGGTTATCAAATTTCTGTAAAAACATACCCCCCAAAACTATGGCAAAATTGCATTGTTTTTCAACATTTCATCACACTTGAATTTGTTTCCAGTTTTTCAGTATATTATTATTATTATTATTATTATTATACATTTTTATAGCGCCATTTATTCCATGGCGCTTTGCATGTGAATACGGGGCAAATATAGACAATTACATTAAACATGAGCAGATAACAAGGCACACGAGTACATAAGGAGGGAGGACCCTGCCCGCGAGGGCTCACAGTCTGCAGGGGGTGGGTGAGGATACACTAGGAGAGGGAAGAGCTGGCTTCCCTCTACCATATTATATGGTAAAATGAATGGTGTCATTCAAAACTACAACTTGTCCCAGCAAAAACAAGCCCTTGTGCCAAAAAAAAAAATAGTTATGGCTCCTGGAAGAACGAGAGTATAAAATGAAAGCTCAAACATGAAAAATTCCCTGGCCATTGAAGGGTTAACTCTGGCACATCACTCTCGCTGGCTGTACATTTACCACATTTTGCAGGAAACCTTTAATGTACTGTTTTGAATTTTATATAGTGGTGAAATAAAATTGCGCCATGGATCTTTCCATGTATTTTACGAGTATGTGGCTTAGATTTGCTCCATCAATACGATGATGGACTCATCATTTATGGTGGCACATAAAGTTCCTGCAGCCCTGTAGTACAGATCTGTGCCGTACGCCATGTGCAGCCATATAGGTTGCTGTGTCCATTAGTCGTACTGATGACCTCTCGAATGGATGGTGCGACACCACTAACATGCATTAGAACTGATACACCAATACATTTAGGCATTTGTGTTTTTTATTTCAGCTGTAAATGCCGTGTACTTGGGCAAAAATGGAGCTGTGGAACTTCTGTTCAAAATAATTGGACCATTCAGTAAAAAGAACACCAGCCTCATGAAGTAAGTACCTTATATGTTTAAATATATCTAATATTAGTAACTTCTTTGAACTCCCACTCCATTCATATATCTCACTACACAAAAAAATAATAATGCACTTATTCTCTCATGCCGGAGTTCACATTTGTCCATTGGCAGTAAGAAACAATTTTTCTACCGGTTTGTCTCAAGATGACTTCTCCATTCCTGATTGTGTACAGTACATGTGAAACTGCCTTGTCATTGTTCATCTCAAGTGTTCCTTTTTTTTTTTGACAAACATCCTGATTTTAGTTTTGCATTGAAAGTTATAGACCTGTCACATTATCGCTCATTTATTTATATATTTGTAATGGATTCTGCATGGATTTTCTCTTTCTGTAAGCCAGGAGTCTCAAGCACGCGGCCTGCAGGGCACTTGCAACCCGAGAAGCTGCTTTATGCAGTCCGCAGGCATCAGATCTCCCCGTGATGATCGCAGTTTGGTTCAGAAGCCGCCGATGCCAGCGCTTCGAGTCAGCTGAATGTGCTACATTGGGCGCACATTCAATTGAAATGTATTGCAGCGCAGAGACCGGCTCTCTGCACCGCAATACCAGTACCGGTCAAGCAGAGGCTGGCAGCGGACGTCGGCGTGCTGATACGGGCAACATATGACATCACTGCCATTGCCTTTCCCTGCTGTGCAGGGGGAAGAGAACATTGTTTTCTGAGGAGAATGATCTTTTTTTTCCTTCCCCATGTCAGCACCACGGAAAGAGGGAATCCTCTTCAAGGACAGGAAACCTACAAATAAAAAGGCAGGACCTCTCAATCTCATCAGTTGGTTTCCTGTCCTTGATGGGGAACCTTTCAGTTATAGCGTACCTGAAGAAAAGAAGATTGGAGATGGATCCAAGCTTGACCAGACCGGTACAGGCAGCAGGGATTCCTCTGCCACGGCTGATGCGGTGTCCTGAAGCCGCCACCGCTGGGGCTGAGGGCCTTTCACGGTGTGCAGGAGGGAGTGCAGCCATCGCACCATGCTCTTTCGTGCATCCTGCTCTGTGCATGCGTGGAGAGTCATCCCCTGATGACACGGCCGGTGGGTCACATGACCGGAGGCAACTTCCGATAATGAAACTGGATGGTGTACAGGGGCTGCGCTAAGGCTGCTTGCATTCAAAAGGGAGCATGGTAAGATGCTCTCTGCAGCATAGGCGGCCTCCTGTAGGAATGGATGCATGGGATAGTGAACCACCGCAGCAGCAGCCAAGGCAGTAGCAGCCAAGGAGATAGAGGAAGGGGGTGCGACTTCATGATCCTTCATCTTGACGGAGTGGACGTTCCAGCAGCCATTCTACCCAACATAGCAGGAGCTCTGTCGCTCTAGATTCATTTCCAGCCTCCAGATGCCAATCAGTGGATCCCATTCCTCCTTCTCAACCGTTACCAGGGCTGCGTCTGATTGGTGAGTGATCTTTGTGAAAGTTCACTTTGTAAATGGAAAGTTCACTTTTTTCTCATTTATTTAGGGTGGACAATTATTGGCTAAGACCAAGCACAGGAGTTGCCCAATTTAAGAGGATTTACATGTCACCTGGGAAAAAAAGACTCTGCCATTCATGCATAGAGCAGGTACTACGCAAGGAGACCCCAAATTTCGCCTCCAAGTTAAGATCTGTAATCAAGACGGAGGTCGAAAGCACCTTTAAATCCCTCTCCCGGGGGTAGTATCAAGAGGCAAAAGGCCAGGAAGAGGTGCCCTGAATCTGAGACGAATAGTTCGGAGGAAGAACAGAGAGACTTGGGTTCGTCGGACTCTTCTTCATCCTCGGAGGAAGAGATGGGAGGGCGCCATTATTTCCCATTAGAATAAATAGATGGTCTGGTCAAGTTTGTAAGGGCCACGATGGGAGTGATGGACCCTTGCCCAGAAAAATCAGTGCAGGATGTTATGTTTTGGGGACTCGGACAGAAGAAGTGTAGGTCATTCCCTCTTAATAAGAATATACAGTCTCTAATTAAGAAGGAATGGAGTAGACTCGATAGAAAAAAATCCTCTTGTGCCGTCCCTCAAAAGGAAATATCATTTTAATGATTTAGCATCTGTGTCCTGGGATAAAGGCCCAAAGTTAGACGATCTCTTCAGGTCACCATTAGATGACATTAGCTTAGATGACATTCTAATGTCATTTAGATGACATTCTTGAAAAAGCAGGTGTTAGGAAAAAGGGATTTCCCAAATGGTCTCTTCCCAAATATAAGAAGTCCTTTCGGAGTTAAAAATGTATTCGTAGAAGAGAGCAAAGCAGATGGGAAGAGGGGAAAAAGAAAAGTAGACTCTGGAACCCCTGGATGGAACTGGAGTCACATATACAATTAGATCGAGTTTTACGCCTCTCCCCATAGTTCTTTGAGGCGGGGGGGGGGGAAGGGGGTGGGGGGGCTTGGGATGGTTGGATCTAGACTGCAATGTACATGTATTTTTTGTCCACTCTAGATTTCTAGTTCGATCACAAATAGACTAGAGCAAACTTCGAGGTTAGTATAATGAGTATGTGTACCGAATGTTAACTTACACACTGTGGATTTATTGTCTCTTCCCTCTTGTCTTATCCTCCCTCTTCATTGTCCTATCTACCCCTATGTTGAATGTTTTATTGTTAAGGATGTAATAATTTAAATCTCCCCTGCGAGGGAAAAAAAAAATCATTATTGTAAAGCAGTGTCCAGTTTAAAATGTTTAAATAAAAGCTTTATTGAAATTTAAAAAAAAAAGTATAGGAAGCCCACCCAGTGATGGTCTTTCCCAGGTGAGGGGGCGGGATTATCCCTCTTCCTCATGGCCTGGGAAAAAGATTTCCAGCAGTCCCTGGATATTGAACCTAATAAAGTCAGGCCGAAAGATAAAATTCCTCTCATTCCCAGTCCCAGACTTTGTGGTAACTCCCCTACGGTCCTCTCCAGAGGAATAACGGGTCTTGGAACACGAAGTATTGAAGCTAGTGGACCAAGCTGTCCTCCAGGAGATATCCCCCTCAGGAAAAGACAGAAGGATGGTACTCCCCATTATTTTTGGTGAAGAAACCAGACTGTTCCTTCAGGACAATAATAAACTTGAAAAAACTGAACACATCACTAAAGACTCAAACTTTCAAGATGGAGTCAATAAAATCAGCTGTAAACATCTTGTTTCCAGATTGCTTTATGACAGTCCTGGACCTGAGGGTGGCAGTCTCCATAGTGGGAAGTAGTCAGATGTTTCCAAAACAAAACCCTCCCTTTCTGCTTAGCATTGGCCCCTCGAGTATTTATCAATCCTGTGGTGGAAGCAATGGCACACCTGAGCGAACAAGACATTTGATTGTCCCTTACCTGGACGACTTCCTAGTGATAGGCAACTCGGTACAACACTGCAAAGCTCAACTGGAGATAGTTATGACCTCTTTAGTAGGCTTAGGTTAGGTCTTAAACTTAAAAAAATAAATAATCAAAGATCGAGCCAAAAAGGAGTAAAAAGTAGTAAATTTGACCTAAGGGGTTCCTTGGGTAACCACAGTGACTTGAGTCGTCACCACAGATGCAAACCCCACAGGTTGAGGGGCTCATCTAAACAACAACTGAGTTGCTCAGGGAGTCTGAATGGGGGATCAGAAATTGGTTTCTTTGAACAGGAAAGAACTGTTAGCAGTCAGTCATGCTCAGGACATGTATTTTCAGACAAACAGGTGGTGTTGGCCTATCTGAACTATCAGGGCGGGACCAGGTCGCGTCCCTTGATGGATATAACAGCCCAGATTTTCCAGATGGCAGAGAACAATTTCCTTTTTTTGATGGCGGTCCACATACGGGGGAAGTAGAAAACTACAAGGCAGACTTCTTGAGCCACACTCAATAGGGGTGAATGCGTTCTAAAATGGTCCATTTTCAACCAGATCGTAGAGTTGCAGGGTCTTCCAGTCATAGATCTCTTTGCCAACAAAAGAGTAGACTCCTTTTGCTCCATAGATCCCAGAGGGAACCATCAGGCTCTTGATGCCTTGGAACCAGAGCCTGGCTTATGCCTTTCCCCCCGTCATCCTAATCCTGGTGGTCCTGAGGAAAATCAGGGAGAACAGGGCAAAGGTAATCCTAATAGCTCCCTTCTGGCCAAAAAAGAGCTTGGTTCTCTTGGCTGAGGATGATGTTTATCACCGACCCTTGGGTACTACCATAAGTTCTGGATCTTCTTTTAACAGCGTGGAATTTGAATATGAGAGCGCACTTTTGACAGACAGAGGTTTTCCCCCAAATTAGGTTTATTTCCTACTCCAGAGTAGGAAAGTTGTCACTACTAGAGCCTATAGAAAAACTTGGAAAAAATTCCTATCCTCCTAAGTGGTTAGAGTCCAGGATGGGGTACCAATCACGGCCATCCTGGAATATTTTACAGAAGGGATTAGAACAGGGCCATACTACTAGCATCTTCAAAGTTCAGGTGGCTGCATTAGGAGCCCGACACTGCCTACTTACACAAGGTAGCATCTCACTTCCATAGGATTAGAACAGGGCCATACTACTAGCATCTTCAGAGTTCAGGTGGCCGCATTAGGAGCCCGACACTGCCTACTTACACAAGGTAGCATCTCACTTCCATAGGTCCCATGAAGTAGTCCTCCCTTCCTTTTTCTTCAACTTCAAGAATGAAAAAGAGGAAAGTTTCCATACGTTAAACGTAAGAAGATGTTTAGTTCAGTACCTAGCGTTCACCCTGGGATGTAGGAAGGATAGGTCTCTGTCTGTGTTTTCAGGGGCCCATGAAAGTGCTTAAGGCCTCAAAAAACACCTTGGCAAGGTGTATAGGGATGCAATCTCGTTGGCGTACTCGTCTAGTTGGAATGTCTCCCCGAAGGGATTGAGAGCTCATTCTACAAGAGTGGTGGCAACCTCCTTGGGTGGCAAAGTTTGAGGTCTCCATAGAACAGATCTGTAAGGCTGCTACTTGGTCATCTCCTTCTACCTTTTACAATCACTATCGGCTGGACATAGACTATTCTTCTGATCTAACCTTTGTGAGAAGGGTTCTACAGGCTGTAATTCCTCCCTATTATATGATTCTCTGCAATTCTTTCTGTGGTGCTGTCATGGAATTTCTCAGAGCTCATGACAGCACCCTTATATTCCCTCCCATCACATGTGGGTGAGTACGCTTTCTTTTGTGTGTGATTTATGTATAGGTCATAGGGTGGTTGCTTATAAGTGTTATGGTTAAAATGTTTTTTTTAATAACCAAGAGGTCCTCTTGCGCTCTGAAAACCAAATGATTCGAGGGAGAGGTTCCGCCCTTTTTATCTGTAGGTTTCCTGTCCTTGAAGGACTGATCCCCTCTCTCTGTGGTGCTGTCATGGGCTCTGAGCAATCCTGTTGTCGGTAAGTAACAATGTCTTTTGTTTTTGTGAAGCGCTGCAGCATTGCTTCAAGATGGGAACTAGGATTGGGGTCATTTCTTCAAGATAGGGACCAGGATTAAGGTCATTGATACAAGATGGGCACCAGGATGGGAGTCATTGCTACAAGATGGGGGTTATTGCTACAAGATGGAGACCGATCAGGATGGGGGACATTGATACAAGATAGCGACCAGGATTGGGGGCTATAAGATGTTGTCCAGAATTACTATATGGTGCTAATTATAAGATAAGATTACTGTATAAATTCAAACTAAATATGAAAAAACTATTGAAAAATATTTGCCACTAAAAATGCTATTTTATGTACAAACTAAAATAAACAACCCAAGCTATAAAACTGTACCGTGACCCAAACACAAGATGACAAAAAAAGCCAAAAATGATTAAAAAGTTGTATGGAAAAAATGCTATCACTGAAAATGTCATCTTGTTCTGCAAAGAATGCGGCCGATCAAATTCACATTTTTTGAATGTGGGGCCCATATACCCAGCTGAGTTTGAGACTCTGCTGTAAACTCTACCTGTCTACTGGAATCACTTGTACCTAGAGATCTTGTACTTTATACGCTGAATCCATGCTCCACCTAGTGGTAAGAAAGTATCCTTCACCATGTAGTATAGTGGTAAAGAAAGGAAACAGAAGAAATGATCAAATGTTTGATTAAGTGAAAGAAAATTCAGATGTTAACTGGTAAATACCCATTCATGTTGTGCCAATTTGGTATAGGTTATATTATCTATATTGATATATTATATACATGTAACATGTCGAAAGGCAGAAAATGTACTTATAACCAAAGTGTTTCTCAATATTATTGACTATAACTTTTGTGTATCCAAAACTACTGCCTGATTTATTTTTTTAATAATATTTCAGATGTATTCCATGTTTACACTTTTAACATACAGTACAGACCAAAAGTTTGGACACACCTTCTCATTTAAAGATTTTTCAGTATTTTCATGACTATGAAAATTGTACATTCACACTGAAGGCATCAAAACTATGAATGAACACATGTGGAATTATATATTGAACAAAAAAAGTGTGAAAAAACTGAAAATATGTCTTCTATTCTAGGTTCTTCAAAGTAGCCACCTTTTGCTTTGATGACTGCTTTGCACACTCTTGGGATTCTCTTGATGAGCATAGGCAGCATGAATAGTAAAAAGTTGGTCACACAGGGTTAATAGCAGTGTTAACCAAGTGCATTAAACCGCGGTCAACGCTGCCATTAACCCCGTGTGAGCGCTGACTGGAGGGGAGTACGGAGCGGGCACTGACTGTGGGGAGGAAGGAGTGGCCATTTTTCCGCAGGACTGTGGCCGTCGCTGATTGGTCGCGGGAGCCATGACAGGCAGCTGGCGAGACCAATCAGCGACTTGGATTCCATGACAGACAGAGGCCGCGACCAATGAATATCCATGACAGACAGAAGGACAGACAGAAGGACAGAAAGACCGAAGTGACCCTTAGACAATTATATAGTAGATATATATATATATATAATAATATATATATAATACATATATGTGTATGTGTGTGTGTATATATATATATATACACACAGTACGGACCAAATGTTTGCACACACCTTCTCATTTAAAGGTTTTTCTATATTTTCATGACTATGAAAATTGTACATTCACACTGGAGGCATCAAAAATATGAATTAACACATATGGAATTATATACTTAGCAAAAAAAGTGTGAAACAACTGAAAATATGTCTTATATTCTAGGCTCTTCAAAGTAGCCACCTTTTGTTTTGATGACTGCTTTGCACACTCTTGGCATTCTCTTGATGAGCTTCAAGAGGCAGTCACCGTGAATGGTGCTTCCAACAATCTTGAAGGAGTTCCCAGAGATGCTTAGCACTTGTTGGCCCTTTTGCCTTCACTCTGCGGTCCAGCTCACCCCAAACCATCTCGATTGGGCTCAGGTCTGGTGACTGTGGAGGCCAGGTCATCTGGCGTAGCACCCCATCACTCTCCTTCTTGGCCAAATAGCCCTTACACAGCCTGGAAGTGTGTTTGGGGTCATTGTCCTGTTGAAAAATAAATGATGGTCCAACTAAACGCAAACCGGATGGAATAGCATGCCGCTGCAAGATGCTGTGGTAGCCATGCTGGTTCAGTATGCCTTCAATTTTGGATAAATCCCCAACAGTGTCACCAGCAAAGCACCCCCACACCATCACATCTCCTCCTCCATGCTTCACGGTGGGAACCAGGCATTTAGAGTCCATCCGTTCACCTTTCCTGTTCCGTTCACACTTTTTTGTTAAGTATATAATTCCACATGTGTTAATTCATAGTTTTGATGCCTTCAGTGTGAATGTACAATTTTCATAGTCATGAAAATACAGAAAAATCTTTAAATGAGAAGGTGTGTCCAAACTTTTGGTCTGTACTGTATGCTCAGTTACCAATGCGGTTGAACAATTTAGTTGATAATCAGCATGCATGGTTTGCTTTATACTGTTTCTCATCATCATAAATGAATAAAATTACAAAGTGTAAAGTGTATTGTTTTTACAAGCAATTTAGATCTTACTAAAAATCCCCTCGGTTCTGAAGAACGGAGGGATTGTGGACTCTATATCTTAGAGCACTCTGCATAGGTGACAGGCCATTGCTGCAGTTTTATCAGAGGTGGCTGGAGGCAAGTAGTGCAGCACTTACAAGCTCTTTAAAGGGAAGCTTGTAAGCGCTGCCCAGCCACCTTCCCTGCACTTCTCTGGAAAGGTAAAGTGGTCTCTGCAATATTAGAAGAATTCCCGAATGCACAGATTTCCCACCACCACCCCGGGAGGGAGAGGAGCTAGGCGCTCTTGAAGGCAAAGAATGCATTCATCTTGCTACTTAATTTCATGCACCACACCATACCCCTGCTGTATGTACACATGTAATTTAATTGTGTACTTTCCACATGTTTGATAGGGCATAGTCTTATTATCATTACTCTGTACTAGAATATGGTCAATAAAGCTAATACTGTTCTCTTTCTTTTGCAGAGTTACTTTAGATACCCTTACAGCTTTACTAAAATCAAGTAAGTGCTTACAATGTTTGGGCTATCTTCTTCCTGGGCCATATTCACATACACATTTACACTGGTGCAGATTTCTGAAACCATCTGCTGTTGCTCATTGCATCCAATCGCAGCTTAGCTTTTAGTTCTGAATATTAAATAAGTTGCTCTGTGATTGGTTGATATTGGTAGCAAAGATTTTTTTTTACTTTAAGCAGTTCCATAAATTCCCTACATACACCATTTACTTACTGCAAATATAAAAAGTACATGTTTTTTTCTTATAAAAAAAAATATCAAGAATAATTAAGAACTTTTTCCACATTTTAACGTCACCCATATTCTGTTCTAATTCATAGAGAAACAAACTGAAATCACTTTGTGGGGGAAATAGAAACAAAGCAATAATAATATATTTGTGAGCACCCGCTTATAATTCGGGATGTAGAAAAGGGGGAGCAGAAAAGGACGGCACAGATACAAGTTGGAAGGCAGCGGTTTTTGTCCGGCAGTGACCGAAGAAAGTTCAACTTTCACGTCATTATTTTCTGACTTACAAACAAATCCAAAAAGATTATGCTCCGGTTCGCAGCCGTGTCAGTCCGTATCAGTCTGTTGCCATGGATGACTGCACAACAATGCAATCCTAGGGTGCGGTAATGGCTTGCTCCTGGATAGCCCAAAGCGTCAGAACATGGCAAACCGCTCCCGGGTAATAAGTTTAGCCAAGGTGTGATGAAGCAAAATTGCCTCTAGGTAACAAGTATCATAGTCTACTACCACTGATATGTGTTGGTGGCCATGGGCTGATTTTACAATGGGCCCTACCAGATCCATCACAATCCAATTCAAAAGGTACCTCTATAATAGGCAGAGGAACTAATGGACTACAGAAACTGACTCGCTAAACCTTTGCATAAATCCCAGGCCAAAAGGGGGAGGAAGTTGCAGGCCAAGCCATAAAACTTCTTCAGTGATTATTGGGTGAAGAGGGGGGTCGAAATGGCGTGCAGCGTGTCTGGAAAAGCCATATAACCTTCTGAAACTAAACTCACAATATGACATTTTTTACATTATCATGGCACACATGCTTAACCTCCCCGCATGGAGTGGAAAAGATAACCTCCGCCATCGGATACTCCCGGAGTTTGCTGTGAATCAAGTGACTCCGACCAACCCCACAGTGGGTTCTAACATGGAGATCAGTGACCCATGATGTCACCAGGCTCCCTGAGTCCAAGAGAGCCTCTGCCTGGTGTCCATTGACGTGTACATTGCAGAGATGGGGTTCACCAGCTGGACCGACAGCGTACGTGGTGTAGATGGTTTTGGCATACATCGACACCCGGCGAGTAAACCTGCAGTCCATGAGTCCAGCAGTCAGGGGGCAGTTGGCAGCCACATGTCCTGGCCCTTGGCACTGCCAGCTCCTGATAGTCCACGAGACCGGTTTAAGGGTAACTTCCGTCCTCACTCCGGTGTAGCCCCTCAGTATGGACTCTGTTATGACTGACCCATGTTATACCAGGGTTACACACATCATGCAATATTTATTGTATGACTATATATTATATATTGTTTGTTACACATTATTGTGAGAAGATTCTGTTATATATACTTGATGTAAGCTCTTCTGCCTCTTTGTCCTTCTAGAGATTATTTTATCAAGTCTTCTACTTGCCTACTGCGAAAATTGTGTTGTGGTGCCCCCTGTAGGTCTCTCACTTTTTATCTTTCAATTTTTAATATTTAAAATGTTTAATTTTTTAGTTTTTAATAAACCTTTATCTTTTATCATGGTTCTTTCGGTTCAAGTCTTATAATGGGGGATGTAGTAGTGTTCAGAATTAGCCAATCACATTTAAATGTACTTTCTCTTACCCCATGACGGCACTAACGAGAGAGGGATCCGCCCTCAGGGACAGGAAACCCACAGGTTAAAAAGGCGGGACCTCTCCTCCACCTCAGTTCGGTTTCCTGTCCCTGACGGGGAACCCACAGCTCACCGTTCGTCGCGGGATTCCAGGGACCATCGGACCGAATTCAGGCAGCGGGGGGCCCTGCCGCGGTTCCGGGTGGATATTCTCCCTGAGGACACATTCCGGGGTCGGCGGGCCCTGTCGATATGTGTGGAGAAGAAGCAGTGAAGAGGAACAAGTCTGCTTCTTCTCCTTTCCTACAAATCAGCCGGTAATAGGTAGCGGCGGTTACCTGGGAAACCGCCGGTCTAACGGAGCTCAGAGAAGGAGGTGACGCCGGTCACCAACAGGAGACGCTGGTATGGGCAGCGGCGGCTGCGGGTATCCCTCCGTCCCTTCTGTGAAGCCGGCGGCTAATGGAGCACGCGCGAGGCTGGCGCGTCTTACTGCGCAGGCGCGGGGGTCACTTCCGGGGCGGCGCAGGGGACCCGCCTTGCGCCGCACTATTGGTATATAGCAGGAAGAGAAGGGGCATACCGCTGCTCAGAAAACACCACCATGAGTGGAATAGAGCAGTCGGTGGAAGAAATTTCACAGGCCCCTGTGACTAAGAACCCGAAGGAGCGCCATTCGTCACGGAAACCTACGCAGCGCAGCAGCAGAGGCTCTGGTGGATCCAGGAGGGAGACGGTGGTTCAAGTGGAGGAGGCATCCTCAAAGCCACAACCGGTATCTTCCTCACATTAGGAGGGTAAGTGACCTCCGTGAAAGTGTATATCCTAATAGGGGTTTATTGTTTCCTAGGGAAAGAAATGCCAAGAGAAATGTAAACATAAAGTGTGCCCGCTTTGTTCAGCAGATTTGCCAGATTCATGGGTTAAAAAACTCTGTGCGTCATGTATTAGGAACACCATTAATGAGGAGACGCCGAGTTTCACATCTGAATTAAAAGACTTAATTAAAACCCAAGTGGCAGACGCACTAAAAAGTGTAAAAAACCGTAAAAGAAAACGTACAGAAAAAACTCCAGATTACAGCTCCAGCGAGGGAGATAGCTCGAGTGAGGATTCTGATAGCTCTACAGCTTCATCATCCTCCTCCGCATCTTCAGAAAGCGGTCGCAACTGTTTCCCAATAGATGAAACGGATGCGCTGGTAAAAATGGTTAGGGCGACAATGGGTCTGGCAGACACTCGTTCCAAAAAATCTGTACAAGATCTTATGTTTAGTGGCCTGGAACAAAAGAAGTACAGAGTGTTCCCATTAAATGAAAAAATTCAAGCCCTTATAAAAAAGGAGTGGAAAAGACCAGACAAAAAAGTACTGTTAACACCCAAAAGGAAATACCCATTTGATAACCCAGCCTGCGCCTCATGGGGAAAAGCGCCAAAATTAGACGTCGCCATCGCGAAAGCCTCTAAAAAGTTCGCTCTGCCTTTTGAAGATATGGGGACCCTCAAGGATCCTATGGATAAAAAGGCCGATGTCTTCCTAAAAGGGTCCTGGGAGGCCGCCAGCGGGGGGCTAAAACCCGGGATAGCTGCTACGTGTACAGCTAGAGCACTAATGGTCTGGCTGGATCATTTAGAGACTCAATTAAAAAATAAAACCCCGAGAGAGTCTATACTGGACTCTGTGTCAGCGATGAGAGGTGCCGCTGCGTATTTAGCAGATGCCTCAATAGACTTAGTTAGACTGACGGCAAGATCGGCTTCCTTCTCAAATGCGGCTAGGAGAGCACTATGGCTAAAGTGCTGGCCGGGGGACCTGCAAGCTAAGTTGTGTTCCATTCCGTGTGAAGGTGAATATTTGTTCGGTCCCACCCTAGACGATGTCCTCGAAAAAGCGGTTGATAAAAAGAAAGCCTTTCCTGGATTCCTAAATCAATCTTATAGACGGCCCTTTCGAGGAAGGAGGTTCACACAAAGACGCCCCCCAAAAAACCAAAAGGAGGGGTGGGAAGACAGAAAATTCAAAAGAGGAGGTTTCATGTTCAACAAGCCGGATAATAAAAAACAGCCACAATGAGGGTGTGCCCCAGGTAGGAGGGAGACTGACTCATTTTCTTCCAACCTGGGAAAAAATTTCTGGAAGTGCCTGGGCTCTAAACATCATAAAGACGGGCCTAAGACTAATCTTTCACTCAATGCCACACAATCAGTTTGTGGTCACACCACGAAGAAAGTCAGAGATCGAGCAGCTGAGTATCCAGAGAGAAGTTCTCAGTCTTCTGGAGAAGAAAGTCTTACAGGAAGTTCCGCAACAGGAAGAGACAAGGGGGTTTTATTCTCCGCTCTTTCTTCGAACAAAGCCGGACGGAACTTTCAGAGTAATTATAAATTTGAAACAACTAAACAGATACGTGGTAATAGAAAAATTCAAAATGGAGACAATAAAATCATGTGTCAGATCCCTTATCCCGTCTTGTTTCATGACTGTTATAGACTTAAAGGACGCATACTATCATGTGCCAATCCATCCGGATTTCCGGAAATATCTCAGGGTTGCAGTAATGATACAAGGGGAACTGAAACATTACCAATACAGGGCTCTTCCGTTTGGTCTAGCCATTGCCCCGAGAGTATTCACAAAATTAATGGCGGAAGTAATGGCCCATGTAAGGGAACAAAACATATTGATTGTGCCTTATCTGGACGACCTCCTAGTGATGGGCAGTTCCTCTCTACATTGCAGCCAGCAACTAAACAGAGTGATCGTAGCCCTATCAAATCTAGGATGGTTTTTGAACCTGGAAAAATCCAGGCTTATCCCATCTCAAGTACAGTTGTACTTGGGGATAGTAATAGACTCAACAAAGCAAGAGTGTCGTCTGCCGGAAGAAAAAGTATCCAACATGATACATCTAGTGAATCAGTTGAGTATCTCTCCTCTGATCACTCTAAGGAGAGCCATGTCCATACTGGGGTCGATGACATCCTGTATCCCAGCGGTACAGTGGGCTCAGAGCCACTCGAGAGATCTCCAGTGGGAAATACTAGAGGCGGTATCCCACGCAGGAGGAAATTTAGAAAAGCAATTAAAAATATCCTCTCGGACAAAAACTTCCTTAGCTTGGTGGACAGACCCGTCCAATCTCAGGAGGGGGGTTCCATGGGTATGGCCGGTCTCGATAATCCTGACCACAGACGCAAGTCCTTGGGGGTGGGGGGCCCACCTAAACAGGCAAATTGCCCAAGGTCCTTGGTCAGTAGAAGAAAAAGACCTTACTTCAAACATGAAGGAGCTTTTAGCAGTTCAGTACGCCATCAATCATTTTTTAACTTCCCTCCGTTCCCACCACGTGAGAGTACTGACGGACAACAGGGTGGTAGTAGCATATTTAAACCATCAGGGAGGGACGAGGTCTCAATCCCTAATGAAAGTGACAAATTTCATCATGTCACAAGCAGAAGCCAACTTGTCCTCCCTGACAGCCCTTCACATAAAAGGGTCAGAAAATCAAACTGCAGATTTTCTAAGCAGAACCCAATTAAAACAGGGGGAATGGGAGTTAAATACAAGAATATTCAAACACATAGTGGATCTTTGGGGGGCCCCGGATATAGATCTATTTGCAAACAATCAAAATCGGAAAACGGAGGCCTTCTGCTCGATAGATCCTCGGGGGAGTCCAGTGGCTATAGACGCGTTGTTAATTCCATGGAAATTCCATCTAGCTTATGTGTTTCCTCCGATAGCTCTAATTCCCTTAGTCTTGAAGAAAATCAGGGAGGACAGAGCCAAAGTGATATTGATAGCCCCGTTCTGGCCGAAAAGAGTATGTTTCCCATGGCTACGCCTAATGTCCATAGCGGATCCATGGGTACTCCCAGATATCCCAGACCTCCTGCATCAAGGGCCAGTGAATCACCCACAAATAAAAAGTTTACATATGACGGCCTGGCTTTTGAAAGGGAACTGTTAACAAAAAGGGGGTTTTCTTCAAATCTAATTTCTACCCTGCTGGCTAGTAGAAAACCTGTAACTACCAAAGCATACGGCAAGGTCTGGAAAAAGTTCCTATCCACATCAGCAGTTACTCTATCAGATCAGATGCCAATCCAGGAAATTCTAGAATTTCTGCAAAAAGGATTAGAGAAAGGCCTGGCAACAAACACCCTGAAAGTTCAGATTGCAGCATTGGGTGCCCTTTATAATCAGGATTTGGCGGGGAATCACTGGGTAAAAAGATTTATTAGAGCATCTACTAGGTCCAGACCAGTTATACATCTCACCGCTCCTCCTTGGGACATGAACTTAGTCCTTTCAGCACTAACTAAGGCGCCGTTCGAACCTTTATCTCAGGCTTCACTAAAAATAATATCTTGGAAAACCTGTTTATTGGTGGCCCTAACCTCAGCTCGCAGGATTAGTGATCTGCAGGCCTTATCAGCCTACCCACCTCTAACACAAATATTAGATGACAGAGTAATCCTCAAAACTGACCCTTCTTACCTTCCCAAAGTGGCGTCAAAATTCCACAGATCTCAAGAGATAGCATTACCATCTTTTTGCCCCAATCCAAAAAACAAAAAAGAGGAGGCTCTACACACTCTAGATGTAAAGAGATGTCTAACACACTATCTATCAGCCACAAGGGAGTGTAGAAAAGGGAGGGCTCTGTTTGTCTGCTTTCAGGGACCAAATAAGGGTCACAAGGCATCGAAAGCCACGTTGGCGAGGTGGGTAAGAGATGCCATCAAGATGTCATATACCTCTTCCGGAGAACAAGCTCCGGACACAATTAAGGCTCATTCAACCAGGTCGGTGGCAACCTCTTGGGCTGAACGTGGTGGAGCATCAATAGATCAAATATGTAGAGCAGCCACTTGGTCTTCCCCCTCTACATTCTTCAAGCACTATCAGCTTAATCTATCTTCTCCCTCAGACTTAACTTTTGGTAGGAGAGTTCTTGAGGCAGTGGTCCCACCCTAAAATTTTCATTCTTTGAAATTCTCTCGTTAGTGCCGTCATGGGGTAAGAGAATATCGTAGTTACTTACCGATAACGGTATTTCTCTGATCCCATGACGGCACCTGTATATTCCCTCCCTTCACATATGGGTGTCCACACTACTTATAAATTAAGTCACGAGGTGTGCATAAAAAAAAAAAAAAAAAAAAAAAAAAAAAATGTATATATATAGAGGAGCTTATATAAGTTATACAGTTATATTTTGTTGTGTAAAAATAACCAATTAAGTTACAGCAGAAATTCCCTGCAAGGCTCTGTAAACCAACTGAGGTGGAGGAGAGGTCCCGCCTTTTTAACCTGTGGGTTTCCTGTCCCTGAGGGCGGATCCCTCTCTCGTTAGTGCCGTCATGGGATCAGAGAAATACCGTTATCGGTAAGTAACTACGATATTTGGCTACATTTTGAAGTCAAGCAAAAATCTGTAAACAGCTTTAACAATGAGATCCCTTTGCCGTGTTGTAAGTTGTCAGTAAGGAGAAGGGTACAAAAAAAATTCTAAGGCGGTAGATATACCATGGAAGATTGTAAAGACTATTGTCAAGAAGTGACTTAAAGGGGTATTCCCATCTCTAAGATCCTATCCCAATGTGGAGTAGGTATAATAATGATATTAGCAAATTCCTCCAATTGGACATGTATATAGTTTTTCTGATTCACTGAGTCTTTTTCCTCATGTCAAAAATTAGGGGATTTCTGCACTTGTATGTGCACTGGGAGCTTTCTTCAGCAGTATGGGTAAGGAATTAGTGATGAGTAAATATACTCGTTACTCGAGATTTCCCGAGCACGCTCGGGGGTCCTCCGAGTATTTTTTAGTGCTCGGAGTTTGTTTTTCTTGCCGCAGCTGAATGATTTACATCTGTTAGCCAGCATAAGTACATGTGGGGATTCCCTAGCAACCAGGCAACCCCCGCATGCACTTATGCTGGCCAACAGATGTAAATCCTTCAGGTGCGGCAATAAAAACTAAAACTCCGAGCACTAAAAAATACTCGGAGGACACCCGAACATGCTCGAGATATCTCGAGTAACGAGTATATTCACTCATCACTAGTAAGGATTACTTTTTGTGATTTTTTTTTTGATAACTTTGGACTATGGTGGGGATTATTTGTAGAGTGGGTCTAATGGCAATAATGGCATACATGGACATGTTACTCTAAATACTTTCTCTCTGACTCTCTGACCTACCTCCAGCGTCCATCTGCATGTATGTTAACCCCTTTTGTGCTAGTTACCACTTGTTTGTTTGTCTTTTTCAACCCCTGCAGGGAATTTTAATGTGTATCTTTTGTATCAATGAACTTTACCTTTCTAACCCTAAAATACTCCAGTTTTCTCTTTTTTTGATTCTGTCCCTTACATACACACACATATATACAGGTTGGGCCATTTATATGGATACACCTAAATAAAATGGGAATGGTTGGTGATATCAACTTCCTGTTTGTAGCACTTTAGTATATGGGACTTCCAGTGGGAAGAGGGTCATGTGACACATCAAGCTTATTGAGAATTTCACAATGGTGTGCTTGGTTTTAACGTAACTTCATTCTTTCATGAGCTATTT
This sequence comes from Ranitomeya imitator, assembly GCF_032444005.1. NCBI lineage: Eukaryota > Metazoa > Chordata > Amphibia > Anura > Dendrobatidae > Ranitomeya > Ranitomeya imitator. The sequence goes on from NC_091282.1 coordinate 404,128,593, forward strand.
ACAAATTTATGACCACTTATAAAATGTGTTCAAAGTGCTGCCCATTGTGTTGGATTGTCAATGCAGCCCTCTTCTCCCACTCCTGACACACTGATAGCAATACTGCAGAAGAAATCAACGGGAAGTTGATCTCACCAACCATCCCCATTTAATTTAGGTGTATCCATATTAATGGCCCACCCTGTATGTGTATGTATATGTGTGTGTGTGTGTATATATATATATATATATATATATATATATATATATATATATATATATATATATATATATATATATATATATACACATATATACACACACAGTACAGACCAAAAGTTTGGACACACCTTCTCATTTAAAGATTTTTCTGTATTTTCATGACTATGAAAATTGTAAATTCACACTGAAGGCATCAAAACTATGAATTAACACATGTGGAATTATATACTTAACAAAAAAGAGTGAAACAACTGAAAATATGTCTTATATTCTAGGTTCTTCAAAGTAGCCACCTTTTACTTTAATGACTGCTTTGCACACTCTTGGCATTCTCTTGATGAGCTTCAAGAGGTAGTCACCGGAAATGGTTTTCACTTCACAGGTGTGCCCTGTCAGGTTTAATAAGTGGGATTTCTTGCCTTATAAATGGGGTTGGGACCATCAGTTGTGTTGAGCAGAAGTCTGTTGGATAGACAGCTGATAGTCCTACTGAATAGACTGTTAGAATTTTTATTATGGCAAGAAAAAAGCAGCTAAGCTAAGAAAAACGAGTGGCCATCATTACTTTATGAAATGAAGGTCAGTCAGTCCGAAAAATTGGGAAAACTTTGAAAGTGTCCCCAAGTGCAGTTGCAAAAACCATCAAGCGCTACAAAGAAACTGGCTCACATGAGGACCGCCCTAGGAAAGGAAGACCGAGAGTCACCTTCTGCTTTATCCGAGTCACCAGCCTCAGAAATCGCAGGTTAACAGCAGCTCAGATTAGAGACCAGGTCAATGCCACACAGAGTTCTTGCAGCAGACACATCTCGACAGCAACTGTTAAGAGGAGACTTTGTGTAGCAGGCCTTCATGATAAAATAGCTGCTAGGTAACCACTGCTAAGGACAGGCAGCAAGCAGAAGAGACTTGTTTGGGCTAAAGAACACAAGGAATGGACACTAGACCAGTGGAAATCTGTGCTTTGGTCTGATGAGTACAAATTTGAGATCTTTGGTTCCAACCACCATGTCTTTGTGCGATGCAGAAAAGGTGAACGGATAGACTCTACATGCCTGGTTCCCACCGTGAAGCATGGAGGAGGAGGTGTGATGGTGTGGGGGTGCTTTGCTGGTGACACTGTTGGGGATTTATTCAAAATTGAAGGCATACTGAACCAGCATGTCTACCACAGCATCTTGCAGCAGCATGCTATTCCATCCGGTTTGCGTTTAGTTGGACCATCATTTATTTTTCAACGGGACAATGACCCCAAACACACTTCCAGGCTGTGTAAGGGCTATTTGACCAATAAGGAGAGTGATGGGGTGCTAAGCCAGATGAACTGGCCTCCACAGTCACCAGACCTGAACCCAATTGAGATGGTTTGGGGTGAGCTGGACCGCAGCGTGAAGGCAAAAGGGCCAACAAGTGCCAAGCATCTCTGGGAACTCCTTCAAGATTGTTGGAAGACCATTTCCGGTGACTACCTCTTGAAGCTCATCAAGAGAATTCCAAGAGTGTGCAAAGCAGTCATCAAAGCAAAAGGTGGCTACTTTGAAGAACCTAGAATATAAGACATATCTTCAGTTGTTTCACACTTTTTTGTTAAGTATATAATTCCAAAAATCTTTAAACGGGAAGGTGTGTCCAAACTTTTGGTCTGTACTGTGTGTGTGTATATATGTGTGTGTATGTATGTATGTATGTGTATATATATATATATATATATATATATATATATACACACACACACACACACACACACACACACACACACACACACACACACACACACACACTAGATGGTGGCCTGATTCTAGCGCATCGGGTATTCTAGAATATGCAAGTCCTTGTAGTATATTGCTCAGCCCATGTAGTGTATTGCCCAGCCACGTAGTATATTGCCCAGCCACGTAGTATATTGCCGAGCCACGTAGTATATTGCCCAGTGACGTAGTATATAGCACAGAGCCACGTAGTATATTGCCCAGCCACTTATGTCACAGGTTAAAAAATAAACATATACTCACCTTCCGAGGGAGCCCTTGTAGTCATGTGGCCTGTGTGCGGTGCACTCGGCAGCTTCCGATCCCAGGGTTAGTAGCGCAGGACCCGTGATGACGTCGTCGTCACATGACCGTGACGTCATGGCCGGTCCTTGTCCCATACCATCCTTGCCACCGGAACCTGCCGCTTGCATGGAGCGGTTACTGGAGCGTCTCGAGGAGCGGGAAAGGCGACGGAAGGGGAGTATATAATGATTTTTTATTTTTTTTAATTATTTTTAACATTAGATCCTTTTACTATTGACGCTGCATAGGCAGCATCAATAGTAAAAACTTGGTCACACAGGGTTAAAAGCGGCGGTAACGGAGTGCGTTACCCGCGGCATAACGCGATCCGTTACCGCTGACATTAACCCTGTGTGAGCGGTGACTGCGGGGAGTATGGAGCGGGCGCCGGGCACTGACTGCAGGGGAGTAGGGAGGGACTAATCGGACTGTGGCCATCGCTGATTGGTCGCGGCAGCCATGACAGGCAGCTGGCGAGACCAATCAGTGACTTGGATTCCATGGCAGACAGAGGCCGTGACCAATGAATATCCGGGACAGACAGACGGAAGTGACCCTTAGACTATTATATAGTAGATACATGCATACAGACAGACAGATAGATAGAAAGATATATTTATTTTTAAAATCCAGGACCTTAGGTTAGGTATTCATGGTTACGACTAGGGTTGAGCGACTTTTCTTTTTATAGGATTGGGTCGGGTTTCACGAAACCCGACTTTTTCAAAAGTCGGGTCGAGTGAAATCGGCCGATCCTATAGAAAAGTCGGGGTCGGCCGAAACACGAAACCCAATGCAGTGCATTGGGTTTCTAATGGTTCCAAGGGTCTGAAGGAGAGGAAACTCTCCTTCAGGCCCTGGGATCCATATTTAAGTGTAAAATAAAGAATCAAAATAAAAAATATTGATATACTTACCCTCGGACGCGCCCTGGTTCTCACCGGCAGCCTTCCTTCCTAAGAATGAGCGCCTGAAGGACCTTCGATGACGTCGCGGCTTGTGATTGGTTGCGTGAGCGGTCACATGGGCGTCACGCGACCAATCACAAGCCGCGACGTCATCTAAGGTCCTTCAGGCGCTGATTCTTAGGAAGGAAGGCTGCGGGTTAGAACCAGGGCGCGTCCGAGGGTGAGTATATACCTATTAGGAATATCCTCACCCTCGGACGCGCCCTCGGACGCTTCCTTCCTAAGAATTAGCGCCTGAAGGACCTTAGATGACGTCGCAGCTTGTGATTGGTCGCACGACGCCCATGTGACCGCTCACGCGACCAATCACAAGCCGCGACGTCATCGAAGGTCCTTCAGGCGCTCATTCTTAGAAAGGAATGCTGCCGGTGAGAACCAGGGTGCGTCCGAAGGTGAATATATCAATATTTTTTTTTTTATTCTTTATTTTACACTTAAATATGAATTCCGATACCGATTCCCGATATCTTAAAGATATCGGAACTCGGTATCGGAATTCCGATTCCAGATCAGAAGATCGCCGACCTCATGGCCAACCCCACACAGGGGTCGGGTCGGGTTTCATGAAACCCGACTTTGTCAAAAGTCGGCGACTTCTGAATCTGGCCGACCCGTTTCGCTCAACCCTAGTTACGACCACTGATATAGTGGCAGCTAGTTGCTAGTGGTTGTAACCGTGGATACATAAGGTCCTACAGTATCTGCACATGAGGAAAGAGACATAGTGAATCAGAAAAACTATACTACATTTCTGACTGCTGGTACTTGCTAATATTAATATTATTGCACCAACTACATATTGGGATAGGATCTTAGAGATGGGAATACCCCTTTAAATGCATTTTTCGAAAATTTGATGAAAGAACAAGAAGAAAATTGGTTTGGGAGGCTGCCAAAAGCCCTACAGCAACATTAAAGCAGCTGCAAGAATTTCTAGCTAGTACTGGTTGTGAACTGCATGTGAGAACAATCCCCTGTATTCCTCATATGGCAAGCTTTGGTTTACCACACCTGCATAGTCTGCCAAAAGCCTGTGAGAAAACATGTTATGGTCTGAGGAGACAAAGGTTGAACTTTTTTGGCCAAAATTTCAAGTTATGTTTGGCGAAAATACAAAACTGCATATCACCAAAATAACACCATACTCAAAGTGAAACATGGTGAAGCATCATGCTTTGGGGCGTTTTTGGCAGCTGTAACATTGGCTTTAGTCAAGGTGGAGGGAATTATGAACAGTTTTAAATATCAGTCAATTTTGCATCAAAACCTAGAAGCCTTTGCTAATAAACACAAATGAAGAGGAATTTCACTCTTCAGCATAACAACTCAAAGCATACTTCCAAATCAACAAAGAATAGCTAGAAATTGGATTTTGAATGGCCCAGACCAGAATCCAATTGAAAATCTGTGAAGTGACCTGAAGAGGACTGTATACAGGAGATGTCCTCACAGTCTGACAGATTTGAAGCGCTACTACGAGAAGAGTGGGCAAAGATTGCCAATTTTGCATATGTCATCCAGATAGACTGCTACCCAAAATGACTGAATGCTGTGATAAATTCTAAGGATACTTCAACAAAATATTATTTTAAAGTTGTGCATATTTCTGCAACCTCATCGCTTTTAGTTCCTTTTTTCAGTTTGTGTTTAAATTGAATTGTACAGATTATAGGTCAAAAAAGTTCGGAAATTATTCTTCCAGCTGTAATTTTTTGTTTTTACTGAGACCTGGCTTTTTATCAGTGTAAGTTTTTTTTATATCCATTGTTTACTTGGGTCCATTGTGTGCTGTCAATTTGACCGGAAAAAAGTGTTAAATGAAATGTTCTTTTTCCCGTCAAATTTTCCAGAACTACTAATTCTTTTTAAAGAACTTCTCCAGCATTTTTTTCTTATTGCACTGCCACATAGTCTTCAGTAATGTGTGCACTAAAATACTGTCCAGCACTGCTCCGGTCCTCTCCTGCTACATATGACCGTAGATCTGACTTACCGGATCACACAGTGGACCGTTAGTTCTTTACTGTAACTTTACAAGTCCCTCGTTCTGAGTCTCATAGACGCTCATTGAGAAGGAGACTTCTGGTCACACAGAAGATGCTGTTTGTGATCTGATCAGAGTTCTGGACACATGATTCAGGAGAGGACTCAAGCAGAGTTGAAAACAGTAGAAGTCAGTTATGGGTAAGTATTTTAATGCACACATTGAACACACATTACTGATGGCTAACCAATGGAGTATGAACATTGAAGTGATACTTGAAATATACTTTGTTTCTTCGTAATCTATGCTTTCTGCTTTCTCTTGGTTAAAAATATTGTTAAAAGGTATGTTTCCATAGAAAGTGACCTTTATAAATCAGGTTTTTATGTTAATGGAACTATACTTTCTACAAACTTTGCAGAAATAAATAGTACAGGCGAATATAAGAAACTTTCTAATATATGTTTTCAGAGAAGTCCGCTTCCTTACTCTCTTGTCAGGCACTTCTTCTTCCCCCCCGATTCATGAACTAAATGTCCATTCTAAAAAAAGCAAAAAAAGGCTCAAGTCTTTCTTGCTCAGACAAGACGGACTACAGGTAACATGTGTCACAGCTAGTGATTAGTGAACATTCTCAGATAAGCCGTTATCCGAGCATGCTCGTGTGCTAACCAAGAGTCTTTAGCGTTCTCGAAAAATATGTTAGAGTCCCTGTATTTTAGGCAATCCCTGTACGTGTTGCAGCTGTCGAACAGCAGAGGGACATGGAGACCCGGAGGCTCAAACATATTATTCGAGCACGCCGGAGTCACTCGGTTAACGCCTTATCCGAGCGCGTTCGTTCATCTCAACTCACAGCTCATTATACTGTATGGAGAGGGAAAATGATATGAGACGTGAGGAGGAGGGAGACATAGAAAGATTATGCTCCGCTTTGTAACAAGTCTTTTACGTCACCTCAGAACTGGATTTGGATCCAGACAGCTCAGCTTTATAATTTCCTCCATGCCGCTGCAGCTGGTCTGTGTGCTAAAAAATTAATGAAGAGCAGGACCCTGTCTTGTGTGCTGTGTTGTTTGAGAGAGATCATAGCAGATAGTGTCTTTCTCTCACCTCCTAGTAGATTGCAAATTTAGAAATTGAGCATGTAAAGGAGAAAAATGGTAAAAATTTCAGAAAATGACATACAGCGAAGAGGAAGAGCAAAAGGGTAACAATGTTTTGAACTTTTGACTTCTAGGCTCCATATCTCACTGTCCACTGCTGCGTTGATCATGAGACTGCTATAATTTTATAAACAATCATCTTGGCTATCTTATACATAATTTTGACTTGCAGCTATTTGGCATATGATTAATTACGGTATGCAGATTCTTGTCATGTCACTGCATTGTTACTGTTTTGCTCCTGGTGGTGGAAAAATGCTTTTCTTCCTGAATGCTACAAAATACAACCTGTTCTCAAATTCCCTAATAGCTCAGAGTGTTATTAGGTTGATTCCCAAGTGAAGGGTCATTGGTTCGAATCGAGAAGCAGCCATGAAGAAGATTACCCAGGAAAAGAGAAACAGCATCATCCAGCTCATTGATAGCGGTCTCTTGCCAAACTGCATCATGCGAGTGCCATGACAGTTGTAAGAATACGAAATGAAGTCCGTCCATCCATTCAGAAGGGAAAAGGTGGATGTCCAGGCAAAATATCAGTCAGCAAGTCTGCACATCCCAAGGACTATCTGTTGTTGCGCAACAAACACGGCAGTGGAGGTGGCTCACATGCTTCATAATATTGAGCTCACAGACGCCACATGTCTGGAATGGTGGCCCAAAACAAGTTGAAGGAGCCTCAACTTCAATATTTTCATAAGAAGTGCCTTTTTGAGTTTGCAAACAAGTATGAAAAGTGGACATTTAAAGATTTCAAACAGGTGATTTGGGGCGATCACACATGTCAATAGACTACGAAGAATGTTAGTCCGCAAGGACAGGGTCCTCTCCCCTCTGTACCAGTCTGTCATTGTAAATTTGTTTACTGTTAACGATATCTATAACCCTGTATGTAACCCCTTTTCACATGTACAGCACCATGGAATTAATGGTGCTATATAAATAAATAATAATAATAATAGACTAGACTCTGATAGGTACAAATGGCTCTGAAAGAAACAAGGGAAAAAGTGGCTAACGGATTGAGAAATTGAAGGAAATGTCAAGTTTGGTGGAGGAAACCTGATGATATTGTGTTGTTTCACAGCCAAAGGTATTGGATACTTGATCAGGATCAATGGTGGTCTCAATGCTGAGCTATATGTGAGTATCCTACATGATGAGTTACTTCATACACTCAAGTACTATGGGTATGAAAAGGATGAAATAGTGTTCCAACAGGACAACAACACGAAGCATACATCGAGATTGGCGAAGAATTGGTTCAAAGTCAATGAAGTAGAGGTGCTAGAATGACCCCAGACCTCAACCCAATAAAACACTGAGATCAAATTTTGGTCAACACCCATTTGAATTTGATCAAGAGCATGCCCAGAAGGATTCATGGAGGTGTTGAAAGCCAAAGGTGGATTGACAAAATAATAAAAATTAAAATTGAGATCTTTAGGAGCAAAACATTGACAATGCAGTGTCATGACAATAATCTGCATAACTAATCATATGCTAAATAGTTGCAAGTCAAATTTAAATATGAGAAATCCAAGATGATTGTCTATAAAATGACGGCAGTCTCAAGTTCAAAGCAGAAATGAATAATGATATGGAGCCTGAAATTCAAAAGTTCAAAACATTTACATTGGCAGAAATAGACTAATGAGCGTTTCCAAATGTCATCATGAAGGGAGGTTGAGCGGGGGAGCTGTGACATTGCCTATTGTGATTGGTTATCAACTATGTATGTACCGTCTTGGCTGAAAGGGTTGGCACCCTTGAAATTATTCCAGAAAATCTAGTATTTCTCCCAGAAAACTATTGCCATTACACATATTTTGTTATACACATGTTTATTTCCTTTCTGGGTATTGCAACAACACAACAAAACTAAGGAAAATTGGACATACCGTATTTTACGGATTATAAGATGCACCGGAACATGAGACGCATTTTTAAATAAAATGGGGGAGCATTTTATAGTTCGATTTAACTGTTGCTTGCCAGGGGGGTGATGATGGAGCAGAGTCACAGGAGACAGGGTCGCTGCTTCAGGAGGCCGGTGGCTGAAGGATCGGGGCTATACTGTAGGCCCTGAGTTCTCATAAGATGTCCGCGCTGGTGGGCTTTGGAAAAATGGCCGCCAGATGTGGCGCGTATGCGGATTGAGATTTCTGGAGACAAAAATCACACCTGAAACCAGAAAAAAAGGGGAAATAATGACTCAATCTTTGCATTGTGTGTCTGTGTGTTCCACACTAAGCATGGAGAACAGAAAGAGAAGAGAAATGTCTGTTGATATTGTTCAACAATTTTGCTTCTCAGGTCCTCAATCTCAAGGTTATAATTCCATCTCCAGAGATCTTGATGTTCTTTACTCCACGGTGGGCAACATAAGCAAGAAGTTTACACCCCATGGCACGGTAGCTAATCTTACTGGAAGTGAATGGAAGACAGAAATTGATTAAAGGTTGAAACGCAGGATAGTTCGAATGATAGATAAGCAGCCCCAATCAAGTTCCAAAGAAATTCAATCAGTACTGCAGTGTGCAAGCCAATATTAAGTTGAGTGCTAAAAATTTTGTCTGGCCCATTTTTGGGGTTTTGTGTGAAATTATGTCCTATTTGTTTTTTGTCACTCTTTTGTTTTTCCAATACACACAAAGGAAATAAACATGTATAACAAAACATGTGTAATTGCAATAATTTTCTGGTAGAAATAGTTCATTATCTGGAACAATTTCATAGGTGTAAACCCTTTCGACCATAACTGTATTGGGGTGCCAAGTGCTCATCAGTGATATTGACTCTTTGGGTACGCTGTTCCGCGACAAGTAGTATTGCCTGGCCCTTGTTAACAAATTTGTCTTCATTTCTATATAATAATCATCTGGGTAGTTTGTTAAATTAATAATGAGATGCTACCCTTTGTCGGTACATGTTGCTTTACGACCATTGAGCCAAACACTGCTCATGTAGGTTGTGGCGGCCCCACTCAGGCATAGCGGCCTGTATAGCGGTTACCTGTCATTGTAATGCAGCATGTGATGATAATGAGACTGGTGAAAAGTCTTCTGTAAAATACAGACAATTTCCTCAGTGGCCAGTGTGATAATTGCAAGATTTCTCATTTTCAATACATATTGTTTTGTGGAGCTAAAATATCACCAATTGGAAAATAAACACAATACATTTATCACAAAAACCTCATTTAACGAATAGGTCATTTTCAGATGATGTATTCCCTTTAAGATCCACTGGATGGCATCCACCATTCATGCCTTGTTAAAGAAGTCATTTTGACTGGATTTTTAAACTTCTTCCAGTTGTCGCTGTTTTACGGATTGTGGAACATTTTGGCTTGTTTTTGCCTTTCCGACCCAAAGTTAAACCCCCTGTTAATTACGCAAATTTTCCCTTGAATCGATTAGGCGTATAACACAGACCGTCTGTTGTAGAGGTACAAAAGCAGACTTCCACAGAGAATTTTTGTGGTGTACTCCCAGTTGGTGGAAAGGAAAATGTGCTTCTTTATTACCAGGGGGCATAGATTTGCAACAGAGGAGTACAGAAGAAAAAGAAACGGCTCCAGAATCGGTGGAGCAGCAGCAATTGGAGAAGGGAATCAGTTTAAATATAGAAATACAGTGAAATGTCCTTTTAAAGGGGTTCTGTATTGGTGACGCTAGCGTATGTAATTGTGACGCCCAGGAGACCGGGATACCCAGCACCGGACCAATGGGGTCTGTCTCTTGAGGGAGATGTCACGGGTGGCTTGACCCAGTGCTGTGGTCTCAGGCAATGCACAGTGTAAGGGGTATCGTGAGGGAACAGGCACTTACTTGATCAGCAGCAGGTTCTCCCAGCGGTGACGATCCCGATCCTGGATAGATGGCTATTGTCCAAATGAAAGACTGAGGCACTGAAACGTTTAACCAGTTTACTTTAACATAAAAGGATTTACAACCAGTCCTGTCACCGGAGTCTGTATGGGAACTCTGAGTTACTTTGACCCTGCCGGGGTCTTCGCCTCTTATTGTGCGCAATTTCTGTGTCGCCCTGCTGCTGTATGTGAACTGGCTGCCGGCCCAATCTGTCCCCTCCGGGTCCTGGTTCGATGGGCAACCCGAGTCCTTTTATCGGCTTACTCCCTCCGGGAGTACCGCTGAACTCTGTGTCTGTTGCTGCATCCGACCCTAGTGAAGCTGATATCACCTCACGTTTTTCCGGTTGCTGTATTATATATAATGAATACAGCCACGGATCCGGTATCCGTCTTTGCGCCTGTTCTGGGTAGTGATTAATGCTACCCGGTTCTCACAATGTCCTTTTTCTCTATCCCTCTTCTCCTCAGGCCGGTGATTTGGGCCTGGAAACCGTCATAGGGCTGTTAGAAATTCAGCTGTATGACCTCTCACTTTCAGCTCCTTAGCCCAACTGCCATTTCTTCTCTCAGACCAGAATGGATCAAGGGAAGTCTCTGGAGCTCCCCCTTCTGGCCGGAGGTGGTAGTGCAGTCTTGCTATTTTAGTATTTGTATTTATTGTCAGTAACTATTTTTGTGGCAAATACCCCTAGGGGTGCCACATAATCATGAGGGCGGCCACGGTGCTGCTGAGTGGCAGGACCAGGCACAGTGCATGGATGATCAGTTTAGGGTTGTGTGATTAGAGGTGAACAAGAACATTGTACACAACCCATATTAAATTTCTCACACCCTTTGTGAACCAGCTGTCACTTGTAACATTAAAACCACTGAGGGGCAAAGTGAATAATATTCATTATCTTGTGACCAAGGTACCTGTTTCGGGCTAAGCTATATTGAGCAGCAGGGGAAAAGTCCAGCTCTTTAAGCTGATATGTTTAGGAACAATTAAAAATGCCCAAGCGGATGGATTTGAGCATCTTTGACACGTTTTGAAGTCAGATCATCTCCAAATATGTTGTGGGGAGTTCAGTGTGCAATAGTTGGTGTCAATCAAGTGTGTCCTGAAGGAGGACAAATGGGGAACCAGCGTCAGGTTCATGAGTGCGCTATACTCTTTGCTACCCATGGGGGGAGCTAGCTAACCCTTCTTTACTGATGCCACAGAAGAGCTACTGAATTGCTCAGTATGATAGAAAGACGTCCTGGCAGATCTTCCATTGGGCTTAGAGATAGAAAGATGGCAGGCTGGGCAGTGCAGATAAATCAGCTGTACTCCGACTGAGGAGTCTGATCAACCTGTCCCATTAATTAGAATAGGACCCATGCACAAGACTCCCGGGCCAGCGTATGATTTACCCAGCTTGTGTGTTCCTAGTATTTCTCTCCATGCCTCATGTGAGATCAGGAGGGAGAATGAAAGCAATTTCACTAATCTGAACTAGAAATGTTTATAATTACAGTATTAGATTTTTTCCCCCTCTTTCTAACTATCAAAAACTGACTTTTATTTTGTGCCTGCATTAAAAAACGTTTGACTGGCTTTGAAGGGAACCTGTCACCATGAAAATGCAGTCCAATCTGCCATCATTATGTTGTAGAGCAGAAGGAGCTGAGCAGATTGATATATACGGTAGTTTTGTGAGAAAATATTGTGTTTTAATCACTTTAACCTCTGCTGTTTCTGGGACTTTCAGCCTGGTGGGCGGTCCTATCAGTGACTGACAGCTTGCTCCCTATGCACTATTATACAAAGATAGCTGTCAGTCAATGATAGGACCGCCCACCGGACTGAAAGTCCCAGAAAGAGCAGAGATTAAATGATGAAAACACAGATTATACTGAGCCTTTTCTCACAAACTCTATATCAATCTGCTCAGCTCCCTCTGCTCTATAACATGGTGCCTGCATGTTCATGCTGAGAGGTTCCCTTTAATGATGGCTTTGGATTTCTGCTCATGATCGTATGGCCACTACTGCTGTATCGCCTTTCTGCCATGATTTCTTCTTTGCATTCAGAATGATTTTAATTTCTCCCTTTTAATGTTTAACCTTAGAGACGAATGCCAGAAAAGCAGTGGACCGAGGATACGTTCAAGGGCTTTTAGCAATATATTTGGACTGGCATCGTCATGACACCCGGCACAGGCACATGTTGATCCGAAAAGGCATACTGCAGTGCCTTAAAAGCATTACTAACATCAAGCTGGGTAGAAAAGCTTTCATAGATGCTAATGGTATGAAGATTTTATATAACTCCTCACAAGTAAGTATTTCTCAAATTGCAAACCTATTTAGTCTCACTTTGTATGTCTGTTCATAGGTACCCAGGTTATAGTAAGTGCTCGAAGAGGTGGCTCTATAGGTCTACTAGTGGAACACTAGAGTCATCCCTGAAGCATAGTGAGGAGAGCTGCTTTCTTTCAAAAACAGTCCGCAGGTTGTCTTTTAGCGTTGCTGGTCAACAACCTTCCCTTTAATGGAGCTGAGCTACAATATGAGACCCGACCCATGGTCGGGTGTGGCACTGTTTCTAGAACAAAGCAGCCATATTTTTCTGATACTATGCAACCTTTATAAACTTGGCAATTTAAGTATGGTAACCATTGTAGTGTAAATCTGGCAATCCTTATGTCACCATAAGGGTTTATTCCCATCTTCATAGATGGGGAGTGTTAGGTAGTGCTAATAAAAATAAGTCATTTTGCAATTTACCTTTTATTAAAGGGAATCTGTCACCAAGTTTTTACTATATATTCTGGGAGCAGCATAATATAGGGTTAGATAGCCCGGTTACAGGTATGTATCACTTACTGGGCTGCTTGATATAGTTTTAATAGAGTACCTGTTTGTCTGACGTAGATGTAGCAGTGCTAAGGCCACGTTCACACATTCAGTATTTGGTCAGTATTTTACATCCATACCGAATTTTACGGATCATAAGACGCACCCCAAATTTTGGGGAGGAAAATAAGTTTCTTTTTAAAATATAATGGTGGTGCATCTTATATTCCGCTTTTGTGATATCTTATTGGCAAAGCTGGGTCCCAGGAGGCAGGAGTGGGGCGATTCTCGGAGGAGGGGGTGTTTGGCGGTGCAAGGCTGTGCAGGCTCCGTACTTTCAGAAAATGTCAAGAGTCCCCCGCACTTCCCATCGTTTTCACTGCGGTGGTCTTTGGGACAATGGCTGCCAGAGTTCTTGTCTCTCGAGATCTGAATCCGCATATGCACCTCCTCCGGTGGCCATTTCGCTGAAGTCCACTGCAGTGAAAACAATGGGAAGTACAGGGCCTCCCGACACTTTCTGAAAGTCTGGAGCTTGCGCGGCCTCACATCATCCCACTCCTGCCACCGCCAGCTTCCTGCAGTGCTGCTCCCTCCCCAGTAAGCTACATTCGGATTATAAGATGCACCCCCATTTTCCTCAAATGGGGTCGCGGTGCCGTTGCAGGGATGAGTCTGTTTGGCCAAGGTATGACTAGTTTCTAACCGCTGCATGGTTCTACAGCTGAATGTCTAGAGTACTCTCCTGGTGCATTACAGATGTTGGATCCTGGGGATGTCAGCTCTGCTGATCGCGCTTGACAGACAGACATCACACGTCCTCCTCCTTCCACCTCTCTCCGAACCAACCCCAATTGCTTGCACTGCCCCCCGGCATGGGGCTCTGTCTGGTTCTGTCCAAATTGCAGTTCAAACCAGAAGTACATAATCAGTTTAACATAACACAAGTGCCTGCCAACAGAATCACTGTTTCACAGAACTAGGTAACTGTCTCTGAATAAAAATTCTGCACAAATCAGTTTTAGGCTTGTTTCACACTTCCGTCGGTCGTCCTGCGTCAGAGTGCAGTGAACCGACATTGCAAAATAAGAGGAAAACGTGTGCAACGCATCCAGTGTTATTAGTCCCAGGCTGAATTTCAAGTATAGATTTGTGGAGAGAGAGAGAGAGAGACTCTCTCTTTTCCCCGGGTTGGAATATGCTTCCAGGCATGCTCAGATGGAAAAACTGCATCCGTCACTGGATTCTTGCGTTTCCCAGTGTGCGCAGGATCCAGTGTCCATAGGCTCCCATTCTGTGCAACGATGTATGCCGCAGGAGGCGTCGGGGAACGTTTTTCCACTGCAGACAAAAAACGTTCCTTTGAACGTTTTTTTCCAAAAGACGGTCCATCAAATTCCACAGGATCCAGTGCACGATGGACGAAACGTGTGGCCATCCATCGCGATACGTCGCTAATACAAGTCTATGAGAAAATGCAGGATCCTGCAAATTTTTATGCAGGATCCTGTTTTCTCAAAAAACGACGTATCTCGACGGGGCTACAAAGACGGAAGTGTGAAAGAGGCCTAAGCCAGCGTCATAGAGGAGTTACAGGAGAAACAGTGGCCTCCTGTGTCTGGTGGTTAGTACTGCAGGCAACAGTATTCTCAATGTCCATATCCTTTACTAATAAAATAGAACAGCAGCTGCAAATTACATGCAGTTAATGGTAGGTGATGGTCAGCAGCATATTCCCCATCACCTCACAATACATCGCTGGAATCAGGCTATCTAACCCTATATTACGCTGTTCTCAGAATATATAGCCAAAAACCTGGTGACATATTCCCTTTAATAAACGATAATTTGCAAAAGCACCTATTTTTACTAGCACCACAATACTGAACATGTGAACATGGCCTAAGACTTCTCGGCTGTGCATAAGCCCTCCGACAGCCCTCATTACCCATGAGTAGATATATGTACTTGGTTAAAGAGATGGATGGTGAGCCCTGTTCATATGGTGCAGCACCTGGGTAACCAGCGGGGTATAGAATTGTATACCCGTGTCAGCATATGTGTAAACATTATACCTGTTGTATAAAAGTTTGTCACCTGCTTGCAGTCAGTAGTGACATGGTACTGCTTTACAAGGACTGAAATGCTGTTATTTGGCCACAAGAGGCCAGTGTTTCCTAAACACCCAAGTAAAAGGTTAAGTCTGCCCAGCAACAGAAGCATAATCAAAGACAGTTGACAGCTAGATATGTGTCACAAGAAGAAGTGGTGTAGCCTTCTTGGCAGCAGTTGGAAGTTATTGAGGACAGCAAGAGAACATGCTGGAGGGAGGTCCATTGACATTAGCATGTATAAGCATCCCACTTGGATTAAAAGCATGGCGGAGTGGTGCTGACCTTCCCGGTGACCAGATCCTTATCAGATGGGAGAAGATTACCATCAGTAACACTGCTAGAGATGGAAATAGGTCAGAACCTAGCATGAGTAATGCTGAGTGCCGCTGAAAAGTCAAGCCATAGTCATTAGCGGTACCGCTCATCTGTTAGAGGGGAGCCTCAGGCTACTTTCACACTGGTGTTTTTTGCAATACGTCGCAATGCGTCATTTATGGCAAAAAACGCATCCTGCAAAGTTGTTTGCAGGATGCGTTTTTGCCCCATAGATTAACATTAGCGACGCATTGCGACGCTGTGCGATGGTTGCGCCGTGTTGTGGCGGACTACCGGGAGCAAAAAATGTTACATGTAACGTTTTTTGCTCCTGACGGACCGGAACTCCGCCCCCACCTCCCCGCACCTCACAATGGGGCAGCGGATGCGCCGGAGAAATGCATCCGCTGCACCCGTTGTGCAGTGCGTCAAACGCTAGCGTCGGAATCTCTGCCCGACGCATTGCGACGGGGAGATTCCGACGCTAGTGTGAAAGTAGCCTCATCCGTTGGCATGCATCGGTATTTGTGCGGCACTGACCCGGGTCGATAAGATAACTACCCGCAGTGAGTAACTGTGCACGAACCTTATCACGTTTTGGTACCCAAATACCCAAGACGGAGACCGGACCTGTAGTTAGTTAGATAGGCAAATGGATTGTCAGGACGCAACTTTTGCTAATATCAGGGTCTGGGATTTCTGGTTTTGCTGCTATGTCACCTATTGCCTTGTTAAGGACTCTTTGTTTACTATAAATCTCCAATTCACACATCGGTTCTCTTAAAGCACGCAGTTGACTTTAGGCCATTTCTGAGATTTTCCAGGAGAAAGCTTCTGTGGAACATTATAGTTAACCTTTATTTTTTTAGGGCTATGCAGCTGATACATTTTTATTCATGGTGTAGTCGGGAAGGAGCATTCTTCATTGTTCACTGAAGTCCTAATAGGGCAGGGAAGTGTTTTTTGTGGAATAGAGTTAAATTATTGTAAGCAGTTGTGCTGTACTGCAGGTGAGCCTGTATTCCACACCCATTCACTTGTTCTAGGGTTAAGGGTATTAACAGGCGGCTGGTATTAATTGGCGGCTGCTTTACCAGGCACGCCAGTAAGTAAAGACATAGTGATTATAGTTGGCATGTATTGTAGGGCACCATGCTGTACAGCACAGTGGTCTCAGCCTCCTGGCTGAGTGTCTGTGGATTTTAAAAAAATCTTTCTCCTTTTTCTGGTATGTTTATTCGCATATTTATGGAAAGTGTTTTATTTTTTTTTAATGGTTGAACTGGTATTGGATTAATCTTTCTCGCTTGTGACTTTGCAGTATCCTGGGGAGTCCACCCCATCATACTGCTTACACAGTGACTTTTCCCGAAGCTGATAGTCAGGAGTGCAGGTGGGGTTACACAGATTAGCCTGGCATGTGAGATGTAGAATTAATCTCCTGCTGATAAAATACTGATTGTGTTGAAACTACAGCACACAACCTAATAAATGACACATCCCTGCAATCAAGCTCTTGTGCCCTTTATTATGCTGCTCTCAGATTACCGGTAAATAGTAAAAAACTACTGACAGAAGTTTATAGCTATCCTTGAGATAGTATCACTTTTCTTTTGCGTACAGCTTATTGCTCAATAGCGGTGGTGGAAAAATCACTGTGCTTACAAGCTCTTTTACAGTAAACTTGTAAGCACTGCTTTGAAGCTGGCTATGATCGCTGGAGGACACTGTTACCTATTATACTCGGCAACGTGCAGTGCATAGGCAACAAGATCTAAAGAAATGAAAACTTGCTATCTCAAGAACGACTGCAAATTTTCATAAACAGCAAATTGCAGAAGTGCTTGTTTTTACATGCACTATCCAACAACACTCAGGATGTTTTCCCATAAATTTAAAGAATTATTTACATCTGCCTAGCTATCTAAAGAAATCATGAGGCTCCCAGGCATCAGAACTCTAATATGCTGCTTCTATGAGAACATATTCACATTTTTCATTACTTACCTTTAATAGGATTGTCAAGCTGTGAGAACTCTGGATCCCCTCGTTAATACATCTAGCCTAATAATGAGAAAATGCTTTCCCAAGAATCGTCTTCCTTTACCAACCATAAAAAGTGCTTTCCAGTTTCAATTGCCTGTTATACCGACCAGTGGTCCTGTGGCTCAGATCTACAGCTTGCCTCCTGAAGGTAAATGGCCTAAGAAACCAATTTTTCAGATTAACTGTTTGCTGGAAATAATTATTTTTCACATTAGGTTTAACACTACTGACAGATTCCCTTTAAGCCATCTGTAGGAGCATGTAGGCCATAGAAAGTTGAAAAAAATTATATCTTGATATTTGTGATCAGATGTCTTCTTCCAGAGAAATGCACGTTTTTCTTTCTATGTAAATGAGCTGTGAAGATCTATGGGACGAACCCTGATCTCCCAGAGAATCTGCCTCCAGAGCTTTTTATGTGAAAGTGGGCAGTGGCAGTGTAAGACTTGTAGATCAGGAGAACAGACTGTCAGTCACCACATGTCTCACAATAGTAGCGCCCCCTTTCCTAAGATCTGTGTCCGACCCATAGATCTTAACAGCTCATTTACATACGAGAAAAATGTGGATTTTTTTTGGAATAAGATATCGGATAACAGATATCAAGGTATCAGTTTATTCAACTTTCTATGACCTGCATACTCATATAGACGGCTTAGGAGGGTGGATCTCACTGACAGATTCCCTTAAAGGTATGTGCAGACGATCAGCAAACGTTGCCGGTCTGACGCTGCATCCTTGTGCAGCCTCCAACCTGCAGCGTCCAGATGTTACAGCATAGTGAATAAGATTTCAAGAAATCCCATGCCCACTATACATCCAGAGACGCCCATGGCTCACTTGCCGAGACGGACATGCGGTGCGTCTCTCCAGACCGCAGAATGCTGACATGTGCCCGCAATAGCAGCAGATTCACCCGCCGCTATTAACTAGTTAAATGCCGCTGTCAAATTCTAAAGCCAGAAGTGTGCGCATCACCGACCCCGTTACATTATCGGGGGGTCAGCGATGCGTCAGGATAGTAACCATAGAGGTCCTCTTTGGTTACTGATGCCGGCCTGCTGTGAGCGCCGCCCTGTGGTCGGCGCTCATAGCAAGCCTACAATTCAGCTACATAGCATTGATCTGATGATCTCTGCTATGTAGCTGAGCCGATCCAGTTGTGCCAGCTTCTAGCCTCCCATGGAGACTATTGAAGCATGGCAAAAGTAAAAAAGAGAAAAAAAAAGTTTAAAAAAATATTAAAATAATAAAAAGAAATATAAAAGTTTAAATCACCCCCCTTTCGCTCCATGCAAAATAAAACAATAAAAAAATCAAACCTACACATATTTGGTATCACCGCGTTCAGAATCGCCCAATCTATCAATAAAAAAAAAATGGATTAACCTGATCGGTAAACAGCGTAGTGAGAAAAAAAAATTAGAAATGCCAGAATTACGTTTTGGTTGCCGTGACATTGCATTAAAATGCAATAGTGGGCAATCAAAAGAACGTATCTGCACCAAAATGGTATAATTAAAAACGTCAGCTGGGCACGCAAAAAATAAGCCCTCACCCGACCTCAGATCACGAAAAATGGAGACGCTACGGGTATCGGAAAATGGCACAATTTTTTTTTTTTTTTTAACAAAGTTTGGAATTTTTTTTACCACTTAGATAAAACGTAACCTAGACATGTTTGGTGTCTATGAACTCGTAATGACCTGGAGAATCATAATATCAGTTTTAGCATTTAGTAAAGCTAGAAAAAAAGCCAAACAAAAAAACTAGTGTGGGATTGCACTTTTTTTGCAATTTCACCGCACTTGGAATTTTTTCCCCGTTTTCTAGTACACGACATGCTAAAACCAATGATATTGTTCAAAAGTACAACTCATCCCGCAAAAAACAAACCCTCACGTGGCCATACTGACGGAAAAATAAAAAAGTTATGGCTCTGGGAAGGAGGGGAGTGAAAAACGAGAACGCTAAAACGGAAAAAGGCAAGGTCTTGAAGAGGTTAAAATCCTAGATAATAGGCTTAGTAGTAGTAAAAAATTTATTTCACTGTATAGTCTTGGACCTTTCTATGGATTAATTTCCTTAAACTGGTCATGGAGGCAGCAGATGACATACGATTACCTATGTGTGATTTCTAATCATACAGTATGTGTCAAAATTGTGCAATAACTTGTAGGACATATATTGTATGCGTCACATGAAGTTATGCTGCGTATTCTGTGTCAAATATTCTTTTGTGTTTAGTGGATGATGTAGTGGATGAGAGTGATGACAACGATGATACTGAAGCAGATGCTGAAGCCGATGCTGAGAATGAAGATAATGATCAGTTGTTTAAGGTTTGTTATCAGCTTGTTCTCACCGGCCATATAAAGAAAAATAAAATGGCCTTGCACAAAGTAGAATTTTTTATCATTCATTAAATCTTTGTATTTTTTATTTATGTTTACTGGTTTCCTGAGAGATGCAAGGAGCATGTTCAAAGAGATAGGACCAGACTCGAGAAAGTATTTTTGCCAGAATTCTTGCCAAAATACCTTGAAATGTCACAATAACTGTTGTGAATTCAGCTTTTGGGCTCCCTCCGGTGGTTGTAGAGGGTAATGCAGTTGTGCCTGGACTGCAGGAGTGGACAGGTGTATCTACTAATTGCAAAACTGACTGGGGTATATAGCTTTGCAGGATCCTTTAGTCAGTGCCAGTTGTTCATTGTTCTTGAAGGATTCACTTCCCTGCTGGTCTCTCCAGTTTGCTGTGCTTTTCTACAAAGATAAGTCCTGGCTTTGTTTTTGCTGTCCACCTGCTGTGGACCTTATAGTTTTGTGCATTTTCATGTTTTTGTCTTGTCCAGCTTAGTCTGTGAAGGATTTTTTGCAGCCTAGCTATTTCTCTGGAGATGCAGATATGCCCCCCATGTCTTTAGTCAGATGTGGTGATCCGTATTTTCTGTGGTGGATATTTTCTACTGTTTTTATACTGACCGCATAGTATTCTGTTCTATTCTTTCTTTTTAGCTAGTATGGCCTCCTATGCTAAAATCTGATTTCATATCTGCGTATGTTATTTCCCTCTCCTCTCAGTCAATATTTGTGGGGGGCTATCTATCCTTTGGGGATTTTCTCTGAGGCAAGATAGGTTTCCTGTTTCTGTCTTTAGGGGTAGTTAGATCTTAGGCTGTGCCGAGGGGTCTAGGGAGTGTTAGGTACCCCCCACGGCTACTTCTAGTTGCGCTGCTAGGTTCAGGGTTTGCGGTCAGTACAGGGACCACCTTCTCCAGAGTCCGTCTCATGCTGCTCCTAGGCCACCAGATCGTACAACTGGCCAACAATGAGTTAATTGCATCTCAGAAGAAGGGAGGGAAGCTTTTGAGCCATTTTTTTTTCCTTAGCCTGTTTGGTATTTTCCTCCCTCTTTACCTCTGGGTGGCTACGGAGTCTAGTATTAACATGAATGTTCAGGAGTTAGTTTCTCGGGTGGATCCGCTTGCTGCTAGGGTACAGGGTATTTCAGATTTCAGTTTTTCAGACTCCTGCCTTAGAACCTAAGATTCCCACTCCTGATTTATTCTTTGGTGACAGATCCAAATTTTTGAGTTTCAAAAATAACTGTAAACTGTTTTTTGCATTAAGACCGCGGTCTTCTGGTGATCCTATTCAGCAGGTTAAAATCATGATATCTCTGCTGCGTTGTGACCCACAGGATTGGGCATTTTCCCTGGAATCTGGCAATCCTGCTTTGCTTAATGTTGATTCGTTCTTTCAGGCATTGGGGTTGTTGTATGATGAGCCTAATTCTGTGGATCAGGCTGAGAAAATCTTGTTAGCCCTGTGTCAAGGTCAAGAAGCGGCAGAATTGTATTGCCAGAAATTTAGAAAATGGTCTGTACTGACTAAATGGAATGAGCATGCCTTGGCGGCAATTTTCAGAAAGGGTCTTTCTGAATCCATTAAAGATGTTATGGTGGGGTTCCCCACGCCTGCTGGTCTGAGTGATTCTATGTCTCTGGCCATTCAGATTGATCGGCGCTTGCGCGAGCGCAGAGTTGTGCACACTGTGGCGTTGTCCTCTGAGCAGAGCCCTGAGCCTATGCAGTGTGATAGGATTTTGTCTAGAGCAGAACATCAAACATTCAGGCGTCAGAATAGGTTGTGTTTTTACTGCGGCGATTCTGCTCATGTTATTTCTGATTGCCCTAAGCGTACTAAGAGAATCGCTAGTTCTGTTGCCATCAGTACTATACAACCTAAATTTCTGTTATCTGTGACCTTGATCTGCTCATTATCATCATTTTCTGTCATAGCATTTGTGGATTCAGGCGCCGCTCTGAACTTAATGGACTTAGAATTTGCCAGACGTTGTGGTTTTCCCTTGCAGCCTTTGCAGAACCCTATTCCTTTGAGGGGCATTGATGCTACACCGTTGGCTAAAAATAAACCTCAGTTTTGGACACAGCTGACCATGCGCATGGCACCAGCCCATCAGGAAGATTGTCGTTTTCTGGTGTTGCATAATTTGCATGATGATATTGTGCTGGGTTTTCCATGGTTGCAGCTACATAATCCGGTGTTAGATTGGAAATCCATGTCTGTGACTAGTTGGGGTTGTCAGGGGGTTCATGATCAGGTTACTTTGATGTCAATTTCCTCTTCCCCCTCTTCTGAAGTTCCTGAGCTTTTGTCTGACTTCCAGGATGTATTCGATGAGCCCAAATCCAGTTCCCTTCCACTGCATAGGGACTGTGATTGTGCTATTGACTTGATTCCAGGTTGTAAGTTCCCTAAGGGCCGACTTTTCAACCTGTCTGTGCCTGAACATACCGCCATGCGGAGCTATATTAAGGAGTCTTTGGAGAAAGGGCATATTCGGCCATCTTCTTCACCGTTGGGAGCGGGGTTCTTTTTTGTTGCCAAGAAGGATGGCTCCTTGAGACCCTGTATTGATTATCGCCTCTTGAATAAGATCACGGTTAAATTTCAATACCCCTTGCCTTTGCTTACTGATTTGTTTGCTAGGATTAAGGGGTCTAGCTGGTTTACTAAGATTGACCTTCGAGGGGCATATAATCTTATTCGTATCAAGCAGGGTGACGAATGGAAAACTGCATTTAATACGCCCGAAGGCCATTTTGAATACCTTGTGATGCCATTCGGACTCTCTAATGCCCCATCTGTGTTCCAATCCTTCATGCATGATATCTTTCGGAGTTATCTTGATAAATTCATGGTTGTATATTTGGATGATATTTTGATTTTTCCAATGATTGGGAGTCTCATGTGAAACAGGTCAGGATGGTATTTCAGATCCTCCGTAATAATGCTTTATTTGTGAAGGGGTCAAAGTGCCCCTTTGGAGTGCAGAAGGTTTCTTTTTTGGGTTTCCTTTTTTCTCCCTCATCTATAGAAATGGATCCGGTTAAGGTTCAGGCCATTCATGATTGGATTCAGCCCACATCTGTGAAGAGCCTTCAGAAATTCTTGGGCTTTGCTAATTTTTATCGTCGTTTCATTGCCAACTTCTCCAGTGTGGTTAAACCTCTAACCGATTTGACCAAGAAAGGCGCTGATGTGACGAATTGGTCCTCCGCGGCTGTTTCTGCCTTTCAGGAGCTTAAACGCCGATTTACTTCTGCCCCTGTGTTGCGTCAGCCAGATGTTTCTCTTCCATTTCAGTTTGAGGTTGACGCGTCTGAGATTGGGGCAGGGGCCGTTTTGTCTCAGAGGAATTCTGATGGTTCCTTGATGAAACAGTGTGCCTTCTTTTCTCAGAAGTTTTCGCCTGCGGAACGCAATTATGATGTCGGCAATCGGGAGTTGTTGGCTATTACGTGGGTATTTGAGGAGTGGGGACATTGGCTTGAGGGGGCCAAGCACCGTATTGTGGTCCTGACCGATCATAAGAATCTGATTTACCTCGAGTCTGCCAAACGGCTGAATCCTAGACAGGCTCGATGGTCCCTGTTTTTCTCCCGTTTTGATTTTGTGGTCTCGTACATTCCTGGTACTAAGAATGTTAAGGCGGATGCCCTCTCTAGGAGTTTTTTTTCCTGATTCCCCTGGGGTTCTTGAGCCGGTCGGCATTTTGAAGGAAGGGGTGATTCTTTCTGCCATCTCCCCTGATTTGCGACGGGTTCTTCAGGAATTTCAGGCTGATAAGCCTGACCGCTGTCCTGTGGGGAAACTGTTTGTTCCTGATAGATGGACCAGTAAGGTGATTTCTGAGGTTCATTGTTCTGTGTTGGCTGGCCATCCTGGGATTTTTGGTACCAGAGATTTGGTTAGTAGGTCCTTTTGGTGGCCTTCTTTGTTACGGGATGTGCGTTCTTTTGTGCAGTCCTGTGGGATTTGTGCGTGGGCTAAGCCTTGCTGTTCTCGCGCTAGTGGGTTGCTTTTGCCATTGCCGATCCCTGAGAGACCTTGGACGCATATTTCTATGGATTTTATTTCCGATCTTCCTGTTTCCCAAAGAATGTCGGTTATCTGGGTTGTCTGTGACCGATTTTCTAAGATGGTTCATTTGGTGCCTTTGCCTAAATTGCCTTCTTCTGATTTGGTTCCGTTGTTTTTTCAGCATGTGGTACGTTTGCATGGTATTCCGGAGAATATTGTGTCCGACAGAGGTTCCCAGTTTGTTTCTAGGTTTTGGCGGGCCTTTTGTGCCAAGCTGGGCATTGATTTGTCTTTTTCCTCTGCATTTCATCCTCAGACAAATGGCCAGACTGAGCGAACTAATCAGACCTTGGAGACCTATTTGAGATGCTTTGTGTCTGCTGATCAGGATGATTGTGTGGCTTTTTTGCCATTGGCCGAGTTTGCCCTTAATAATCGGGCTAGTTCAGCTACTTTGGTTTCGCCTTTTTTTTGTAATTTTGGTTTTCATCCTCGTTTTTCTTCTGGGCAGGTTGAGCCTTCTGACCTTCCTGGTGTGGATTCTGTGGTCGACAGGTTGCAGCAGATTTGGGCTTATGTGGTGGACAATTTGGTGCTGTCTCAGGAGGAGGCTCAGCGTTTTGCTAACCGTCGTCGGTGTGTTGGTTCCCGGCTTCGGGTTGGTGATCTGGTTTGGTTATCTTCCCGTCATGTTCCTATGAAGGTTTCTTCCCCTAAGTTTAAGCCTCGATTTATTGGTCCTTATAGGATTTCTGAGATTATTAATCCGGTGTCCTTTCGCCTGGCGCTTCCGGCCTCTTTTGCTATTCATAATGTCTTCCATAGATCTTTGTTGCGGAAATATGTGGAGCCCGTTATTCCCTCTGTTGATCCTCCGGCTCCTGTATTGGTCGATGGGGAGTTGGAATATGTTGCTGAGAAGATTTTGGATTCCCGTTTTTCGAGGCGGAAGCTTCAGTACCTTGTCAAGTGGAAGGGTTATGGCCAGGAGGATAATTCTTGGGTTTCTGCCTCTGATGTCCATGCCGTTGATTTGGTTCGTGCCTTTCATTGGGCTCATCCTGATCGGCCTGGGGGCTCTGGTGAGGGTTCGGTGACCCCTCCTTAAGTGGGGGTACTGTTGTGAATTCAGCTTTTGGGCTCCCTCCGGTGGTTGTAGAGGGTAATGCAGTTGTGCCTGGACTGCAGGAGTGGACAGGTGTATCTACTAATTGCAAAACTGACTGGGGTATATAGCTTTGCAGGATCCTTTAGTCAGTGCCAGTTGTTCATTGTTCTTGAAGGATTCACTTCCCTGCTGGTCTCTCCAGTTTGCTGTGCTTTTCTACAAAGATAAGTCCTGGCTTTGTTTTTGCTGTCCACCTGCTGTGGACCTTATAGTTCTGTGCATTTTCATGTTTTTGTCTTGTCCAGCTTAGTCTGTGAAGGATTTTTTGCAGCCTAGCTATTTCTCTGGAGATGCAGATATACCCCCATGTCTTTAGTCAGATGTGGTGATCCGTATTTTCTGCGGTGGATATTTTCTAGTGTTTTTATACTGACCGCATAGTACTCTGTTCTATTCTTTCTTTTTAGCTAGTATGGCCTCCTATGCTAAAATCTGATTTCATATCTGCGTATGTTATTTCCCTCTCCTCTCACAGTCAATATTTGTGGGGGGCTATCTATCCTTTGGGGATTTTCTCTGAGGCAAGATAGGTTTCCTGTTTCTGTCTTTAGGGGTAGTTAGATCTTAGGCTGTGCCGAGGGGTCTAGGGAGTGTTAGGTACCCCCCACGGCTACTTCTAGTTGCGCTGCTAGGTTCAGGGTTTGCGGTCAGTTCAGGGACCACCTTCTCCAGAGTCCGTCTCATGCTGCTCCTAGGCCACCAGATCATAACAAATAACGTTGCAACTTTTGGCCGTTTCACGCCAGTCTTGTCCAGTTTTTACAAAATGGGAAGAGTTGAGTTGGGGCTCTCTGCCATCTACTGTATTTGAGCTCTTCCTTGTTTTTAACTCCCCCCTACGGAGGCAGTCATTTTTCTTTTTTTCACTTTCATTTTTTTATTGTTTTATCTCCACCTTCTGAGAGCCATCATTTTTTTCCATGAACCTAGCCATGCCACAGCTAGATTTTATGTAGGACAAAATGCATTTTTCCTAATAATAATGTATTAAAAACATTAAAAAGAAACCTTCATAAAGTTTATGGTGTGGAATTGACAAGAGAAAAATTCTGCCTATCGACCAGTGTATGCAGGCGTTTTTCATGGCTAGTTTTGATGAATGATCAGGGTGGAGTTCAAGGCAGCTGATTCATTAAAAGGCTCAGAAATAGAGCGAGGCACGTAGTGGTGTGCTCCTCCTTGTGTGATTCACCAAAAATCGTACCCCAGTCAAAGATTGGAGTAAAATTTTCACCACCATTCATTATTAATTTGACCAACGAAGGTTGCCATGTCCCCCATCACACCCCCAAGCGTAAAAACTTTGATGAATCAGAGCTTTAATCTCCAAGTTCTGGAAGCTTATAAACCGTGTTGTACATTATATTACTGAATTAAATA
This sequence comes from Ranitomeya imitator, assembly GCF_032444005.1. NCBI lineage: Eukaryota > Metazoa > Chordata > Amphibia > Anura > Dendrobatidae > Ranitomeya > Ranitomeya imitator. The sequence continues at coordinate 404,155,075 of NC_091282.1, forward strand.
ATAGTGATAAATCCAACCTCGGCATCTCACCCTCATTAAGTTCTAAAAAATGGATGATCTGTTTTTGCTTCTAGGAAAGTAGATAGTGTCCATGAAGGGTCCATTGCACCTCTTACACAGAATTGTCACCTCCTAGACTCTGAGGATAGTAAAATGTCTGCTTGTGTACTGAGCATCTCCTGCCCCTTTTGTTTTCTGTACTATTTCCATTTTATTCCCAGAATGATGACATAGAGACAGATATCAGTAAGTTGAAGCCTGTTCAAGACGTGGCAAGACCATTAGAAGATCTGAAAATATATGAACGTTTTTTTCCAGAACTCTCTGACGATTTCCAGGTAAGAGAAACTCGTGATGTTAACTGTGGTGACCCACCGGTGACCGAGAAGCTGGGCGAGAGGGGCTCTTAGAGTCTGATTTGTGATATGTTTGGCTCAGTGAGAAAGTGGAGTTAGGTTGTAGTTAAGAAACTTCTATTATTTATAGTTGTCTTGTCTGTGTCCCTCTTGGGGAGCCAAAGTCATTTTAATCTAGTGATCTTTTTCAGTTTTGTGCCGAATGAAGACAGCACAATGATAGTTGATGCTATAGCGAATATAGCTATTTTAGTTATTTCCTCCCATCGGGCACTATGACATAATATGCAATATTTCAGGCTTTATTACCCCATTCCTGCAAAAGGATGTTATATTCACAGCCTGGGAAGAAGGGGCCTGCTGGTGTGAAGGAGCCTCGGGAGTTGAGCTGCCTTCACACACGGCCGATATTGGCTACCTTATATTGTTGGCATCTGTCTCTAACAGCCGCGGTTGTCGCCGAGTTGTGGTGACTTCTGTTAATCACTTTAGTACCGATATTTTGACAGCATCATTTCAATGGAATGCGCTCCAGCTCACATCGGCCCCCCATAATGTGATTGCGGGGGACTGATGGGTTATTAATACAGCCATGGAGACCCCCGTTGCTGTAACATTGACTCTCCTCTGAAACTTGGCCGTAGTCTGAGCTCCATAGGAAACCAAGATTTTCACTATGTCCTGCAATATCGTATTATTACAGTATATAGCGATTATACCATCACAGGTTCAAATCCACTAAAGGGACTAAAATATAATGTAAAAAATATAATTTTTATATTTTTCAAAAATGTTCTGTAAGTTCTCATCAATTTTCAACTGTTAAAGGGTAAAAAAAACATGATATCGCTACGTTCGTAAAAGTCCAATCTATTAACTTTAGGCAAATGTTATAAAGATAGAAAAAATAAAAATGCCAGATTTGCATTTTTGGGGGGCACGTAACTTCCCTAAAAAATGTAGTAATAAGCAATCAAAGCATTTTTTGCACAGTTTATGGTTAGGAGTTGAAATATCATCTTACTACCCAAAAAACAACCCCTCCCTTCAACAACAAAAAAGTAATGTTACGAGTCTAGTAAATTGGTGACACAAAATCTTTCATCCCATAAATCAGGGGTCCCCAACTCCAGGCCTCGAGGGCCGCCAACAGTGCAGGTTTTCAGGATTTCTTTAGTATTGCATCGGTGGTAATGTGATCATCTGCACAGGTGATGATTCCAACCCCTGTGCAATACTAAGGAAATCCTGAAAACCTGCACTGTTGGCGGCCCTCGAGGCCTGGAGTTGGGGACCACTGCCATAAATAGAAATCATTGATGCGAGTTTGATATTGCCGTAATCCGACTGACGTGAACAATCGTGTTTCCAGGTCATTTTACCACACAACGAACACTGCAAAAACAAAACTCTCACAACAATGCATTTATTTCATCACACTTGGCATTATTTCAGTACAATATATGGTAAAATGAATGGTGTCATTCAAAACTACAACTTGTCCCACAAAAGACAAGCCTTCCTTGTGCACTGATGGAAAAATTAAAGGTTACATCACAAAAGTAAAATGTTCCTCAGTCCTTAAAGGGTTAAAGGGAGTCTGTCAGCAGTCGGTATGACTGTACTGGAGCTCAGTGCATCCTGGCGGGAACAAACCTTTACGTTCACCTTCCCACCTGCTAGTTTTCCATCTATGTCCTCCTTTCAACGACCCTATGAAGCCAGCGCTGTCAGTCATAGAAGAGGGGGGTGGAGACAGAGGGAAAACAAGCCTGTGGGAAGGTGTATATAAATGATTGGCCCCGCCGCCATCTCAACCATTCATTACTAAGATGAGAATTCTTCTTCATGTATGTATGTGCGGTGGCCACAGGCGGTCAGGACTACAGAGACAAAATTATGTACCTGCTTTAGAAGAATTGCTTGACGACAGGCTTCTAGGCCTCTTGGAATTCATTTGAGGGAACCTTACCTCTAGTACTTAAATACTAACTGTCTTCTTAATAAAAAAAAAAGTCAATAATGTACTTGAAAATAAGAAACTTTTTAATATATCTTTTTAGAGAACTCCTTTTCTTCTCCAGAACTGAACATTTATTGTGAAAATTTTCAATTCATGAGTAAAATTTTTCTTCTGTGACTGTAGATTTTCCCAATGCTGAGATAGGAGATGATAGTTAGTGCTGATAAATGTCTATGCAGAACTGTGTCATCTGAGAAGAACTAGCAGGACATAATCCATGTCGTTATCTACCCCCCCACCTTTACTCCTTATAGAACTTTGAGTACTAACTGTCATCTCCTATCTCAAGTATTGGGAACATTTGTATTCACTAAGCACAGATTTTACCCATGAATTGAGAATGAAAGATCAGTCTAGGAGGAGAAAAAAGCTGATTCCTCCGTTAAGATGTATCACAGAGTAGCTTATTTTCATGTGTATGATGGGCTTTTGAAATAAAAATGAAAACGGTTACTATTGAAATCTCCTGCAGCAGCACCCACCGCAGGTCAAATGAAGTATTACACTGTTCCTTTAGAAATCAATGAGCTGTTCTGTAAACATGATCCTTGAGAGCTAGAGAGATGTTCTCTAAAGTAACTTTCAACACGCTCAAATATAAAATTACCTAATAGCGTATTTAAAAATACTCATTAACCATTCATATTTACTTAACTGATCATTTTGCTTGGCCCATTTGGAAACCTACTAAGATTTTTTTTTTTTTGAGTTTGCTGTGAGATATACTTAACTTCATGAAGAGTCATGGGGGTCACAGTGAAAAAAAAATACAGTTGCTGCAAATTTTTTTTATCTGGTTGTGACTCTTCTCTGAAAAAAACAGCAGTTTGATATGGGGTGTTGCTAGCCACACATTCAATAATCAGAAGATCACCACTGGGACTTGCTGCACATGTTGGGGTATGTTCACACTGCATCTTTTTCTGGAGTTTTCTGAGCCGCTCAGCTCTTAAAATCACAGGAAAAAGGGGCATTGAAGAACCTAAAAAAAGCAAATCAAATGTTCAGACTTTTGAACTCTTAAAGTCTTAAGCATTTTAAAGATGCCCTGGTTGGATAAAAAAAAGTGCCTGTCACTACTTTGAAGCAGCTATTGACGGAAAACATTCCAAACTAGGCACACTCCAATGAAAAAGTTGCAAAAAAAAATAGAAAAAGGACACACAAAACTCTCTTAAATTGACATCCGGAAAGGAAAAACTCCTCCAAGGAAAAACTCCTCCAAAAACTTCCTAAAGAAGGAGCGTTTCCTGAAGCGGTTTCCACTTGAAAACTTATTTTTGACCACCAGAAAAACAAAGCTCAGTGTGAACATATCCTACAGTGTTTTCCAAGCCGCAGTTAATACTCTTCTGTACTTTAATTGGAAGTCTACAAAATTTAGGATTTTATTTTAGCCATTAATGGAGGCAGTAGGGTCGAGGAAATCAAAATTGGAATACGATAAGTCAAGGAACTGTTAAAGTTGTTGGATGATTTCTGTAGATTTTAAGTTTGGGATAAAAAAAACTGTTAAAAAGAAAATCTGGTGGATTATTCAGACTCCTTTAACATCTGCAGATATTTGTTTTACTCTTGATTTTATTGTGCATTTACCTTGCCAAAACAATTTGTTTTATCATTGTTAAAGGACTTTGACTTGGTGTCAAACGAACCAGTGCCAGGAGCAAACCATGGTGGTCCTATTGTTGTTCCCACAGCAGGAGAGGAAACCCCATATAAGCCAAGACATATCATGAAGGATCTATCAAGGAAAAGTAGTAGTATTTCTTTAGAAGATGAATGTAATAAAAGACCAACATTTTTCGATGTGTCAAAGAAAGACAGTAAGAAAGACCGTAACAATTCATTTCTACAGACTCATGGTGAAATCGACAGGTCCTCAGGCTTCTTCTTGAACAATGATGTTGTAAGGGATCTTGACAAACTCTCACTACATAAGTCTTCATCCAACAACCATTACAAAAATGGATGTGTATCAGCTAAAGACAAGCCCAATGCCTTATCTCATTCCTGTATTAAATCTGCTCAGTCATGTGGTAACAACCTATTTGACAAACATTCTGTGAATTTAGGACCTTTATGTTGCTCTGGAGTTTTTCCTGATGACGATGAAGATGCAAGTCCTTTGGAGGGAGGAGGATTGCAGAACATGCTTGACACAGAAAACTTATTGCCCCTGCATGATCCAGATCTTTATATTGAAATTGTAAAAAATACCAAATCAGTCCCTGAATACTCAGAAGTGGCATATCCAGATTATTTTGGTCACGTACCTCCATTTTTCAAAGAACCTATATTAGAAAGACCATATGGTGTACAAAGGTGAGTTACTAATATTCACACCTCCCTCAATTCTACACAAATGAGCTGGGGGGTAAAATAAAAAAGTAATTTGAGAGCGGAAAATTCAGGTATTACTACAGCTTAGTGCAAAATTCCTTTTTACTTCATGCTGCCACTCAGAATTAGAGAGTTGCAAAAGCTCAGTCATGAGGAGTTGTTTAATTTGGACCCTTACAACAGACAAGGGGGTCTTTGTTAGATCCCCAGTTGTCAGAGTAAAGCATCGAGTCCTCACGATTGTGTTGTGGGAAACTGATGGCCTAACAGATGAAGCCGACTCCATCTTTCAAACCCCCTTAGGGGCTATGGTCGCTAGTGACTACAGCATTCAAGTGGTTAAATGAACAGAGACCAACTTTACTACTCTCCAGTTTTAACTCAATGCCCAATGCTGTTAGCGCAGCAGCCTTTGTAGTGCTTTGCGCTGCTCAATGCTAATATAGTCTTCGTCTAAATCAGTACCCTTAAAGGAGTTGCCCACTATTCGGACAACCCCTTCTCAATCTCTGTTTCCCAATAAAATAAATGACACAGTAATATTGTACCACCTATTCTCAGGTGTCAGCGATGTCCGCACTGGCTCTCCCAGGGCTAGCATGACATTGTCATGTGACGCCTTTGGCCAATCAGTGCTGGCTTCATCCCACTCTCCTTCGGACTTAATTGACATCTGAAGGAAGTGAGAGAACTGCTACAGCTATGACTTCTTCCAGATATCTGATTGGTCTGAAGGAGAGGAGAGTCAAGCCATCGCTGATGGGCCCCTGGGATCACATGACAGAATATCAGGCAAGCTAGCGTCGACACTAGATGCAAGTATAGGTGTTACCTTTTTACAGGGGGAAAACACAGGGATTAAGAAGGGTTGTACCCAAAATCACAAGAACAACATATTTGTTGTTGGTCACTGGGGATCTGAGACCATTTTGATGAATTCCTGTTGGAAATTTTTTTTTTGTGAACTTCCTACGAGAGTTAATTAAATACTGTTTTTTTTGGTATATTTTTAAATATGGTACACCTACATTTTAAGTCAATTTTTTTTAATTTTATCAAGGAAACTTAATTCATAGTCATTCCTAACCATTACCTCTTTAATATTTCATCCAGGACGAAGATAGCTCAGGATATTGAAAGAATGATTCATCCCAATGACATAATAGATCGGGTTATCTATGACCTCGATAGTCCAAGGTAAGGTGCTTTGTTACAGTGAAGTATTGAATCCACGTGGTGATGTGCTGATTAAAAAAAAATGGGGGTTAAAGTTTAAAGTGTCATGAATGCATTGTCACTGGAAATCATATTTCTGATACTACTAATATGAAAGATGCAAATCTCAGAAGTGTCAGTTCAATAAACCATGCATATTGTTAGCCCCAGTGTGGTCTGATAAAGACAATTTCAAGTGGTTTTATAGAGATTACCGCACCCACTGTTTATTCTAATAAGCCATTCTGTACTTTATCTGTAGTTGTTTGACTTTTCGGTATTTTTCTTGGATACACCATAGGTATAAAAGTAGTTAGTATTTTCATGACATTTACATACAGTTGTGCTCAAAAGTTTACATACCACGGCAGAATTTTTGCTTTCTTGGCCTTTTTTTTTTTTTTTTTTAGAGAATATGAATGATAACACCAAAACGTTTTCTCCACTCATGAATAGAGGTTGGGTGAAGCCATTTGTTGTCAGACTACTGTGTTTTCTCTTTTTCAATCATAATGACAACCCAAAATATTCAAATGACCCTGATCTAAAGTTCACATACCCTGGTGATTTTGGCCTGATAACATGCACAGAAGTCAACACAAATGGGTTTGAATGGCTACTAAAGGTAACATCCAATGGATGCGCCTTTTCTGGGGCAGTTTAGAGCTGGTCCTATTAGTCTGGGAAGGGGAAATATCCATGGCCATCCCCAGCCTATTAATATTGGCCTTTGCTGATTATTAAAAATAGAGAGGACCCTACGTCATTTTTTATAATTCATGAATTTATTAGCTAAATACAATTGCAGAAAACTACACACGCAAAGCTTGGCTTATAGATCTCACTGACCTCTTTCTGACGGTTCAGCCTGTGAATTTACTGTATTTGGCTGATGAAATATTGGCTTTGTTTTGAGATGTGTGCGTAAAAATCTGACGTCATTATTTTTTCCCCTACCTATTTACTTACATTGCCAAGTGCGATCCGATTCTTGCAATCTTTGTCTTGTCCGAGCTGAAAAAAATCTTGCAGAAGAGCACTTAATCATTTACTAATATTGCTCAGAATGCAATGTGATGTTTTCTCGCATTGCACTCATCCAATTTATACACTCATGTGATTGAGCCCTAAATGTGATTAGCTAATTCTGCACACCAAATCCCCAATTCTAATTGTCAATGGATTTGTACATATCATCGATGACCTTAAGGGTATGTGCACACGTTCAGGTTTTTTCGCGTTTTTTTCACGATAAAAACACTATAAAAACTCATTAAAAACGCATACATTATGCATCCTATCATTTAGAATGCATTCTGCATGTTTTGTGCACATGATGCGTTTTTTCCGTGAAAAAAACGCATCGCGGTAAAAAAAGCAGCATGTTCATTAATTTTGCAGATTTTCTGCGTTTTTCCCGCTATTCTATGCATTTGGAAAAAACGCACAAAAAGGCATCAAAAATGCATGAAAAAACGCGAAAAAAAAACGCATGCGGATTTCTGGCAGAAATGTCCGTTTTTTTGTCAGGAAAATTTCTGCAAGAAATCCTGACGTGTGCACATAGCCTAAAAGTAGAAAAAGTTCTGAAATGATTCTTCTTGGTATGATTTTTTTTCATGAAAGAACTTGGCATTTTTTCAGGAATGGGTGTATAGACTTTTTATATTCACTGTACATCATTACAAACAGTCTGGAAAATGTAGTGTTTTGGGTAGTAATTTTCGTGAATTGTAATGGACATTTTATTGTGTTCACCTAATTTCACATTTTTCCGGTTGAGGATGAATTTTACAGGTTCACACACTTCAGCTTAATCTTGGCTTGGAAAGATTATTCATGACTGCTGAGGATTAACATCTTCTTTGCTTCTTCTTAATGCAATGCAGCTGTTCCGTACCGGATGAGAGTGAAGTTCTGAAGTTCAACTCTAAGTTTGAATCTGGCAACCTGCGGAAGGTTATTCAGATAAGAAAGTAAGACATCCGCTTGATTCTCTCGCCACAGGAAGAGTGTTTAAAGGGACAAAAACTGCATATGTCATTTATTTTTCAGACATGAATATGATCTCATCTTGAACTCTGATATAAACAGCAATCATTACCATCAGTGGTTTTACTTTGAAGTGAGTGGAATGAGGACCGGGACTGCTTATCGCTTTAACATCATCAATTGTGAAAAGTCAAATAGTCAGTTTAATTATGGTAAGACCAAAATATGCAGAGGTCTATGTAGGTTTTCTTACTGATTATTGAAAACCATCTCTTCCAAGGACGTGTTACTTCTGACTTCCAGCGCTTTCTATACTTTTAGCCAAGCAGTGTCGGGAATCCGAGAAAATAATTGATTTAAAAATAATACTCTCACATTTCTATAGGTGTCCATACACATTAGACCTTCTGATGAACCAACAGATCATGTAATGGGTATGGTGGGGTCTCTCAGCTAACTCATGAGGACAGATGTCATAGAAAAAGAAAGATCAGGCATATTGGTTTTAAACCTAGAATCATGGAATGTTAGAGCTGGAAGGGACCTCCATGGTCGTGTCCAACCCCATGCTCAATGCAGGATTCACTAAACGATCCTAGACAGATGTCTGTCCAGCCTCTGTTTGAAGGCATGTACCTTTTTTTGTTTATACAGGAGATATTATTATTATTCCCCTCTCCCCATTGAGAATACATGCACATTTGGCTGAGCCCACTGGTGTTTGGGTAACAGCTGTCTCTATTACATGGCTACTCATGTGTATGTCTTGTCCCTAGCTTTTACTGTGTGTATGTGTGTTATCGTGAACATATGTACAGTTATGGTCCTTGAGCTCAGATCTTGACTATGTGTTAGCCCTTTTTAGATTGGTTAACCACAGTTTTGACATTGCTGATTTTGGTGTGGCATTATTTAGATGAAGGAGACATAACCCCTTTCTTCTAGGTTTGACTGCTCTTATCCCCATCTGATTCATATTGAATTTGTGCTTTCATAATAGGACATGCTCACGAACAAAGCTGTTCACAGTGCTGCACTGCCGTACATTACCACCCTCATCTGTCTACCAACCTGTGCATGTTCTGCCAATGATATAAAGGCCACCATACACAATAGACTATCAATGGCTGAACTCGCCATTGTAACATAAGCCGACTGTCTAATGTGTTAGGGGTCTCAAACTCTTCCCTCAACCGGTGATGCCAGTTTGGGAAAACAGGCTCCAGCATGTCTGATTTCTGTCTGACAATCCTTTTGCTATCCCTGAGATAGGTCGCCAGAAGAATCTGGCAGCGGTTCTAGAATAGAGGACACAGGAGCACATGGCTGAGCCCATCATTCCTGTATGGGGAAGTAAGGAGAGAGAGCTGGGGGATGGAATGATCTGCGAACAATCACTGAGCCGACAGTTATCTATTTTGCATCAGTCTAACTTTCTCCATAAATTTTTCTTGTACTGCACCAGTTTTTTGGAATGCTTTACCCTAGGCAATCAGATTGTTTCCTAGATACTGGTTGGTGACTGAATCACGAGGCTTTGTGTATAATTTCTCATTGTTACAAAGCATTGCAGAACCATTGTCATGTTTTTAATTTTTGGTCTCCACCCTGTTTCTATGCTTCCCTGTGTGATTTACGTATTAGTTTGCTTTGTTCATGTATCCTCTAAATGGTAGGAAAGTGTTGGGGAAAATGTTGGTGCTATATAAATGTTATTAATATATATTTAGTACTATTAAATGAAAAAGAATCATTTAGCAATATAATACAGCTGCCAGTGTTATTTTTTATCAAATCTTACATGTGTTAGACAAAGTTGTAGATTTTGCACCTTTTCTTTTTTTGCGCTACCTTAACAGCCCTAAATATTGAGAATGAGGCAAATTTCTAAGGGTCAAGAGAAATAACTTTTTATTACATAGCACATAGTGGAGTTGAAACAGTTATTTCCGATATATCAGTTTGATAATAGATTTAGTAGTAAATATTTTTTTTTTTTAATACAAAGGTATGCAGCCCCTTATGTATTCTGTACAGGAGGCATTGGCTTCCCGGCCTTGGTGGATCCGTGTTGGAACAGATATTTGTTATTATAAGTAAGTAAATCCTTTTTTATTGTGATAGTACTCCAATTTACTTGGTGATACCTACCATTTTTCATCTACCATCATCTACATTTTTTTTTTAAGTATGAAAATACTGGAATGAAAAAAATGTTCCGTTTATTATCTTCTTTTTTTTACCATACCAAGATCGCTTTCCAAGCTAAACTACAAAGTACAGAATTCATAAACCATGTAGAGCCGCAAAGCAATCGGCAGAGATGAGCGGATCGGTTTGCGGGACACCAGTGCAGTGTCCAGGTCAGTAGTAGCTGCTGCTAGGCAGGAGGCCCATGGATCTCTTTACCTTCCGATGTCCGCTACGTGGCTTCTGAGAAGCCAGGGCCAGTCCGACATCATCTTTGCATCACATTGCAAATATGACATGGTGCCGGCCCTGAAGTATAAAATGCCACACCGGGGACACCATAGGGTAAGAGATTCACGGGCCTCCTGTCTAACAGCAGGTACCACTGATCTGGATGCTGCACTGGGGTCCTGTGAATCGATCCACTCGTCTCTAGTAAATGGGATATTAATTTAGGGGAAAAAACAAGTTATTAAAAATCGGGCTGCATGGCCATACTTACTTTCCCTTGTGCTAACTTGTATGTTTTCCCCAATAGAAACCACTTTTCCAGAAGTTCCATAGCTGCTGGCGGTCAGAAGGGAAAGTCCTACTATACTATGACATTTACTGTCAGCTTTCTGCACAAAGATGACGTCTGCTATTTTGCATATCACTATCCTTACACATATTCCACATTAAAGGTAAGATTATTCATTTTTCTGTGCAATGTTTTTGTCATTAAATTTAATATTGCCAACTACACCATGTGCAGAATTATTAGGCAAGTTGTATTTTGATCAGATGATACTTGTTGTACATGTTGTAATACTCCAAGCTATTCAGGCTTGAGAGCCAACTACCAATTAAGTAAATCAGGTAATGTGCATCTTTGTAATGAGGAGGGGTGTTGTCTAATGACATCAAAACCCTATATAAGGTGTGCCTAATTATTAGGCAACTTCCTTTCCTTTGGCAAAATGGGTCAGAAGAGAGATTTGACGGGCTCTGAAAAGTCCAAAATTGTGAAATGTCTTGCAGAGGGATGCAGCAGTCTTGAAATTGCCAAACTTTTGAAGCGTGATCACCGAACAATCAAGCTTTTCATGGCAAATAGCCAATAGGGTCGCAAGAGGCGTGTTGGGCAAAAAAGGCTCAAAATAACTGCCCATGAATTGAGAAAAATCAAGCGTGAAGCTGCCAAGATGCCATTTGCCACCAGTTTTGCCATATTTGAGAGCTGCAACGTTACTGGAGTAACAAATAGCACAAGGTGTGCGATACTCAGGGACATGGCCAAGGTAAGGAAGGTTGAAAAACGACCACCTTTGAACAAGAAACACAAGATAAAACGTCAAGACTGGGCCAAGAAATATCTTAAGACTGACTTTTCAAAGGTTTTATGGACTGATGAAATGAGAGTGACTCTTGATGGGCCAGATGGATGGGCCAGAGGCTGGATCAGTAAAGGGCAGAGAGCTCCACTCCGACACAGACGCCAGCAAGGTGGAGGTGGGGTACTGGTATGGGCTGGTATAATCAAAGATGAACTTGTGGGACCTTTTCGGGTTGAGGATGGAGTGAAGCTCAACTCCCAGACCTACTGTCAGTTTCTGGAAGACAACTTCTTCAAGCCGTGGTGCAGGAAGAAGTCTCTATCGTTCAAGAAAAGCATGATTTTCATGCAGGACAATGCTCCATCACATGCCTCCAACTACTCCACAGCATGGCTGGCCAGTAAAGGTCTCGAAGAAAAAATAATGACATGGCCCCCTTGTTCACCTGATCTGAACCCCATAGTGGTCCCTCATAAAATGTGAGATCTACAGGGTGGCCGTGGTGGCTGCTGCACACAATGTTGATCGTAAACAGATCAAGCAACTGACAGAATCTATGGATGGAAGGCTGTTGAGTGTCATCATAAAGAAAGGTGGCTCTATTGGTCACTAATTTTTGGGGGTTTTTGCATGTCAGAAATGTTTATTTCTTAATTTTGTGCAGTTATATTGGTTTACCTGGTGAAAATAAACAAGTGAGATGGGAATATATTTGGTTTTTATTAAGTTGCCTAATAATTCTGCACAGTAATTGTTACCTGCACAAACAGATATCCTCCTAAGATAGCCAAATCTAAAAAAAAAACACTCCAACTTCCAAAAATATTAAGCTTTGATATTTATGAGTCTTTTGGGTTGATTAAGAACATACAGTGGGGCAAAAAAGTATTTAGTCAGTCAGCAATAGTGCAGGTTCCACCACTTAAACAGATGAGAGGCGTCTGTAATTTACATCATAGGTAAACCTCAACTATGGGAGACAAACTGAGAAAAAAAAATCCAGAAAATCATATTGTCTGTTTTTTTATCATTTTTTTTGCATATTATGGTGGAAAATAAGTATTTGGTCAGAAACAAACAATGAAGATTTCTGGCTCTCACAGACCTGTAACTTCTTCTTTAAGAGTCTCCTCTTTCCTCCACTCATTACCTGTAGTAATGGCACCTGTTTAAACTTGTTATCAGTATAAAAAGACACCTGTGCACACCCTCAAACAGTCTGACTCCAAACTCCACTATGGTAAAGACCAAAGAGCTGTCAAAGGACACCAGAAACAAAATTGTAGCCCTGCACCAGGCTGGGAAGACTGAATCTGCAATAGCCAACCAGCTTGGAGTGAAGAAATCAACAGTGGGAGCAATAATTAGAAAATGGAAGACATACAAGACCACTGATAATCTCCCTCGATCTGGGGCTCCACGCAAAATCCCACCCCGTGGGGTCAGAATGATCACAAGAACGGTGAGCAACAATCCCAGAACCACGCGTGGGGACGTAGTGAATGAACTGCAGAGAGCTGGGACCAATGTAACAAGGCCTACCATAAGTAACACACTACGCCACAATGGACTCAGATCCTGCAGTGCCAGACGTGTCCCACTGCTTAAGCCAGTACATGTCCGGGCCCGTCTGAAGTTTGCTAGAGAGCATTTGGATGATCCAGAGGAGTTTTGGGAGAATGTCCTATGGTCTGATGAAACCAAACTGGAACTGTTTGGTAGAAACACAACTTGTCGTGTTTGGAGGAAAAAGAATACTGAGTTGCATCCATCAAACACCATACCTACTGTAAAGCATGGTGGTGGAAACATCATGCTTTGGGGCTGTTTCTCTGCAAAGGGGCCAGGACGACTGATCCGGGTACATGAAAGAATGAATGGGGCCATGTATCGTGAGATTTTGAGTGCAAACCTCCTTCCATCAGCAAGGGCATTGAAGATGAAACGTGGCTGGGTCTTTCAACATGACAATGATCCAAAGCACACCGCCAGGGCAACGAAGGAGTGGCTTCGTAAGAAGCATTTCAAGGTCCTGGAGTGGCCTAGCCAGTCTCCAGATCTCAACCCTATAGAAAACCTTTGGAGAGAGTTGAAAGTCCGTGTTGCCAAGCGAAAAGCCAAAAACATCACTGCTCTAGAGGAGATCTGCATGGAGGAATGGGCCAACATACCAACAACAGTGTGTGGCAACCTTGTGAAGATTTACAGAAAACGTTTGACCTCTGTCATTGCCAACAAAGGATATATTACAAAGTATTGAGATGAAATTTTGTTTCTGACCAAATACTTATTTTCCACCATAATATGCAAATAAAATGTAAAAAAAACAGACAATGTGATTTTCTGTATTTTTTTTTCTCAGTTTGTCTCCCATAGTTGAGGTCTACCTATGATGTAAATTACAGACGCCTCTCATCTTTTTAAGTGGTGGAACTTGCACTATTGCTGACTGACTAAATACTTTTTTGCCCCACTGTAGTTGTTGATCAATAATAAAAATAATCCTCTAAAATACAACTTGCCTAATAATTCTGCACGTAGTGTATTGTCTAACAATAGTCAGTTTTTCTTTTCTTGTTTAGAAGCTCTTAAAGCTAACCGTATATCTTGGTACCGTGTTAATGGATAGAAAAATATTTAGAATTGAGAGTCCTCAGTGGCTGATACCTTTTAATGGCTAACTGAAAAGATGGTAACAAATTGCAAGCTTTCGAGACTACTCTGGTCTCTTCATCAGGCATAGTCTATACCTGATGAAGAGACCTGTGTAGTCTCGAAAGCTTGCAATTTGTTACCATCTTTTCTCCTTCGCCTCATTGGGGGACACAGACCGTGGGTTTATGCTGCTGCCACTAGGAGGCTGACACTAAGTGATACAAAAAAAAGTTAGCTCCTCCCCTGCAGTATACACCCTCCTGCTGGCTCTCAGCTAACCAGTTCTTGCTTAGTGTCTGTAGGAGGCACATGGGTCTGTTTCAGACCCCAACGTTTTTATTTTATTGTTTACTTTTCTGTAAATTTTTATTTTTTAATTAACGGAGTGAAGGGGGCGACGGTTCCTTTCAAGGTTCCGATCTCCCTCGAACCATCAACAGGCGAGCACGGCGAGTATACCTCCCCGTACCCTTTCCTGCGACGTGGGAAGCCATGCCTGAGCTCACTTCAGGGGCGACGGTTCCTTTCATGGTCCCGATCTCCCCACACCAGCAGCAGGCGACCACATGGAGTGTCGCCTCCATGTATCCTCTCCTGGAGCCAGGCCTAATGCTGGCCCTGTCCACCCGGACTGAACTCCGTGGCTGTACAGAGGCCCCTCTCTATGGCGTCAGAGCAGCCCCCACTGTCCCACCACTATGAAAGCGGATGGCACAAGGAGGCGGACGGGCCCTCTCCACCTCCCTAACAAAGGGATGATGGATTGAGGCTTATCCCTGCACCGTCCACGCTGCACAGAACAGCGCTGAAACCCACATCTGCGGTGGCTCCATGCCGGGACGCGCACCAATGGTGAGTGGATCCGTCTTCAGCCACATGCTGACAGGCAGCCTCAGCCACTTCCCTGTGGCCCACCTCTCTGAGGTAACGCTCTGGATGGCTGCAAAAATTTAGTCCCCGGCTTCGGCCGATTTGTAGGCCGCATCCTGGAAGTCTTGCCTGGAACGCCCCGCTGGTGTCGCCCGCCGGCTACAGAAATTTAGGCCCCGGCTTGGGCCTATTCAACATCGTGTCTGTGGCTCCGCCCCCCAAATTGGCGCTTCTCGCTCTCTGCGAGATTTTATCAACTCTGCAGCTCCCGGTGGCCATCTTGGTCCACCCTGCCAGCTCACACTGGGGTGACAGTATTTTTGCATTAAAGGGGCACATCGACTCTACATCAGTACCCGGGTAAGGAAGTACCTGGCCTGGTCTTAAAGGCATATGGCCAGTATTCCCAGTCTTAAAGGCGCATGACCAGTATTCTCGGGTCTTAAAGGTGCATGACCAGTATTCCCTGGTCTTAAAGGCGCATGACCAGTATTCCCTGGTCTTAAAGGTGCATGACCAGTATTCTCTGGTCTTAAAGGCGCATGACCAGTATTCTCTGGTCTTAAAGGCGCATGACCAGTATTCTCTGGTCTTAAAGGCGCATGACCAGTATTCTCTGGTCTTAAAGGCGCATGACCAGTATTCTCTGGTCTTAAAGGCGCATGACCAGTATTCTCTGGTCTTAAAGGCGCATGACCAGTATTCTCTGGTCTTAAAGGCGCATGACCAGTATGCTCTGGTCTTAAAGGCGCATGACCAGTATTCCCCGGTCTTAAAGGCGCATGGCCGGTATTCCCCGGTCTTAAAGGCGCATGGCCGGTATTTCCTGGTCTTAAAGGCGCATGACCAGTATTCTCTGTTCTTAAAGGCGCATGACCAGTATTCCCTGGTCTTAAAGGCGTATGACCAATATTTCCTGGTCTTAAAGGCGCTTGATCAGTCCGAGGAGCCCTCCGCCGCCGACCCCAGCTTTATCCTCTAGTTCCCCTCAGTGGACTTCTTCACTGACCAATCCATGGTTCTCTGACCAAGAGATTGAATCCCTCTGTGTACCCTCTGTGTTTGGAGTGCTCGCAGGACCAATATACATGGTCCCTATCCTACATGGGAGCGTCGGCTAGCAGGGGCCGCAAGTATTCTAGAAACGTACAGGTGTCTAGAAACATGCAGGCATCTAGAAAACGGAAGTTTTTTGTTTCCTGCTCCCTCACCAATGATTTGATGACAACAAGGCTCTGAATATGGATTGGATATTGCCTGAGCTTGCCAGAGCTTCAGAGACTAAACTCCCTCGAGAGCATTTGCCATTCAATTCGGATAAGCGATTCACTGGACAGAAGCCTCTACGTGGGATGCCATGCCTGGCCTGTTTTTTTAAGGGCGACGGGTCCTTTAAAGGGCACCGATCTCCCCACACCATCAACAGACGAGCACACGGAGTGTCGTCTCCATGTTTCCTCTTCTGCATCCAGGCCTAACGCCAGACAACCTGTCCTGTCCACCTGGAGACCTGTACTCTGTGGACATATAGAGGCACCCTTTTTGGCGTACGAGCTCCCCCCTCTCCATCACCACTATTTAGTGGATGATGCAAGAAGGCAGACAATTCCTCTCCACTTCCCTGTTAAGAGGTTGATGGATCGAGGGTGCCTAATTTTTATCTCTGCACCGTGAAAAGAGGAGATGGCAAGAGACTATGACCTGCTGGATGCAGCCGCACATTCTGCCATGGGGCAGATTAACCGGGTAGAATCTCCTGTGGTATTCCTACCAGTATCCCTACCTGATGGGTCATCAATTAAAAATACCACGGACTGTCAGATAGCAAATCTGGTTCGTTCCGTCTTGCGGCTTCGAGTCCAGCGCTCTATCCTCCCTAGCGGCCGCATGGATTGCTAGAGCAATGGTCTCCTGGCTGGAGACCTTAACTACCTTGATTCACACCAGCAACAACTGGCCAATCAAATCCTTTGAGCGGGAGACTGACAAAGGATTGTATAAGGATTGTCCAGCACAGTCTAGATCTAAGGGATCTTGGTTCCAAACAGGGGAACGAAAAGTAAGATTGACCCTGGACCTCAAACTTCTAACAACCTTTGACATGGTCCTCCTTCTTTGGATGGAGTTCCTCCGCTCAGCCATTACTTCAACAGAAAAAGGTGCAGTTTCCGGCATCCGTCGACATTCGGGTTGCTTGCCCTCTGCAAAAATTCCTTCGCCTTTCCATTCGTCAACAGCATTTTCATGTCACAACCTTGTCCTTTGGCCTTGCTTCCGCATCCAGAGTGTTCGCTCGGGTCATGGCGGATGTCATGTTTCTCTTGCACTCTAGAGGCGTGCTCGTCCTGCCCTGTTTGGTCTGTCTAGCCGCCCTTCCAGGACTACGCTGAGTCGTCTATATCTCTTGCGATACCTTCTCTCCTGGGCTGGCAACTACACTTAGACAAGTTCTCCTCATTTCCAGCCCAGCAGATATCCTTTTTGAGGATGATCCTGCACACTTCTAGAAGGATGGTAATTCTTCCTCGAGACAAGTTCATGGCCCTTCAACAGGGAGCTCGCGCAAGGAGAGTTCTGAGGACTTGATTACTCACCCCTCATTTCATTCGATTTGCTAAGAGAGTTCTGAGCAAAAATGGTGACGACAATGGAAACGGTTTCCTTCGCTCCGCTCGTTTTCAGCAAGTCAAATAGACTTTCAGACAATAGTCTCTGAGCTCCTTCTTTATCCAGGGCCTTTCTCCCGGTTCAATGGTTATTAGTAACTACCAATGCCAGTCTTCTTCTCCCCATCATTGTTCTGGAGATCCGAACGGTAGTCTTACATCAGGTCCACTGCCTTCTGGCGGGTCACCCTATCCGAATTCAATTGGATAATGCCACGGCGGTGCCTTACGTCAGTCATCTAGCAGGTACCCACGATCAGGCGCCATGACCGAGGTACCTCACTTTCTCTGATGGGCCGAAGTCTATTATTCGGTGATCTCGGCAGTATATATCCCAGAAGTAGAACTCTGAACGGCAAACAAATTCAGCCGTCAGGGTTTCGCCTCAAGTCAGTGGGAACTTCACCCCGAAGTCTTCCATCAGATCTGTCCTTACTGGAGCTCTCCAGTTGTAGGTGGGATGACATCCAGACTGAAGGCCAATGTACTCGAGTTCGTGGTTCGGTCTCGAGATCCAAGAGCCATCGCTCTCCATGCTCTGGTTCTGCCATGGTACCAGTTTCCATAACTCCCCTTCCACTGCTTCCGAAAGCCTTTCGGAAGCAGAAAGGGGCCCCAGTGATCCTCAGAGATCCGCACTGACCACGTCCGTTTTTTGTTTGCGGAGCTAGTATCTTCTCGCCTTATCGATGCACAACTGCAAGTAGGGACTTTCTCACAGGGAGTTTTCACACGTAGTTCTTCCCTATCGCATACCGTTAGATCATTGGGACCTTATTATTCCTAGGAGCCTTACAGTAGGCTCCTTTTTCATCCGGGCAGACTTTACTATCAGGGAAAGTCGTCCCGTTCTCCTCTGCGATATTCTCACTCTGACGAGTCTTTGGAGCTAGCTTCTCTGCTCTTTCAGACTTTTTTCCCTTATTACCTTCGAGGCAAGGTTGTCCTCAGGCCATCTCCATCCCTTGTTACCAAGGTGGTACTGTATTACCACTGTTATGAGGGCATAGTTCTTCCCTCATCTCTTTTGGCTCCAGTCCACAAAATGGAATAAGATCCCCCATATTCTGGACGAAGTGAGTGCTCTGAGTAGGTACGTCTTGAGGACGGCGTCCTTCTGAAGGTTGGACGTTTTATTTGGGCTTCCTGACGGTAGAGGAAGGCTCCCTGACATTTTCAGGAAGGGTTTAGCCGTTTCATCGACCATGATGACATGGTGAATTCTTTTCACCATCCAGGAGTCCTTCCGTGCTAGATGTCAGCCTATCTCCCTGTCTATCAAGGGTTCTAGGCACCAGGCGTCAGCAAGGCACGCCTGCAAGCTTGCGGATTCGTCCAGTCCGCATGCATTCTTAAAGCACTATAATTCCCACAGATGTGAGTCTGGGCAGGCGGACTCTGCAGGCCGCGGTGGCGCATTTGTAAGTAGCGGTTACACAGGGCCTGATCTATTGTTGTCCCCACCCAGGGACTGCTTTGGGACGTCCCACGGTCTGTGTCCCCCAATGAGGCGAAGGAGAAATAGGGATTTTTGTGTACTCACCGTAAAATCCTTTTCTCCGAGCCATTCATTGGGGGACACAGCTCCCACCCTGTTATTAGCTTATGCTTGTTTTTTAGAATATGACATGCTATACGCTCATATGTTATTATTGATCTCCTACTGCTTTTGCACCGAACTGGTTAGCTGAGAGCCAGCAGGAGGGTATATACTGCAGGGGAGGAGCTAACTTTTTTTTGTATCACTTAGTGTCAGCCTCCTATTGGCAGCAGCATACACCCACGGTCTGTGTCCCCCAATGAATGGCTCGGAGAAAAGGATTTTACGGTGAGTACACAAAAATCCCTATTTCAGTTAGCCATTAAAAGGTATCAACCACTGAGGACTCTCAATTCTAAATATTTTTCTAAAGCGAACCATGAATTCAGAGCAAAAAAATAAAAAATCCCTTAACATAATTTTCTGCACTCGATTTCAGAAATCTTTCACTTGTCTCTGATATACACACCTACATCAGTACATATGTGCAAATACAGCATTATGGCTGATCAAATATTAACAATACCTTTTATAAAGAGTACATTTTGTAGCGCTAAACACATGATTTTTCACCGTAATCTGTATTTACAAAAATCTAAATAATCTAGTAGTGGGTGATGGATAATAGCCAGGCTTGAGAACTGCTGGGCATCCTCAGAACAAATCTGTGCTGCAGGTCAATGTCCATGTGGAAAAATTCAACAGGACGAGATTGTATTCCACTGCCGGATTCCGTTCAAGAACCCAGACCGAAAATCTGCTTTATTCCTGTTCTATGAGGACATGCCCCAAGTCAAGTTTCCTAGCCATTCTCCTCAGAAAAAATCTTTGAACTA
Source organism: Ranitomeya imitator (assembly GCF_032444005.1). Taxonomy (NCBI): domain Eukaryota; kingdom Metazoa; phylum Chordata; class Amphibia; order Anura; family Dendrobatidae; genus Ranitomeya; species Ranitomeya imitator. The sequence continues at coordinate 404,175,077 of NC_091282.1, forward strand.
TTAGAACCAAGCTTGAAAATTGTTAAGCCACTGATTGGCAGCTTTCTCTGTACACTTTGCATAGGCAGAAAGCTAATTACCGAAAGTGTCCATATACAATCACTGGCACTTTGCATCAATGTTAAGTCTAGAACCCCGGTGTAAATAGACCCAGTGATATGAAGAGATCCATTATAATAAAAAATGTATAATTTTATATATATATATAAAAAAAAACAAAAACACATGAACAAGACACTATAAAAACAGAGTACCACACAGGGGAGACGCCATAAGCTCCAAAGAATTGAGACTCGTATTCATAGGTGTTTATATCACTAACAGGAATAATGCACCTTTCACAGACCAGGGGTAAAAATTTAAGCAAGGTATAAATGTGATAATTGCAAGATCAGAGGTAAAGGTTCAGGGCTAGTTAAAGGAATTATGCCGGTAAATAAAGCACTTAGCAAAAAAAAAAACTCCTGGCACTTGAAACAATGCCATGTCAAATCTGAAGAGAAGGTAGCAATTTCAAACAAATCCAAGTCCAATAGTACAGATAAAAATAAACGTATGTGTAACCCTATAGCATTTTAGCTAGTACCTGACAGTGAGGAGAGAACACGTGTATAGAAACAGTTTATGCATTAAAGGTAGATAAGGAAAGGATTCACCTCAAAGAGTCTGGAGTGGCATCTTCTCACCCAAACGTGCGTTTCGCCTCTGGCTTCATCAGGGTTATGCAGAGTTCATGAAGTGAAGATCTCCTGGTGATAAATCTGTGATTTTATAAAAATTACAACATGCTGCTCAGTAAGTAACACATCAGTAGAATCAGGTTTTCTGTCTCTACATCATGCTGCTTTCAGTCTAGGTGGCAAAAACCTGGTAACAAATTCTCTTTAATGGGTTTTCCCAAAATAGTAAGTTATCCCCCATCAATAGGAGAGGGGATTCGTTACTGATTTATTAACTTATTTTACACACAAAAAAAAAGAAGAAAAGCACGACCGCACAGCTGCTGCTCGATCAAAGACTGACAGCGGTCCCTCCAGTTATGAGTGTGAACCTGACATCACGGTAGAGGTGCTCATATAGAAAAAAGTAAACCGTCAGGGAATGTGAAGAACAATACGGCAACACTCACCAGTCCAAGTGTGGTACAAATTGTTTATTGAAGCCTTAAAAAGCCATCTCGTTCACGGCCCGGGATGGTGGAACAGGAAAGGAGGTGAGCAGGATGTGACGACGGCCGTTTCGCGCATACGTCAGCGCTTCAACGGGTCTGAGGTGCAGAGGAGTGATGTGGACATAAATAGGTGAGTAGGAGAGAAACCTCCCTCCCACCCTCCCTGCTCACACCCCTCCCTCCAACTCCTCCGAACAAAATACACTTGTGCAAGACATAAAATACTTTAAAATGAATAAAATCCAGGGGCAAACCCGGATTATGTACCTCCCCTTGTGCAAGCTCACATACACTACAAAGGATATGATCAAAATACAACAAGTTAAGGAAGGACTCACCCGCTCCATCTGGAGCGTGCCGAACACACCTATATGTGACCTCTTACATAGGTCCTATACAGACTCCTATAACGGGGTTATGCTAGCGCAAAAACGGAGGTGGTCTACAGTCATGGCCAAAAGTTTTGAGAATGACACCAAAATTATATTTTCACATGATCTGCTGCCCTCTGGTTATTATTAGTGTTTGTCTGATGTTTATATCACATACAGAAATATCATTGCAATCATATTATGAGTACTAATAGGTTATATTGACAGTTAGAATGAGTTAATGCAACAAGTCAATATTTGCAGTGTTGACCCTTCTTCTTCAAGACCTCTGCAATTCTCCCTGGCATCAATCAACTTCTGGACCAAATCCTGACTGATAGCAGTCCATTCTTGCATAATGAATGCTTGCATTTTGCCAGAATTTGTTGGTTTTTGTTTGTCCACCCGTCTCTTGATGATTGACCACAACTTCTTAATGGGATTAATATCTGGGGAGTTTCCAGGCCATGGACCCAAATTCTCTATGTTTTGTTCCATGAGCCATTTAGTTATCATCTTTGCTTTATGGCAAGGTGCTCCATCATGCTGGAAAAGGCATTGTTGGGCGCCAAACTGCTCTTGGACGGTTGGGAGAAGTTGCTCATGGAGGACATTCTGGTACCATTCTTTATTCATGGCTGTGTTTTTAGGCAAGACTGTGAGTGAGCCGATTCCCTTGGCTGAGAAGCAACCCCACACATGAATGGTTTCAGGATGCTTTACAGTTGGCATGAGACAAGACTGGTGGTATCGCTCACCACCTCTTCTCCGAATAAGCTGTTTTCCAGATGTCCCAAACAATCGAAAAGGGGATTCATCAGAGAAAATGACTTTGCCCCAGTCCTCAGCAGTCCAATCCCTGTACCTTTTGCAGAATATCAGTCAGTCCCTGATGTTTTTTCAGGAGAGAAGTGGCTTCTTTGCTGCCCTCCTTGAAACCATGCCTTGCTCAAAGAGTCTCCGCCTCACAGTGCGTGCAGAAGCACTCACACCAGCCTGCTGCCATTCCTGAGCAAGCTCGGCACTGCTGGTAGTCCGATCCCGCAGCTGAAACAGTTTTAAGATACGGTCCTGGCGCTTGTTGGTCTTTCTTGGGCGCCCTGGAGCCTTTTTGACAACAATGGAAGCTCTCTCCTTCAAGTTCTTGATGATGCGATAGATTGTTGACTGAGGTGCAATCTTTGTAGCTGCGATACTCTTCCCTGTTAGGCCATTTTTGTGCAGTGCAATGATGGCTGCACGTGTTTCTTTAGAGATAACCATGGTTAACTGAGGAGAAACAATGATACCAAGCACCAGCCTCCTTTTAAAGTGTCCAGTGATGTCATTCTTACTTAATCATGACTGATTGATCGCCAGCCCTGTCCTCATCAACACCCACACCTGTGTTAATGGATCAATCACTAAAACGATGTTAGCTGCTCCTTTTAAGGCAGGACTGCAATGATGTTGAAATGTGTTTTGGGGGTTAAAGTTCATTTTCTGGGCAAATATTGACTTTGCAAGTACAGTAATTGCTGTTAAGCTGATCACTCTGACATTCAGGAGTATATGCAAATTGCCATTAGAAAAAATGAAGCAGTAGACTTTGGAAAAATTAATATTTGTCTCATTCTCAAAATTTTTGTCCATGACTGTATTTAACACATAAACGAAAACCTTCTGGCGGGCTTAGCAACAGCTTCTGTAAATCACCCCCTTGCGCAGGTAAGACCACCCTCTCCACCCCGGCAAATCTGAGGACCCCCGGATCACCTAGATGTGCATCTCTGATATGTTCAATTAACCTAGGTTCACCCTTACCCGTCCAGATAGATCTGAAATGCTCCCTAAAATGCACACATAGTTGGCATCCTCAGAACAAATCTGCGCGGTGAGGGATTTATTGGTCCGCAACCGTATCTCTAATCCTAGGACCACATGGCTTGAACAATCGGTCCCTAAGGGTAATTTTTGCTGTGGCCACTGCCTTTCGTGTAAATATCATGTTACAGGGCAGGTGCTCAATATAGGTCCTATAAGACATATTGTTCAGCAGTTCATTTCGTGTAAGACCGATTACGTAGTTTACGTGCTGTTCTGTCCCTGTAAAAGGTTTTACATAGGGAAGACCATACGCCAACTCTGTGTGCGTTTTAGGGAGCATTTCAGATCTATCCGGACGGGTAAGGGTGTACCTAGGTTAATTGAACATATCAGAGATGCACATCTAGGTGATCCGTGGGTCCTCAGATTTGCCGGGGTGGAGAGGGTGGTCTTACCTGCGCAAGGGGGTGATTTACAGAAGCTGTTGCTAAGAAAGGAGGCAAGGTGGATCATGCGCACGCGCGCTATGGGTCCAGCTGGCCTGTATGACAGGATTGACATGTCTATTTTTCTGTGATTTATTCATTCTTATTATTCTCTTTCTTTCCCCCGCCAGCAGGTTTTCGTTTATGTGTTAAATAGACCACCTCCGTTTTTGCGCTAGCATAACCCCGTTATAGGAGTCTATATAGGACCTATGTAAGAGGTCACATATAGGTGTGTTCGGCACGCTCCAGATGGAGCGGGTGAGTCCTTCCTTAACTTGCTGTATTTTGATCATATCCATTGTAGTGTATGTGAGCTTGCACAAGGGGAGGTACATATTCCGGGTTTGCCCCCGGATTTTATTCATTTTAAAGTATTTTATGTCTTGCACATGTGTATTTTGTTCGGAGGAGTTGGAGGGAGGGGTGTGAGCAGAGAGGGTGGGAGGGAGGTTTCTCTCCTACTCACCTATTTATGTCCACGTCACTCTGCTGCACCTCAGACCCGTTGAAGCACTGACGTAGGCGCGAAACGGCCGTCGTCACATCCTGCTCACCTTCTTTCCTGTTCCACCATCCCGGGCCGTGAACGAGATGGCTTTTTAAGGCTTCAATAAAGAATTTGTACCACACTTGGACTGGTGATTGTTGCCGTATTGTTCTTCACATTCCCATTAACTTATTTTACTCAGTTATATAGTGCCATTAAGCCCACAGACATTATCAGCGCTGTCCCCATTGCGTCTCACAATCTAGATTCCCTATCAGTATGTCTTTGGAGTGTGGGAGGAAATCGTAGCACCCGTAGAAATCCATACAAACTTGCAGTCGTATGACCGTGACGTCATCGAAGGTCCTTCGCTCAATGCATCCTTAGGAACGAAGGCCGCCGCTTGCACCGCTGAGAGCCGCGGGCCGTCGGAGGATAAGTATATCCCATATTTTTTATTTTTATTCTTTTTTTTTTTACATGAATATGGATCCCAGGGTCTGAAGGAGAGTCTCCTTTCCTCCAGATCCTGGGAACCATACAGGACCGCTCCCTGCACACGCCGTACGCGGCGTATAGGACGACCCCTGACTTTTGAGATGATTTTCAGGGGTTAAAAAGTCGTCTTATAAGCTGGAAAATACGGTACTTATAAAGTGAAAAATCAGACAAACTGAACATTTTGCAGTGTTCTCTTAATTTTTGCCAGAGCTGTAGACACATAGTCACTGCAGTGAATTGGGCAAAGACAATCTGCCCCAAAATTCACATATGTTGCTGTTTTCCCTGCACCTTCTTGCGTATTCTCTGTGGAAATCTTACTCGCTATTGTTTTAATACTTTAGCAAACAGTTTGATGTTTTGTGTTTCCAAAGATGCACCTTCAAAAACTGGAGTCTCTGCATAATCCCCAGCAGATCTATTATCGCCATGATGTATTATGTGAAACACTAGCTGGAAATGGATGCCCGGTAGTCACCATAACTGCCATGCCAGAGTCCAATTACTACGAGCATGTCTATCAGTTTCGTAAGTTGAAATTGTCTCCCCACAATCATTTATTTCCTTAAGGAGATCACCTTTCATCTATGACGAATATTCTGTACAGTTCCAGGCCTCCTCAGCTGGTGATTTGCACCATTTCAAACACTGATGATGGTGCTTAGAATTGAGTTAAAGTGCATTATTTCACTCCAGTGAGATCTTCCTTCCAGGGAAGACCAACAAAGGAATGAGGGGGCTTGAGAATGAAACGATGCTGTTAGGCATCTGAAAATTCAATCTTCATATAAAAATTAGATGAAAATCCTCTATAAAGCCGAGGCTTGTTTGTTTCCATACTGGCCATTGTTACTTGCTTTTTGATGGGGTATGTATTGTTAATTTTCACTGTCATACATACTTACGGTATTTAGATGGTGAAAAGTAAAATTGGGCACGTTGGATTTCTTTCAGCGACTTACTCATTCTTCACCATGAACAACACATTAACGATGGGTGTATGGGTGTTATGTTGACAATTATCTTAAGGTTTATATAGACCTTATTATTTAACTGTTGAAAAAGCTGATCCTTTTTACAAAAAAAAAATATTTCTATATGGAATTTGTATGTAAAGAGTTAGAATACTTATCATACAGGCATTCACTGGTGCTAGACATAATTTTTACATTTTGTATAATGCATCTGTTAAAATAAGTTCTATGGATACTGACATTAAACCTCTGATACACCATAATATATAAACAAATATTTCCTAAAAGAACTGTATTTTTTCTATTTTATTTTTTTTGTACAGGAAACCGTCCCTACATTTTCTTAACATCCAGAGTTCACCCTGGAGAGACGAATGCTAGCTGGGTAATGAAAGGCACGCTGGAATTTCTTATGGGGAACAGTCCCACTGCACATCACCTCCGGGAATCCTTCATTTTTAAAATTGTTCCTATGCTTAACCCAGATGGTGTGATCAATGGGAAGTAAGTAGCTGCTATTAATGTACGAAAAGTATATATAAAGTAATTTATTGTGTAGTCTGTGGAAAATCAGTAAGGAAATAATAAAGAATCTTTCAATGGTCTTTTTTTTCTTCCTAGCCATCGTTGCTCCTTAAGTGGAGAAGATCTGAACAGACAGTGGCAAAACCCCAATGCTGATTTACATCCTACAATTTACCATACCAAGGGCCTCCTGCAATATTTGGCATCTATCAAGCGTGTTCCTCTGGTATGTAATGCTGGAATAGAGGACAAAAACCTGTATTGTGTAAATCCACAACTGTTCAGAGACTGGCACCAAATATTTTCCCTGTATCGTTAATTACTTTGTGACCATATAATGTACATTTACATCATATGGGCACAGAGAGTGCATATAGCAGGCTCAGAAACTGAGCCAGCACCATATCTGGTAGATGCCATCCATGTCCTATCTCTAGCACCTTCCTGTAAAAGCAGCAACCAGAGATGGCTCCCATCTCTGCTTTTTAACCATTCTGGTGCCACTGTCAATCAATGACATGGCTGTGTTTCCTGAGGGGTTACCATGGCAGCCAGGTCTACTGAAGGCCCTCATGGTTGCCCTCTGATGAAACACAGCCTCTGACCTTTGGCTTGGCTTCAGGAGAATGTTAATTTAATTAAATTTCTTAATACTGCAGTTTGTAATAAAAGCAATCAAAAGGAAAAAAAATTACCACAAAAAGGTATCAATAAAAAATGTCTACTTGGAGCCCAAAAATCAAACTAGGTTCATAGACTACACAAACGATTTTTAGCGTTTTTTTCAGTGTTTTTTTTGGCGGAAAATGGCTGAAAAAATGCGTATATAAGCATCCCATCATGCATTCCGCATTTTTTGTGCACATGCTGCTTTTTTGTGGAAAGAAGAAATCAAAATGTATCTATCCTAAAATGTTATCAGTAAAAACATAAGCTTGCCACTTAAAAAAACCCAAACCCTAATACATCTCCATTGAGCTAAAAATGTAAAAACGGTTTTAACATACAATCCTTTCATATTGCTATTAGGTCATTTTTACAGCACAATGCTTTAAAATAAAAACAGAAAAGAACTATAGTGGAATTGTGGTTTTTCCTGGTTCTGCAAATTGTCTCTTCAGAGAGGAAGAGGACCTGAACTCTAGTGCCACCTATTGGAAGTAGCGATCCTACAAGTCATTATCGGTCCTTTAACGAGCCTTGTAATATGACTAGGGATTAAACTAAAGCCAAATCAGAATCTCAATCTGCAGACAGTGTGTTGCACCTGCAAACTACGAGATGTGATTTAACTAGTTGAGAGGCTTAAGACTGGGATCTAAAGGGCAACGTTTCTCCTAGTGGAGAGTCACAAGCCAGGAATGGCATGTCAGTGAGGAGACTTATATAAGCCATGCATGCTCCTTTCGGAAATTAAATATGCAAATTGCCTCTTCGGAGAGGCTGTGTCTACAAATTGATATTCAGATTTGGCTTTTATCCGAAGTCATATGGCAAGACTTGTTAAAGGGTCGATAGTGACTTTTAGGATTGCTAATTCCAATAAGTGGCACTGGCGTTTAAGTCCTTTTCCTCTCTGAAGAAGCAAGTTGCATATTTAATTTCCCAGAGGAGCATGCAAGGCTATAAGTCTCCTCACTCTGGCATTCCTGGCCTGTCTTGTTATTTTGCACAAGGAGAAAAGTTACCCCTTATTTTCTGATTTCTAAAACCTTTTTTTGTAAAATAAATGGTGTGACTTAAATCTACAATTTTGCCCTCAAAAAATGGCTATTTCGATGGAAAAAATAAACAAGTGATGACTCTATTGGAAAAAATAGAAGAGCAAAAATTAAGCCACTCAATCATGAAAAGGTGAAAAGTACGGTAGTTATTTCTGCAGTGAGAATCTGAGCAGATTTAGAAATCGACAACATGTTTAGCTTTTGTTTGGACTGATGTGTGCGCAGCATGTGCTGTAAGGACAGTGAGTATTCTGGAAACTCTTGTTAAGATGGATGCTTTATATCCAATTCCCTGTAAATTCCACATACTACTTATCTCCTAACCTAGGGGAGCCATGTTGTGCAATATAAATCATTACACTGCTGTCCTATACAGCCCATGGATTCCCAGCCTGTACAATGAAATTGGTACTCTGTTAATGATGCAAGAACGCTCGTCTTGATTATTAACATACCAGCGATCACCCAACAAACAAGTAACACGCACATTCATTGGCTGGTCGGATCATTGATGGTGGCAACATTTTTTTTTTCTTGGCATCACATCTCAGAGTGTAAACAGGGAAGTGCTGCTGACAACATGATTCTGATATGGGGACTTAACTATTGTGTTTGTAATGTCCTGCATAGCCGGCTCTCAGTCATAGTGCCAGGGTATGCTTATAGCCGCTGTTCACAGTGATGTAAGTGGTAACATACGTGGGCAACTTTGTAACCCTATTAACTTGCAGATTAGCCCTATATCTGTAGGTCAAAGTGGTCTCCAGGAATAGATAAATACAATAAGTAAAGGAAATGTCAGTAAAAAGAAATTCCTAAATACATTTAATTAGCAAACCACAATTGTTTTGTCTAGTGAGGTAAAAAGTATAGAATTAAAATGGCCGCTGTCTTCTTTCACTGAGAGAAACCTGTCCTAGTCCTTCACATATAGGGAGAAGTGTCCACTAATACTTCTGGAGACACCAGAGGTGCTGAGGTATTAGTGGGCACATCTTCCTACATATGAAGGCCTAGGACAGGTTTCTCTGTGGTACAAGACAGCGGCCATTTTAATTCCATAGTGATTACCTCCCTAAACAAAACCATTGTGATTTGCTAATTGCACGCATTTAGGAATTAATTTATGACTACATTTCCTTATTTTATTTATCTATTCCTGGAGAACCCCTTTGACTGACAGATATAGGGCTAATTTGCAGGTTAATAGCGTTAGAAAGTTGCCCAGCCATCGGCTTCCAGTCGTTTCCTTTAATTACGTATTCTTTTTCTCTTCCTGGAAAATGTCTTTAAAGGGTTTGTCTTACAAAGTACACTTTATTTGATAGATCTTGGAATAATAATAACTTTGACAATTGGATGTTTTAAAACCAATGTTCCTGTGTTGAGATAATTTTATCCTCTTAGTGACCACCAATGCATCTTTTAACTGACCTGAGATATAAGCGAATCGCCTCCCCATACAGGTGACAATCCATCAGCTGTCGGCTGTATAGCTGACAGCTTCCTGCATCAACCATGATCAGAGTTGGTACCGTCTAATGCCGTTTAACCCCTTGAATGCAGCTGTCAATAATGACTACAACATCTAGATGGTTAACAGAGTGTGGCTTCTCCCTCTTTAACCCTATCAGCACCCTGAGACCTTGATTGTGTGGTCCTGATGGTTGCCATGGAAATTCATGGCCAAATAATGGCCTTAAAATCTGCCGACTACAGTGGCCTGGTCAGAAGTTGGAAACATCTAGGTGGTAAAAATAAATTTCTTCATTGCTGTTATGCCACTTTGCATTCATTCCTGAAAAGCACCTGAAGGGTTAATAAATTACCTGACAGCAATTTTGAATATGTTGAGGGGCGCTCTTTTTAAAATGGTATCACTTTTGGGGGGTTTCCAATATATAGGACCCCCAAAGTCACTTCAAAACTGAATTGGTCCCTAAAAAATAAGTTTTGTAAATTTCCTTGAAAAAATTAAAAATTGCTGCTACATTTTTAAACCTTCTAAAATGCGAACAAAATAAAACAACATTTTACAAATGGTGCTGATGTAAAGCAGAAACGAGGGAATGTTATTTATTAATGTTTTTCTGTGGTATTACTGTCTGAATTTAAAGGATAACCACTCAAAGTTTGAAAACTGCAAATTTTTTGAAATTTTTCTCAAATTTCTGATATTTTTTAAATAAACAGAAAACACACAGTGGGTATGGATAGTATTCAGACCCCTTTACATTTTTCACTCTGTTTAAAAAAGTTCATTTTTTTTGTCATTAATGTACACTCTGCACCCCATCTTGACTGAACCCCCCCCTCAGAAATCTGAAGACACAAAAGAGAATGGTAAAACCAAAAACACTCAGTTTGAAAAAATGTTTGCAGTAATCCGCAAGTGCTAGTAAAAGATGTAAATAACAGGGTATTTGGTTGATACGTTTTTTGCAAAAAATGTATACTAAGCTGCTCTACCAATCTTCACGGTATACCCATATCAGAGCAGTCCTAACTAATGTATGCAATCCCTATCTGATGTATTTAAAAACCTGATCATCTGTATATTACCTGTGTGAACAGGGTTCAGAGAGGAAAAATCCATGTGTGCATACAGGGCAGAACAGCTTTTGTGCAGCTAGCCCAAGAGGAGTGGTGGAACTCCCCAGTCTTGTAGACACAAGAGAACAATCATGGAAACAGGAACACATGGGCTACTTGCACAGTGAACAAGTCTGTAAGAACATGTTCACACACCACCAAGAAACCTGAAGACACAAAAGAGAATGGTAAAACCAAAAACACTCAGTTTGAAAAAATGTTTGCAGTAATCCGCAAGTGCTAGTAAAAGATGTAAATAACAGGGTATTTGGTTGATACGTTTTTTGCAAAAAATGTATTCTAAGCTGCTCTACCAATCTTCACGGTATACCCATATCAGAGCAGTCCTAACTAATGTATGCAATCCCTATCTGATGTATTTAAAAACCTGATCATCTGTATATTACCTGTGTGAACAGGGTTCAGAGAGGAAAAATCCATGTGTGCATACAGGGCAGAACAGCTTTTGTGCAGCTAGCCCAAGAGGAGTGGTGGAACTCCCCAGTCTTGTAGACACAAGAGAACAATCATGGAAACAGGAACACATGGGCTACTTGCACAGTGAACAAGTCTGTAAGAACATGTTCACACACCACCAAGAAACCTGAAGACACAAAAGAGAATGGTAAAACCAAAAACACTCAGTTTGAAAAAATGTTTGCAGTAATCCGCAAGTGCTAGTAAAAGATGTAAATAACAGGGTATTTGGTTGATACGTTTTTTGCAAAAAATGTATACTAAGCTGCTCTACCAATCTTCACGGTATACCCATATCAGAGCAGTCCTAACTAATGTATGCAATCCCTATCTGATGTATTTAAAAACCTGATCATCTGTATATTACCTGTGTGAACAGGGTTCAGAGAGGAAAAATCCATGTGTGCATACAGGGCAGAACAGCTTTTGTGCAGCTAGCCCAAGAGGAGTGGTGGAACTCCCCAGTCTTGTAGACACAAGAGAACAATCATGGAAATGATCAGGTTTTTAAATACATCAGATAGGGATTGCATACATTAGTTAGGACTGCTCTGATATGGGTATACCGTGAAGATTGGTAGAGCAGCTTAGTATACATTTTTTGCAAAAAACGTATCAACCAAATACCCTGTTATTTACATCTTTTACTAGCACTTGCGGATTACTGCAAACATTTTTTCAAACTGAGTGTTTTTGGTTTTACCATTCTCTATTGTGTCTTCAGGTTTCTTGGTGGTGTGTGAACATGTTCTTACAGACTTGTTCACTGTGCAAGTAGCCCATGTGTTCCTGTCCCCCCTCAGAAATGTAGACATTTTTGCAAATTTATTAAAAAAGAAAAACTGAAATATCACATGGTTATAAGTATTCAGACCCTTTGCTCAGTATTGAGTAGAAGCACCCTTTTGAGCTAGTGCAGCCATGAGTCGTCTTGGGAATGTTGCACAAATGTCTCACACCTGGATTTGGGAATCCTCTGCCATTCTTCCTTGCAGATCCTCTCCAGTTCCGTCAGGTTGGATGGTGAACGTTGGTGGACAGCCATTTTCAGGTCTCTCCAGACCTTGGGTTTAGGTCAGGGCAATTGGGTTTAGGTCAGGGCTCTGACTGGGCCAGTCATGAATGGTCACAGAGTTGTTCTGAAGCCACTCCTTTGTTATGTTAGCTGGGTGCTTAGGGTCATTGTTGATCTTGTTGGAATTTGAACCTTTGGTCCAGAGCACTCTGGAAGAGGTTTTCATCCAGGATATCTCTGTACTTGGCAGTATTCGTGTTTCCTTCAATGACAAGCAGTCGTCCTGTCCCTGCAGCTCCAAAACACCCTATAGCATGATGCTGCCACCACCATGTTTCACTGATGGGATTGTATTGGGCAGGTGATGAGCAGTGCCTGGTTTTCTTCACACATACCGCTTATTAGAATTATCGCCAAAAAGGTCTATCTTCGTCTCATCAGACAAGAGAATCTTATTTTTCATAGTCTTGGAGTCCTCCTGAGATGAGGCTTCCGTCGGGCCACTCTGCCATAAAGGCCTGACTGGTGGAGGGCTGCAGTGATAGTTGACTTTGCGGAACTTTCTCCCATCCCCCTTCATCTCTGCAGCTCAGCCACAGTGATCTTGGGGTTCTTTTTTACCTCTCTCACCAAGACTCTTCTCCTACGATTGCTTAGTTTGGCTGGATGGCCAGCTCTAGGAAGACTTCTTGTGGTCCCAAACTTCTTCTATTTAAGGATTATGGAGGCCACTGTGCTCTTAGGAACCTTGAGTACTGCAGAAATTATTTTGTAACCTTGGCCAGATCTGTGCCTTGTCACAATTATGTCTCTGAGCTCTTTAGCCAGTTCCTTTGACCTAATGATTCTCATTTGGTCTGACATGCGCTGTGAGGTCTTATATAGACAGGTGTGTGCCTTTCCAAATTTAGTCCTATCAGTTTAATTAAACACAGCTGGACTCTAATGGAGTAGAACCATCTCAAGGAGGATCACAAGGAAATGTGATCCTGTAGACTGTGAGCCCTCGCGGGCAGTGTCCTCTCTCCTCTGTACTTGTGTGTACCTTGTATTGCTCATGTTTATTGTACTTGTCGATGTATGCCAATTTTTTCACTTGTAAAGAGCCATGGAATAAATAGAGCTATAAAAATGATTAATACAGTAATAATAATAATAATAATAATTATAATAAAATGGACAGCATGTGACTTAAAAAAATGAGTGTCTGAGCAAAGGCTCTGAATACTTATGACCATGTGATATTTCAGTTTTTCTTTTTTATTAAATTTGCAAAAATTTCTGCATTTCTGTTTTTTCATTCAAGATGGGGTGCAGAGTGTACGTTAATGAGAAAAAATGAACTTTTTTGAATTTACCAAATGGCTGCAATGAAACAGTGAAAAACTTAAAGGGGTCTGAATACTTTCCGTCCCCACTGTATCCACTTAAATTTACAGTTGTTATAAAGTACAGTGTGTGACAAAAACACTGTCTCAAAATCACTGGGATATGTTGAAGCGTCAAGATTTATTACCACATAAAGTGACACTGATCACATTTTAAAAATTTGGCCCGGTCACTAAGGGGTTATAAATGTGCCCCTGCTATATACTGTGTAATGGCTGTGTCTGACTACAGCAAAACATTACACAGACGGTTTCAAAACTTGTTTTACCTCACAGAAACAACCGCGATCCCCTCTGTCCTGTCTGTATACTCTCTTGCTTCCTCCCCTGCCCAGAAGCTGTGGTATGATCAGATCATGTTCTTGCACGGTGGGACACCTCTGTTAGGCCCCCTTAACATGTCTGTATAAGTGACACTTTTTGATATGGGTTCATGCTTGATAATGCAGTAGGTGAATCTCCTTTTCCTTAGCACTAGACTAACTTCTTCCTCATTGTGCCCCTGTTACTTTAACCCCTTTCTGCCAGCTGATGGAATAGTACGTTGGCTGGCAGTATCCCCAGCTTTGAGGTGGGCTCCGGTGATGAGCCCACCTCAAAGCCGCGACATGTCAGCTGTTTTGTACAGCTGACATGTGCCCACAATAGGCGCCAGCGGAATCGCGATCCGCTCGCGCCTATTAACTAGTTAAATGCTTCTGTCAAGCTCGGATAGCGGCATTTAACAAGCGCTTATGTCCGCCAAGCCGGAAATACACGCACCACTGATCCCCGTCACGTGATCAGGGGGTCATCGGTGCATTGCCATCACAACCACATGTCTCCTCGAGACATCTATGGTTGTTGATGACGGATTGCTATGAGCGCCACCAGGTGGTCGGCTCTCATAGCAATGTTGTAATTTAGCTACATAGTGGCGATCTGTGCATCACCTCTATGTAGCAGAGGCAATCAAGTTGTGGCAGCTTCTAGCCTCCCATGGAGGCTATTGAAGCATGCTAAAAGTAAAAAAAAAAAATGTTTAAAAATATTAACCCCTTTCCGACCCATGACGCCACGTAGGCGTCATGAAAGTCGGTGCCAATCCGACCCATGACGCCTATGTGGCGTCATGGAAAGATCGCGTCCCTGCAGATCGGGTGAAAGGGTTAACTCCCATTTCACCCGATCTGCAGGGACAAGGGGAGTGGTAGTTTAGCCCATCGTGGCTACGATCGCTCTGATTGGCTGTTGAAAGTGAAACTGCCAATCAAAGCGATTTGTAATATTTCACCTATTAAAACTGGTGAAATATTACAATCCAGCCATGGCCGATGCTGCAATATCATCGGCCATGGCTGGAAACACTAATGTGCCCCCACCCCACCGATCGCCCCCCTAGCCCTCCGATCTGTCCGGTACACTGCTCCGGCTCCCCTCCGTCCTGTGCGCCGCTTCCCCTGTGCTCTTGTCCGCTCCCCCCGTGCTCCAATCACCCTCCCCGTGCTCCAATCACCCCCCCTGCACTCCGATCCACCCCCCGTGCTCCGTTCCACCCCCCCGTGCTCCGTTCCACCCCCCCGTGCTCCGTTCCACCCCCCCGTGCTCCGTTCCACCCCTCCCGTGCTCCGATCCACCCCCCCATGCTCCGATCCCCCCCCCCGTGCTCCACCCCACCCCATCATACTTACCGATCCTGCCGGGGTCCGTCTGTCTTCTCCCTGGGCGCCGCCATCTTCCAAAATGGCGGGCGCATGCGCAGTGCGCCCGCCGAATCTGCCGGCCGGCAGATTCGTTCCACAGTGCATTTTGATCACTGAGATAGATTATATCTCAGTGATCAAAATAAAAAAACATAATAAATGACCCCCCCCCCCCCTTTGTCACCTCCATGGGTAGGGACAATAAAAAGATAAAGAATTTTCTTTTCCCCACTAATGTTAGAATAGGGTTAGGGCTAGGGTTAGGGCTAGGGTTAGGGCTAGGGTTTTCTGCACACGTATTCTGGTCCTCTGCGGATTTTTCCGCTGCGGATTTGATAAATCCGCAGTGCTAAACCGCTGCGGATTTATGGCAGATTTACCGCGTTTTTTCTGCGCATTTCACTGCGGTTTTACAACTGCGATTTTCTATTTGAGCAGTTGTAAAACCGCTGCGGAATCCGTACAAAGAAGTGACATGCTGCGGAATGTAAACCGCTGCATTTCCGTGCAGTTTTTCCGCAGCATGTGTACAGCGATTTTTGTTTCCCATAGGTTTACATTGAACTGTAAACTCATGGGAAACTGCTGCGGATCCGCAGCGTTTTCCGCAGCGTGTGCACATACCTTTAGAATTAGGCTATGTGCACATGGTGCGGATTTGGCTGCGGATCCGCAGCGGATTGGCCGCTGCGGATTCGCAGCAGTGTTCCATCAGGTTTACAGTACCATGTAAACCTATGGAAAACCAAATCCGCTGTGCCCATGGTGCGGAAAATACCGCACGGAAACGCTGCGTTGTATTTTCCGCAGCATGTCAATTCTTTGTGCGGATTCCGCAGCGTTTTACACCTGTTCCTCAATAGGAATCCGCAGGTGAAATCCGCACAAAAAACACTGGAAATCCGCGGAAAATCCGCAGGTAAAACGCAGTGCCTTTTACCCGCGGATTTTTCAAAAATGATGCTGAAAAATCTCACACGAATCCGCAACATGGGCACATAGCCTTAGGGTTAGGGTTGGAATTAGGGTTGTGGTTAGGGGTGTGATTAGGGTTATGGCCACAGTTGGGATTAGAGTTAGGGGTGTGTTGGGGTTAGTGTTGGAGGTAGAATTGAGGGGTTACCACTGTTTAGGCACATCAGGGGTCTCCAAACGCAACATGGCGCTACCATTGATTCCAGCCAATCTCGTATTCAAAAAGTCAAATGGTGCTCCCTCAATTCCGAGCCCCGACGTGTGCCCAAACAGTGGTTTACCCCCACATATGGGGTACCAGCATACTCAGGATAAACTGCGCAACAATTACTGGGGTCCAATTTCTCCTGTTACCCTTGTGAAAATAAAAAAAGCTTGCTAAAACATCATTTTTGAGGAAAGAAAAATGATTTTTTATTTTCACGGCTCTGCGTTGTAAACGTCTGTGAAGCACTTGGGGGATCAAAGTGCTCACCACATATCTAGATAAGTTCCTTGGGGGGTCTAGTTTCTAAAATGGGGTCACTTGTGGGGGGTTTCTACTGTTTAGGCACACCAGGGGCTCTGCAAACGCAACGTGACGCCCGCAGACCATTCCATCAAAGTTTGCATTTCAAAAGTCACTACTTCCCTTCTGAGCCCCGACGTGTGCCCAAAGAGTGGTTTACCTCCACACATGGGGTATCAGCGTACTCAGGAGAAACTGGACAACAACTTTTGGTGTCCAATTTCTCCTGTATCCCTTGGGAAAATAAAAAATTCTGGGCTAAATAATTATTTTTGAGGAAAGAAAACGTATTTATTATTTTCACGGCTCTGCATTATAAATTTCTATGAAGCACTTGGGGGTTCAAAGTGCTCACCACACATCTAGATAAGTTCCTTTCGGGGTCTAGTTTCCAAAATGGGGTCACTTGTAGGGGGTTTCTACTGTTTAGCCACATCAGGGGCTCTGCAAACGCAACGTGACGCCCGCAGAGCATTCCATCAAAGTCTGCATTTCAAAACGTCACTACTTCAATTCCGAGCCCCGGCATGTGCCCAAACAGTGATTTACCCCCACATATGGGGTATCAGCGTACTCAGGAGAAACTGGACAACAACTTTTGGGGTCAAATTTCTCCTGTTACCCTTGGGAAAATAAAAAATTGCAGGCTAAAAGATCATTTTTGAGAAAATAATTTTTTTTTTTTATTTTCATGGCTCTGCGTTATTAACTTCTGTGAAGCACTTGGGGATTCAAAGTCCTCACCACACATCTAGATTAGTTCCTTTGGGGGTCTAGTTTCCAAAATGGGGTCATTTCTGGGGGATCTCCAATGTTTAGGCACACAGGGGCTCTCCAAACGTGACATGGTGTCCGCTAATGATTAGAGCTAATTTTCCATTTAAAAAGCCAAATGGCGTGCCTTCCCTTCCGAGCCCTGCCGTGCGCCCAAACAGTGGTTTACCCCCACATATGGGGTATCAGCGTACTCAGGACAAACTGGACAACAACATTTGGGGTCCAATTTCTCTTATTACCCTTGGCAAAATAGGAAATTCCAGGCTAAAAAATCATTTTTGAGGAAAGAAAAATTATTTTTTATTTTCATGGCTCTGCGTTATAAACTTCTGTGAAGCACCTGGGGGTTTAAAGTGCTCAATATGCATCTAGATAAGTTCCTTGGGGGGTCTAGTTTCCAAAATGGGGTCATTTGTGGGGGAGCGCCAATGTTTAGGCACACAGGGGCTCTCCAAACGCGACATGGTGTCCGCTAACGATGGAGATAATTTTTCATTCAAAAAGTCAAATGGCGCTCCTTCCCTTCCGAGCCTTACCATGTGCCCAAACAGTGGTTTACCCCCACCTGTGAGGTATTGGTGTACTCAGGAGAAATTGCCCAACAAATTTTAGGATCCATTTTATCCTGTTGCCCATGTGAAAATGAAAAAAATTGAGGCTAAAAGAATTTTTTTGTGAAAAAAAAAGTACTTTTTCATTTTTACGGATCAATTTGTGAAGCACCTGGGGGTTCAAAGTGCTCACTATGCATCTAGATAAGTTCATTGGGGCGTCTAGTTTCCAAAATGGGGTCACTTGTGGGGGAGCTCCAATTTTTAGGCACACGGGGGCTCTCCAAACATGACATGGTGTCCGCTAAAGAGTGGAGCCATTTTTTCATTCAAAAAGTCAAATGGCGCTCCTTCCCTTCCAAGCCCTGCCCTGCGCCCAAACAGTGGTTTACCCCCACATATGAGGTATCAGCGTACTCAGGACAAATTGGACAACAACTTTCGTGGTTCAGTTTCTCCTTTTACCATTGGGAAAATAAAAAAATTGTTGCTAAAAGATAATTTTTGTGACGTAAAAGTTAAATGTTCATTTTTTCCTTCCATGTTGCTTCTGCTGCTGTGAAGCACCTGAAGGGTTAATAAACTTCTTGAATGTGGTTTTGTGCACCTTGAGGGGTGCAGTTTTTAGAATGGTGTCACTTTTGGGTATTTTCAGCCATATAGACCCCTCAAACTGACTTCAAATGTGAGGTGGTCCCTAAAAAAAATGGTTTTGTAAATTTCGTTGTAAAAATGAGAAATCGCTGGTCAAATTTTAACCCTTATAACTTCCTAGCAAAAAAAAAATTTTGTTTCCAAAATTGTGCTGATGTAAAGTAGACATGTGGGAAATGTTATTTATTAACTATTTTGTGTCACATAACTCTGGTTTAACAGAATAAAAATTCAAAATGTGAAAATTGCGAAACTTTCAAAATTTTCGCCAAATTTCCGTTTTTATCACAAATAAACGCAGAATTTATTGACCTAAATTTACCACTAACATGAAGCCCAATATGTCACGAAAAAACAATCTCAGAACCGCTAGGATCCGTTGAATCGTTCCTGAGTTATTACCTCATAAAGGGACACTGGTCAGAATTGCAAAAAACGGCAAGGTCTTTAAGGTCAAAATAGGCTGGGTCATGAAGGGATTAAAGTAAAAAAATATAAAAGTTCAAATCACCCCCTTTCGCCCCAATCAAAATAAAACTATAAAATAAAATCAAACCTACACATATTTGGTATTGCTGTGTTTAGAATCGCCCAATCTATCAATAAAAAAAAGAATTAACCTGATCGCTAAACGACGTATCGAGAAAAAAAAATCAAAACACCAAAATTGTTTTTTTGGTCCCGCAACATTGCATTAAAATGCAATAACAGTCGATCAAAAGAACGTATCTGCACACACCGTGGTATCATTAAAAACGTCAGCTCGGCACGCACTAAATAAGCTCTCACCCAACTCCACATCATGAAAATGGAGACGCTACAGGTCTCGGAAAATGGCGCAATTTTTTTTTTTTTTTTTAGCAAACTGTGGAATTTTTTTCTCACCACTTAGATAAAAAAGAACCTAGACATGTTAGGTGTCTATGAACTCATAATGAACTGGAGAATCATAATGGTAGGTCAGATTTAGCATTTAGTGAACCTAGCAAAAAAGCCAATCAAAAGACCAGCGTGGGATTGCACTTTTTTTTGCAATTTCACCGCACTTGGAATTTTTTTCCCGTTTTTGAGTACACGACATGGTAAAAGCAATGGTGTCGTTCAAAAGTACAACTTGTCTCGCAAAAAACAAGCCCTCACATGGCCATATTGAGAGAAAAATAAAATGCTATGGCTCTGGAAAGAAGGGGAGGGGAGTGAAAAACGAAAACGAAAAACCGAGAAAAGTTCCTGGGGTTAAGGGTTTAATTTAGGCTGTATTTTCATTCACTTAATAGTTTGAATTTTTTTTTAGGTTTACTGTGATTACCATGGCCATTCCCGCAAGAAAAATGTGTTCATGTATGGCTGCAGTATTAAAGAGACGGTATGGCACACAAATGTGAGCGCTGCCTCCTGTGACATAGTAGAAGATAGCGGCTACAGGGTACGTACAGCACAAATCTGCCATGTCCGATGGCTAGATCACCAATATGGCTATGTACATGCGTAGCTACAGAAGGCATTCCCTGCCATAATTTATGATATACACCCATGGCCACGGAGGAATAAAGGCTCCAGTGCACCTGACGACTGAAGCAACTACGCAGATAGTTTTCACTAAAATTGTCCTATTGTTTGGTGTCTACAGCTCCTATCCAGGCCTATGTATCTTCATGATAACTGACAAATACTCCAATCCTGCAGTCTTGTTTGATTCTTTCAATATGTCCCGTTCTTCTAGCTACCTTATTAAATGCATGTTCTAAAAAAAAGAAGATGGATGGAAACAGTAGAGCTACTCTCAGTTGCCTTGGAGTTGTCTGATTTATAACCAGGATATGTGATAACTTATAGATGGTGGGGGTCCGACTGCAGGTTACCGATTGGGGCACAGCACAGCAGAGTTAATGCATTCCAGCTAATGCTGAAATCAGAATAAAGTCTCATGATCTCTATCTGCGTCTTTTTCTTCCATACAGACTCTTCCCAAAGCCCTGAGCCAAATCGCACCAGCTTTTTCTATGAGCAGCTGTAGTTTTGTAGTGGAAAGATCCAAAGAGTCCACTGCCCGTGTGGTGGTGTGGAGGGAACTGGGCGTCCAGAGGAGTTATACAATGGAGAGCACGTTGTGTGGCTGTGATCAAGGGAAGTACAAGGTATTACAATACTTAATCGATGTGCCTTCATTATGAGAGCCATAGTGACCGCTGATAAAACAGAGCATAAAGACGTAGCATTAATTTTCCTTATGTATTCGATCACCAGTGTATCCAGTCTGGACTCATGCCACAGCTGGACTCCATTATGCTTTATGGCTTCTGAATATTACCTGCTTTGTTCACAAACGCAGCTTCCTACAAATTGAACCTAGCACCCATTTAGTTAACATCCTTAATATTAATACCATTCATTCTGCTGCTGTTTACATTGCCTAAAAGAATACATGGCGTCCAGGTGTTTCTGGTTAACCTGACTACTTGATGATTCTGCCCATTAAAGATCACTGCTGAATTTCATTTTTTCCATTTGCGCTGAAACAAATTCAATTTCCCCTTGGGGTGTCAATTATTTCCTTTTTTTTATCACATTTTTGTTCCATAGGCTGCCATTCATTACTGTCAACTTCATGCTGTCCTCAGTACAACATGAATATAGAGCAGGAAAACTACAAATGCCAATATACAGTTAGGTCCAGAAATATTTGGACAGGGACACAAGTTTTACCATTTTAGCGGTTTACCAAAACATTTTCAAGATAGTCATATAATCAATATGAGTTTAAAGTGCAGACTCTCAGCTTTAATTTGAGGGTATTCACATGCTAATTGGAGTGGTGGTTTGTTGCGACATGAGGGTCAGTGGGTACTCTCGTCCGCTGGCCTGGCTTCATCCCACTGAACGCCTGCACTCCTTCCTCGTGGGCATAATACTACTCAGACAAGACAGGGTGAGGGTAAAATAGAGTGGCACTACTTTATTGAACCACCATCAGTCAATAACATATAGAACAGTCCCAGCAAATACACAAGATGGCTCAAATTACAAAGTCTCACCCTTCCGCTGGCTCGCCAGGATAACCCTCCCGTTGGAGCCATGGTGTCCTGGTTGCTGTTCTGAGTCTCTCTGCAGAAGTGTAGAGGTCCCTTTTTATACCCACAGCTGTCATCCAGGTCATCATCCACAGGAGGAAGGTGGGATGAGGTCAACTCTTATTGCGAGTACTCAATCAAAGTACATAATTTGTCTTTCACTGTTTATAGGTCTACAAGTTACATGGAACTATACAATGGCAATCAATATATTAGCAAATGTCAATTTTTTTTTCAATTACTATGCGTATATTTATGGTAAAGTTAATTTGTCCAATTACTTTTGAGCCCCCGAAACGAGGAGGCTCTGTAGAAAAATGGTTGCAATTCCTAAACCTTTCACAGGATCTTTTTGTTTTAACCGCTTTAATTAAACCTGAAAGTCTCCCCTTCAAATGCATCTCAGTTGTTTCATATTAAATAAAAAAAAGGATTGGCATGTAGAGCTCAAATCATAACGCCTCGGTCACTGCCCAAATATTTCTGGCCAAACTGTATGTGACCTTCCAGTTACAGGAGTTCTGGGTTTACTTGTATTGCACTATATTGTCCTACCTATAAAATGTTATTGTGTTGCGTCATCATTTTTTTGCTCGTGGAAAAAAAGATTAAAAACAAAATCACAAACAGAAGTTTTATTCTTTTGTGTATGTGTAACAGAATAATAATAGTTTGGTCACAGCTGCCATGTAAAGCTTTGCTTCTAATTCCACCTTCGAGTGTCGCTATTCCGATTTCCTCAAATCTATATTCGACACATTTTTCCTGACACATACTGTGAAGTTCTGTAAACGTCCACAAGAGGGCAGTGTCTGCATTTTTCATCCATCAGTACTGGGAGAAAATATTACAAAATGTGAATATTTTCCGTCTGGTTCGGGCTATTTACCTGCCTCCTCTTCCTATTTTCCATGGACAGGGATGCTCCAATAAAAGTAACATTAAACTGCTTGTACTGAATTATTAGATGATATGGATTGTAATGCAGGGAGGTATTAGTGGGCCAATGATGGCCAGGCCAAATGTGACTATATGGACAGCTCTTCCCATTGTAAGGATGCATCAGTCTGAAGTGCTCCCTGCTGATCCACACATTGCAGAAGGAAACTTTAGATGGCAAGCAGTAGACATGCTGGATCTGTTCTTGTGGATTTTTAGCACTTGCACTAAGGGAAAAAAATGCATTACCACGACAATCAAGTCACAAAAAAGTCAGATCCACTTTATTTTTTTGTGCCGTGCTTTTCGCAGTACCCTAGGGATTGTAATATGACCCCATTCATCTAGATTTTGCTGCAGTGACATAGCAGTGGCAGATGGTGATCTTTGTCGCCACGTATCCTCAGCCTTAAAATGGGAAGCGGTCACCCCGAAAAAAAGCAGTCTACCTGGTGTTAAAGTGGTAACCTGCAGTTAGTGTTTAAATTAAGTTTTACTGCCTTACTGAAGCAGCGGCTAAAGGGAGAATATGAAAATTCTATGCTCCATGTAGCCGATGCCATAGAGGAGGTTCCTAAAAGATGTACCTCCCTCTATAATGTCGTCAGTCAGAAGAAAGGTGCATGATTGGCTGAAATGGAAGGCAGTCACGGGCACAGTTGATCAAGTTTTGTCCTATTTAAAGGGGTATTTGCATCTCGTGCATTTATGGCATTTCTTCAACATAAGCCATATTTGTATAGTAGATGTGATTCCTGCCGGTGCTGAAAATGACATACAACCGGTTCCTGTTCTTGAGATAGATACGGATCTCATTGGAGGCATGCCCATTTACAATACATTAATGATTTAGGCTCTGGATATGCCATAGATGTACTAGATGAGAATGTTCCTTTTAAATACCTTACTGTATAAACATGGTATAAGGGAACAACACAGCAGTTAAAAGGGTATACCATCTTGTATTGCACTTCACCTCCAATAATGCGAGTGGGCTGAGCTGCCATATCCCACCCACCATATGGACAGGGGTTTTTACCTGTCCCGAGTGGTGCCATTGTTCAGTAGTAATATGAAAGGGAAATGGCAAAATCTAGAAGCCCCCCTCATGCCTGCAGCCAGGATGTAGCTTATGTCGGGGCCTCGTTCTGCAGGCCGGGCACATCTGCTTCTCTCTTTTTAAGGTTCTGGTTATGCTAAACTAAAACCTTTGATTCCTAGATGGGAAAGTTGTTGCTGCGACGGCTTCCTTTCTCTTCAGATCGCCTTATGCAGGTTTGCATGTAATTATGGAGATAAGGTAAAACTCTGATCACAAAGAACCTTTATGGCAGGATGGGGTTTAGTAATAAAATCTCTTTAGATCTGCCGTCCAGTAATCGGATACCAACTTTGTTCGGAAAAGGGCTCTGAGCGGAGATCACCAGTTAAATGGTTTTTACTATTTCACTTTCTTTTTTCCAGATTTACAGAAAACGAACTACACTTAACTTTTAAAGTGAAATATGTCTGTGACCACTTGGCATTGCTGGTCCTACAGCAAGCTATGGACACTTGTAATGGAATTTTGTTACTTGTTTTTTAATTTAATCTCTCCACTAAGTTTGAGGTTGTAATTATGTATTCTAGATTTATTTTCAGACCCTGATGTGCAGTTTGTAATTGGCTGCCACTTTCAGATCTTTCTCTTGAGTGTGCTCCTATCAGTAATATAGGCTGGAAGTTAGACATGTCCAGGGTGCTGAAGTCTTCAGTAGCTCTTGTGTGTCAGCACTGCTTCACTCCGGTTGTGATTTCCCATTCTTCAGGTTATGAACGATTGTGTCCCCCCACACTCTCCTTTTTCATCATCGATTTGCCATGTAAAACCCTTTCCTCCTCCATTTGAGAAAAGCAGTCCGTTTTTTCTGATTGGACTTTGTTCAGAATGGGATTCATTTTTCTCTGAGGTGGAGAGAAAAAAAAAAAGTCCATCTTCTCCATTGTCAGTCTGTGAGATTTGGACTGCACTCGGATGTTATCTAAGTTCAGTCCGATGTTTTCCACGAACCCATAGACATGCACTGCTGATTTTGATCCAGCACTCTGATCAAAATTGGACTAGTCGCCAGTTTTTGTTTTTTTTTCCCCCTCGGACCACACAGTCCAAGGAAAAAATTTGACATGTTCGCAGCACCATGGAATAACATGGGTACGAGTGGCATCCGTGAAAACCATGGATACCAATCGTCCAATAAAATCCAACATGTGTGAGAACAGGGAGCTGGAGGACCCTCAGAGCTCTGAGAGATTTGTTTCAAACTTAGCAGACCATCTTTCTTGGAAAAATAAAACTGCAAAATGATAGAAAATGTTTTATGCATTTAGCATAGAAATAAATGATACAAAAACAATCTCTGCAAAGGTGGAAACATTTTTCTCTCTAAAGAAATGTTGGCACAGTTCAATATTTTCTTCAAATGGCCTATGCGTACTCAGGTTCATGTTACACTATTGCTCCTGTATATCCTCATGTTCACTAAGTGGTTTTAGATTTGACAGAGACAAATTATTGTCCTGCCAGTACATTGATTCCTTGATAATGCTCCATGCGGTCATCTGATTGATGCACCATCTTTCTCTTCTGAAACGAAGTCTCGTAAATTAAAATCTACTTGTTTAAAACACCTGGATCAACAACAAGTAGACACCGCACTTGTTGGCTTCAGCTGTTTGAATAGAGAAATAACCAGAGTCTTAACTAGGCATGGACCACTCAATAAATAAGAGGAAAAGGTAAATGTTTCCGCAGTGAGGGGTTAATTGTGAAGAAAGGTATTACTCTGGACAGGGGCATAACTACAACAGGTGCAGGGGTTGCAATCGCACCCAGACCCTGCAGCCTAGGGGGCCCTAAAATTCCCTTTGGCCTATAGAAAAAGACTATTGCTATTAAAGATTTAAAATATTTGGGGGCCCCGTTGGAGCTCTCGCATCGGGGCCCATGAATTTCAAGTTACGCCACTGACTCTGGGGTAAGTATTGTAACAATAGACCCACAAAAGGCTTTTTTATTCAGTTGTCTGCTTGATGCCTTTCATAGTATTTGAGACTGAATTGACTTATTTGGGCACCATGCACTTTTCCTCTGCAGCTTTTCCTCGCTGAAGACTTTTCAGTGAATTTCTTTAAAGGGCTAGTGTGACTTGGAAAACTCATTTTCAGATGATCATTTTAATATTTTGGAACTAAAAGAAAGCAAAGGCTGAGCTGAAACAATATCTCTCATTCTTGAGGATGTGACACATTTGGCCATTACATGGACATTCCATTGTGTAGGCAATGTGTAATGCTTCATTGCTCCTGCAGAGTCACTGCAGGGGACTTAAACAGTTAGGGCCCTGTTACGCGTCCTTTTTTGCATATCCGTATGCTGTCAAGTTTTTCAAGGACCAAAACAGCGGACACACGGACATCCTTTGTATTGAACGGTGGTGCGAACATGTCAGGTTTTCCACACAGACCATGTGCCTGTGTGAAAAACCTGCAGATATGTCTGGTTTTTATCATGGGCCGCAAAACATCCTGAACACATGCACACTGATTACACATGGTGACATATATCAGCACCTGGAAAAAAATCGTACAGTTTGCGCTTTTCCCAGTCGCTAAGTGCTGAAAGGTTCCCAGGCTATTAATAACTAGATGGTGGCCTGATTGTAACACATAGAGTATTCTAGAATATGTATGTAGTTTATTTATGAAGTTTTCAGAATAATGCAATTTATACACAGGAGTCAGCCGGCCGCGACCAATTAGCGAAGTGTGGTTCAAATTCCGTGCCAGTTCGCGGCCGGACTGCTCATGTCGCTGATTGTTCGCGGCTGGGCGCAACGTAGTATATAGCACAGACACGTAGCATATTGCCCAGCCACATAGTATTTTGCCCAGCCGCTGCGTCCTCATCTCGCGAGACCGCAATGCATTGACCGGTCACCGGAGCGTCGCGAGGAGCGGGAAAGGCGCCGGAAGGTGAGTATATAAAGATTTTTTTTTCTTATTTTTAACATTAGATCTTTTTACTATTCATGCTGCAGCATCAATAGTAAAAAGTTGGTCACACAGGGTTAATAGCAGCGTTAACGGACTGCGTTACACTGCGGCATAATGTGGTTTGTTAACGCTGCCATTAACCCTGTGTGAGCGCTGACTGGAGGGGAGCATGCAGGGGGCACTAACTGCAGGGGAATAGGGAGCGGCCATATTGCCGGACTGTGCCCGTCGCTGATTGGTCGTGGCCGTTTTGCTGCGACCAATCAGCGACTTGGGATCCCCGTGACAGAAAGATGGAAGTGACCCTTCGACAATTATATAGTAGATAGCTCACAGCTGTTTGCTTAGCCTTTACTGGTTAGTGTACGGGGACCCCAGAAAAAAGAGACGAAGGGTTTCCATATGAATTCTAACCAGCTAAGATTAAACAGACAGTTGTGCGTTGACACTTATAGCCTGGTGGCCAGGGATATTGCTCCTCTCTCCCAGGATACCATCATCAGCCCTCATCCGCTCCAAAAATGTCACATCCATAAGATGCATCAAATCTGGCGCTTAGCTTCGCTCTTCCCACTTGCCCTGGTGCAGTGGCAAGTGGGGTAATAGGGATGAGGTTGATGTCAGCTTTGCATTTTCAGCTGACCTCAAGCCCAGGGGTTAGTAATGGAAAGGCGTCTATAAGACTTCCACCATTACTAATCCCATAGTCCTATTGTAAAAAAGACACAGCAAGTCTTTAATTGAAATAAACACACACCACCCTCATTTTCACGTTTATTACTGTAAGTGAAAATAATGAAAACCATATTCCTCACCTGTCTGACAACAATCCATTTGTACCACGAAGAAGTCCAGCTCTGCTACATATGGATTACATGGCTGAGTAGTGGCGTGATGCAACTGTTAAGCCATGAATCCAGGAAATACTGAGCTGAGCTGGGCGAGCAGCTTCAGTGTCGAGCTGTAACTTCACAGAAGTTACCGCCGGTCACAGCCAGCTGTTCCCACGCTCTGTTCACTGTGATCTCATTTGAGGTCACCGCAGTTCATTGGGCCGCTCACAATGAGCAGCCTGTGGGAACCGCAACTTCAGTGTCCTGTGGTAACCTCAATGATGTCACTGAAGTTGCTCTCTGATGCTCAACTCGGTGTCTCCTGGATGCCAGGCTGAACGGTTGCATCATGCCACCGTTCAGCAAGGCATCCAGATTAAGCAGAGATGGATTACGGCGAGATTAAGCAGAGATGGATTACGGCGTGGGACAAATGAATTATCTTCAGACAGGTGAGAAGTATGATGTTTTTTTTTTTTTATATTTAATTTTACATTAACAAATAGGTAAAAAAGGGTGGGGAAGGCTTATTTCCATTAAAGAAGTTTGTGATTTTCTTTCAATTAAAGGACTTTATTTTGGCTGGGTATTTTTTTGCAATATGAATATTGGGTTAGTAATGGGGATGTCTTATAGACGCCTCTGTCTACATCAGCTGACATCAATCCCAACCCTATTAGCCAACTTGCCACCGCACCAGTGCAAGTGGGAAGAGTGAGGCTAAGCAACAGATTTGGCTCATCTTATTGATGTGCCATTTCTGGTGCCGCTGAGGGCTGATGTTGTTAGCCTGGGAGGGGAGCCAATATCCATGGCCCCTTCCTTGGATATTAATATCATCCCACAGCTGTCTGTTTAGACTTTGCTGGATAGAATTCATAGGGGGACACTAGATCATTTTTTTTTCTTGGGTTCCTCGGTAAACTAACGATGTGAGCTATTATTAATAGCTTGGGAACATTTAGGGATAATGAAGTATTATTTACAGTTTGCCTAAGGCCACAAAAAAACCCCATCTAAGGACCATAAAATTTAACTTTTAATTCACTGTTTAAAAGGAATTAATTATTTAAAAACCCTACCGAGGTCAGTGTATGTAAGGAGCAGATAAGGTATATCCTATCTCTTACTGATCATAATTATAATACGTATCTCCTTACTCATATTCATTGCCCTGTAATACGGTTTATAGGGAGTTCTTGGTGCAGACGCTACCTTATTCCCTTCAAACTCACCATACACATCTGACCAATGTTAATTAAAAAGTGCCCAAAAGCCTCATCAGGAGATAGAGGCTAAATGACAACTCCTCTTTTAGCCTCTATCCTCTGATGCCAGGTTTCTGGTGAAACATGTCGTCCAAGTCCAATAATATGTCTCTGACTGAAGCTTCTTGCTCCAGTGGAAGTGGGCCCCCTTACCTCTTGGGCTGCATCAATGGTATGTCTGCCCCTATTCAGAGGTGTTACTGCTAATTTTTACCAGAATGATTGCTGGACTCCGGTCCATTGGTCAGAGCCGCTGGCGCTAGGATCGCAAATCTCTTACCTTTCGGAAACCATGTCACGGCCTTTGATTAGCGAGGGCTGGCACAATGTCAATATTACGGCATTACGCAATGGCCTGGGAACCCAAAAGAGAAGAGACGCTACCTTACCATCCATGGGAGACTAGAAGCCCTGCTATTTGTAGCTAAAATGATCACCTAAAATGGCTAAAGTAGCTAAAATGATTACCTGCTATGAGTGTGGCGCCCCAGGGTCCTGGTCGTCGCAGTGGTATTGCTTTCCTCTCGTGGAGAGTGATGCTACGTTTGGAGGCAAAGAAGGATAATTGCATCCAGGTATCACAAACATGCAACACATTTCACACTCCAGGCTACCAGGGGGAGCTTCTGCTGCTATTGATTCGGTCACTCCCCACATAGGTAAAACTGGACAAGGAGACTCTGGACTTGCCTCCAAACCGGCCAGACTCTGCCTGCCCTGTGTTCAGGTGCCCTGCACTGTGGATGCTGAACTCTTCAATAAAGGTAAAGAGACTGCAACCTTGTGTCCTCGTTCTTCTCTGCGCCTCTCACCATCCACCATCTACAGACCAGGAAGCCCTGGGGATATACTTCACCTGTGGGAAAGTATACCATCTAGCTGCCATAACATCATCCCAGCGAACCCCTTAAAGCAGCATCAGTCACCCTGACCGAATACCACAGGTGGCATCACGAACATTCCCCTTAAAGACCTTTCCCTTTTACACGGACGTCCCAGGGCCACGGACCGGGTCAGCCACCGTGACATCCCCCTGTGAACCGCAGGACCCAGTACTGAGTACCTGACAGCCCCATGGGGGCGCTCAATGAGCACCGGCCACTGGGCGGCACCCATAACTATCCGGCAATGACCACCACAGGGATCTCCTGCAGACCCCAAGTTGTCATGCCAACCCACTGGCGTCCCGCAGTCATGTGACATGGGTGCCGATGGGCGGGATTTGTGACACGCTTCTTCTGGTGCAATATTAAATGCCACTGTCAGAGATTGACAGCCACGGGTGGATCACGATTCCACTCACGACTGTTAGGGGCACTTATCATCTGATGAAATCATCTGACATGTGCTGGAAAAGTTGCAGCTGGAGCCTGCAGCAAACGGGGAGGTGACCTTAAACGTACCGTAACTTTACGTCTAAGGTTGGAAAGGGGTTAAAAATCGCAATTGATGAATCTGACTAAAACATGTGGAATAGACTCCGACCGCAGGAAGGTGCAAATAGAACAATGAATTGGGTGAAACCCAAATAAAGCACAACTGGACAGAAAACAGGTGCAAATGCAATGCTGAATAAGGGCCAGTATGATCTCTTTTAGAAGTTGGTCACAAGTCCAGTCTAAAGGTGGTCTTCCACATTAAATATGTCTGCCCAACTACCAATTTTGGCTAGACTGACCATCTAATGTGTATTCGGCGTATTATCTGTCCCCCACATTTTAGCTGCTGTTTGGGCATGTTATATTTCCGATGTGTCTGGCAGAAGTTTACTCCCCTCTCCCCATAGAGAACACTTTCCAGTCCTATGGTGCACTAGGAGCAATAGCTTTCTGACAAACTGGTTGACTGCCGTCTGAAGTGTGTCGCCAGTTTTACGTGTGATATTGTAAACCTATCCCGAACATGGAGCTCTAGAAATGACCTTCATATGTTTTTAGGAGTTTCATGAATTGGAGTGAATTCTCTGGGTTGAAGGAGATCTTTAAACCATGACATCATGGATTTGGCTGGAATCTTCCTCTAATTGTTTTTCGCTTTTTAATTTGGTGGTAAGCTGTATCTAAGTTGCTAGATCAATAGTATAAGAAGTGATTTATTAGCTGTTACAGATTATCTGTTTTCATGTAGTTGAAGCGAAACACATTGCTTTTTGCTCTAGGGTTTGCAGATTGGGACAAAGGAGCTTGAAGAGATGGGTGCCAAATTCTGCATAGGATTACTTCGCCTCAAGAGGCTGACCTCTCCCATGGAATTCAGCCTTCCTCCAAGCCTCCTGGATATCGAGAATGATCTGATAGAGTCCAGCTGTAAGGTTGCAAGGTAATGTAATAACTTATCTTTAAGGTTAATTGTCCAAATATTTGCCTTTTCTCTATTCCTTTGTCACTCCGCACTAACCTGGCAGATTTTTAGGTGACGTATTTCCAAGCTGTCCTACAGCTTTTCACTTCACAGGTCCGATAATAATTCTCGCATAGTTTTGCTTGGGAGTTTAGGGAAATTTATTTAATTATTTCCAAAAAGTTTTCGCTTTGTAACCAGTTTCTAAGAAGCATTGGTAGCTGTTGACCCTTTCATAACCACAAGTAACGTTAAAAACGACCACATTTGCTTGTACGGTGACCTCGAGCCGGACAGGCATCTGAAGGCTGCAATTAGTGGGTCCCACGTAGTCTCCTCATGACCTCCTTGAACTTCAGCTTTGAAAGAGATGATTTTTTTTTTTAAGGCCGGTTTGGTTTGATGTTCTTGACCCCATTGGGGGGATGTCTAAATTCCTGAAAAATGGGAATTCCTTATGGGGCTGTTGAATAAAATGAGGAAAATTGAATCCAAAATCTTCAACTTTGGGCTCAAAAAAAGAAAAAAAAAATTTTTTTTTTTGGTATTGGTACTGCTGTTTTTGAGATGAGCTTCAATGTAATGTTCGTGACCTTATTGCTGTAATATATCTCTGTACCTTATGAGAGGCCCTCCATTATTATACAGGATACCAAAGTATATTTATAGCCTAAAACCCAAGCTTTTGTATAGCTAAAATAATAGACGGAAAGGAATAGTACCCAATTATCCATTGTTTCATTGTATTCTGATGCTCTTGGGTATCGCCTTACTTGCTGGCCATCTGATGACTCTAAGTGATCTATGATGGTTCCATTGATTCCCAATTGCGAGGAGTATAATTGATAGTGAGCAAGCACCAAACACAGCACTTGAATTATTGATATGTTGCTGATTTTATTTTGTTACTTTAATCCCAAGTAATACTTTCTAAAATGGTGAAATCATTAGACCAGTGGAGAACATTAGTCGTACAGGGAACATTAGTCTTCCAGCAATGCTCTTTCTGTGTATTAAGTTATATTTTCTGGGGCTTTTCAGGACACAGGAAAGATTTTGCTATATCCCAGTGTGATTCCAGGAAGGGTGTTTTTTCTTAATAGATGTATACATAATAAACATAATTTATAGTATTCTGCAGGGAAGAAAAATAATCGTGTATTTCTATTGAATTGGTGGTATACAAGACACAATGTCCTTACTCTGCCAGCAGTCATGATTTTGGCAGAAAACTCCCACAATTAAAGCAACAAAGAGATGAGGTGCAGACCCAATCTAAAAGTTGGTATTCGCAGTGGAAGGGCTTTAATTAATGTCCCTCTTTGAAGTATTGAAATGTGTGCAGGTTCAATGCGATATGATCCCTGGGGACCAAAACGATCAACAGAACTCAAGTGAATAGGAGCAATGTACAACCTGAAGCAGATACAGAAGAGCGTATATGCTCTCAACCGAGCGAGTCGGGTCAATTATTCAAATCAAACTCTGCCCAAACTTGGAGTCTGATCAGAGTGTGAGCATAGTGTGCTCCGATTCTATCGGATGAGAAGATGGAGAAAAAAATGCCTCCATCTTCTCCATTCTGTCAGTCCAAGGAAATCAGACTACACTCAGATGTCATTCGAGTGCAGTCTGATAGTTTGTATGGATTCATTGACTTGCATGGCTGAGTGTGATCCGAATATCAGATCAAACTCTAGCAATCAGCGATTTATTTTTCTTAGGCTGGTTTCACATTGGCGTTTTTTCGGGTGCGTTTTTGCGGTAAAAAACGCAAAAAAACGCATGGTGAAAAAACGCATGTAAACTCGTGTAAACGCTGCGTTTTTTTGACGCATGCGTTTTTGCATGTGGTGAAAAAAACGCGGCGTTTTACCGCGTTTACATGCGTTTTTTCATGCGTTTGCGTTTTTTAAACGCATGCAGAAAAATGTGTGACAACTGCCAATCATCAAAATAAAGTAAAAAACCCACTATAAACAGAAATGGTTAGGGTTAGGGGTAGGGTTAGGGGTAGGGATCATAACCCTAACCCTAAAGGGATCCTACCCCTAACCCTACTCCTAACCCTACCCCTAACCCTAAGGGATCCTAACCCTAACCCTACCCCTACCCCTAACCCTAACCATAAAAGGGTTAGGGTTAGGATCCCTTAGGGTTAGGGGTAGGGTTAGGGGTAGGGTTAGGGGTAGGGTTAGGGTTAGGATCCCTTAGGGTTAGGGGTAGGGTTAGGGGTAGGATTAGGGGGTAGGGTTAGGATCCCTTAGGGTTAGGGGTAGGGTTAGGGGTAGGGTTAGGGTTAGGATCTCTTAGGGTCAGGGGTAGGGTTAGGGGTAGGGTTAGGTTCCCTTTATCACCTTTATGCTGGGGGGTGGCATATCAGTGTGTTTTCTAGTTTTTTAGTAAAAAAACGCATGCGTTTTTTACCGCAAAAAACGCATGCATCAAAAAACGCATGCGTCCCCATTGACTCCAATGTATTTTTTGACCCCAAAAAAACGCATGAAAACGCATGCGTTTTTTTTTTGGTCCAAAAAACGCTTCTAAAAATACTACAAGTAGCATTTCAGAAAATGAACGCATGCAGTAAAAAAAACGCATGCGTCAAAAAACGCGACCAAACGCGTACACAAAAAAACGCATGCGTTTTCAATGTTAAATATAGGGAAAAAAAACGCATGCGTTTTTTTGAAAAAAACGCTGCAGACAAAAACGCAAATGTGAAACCACCCTTAGTCGGATTCTGTTGGAGTAAATAAATCAAATATGTGCACGGCCCCATAGAATGGGGGTGGGCCCACGGATCAAGTTTGCAGGTGAACAAACTAGTATCTTGGTGAGATGATATCCAGCACCCGAATGGCTAAAAGGATCAACAGTTATTTGTTTCAAATCCATATTGATAAAGGCATCTTTTTCACAAGATGATACTTTTTAACATCGATTTATAATATACCTTTTGGGTGCTGGATGGTTCCTCAACAAGATGCTCGCTAAGCAGCAATACCAGACACAGCTGCATGGTACTGATCATTGGTGAAATGGACTATGTGCAATGACTTCTTGCTGCTGTTAACACATACACCTCTCCACTTTGGACACAAGCTGGCCAGACATCTCTTCCGACTCCCCAACGTACATCAGTCGTCACCCGAGCATCCGTGTGTTCAGATGAGAAAAGTGCTGCCAAATATCTCTGGCAGCGGCTTATCTTCCCTGAAGACAAAAGGATTGGGCATTGAAATTCCAACTGCCCATATCATCTGTTGGAGGGAAACTAGGCAGACCCCTGACATCAGATGGTCATCTGGTCCTGCTGAAATAGGCAGGTTTGGCTTACTTCATCAGATTCCCATTACACTAAAGGCCTCCATATATATTAGATGAAGGATGCTGAATTTTCCATTTCCCTTATTTTTACTCTTCAGACATTGATAACTATGGAGGGGCCTATAACCTTTCTCATTTCTTGCTCCCAGTGGAAACGAAACACTTGAGTGTGCACTTGGTTTGCTTTGTCGATGATGTGTTTCCATGTAGCTGTCCAGTGGCAGTGACAAATTGTGGGGTTTTATTAGACCCCAAGAAAGCAGTGGAAGCTCTGAGGAGGTTTCCTTCTTGTCTGTTCAATGTCTCTGACACAGATGTGAATAATACTGCTGTTATGAGAAGAAGCCAGCTATCGCTGTGAAATGATAGCATGGAGGGGCGCTTGCGGGAATTGATCACCCCAGCAGCTCTCTGCAATTTTAAGAGAGAATGAATTTATGTGCATGCTGTCCCTTTGAAACTCCAGAAGTATAAAACAGCTGCCTTGTTTGTAACAGTGCCAATTCCCCATTACGCTTTATGCTGTTAAGTGTTGGATAGCATGCAAATCGAGAGAATAATTAATGCCCAGATTGCACTTTTGTCACTCCGCCACACAGTTCTGTTTAAAGGTATAACCATATTGTAGGTTAAACACGCAGACTAATGCCTGATGAAGTGATTACAACTCAATTTATTATAATGGTTCTTAGATTACTACATTAACAAAGAGCTATTTACAAAAAAGAATGATGCAAAACCAGCGCCATTTCCGTAAGCTTAGTAGCATGCTTAACTAGCATTCATAGTAGCAGATCGGCGTGTATATTTCTATTTAATGTTGTATTAGGATTATTTAAAGGGGGCATTTAAGGGCTAAAATTTATTTTGCAGGTGTAAAATACCTGGCAACATAGTATACAATGCCTATACAGACCAAAAGTTTGGACACACCTTCTCATTTAAAGATTTTTCTGTATTTTCATGACTATGAAAATTGTACATTCACACTGAAGGTATCAAAACTATGAATTAACACGTTGAATTATATACTTAACAACAAAAATGTGAAACAACTGAAAATATGTCTTATATTCTAGGTTCTTCAAAGTAGCCACTTTTTGCTTTGATGACTGCTTTGCACACTCTTGGCATTCTCTTGATGAGCTTCAAGAGGTAGTCACCGGAAATGGTCTTCCAACAATCTTGAAGGAGTTCCCAGAGATGCTTAGCACTTGTTGGCCCTTTTGCCTTCACTCTGCGGTCCAGCTCACCCCAAACCATCTCGATTGGGTTCAGGTCTGGTGACTGTGGAGGCCAGGTCATCTGGCGTAGCACCCCATCACTCTCCTTCTTGGTCAAATAGCCCTTACACAGCCTGGAGGTGTGTTTGGGGTCATTGTCCTGTTGAAAAATAAATGATGGCCCAACTAAACGCAAACTGGATGGAATAGTATGCCACTGCAAGATACTGTGGTAGCCATGCTGGTTCAGTATGCCTTCAATTTTGAATAAATCACCAACAGTGTCACTAGCAAAGCACCCCCACACCATCACACCTCCTCCTCCATGCTTCACTGTGGAAACCAGGCATGTAGAGTCCATCCGTTCACCTTTTCTCCATCGTCTCATTGGGGGACACAGGACTGTGGGTGTATGCTACTGCCGCCAGGAGGCTGACACTAAGTAGGTATAAAAAAAAAAAAAGTTAGCTCCTCCTCCATAGTATACACCTTGCCACTGGCCCTGACAGCTCCAGTTTATGCTTAGTGTCCGTAGGAGGCACATCTCTGGGTTTTCCCAGATGCTTTTTTCTCTGAAGATAAGACAGGGGCGGCGGACCCTTTTGAAGGGGTCCGATCTCCCCAAACCAACAACGGGCGAGCACGTGGAGTGTCGCCTCCACGTATCCTCTCCCGCGACGTGGGATTTTTTTGCCGGACTAAGAACCTGACCACCCTGAGGTAACGGAACCCTAGGTTGTACAGGCATTCATTCCTTGTCCGTGCAGCCTCCACTTCATCACCAATGCACGACTACGGTGTTTAAAGGAGGCAGACGGTCCCTCTCCTCGCCTTCTGAAGGGTGTAAGGAGTTAGGGTGCCTGCACCGTCTTTTAATATTTATATATGTATATATGTATTTATATGTGGATTTTTTTATGTCTAACCTTATGCGCTGTCAGAGGGCTGCACAGGGGGGGGGGCTCCTGCTTCATCGCGCGTTCTGCTGGCGACTATATCCGGCGCTGTGCTGGTTTCCAGCGTTTTTTCCCCACAAGCAAGCTTCAGCAGAGGCATGGGCGGAAGTCCCGCCCCTTTTTTAGGCGGTTTCCTGTTCGCTGAGGCATTATGGATCTTGTAGTCTGAGCATGGGCGGAAGTCCCGCCCCTTTTTCGGCGGCTTCCTGTTTTCTCTGTACAGCCTGTGGCATTATGGGTCTTGTAGTCTGGGGGAAGTCCCGCCTCCATGGCGACGGTTTACTTCCTGTTTCGAGCACCCAGCTTTCCCGGGAGAGCAGGGGAAAGAGTAAAATCTAGATCCCTGCTTCGGCCTAAACCGGGTCCATGTGCGGTAACTCCTCCCACTTTTTTCAGGCATCCGCCCTGTGAATTAGTTTATATGTGTGGTTTGCACAGGAGACATGGTTCAGTGTTTGAGAGCATACGGGGACACAGGACTGGGGTAAGTGCTACTTCCCTCAGCCTGACAGCAGTATTTGTTCTAGACCTAGTAGCTCATAAGGAGATACGGAGCATAGCAGCAGCAGCAGCAATAGAGTCATGTCTAGAAAGACTAAGACTCACTCAGTTCTGTATACCTCATGCATTACCTGTCAGTCTACTTTTCCGCATGCGCAAAGTAACCATTTCTGTGAGGCTTGTGATTCCGAGCGTGTGCAGGAGCCCCCGTCTGCTACCCTGTCTGCTTCCCCGCCGGCTATCCTGCCGGGTGTGCCTGTACCTGGGTCGGCAGTGTCTCCCCCTGAGTGGGTCATATCATTAACGCAGTCTATGGCGTCTCTAACAAAGGCGGTTGAGTCCCTTCAAGCCCCTGTCAGGGACATTCATCCGCCTGTTTTGGAAAGATCCTCCGATTTTCAGGATCCTCCAGCCTGCAGGGGCCGTACTCCCTCTAGGCAGACACAGGGGAAACGATCCCACACAGCGTCTCCCGGTCCGTCAGGTGCATCAGCATCTTTGAATCCCGTCTCTCGATCTCCCTCTCCTGCGGAATTGAGTGAGCACGGTTCGGACTATGACTCAGAGGGGTCTTTTGATTTAGAAGCTCCTGGTTATCAGGAATCTGTTGACAGTCTCATTGAGGCCGTTAACCAGACTTTGGGAGTAGAGGATGTGGCCACCTTACCTTCTGGTCATAAGGTGTCCTTTAAGAAATTCAAGCAACCTCATAAGGTGTTTTCTACTCATCCTGAGTTTGAGGATTTAGTCCAACGTCACATGGAGCGACCGGATAAACGTTTCTTAGGCCAGAAGGCCCTAGGTGCAAGGTATCCGTTCGCTCCAGAGCTTTGTAAAAAGTGGGCAGAATCCCCTTCAGTGGATCCTCCCGTATCCCGTTTGGCCTCTAGTACGTTGCTGTCTCTTCCTAATGGGTCGTCTATTAAGGATGAGGAGTTCCTCCCTACTTCAGGGGAAAGCCTTTCCTCCAGTTCATTGGCTGGTAGTCACTACGGACGCCAGCCTTCTCGGTTGGGGAGCAGTATTTCTCCAGCACACGGCTCAGGGTCGTTGGTCCCCAAGGGAATCAACCCTTCCAATCAATCTGTTGGAAATAAGGGCAATTTGGCTGGCTTTGCAGCACTTTCACCATCTTCTGGCGGGTCGCCCGGTGCGGATCCAATCGGACTGCCACGGCCGTGGCCTACGTAAATCAGGGGGGCACTTGCAGCAGATCAGCCATGCGCGAGGTAGGACAAGTCCTCCGCTGGGCCGAGAACAATCACTCTGTGATCTCGGCAGTTTACATCCCGGGCAAGGAGAACTGGGCAGCGGACTTTCTGAGCCGACAGGGTCTTGCGCCCAGGGAATGGTCTCTTCACCCCGATGTTTTTCGGCAGATATGTCTACGCTGGGGAATCCCGGACGTGGATCTAATGGCCACCGGGTCGAATACCAAAGTACCCAGGTTCGTTGCACGGTTTCGAGATCCAGGAGCAATTGCCGTAGACGCACTAGTCCTATCTTGGAACCAATTTCGTCTTCCATATCTGTTTCCCCCTCTGGCGCTGCTTCCAAAGGTCGTCAGGAAGATCAAGTTAGAGGGAGTTCCGACAATTCTAGTCGCCCCAGATTGGCCTTGGAGGTCATGGTACGCAGACCTAGTTCAGCTGATCGTCGGGGTTCCTTGGCAGCTACCAATGCAGCCAGATCTTCTGTCGCAGGGGCCGATATTCCACCAGAACTTAGAGGCCCTGCGTTTGACGGCTTGGCCGTTGAATCTTGGATTCTGACCCAGGCCGGTTTTTCCTCAGAAAGTAGCCTCAACTATGGTTAATGCTCGAAAGACAGCTTCAGCACGCATTTACCACCACACCTGGAAAGTCTTTCTCTCATGGTGCAGGAAGAAGGGTCTTCCTCCTTCGGTTTTCCATTCCTAATGTCCTAGCTTTTCTCCAATCTGGTCTAGACTCAGGTCTCGCTCCAAATACTCTTAGGAGGCAAATATCCGCCTTATCGGTTCTTTTCCAGCGCAGGATCGCTACCAATCTGCAAGTAAAAACTTTTTTGCAGGGAGTCTCTCATATAGTCCCTCCTTACAAAGCTCCGATAGAAGCTTGGGACCTTAATTTGGTCTTGAGTGTTCTTCAGGAACCTCCATTTGAGCCCCTCCAAGATATTCCTTTAAGGTACCTTTCTTGGAAGGTTTTGTTTCTGGTAGCTATAACATCCATTAGGCGGGTATCGGAATTAGCGGCCTTGTCCTGTCAGGCGCCGTTTCTACAATTTCATCAGGATAAGGAGGTGCTGAGACCAGCACCTTCCTTTTTGCCAAAAGTAGTCTCCTCATTCCACATTAATGAGGACATTGTCTTGCCTTCTTTTTGTCCTGCGCCTACACACCGGGTGGAAAAAGCTCTCCATACTCTAGATTTGGTGAGAGCTCTGAGAAGATACGTTTCTCGGACGGCTTCTTTTCGAAAGACGGATGTTCTGTTCGTTCTTCCTGCGGGTCATAAAAAGGGACTCGCAGCCTCTAGATCGACCTTAGC
The DNA here is from genome assembly GCF_032444005.1 of Ranitomeya imitator. Lineage (NCBI taxonomy): Eukaryota > Metazoa > Chordata > Amphibia > Anura > Dendrobatidae > Ranitomeya > Ranitomeya imitator. Next base: position 404,214,767 of record NC_091282.1, read on the forward strand.
CAGATGGATAAGAACCACTATTCAGGAGGCCTACCGTATCAAGGGTGCAGCCATCCCGGCTGGGATCAGGGCACACTCTACTCGGGCGGTAGGGGCTTCCTGGGCGCTTCGGCACCAAGCTTCAGCAGAGCAGGTTTGCAAAGCGGCCACTTGGTCCAGCCTGCACACTTTCTCTAAACATTATAATATCCACACTCAGGCCTCTGCTGATGCAAGTTTGGGAAGGAAAATTCTTCAGGCTGCGGTATCACACCTATAGGCGGTAAGTGCCTAAGGGTTTTCTTCCAGTGAGTCTTCTTCCCACCCTGGGACTGCTTTGGGACATCCCACAGTCCTGTGTCCCCCAATGAGACGATGGAGAAACAGGGATTTTTGTGTTACTCACCGTAAAATCCTTTTCTCCGAGTCGTTCATTGGGGGACACAGCTCCCTCCCTATTCATTTTATTTGTCTATGGGGTTGTTCAGACTATAGTATTATTCTAGACATGTTGTCTTTGCTCTAATGCTGTTTTGTTTTCTCTATCTCCTACTGCTTGTGCACCAAACTGGAGCTGTCAGGGCCAGTGGCAAGGTGTATACTATGGAGGAGGAGCTAACTTTTTTTTTTTTTTTTTATACCTACTTAGTGTCAGCCTCCTGGCGGCAGTAGCATACACCCACAGTCCTGTGTCCCCCAATGAACGACTCGGAGAAAAGGATTTTACGGTGAGTAACACAAAAATCCCTGTTTCTGCGTCGCACAAAGACACTGTGGTTGGAACCAAAGATCTCAAATTTGGACTCATCAGACCAAAGCATTGATTTCCACTGGTATAATGTCCATTCCTTGTGTTCCTTAGCCCAAACAAGTCCCTTCTGCTTGTTGCCTGTCTCTAGCAGTGGTTTCCTAGCAGCTATTTTACCATGAAGGCCTGCTGCACAAAGTCTCCTCTTAACAGTTGTTGTAGAGATGTGTCTGCTGCTAGAACTCTGTGTGGCATTGATCTGGTCTCTAATCTGAGCTGCTGTTAACCTGCGATTTCTGAGGCTGGTGACTCGGATTAACTTATCCTCAGAAACAGAGGTGACTCTTGGTCTTCCTTTCCTGGGGCGGTCCTCATGTGATCCAATTTCTTTGTAGCGCTTGATGGTTTTTGCCACTGCACTTGGGGACACTTTCAAAGTTTGCCCATTTTTTCGGACTGACTGACCTTGATTTCTTAAAGTAATGATGGCCACTCATTTTTCTTTACTTAGCTGCTTTTTTCTTGCCATAATACAAATTCTAACAGTCTATTCAGTAGGACTATCAGCTGTGTATCCACCAGACAGGGCCGGCTCCAGGTTTTCGAGGGCCCCGGGCGAAAGAGTCTGTGGGCCCCCCCTTTAACACATACCCCGATTTATGATGCACAGATACGGCAGAGAAATGTATAGTACAATGCCAGATTTCACTTCTTACATGAGTGACAGCTATTGTAGATTCTGCAGTGTATATATACAGGAGGAAAGGTGCTGTGCAGTGTATATATACAGGAGAGGTGCTTTTCTGTTTTGAGTTTTTCTATGAAACAAAGACTTTTCTACATAAACAACGTTGTTTGGTTTTGTGGCCCCAACAGATCTGTGCTACAAAGTAACAGGCGGCTCGGGCATTAATGAGGGACCTGATGCTGAATCCTTTCGACAAACCCTAATGACCCAATTAGTGCCCCGTCATTAGAAGCTCATTAAACGCCTCCCTGTCCCGAGCAGTCATGTACAGTATGGGGGGATCCTGCAGCCCACCCCCTGACTGCTCCATACCATACACTGCCCTCTGTCGCGCTCACTATTATCCTGTGCATTTCTCCTTCATCGTTACCCCATGTTACACTTGTCACCCCCCACTACAGAGTAGCAGGGCAGCCAATGTCACCCCCTCCCGGACCCTAATGGCAGCAGGAAATGTCTGCTCCTCTATTGGGTTGGAACCTGATTTAATCAAGGAATAATGTGGATTTGTTGCCGGTGGCTGCAGGGGAAGGGTTAAGTGATGCCATGTCCGTGGTGGGAGCAGTGGTAGCTGCTGGGACCTGGACAGAGACAACCAATGTTGCTGTGACTGCACAGTGTGACCTGGAGGAGAGAAGCTGAGACTCCAGAGCAGAAATCACCCACATGCCGGCACTGGGCAGAGTCCCTCCAGTCACCAGCCTGGGGCCACGGGGCCCCAACGTACAGCCCACAGCTCAGTGTTATCCATGGCAGCAGCTCCCCTTCCTCCTGGCATCTGGTTAACCCCATTTATGCGGGTCGGATTGTTATCTTTAAGGTTTAGCAATAACCTTCATACAGATGGGAAGGGGTTAAGCTTCTTCCTACCCCACTGGTGCAGGTTTGGTGCAGCATGCATGTATTCTGGGTGAGCTGGGCGGCTACAGGCTGCACCCCACCAGCTGCTACTCCAGACATCACCCACATTTTTAGGCAGCGGAGACAGACAGCAGCAGACTGAGCCACAACTGCAACCACTGCTGGATACCTTTGCACTCACTGGGGCACGGGTAGGACAGAGCTCCTCGGAATCTGCCTGATAAACTTCAGCACTGTCTGCAGCCACCCAGGGGGGAGAGCAGAGAAGTGCTCTCTCCGCCCACAAACAGTCACACTGGCTGCCTTCTGTTAATCCCTATGTGTGCCTGCCTGGCTGCACTGACTGAGTGAGAAGATGCTTGTGTCAGAGCTGGCACATAGGGGTTAAGAGAACGCAGCCAGCAGTGACTTTGTGGGGGGAGAGAGCATGTTATCTCCTGCTCTGCTCTCCCAGCTGTATCTATGACAGCATGAGTGGGCCCCCCCCTCTCCTCAGGGCCCCAGCATTTGCCCGGTGTGCCGGGTGCTGACGCCGGCCCTGCCACCACCAGACTTCTGCACAACACAACTGATGGTCCCAACACCATTTATAGGGCAGGAAATCCCATTTATTAAACCTGACAGGGCACACCTGTGAAATTGAAAACCATTCCCGGTGACTACCTCTTGAAGCTCATAAAAAAAAAATCTTTATTTTTGTATAGCGCTAACATATTCCGCAGCGCAGTTTGCACACATTATCATCGCTGTCCCCAATGGGGCTCACAATCTAAATTCTCTATCAGTATGTCTTTGGAATGTGGGAGGAAACAGGAGTACCCGGAGGAAACCCACGCAAACACGGAGAGAACATACAAACTCTTTGCAGATGTTGTCATGGGTGGGATTAGAACCCAGGACTCAAGGAGCCAGCGCTGCAGGGCTGCGGTGCTAACCACTGAGCCACCGTACTGCTCCCATTCTCATCAAGAGAATGCCAAGAGTGTGCAAAGCAGTCATCAAAGCAAAAGGTGGCTACTTTGAAGAACCTAGAATATAAGACATATTTTCAGTTGTTTCACACTTTTTTGGTTAAGTATATAATTCCACGTGTGTTAATTCATAGTTATGATGCTTTCAGTGTGAATGTACAATTTTCATAGTCATGAAAATTCAGAAAAATCTTTAAATGAGGTGTGTCCAAACTTTTGGTCTGCACTGTATGTTAAAACAGTTTGTACAGTTTTAGAACAATGGAGATATATTTGGGTTTGGTTTTTTTGCGTGGCAAGCTCATGTTTTTATTGATAACATTTTAGGATAGATACATTTTGATTTCTTCTTTGTACTATTAATAATGTAGGTATTTAGTGGCGTATCTAGAGTCCCATGGGCCTCAGTACAAAATTTGGACCTGGACCTACACTTCCATGTTGGTCAGATGTATGAACCCCTGTAGTGTTCTAGATCCTATAAAGACATATGTATTCACCCTCCATGTAATGATGTCCCCATTCAGCCACCTTCCTATAACACTGAGCCCTGTCCTGGCTTCTTTCTGTAATAAGGTCCCTCATCCTGGTCCTCATCCTAGTATAATGTCTCCCATCATGGGCCCCTTCCTTGTGTAATGTCCCCCACCCTGAGCCCCTTTCAGTAGTAATGTCCCTTATTTGATCCTCCATCCTTTGCCCCTTCCTGGTGTAATGTCCATTCTGCCACTCTTTTTCAACACACGTATACGATATATATATTTTTTCCTTTTCTTCCTCCATTCCCACTCCACAATGTGCAGTGTCCTCTTCTATAGCCGGAAGCTGACTTGGAAGAGCCAACCATGAGCGAAACATGACGTCACTGCCATGCGATGCTCATGATGAGCATGATGTCAGCTGCTGGCCTCTGATTGGCTGTTTGTGTGTATTGCAGTGCAGAGAGCCATCAGGTCTCTGGGCCGCAGTACATTTCACCTGAATGTGCGTCTTTGGATGCACACCCAGCTGAAATAGGCGCTGACGTTGACTGGCTCCTTTTCTGCGAAGGCCTGGTCTTCGTTGCAGCCTGTGTGACCGCGGTCGCTACGTCCCTGTAAGTAGTATGTCACTTGCTTACTTAATAAGGTATGGTTGTCCAAACAATACATATGACATCAGCATCTGTAATGGTTAGGACCCTTGGGGTACACAGTGATGCATCAATCTAGGTACTGCCTGGCGTGACAGCACAGACCCACTCAAGAGAATAGGGCTGTGCAGCAGTTCCAAAAAACAGGGGGCCCCCAGATTCCCAGCATTCATAACCCCAATGATCATTAATATCACCTAGACCGTGGATAGATGATGTATGTTTTAGTGGGCATCCGCTTTAATATATTTAAGAGGCAAAAATGGAACTGTTAAAATTAACGTACCCTGCGACATTTTAGCCAATACTTCCTTCTGTTAAACAGTTCTGTTAGTCTATAGCAATCCATTATGCACAAGAAGTTCTCGTTGGAATCTGGGAACCTGATGTATTAGATGAGATCAGCGTTATGCTGCTGGTTCTATTCTACAACAAAGATTACTGTCTGTCTGAGGTCTTTCATCTTGTATAAAAAAGCAAGCAAACTGAAAGTTGTATAGAATATCTCGATTCATTAAAACCTACCGAGGAGCTTCTTGGCGTAACCTTTAATCAGGAAGCAATTTAAGTCAACATTGGAAGAGCATTTTCTTTTGATTTATTATGGTTGCTTCTTCCCACCAGAGCATCAATAAAATATATTCTGTAATCACAAAGACAAAAAGGCTCTTCTTTCATTCCTATTTTATGTGCATAATTTTTTAGAGGAAAAGTGGTCTAAACTGACGCAATATTACATGAATTATTTACCTGTAGAACGCCCCATTCTAATATAGCATCTACTGAATACTCAACAATCCCTAGATCTCAAGTACCCAGTAAGATAGAATACAAGGTCAACGTCAGGTTGACAGTGATAAGCATCCAGGAATTAAAGGAGTATTCCCATCTCCAAGAACCTATCCCACTATGTAGAGTAGTAGTAATAATATTATTAGCAAATACCTCCAATTAGAAATGTAGTATAGTTTTTCTGATTTGCTGTGTGTCTGTCTTCATGTGCATGGCATTGCAGGACCTTAGGTAGCCATGGTTAAAACCACTAGCAACTAGCTAACTGTCACTAATCAGTGGATACCTAAGGTCCTGCAATGCCTGCACATGAGGTAAGAGACATATACTACATTTCTAATTGGAAGAATTTGCTATTATTATTATTACTACTACACTACATAATGGGATAGGATCTTGGAGATGGGAATACTCCTTTAACAACGGTGTGGTAAATAAAGTAAAAATCCATTAATTTGACATAATTGTTGGGCCAGTATTGAGTTCTCATTTTGCTCACCATGTCACCTAACTTGAAAGGCTGGGGGTCAAAACATTTTAAAGGGAACTTGTCATCTGATTTGTGCTGCCCAAACCATGAAACAAACACTGGCTTTTTACTTGCAATCATTTATGTTTTACTCTGAGACGCTGTGGCATTTCAGAAAAAAAAACCCACACACTTTGAAAAGCCAGTTGGGGTCTATGTGTCTCTTATCTAGTTTGAGGCCAGCTCCGGCGGCATCTCCCCCCCACTCCCATTGACTGATGGGCCTCTCTCATGCGCACTCACAACTTACTAAGCCCATATTGGTGTTAACATAAAAAAAATAGCCACATACTGTACCTATGGCAGCCCTGCCACTGTTCCTTACTGCTACTGGGGTTCCCCACCAGTCTTCCACTTTGCTGGCAGTAGAAGTGCTCGTATTGCTCATGCATTTGTATGAGAATTCGGATCATATTTCCACTGACACATGGCACGTGTCAGTGCCCCATTCTGGAGGAAAACTCCGATCCCATTGGTAGATTTATGGCATATCCTGTGGACATGCCATAAATGTAAGATATGGGGACTTCCCTTTCAAGATGTATTCCCAACTGGCCAGGTCCAATTTCCCTATGTGACTGAAAGCTGAGCATGCTAAGGGTGATAGGCTCATGGATGTTAATTATCACAGGTAGCAGTCATCGATGACTGGAGAAAACAATAGTATAATCGGGCTGCAGCTACTCCTTTCTAGTCATCGGGGCAAAGCACTATTATCTAATCATGTTCACTGTTCAGTTGATTGATGTCCTTCTTAGCCCGCGAATGTGATGAGCAGGACATCAATCCACTGAAGAGTGAACATGATTGGAGAACAGTCGTGACTGCGGTGTACTGCAACTCACCCCAATAACTGAAAAAGTCACCTAACATGATCTGCTTTAATTTACACAGGGAATCTGGACCTGTCAGGTTCACTCTAATGTAGTGGACAAACCCTTTAACTAGTGTCTAGGCTTCTTCATTCTGAAGATCGTGAAGGTCCTTGCAGTTGGACCTAAATGACTGTAAACTGAATGCATGGTTGATGTAATTTTGTTAATTTTAACCTGGGAACTAAAGAGACGTAGGTGAGTATGATATTTGTACATGGGTACAGAAATGAATGATTTTAATTTCTGCAAACCAGTTTCTGAAATGTATCTCCATACAGGCAGAACGGGAGTAGAGATGATGTGGTTGGCTTTTAGTGTCTTGCAGTACGCGTTCAGGGGAGAGTTATGATTTGCAGTAAAACAAGCCTGTACAGAATGCATTAAAGCATAATGTAAAACAGCTTGTAACTGTACAGTACATTACATGCGATCCAATAGCCAGATTTTTATATAACTTCCTGCTCAATTTGACCCTGTTGTCTTCTGCTTGATTGGCGTCACATACTGTAGGTTTTATTTAGAAGCCTAACTTGTGTTTCCAATCCTTTCCAAGAACGCTGAAATAATGATGCAGGCAGGGCTGGCTCACTGGGGAGCAGATGAGTCCCCAGATGGACCATCCTGCCTAACATGGATTGCCCCTCCTTCTGCCTGCCTTAGCACAGCATTGCACTGATCATGTGATCCACATCCATACACCAGACTCTCTTTACTGCTATGCTAGGCATTTGGATTGGTCTGACACCTCTGTAAGAGAGGTATCACCACAGCACGCCTACCCTAGACCAGCTATGCACTGATCCGTGATTCCATATCCTCAGGATTGCAGTCCCTTCTTACCTTACTATGTAAGTGATGGGGTTGGGAGTCAGACTGACACCTGATAAACAATGATGCCTCTTCTGACTCCTGCAGAGGTGTCAGCCCAGCTTCAATACTTAACACTAGCGCAGGGATAGAAGGAGAGTAAGTATGTGGTAATAATAGTAATAATAATTTTATTTCTATAGCGCCGACATATTCCGCAGCACTTAACATTTTAGAGGGGACTTGTACAGACAATAAAAGACATTACAGCATAACAATAATCACATAAATCCACAGATTCCAAGAGGAATGAGGGCCCTGCTCGCAAGCTTACAATCTATGAGGAAAAAGGGGAGACACGAGAGGTGGATGGTAACAATTGCTTTCAATGTTCTGATGTTCTGTTAATGACCTGAGGTTAGCATCCTCAATAATCAGAACCTCCCGTTTCCAAGACTTCTCACGTGCTTCGCCAATTCTTTGGAATGCACTACCCAGGATAATTTGATTAATCCCCAATACCCACAGATTTGAGCGTGCCCTAAAACGCATTTCTTCAGACTGGCCTACTGCCTCATCACATTTATTTAACTAACCCAATGTTGCCCACTTAAAACTTTCACCATAACTAAGATACTTGTATCATGCTCTCAAACGCTTTATGCATTTAATAGCCCTCTGTGTCTGTACTTTTACATATTCTGGTTGAAAACTGGGTGTTCATGTAATGCTGCATGAACCAATTTCTTACAATATGGCTAGAGGGCGCGGATAGGGTGGTAGACTTAGATGAGGGAGGAGATGTAGGGTGGTGCTGAACTGTGGAGCGCTTTGTGGGTGAGAGTGATAAGTTTATATTGAATTCTGGAGTGGATGGGTAACCAGTATAATGACTGGAACAAGGTAGAGGCATCGGTGTAATAGTTGGTGAGGAATATGATCCTGGCTGCAGCATTCAGGACAGATTGGAGGGAGGAGAGTTTGGTAAGAGGGAGGCCGATTAGTAGAGAGTTACAATAGTCCAGACGAGAATGAATAAGAGCAACAGTAAGAGTTTTTGCAGAGTCGAAAGTAAGAAAAGGTCGAATTCTAGAAATGTTTTTGAGATGCAGATGACAAGAGCGAGCTAGTAATCGGATGTGTGTGTGTGTGTGTGTGGGGGGTGAATGAAAGCTCCGAATCAAATATGACCCCAAGGCAGCGGGCATGTTGCTGGGGAGTAATGGTGGAACCACACACGAAAATGACAATGTTGGGCAAATGTAGGTTAGTAGAGGGAGGAGGTGCTGTGGATGTTGCTTACCTGATCTTCTCTTCACTCTGATAGAATACAGAAGCACTACCTATCGGTGGGGTACACTGACCGGTGACCCTGCCACTATCAACTGATCAACACATAAATGCCACTGATCCATGTATCTATTGCAACATGGGTATTAACTCCTGTCCCTCCCCACGGAGGACGCGTTGTCTCATGCGCTTAAGAACAATGTGTATATGATGATGATGCAATGACCTCTTGCCACTAGTTTCCTGGTACAGTGAGGACCATCTTTCCCCCTTCATGGGCCCCACCTGCTGACCTGAATGTGACCACCATTGTCCTCTTTCTATTAGCTTCAGCTTCTGGCTGTGTTTCTTGGTCATAAGAGGAGACCTTATGCTGACGCATGCTGCATTGAAGTGCAGCAGTGGATTTTGCTGAGAGGCAATGGCACATAGTCTCATAGATACAACTGTGAGAATCCGGCCAATTAAAACAGACCTGACAGTATTCTAGACTCTACGTAGAAAATGGATATTTGCATCACAAAATAGCAGATAACGGTTATCAGATTCTTGCTGTTTTGCTCTGAAACTCTGAAGCCTTTCAGGGGAAGCCTATTATTATACAGTATGTGTCTTGGATGACTAGTCCTAGGCAGATCCCGGCCATCTTCTGCCCACCTCAATCAAGTTGACTGAAAGATCTTTTGGTGAACATAGGAAGATACTGGTCAGTCAAAGGAGTCTGAGTGTTCAGAAGACACTGGGGACCCAACTTGTCTTCCCTGTCAGGTGTTTGTGTAAAACCTGCAGTTACGTAGCCAGAGTCTGATTCATGCTGCCATGGTCTAGGCAGCATGAATCTGATGACAGATTCCCTTTACATGGTTTGGCCCATGGAATTCTGGAAAAGAAAACAATATATATTCTCCCCAGCAGGACTGAGGATCACTAAAATGACCCCCACTCCCACCTTTCATGATTTTCATTTCCTATGGCTTTAACGTTGTCGTGTGACTGCTGCGACATCTGTGACAAAATTGTCCCTACTGTGGTCAACAAGCCAGAAGAGCCAATATCGTTGATCTCGTAACAGTTTGGTTACTGATAGGCTGGGAATACTGTGATTGTTTTGATTTTCTGCTCCAGGAACTGGAAGTCCAAGTTGTTGTTCCCCTCACATCAAATTGCCATGCTTGTATATTGCAGTGATATTCTAATAATAATTTTATTCCACAGCACTTTGCAAGTCTACTTACATAAATTGCGTCAGTGACTGACGGCTTTTTTCGTATAGTAGTGCGTACAGCGATAGCTGTCAGTCACTGAAAGGATCACTGACTGGACCAAAAATCCCAGAAAGAGTAGAGAATTAAATGATTAAAACACAGATTATGCTGAGTATTTTCTCACAAAATTCTCTACCCATCTACTCCGCTACCCGGCTACATAACACAGTGCCTGCAGGTTGGACTGCATTTTCGATGACAGATACCCTTTAAAAGCTGTAGAATTATTATCTGTTTAAGGGCTCGCTCACGTGAGAGTATAACAAGGCCGAGTGCGATCCAATGTTTTATCGGACAGCAATCGGCCCACTGTTATACTATGGGGTAGTGCAGATGTGCGATTGTTTTCTCATTCGGCATGAATTCGGCTCTGGAATTCGTATCACGAACACCCATACAAGTCTATGGGTGCATGTGAAACGTCGGACTGCACTCGGATGTGGTGTAGTGACGGAGTTAATATACTCACCTGCCGCTGCTCTCTCTCCAGTGTCCAGCTCAATTCTCCTCTCTCGGTGATGTCGCCCCTCTGCAGACTCTCTGGGTCACAATGTGCTCGGCGTGACTGTGAAGTCGCTCTAAGGGACATCAGCACGAGCCTGCGAAGGATTAAAAGAGGCTTCCAGCTCACGCATAGAGGGAGCTGGCTAGTCGCAATTGTGGTGACGTCACCAGGAGGAGCAGAACGGTAAAGGGACACCGGAGAGCGCTGCAGTAGGGGAGTATATTAATACACTCCTCACACCGCAATACATGCGTATATACACATTCAATCAGTAAAAAAATTACTGGGAGTTCGTCTTTGAGGCTAACTTCACGCTAGGCGTTTTTTGCAGCTTTTTTTATGCGTTTTTAATGCTAATTTTCAGCTGCTTTTTACAGTAAAGCCTATGATCATCAGTATTTTGTGCTTTGCATGTTTTTTTTGGAGATAGAGCATGTATTTCAGTGTTTTTTCAGTGTTTTTCACCCATTGACTTGAATGGATGGTGAAAAAACCCTGGTAAAAAAAAAGGCAGGTAACAGGTTTTGCCGCGTTTTTCTTTGTTCCAAAACCTGATTCTATGGAATAGGACTTTTTTTTTTCAACACTAAACTTTATCAGCAGGCACAAGAGACAAATTTAGCATGCCAAAACAGCTGCAAAAAATGGCAGAAAAACCCAAGGAAAACCGTGCCTTTTTCTTCTGCAGCTTCTTTCCTGCCAAGAGATCAGGTTTTGCTGCAGGAAAAAAAAAATGCTGAAAAAAACGCCTAGTGTGAACTCTCCTTAAAGGAAACCTGTCACCCCGAAAATCGCGGGTGAGGTAAGCCCACCGGCATCATGGGCTTATCTACAGCATTCTGTAATGCTGTAGATAAGCCCCCGATGTTACCTGAAAGAGGAGAAAAAGACGTTAGATTATACTCACCCAGGGGCGGTCCCGCTGCTGGTCAGGTCGGATGGGTGTCTCTGGTCCGCTGCAGCGCCTCCCATCTTCATTCCAAAACGTCCTCTTCTGATCTTCAGCCACGGCTCCGGCACAGGCGTACTTTGCTCTGCCCTGTTGAGGGCAGAGGAAAGTACTGCAGTGCGCAGGCGCCGGAAAGGTCAGAGAGGCCCAGTGCCTGCGCACTGCAGTACTTTGCTCTGCCCTCAACAGGGCTGTTCAGATAATGTCATATTACATAATGAAAGATGGGATATGTTAAATTTCTGAGCATGAAATACAGAGATGTGTAACTACATAGCATGCTATAAGAGCAAACAAAACAAGGAAATACATTAAAGAGGTATCCACTATAACCCACTAGCAATAATATAGGAGCTAGCTTTCCAATCACTGGGGTCTGACCACCATGGCACAATCTCTGACGCTCCCATTAAGAATGAATGAAGTGGTGAGCATGATCAAACTCTGCTCCATTTATCCAAGGCTCTTCATAGCCCAAGTTTTTGGGTCTGATGTTGGTCATGACCCCCTGCGATCAGAAGGTTATACCCCTATCTTCCTTGAGAACCCCCTAGAAGTACAGTAGATGACATGAGTTTACAAAGTACAAAACTACAGAAGTCCCCTGTTTGCGTGGGTGTACGATCTACAAGATGCATCTTTTAGACCTCTTTGTTATAGTTTTTTTTTTTCAGAATTTGCTTTTCAGTTTCTGATAAATAGAATAATGTTGTGTATATACTTATGCAATGATGTGCAGTTTTCCATTCTTGTTGCCTTCCATGCTTCTGTTCCGATGTCATTTGGATTTTGTAGGTGGAAGACATGCTTGTCCTCAGACCTGGCCATTTCTGTGGCTTTTTGTTAATATATTAGGATGTCTGAAACCCGTCTGTGCACGATGTTTTCGATCAATATAATGTGTATTATTTGATTAGAAATAAAATGAAGATGTAGCAGGCTGAAGAAGCTTGTCCGAGATACTTATCCGATGAAATATTTAGAAGCACTTAAAGCTTCTCCGCAAATATGTTTATCTAGCCCCACAGGAGAGCAATGAAACTGGGTGTAGAGAGGCCGCTTCTTTCTTCTCCAAGCAAACTCTTTGTGCCTAGAGGCTTCAAGCAACATCAAGGATGTTTTTTTACAAGCAACACTTAAGTTAAGGCAGTAGAATTTCTTTAATCCAAAACCCATGGGATCTAGCTAGTACTTGGTTATCACACATTCCAGAGCAGTAAGGACTAAACCTTCAAGCTTAGAGGCCCCTAATAAAAGCAAAGAAAGCCAATGAAATTAGTATAACTAAAGTCCTAATGCTTATGTGGCCCTTGAAAAGAACATGTTAATTGCAAAGACACTTAGCATTTCCACGTTTTGGGAACATAAGTGTTCCTAGTGGTTGGTAAGATCAATGAAGACACACAAAATTATTTCAAATGAGCAATTTACCCCCAAAATTACCAACACACCAGCTTAGGGCTCGAGCACACGACAAGTTATCTCGGGCATGTTCTCAACATGGTTTACATGGGCGGCACTCCTACCCATGATATTTTATGGAGTTGTGCACGTGTGTTGGATCAAAATCAGCAATGTCAGTCTGAGCCTGTGAAAGACATTGGACCACACTTGGATGACATCTGAGTGCAGTCTGGTGTTCATGGATTGACAGAATGGAGAAGGGGGAAAACTTTTTTTTCTCTTCTTCCCTTTCTCCAAAAACTGATGCCAATGTGACCAAACTCTGTCCAGGTTCTGGTTAGAATAATCGGACTGTTTTTTTTCTTCTCGGATGCAGAGAGAATGGTCGTGGACACGTACCCTTACACTGAGGGTATGTGCACACGTAGGTGGGATGTCTGCGGATTTTTCCGCACCTGTTTTTGTAAATCCGCAGGTAAACCGCCCTGTGGATTTACTGCGGAATTACCGTGGATTTACCGCGGTTTTTGTGCGGATTCCACCTGCGGTTTTACACCTGCGGATTCCTAATATAGAGCAGGTGTAAAACGCTGCGGAATCCGCACAAAGAATTGACATGCTGCGGAATAAACAGCGTTTCCGCGCGTTTTTTCTGCAGCATGTGCACTGCAGATTTTGTTTTCCATAGGTTTACATGGTACTGTAAACTCATGGAAAACTGTTGCAGATCCGCAGCAAAATCCGCAGTGTGTGCACATAGCCTGAAAGTCCGAAGTGTGAGATGTCTGTGAATTAAAGAATTAGTGGCATTTTTTTTCTGCATCCAAATCTAGACTCTCTGCAGTAAAAATGCTGCATATTACAAACCCAGCAAATAGCGGCGTATATTGCTGCATTATTCAGGCAGATTCCATGTGTGATTTATCTACATACATAATACATAATACCAAAACCACTGCAAAAATGCAATGTGTTATATCGTGATCGTTGCAGTGCTTTCTTATTGCTTTCTGAGGGTGAAAAAAATGCAACTGAAACGCTGAAAGAATTCACATGCTGCAGGGCTCAAATTCAGTCATAGTTTTGTTTTTTTTTCAATGTGTGTACGTGAGATTTCTAAAATCTCATCGCTTTTGCCGTTCTTGTAAAACACAGTTTCATTTTAGCAGGGAAAAAATGCCGCATGTGGACATAACCTAAAATCTGATTTCTATGGGCTGTGTTTATTTTTTTTTTATTATTATTTTTTTATTTAAATGTGTATTTTTCATATTTTTCATTCCAGTCCGACTACGTATGTCTTGGATGATGATGAGCCTCGCTTCCTGGAAGAAGTGGACTACAGCGCGGAGAGCAATGATGAAGCCGACACTGATCTGCCGGATGTAGCTGCAGATTTTGAAACCTTAGCAGTAGAAGATGAAGGATTTTCAGACTCCGAGATCTCGCGAATTTGCTCGAAAAGCGCCCAGAAGAATAAAGAATGTTAACACGGCCTGCTTTTGGCACTGAAGCATAGGCCGGTAGAATTATACAAGAGTTACTTAATGAAAACATTGCTGGCTTGAGCGGAGACTTTGTTGGGGTCTGCTATGGGCATATATAGCGGAGTTCTTTGTTCTCCTGCTTGTGTTGCATGTTTTTCCCCCTTCTTTAGGTGATTTCTCCAATCTAACGTGTGCAGATGGCTGACATACCTGAAGAGCCACATTCGGTATTGTTCGTTGCACAGTGTTTCTAGTACTTGTTGCTACAGAACTATATTTCTCGGTGTATTTCATTTGGATGATTTTTGCACTATTGCATTTCCTTTCCTTGGAAACTTTGTAAAAGGTTCATTGTTCACAGTTATGTGTTCACAGTTGTGTCCATTTCTGGCTCAGTAGCAGCACTGTTATCTTTACCTTTGTGTTCTGGGTCTCACTAGTGTCAAACAGGCATCTATGTAGCAACGGTTGGGGAAGAGGCATGTTGTGATCTTAAATTCCCTAAACTCAGGCACACATTCATAGAAATGAGTACAGAAAAAAAAAGTTTGCTTTGTTCTGTGCTGCTTAATGGGTTGTTCAAATAGGTGACCACTAGTGATGAGCGAATGTGCTCGGATAAGAAGTTATCTGAGCATGCTCGAGTGTCTTCGGCATGCTCAAATACTATGTTCGAGTCCTCGGGGCTGCATGTCTCACGGCTGTTTGACAGCCGTAATTCATGCAGGGATTGTCTGTTTGTTAGGCAATCCCTGCATGTGTTACAGCTGTCTAACAGCTGAGGGACATACAGCTGCTGGGACTCGGACAATTTTTTCGAGCATGCCGAAGTTACTCGATTGGCACTCGAGCATGCTCCGATAACACCTTATCCGAGCATGTTCGCTCATTACTAGTGACCACATAATAGACCATGCCTAGTCCTCCATCTCTTTGTGGCTCTTCCTGGCTCTGACTCCTAGAAAAGTGTCCAGAGTGGGGCGGATGTTTGTATATCTAAATAGGTTATATAGATCGGGGTTGAAAATTATCCTTCAGATATGGACTGTTGATGTGATATCTGAACATACTAAATGCCAATATCTCGTGTCCTTATCAATATACACATTATATAGAGGGGTTACAGACACATGCAGAGCTACTGATCTTGGGAAAACTGATAAAAGCTTACAGAAAAATCATTATGGCTCATGCTCTTTACCCTAAGAACAAATATTTAGCAGTATGTGGGAGCGTTCAATTTAAAATCTAGGGTCTAGATACTAATCTATCTATCATCTCGAACAACGGGCACTAGTCCTGAAAGGAAGTCTTTAATGGGAATCTGTCACCAGGTTTCCATCACGTAATCCGAGAGCAGCATAATTCCAGTGATGTGTCCCTTACTGGGCTGCTTAGTGTGATTTTGATAAAATCTGTTTTATTTGCAGGATAATAACAATAGAGGACTAGTAAACTTGCTGCCAGGTAGTCCTCCATATTCATGAGCTCTATACATCCCCAAACCTAATTGTACATGGGCAGAAAGCTTCCAATCAGTGGTATGGATGGGGTTATCCAGAGCTCAGCATTCTTGAGGACTGCTAGATCTACAGAAGAAAAACATTCATTGGGCTACTTGATATAATTTTGACAAAATAAGTGACACATCGCTGGAATCAGGGTAAAGGGAATTTGACGGGTCCACCTTTCCCTCCAACCCACCAAAATTTGCATATTCCTTTCTATATACCTTCACAGCCCCCTTATACGGTTTGTAAAAAACATCTGTTTATGGGTCAGTCTATTTTTAATTGGCAATTTTTTTTTGACTAATTGTCCCACTCCGCATGATATCACACCAACCGACTTTTTCTCCTCCGGATATGAGCAGTGCGCCTCTGAAGCCAGGAAGTGTACATTCAGAGGGGCAATGACATATATAGGCAAGAAAGTTGGGCTCATGCATAAGCTTCGCAGAGAGCAGACGATGATGCCATCTCTTGAAAATCACGTTATCACACCCACAGAGGTGTGATATCATGCTGAGTGGGACGCCCCCTTGACTAGTAACAAAGAAAACTTGCATATTGAAAGCAGACTGGTTTAAAAAGGGAAGAAAATCACAAGTGACCACATCAAGGGTCAAGCAGCTCGAACGTGTCAGGGCTTTACCAAATAAAACAGCTCCTGGATTTCGGTGAATTTGACATGGAATGCTGAGACATTCAGGTGTGTTTAGTTGGAACTTTAACTTTTTGGCTTGTTTAGGTTTTTTTGTGTTTTTTTTTCTTTGTTCTTACATTCGATGCATTCTTGAAAATATATAGTGTTCATAAATACATGCAGGGATTTACAAAATGTAATGTAACCAACTTCAGGTATAAAGCCTAGAGTAAGTTATTGTAAGCCCAATTTCAGATATTTAATTTTCTGGATACTGTTACAAGTTTGGATTACTTTGCGTGCAATATTTGGCTTATAGCAACAAGTATTTAACTGTATTGTATATTCGTTTCTGATGCTTGTGTCCTGTTATATTGTAACGTATAGATTCTTCTATTTATTCACAACTATAACTTGGAAATCTTTGAATTATAAGTAATGAAATGTTCCAAGTGCCAGCTGCTACATTATAGTATAGAGATAAGTGAACTGGATTCTGTGGTCTGATGTTGGAAATACAATGATCTGGAACGTTTGACCCGATCATATCTTCACTTTCTAATGTTGTCCAAACCATGGGGATAAATGTGTTGAACTTCAGATTTTTGCCCCGAGGAAGCAGAATGTAAATCTCCTTAGATGTGGCCACTCAATTTAATTCACTTTTTGTTTGACATCATTTTTGATCTTCATTTTGAAATAAGGATCCTGAAAAAACTGATGTTTCTTATAGTTTGACCAATTTATTGTTTAATGTTCCAAATGCCTCCATATGTAATTGTATGTTTATTATCTTATCCTCTTGATGTACTGCTGGACTATGTTAAGCCTTGGACGCTGCTGTCCTAAAGTGCACCTTATTCTGTATACTTTTAAATGACTTGTATTATCCATTAGCTTTACCTTCAATGGAAAATTTTATGTCAAAATAGAAACTGGAATCGAAAGAGAACTCAATGGCAGTCTGTCATTGAATAGTGTGTTATGTTTATTTTCCTTCCAAGCAAACATCATTAACTTTTGCCTTTTCAGTTTCTCTTATTACAGTATTGCATTTACAATAATGTTTGGACTTGTGGCTTTATCTATAGGCTGGAGCTCTAATATGATTTTTTTGGCCATGACACTAAGTCATGTTCATCTCATTTCTTAGAATGAGGCTAGATCTGCATGGTGACTCGGGGTTTGACAGCAATTTTTGGAAGCGACACCTGTCACGTGACCAAAGTTTACTAGGTGTCGCTGCTACATCACGGAAATGGGGTCACACTTCAAAGCCGATTTAGTGTCACAATTCTACACCATTCACTTGTATTGCACTGTGATGTAGCGGCATCGCCTAGTGATGTTTGGTCGTGGGACAGGTGACGTTGCCTTTTAATCCCCAGCCTTATTCAAACACGTGCTGGACATGACTTTGTGGCACTATTCTAAAAGTATTACAGGTTCTGCTCTTGTACTTACTTGCAGATTGCAAAGCTTGTCTGTCCACAGAATGGTTGTTGTTGGAGTAGCATTTCTGGCCAAACCAGTCCATGAGCCTCCTCTAATTGGAAAAAACACTTTCAAATTTGCAAAATGTTTTAATTAGAGGAGATGAATGGATAGGTCTGGGCCAATGCTAGTCTATCAGCATCTATGAAACCATGTTATACATATGCATTATTATTAGTAAGTGCTACAAAATCATGTCCCCAACACGTGACAAAATAAAAATATAGCGGCCAATCCCTTTAATACAGATTGATTGGCATATGGAAACTCAAAATAGTTTGATTTTATAACCTTTTGTCAGATCATTCAGGGGATTTTAAGAGCTTGAACATTCTGCTCCATAGGTCCAATGCTATTATATCCAACACTTACAGTGGTGTGAAAAGGTGTTTGCCCCTTCATGATTTCTTATTCTTTTGCATGTTTGCCACACTTAAATGTTTCTTATATAAATTTAAATATTAGGCAAAGATAGCACAAGTAAACAGAAAACACAATTTTTAAATAAAGGCCTTTATTGTTGATGGGAAAACGAAATCCAAACATACAGGGCCCTGCATGAAAAAGTGATTTCCCCCCATTAAAATATAAACTAACTGTAGCATATCACATCTTTGGGAAGCTGAGGTCAACTTCCCTAGCCACACATTGATTACTGCCACACCTGTTCTCAATCAAGAAATCCCTTAAATAGGACCTGCCTGACAAAGTGAAGTAGACAAAAAAGATCCTCAAAAGCTAGACATCATGCTGTGATCCAAAGAAATTCAGTAACTAATGAGAAACAAAGTAATTGAGATCTATCAATCTGGAAAAGGTTATAAAGCCGTTTCTAAAGCTTTGGGACTCCAGCGAACCACAGTGAGAGCTATTATCTACAAATGGAGAAAACATGGAACAGTGGTGAACCTTCCTGGAAGTGCCTGGCCTTCCAAAATTACCACAAGAGCACAGCGACGACTCATCAAAGATGTCACAAAAGACCCCACAACAACATCCAAAGAACTGCAGGCCTCACTTACCTTAGTTAAGCGTTAAGGTCAGGGTTCATGACTCCACCATAGGAAAGAGACTGGGAAAAAATGTACTGCATGGCGGAGTTCCAAGACGAAAACCACTGCTGAGAAAAAAAGAACATAAAGGCTTTTCTCAGTTTTGCCAGAAAACATTTTTATGATCCCCAAGACTTTTGGGAGAATATTCTATGGATTGACGAGACAAAAATTTAACTTTTTTAGAAGGTGTATGTCCCATTACATCTGGCGTATAAGTTACACAGCATTTCAGAAAAGGAACATCATACCAACAGTAAAATGTGGTGGTAGAGTGATAGTCTGCAGCTGTTTTGCTGCTTCAGGACCTGGAAGACTTGCTGTCGTAAATGGAACCATGAATTCTGCTGTCTATCAAAAAATCTTGATGGAGAAAGATTGACCATCTGTTTGTGACCTTAAGCTGAAGTGCACTTGGGTTATGCAGCAGGACAATGATCCAAAACACATCAGCAAGTCCACCTCTGAATAGCTTAAGAAAAACAAAATTAAGACTTTGGAGTGCCCTAGTCAAAATCCTGACAGTAATCCAATTGAGATGTTCTGGCATGACCATAAAAAGGCAGTTCATGCTCGGAAACCCTGCAATGTGGCTAAATTACAACAATTCTGCAAAGATAAGTGGGCCAAAATTCCTCAAGAGATTTGTAAAAGGCTCATTGACAGTTATCGCAAACGCTTGATTGCAGTTGTTGCTGCTAAGGGTGGCCCAACCAGTTACTAGGTTTAGGGAACAATCACTTTTTCACACAGGGCCCTGTAGGTTTGGATTTATTTTTCCCTTAATAATAAAGCCCATCATTTAAAAAAATAATTTTGTGTTTAATTGTGTTATCTTTGACTAATTTTTACATTTGTTTGGTGATCTGAAACATTTAAGTGTGACAAACATGCAAAAGAATAGGAAATCAGGAAGGGGAAAACAATTTTTGACACCACTGTAAATTAGGAGTGTAGTCTAGTATTTTAGGAACTGTAGGTACATGTACAGAATATAGGACTCTCCAATTCAGTTCCATATCAGTAATATTCCAGAGATGTAGGGCCCGATTCATTATTGCATTTGGAAATGAAGGAGGCCAGTTGTATACTTGTCAATAAAAGACAATCTTGCTGATCAATTTACAGAGGTTTCTTTTCAGCAAAAAGCAGTATACATGTTTGGGTGTGTAAGTGGTGTAACAGAGGATCCAGGACTGATGTACATAAAAATAAGCATGTGTTTGGATACCCATAATTGTTGCAGACATCTACGAGAGGATCATGAGAAGCGAACTAGACGGAAGCTTGTGGCATATTGCAATTGGTGAGATATGACCGTAGATGACCATTTGGACCCGTAGCAATTCATCATGTCTAAAGCATGTTTGCATCGAACCAGGTTAAAGAACAATACATACTGACGATACATACGAGCTGAAACAGTCACTTCCTCAATCCTCATCCCAAAGTTAACAAAACTGTGCACATGGATATCTTCCAGAAATTCTATGCACATCTACCTGATCACGAGTGCCGGTATTGCTTCTTTCTCAGTCGCCCATGACAGCACTACCAGAGAGAGAGGGAATCCGCCCTTCAGGACAGGAAACCTACAGGATAAAAAGGGCGGTACCTCTCTCCTGCGTCAGTTTGGTTTCCTGTCCTGACAGGGAACCCTCTAGGATGGTACCTGAGATCCGTAGCCGACCAGTCGACCTATGACGGCGGGGAGGCCCCTGTCACGGCTGGTGCGGTATCCGACGCCGCCGCTGCTGGGTCCGATGGGGCTGCAGAGTGCGCGGAGGGAAGCGCGGCCGCCTCCCCAGATTGGGGTAGGGGCTTCGGGGACCCGGTGTGCCTCGGCGGCAGGGGCACTTCCTGATTCGGAGCGGTGGCGTGGTGTGTGTAAGGACACCAAGATGGCCGCTGCACCGGATATAGAAAGCACTACTTCCGGGTCCCGGGCAGAGCGCGCATGCTCAGTGATCCAAGGGGGATCAGCGCTTTCCGGGAACGCAGCCCTGGAGGAGGGGGTGAATCGGCGCCAAAAGATATAGTATTTAAACACCGCTGTGGAACCGCTCCTTGCTGCATGCAGTCCTAATAATGGAGGACAGCGACCAGCAGCTCCAGCAGGCGCAGCCCTTGCAGCAGCAGCAGCAGCCACCGCAGCAGCAGCAACGTCAGCGTCAGTGGCACCACCAGCGCAAGCCAGATGACCAAAAGAAAAGGTCCTCTGCAGGCACCCGCAGTACCCGCTCCAGCAGCCATTCCAGGCCGCGGAGTAAAGCCAATATGCCTAACCAGTCGACACCACAGACTACGGATCTGATACAGGATCCTATACCTCCTCCAGAACCGGTACCTGTGGCTGCGCAAGATGGGTGAGTGATCTTCGTGAAAGTTCACCAAATAATTGGGGTCCCCCTTTCCGTTTGTTTTTAGGCAAGAAAAAAAACGGAGAAAACTAAGAATAGAGTCTGCCCCTTATGCAGTGAACCCCTGTTGCAAAACTGGGATAAGAAATTGTGTGGCTCCTGTATAGGACAAGTCCTTTGTGAAGAAGCCCCTAGTTTTGCCTCTGAATTGCGATCTGTAATAAGATCAGAGGTGGAAACCGCATTTAAATCTCTTAAAGGGGAAGGGGTCAAGGAAAAAACACCTGTTCCCTATTCTCACTCTGATTCTTCTAGCCCTGAAGGGGACGCTTCAGACAGACAGGGTTCCTCCTCCTCCTCGGATTCTGAGAGAGGAGGCCGCCACTGCTTCCCATTAGACGAAGTAGATGCCCTTGTAAAGGCCGTAAGATCAACCATGGGGGTTGTAGATCCACGTCCTGACAAAACAGTACAGGACATTATGTTTGGGGGCCTAGGACAGAAAAGGCGCAGAGTCTTTCCACTTAACGAGAATATTCAAGCATTAATTAAGAAAGAGTGGGAGAAACCAGAAAGGAAAAATTCATCCGTCCCCTCCCTTAAAAGAAAATATCCCTTTGAGGAAGAGGCTTCTACGTCATGGGACAAGGCACCAAAACTCGACGTAGCAGTAGCCAAAGCATCAAAAAAATTCGCATTGCCCTTTGAGGACATGGGAACTCTGAAGGATCCCCTTGATAAGAGCTGATACTTTCCTTAAAGGGGCCTGGGAATCGGCAGGGGGGTGTCTAAGACCTGTAATAGCAGCCGCATGTACTTCCAGATCTTTAATGATTTGGATAGATAACTTGGAAAAGCAACTAAAAGATGGCGTATCTAGACATAAAATGATTGAATCAATTCCCATGATTAGAGGGGCGGCAGCCTTTTTGGCAGATTCATCAGCCGATTCAATCAAGCTTACTTCAAAATCGGCAGCCCTGTCCAATGCAGCTCGTAGGACGCTGTGGTTAAAAAGCTGGCCGGGCGACCTACAGACCAAACAAAAACTCTGTTCAATTCCATGTGAAGGGAAATTCTTATTTGGGGAAACCCTAGATGAAATTTTACAAAAAGCGGGGGATAAGAAAAAGGGGTTCCCTAACTTAGCCGCACCATTTGTTAGACGGCCCTTTCGGAGTAGGAAGTTTTTTCGGAGACGTCCCCCAAGGGAACAGAACAGATGGGATGATGGGAGAAGGAAGGATAGGGGCTTCCTCTTCGGTAATTCTCCAAGAGATAAAAAACCCCCTAAGTGACACCTTCCCCAGGGTGGGAGGGAGATTGTCTCAATACCTTCCGGCCTGGGAAAAAATTTCAACCAATTCTTGGATTTTAGATCTGATAAAGATGGGACTTCAAATAAACTTTACCTCCCTTCCTCCCCAAAACTATGTGGTCACCCCACTAAAACCCTCACCTCAGCAACAACAGGCCTTGGAACAAGAAATTTCAAAGCTCATAATGAAAGATGTGATCCAAGAAGTTCCCCTACTGGAAAGAGGCAAAGGGTTCTTTTCCCCACTATTTCTGGTCCCAAAACCGGATGGTTCTTTCCGCACAATAATCAATTTACGGAAACTAAACAGTTATGTAAAAAATCAATCCTTCAAAATGGAATCAATAAAATCAACAATAAAAAACCTGTTTCCGAATTGCTTCATGATAGTGTTGGATCTCAGCGACGCGTACTATCATGTCCCCATCCACAAAAATGCCCAGAAATACCTCAGACTAGCGGTAGTCATGGGAGGAGAAATAAAACAATACCAGTACAAGGCCCTTCCATTTGGCATCTCGGTAGCGCTTCGTATATTTACCAAATTGGTAGCGGAAATGATGGCCCACATAAGAGAAAAAGACATTCTAATAATACCGTATCTGGACGACTTCCTAATTGTCAGCAACTCAGCCCAACATTGTCGCCAACAATGCGACAGAGTGATAAAAATCCTAACAGAGTTAGGTTGGCTCCTAAATCTCCAAAAGTCAAAACTAGAACCGACCAGGGTTCAAGAGTTTTTAGGCCTCACTTTGGACTCGATAACACAGGAATGTCGTCTTCCAGACCAGAAAAAACAGAAAATATCAAATCTTGTGTCCAGAGCTCGTTCAAACCCTCATATGACCCTGAGAGGGGCCATGTCACTGCTGGGGTCCCTTTCTGCTTGTCTCCCGGCAATACAGTGGGCACAAATTCACACGAGGGATCTCCAGTGGGATATTCTGAGGAATCAGGTTACACTGGGGGGACACCTAGAAGGAAACATGTCTCTAAATTCAAACACTATTCGTTCCCTAGCCTGGTGGTTAGATCCCAACAACCTATCAAAGGGGGTTCCGTGGGTAATAGACACATCTCGGATAGTTACCACGGATGCCAGTCCCACGGGGTGGGGAGCTCACCTGGACGACAGTATCACTCAGGGGGTCTGGACAGATCAAGAATACGAGGTATCTTCAAATCAAAAAGAACTTTGGGCAGTGAGTCACGCTCTATCATATTTTCTTCCCAGCCTACAGGGGCATCATGTCCGGGTTTTTTCGGACAATCAGGTAGTGGTAGCCTACCTGAACCATCAGGGGGGAACTAGATCCCAAGCCCTAATGAAGGCCACTTCCCAGATCTTCACATTAGCAGAAGTCAACTTCCTATCTCTCTCTGCGCTGCATATAAAGGGGGTAGAGAACCAAAAAGCAGACTTCTTAAGCCGTACCTGGTTAAAACAGGGGGAATGGGCACTAAACCAAAGCATCTTCGATCGGATTACCAAAATCTGGGGGGTTCCTGTAATAGATCTCTTTGCCAGCGCAGAAAACAGGAAAGTAAGGGAATTTTGTTCTCTGAACCCCAAAGGGGGCCCTCGGGCTCTGGATGCATTTACGATCCCATGGACTCAGGGTCTAGCATACGCGTTTCCTCCTTACATCCTTATTCCGGCTGTTCTGCGGAAAATCAGGCAGGACAGGGCGAGAATCATCATAATAGCCCCCTTCTGGCCCAAAAGGGCCTGGTTTTCCTGGCTGAGAATTCTATTGGTCTCCGATCCCTGGGTTCTCCCGGATCTTCCGGATCTCTTATACCAGGGACCGGTGTTCCACCCTCAGTCAGCAAACCTCCACTTGACAGCGTGGAACTTGAAAGGTCACTACTAAGGGCAAGGGGCTTTTCAGATAAATTAGTGTCTACACTATTAAAAAGTAGAAAATCAGTAACAACTAAAATCTACGGTAAAACCTGGAAAAAGTTTTTGTCCACCTCTGGGGTAAAATTACAAGACGGGGTCCAAGTGGTCAAAATATTAGAATTTCTGCAAAAAGGCTTAGATATGGGCCTCTCGGTGAGCACCTTAAAAGTGCAAATAGCGGCCTTAGATGCGTTATACAGTGAGAGTATTGCCTCTAACCCATGGGTAACAAGGTTTATTAAAGCTGCAATACGGTCTAAACCTTTAAAAATCAGAAGCCTTCCGACCTGGGACTTAAATTTAGTCCTATCAGCTCTGACAGAACCTCCATTCGAGCCCATAGATTCATTACCACTTAAAATCTTATCCTTCAAAACGGCCCTTCTCACAGCGTTGACATCTGCCCGTAGAATTAGTGACCTCCAGGCTCTATCTGCGAACCCTCCATTCACACAAATCATGGATGATAGGGTAATACTAAAAACAGATCCCGCTTATCTACCCAAGGTTGCTTCCAATTTCCACAGGTCCCAAGAAATAATCCTTCCCTCCTTTTGTCCAAACCCTAAAAATAAAAAAGAGGAAAAGTTCCACACTCTAGATGTGAGAAGGTGTTTAATACACTACTTAGAATCCTCCCGACAGTATAGGAAGGAAGGGTCTCTCTTTATCTGTTTTCAGGGACCTAGGAAAGGACTCAAAGCCTCCAAAAGCACTATAGCTCGCTGGGTAACTGATGCGATAGCCTTGGCATACTCGTCCACGGGAAACGTAGTTCCTGAAGGGCTCAAGGCGCATTCTACAAGAGCCATGGCGACCTCCTGGGCCGAAAGGTCGGAGGTACCAATAGACAAAATCTGCAAGGCGGCCACCTGGTCATCACCTTCAACCTTCTTTAGGCACTACCGCTTAGACCTGGCCTCTTCGTCTGACTTAACCTTCGGAAGAAGGGTTTTGCAGGCTGTGGTCCCTCCCTAAAGCAATGATCTCTGTAATTCTCTCTGGTAGTGCTGTCATGGGCGACTGAGAATACGGTAGTTACTTACCGATAACGGTATTTCTCAGAGCCCATGACAGCACCTGCTTATTCCCACCCTTTCACGTGTGCGGTGAGCACCTTATTATATGAAATGTGTGTTTCTAATATTAGGCACGGTGTATGTTGTGAATTCTGTGGCTGAATTCACTCCTGTGGTCACAAGTGGTACTGCAGCTTCTGAGCTTCCTCCCTCAGGTGTTCTGGTGAGCTCGTTAACTGCTTCATTACTTAACTCCGCCTGATGCTGCTATCCTTGCTCCTTGTCAATGTTTCAGTGTTGGATCTGAGCTTCTCCTGATTGTTCCTGTGACCTGCTGCTCTGTATAGCTAAGTGCTTTTTGCTTTTTTTGTTGCTTTTTTTCTGTCCAGCTTGTCTTTTGTTTTGCTGGAAGCTCTGAGACGCAAAGGGTGTACCGCCGTGCCGTTAGTTCGGCACGGTGGGTTTTTTTGCCCCCTTTGCGTGGTTTTGCTTTAGGGTTTTTTGTAGACTGCAAAGTTCGCTTTACTGTCCTCGCTCTGTCCTAGAATATCGGGCCCCACTTTGCTGAATCTATTTCATCCCTGCGTTTTGTCTTTTCATCTTACTCACAGTCATTATATGTGGGGGGCTGCCTTTTCCTTTGGGGAATTTCTCTGGGGCAAGTCAGGCCTATTTTTCTATCTTCAGGCTAGCTAGTTTCTTAGGCTGTGCCGAGTTGCCTAGGTAGTTAGGTGCAATCCACAGCCGCTTTTAGTTGTGTTTAGGATAGGATCAGGTGTGCAGTCTACAGAGTTTCCACGTCTCAGAGCTCGTTCTTGTATTTTTGGGTATTTGTCAGATCACTGTGTGCGCTCTGATCGCTAAGCACACTGTGTTTCTGGATTGCCTTCATAACACCTGTCATTAGCAAACATAACAGGTGTAATCCTGATAAAGTATTTTGTTAAAATTGTATATTTTCCTGTTGTCACTAACCTGGAGGACCTCTGATGCTATGTAAACCAAACTGACGCAAGAGAGAGAGGTACCGCCCTTTTTATCCTGTAGGTTTCCTGTCCTGAAGGGCGGATTCCCTCTCTCTCTGGTAGTGCTGTCATGGGCTCTGAGAAATACCGTTATCGGTAAGTAACTACCGTATTCTCCAAGAAACACTGTTCTGTTTTCACTGGCCCACCATGTAGCAAGACTTACTACTACATTTGCATGGAGGAGCAGAGGGAGTCATAACTATACTTCTGCTATAGTCTTTCAGGGCTCCATTTAAACAAAAGACACACTTTGTATGTGCTGTTTTAGCTACTATTTGTATGGCATTACTATTCTATCCTCTTAGAACAAAGTAAATATGCTATCCTATAATGACCATTCAAACACGTGCTCAATGTATCTTTGGTGTAGCCCAACAGTTGAGTGCATCTTCCTATCAACTTGTCATCTATCTCCCCTCTTTTCAGACTCCTGTAAAGCCAGAACTTCTAGTCAAATAAGAAAGGGCAAAGATGGGAAGGTTTATTGTAATGCTTGGTTACGCTGAGGGCACGAGTTCTTGTACTTGGTTTGAACAGTCATTTTGTGCTTACAGACTCCTTTTAAGCTCACAAATCTGCTTTAAAATGGACTAAGGATTTTGATTGCCTTCTTCACTTTCCTAAGCTGTTCGAGCTTTCCAATGTGACAGTAGACAAGGAAGAATAGGTTAGAAGGTATATAATACATTACATCAGAGGTGGGGAACCTCTGGTCTGCGGGCCGTCTTTGGTCTGTGATTGTCTGTGGCCACTGGGCTGATTCCCATGGTTTGTAGTGCTCAAGCCAGCAGTGGGCAAAATGCTCCTGATAATGGGAGCTTTCACTAATGAACTCTGCGGCACGTGGAATGAAGGATTGTCTTGACACTGGCCAGCATCAGGACTTTGTGGGTGGAATCAGCACAGTCTGCGCTCCAGTAGCCCCAGCGATGACAACAGTAGCGGCAGCTCCTCTTGTGACATATGTGCCCCAGCATCTTCTGTGATGTATATGCCAGCATTTCTTGTTTGTGTGTGCAACAGCCCCTCCTGTAATGTGCATGCACCCTGTGTCTCCTGTGATGTATACACCCCAGCCCCAATGTATCCTATGTGATGCATCTGCTACAGCCCCAGTGTCTCCTATATGATGTATATACAGCTGTCTCTAAGTCTCCTATGTGATGTATATACTACAGTTGTCCCACTGCTTGAGGTCTATAAATGTTACATGAGCAGTGATGAATTTTGCACTGTGAGGAGATATCTGGAAAAGCAGTCGCTAGCAGAATATCATCAATACCACCTAACCTCATACGCTGCACCAAAGAGGAGCAGATCCAGCCATCACATTAGGTGGGAGTTATTTAAATATTTGACCAAACATAGCAGGATAAATTTTAAGTTGATTTATTTTGGATGGCCCCAAAATTATGGTCTAAATATCCAAACGGCAGTAAACGGGTTCCCCAACCCTGCACTATATAGTAAAATACAGTCTGCGAGGATTGCGTCATAGCAGAATGTTATTGTGTAAGTTAAGTTGAAAATACACTTTTTCAATAAAAAAAACTATTGAACCGTTTTTATTTGCATTTTCATATTTTTTTTGTCATAAGGAACAAAGTTTTATTCTATTTTTTTAAATATTAGGATGTTCCCGCTTTGCTTAGTAAAGCATGAGAGAAACAAAAAAATCTTGGCACGCGAGAGAAAAGGAGTCTTTGTTGATGGGGGTGAACGTCACCAGTAAAGGGGTTGTTTGGTGCAAATCATTAAGTTTTCAGTCATTCTGTGTGACTGCAGACTTATGAATCCCCCCAGCGCACACACGTCGCTGCAGGGAATTGCCGGTTTGTGACCCGGGACCAAAGGATATGTATGCGTCTTACATACTCTTGGCCAGTGGGCGCAGCCTCGCTCCATACACTTGTATTGAGTGAGGTCATGCCCAGTCTAGTGATGCGGCCATCCAGTGGGCATGGCCGACTAGAAGGCATAGCCTCGCTCCATACAAGTGTATGGACGCGAGTGCACGCCCACTGGCCAGGAGTATATACAATACATACCCTTACAGTCCCGGGTCAGAAACTGCCGAGTGCTCGCAGCACACAGTGTGTGCGCTGGAGGGATTCATAGGTCTGCAGTTGCACAGAGTGACTGCAGACTTATCTAGTTGGACCAGACAACCCCTTTAAGACCAGCTCCATAGTTGTCTGGCGAGTTAATCACTGTTGGTTCCCACCATTATTCTGTCTAAGGCCGGTTTCACACGTCAGTGGTTCCGGTACGTGAGGTGACAGTTTCCTCACGTACCGGAGCCACTGACACACGTAGACGCATTAAAATCAATGCATCTGTGCAGATGTCATTGATTTTTTGCAGAACGTGTCTTCGTGTGCCAAACACGGAGACATGTCAGTGTTCGTGGGAGCACACGTATTACACGGACCCACTAAAGTCAATGGGTCCGTGTAAAACACGTACCGCACACGGACATTGTCCGTGTGCAGTCCGTGTGCCGTGCAGGAGACAGCGCTACATTAAGCACTGTCCCCCCCACTGGTGCTGAATCCGCCATTCATATTTTCCCTGCAGCAGCGTTTGCTGTAGAGAAGATATGAATAATGGTGTGTAAAATCCAGATCCAGGTTTCCCCCCCCGCTGTGATTAAAATACTCACCCAGCTCCCGCCGCCCTCGCTGCTTCCTGTCCTGGCCGCACCTTCTACTGTATGAGCGGTCACGTGGGGCCGCTCATTTACAGTAATGAATATGCGGCTCCACCTCCCATAGGGGTGGAGCCGCATATTCATTACTGTAAATGAGCGGCCCCACGTGACCGCATACAGTAGAAGGTGCGGCCAGGACAGGAAGCAGCGAGGGAGCCGGGAGAGTATGTTAATCACAGCGGGGGGCTCACAGGGGTGGGAGGGGGGTGGGGACCTGGATCTGGACTTTACACACTATTATTCATATCTTCTCTACAGCAAACGCTGCTGCAGGGAAGATATGAATGGGGCTTCAGCACGATGCAGGGGACAGCGCTAAACTTTAGCGCTGTCTCCGGCACGGTGCGTGTGGTACCCAGTGGGCACACGGGCGGCACACGTGTGCCGCACGTGTGCCACACTGATGTGCCACAGAAACGCACCAGCACACAGACACAGATAATTCCGGTACCGATTTTTCCGGTACCGGAATAATCTGGACGTGTGGGACTGCCCTAAGGAGAAGTGCCTAATGCAGGTTTGTACCACTCGGGCTTCTACTAATGTTAACCTATTGGCATCCTTTT
Organism: Ranitomeya imitator; assembly: GCF_032444005.1. Lineage (NCBI taxonomy): Eukaryota > Metazoa > Chordata > Amphibia > Anura > Dendrobatidae > Ranitomeya > Ranitomeya imitator. The sequence continues at coordinate 404,244,710 of NC_091282.1, forward strand.
CACAGCCAAAGGGGCTCCCCATGTCCATGCTGTGGTGAGATCCAGTGCATCTACATGTTAACCCATTAAGTAGCATTAAAAGCATAGTCCAGCCACCTAACTAAAAATAAACAATTTGGAAGGCTAGAAAATATCAAAAGGAGCAATACCTAAGTAATCCACAAGCAAGAAGAAATGAGGGCACTCACCAATCTTCACAGGATTCGATACTTTATTCACAAAATCTTCATAAAGATCATGGCCGGAGCCTGCAGCGGTACAGCTCGTGTGAGCAGGGGAGCGCCTGGACGACGGCCGTTTCGCGCTGTGCTTGCGCTTCTACGGGTCCATCAGCGGTCAGGTGAGGCAGCGGAAATATAGCGCAGACAAAGCTGCACCTCCCCTCTTCAGCTGACTGACCCTCCCGCTCATAAAAACAATTAAAAGCACACTTAAAAACATGTATCAAATGCAAATGCATGAAAGCGCCGGAATCACAATATATTTGGCTTACAACAAATGATACAGAATAACTTTATTACTCATTATTGGGAAACCTAACGACGCTGAATATCCAGAGAGATCTCATCTAATAATGGAACTTTACTGCAGAAAGATAGACAAATCCACTCTATCATTAAACCCCAACGGGCCCGTGGCATTGCTACGCATGATCCATCTGGCTTCACATTTTAAAAGCAAGCCATCTAGATCTCCCCCTTTGGTAGGTAAATTAACCTTTTCAATACCGGCAAAGGTCATTGTATCCGCCCTCCCTCCATGCTGCTCTTTCATATGGGTAATTAAACGCGGTACTCCCTTGCCTGTTACTAAAGACCTACAATGTTCCCGAAAACGGATATATAGCAGTCTTATCGTTTTCCCTATATAGAAATATCTACACGGGCAAAAGATCACATATACAACGTGATCTGTTCGGCATGTGATGAAATCCTTCACTGTATGTTCTAACGCCCCTATATGCAATACTCGATCTAATATGTGCTGTTTGCAAAACGAACAATGACCGCACTTAAAATTTCCCTTCGGAATCATTGTATTTAACCAATTTTGACCCGGTTTTTTAATGCGATTTTGAACCAACCTGTCTTTTAACCTGACACTGCGTCTATTTGCTATCACGGGACCTCTCGCTACTATATCCATAAGGTCTTTATCTCGACCCAAAATGTGCCAATTCTTTTTGATAGCCAATCTGATCTGCTGATCCATATTGTTAAACGCAAAACAAAAGGTAAACCTCTTCTCTGTCTGCTTTTTTCGACGAGACAACAAATGCCTATTGTCTATCTTTCTCTCATCAGTTACCTCGTTTTTAACGGTTTCCAACAACTTACGTGGATATCCCCTTTGTTCGAATCTATGTAACATCTCTTCAGATTGTAATAAAAAACCCTCATCAGTGTTATTAACTTTACTCACCCTCAAAAACTGGCTACGAGGTACTGCTTTTTTCACATGTCCTGGGTGAAAACTGTTAAAATGCATCATAGTGTTAGCCGCGACAGGTTTGCGAAACAAAGACGTACAAATACCATCATGTTTGATCTCAACAAGAACGTCCAGAAATTCCAACCGGCGTCCACCAAACACCGAAGTGAACGCCATGTTCATCTCATTTTTTTCATTCAGATGGTTTACAAAATCATTAAATTTCTCCTCTGTGTTGTCCCAGACAACTTACTTACCTAAGTAATCCCTTGCCATTGTTAAGGTACCGTCACACTTAGCGACGCTGCAGCGATACCGACAACGATCCGGATCGCTGCAGCGTCGCTGTTTGGTCGCTGGAGAGCTGTCACACAGACCGCTCTCCAGCGACCAACGATGCCGGTAACCAGGGTAAACATCGGGTAACTAAGCGCAGGGCCGCGCTTAGTAACCCGATGTTTACCCTGGTTACCATCCTAAAAGTAAAAAAAAACAAACACTACATACTTACCTACAGCCGTCTGTCCTCCAGCGCTGTGCTCTGCACTCCTCCTGTACTGTCTGTGTGAGCACAGCGGCCGGAAAGCAGAGCGGTGACGTCACTGCTCTGCTTTCCGGCTGACCGACGCTCACAGTCAGTGCAGGAGGAGAGCAGAGCACAGCGCTGGAGGACAGACGGCTGTAGGTAAGTATGTACTGTTTGTTTTTTTTACTTTTAGGATGGTAACCAGGGTAAACATCGGGTTACTAAGCGCGGCCCTGCGCTTAGTAACCCGATGTTTACCCTGGTTACCAGTGAAGACATCGCTGAATCGGTGTTACACACGCCGATTCAGCGATGTCTGCGGGGAGTCCAGCAACCAAATAAAGTTCTGGACTTTCTTCCCCGACCAGCGACAGCACAGCAGGGGCCTGATCGCTGCTGCCTGTCACACTGGACGATATCGCTAGCGAGGACGCTGCAACGTCACGGATCGCTAGCGATATCGTCTAGTGTGACGGTACCTTAATGCTGATGCTTTTCTGGCCCCTGTTCTCTCAGGTTCAACGTTGCATTGTCAACATGATATTGCCACCATTGTAGCTGATTGGAGGCTGTAGACGTGATCTGTAGACACCACTGAGGACATGTCTCAATGTGTGATTGCTGGAGCAGGCCAGATATTAATGGGGACCAGGAACGTGTTGGCGTTGGGGTGAAGAGGGCTTGGGCTGTCTCATTCACACCAAATGTATTTTTTTTCCTTGTTGTTTATTTTGAATGGGGCAAAAGTAAGTGATTTGAACTTTTATATATTTTTTTTTTTGTCTTTTTAAAAACCTTTTTTTTGTTGGCTTTCTTCAATAGTCTCCTTAGGAGACTTGATGATGTGATCATCTGATCGCTTGTGCTACACTTAGTAAGACTTTAGCCGTACTATGCGTAGCAAAAATGCTCATCTGCTATGAACACTGGGCGGCGCACATAGCCGATTGGCATTGACAACCACAGGAGTCTTCTGCAGACTTCAGGTTTCATGCCAACCCATCGGCGCCCAGCGATCATGTGACAGGGGCACCAATGGGCAGAGCTAGTGAAACACTTCCGGCCCTGGCATGTTAAATGCTGCTGTCAGAGATAGACAGCAGCATTGAACGAGTTAACAGCCCCCCTGTTTGGGTCACATGACATCTGATCAGATCAGCTGTCGTGCCTGAAAACATGGGGATCAAGCATCGGAGCCCACATTAAAAGGGGGGAGTTGACCTATGAAGTACCTATATGTCAAAGGTCTTAAAAGTGTTTTATTAGAATTTTTGCTGGTGATAGGTTCCCTTTAAGCCCTATTTTACAGTGTTTAGTAAACTGTATGTAAGTTCCCAATCCCTTCTCCATAGCACAAAAAATGCTATTTATTATTTTTGTGGAAGTATTATTTTTCCTTTCTACTAATTTGCACTCCTCTTTAGCATGTGGGTTCACTAGAATTCCTAGTAGGCATAGATACCATGTAGGTATGGCTGGCTGGTCTAGCTCCAGACAATGTGTGAGGCTGTTTCATTTTTTTTGAGTAATCTTTTCTATGTTTCTCCAGGTGGACGATATAAAAATCCAAAGCTAATAGGAATTATGACATATTGGAGAAATTTCTCAAGTGGTTTTGTTAGTTACTGATCCAACCCTTTACAAAACGTCTATTAATATAAAATATGTAATTTAATTGTTGAAAACCAAATGTTCTTCCATTGCCATAATGTCGGCTTTTAAGGGGTATGCAGGTTTTCAGAACAAAGTTTTGGTTCTTCAGTGTAGTGTCTCTAGGTTACATTCCTATATGGTCTCCATGCATGTTGTGAGACATACTGTAATAGTCTACATCTGTAGGTGCATGTCATTGTTCAATGCAAAAAAGAAAAAGCAGGGCTGATTTACTATAATGGTCTTGGTTTTGACAGTGTAAACTAAAACTAGAAAGTGTTTGATTGGACAACTTTTCATTTCTGCGCTTTTTCTTTCCTCCACGGTTTACGGAGTCATAAATATTTTTTTCTGTTGACACAGCCATATGATGACTTTGATTTTTGCAGGAGGAGTTGCAATTCTGAATGATGCCATTCACTTTTCCATAAAATGAACTGGAAAACAGAATAAAAAATTCTAAGTGCGATGAAATGACAAGAAAAAAAAATGTAATTCTACCATTTCTTTTTTTAATTATTTTTTGTTTTAACCCTTTCACGGCAGTGTGTTTTCCTCTTCTTGACCAGGCCAATTTTTTCAATTCTGAGCAGTGTCACTTTGAGTTAATAACTCTGGAACGCTTCAACGGATCCCAGAGATTTGTTCAGGTGTATAACATTGTGCTGAGTGAATAAAAAAATACAATTTTTTCCACTAAAATGTTTCATTTTTCTTGGGAGGAGGGGGGAGGAATGAGGAGCTATCTTGCATTTCCATTGCCTTTGTACTACCAATAACTTGAAAGCCCCCTATATTTCCATTGACAGATGACGGACCTGATTGGGGACTTGTTTTTTTTATGGTTTGAGTTGAAGTTTTTATGGGAACATTTTGCATAACATTTAGGATCACGTTTATCCTGTGCTCTACGCTGAGCTCTTGCGTCAAGGTTTCCATCTAAATCATCAAATAATGTGATTCAAATGAAACCCCGGATGGATTCATTCACTATAATCAGGCAGCAGAGTTACTCTGGATTCCATTTGGCCTTTATTCAGCGATATCCTTCTTTTCAGAGTTGCACAAAACTGTGGCGGACCACGCTTTTATGCACACTTAAAAAAGACGAACACTGCCGGATCATAGGCCAGATGGCATCCACAGTGCCTTCATCTGCCTCATTATGGGAAAGCTTCCGCTGGAGGTTCCATCTGAATCAGTTATTTTAGATATTTACACAGAATCCCCTGTGTAAGCGCTCAGAGTAGAACGCAGGATAAATGTGAGCCGAGCATTACTGCGTTCTTTGGGAGGCAGAATGAACAAAACAGCAAGTGAAAAATTGATTTTATTCATTTTTACGCAGTTTCTCAAGTGGTAAAAGTGATTAGATTACTGTATTCTTTGGGTCAGTGCGATTGCAGCAATACCAGATTTAGAACGTTTTCCTTTTGTTTGGCGGCCGTCACACACTTTGGGATGCAAAATGAGTAAATCAACAGCAGGTGAAGAATTGATTTTATTTTATTTTTTTACACCGTTCCTCGTGCGGTATAAGTGATTAGGTGACTTTATTCTCTGGATTCGTGCGATTATCGTGATACCAGATTTATAAAGTTTTTCTTTTGTTTGGCACCTGTCACACACAAGAAATGCCATATTTGAGAGCTATAATTTTCTATATTTCTGCCGACACAGTCATGTGAGCTTGTTTTTTGGGGATGAGTTGACAAATTTATTGGTACCATTTTCAAGCACAGTACAGTGTTATATCGCTTTCTATTCTGATTTTTGGGATGCAGAATGAGCAAACACCATCAATACAGAATTTTTTTTTTTTTTTTAAATGCCGTTCACCATGTGGTAAAAGCAGTTAGACAGCTTTAGTCTCTTTTGGTCAGTACGATTACAGTGATACCACATTTATATAATTTTTTATGTTTTGGAGCATTTTTATTTCTCCGCTAGTTGAGCTGTATGATGGCTTTTGTGGGATGAGATGACGTTTTTAGCTATACCATTTTTATTTACATTTGAGTTTTTAATCGCGTTTTAATCCAATTTTTACAATATGATGAAAAAGCATAGTTTTTTTGTCATGTTTTTTATTTTTTTGTTCTTCACTGAAGAGGTTAACTAGTGATAGTTTTATAGATCGGGTTGTTGCAGACGAGAAGATACCAAATATGTGTGCTTTTTTGTTTGTGCGTAAACCCTCTGTTGGACTTCAAATTTTATTTCTCTGACCACTGGTCTCATTGATTGCAATACACATGTACTGCAATGCATGAGACCTGTCAGCTTTAAACTGGCAAATCTCCTGTTAGACCCTGCTGCTGACTGGGTCTGTGGGTATGTGCAGACGTTCAGTATTAGGCCGGGGTCACACATGCGAGTGTGATGCGAGTCTCTCGCATCCATACCCAGCATTGCCCCTGGTTCTCGGGACCGGAGTGTACGGCTGCATGTATTTCTACTGACCTGCTAGTGAATTGCGTGTGGGGAGCTCAGCTCATTAGACGGCTGCTGAGGGAGCAAAGAGAAAGAGGAGGAAGGAGATGGGGACAGGCGCCGGGCATGTAACCGCAACACAGGAGGGGGCGCACAGAAGTAAGAGGGGGATGATGGACGACTGGGAGGTGACTGAAACGGGGAGACACCATACCTCTGGGACTCAATACATGTATGGGGCACAATTTATAAAAGTCAATATTTCAGTGTTACTAGGGATCAGAAACATAAGAGCCACCTTCACAGAATGCAGCCTTAGTGCTGCTGAAGATGGCTCTTTTACTTTAATAGGCCCTGGGGCATGACAAGTTCCCTTTAAAGAATCTAGACAGATTACACAGTACACTGAGGTAGGACTCCAATCTTTCTACCCCCCACCATGTAGAAAAGTTTAACTCCTTCCCTACCTCTGCCATACAAGTATGGCGGAGCAAACCTCCATAGATGTGCGGCACAATGATTTTGCAGGCTCACCAGCAGAGCTGGCAAAATCATCAGTGCGCGTCAGCCACTGTGTGTAAAGTAGCTGAGTCCCTGCGGTAATAGCTGCAAACAGTGCTAGCTAGTTTGCAAAATGAAGTCACGATTTGTCAATTTCTGCTATATTGGCAGGTTTTGGGCTGTTGCCATGTCCCCCTAATATTACTCCTAGAACCTCTGTGCCTCAAATCCCAAGTGGCACTCTTTGTCTACTGAGCCATGCCATGTGCTCAAAAGTGGATGACCACTTGGGAGAAATAGCGTAATAATTAGTGGGGTAATCATGGTAAAAATTAAACATCTCGATCTAAATCTATTTATTATTGTAACAAAAGTAGCTTTTCATTTTCCCAATGGTAAAAAATCATTGAAACATTGGGATGAATATGCACTTGGCTGAATTACCAAGTTGTGTATAGTTTCCTAAATGGAGTCACTTCAGGGGTTTTCTTCTGTTCTGGCACATTGGTGGTTTTGCAAGTTGTGCCTGCAAACTGTTCGTTCCAAATTTGTGTTCCAAAAGCCAAATAGTGATTCTGCCCTATCAAGATCCGTTGTGAAAACAAACAGTAGTTTCTGAACACATATTTGGTATTGCCGTATTCAAAAGAAATTATAAACTTTGTGTTCCATTTCCTCTTGTTATTCTTTGTGAAAATAAAACATTTGGGGCTTAAACAACAGTTTAGTTCAAAAATTAAAAATTTTCATGTCCGCAGCCCAGGTGTGAGACACCCGTAGGAAAAAAAAATGCACACCACGCATCTAGATGAATTTCTGGAGAAGTGTAGTTTGTGAAAAAAATTTCTGCTGTTTTGGCACCTCGGGGCTCTGCAAAAAGCCATCTGCAAACAATTCCAGTCAAATTTGCAGTTCAAAAGCCAAATAGCTTTTCTTTCCTTCACAACTCTGCCGTGTTTCCAAAATCTTTTCTGACCACATATGAGCTATTTCCATACATAGATAATTTGTTTTACAAATTGTGGCGTCTATTTTCTCATATCATCTCTCGTGAAAAAGAAATATTTAGGGTTAAAGCATCTTTTTTAGTGGAAGATGTAACTTTTTATTTTTCAATCACAATGTTATAAATTTTTGAGAGTCACCCGTGAGTCCAAAAAAGTCACTATACCCCTAGTTAAATCCCTTGAGGTGTGTAGCTTAGAAAATGGTGTCGCTTATGTGGGAATATCTGATTTTTTTTTGCCACCCGAAGAGCTCTGAAAATAGGACATGAGTCTCAGTGCACCTTGTATTCTGTGCTGTGCCAAATGCATGTGAGGAATCGGCGTGCTGAAGACAAATTGCTTTTTTTGTTTGGTTTATTTTATCCTGCTACCAAAAAAAAAAAAATTCTGGGCTAAAAACTTTTTGAGGGAAAAAAAAACTATATTTTTCATTTTCATGTCTTGTTATAAACTTTTGTGAAGCACCTATCAAAAGTAGTCACTACATTGCAAGAGAATTCCATGAGGGCTGTAGTTTTAAAAAAAATGGGGTGACTTGTGTAGGGGTTTGCTGTTTGGGCCATTTAGGGGCTCTGCAAACATGACATGGTGTTCAGAATCAATTGCACCCTAAATTGCGCACAAAAGTCAAATAACACTTATTTGTAATGTGCTGTGTGCAAAAGCAGTACATTTTGACTATATATGGGGTATCCACGCGTTCAGTAGAATTTGGTTAACACATTTTTTCAGCGCACTGTCTCTCATTACAGCTTGTGGTCATGAAATATTTGAGGCTTGAAGCATCATTTTAGATGAAAGAATGTGTATTTTCATTCCACGTTTTATTAATTCCTGTGGAATATCTGAAGGGTTAAAAAAGTTCCTAAATGTAGTTTTGAATATATTATTTTATTTGGTATGACTGTCATATATTATATATACAGATAGGTCCAGAAATATTTGGACAGTAACACAAGTTTTAGCATTTTAGCGATTTACCAAAACATATTCATGATACAGCTATATAATCAATATGAACTTAGAGCGCAGACTCTCAGATTTTGGGCTTGCTCACATGCTATCGGACGTTTTATTTATAAAAATAGCAGTAGGTTGGGAGTGGATCCACTAACTGGATGAAAACATTGGACTGCTCTTGGATGTCATCCGAGTAGAGTCTGATTTCCGCAGACTCAGAGAATGGAGAAGATGGAGAAATTAAGTTCTCCATATTCTCTACATCTGTGCTCTGATTTTCTCATGTGAGAGAAACTGATCACGCTAAGGCTACTTTCACACTAGCATCGGCCCGTCGCAGTGTGTTGTGCCGACATACCGATGCATCCTGTGACAACGCAGCAATTCCAGCTCTTTAACTTGTAGCTGCTTCTTTTTCAAGGAACCAAAGGTAATAGGAAAATTACCTCAAAATCTCTTTAATGGGCTGCTTTGGTTCTTTCCCTCGTAAATCCATCACCAATTAGGCAGGTAAAAAGTCTGAAGCTGACTCCAAGTTTGACATTTGCATTTGGAAGCTGTTGCTGTGAACCCACAACTTCGATCAAAAGAACTCTCAATAGAAGTCAAACAGACCATCAGTACGCTGAAAAAAAAGTAAAAAAATCCACCACAGAGATAGGAGAAATGTTAGTAGTTGCCAAATCAACTGTCTGGTACAGTCTGCAAAGAAAAAAGTGCACTGGTGAGCTTGAGAACTCAAAGAGGTCTGGATGAACACAGACGTTGGTGGTGGATGTTCGCAGAATCCTTTGCATGGTGAATAAAAAACCCTTTACAACATCCAGCCAAGTGAAGAACTCTCTCCAGGAAGTAAGTGTTTCAGTATTTAAGTCTACCATAAAGAAAAGACTTCATGGCAGCAAATGCAAAGGATTCGCCGTAAGGTAATAAATAATAATCTTTATATAGCGCTAACATATTCTGCAGCGCTTTACAGTTTGCACACAATATCATCGCTGTCCCCGATGGGGCTCACAATCTAAATTCGCTATCAGTATGTTTTTGGAATGTGGGAGGAAACCGGAGAACCCGGAGGAAACCCACGCAAACACGGAGAGAACATGCAAACTCTTTGCAGATGTTGTCCTGGGTGGGATTAGAACCCAGGACTCCAGCGCTGCAAGGCTGCGGTACTAACCACTGTGCCACCGTGCTGCCCATAAGGCGCAAAACATTAATCAGCCTTAAAAATAGAAATGCCAGATTACACTTTTATTAAAAAAAAAAAGCAAAACAAAAAAAACTAAAGAACCAGACTAATTCTGGAAAATCATTCTCTGTACAAATGAAACGAAGATCAACCTGTACCAGAATGATGGGTTAGATGAAAATATGGAGAAAACTTGAAACTGCTCATGATACAGAGAATGCCACATAATCTATAAAACATGCTTTTCACATGCTTGAGAAAAAACTGAAGGCAGAAAGACGTACAAATAAGCAACAACTGAAGTCAGCTGCAGTAAAGACCTGGCAAATCATCACAAAGGAGGAAACCAAGCGTTTGGTGACGTCCATGGCTTCCAGACTTCAGACAGTCAGTGCCTGCAAAGTATTAAAAATGAACATTTTATTGATGATAAGGTTAATTTCTCCAATTACTTTTGAGCCTGTGAAACGAGGAGGCTTTGTAGAAAAATGGTTGCAATTTCTAAACGTTTCACATATGTTTGTTCAAATATATATAATAAATATATATATCTGTCATGTAATATGGGCATACAATGTCAAAGTATGAAAATGTATAAATCTCACTACATTTTTACGTACATAAATAAATGCAAATTTTATCAAACTAAATTCACCACTAACATGAAGTACAAAGTTTTTTTCAGGATACCATCTCCGCATCATGGGATTGTAAGAAGCATTTAAAGCATTACCACATAAAGTAACATAGTTAGTAAGGCCGAAAAAAGACATTTGTCCATCCAGTTCAGCCTATATTCCATCATAATAAATCCCCAGATCTACGTCCTTCTACAGAACCTAATAATTGTATGATACAATATTGTTCTGCTCCAGGAAGACATCGAGGCCTCTCTTGAACCCCTCGACTGAGTTTGCCATCACCACCTACAAATCTGACATACAGTATGTCAGATTTGGAAAATGGGGCTCTGTCAGAAAGGTGAAAGCAAGTTTCGATGGTAAGGGGTTAATGCTCCTAACATAAATACAGATTTAATAATCCTTAACCTGTCAGGTGGTACACTACTTTATTAACACAGCAATGTAGCACGTCATCTGACAAGTTATAGATTGCTCCATCTTTACACAGAGTTAATAATAGTAACACCGCACCAGAACCATCATCAGTACATTAATACAACACCAGAATCACCATAAGTACATGAACTACTTGCAGCATGAGTAAAACAGCATGATAACATGGCTTCTGCATCATTTGAGATACTAGACATCAGGGCAGGAAGCGGAGTAGAACCCCTCTGCCCTGGCAGCACCCGCCTGCATATATATTTACAATAGAATCTTGTGAAGAGAAGCTGAATTAGATCCTGTGGCTTTTAAAAAGTAATAGTACGCCGATGTCAGACTCTCCCTGTTCGGTGCGAGCTCTGGCGTTGAGCCTGCACCTTTCCAGGAACATGACAGCTGATCTATGCAGCTGACATATGCCCCCCACAGCCAAGGGTGGAATCGCAATCCACCTGCAGCTGATAAGTAGCGAAATGCTGCTGTCAATTTCTGACAGCGGCATTTAACTCGCGCTTACTTGAAGCGTGTTGCTAATCCCGCCCATCGGTAACCCAATCACATGATCATGGGTCATCGAAGGGTCAGCATGGCAACCAAAGGTCTGAAGCAGACTTCTATGGTTGTCATTGCTGGATTGCTATAAGCACCACCCTATGGTGCCGCCCACAGCAAGTGAGCATTTCTGCTACACACAGGCGATCTGATCATTGTAAGGCTGGAGTCACACACAACGTATAAAATACAGTCCATTTTTTACAGACCAAATACGCAGAAATGTTCCCTGAACAGTGATCCATATGTCTTCCGTTTGCAAGGTGTGGCTGCGTATTTTGTGCATGTAAACCTCTGTATGGCATCCGTACGACGAGATTTTCTCGCCGGCTTGCAAAATGGACATAGAATGGATCCATGGGCTCAAATATTCATGAAAACATATATACAGTCTATATATATATATATATATATATATATATATATATATATATATATATATAAAATCAGAGAGACACATATATACATATTTATACTTAATACAGCGCTAGATAGCAGAAAAGCCGGTAAGTCAATTGCCGGCTTTTGCTATCTCCTTATCAAACCAGGCAGGATATGAGACATGGTTTACATACAGTAAACCATTTCATATCCGTTATATTTTGACATATTCCTCACTAATAATGTTAGAAGTGTCTGTGTGTACAATTTGGGAGCTCTAGGTGTTAAAATAAAGGGTTAAATCACAAAAAAAATGGCTCCCACACAATTTTCTCCACCAGAGGGGGATAGCCAGTGACTGAGGGCAGATATTAATAGCCTACAGAGGGACAATGGTTATTGCCCTCCACCCCTGGCTAAAAACATCTGCCCCCAGCCTCCCCAGAAAAGGCGCATCTGTTAGATGCTCCTGTTCCGGCACTTAGCCTCTCTCTTCCCACTCCCCTGTAGCGGTGGGATATGGGGTAATAAGGGGTTAATGTCACCTTGCTAATGTAAGGTGACATTAAGCCAAGCTAATAATGGAGAGTTGTCAATAAGACATCTATCCATTATTAATCCAATAGTAATAAAGGGTTAAATAATCACACACACATTATGAATGGAGTATTTTATAACACATGGGGTTTTAATATCTTTATTGTACTCTTAATCCAACCGACGACCTTCGATCTTCTGAAAAAAAGGAAAAATTAAAAAAATCTATATCCCATTCCTGTCCGCCGTAGTTATGTCCCACAATGTAAATCCATCTGAAGGGGTTAAATAATTTTACAACCAGTAGCCTGCTAATGCAGCTGCCCCTGGCTGTAAGAACTGGGGAATGAATGGAATGCAGCTTTGTTGACTTGCGGTGCTGCGGCATAAACTCATATGAACTCTAGCGTTATATTCAGAAAAATTCCCACGCTAGAGTTCATATGAGTTTATTTTTTTCACAAAAAATTTACTTCCGCTCCAATTTGTTTTATTTTACCAAGGGTAACAGGAGAAATTGGACAGCAAAAGTTGTCCAATTTGTCCTCAGTATTCTGACACCCTATATGTGGGGATAAACCACTGTTTGGGCGCATGGCAGAGCTCAGAAGGGAAGGAGCGCCATTTGACTTTTCAATGCAAAATTGACTGGAATTGAGATGGGACGCCATGTCGCGTTTGGAGAGCCCCTGATGTGCCTAAACATTGAAATCCCCCACAAGTGGCACCATTTTGGAAAGTAGACCCCCTAAGGAAATTATCTAGATGTGTGGTGATCACTTTGACCCACCAAGTGCTTCAGAGAAGTTTATGATGTAGAGCCGTAAAAATAAAAAATCATATTTTTTCACAAAAATGGTCTTTTCGGCCCCAATTTTTTATTTTCCCAAGGGTAACAGAAGAAACTGGACCCTAAAAGTTGTTGTGCAATTTGTCCTGAGTACGCTGACACCTCATATGTGAGGGGGAACCACCTTTTGGGTGCATGGCAGAGCTCGGAAGGGAAGGCGCGCCGTTTGGAATGCAGACTTAGATGGATTGGTCTGCAGGCGTCATGTTGCATTTGCAGAGCCCCTGATATACCTAAACATTAGAAACTCCCCACAAGTGACCAAATATTGGAAACTAGACCCCAAGGAACGTATCTAGATGTGTTGTGAGAACTTTGAACCCCCAAGTGTTTCAGTACACAGAGCCGTAAAAATAAAAAATCTTTTTTTTCCACAAAAATAATTTTTTAGCCCCCGATTTTGTATTTTCTTAAGGGTAACAGGAGAAATTGGACCCCAAAAGTTGTTGTCCAATTTGTCCTGAGTACACTGATACCCCATATGTTGGGGTAAACTGTTGTTTGGGCGCACGGGAGAGCTTGGAAGAGAAGAAGTTCTGCTTGACTTTTTCAATGCAGAATTTGCTGGAATTGAGATTGGACACCATGTCGCATTTGGAGAGCCCCTGATGTGCCTAAACAGTGGAAACCCCCCAATTCTAACTGAAACTTTAACCCAAACACACCCCTAACCCTAATCCCAACCATAACCCTAACCACACTCCTAACCCTAATCCCAACCGTAAATGTAATCCAAACCCTAACTTTAGCCCCAACCCTAACCCTAACTTTAGCCCCAACCCTTACCCTAACTTTAGCCCCAACCCTAACTTTAGCCCCAACCCTAACTTTAGCCCCAACTCTAACCCCAACCCTAACTTTAGCCCAAACCCTAACCCTAACTTTAGCCCCAACCCTAACCCTAACTTTAGCCCCAACCCTAACACTAACTTTAGCCCCAACCCTAATCCTAACTCTAATGGGAAAATGGAAATAAATATATTTTTTAAAATTTTATTATTTTTCCCAAAATAAGGGGGTGATGAAGGGGGTTTGATTTACTTTTATAATGTTTTTTTGGTGGATTTTTATGATTGGCAGCCTTCACACACTAAAAGACGTTTTTTATTGCAAAAAATAGTTTTTGCGTCTCCACATTTTGAGAGCTATAATTTTTCCATATTCTGGTTCACAGAGTCATGTGAGGTCTTGTTTTTTGCGGGACGAGTTGATGTTTTTATTGGTACCATTTTTGGGCACGTGACATTTTTTGATCGCTTTTTATTCCGATTTTTGTGAGGTAGAATGAACAAAAACCAGCTATTCATGAATTTCTTTTGGGGGGGGGGGGCGCTTATACCCTTCCATGTTTGGTAAAATTGATAAAGCAGTTTTATTCCTCAGGTCAATACGATTACAGTGATACCTCATTTATTTTTTTTTATGTTTTGGCGCTTTTATATGATAAAAACTATTTTATATATAAAATAATTATTTTTGCGTCGCTTTATTCTGAGAACTAAAACTTTTTTACTTTTTCGTTGATGACGCTGTATGGTAGCTCGTTTTTTGTGGGACAAGATGGCGTTTTCAGCGGTACCATGGTTATTTATATCTGCCTTTTTGATTGCGTGTTATTCCACTTTTTGTTTGGCGGTATGGTAATAAAGCGTTTTTTGCCTCTTTTTTTTTTTTTTACAGTGATCACTGAAGGGGTTAACTAGTGGTACAGTTTTATAGGTCAGGTCATTACGGACGCGGCGATACTAAATATGTGTACTTTTATTGTTTTGTTTTTTTTATTTACATAAAGAAATGTATTTATTGGAACAATATTTTTTTTTTCTTTGTTTAGGAATTTTTTTTTTTTTTTTACACATGTAAATATTTTTTTTTTTACTTTGTCCCAGGGGGAACATGACTATGTAGGGTCAGATCGCTGATCTGACACTTTGCTGTGCGCTGTGTCAGATCAGCGATCTGACAGGCACAGCAGGGAGGCTTCCCGGCGCCTGCTCTGAGCAGGCGCTTGGAAGCCACCTCCCTGCAGGACTCGGAAGGCCCCCACAGCCATTTTGGATCTGGGCCTGCAGGGAGGAAGAGGTAAGAGACCCTCAAAGCAACAGGATCACATCGCGTTGCTTCGAGGGTCTCAGGGAAGCACACAGGGATCCCCCTCCCTGCGCGATGCTTCCCTATGCCGCCGGCACGCTGCGATCATGTTTGATCGCAGTGCGCCGGGGGTTAATGTGCTAGGAGTGGTCCGTGACCACTCATGGCACATAGTGCCAGATGTCAGCTGTGATAGCCAGCTGACATCCGGTCCCGATCGGCCGCGCTCCCCCCGTAAGCGCGGCTGATCGGTGATGACGTACTATCTCGTCGGTGGTCATACGGGCCCATACCACCTCGACGGGATAGTACGTCTGATGTCAGAAAGGGGTTAAAATGCTCCTGATTTATCGTAGTGGTTCATGCTGTTTGATAAATGTGGTGTATTTTAAGAGAATTTGCCTCCAGGTTTTTGCCACCTATTCTGAGTGCATCATAAGTGTAGAGGTATAGACCCTGATTCTCACTTACTGGGTTGCTTGCTGTAGTTTGAGAAAATAAATTTTCTTATCAGCAGCAGATTATCACTTCAGTAAACCTGCTATCATGTAGTCCTCCATATTCATGAGCTCTGTATAATCTCGCCCTCACCATTTATTGGCAACTGTCTGCCTATGCACAATGTACACAGCAAGCTGTCAATCAGTGGTGTGGGTAGGATTTTAAAGACCTCAACATTCAGATATCTGATAGATCCACACAGGTACGGACTGGGGCTGAAATTCAGCCCTGGCATTTGAAAATCACACAGGCCCATGTTGTCCCGGTCCCGAAGCACCAGATGGGATACATTACTAATATTTCCCTGGATGGAGGAAAGCAAGATTTACTACAAGACCAATACCCGCCGGCTCAGGCAAACCCGGAGAGTCGGGCACAAAACTCCTAGACAGGGCATCCGCCTTCACATTTTTAGAGCCCGGAAGGTACGAAACCACAAAGTCAAAACGGGAGAAAAACAGCGACCAACGAGCCTGTCTAGGATTCAACCGCTTGGCAGACTCGAGATAAGTCAAGTTCTTATGATCAGTCAAGACCACCACGCGATGCTTAGCTCCCTCAAGCCAATGACGCCACTCCTCGAATGCCCACTTCATGGCCAGCAACTCTCGATTGCCCACATCATAATTTCGCTCAGCAGGCGAAAACTTCCTGGAAAAGAAGGCGCATGGTTTCATCACCGAGCAATCAGAACTTCTCTGCGACAAAACAGCCCCTGCTCCAATCTCAGAAGCATCAACCTCGACCTGGAATGGAAGCGAAACACCTGGTTGACACAACACAGGGGCAGAAGAAAAACGACGCTTCAACTCTTGAAAAGCTTCCACAGCAGCAGAAGACCAATTGACCACATCAGCACCCTTCTTGGTCAAATCGGTCAATGGTTTAGCAATACTAGAAAAATTGCAGATGAAGCGACGATAAAAATTAGCAAAGCCCAAGAACTTTTGCAGACTTTTCAGAGATGTCGGCTGAGTCCAATCATGGATGGCTTGGACCTTAACAGGGTCCATCTCGATAGTAGAAGGGGAAAAGATGAACCCCAAAAATGAAACCTTCTGAACACCAAAGAGACACTTTGATCCCTTCACAAACAAAGAATTAGCACGCAGGACCTGAAACATCGTTCTGACCTGCTTCACATGAGACTCCCAATCATCCGAGAAGATCAAAATGTCATCCAAGTACACAATCAGGAATTTATCCAGGTACTCTCGGAAGATGTCATGCATAAAGGACTGAAACACTGATGGAGCATTGGCAAGTCCGAATGGCATTACTAGATACTCAAAATGGCCCTCGGGCGTATTAAATGCAGTTTTCCATTCATCGCCTCGCTTAATACGCACAAGATTATACGCACCACGAAGATCTATCTTGGTGAACCAACTAGCCCCCTTAATCCGAGCAAACAAATCAGATAACAACGGCAAGGGGTACTGAAATTTAACCGTGATCTTATTTAGAAGGCGGTAATCTATACAAGGTCTCAGCGAACCATCCTTCTTGGCTACAAAAAAGAACCCTGCTCCTAATGGCGACGATGACGGGTGAATATGCCCCTTCTCCAAGGACTCCTTCACATAACTCCGCATAGCGGCGTGCTCAGGTACAGATAAATTAAACAGTCGACCTTTTGGGAATTTACTACCAGGAATCAAATCGATAGCACAATCACAATCCCTATGCGGAGGTAGGGAATCGGACTTGGGCTCATCAAATACATCCCGGTAATCAGACAAGAACTCTGGAACCTCAGAAGGGGTGGATGACGAAATAGTCAGAAATGGGACATCACCATGTACCCCCTGACAACCCCAGCTGGACACAGACATGGATTTCCAATCTAATACTGGATTATGGACTTGTAGCCATGGCAACCCCAACACGACCACATCATGCAGATTATGCAAAACCAGAAAGCGAATAACCTCCTGATGTGCAGGAGCCATGCACATGGTCAGCTGGGTCCAGTACTGAGGCTTATTCTTGGCCAAAGGCGTAGCATCAATTCTTCTCAATGGAATAGGACACTGCAAGGGCTCCAAGAAAAACCCACAACGCCTAGCATACTCCAAGTCCATCAAATTCAGGGCAGCGCCTGAATCCACAAATGCCATGACAGAATACGATGACAAAGAGCAGATCAAGGTAACGGACAGAAGAAATTTTGACTGTACCGTACCAATGGTGGCAGACCTAGCGAACCGCTTAGTGCGCTTAGGACAATCAGAGATAGCATGAGTGGAATCACCACAGTAGAAACACAGCCCATTCTGACGTCTGTGTTCTTGCCGTTCAACTCTGGTCAAAGTCCTATCGCACTGCATAGGCTCAGGTTTAAGCTCAGGTAACACCGCCAAATGGTGCACAGATTTACGCTCACGCAAGCGTCGACCGATCTGAATGGCCAAAGACATAGACTCATTCAGACCAGCAGGCATAGGAAATCCCACCATGACATCCTTAAGGGCTTCAGAGAGACCCTTTCTGAAAACAGCTGCGAGCGCACCTTCATTCCATTGAGTGAGTACGGACCACTTTCTAAATTTCTGACAATATACCTCTATCTCATCCTGACCCTGACACAGAGCCAGCAAATTTTTCTCTGCCTGATCCACTGAATTAGGTTCATCGTACAGCAATCCGAGCGCCAGGAAAAACGCATCGATATTACTTAATGCAGGATCTCCTGACGCAAGAGAAAATGCCCAGTCCTGAGGGTCGCCACGTAAAAAAGAAATAATGATCCTAACTTGTTGAACTGGGTCACCAGAGGAGCGAGGTTTCAAAGCCAGAAATAGTTTACAATTATTTTTGAAACTCAGAAATTTAGTTCTATCTCCAAAAAACAAATCAGGAATAGGAATTCTCGGTTCTAACATAGAATTCTGAACCACAAAGTCTTGAATATTTTGAACTCTTGCTGTGAGCTGATCCACACATGAAGACAGACCTTTAATGTCCATCGCTACACCTGTGTCCTGAACCACCCAAATGTCTAGGGGAAAAAAAAGGCAAAACACAGTGCAGAGAAAAAAAAATGGTCTCAGAACTTCTTTTTTCCCTCTATTGAGAATCATTAGTACTTTGGGTCTCCAGTACTGTTATGATAAGGTAATTCAGTACCACAATGGACATAGAGGTCAGAGCACATACAGTGACCTGACAATAACCCCAAAACAAAGGGCGAGCTCTGAGACGTGGAACTCTGCTGACCGCAATTCCTAATCCTCTCCAACCACACTAGAGGCAGCCGTGGATTGCGCCTAACGCTCCCTATACAACTCGGCACAGCCTGAGAAACTAGCTAGCCTGAAGATAGAAAATAAGCCTACCTTGCCTCAGAGAAATACCCCAAAGGAAAAGGCAGCCCCCACATATAATGACTGTGAGTTAAGATGAAAAGACAAACGTAGAGATGAAATAGATTTAGCAAAGTGAGGCCCGACTTTCTGAACAGAGCGAGGATAGGAAAGGTAACTTTGCGGTCAACACAAAACCCTACAAAAACCACGCAAAGGGGGCAAAAAGACCCTCCGTACCGAACTAACGGCACGGAGGTACACCCTCTGCGTCCCAGAGCTTCCAGCAAGCAGGAAAAAACAAATAGACAAGCTGGACAGAAAAAACAGCAAACAAATTAGCAAAGCGGAACTTAGCTATGCAGAGCAGCAGGCCACAGGAACGATCCAGGAGGAAACAGGTCCAATACTAGAACATTGACTGGAGGCCAGGATCCAAGCACTAGGTGGAGTTAAATAGAGCAGCACCTAACGACTTCACCACATCACCTGAGGAAGGAAACTCAGAAGCCGCAGTACCACTTTCCTCCACCAACGGAAGCTCACAGAGAGAATCAGCCGAAGTACCACTTGTGACCACAGGAGGGAGCTCTGCCACAGAATTCACAACAGGCCACGCAGTATATAACACAGCCACGTACTATATAACAGCCCACGCAGTATATAGCAGCCACGCAGTATATAACACAGGCCACGTAGTATATAACACAGGCCATGTAGTATATAACATTGGCCATGTAATATATAGCACAGCCCACGCAGTATATAGCAGCCATGTAGTATATAACACTGCCTGTTATGAAAGGCAATTCAGTATCACAATGGACATGGAGGTCAGAGCACATACAGTGATCTGACAATAACCCAAAATAATAGAACGAGCTCTGAGACGTGGGAACTCTGCAGACCGCAATCCCTGATCCTCTCCAAACACAACTAGAGGCAGCCGTGGATTGCGCCTAACGCTCCCTATGCAACTCGGCACAGCCTGAGAAACTAACTAGCCTGAAGATAGAAAAAATAAGCCTACCTTGCCTCAGAGAAATACCCCAAAGGAAAAGGCAGCCCCCCACATATAATGACTGTGAGTAAGATGAAAAGACAAACGTAGGGATGAAATAGATCCAGCAAAGTGAGGCCCGATATTCTAGACAGGACGAGGATATTAAAGATAACTTTGCGGTCTACACAAAACCCTAAAGAAAACCACGCAAAGGGGCAAAAAGACCCTCCGTACCGAACTAACGGCACGGAGGTACACCCTTTGCGTCCCAGAGCTTCCAGCAAAACAAATAGACAAGCTGGACAGGAAAAATAGCAACAAATAGCAAAGAAGCACTTAGCTATGCAGAGCAGCAGGCCACAGGAATGATCCAGAGAAACACAAGTCCAACACTGGAACATTGACAGGAAGCATGAATCAAAGCATTAGGTGGGGTTAAGTAGAGAAGCACCTAACGACCTCACCAGATCACCTGAGGAAGGAAACTCAGAAGCAGCAGTACCAGTTTCCTCCACAAACGGAAGCTCCCAGAGAGAATCAGCCGAAGTACCACTTGTGACCACAGGAGGGAGCTCTGCCACAGAATTCACAACAACTGCCCACGCAGTATGTAGCAGCCACATAGTATATAACACTGCCCACTCAGTATATAACAGTGGCCACATAGTATATAGCACGCAGTATAGAACATAGCCCACATAGTATATAGCACAGCCACGTAGTATATAACACTGCCCACGTAGTATATAACACTGCCTATGTAGTATATAGCAGCCACGCGGTATCTAACACAGCCCATGTAGTATACAGCAGTGTCGGCACCATATCCCTGTTAAAAAAATAATTAAATAAAAAATAGTTATATGCTCACCCCTGGGATCCAGCGAAGCTCCGGCGATACGCGCACAGCTGCCACCATCTTCCGTTCACAGGATGCATTGCGAAATTACCCAGATGACTTAGCGGTCTCCCAAGACCGCTAAGTCTTCTGGGTAATTTCGCAATGCATCGCCGGGAACGGAAGATGGCGGCAGGCGCATATGGGGCTCGGTGAATAGCAGTTTTTTTGTTTTTTTTAATTAATTTTAACATTACATATTTTTTACAATTGATGCCGCATAGGCAGCATCAATAGTAAAAAGTTGGGGACACAGGGTTAATAGCAGCGGTTTCGGAGTGCATTACCCGCGGCATAACGCGGTCCGTTACCGCCGGCATTAACCCTGTGTGAGCGGTGACTGGAGGGGAATATGCGGGCGCCGGGCACTGACTGCGGGGAGTAAGGAGCGGATATTTTCTTCTGGACTGTGCCCGTCGCTGATTGGTTGGGGCTGTTTTGCCGCGACCAATCAGCGACTTGGATTTCCATGACAGACAGAGGCCGCGGCCAATGAATATCCGTGACAGATGGAAGTGACCCTTAGACAATTATATAGTAGATGATACCCGTGACCTGCTGGGGTAAGTGACAGAGTCAGCGACTTTATGCTCTGTTACAACTCCTGACAGTGTGGGTATCTTGAGAACACCGATTCTGTTAACAACATAGCAGACAAGGCAGCCCACAATCAGACAGGCCCTTCTGGCATTTGCCAGAATTGCCAGATAGCCAGTCCGGCCCTGGATCCACAGCATATAAAACAGTGATTTTTATCAAAACTGCAGCTAGCAGCCCAGTAAGTGATATATTGCTGGATCACAGTCTCTGCCCCTACATCATGCTGCTCTTAGATGGGGTAGCAAAAACCTGCTGACCTATTCCCTTTAAGACTGTTTACACCACTACACTACTTTCTTTTTAGTTTAATATGTGCCAGCAATGTGTGGTGCATTTTAGGTGCATGGTGTCACGTGTTTGCTCTTGTTTTTTCCCGACCAGACACTTTCATTTGACAAAGGGCTTACCCCATGTCGGACAAGGGTTAGAAAGTGTCTAAAACATTGCACCAGAATTCTGTCATATTTTCCTTGATAATTCTCCCCCAGTGTATTCTTCTTTGTGGCAGTGTCACAGCAATAGGGGAGAACAGTTTAGTGCCCGCTACCTTCGACAATTAGCCACATTGCCGTCACTTGACCTGCCTATATGGTAGATACACAACTCACAACATAATGTCATAAACACGACTTTGTGATCTTGGTTGGCTATTTATTTAGCATGGTTTAGTGAGATAATGTTATGTTTTCTATCATTGCCATGTAGCCCTGTAGTATTCAATTATAGAGATAATCACATAAGGAATTTTCAAATTCAAGAATATGGCGACTGGAGCACAGACTTGCATGTTTTTCACTTTTTAATTTTCTGTTATTTATTGATACATCTCGACCACAGATCTATGTTTTATAGAAGTTGGAGAAGATCTACACCGGAGATCACCATTGTTCTGAGCGCTGTTCTTTAGAGATTTGTGGGGAAGACCACAGACATGTGTCAGACGCCCTTCTGCTGACTAGAGGTCTAGTTAACAAATCAAATGTTGAGTCTGTAAATTGAATTGTATTTATCGTTCTGGATGACATTTATATCCCAATCTCTGGCCCTTGAAACATAATTTGTGCGATCAAAAGGAAAATTGTAATGCACATAATGTAATTAAGCCTAAATGGGTCCATGCTATTTTCTGTAAACTAATTTCCTCTGTCTCTGTTTTTAGGGGGCAATTTTTCAGATCACATTTTCCTCTACTGTACAGACTGTATTTTTAGAGGATGACAAAGTTATTCCATATTCAGAGCCATGACATTTACCACTTTTCAGGAGCAAAGCAGTGGGACTGTTTTGCAATGTTATTATCGCTCCAATTCTTTGTGCATTATGGTTAGTACAGAATCTTTTATTAACCTTTTTTTGTTGTTGTGGGAGTCCGTTTTACTACAGAAGTTAGTGTAATCCATATTACGACACTTGGGAGTTCTCTGGCCTACAGATTTTACTGGACAAGAAACTGCATGTTGTAAGTGCTTATAGTTAATGGCTTTTACACACAGACTCTTGTCCATGCGCAGTAAACATCTTCAGTGGAAGTAATAGTGTTTCTTCCGCCACTGGCAAGTTTGTAATAAAAGTTTACATGAGTGAAACCAGCAGTTCAAAAGTGTTGCTGAAATATGCTATAATCCTGTTAAAGATTGTGATGACTTCTATACACCGGTTCTGTCTATCTATATAGCTACCATACACCGGTTCTGTCTATCTATATAGCTACCAACACAACATATGGGCCCCGATTCATCACTGTTAGGGTTTGGCGGAACGCACCGAATATATATTTAAAGAGTAATCGGTGCGTTCGCCACCCGGGGTTCACCGTGCAGGAGTAAAACCCGCTGCTAGTAACTGACGGTACTATATGGCGGTATAAGTGAACTCTGTTACTGCACAGAGTCACTAAAGACGAGAGAACGCTGTGCCCTGTTAAAATCACAGAGGAAAACAGCTAGCAAATAGAGCGAACAGTGGTCATGCAGTCAGAATAGCACATGCAAAACTTCTCACCGGAGGGGCCGGTATTCTAGGGGCTTATTTCAGCCAGGCCCCGAATCCACTCATACAAATCTCCTCACTGGAGGTGCCGGTATTCTAAGGGGCTTATTTTAGCCGAACCCTGAAACCACATACAAATGACCACACTGGCGCAGAACACATAAGTTAGTTGATACTAGCGCATGGCCGTGTGGCCATGCAAACCTTTTATAGCTGCAGCAACTTCAGGACCTTCCTAGAGGACCAATGGGAGCTGCTGCAGTACCTGAGCAACTTCAGGACCTTCCTAGAGGACCAATGGGAGCTGCTGCAGTACCTGAGCATGTGACCCCCGACCTCCAATGAGAGGTCTTACCCTGGGCATGCTCAGAAGGGGAAAAGCAGGACTTAGTCCCAGAGAAGTCTGCTCGCCACTGAACAGTACTGGTTACAATAGCTGAACCTGGAAAGGCAGCAGTAATCATCATCACCGTATCAGGCTGACCCAGACGCTGGGACCGACGTCTCCACTGAGCAGGCTCCACTGTGGCTGGAGAAGAATGGGAGACCGCAGTGGAGATGGCTCGAGATTCCCCCTGTGCAGAGGCGGGAACTTGACCCCTAACATTACCCCTCCTCCTTGGACCTCGCTACGCTCGAAGGCCGCAATGCTCGGCAGGCTCCCAAGATCTGTCCTCTGGGCCATAACCCTTCCAGTCCACCAAATAAAATTTCTTGCCACGTACCACCTTGCACCCCAAAATAGCGTTCACCTGGAAATCGTCCATAGACAAACCCGATGTCCCGGCAGATGACTCGGAAAACCGGGACATGTATACGGGCTTCAAGAGGGGCACATGAAAGGTATTGGTGATTCCTAGGCGTGGAGGAAGGGCCAGACGGTAGACCACAGGGTTAACCTGTTCGAGGACCTTGAAGGGACCCAAGTAACGAGGTGCAAACTTAGTAAACTCAACACGCAGCCTGATGTTACGGATGGAGAGCCACACTAAGTCGCGAGGAGCAAAGGTCGGAGCGGGGCGCTGATGAGCATCGGCAGAGGACCTCATTCTCTCCTTGGAGGCCTGAATGGCATCCTGAGTGCGATCCCAAATGTCCTGTGCCTCCACAGCCCAGTCTGCCACCCTGGAGTCGGCGGAAGACACGGGCATGGGCACAGGGACATGCGGATGCTGGCCGTAATTAAGGAGGAATGGAATCTGACCGGTGGAGTCGGCTACGGCGTTGTTAAGTGCAAACTCCGCCCACGGTAGCAAGTATGCCCAGTCATCCTGCCTGGCAGAAGCAAAATGATGTAGATATGTGACCAGAGTCTGGTTGGCTCTCTCTACCAACCAATTTGTCTCGGGATGATATGCCGAGGAGAGATTCAACTCAATACTGAATAGACGACAAAGCTCTCTCCAGAATCGAGACACAAACTGGGGACCCCGGTAACTGACAATTTTGTCCGGCATACCGTTTAGGCGAAAGATATGTTTGATAAACAATGCTGCCAGCGCCCGTGCAGAAGGTAGCCGTGTAAGAGGCACCAAGTGCACCATTTTGGAAAAATGGTCGGTGATCACCCAAATAATAGTGCAGCTACGAGACTTGGGTAAGCCCACCACAAAATCCATCCCGACAATCTCCCAGGGCTTGTCCTCCACCGGCAGGGGGTAAAGCAATCTAGCTGGCTGTTGACGAGGAGACTTGTTCCTGGCACAGGAGACACATGCCCGAACATTGTCTGCGACGTCACGGGCCATATGCGGCCACCAGTATGTCCTTGCCAGTAGCTCAGATGTCCTTTTGGACCCAAAATGTCCACCCACCCTGGATGAGTGAGCCCAAGAGAGATCCTCCGGACACAGACTGGATGGTACAAAGTCTTGCCTTGAAGCAAAGACTCTAGTGAAACTGAGGCCACAGTTCTCAGACTCTCGGGACAATATGCCGAGGCTCCTCTTCCTCCTCCTCAGATGACACAACGGAGCGAGAGAGAGCATCGGCATGAATGTTCTTCTCCCCGGAAAGGAAATGGAGGGTGAAATGAAACCGGGAGGAGAACAAGGACCATATGGCCTGGTGAGAATTTAACCGCTGGGCTGTCAGTAGGTAAACCAAATTCTTGTGGTCTATGAATACTTGGAAAGGAAAGCGAGCCCCCTCCAAAAGATGTCTCCACTCAGAGAAGGCCAACTTCATTGCTAGCAACTCCCTGTCAAGGATGCTTCTGACCTTGAGCATCGTTTTGAAAGAGGACTGCTCCAGCACCAACGGAAAAGGCATCCACCTCCATTATAAATGGCTTATCTACATCGGGGCAATGTAGGATGGGAGCGCTAGCAAAATGGGACTTAACAGAAGTGAAGGCCTTGGAGACCTCCTCAGACCACAATTTGGGATTTGCTCCCTTCTTGGTGAGGGCTACCAAGAGATCTACCAAAGTTGAGAAATGAGGAATGAACTGGCGATAATAGTTAATGAACCCCATAAACTGCTGCACCGCTTTAAGAGAATGGGGTTCTTGCCAGTCCATCACAGCCTGTAGTTTGGCAGAATCCATAGCCAATCCCTGGGCGGAGATGATATAGCCCAGGAAAGGTAAGGACTCCTGCTCAAACACACATTTCTCCAACTTGGTGTATTGGGAATTAGCTTGTAAGAGGTCAAAGACTTTGCAAACATCTCTCCGGTGGGAGTCAATATCTGGAGAGTAGATGAGGATATCATCCAGATAGACTACGAACGAGGTAGAGAGCATATCCTTGAAGATATCATTTACAAAGTCTTGGAAAATGGCTGGGGCATTACAGAGCCCAAAGGGCATCACTAGATATTTATAGTGCCAATCCCTGGTGTTAAAAGCCGTCTTCCATTCATCCCCCTCACGGATGTGAATCAGGTTGTAAGCACCCCGCAGATCTAGTTTAGTAAATACCCTAGCTCCCTGAAGCCTATCAAAGAGCTCAGATATCGGTGGCAGGGGATATTTATTCTTAACGGTGATGGCGTTAAGACCCCTGCAGTCTATACATGGATGTAGTCCCCCGTTCTTCTTCTGCATGAAGAAGAACCCGGCCCCTGCAGGTGACACTGACTTCCTAATGAATCCCCTTGCCAGATTTTCCTGGATGTACTGTGACATTGCCTCCATCTCCGGTAGAGATAATGGATAGACTCATACATAGTTACATAGTTATTAAGGTTGAAGGAAGACTATAAGTCCATCTAGTTCAACCCATAGCCTAACCTAACATGCCCTAACATGTTGATCCAGAGGTAGGCAAGAAAAACCCATGTGGCAAAGAGTAAGCTCCACCTTGGGGAAAAAAATTCCTTCCCGACTCCACATACGGCAACCAGACTAGTTCCCTGGATCAACGCCCTATCAAGGAATCTAGTGTATATACCCTGTAACATTATACTTTTCCAGAAATGTATCCAGTCCCCTCTTAAATTTAAGTAATGAATCACTCATTACAACATCATACGGCAGAGAGTTCCATAGTCTCACTGCTCTTACAGTAAAGAATCCGCGTCTGTTATTATGCTTAAACCTTTTTTCCTCCAGACGTAGAGGATGCCCTTTTGTCCCTGTTTCAGGTCTATGATTAAAAAGATCATCAGAAAGGTCTTTGTACTGTCCCCTCATATATTTATACATTAAAAACAAGATCACCCCTTAGTCTTCGTTTTTCCAAACTAAATAGCCCAAAGTGTAATAACCTATCTTGGTATTGCAGACCCCCCAGTCCTCTAATAACCTTGGTCGCTCTTCTCTGCACCCGCTCCAGTTCAGCTATGTCTTTCTTATACACCGGAGACCAGAAGTGTGCACAGTATTCTAAGTGTGGTCGAATTAGTGACTTGTATTGAGGTACAATTATGTTCTCCTCATGAGCATCTATGCCTCTTTTTATGCATCCCATTATTTTATTTGCCTTTGTAGCAGCTGCCTGACACTGGCCACTGAATATAAGTTTGTCATCCACCCATACACCCAGGTTTTTTTCATTGACGGTTTTGCCCAGAGTTTTAGAATTAAGCACATAATTATACATCTTATTACTTCTACCCAAGTGCATGACCTTACATTTATCCCCATTAAAGCTCATTTGCCATTTATCAGCCCAAGCTTCTAGTTTACATAAATCATCCTGTAATATAAAATTGTCCTCCCCTGTATTGATTACCCTGCTGAGTTTAGTGTCATCTGCCAATATTGAAATTCTGCTCTGTATGCCCCCTACAAGGTCATTAATAAATATGTTAAACAGAAGAGGGCCCAATACTGACCCCTGTGGTACCCCACTGCTAACCGCTACCCAGTCCGAGTGTGCTCCATTAAACTCGACCCCGGGGAGGCTCAGCACCAGGCGAGAGGTCTATAAGACAGTCATAGGGGCGGTGAGGCGGAAGGGTCTCAGCAGCCCTTTTGGAGAACACGTCCGCATAGGGTCAATATTGCTTGGGGAGAGAGGATAGATCTGCGGGTACCTCGGTAGTAACAACCTGAACGCATTCCCTCTGACATCTACCCCCACAAGATTCACCCCATCCCAAAATTCTGCCTGTGGACCATTCTATATGAGGGGAGTGGTACCGTAGCCAAGGTATCCCTAACAGGACCTCATCAATTCCCTCAGGAATGACGAGCAGAGATATAATCTCCTGATGAGATGGCGACATAGACAGAGTGAAAGGGATGGTCTGGTGTGTTATCTGAGAGGGTAGTGTCGACCCATTCACCACTCGTACGGTAACTAGTTGAGCAAGCATTACCAGGGGAATTGTTTGACGTTTGGCGAAGGCTGAAAACATAAAATTACCCTTTGCCCCAGAATCCACGCAGAGCTCTACCGAGTGGGAGAATGAGCCTATAGTAATTGTCCCCTTAAAGGACAATTTGGAGGCAAACGTCGCCGTGTCTAGTGTACCACTGGGGGCATCTGGTGGCAAGATGTCCTGACTGCTGGCAAACATGACAGACCTTGAGTGTACGAGCGGTCCGGGACTTAGATCTCGCTCATAACACCTCCATGGCCTCATGTGACTCAGGGACCAGGACAGGAGATTCTAAAGGTTTGGCGAAGGTGGGAGACAGCCAAAACTTCTGCCTACACTTGGCTCGCTCTAACCTCCGCTCGTAAAAACGGAGGTCAATACGAGTGGACCAGCTATTAACTCCTCCATTGTAGCAAGAATCTCCCTAGTGGCCAGAGCATCCTTCACATGGTCAGCCAGCCCCCTTCAAAATATTGGGATAAGGGCTTTATCCGACCACTCCTACTCAGATGCTAGGGTACGGAAGTGGACGGCAAAATGGCTGACCAAGGACGAGCCCTGAGTCAATGCCAACAGTTGGAGCGCTGTATCATGGGTGACTCGAGGTCCTAAAAAGACCTGTTTCAGAGCGCTCAGGAACATCGGAGCCCTCTGCACCACATGATCGCCACGCTCCCACAGCGGCATAGCCCACTCCAACGCCCTGTCCGACAGGAGAGACACTATAATTCCCACCTTTGCCCGCTCTGTGGGGAAACGTGCGGCCAGAAGCTCGAGATGTATAGAGCACTGACTCACGAAACCCCTACAAGATTTACTATCTCCAGAAAATTTCTCTGGCCGTGGGAGGCAAGAAAGAGTCGGAACAGGGGTGGCAGTGGACAAAGTGGCTGCAGCCACACTAGCAGCCTGAACAGCAACTGCGGTAACATCCACTGCTGAGGTTGAGCGCTTGAGAGCCGCCAACCTACCCTCCAGCTGCTGGATGTACCGCAAGGATTGCGGTTTATCTGCTATTTACTAGCCAGACCCTGGTGTTAGTATTATGTTAGGGTTTGGCGGAAAGCACTGAATATATATTTAAAGAGTAATCGGTGCGTTCGCAACCCGGGGTCCACCGTGCAGGAGTAAAACCCGCTGCTAGTAACTGATGGTACTTTATGGTGGTATAAGTGAACTCTGTTACTGCACAGAGTCACTAAAGACAAGAGAACGCTGTGTCCTGTTAACCTCACAGAGGAACACAGCTACCAAATAGAGCGAACAGTGGTCATGCAGTCAGAATAACACACGCAAAACTCCTCGCCGGTATTCTAGGGGCTTATTTCAGCCGGGCCCCGAATCCACTCATACAAATCTCCTCACCGGAGGTGCCAGTATTCTAGGGGCTTATTTCAGCCAAACCCTGAAAGCACATATATATGACCACACTGGCACAGAACACATAAGTTAGTTGATACTAGAGCATGGCCGTGCGGCCATGCAAACCTTTTATAGCTGCAGCAACTTCAGGACCTTCCTAGAGGACCAATGGGAACTGCTGCAGTACCTGAGCAACTTCAGGACCTTCCTAGAGGACCAATGGGAGCTGCTGCAGTGCCTGAGCATGTGACCCCTGACCTCCAATGAGAGGTCTTACCCTGGGCATGCTCAGAAGGGGAAAAGCAGGACTTAGTCCCAGAGATGTCTGCTTGCCGCTGACCAATAATGGTTGCAATAGCTGAACCTGGAAAGGCAGCAGTAATCATCTGCACCGTAGCAGGCTGAACCAGATGCTGGGGCCGATGTCTCCGCTGAGCAATCTTGCCTTGCGCAGCCGTGTACTACAGAGGACATAGAATGAACTTCAATCCAATATTGTGGCCAGCATACAGCCAACAGGTAAGGAAAGGGTGAATCAAACACCCGAAAACTCCGCCCATTTGACCAAAAACCGTCCCCGCCAAATTCAGGTGACAGGTTCCCTTTAAACTGACAGCCCCTTCTTTCTATATGCTCATTCAGGCTAAAAATCTAAGCATATAG
The DNA here is from genome assembly GCF_032444005.1 of Ranitomeya imitator. Classification (NCBI taxonomy): domain Eukaryota; kingdom Metazoa; phylum Chordata; class Amphibia; order Anura; family Dendrobatidae; genus Ranitomeya; species Ranitomeya imitator. Next base: position 404,274,985 of record NC_091282.1, read on the forward strand.
AATGTGCCCTGTGCTCCCAGTTATCCCGAAATGCTGTGTCAGATCTGTATTGGGCATACCCTGCAGGAGGAGTCGTCAATGAGAATGGAGGACATTAGGTTTATGATCAGGGAAGAGCTACAAGCCCTGTGGGGGGTTCCAGCAGGACCAGAGGGCAGAGGTACAGTAGGGAATATACCTCCCCTAGGTCTAAATCATCTGTGGACAGTGGCGAGCTTGACTCAGATTCCTTCCAAGAGTCATTGTCTTCAGAGGAGGAGCAGCATACGTACTTGTTTTCTGACCGGCAGCATTAATAACCTAGTCAGATTGGTTCAGAAGACTATGGGGTTAACGGATGCTAAAGACCCCAAAACTCCTCAGGAAGTAGGTCTCTCTCAAAGGAAAAGGCGGGCATTCCCGGTTATACCAGCAGTGAAAGAACTGGTGAAAAAAGAATGGGAGAAGCAAGGGCAGAGAGGTTTCCTTTCCTCAACATCTAAGCAGCGATATCCCTTTGATGATGAAGATCTAGCATCTTGGGCAAAAGCTCCCGAAGTAGATGCAGCCGTAGCCTCCACCTCCCGTCGTTCTTCTTGTCCAGTGGAGGACTCGGGAATGCTATCCGACCCCCTGGATCATAAAGCAGATACGCTACTTAAAAGGTCCTGGGAGTCATGCACGTGAGCCTTCAAGCCAGCAATATTGGATACTTGTACCGTGAGATCCATGCTGGTCTGGTCTGGTCAGATGAGTTAGAGGAGAATATGAAAAGCGGTCTATCCAGAGACAAAGTACGTTCCTCCATCCCTCTAATCAGAGGTGTGGCAGCCTTCTTGGCAAATGCCTCGGCTGATTCCCTGCGCCTGGCGGCCAAATCGGCAGGACAAACCAATGCAGCCCATGGGCCTTATGGTTAAAAGGGTGGAGAGGTGACACCCAGACCAAATTGAAACTCTGTGCTATACCATGCCAGGGTGAGTACCTGTTTGGTATGGTTGTGGATGAAATTCTCACCAAAGCGGGCGAAAGAAAGAAGGGGTTCCTAATGCATACTGTATATTCCATCCTATAGGAGAGCGTTCAGGAAGCCATCATTCGGCAGAGAGACTATAGGAACCAGAACCGCTGGGGCAGCAAAGAAACCAAGCAAAGGGGTGCCTGCCCTGTTTGGCAAACGTTCCTTTAAGAGTGGAGATAAGTCCCGGTAGCTCCAACCTGCCGGTGGGTGGCAGGTTATTATACTTCTGCCAGCAATGGAAGGCAATAACATCCAACTCCTGGGCCGTTAGCCTTGTGACATCTGGCTTAAGATTAGAGTTTGCCCGGATTCCTCCGGATGGCTTCTTATTGACTTCTCTAAAGTCTCAGGATCAGCAAGAGGCTTTGGAGTCGGAAATTAAGGCTCTCTTATCCAAACGTGTTTTAGTAGAGGTTCCAGCAGACCAAAGAGGGAAGGGGTTTTATTCCCCCTTATTTGTGGTCTCTAAGCCAGATGGCTCGTATAGGACAACATCACCCTGGTAGCGTATTTAAATCTTCAAGGAGGAACATGATCAGGAACTCTGATGTCTACCGCAGACAGAATTCTAACAATGGCCGAAAAACATCTTTTGTCCCTTTCAGCTCTGCACATCAGGGGAGTAGACAACTCCAGAGCAGACTTCCTCAGTCGCCATACCCTGCATCAAGAGGAATGGATGCTCAGCCGTCGCATTTTCAAGAAGATAGTGGACATGTGGGACATGCCATAAATAGACCTCTTTGCTACAAGGAACAACAGGTAGGTTGAAAGGTTCGCTTCACAATACAGGGTGGACCATCTGGATATACTCGACTCTCTTCAATCCCAATGGACCTTTCATCAGGCTTATGCCTTTTCCCTGCTAGTAATTTTGCCGTTAGTAATCAGAAAAATAAGGGAAGAAGGAGTGAAAGTAATCCTGATGGCCCAAAAGGCCGTGGTTTTCATGTCTCAGAGCCATGTCAGTTTCCGACTCGTGGATCCTTCCTTGGGGTCGGAACCTGCTCTCTCATGGGTCCTTCTATCATCCTCAGGTGAAGGGGCTACGCATGATAGCATGGAATTTGAGAGGCAGTTACTGAGACTAAGAAAATTTAGTTGATACTCTCCTGCACAGTAGGAAAGAGACCACAACCAGAATTTACACTAAGGTGTGGAGAAAATTTCATAGTTTACATTCGGCAGCCCTTTTCACTGAGGTACCCATCCCTGCTATCTTAGAGTTCCTGCAGAGATGTCCCGAGTTAGGACTATCTGTTAACACCTTGAAAGTTTGAATATCGGCTCTGGGAGCCTTCTATAGTTATGGGGGACAGATGGGTAGCTCGGTTTGTTTCACTGTGTCAGCGAGTGGACCCAGTACATATTGCCCATTGCCAGATACCACCTTGGGATCTTAACCTAGTTTTAGATGCATTGACGGGGGCTCCATTTGAACCATTACACTCAGCTTCAATAAAGTACTTTTCATTAAAGACGGCCTTATTAGTGGCCTTAGTATCAGCAAGAAGAGTGACATTCAGGCCTTGTCAGTAGATCCCCCTTTCTTTCAGTGTTCCACAATAGGATAGTGTTAAAAACAGACCCTTCCTACCTGTCTAAGAGGTGTCTACTAAATTGCATAGATCTTAGATTTATTTCCCTTCTTTTATGATAACCCGACAATTCCAGAGGAGGAAAGATTTCACACATGACCGCGTATCGCCAAAACAGGGTCTTTCCCGTACTCAATCTTCCTGACCCCCACCCCATCCCCAGGGGGCCATTCTCCCCTTCTCCTGTAAATTTAAATTAAACACCAACACGTAAATTTCTTTGGATAATTTTGGCCACAGCGGCCATTTTATTAAACAAACAATAACATAAATAACAACATATATACCATATGTAAAAACCTTGAGGGGAGGGTTCTTGGGGGTAAGAAATCTGGCTCAAAAATAGGCATAAAGCCACCACCAACTTTAAAACCAAACACTTCTTTACCCTCAGCCGTGACCACCAGCTCAAGGGCACCATGTAACCCATTTCGGGCAAACCAAAACCCCAAAGCTCCCGAGGTAAATTCCCCGTCCAGAGCCCGTAAACAAAAGCCAGATCAACCCCGTAAAAACGTCATCACCACCTCCAAGAACCCCACCCCCCGCCAAAACTGCCACTGTGACAATGATAACGAAAACTCCCCTCTGGCAATAACTGATTAAAAAACCGAGATGAGAAAAAACCCAACTCCCCGGCTACCCCCCCATCAAACTGTTCACTTAAACTAATCCACAATAAAGGGAGGGAGGGTGGGCTTCTCTCCTGATGATTCACCTCACAAGTGATCCTTCCCGCACTTCTCCAGCCCCTGCCTCCTTTCCCCACTAGGTCCACCCCTTATTCAAAAATTTCCACCAATCCCCTATAAGATCCCTGTTTTTATTCAAAACTCTAAAACTCCCTTCTTGGCAACGCAGTCATGTGGGGGCTTTCATCCAGCTGCGCCCATTACAGCCCCCCTTCTTGACCGCGTATCGCCAAAACAGGGTCTTTCCCGTACTCAATCTTCCTGACCCCCACCCCATCCCCAGGGGGCCATTCTCCCCTTCTCCTGTAAATTTAAATTAAACACCAACACGTAAATTTCTTTGGATAATTTTGGCCACAGCGGCCATTTTATTAAACAAACAATAACATAAATAACAACATATATACCATATGTAAAAACCTTGAGGGGAGGGTTCTTGGGGGTAAGAAATCTGGCTCAAAAATAGGCATAAAGCCACCACCAACTTTAAAACCAAACACTTCTTTACCCTCAGCCGTGACCACCAGCTCAAGGGCACCATGTAACCCATTTCGGGCAAACCAAAACCCCAAAGCTCCCGAGGTAAATTCCCCGTCCAGAGCCCGTAAACAAAAGCCAGATCAACCCCGTAAAAACGTCATCACCACCTCCAAGAACCCCACCCCCCGCCACACACGAACAGCCCTGACCACCTCAGGCTCGTGAGTGCCCCACCGCCACCAAAGCTCTCTCGACTCCTTCCTGTAGCCCGAGTGCCCATAAATCCATACCAACATCATTAAGATGCACTCCATCATCCCTCCAATAATTGCCAATCCCATCCTCCAGCTCCAAATGTCTAACGGCAATACCCCCGTTCCGAGACACAAATCCTGCCACCGCCCTATTCAGCTTCACCCGGGCTCTATTGATCCCTCTATGGGACCGTACATCACGCCACTTCCGCCTTGGTACAATGTCCGACCACACCGTCACAACACCCGGGAAAGATACCCACAACCGTAAAAAATCAAAACGAATGTCTCTGATCAACTCCCTCACTGGCCTAACTCCCAAATCATTTCCTCCAAGGTGAACCACCAAAATGTCCGGGGGTCGATCCAATCTAGCGGCGTTGGCAACTGCCGGCAACAAACTCCGCCATAACATACCCCGGAATCCCAACCATCTAATAACCACCGAATCCCTTACAAAGCCTAATTGCCTACCATTTCGCCTGACATCCGCACGAAGCGCACCCCAATGAACAAATGAATGTCCGATAATCCATGCCAGGAGGGAGGTTCGACCTGAAAAAACACAACAATGATTAACACCATAACAAGGCTCTCTCCCCCACAGACCTAATTCCTAATATAAGACAGATATCGATCCGAACTCCATCTGCCTATTCTTTTGATCGCATCAACGCCTAGGCCCAGACCATCCGCCTCGGACGCAGCACCAATTCGAAACGAATGCGACCCGAAATTCTTCGGGTCAACACCCAACGATCCCAAACCCCTCTTCAACAGCGCCGTAAATTGGTAGCGCGACAAAAATTCCCCGTTCTGATGTCGTAACAAAGGGCCTGCCCTCAGTGCCGACAGACGCCAATAAGATTCCAAACAGTGCTGCGGGCACATCCCGCTACCGTCAACTCTCCCCAGCACCACTCGCCTACCCCTACCAAGCTGATCAGTCTTAGAACGCCTGATCCAAAATACAATACCTCCTGCCCAAAAGTCAACATCTTCCGCTAACAGACCACCCACATTATTTTTATTTGGGGACACCAGCTCCCCCAGGCGCAAAGCGCCAAAGAACGCTAAAGAGAAGGCTAACCTAAACAATACAACCTCAAACTGCGAACTACAAATACCGCCCAAAGCCTCCCCAAGCCGTTCCAGCATACCAAAAGAAATCGGCCTACGCTTATCAAAAGACACATTGCCCTTCCGAAAACCCTTCAAAGCCTGCCTTATCAAAAAATCTTTTGTCAGATCAGCTGAACCTTGCAACCGAAAACCAAAGGCCAGACCCGCAACAACTTTGTTTAACCTCGAAACGGACCATCCCCATTCGGCCGCCTTACCCATCAAAGCCAGCAGAGCCATAATCTTATCGCCGTCGGATTCCACTGGGCCGCATTGGACCAACCAACCTTCCCACATCTCCCAAGCCGCTGCATAATCCGACCATGTCCGGCTCGACAGTGAGGCCTGTATCAAGCGACCTCCCCTTCCGCAACAATCTGCCACAGATGCGAAGGACATCCCGCTCCTGTAGGTTCCGAATCTGGCGCCAGTTCCCGGAATCGGTCCCACTGAAAACGAGATCAAGCATCAGCTATATTGTTTTGGACACCTGGTACGTGCACCGCCGAAATCCACGAATTCAATTCCAAACACCTCAACACCAATTCCCTAACCAACCTAATCACGGGGGGAGAAGAGGAAGATAAACTGTTGATAACTGACACGACACTCAAGTTATCACAATGGAATCGTACCCGACGATCCTTAAAATTCTCGCCCCAAATAAACGCTGCCACTATAATTGGGAACAACTCCAACAATGCCAAATTTTTGGTTAGCCCGTTTTGCCGCCATTCTTCCGGCCACACTCCGACACTCCATTTGCCTGCACAGTAGGCACCATAACCGGCTCCCCCTGCTGCGTCCGTATAAATTTCACAATCAAAGGCGTTCAAATCCTCCTGCTGAATCAATGATCTGCCATTATAATTTTCCAGGAAACGCTGCCAAACCAACAGATCGTCCTTGTGCTCCCGGCTCAAACGTATGAAATGATGAGCTGCACGGACTCCCGCCGTAGCTCTGGACAACCTTCGGCAAAAAATCCGGCCCATAGGCATGATCCGGCACGCAAAATTTAAGCGCCCTAGCAACGACTGTAACTCCTTCAACGTCACTTTCCTCAATTTTCCGATTCTGGACACCTCCTGCTTCAGCAACAACAATTTGTCGTCGGGCAACCTGCATTTCATCTTTCTAGAATCGATAAGAATCCCGAGAAAACTTAAGACCGTACAGGGACCCTCTGTTTTCTCCTGCGCCAAAGGGACCCCGAAATGCCCGGACACCCATTCCATGGTGGCCAATAAATTACCGCACACCGCAGAGTCCGGGGGGCCCACAAACATGAAGTCATCCAAATAATGAATGACCGAAGCAACATCAGAAACGTCTCTAACAACCCATTCCAAAAAAGTACTGAAAGTTTCAAACAACGAGCAAGAAATGGAACAGCCCATCGGCAAACACCTGTCTAAATAAAATTCTCCATTCCAAAAACAACCTAGTAACGGAATGCTCTCCGGATGCACCGGCAGAAGCCGAAAGGCAGACTCGATGTCTGTCTTCGCCATCAAGGCCCCCGCTCCGTACATACGAACCCATTGCACTGCCGCATCGAACGACGTGTATACAACCGAGCATAATTCCTCCGCAATGCCATCGTTAACAGAACAACCTTTTGGGTACGATAGGTGCTGGATTAAACGAAACTTATTTGGCTCCTTCTTGGGCACCACCCCCAATGGAGAAACGATCACCCCTTCCATAGGCAGCGAACTAAACGGGCCCGCCATTCTTCCTAACTCCACCTCTTTTGCTAACTTACTCGAAACAACATCCGCATGTAAACTTGCTGACCTCAGATTTTTTGTAGAAAAGGGGACCGTATGATTCGGGTGAGGAATCCTAAAACCTTCAGCAAAACCGTCCCTAATCACCACCGTCTTCAACCGGTCCGGATATCTACTTAGATAAGGGGCCATCTTTTGAAGCCTCACCGGCGTCACCCCCATGACCGCTACCCCCTGCTGGCTTGCCCCTTGCTTTTCTGAAACATTTTGAAGCCCCGTGTGAAGCTCCGCTACAATGGGAACACACGTGCTTAAACCTGCAGGTATTGCCATACTTGCACTGGCCGTCATTGAACTGCCAGCACGTGCCCGTTTTTTCCTTCGCCCCTTGATACCCCTGTCCTCCTCCTCCCCCTTGTCCTGATTGCTGACTACTACTCCCCGCGCCCCCTTGAAAGGACTGCCCGTACCTCACAGGGGCCATCACCTTCAGCCACAATCCAATGTCCTTATGCTCCCATTTTATCTCAGGCCTAACCGCCTTCCGCTGCCTAAATTGTTCATCGTAACGCAGCCAAGCCTGGCCCCCATACGTACGATGTGCCTCACCAATAGAATCAAAGTAACAGAAAAGACCCGAGCAATTTTCCGGGAATTTTTCTCCTATCACACTGGCCAAGATAGCAAAAGCCTGTTGCCAATTAACAAACGTTTGCGGAATCAGGCGCCAACGCCTTTTTTCCTCCTCTTCCTTTTTGCTATCATCTTTTTTCCCTTTGTCCAGATTAAATTTTTCCAAAGGGAGGAGGGAGAAAATCTCAACAAATTCATCCTTCCAGATCTTCTCCTTCACCTCCTTCTTTAAATGGGCACCGAGGGGACCCTCAAAGCACACAAAGACCTCCCCTTTTGCCCGATCATCCAACTTTATCTCATCCTTCTTACCCGTCTCCGTTTGAACCGACACTGACACCCCAGCTGCCTGGGCCGACGCGGCCGCCCCAGACCTCACTAATTCACCGGAGCCCCCTCCCCCGGCTGTACTAACAGGATCCACCAACCAAGCCCCAGCAGGTGACCCTCCCATATTACCTGCTGGCCCCGCGTCCAATCGCCTCAAAATATGCGACATACCTGCCAAAAGCTCTCTAACGCCAGGAAGCCCAGAACCAGCGTCCCCTACCCCCTCCACTAACCCCACCGTACCCGGCACCGAAATAGGAATAGACATGTACTCACGAGGCTGCGCAGGTGCTGTGTCCCCACCAGCCGTGTCTCCGGAATCCCGCTGTTCGCCATCTTCTGGATGTTCGCTCTCAGATCCGGGGTCGTCGCTGCCGCTGAATTGCCCCAGGCCCGCGCCCCTGGCCTCCACGTCACCAGGGGGGACCGAGACTGGCGATACACTCCTGTCGCTGGACCTCCTGGCGGATCTTGACCTGACGGCTGTTTGCAATCCACCTCGGCCTCCTGGCCTACTTGCCCGACCGGCACCTGCCCCACGACCAACGCGTCCCGGGCCCAGCTGAACCACCGATGCCAGCCTGCCCGTCGCCCTACTCTGTCGTCTCGTGCCGCTGCCAGGCCCACCTAGGGGAGGTGAGCCCGCCGCTGTCACCGCTGCTCCATAGCTCCCCCTCACTGCTGCCGTCGCTGGACTCCTGGCTCCTCCTGTTGTCGCCGCCGCTGACTGTGCTGTAAGTCTGCTGTTCCTGGCGCCGCTGGGGGGCGCCGCACTTCCCCTCGATCCCGGACTAGGCCGCACTACCTGTGCGGCCCTCACCGCTGACGTCGCTGTGCTCCCTTCTCCTCCTGACTCTGCCGCCGCTGCCCGCGCTGTGCTCCGGCTGCTTCTGGCACCGCTAGAGGGCGCCGCACCGCCGCTCGCTCCCGGACTAGGCCGCACTTCCGTTGCGGCCCTGGCTTCCGCTGCGGCCCTGGCATCGGGCCGTGCCTGGCTGGTCGCCGCTCCACGTCGCCGCCTCGCGCCGGCAGAGCCGCCGGGTGGATTCCTGCCGGAGGGGGGGACGGGCAGGATGGTCGCGCCGCGTCCCGCAGCCCCCGCAGGGTCCCCGGAGGGGCTCCGCGGCCTGCGCCTGCCGCGCGGTGACATGTCGGGGGACAATCTTTCTGGGGGCCGGGTTCTCCTGGTCCTGCTGCCCCGGCTCCCGCAGTCGCCCAGCAGCCTGGTGAGCTGCTCTTCCAGCCATCCATCGCTCCTGGACCTGGATTCCCTGCGCAGCTGCTCCACGAGGCTGTCTATGGAGGCCATGGTGAGTAGCTGCACACTTCTTCTCTCCTGATGATTCACCTCACAAGTGATCCTTCCCGCACTTCTCCAGCCCCTGCCTCCTTTCCCCACTAGGTCCACCCCTTATTCAAAAATTTCCACCAATCCCCTATAAGATCCCTGTTTTTATTCAAAACTCTAAAACTCCCTTCTTGGCAACGCAGTCATGTGGGGGCTTTCATCCAGCTGCGCCCATTACAGCCCCCCTTCTTTAGACGTGAAGAGAGCTGTGTTAGCCTATTTAGATAGGACTAGACCCTGGAGGCAGAGCAGGGCTCCCTTTGTGTCCTTTCAGTATGCCAGACCAATCTTGCCTTGCGCAGGCGTGTACTATGGAGGACAGAGAATGAACTTCAATCCAATATTGCAGCCAGCATGCAGCCAGCGGGTAAGGAAAGGGTGAATCAAACACCCGAAAACCTCGCCCCTATGGCTGAAAATTGTTCCCTCCAAATTCAGGTGACAGAGTCCCTTTAACTCACAGCTCCCCTCTTCTCTTCCGCCATCCTCACTGGTCATCGAGTAATGATCACTTCTTCTTACTGCCGCTGAGCGTTGAAATCTACTTACCACGACATTATGAACCATATGAGTTGGGACATCGGTGGCCTGGTTGCTACTGCGCATGAAGAGGCCCAGGTTGCAGCATCCAACAGTGGTAAGAAAAGGTGCTATGGTCTGGATGGGGGGCTGGAAGGGGCTGGAGAGGTGAGCAGTGAGGGTTTTTTTTTTTAACACATTGCCAGTTCTCTATGGTTCAGCAAAATCATGGCCATTTTGCTGAATTCACGCAGTGCAAATTCATGATGAACAAAAAAAAAAATCAGTTTTACAGGTTTTTGTCAAATTTCAGTAGAGTTCAATTCCACTGGAATAAATTCACTCAGTTCTACTAGTCGGGGAACCTGAGAGAAGATTCATGCTGCTTTAACCACTGGGAGCATTAATTAGATGTCGGCTGAATAATTTACTTTTCTGTGACATTTAAGAGAAATCATATTTTGAAAAGCAGGATGAGACTATGCATCTTGGATAAATAGACTGAAGCTGGGTTTCTGGACCCAATCTGGTTTCCTATTACATTTGAATTGCCAGTAAGTAATGATACATTTCCTCTGAAGTTGCCACCATTGATTTCTCTTGCTGGACTCATGAAAAATAATCCAAAAAGTACAACGCAGTTGTGTTTATGCTCTTAATGATGTAATTTTATTTTTAATAGAAATACGTAGTTGTTCTGTAAGGCCATGAAGTAGGTGTTTGAATGATAGAACCATCATAGATAATATCACGCTTACATTCCATCCATATTCCAGTTTTTTTCTCTTATAGTGGTTTTTATTTTTTTCTATACCAAAAGTCATGATGCTTTACACTGTGTGTGTTCTTTGGCTGCATGTAAAAAGGACCTTTCACCAAATTTTGCCTTGTAAACTGTACATTCCTACTCAAAGTAGCAGAAGTATACATAAGAAGATTTTTTAACGTTTTTTTTCTCCACTTCATTGTTGAAATTAATGGCGCCTAATGTGTTAATTTTCTTATTCAACTGGGTGTTTTCATTTCTTTCAGATCTGTGGGAGTGTACTTTCATCCCACTATGACGCTGTCTAGTCTTAAAAAGGCAGTGTCATAGGTAAGAAAAGGTAGTCGCCCACAGTTCTGACCTAAATTTAATGCCCACTGAGGTCAGGAACTGTGCCAAAGTGGTCACTTAAGACTAGAGACTGTCTCACATTAAAACGCTGACAATGCCTCCCTCAAATCCTAACCGTAATACTTCAGTGTTTGGCTGCTCCCGCGACGCTCATCACTCTGATGCTGCTTGGCCGCCTCATCTCCCAGCACTTTACTAGCAGGAAGTGATAGGAGGGAGGCATGGTTATGTGAAACAGAAAAAGTCTTGGGTGATCCCGTGACCACATTGGCAGAGCTCCTGAGCTCAGCGAGACTTTTATTTAGGTCTCATACTCATCTGTGTTTAAAACGGATGAGTGCTATCTGCTAAAAAAAATCGGCTTGTACTCTGACTGATGTTAGTGAATGATTCTGTGCTCATCTGCGATTTTTTTTCTCATCCCAGATCGGACTGAGGAAAAAATTGCAGCATGCTGCGAGTGGCCGCTCGAATCAGATGAGACTTGACAATGCAAGTCAATTGCTGGGAGAAAAAAATTGCACGGCACACGGACCATGCATGAGCCCTCCAATTTTTACGCACCCATCTCATAGGAAAAAAGACATTTCATCAGCCAAGTACAGTAAATTCAGAGCATGACCCGTCAGAATAGATAGAAAATAGAAAGATGTCAGTCACATATATAATTAGTGCAGTGCGTGTGTAGTTTAATGTACATGTATTTAGTTAAAAAAAAAAAATAATGAAAATAAAAAAATGATGTAGGGCCCCCATACCTTTTCTTGAGGGAAAGCCGACAGCTAGGAGCTGCCGTTTATAGTCTGGGAAGGGGGTAGTGAACATGGAGCTTTACATGCTATTAATATCAGCTCACAGCTGTCAACTTAGCCTTTACTGGTTAGTTATTAACAAGGGGTTGATCCCAAAAAAATATGACATGGATTCCCCCTATAATAACCAGAAAAGGCTAGGCAGATAGGCTGAATGCTAATAGCCTAGGAAGGGGTGATGGATTGTGGCCCTCTCACAGACTAAGAACATCAGCCCTCAGCTTCCCCAGAAACAGCACTTTGATTAGATCCATCAATTCTGGTGATTAGCCTCTGCTTTTCCCACTTGCCCTGGTGCGGTGGCAAGTGGGGTAATAGTATTGGGGTTGACAATAGCTTTGCAATGTCAGCTGACATCAAGCCCAGAGGTTAGTAATGGAGAGGCATCTATTAGACACCCATTACTATTAGTCTGGGATGTGGCCAATATCCATGGCCCCTTCCTAGACTATTAATATCAGCCCACAGCTGTCTGCCTAGCCTTTGCTGATTACTAATTATAGCGGGACTCTATATCATTTTTGGGGGGGTTACCCCTTGTTAATAACCAGTAAAGGCTAAGTAGACATGAGAGCTGATATTAATAGCTTGGGAAGTTCCATGTTTATTACCCCCTTCCCAAACTATAAACAACAGCCCCCAGATGTCAGCTTTCACTTAGCGGGTTAAGAAAAAGGTCACTGGTTTTTATATAATATGGTAGAGCCATGGAACTTCTTAATCTAACACTGATGATTAGTGATGAGCGAATATACTCGTTACTCGAGATTTCTCGAGAGGGGTCCTCTGAGTATTTTTTAGTGCTCGGAGATTTCATTTTTCTTGCCGCAGCTGAATGATTTACAACTGTTAGCCAGCATAAGTACATGTGGGGATTCCCTAGCAACCAGGCAACCCCCACATGTACTTATGCTGGATAACAGATGTAAATCATTCAACTGCAGCAAGAAAAACTAAATCTCCGAGCACTAAAAAATACTCGGAGGACCCCGAGCATGCTCAAGAAATCTCAAGTAACGAGTATATTAGCTCATCACTACTGATGATCTATCTTTCTCTGAATAATTTTCATAAGATATTGCATATTATTTTTTTAGATGCTAATAAAGGTATTTATAATTTTGTAGGCCATATTGACTTGAATTTCTCCAGGGTATGAAAACTAACCACTGCAGCCATTGCTGTGTTTCATCAGTGAATAGCCCGTATTTGAGTTTCTTGTTGGCTTAGATTTATGCACACATCCATAAAATTAATGGAGATGGAGTGTTTCCTCTTGGTATCTTCTCACAAAGACTGAGAGACCTCTCTACTTCCCAATCTATTCTTTGGATACTTTAGTTTATGACCTTTCCTCTCTGAGGACCAAGTTGTTGCTGTTTTATGTTAGCTGTCTCCTCCAGCTAGATACACTCCAATCATTGTCAGTTCAGAAAACAGAAGTGCTTGAGGAGGAACCTTTTACAGGAATGTAGCTGGAAAGACTGGAATGTACTAGATAACATTAGCTCATCCTATTGCTTCTTAAACACCATAAAATCATATAGCTGGTTTTCCAATAGATTCAATATTTTTTTATAATTGCTTATATTTGCTACCTTTTCAATGTGGAACGGCAATCTGTGTACATTAGGGTTGTTGTTATTCAGAATAATATACTGAGCGGAAATTAAGTGTTTCCACTCATTGCCGTGGTCAGTTTTCTTTTTTTCTCTTTTCATAATTTGCCATTGCATGAGTCATATTTTCTTAGTTTTCCATCGATATAGCTGTATGAGTGCTTGTTTTTTGCAGAATGAGTTGTAGTTTTTACAACTGCAGTAGTTTGGCGATTTTGGTCTGGCAAACCGGACATACAACTCAAAGCAAAAATCACCAAGCTGTGACTTGTCGACTTTGGACATATCATACGAAGGTCACTGGAGAAGAACATCATGGTTGGAAGAATAGAAGGAGCAAGGCGAAGAGGAAGACCAGCAACCCGGAGGTGCGATACAATCAAAATAATTTTGGAGAAGACTCTGATGAACCAAATTAGACTTGCAGAAGACTTGCACAAGATCGATCTTCTTACAGATCGTTCATCCATCATGTTGCCATGGCTTGAGATTGAGCCGAAAGCCATTATAAAAAAAGCATTATACAGAAATTGACTTTTCAATGTCCACAGTGTTATTCTCTAGTGTCTAGTGTCTTCTTGCCTAGACTTCTCTGAATTGAATGCTTCTCAGCCTGTCCATTTTGTTCTGAGTGATGGGTGTAGCTTTCAATCAAGAGACCACTGGCGCACCGAGGAGTTAACGAAGGTGGCGGGCGGTCCCTCGTGATGCCCAGAGCTCCGGGCCTGCAGGGAGGAAGTGGGGGCAGAAGTTGGCGTGTCGCTGCCGGCCCTCGGTGCGCTCTGGGAGATGGGGCGGGCCTGCTTCCTTGGGAAGTGCAGGGCTTGCTCCACGAGCGCCGGGCCCCAGTCTACAAAGCAGGGACCGGAAGAGAATGGGGCCTGCGCGTTTGTAGGAGGAGGGGGGCAGCGTGGATGGGCGCGGCGTGCGGCAGCGCCCAGCGAGGACGGGGCGGCTGGAAGAGTGCGGCGGCCTGTAACCGCCGGCTCCTCGCCGACGTGCAGGCGCTCGGGGGGACGTGAGGAACGCCCCGAGCGTCTGTCCGGGGGAAGCGCTGCAGCAGCAAGAGGAGCGCCAGTGGCAGAGGGCAGAAGCCCCGGCGGGGTGGAGGAGGAACTGCCCGCCGCTCCAGCAATGGACAGAGGTGGGTCCGCGGGCGGGAGAGCGGGTGCAGTCAGTCCCGGAGGGAGCAGCGGTAGTCCGGGAGACACTGAGGTCTGCGGGCAGGGGAGGGGGGGGTTATTAGCCCCGGGGCGGCAGGAGAGGATGAGGCCGTGGGGGACAGTGTCTGGGAGGATGAAGCCCTGGGGGACGGCGAGGAGGCTTGAGGGGAGGCTAGGGGGTGAAGAGAGGGCACAGGAAGGTGAGCACCCAGGCCAGAAATAAGCGATCACAACCATTGCTCACCTTCCTGTGCAGCTCTCCGCTGTATGGCCTCGATCATGGCAGACGGGATATCCGGGACAATTGCTTCCAGAGAGTCAGCTGGGGAGAAAGAGGAAAGGACTGACCCCGGCACCTGGATTTAACCCTTGTGGGTGTGGCCGGACACCACTTCCTCTCTCTTCCCGTTGGTCAGCTGGGCGTCCCAATTAATGCATCACCTGTGGGAGTAGTGTGAGGGGGGAATTGGCACTGCACAGTGTTTCTTATTGGCTTCATCTATAAGGGGCTCCGCAGTCAGAGGCACATTCCCTATGCGGTACCGTGCCTACCAATCAAGAGACCACTAGAGATAATTTAATCAAGAGAAAGGTAGAGCTAATTATGGCAGTTCAACTTCCATGGCACCCATGTTGGGGTCAATAGTGACTACAGATGAGTAGATCAGGCAAAATTCGAATTCACTTGTGCATGTATATTTTCTAGGGAAATTCAATTTGCTATTGCTATTTGTTATTCTCTGCAAATTTAATGTTCCTCATTATGATTTGGAGCCTCAGATATTATGTATAATTATGTATAGTACAAGTTATAGGGTTAGACTTGGGAATTGTCAATTTTCTTTTTGTACGTGAAACCTATAATTTCAGAATAATGCTTGTTGGGGAACACTCATCAAGTAAATACCACCCCGCACCCGTACAAAGTGATTTAACCCCTTAATGACCAGGGGTATTTTTAGTTTTGCATTTTCATTTTTTGCTCCCCTTCTTCCCAGAGCCATAACTTTTTTATTTTTGGTCAAAATGGCAATGTGAGGGCCTGTTTTTTGAGGGACGACACCATTGGTTTTACCATGTCTTGTAATAGAAAATGGGAAAAAAATTGCGAGTGCAAGTGCGATGAAATTGCAAAAAAAGTGCCATCCCACACTTGTTTTTGGTTTGGCTTTATTACTAGGTTCACAAAATGCTAAAACTGACCTGCCATTATGATTCTCCAGGTCATTATGAGTTCATAGACACCAAACATGACTAGTTTCTTTTTTAGCTAAGTGGTGAAATAACAATTCCAAAGTTTGTAAAATAAAAAAAAAAAATTGTCATATTCCGAGACATGTAGCGTCTCCTTTTTTAGAGATCTGGGGCTAGGTGAGGACTTATTTTTTGCACACCGATCTGACTCTCCTCTTCTCTACTCATTCTCGATCTGGATGTCTGGCCACCTAATCAGACAGATACTGAGAGATCTATACAAAATCATTTTAATAAGAAATTTCATTGGAGTTTCCATTTTCTGGTAACTCTGCTCCATCATTGAAAAACTGTATATCTCTTGAAATAAATCTGCTTTCCAATAAAGTCATATGCAGCAGAATTTCATGGAAATAATTTGCTATCCAAGGTATACTGGCATTGTTTTTACTGGATAATTAGCTATATTCCTCTTGTTCTCTCTAGTGTGCTTTCCAGTTTCCACTTCTATTGTTTTGTGTTAGGATTTCTTTATGTGTTATATGCTGTACATTTGCATGTGGAATTTGACTTTTTAGTTGAGTGCATTTAAAATGTATTATATATGAATAAGTTGCTGTAATCAATACTGATATAATTATGCTTTTTTCATTATATCATTTTAGACAATGGGTTACGTCTTCTGCCATAATGTGTATATATAAAACACCAAGTGATGTTAATTTCCCCACAAATGTCATTATGAGTCTGAGAGTTCCATGTAATTGTATACAAGTTAATAGAATTAGCCTCTCATCGCTCTGCTATAAATCTGACTCACAAATGTTATGATTTATGTACATGTTCTTTTTACCGGTTATTGATCTATGTGCTGATTGCATTTACGCATTCTATTAATGAAGGGGTATGTTTTTATGAAATCGTAATGCATGTATAGACTTCCTAAATATATTTATAGCCAACCTGTCATTGTGGGCTCACACTGGACACTTAGGGTATGTTCACATGTTCCTGATTTCCATCCTTTTTTTTTTCAGGACTGAAACCGCAGCTCTTGGCAGAAAACGCAGGTCCTTTTTTTGTGCTTTTTTTGTGCGTTTTTTGATGCGTTTTTTGATCCTTTTTTTTATGCAGTTTTCTATGCAGAGTCTGTGTGTTTTCTAGGAAGTTTTTTAGGGTTAAAATGGCTGAAAATACCCTAACCCTACCCCTAACCCTACCCCTAGCCCTACCCCTAACCCTACCCTTACCCCTACCCCTAACCCTACCCCTACCCCTACCCCTAACCCTACCCTTACCCCTAACCCTAACCCTATTCTAACCTTAGTGGAAAAAAAAAAATTCTTAATTTTTTTATTGTCCCTACCTATGGGGGTGACAAAGGGGGGGGGTGTCATTTACTATTTTTTTATTTTGATCACTGAGATAGGTTATATCTCAGTGATCAAAATGTACTTTGGAACGAATCTGCCAGCCGGCAGATTCGGCGGGCGCACTGCGCATGCGCCCGCCATTTTGCAAGATGGCGGCGCCCAGGGAGAAGACGGCCGGACGGACACCGGGAGGCCGGGTAAGTATAAGGGGGGAGATTAGGGCACGGGGGGGGGCATCGGAGCACGGGTGGGGGGCATCGGAGCACGGGAGGGGGCATCGGAGCACGGGGGTGGGGCATCGGAGCATGGGGGGTGGGATCGGGGCAGCCACACTCCCACGCACTTCCGCCCGCTTCCCCGCACTTCCTGCTGCAGCGGTTCGGCACCACAAACCGCAATAAAACCCGCAGATATATTTTTGATCTGCGGGTTTTACTGCGGGTTTGACCTCACAATGGAGGTCTATGGGTGCAGAACCGCTGCGGCTCCGAAAAAAGAAGTGACATGCTCCTTCTTTTTTCTCGCAGCTATTCAGCGCGGCTTTTTTTTTGAAATTCAGGATCATGTGCACAGCGGTTCCTGTTTTCCATAGGGTACATTGTACTGTACCCTGCATGGAAAACAGCTGCGGAACCGCAGCGGCAAAAACGCTGCGGTTCCGCAGTAAAAAACGCACTGTGTGAACATGGCCTTAAGATGTTTTATGACTCCCAGAAATTATAACGGAAGGACAGCATTTAGTATCATTGCATTTACAATTAAACTACCATAAGCTACAATGAAATTACAGTTTTTCATTTCACTAGTTACAGTAATTTTTTTTTACATTTATGACCGAATATTATTAACTTGAAATTATCTCTTTCAGGGTTCATCGTGTGTACACAAATTGTCTGTGCTGGCTCCGTCATTAGCAAAAGCCATGACACAGAGGTGAGTGATGGCTGTTTAGAACCTAAACTTTGACTAAGAATCTATGTATGCCACAGAATTACCTGGGATAATTTTATACATGATATTTTGAAATATAAAAGTGATTATACGGGATTGGGCGGCATGGATCAGCTGTAAGGTGCCCTTTAATGATATTATCTGTATGTTTGAAGTTCTTGTCCTGTGGCAGAAAAAATTGAAGAAAATTAGGCACCTCCCTGTTGGGATTTTATGATTGATAAGTTTCTGCCTCTATTTGTCAACATTGAGGACACCATAAATCTTGACCAAATTCCCAACTCCGTTGGCTGAAATGCAGCCTCAAGCTCGTAATTGACCTCCACCATGCTTCACTGTTGCCTGCAGACACTCATTACGGTACTATTATCCAACCTCTGGCAAACAAACTGCCTTCCTTTATAAGCAAATATTTCACATTTTGACTAAACAGTCCAGAACACCTGCTGCCATCTTTCTGCACTCAAAACCTACAAAATAAGTATAAACCCTGCTCCAAATAAGTAAAAAGCAAGAGTGTCCAATGACATACACAATCAGTCTTGGCCGGGTGTCAGTTCCCGAACAAGGACGGACTGTGTCCATCATGCATTTAAACTATCACTGCGTGTAAACACGCAGTGACAGTTCAGTGCCAACAGCTGACAGTAGCAGCTGAGAGGCACGGGAAGAGGTGCAGGTGTGAGGGGAGCCAGGGCCATAGTCATGGCTGACATATATTGGTCAATCATGCCCTGGTCTCCCGCAACATACATACAATGTCCACTTTGCAGCATACCTTCTGTAATGCCTTCTGTACCATCAGGGTCCCCTTTGGTCCGCTGTGGGTTCACTCCTGCTGGTTCCATACATAAAGAGACAGAGTCCAGCTTCAACTTATAACAGACAACTTTACTTGAATCTTTTCGTAGTACATCCAGCTCAGTTACAGCAAATTCACAGGGAATATCACAATACACATCCTTATCTGCTCCTGCGCATTTCCCTTCTTCTTTTATAATGCTCTTGAGTCGTACCAGTTCATCAAGTACTGCAGCGTTCATTTGACTGTCCAGCTTTACCACCTTCAGGGGTTCCCCTGTCTGTTTCAACCCAGACATAAGGGCATCTGCCCACGTAGTAAGCTGCCACATCTTGGTGCTTCCCTGCATCCCACTGCTGCTGTATTTGTCAGTTCCCAAGCTCTGGATGACTGGGCTCCTATCTTGCAAATGTTACGGTGCCCACCGTGCTGCCCCGGCTCTAGGGCCCTACAGGACTGCCTGGGCTCCCTGGTCCTCCTGGGCTGTCTGGGCTCCCTGGCCCTACTGGGCTGTCTGGGCTTCCTGGCCCTACTGACCACAATCAGGAAATACTCCTCAATGCATAATGAACAGCGCTCCATGGTACAGCAATGTTTCGACCACCACTTGACCACATGCTTGACAAAGACCAAGTGGTGGTCGAAACGTTGCTGTACCATGGCTCAATAAAGCTTATTTTGAAGATTTCTACACCTGGATGGAGCGCTGTTCATTATGCATTGATTGGTCTGGTAATATCCGGGACGGTTCCCTGGATGTCGAACGGGCACCCCAGTACAGAGAGTGCTGTCAGCTTTTGCCTTTCTCAGGAAATACTCCTGTCTTACCCACAGTAGGCCCCTCCTAAGTTAACTATTTGTCATACTAAACTCCTATTCCTATTCTACTATGCCCCCTCTAGTGGCTAATCCTATAACTGCGCTGTCCCTTTCTACACAACACTTAGATATACAGTACAGACCAAAAGTTTGGACACACCTTCTCATTTAAAGATTTTTCTGTATTTTCATGACTATGAAAATTGTAAATTCCCACTGAAGGCATCAAAGCTATGAATTAACACATGTGGAATTATATACTTAACAAAAAAGTGTGAAACAACTGAAAACCGGTGTTTACTTATTGGTAATAGGATTTTTCAGGGTCCACGACAGCACCCTTACGAGAGAGGGGATCCGCCCACCATCTGGACAGGAACCTACAGGATTTAAAGGGGCAGTCCCCCTCACCACTCCAGTTTGTGTTTCAGAGTATAAGGGACACCGCCATTGAGTTAGTACACAATCATATACAGTGGGGCAAAAAAGTATTTAGTCAGTCAGCAATAGTGCAAGTTCCACCACTTAAAAAGTTGAGAGGCGTCTGTAATTTACATCATAGGTAGATCTCAACTATGGGAGACAAACGGAGAAAAAAAAAATCCAGAAAATCACATTGTCTGTTTTTTTAACATTTTATTTGCATATTATGGTGGAAAATAAGTATTTGGTCAGAAACAAAATTTCATCTCAATACTTTGTAATATATCCTTTGTTGGCAATGACAGAGGTCAAACGTTTTCTGTAAGTCTTCACAAGGTTGCCACACACTGTTGTTGGTATGTTGGCCCATTCCTCCATGCAGATCTCCTCTAGAGCAGTGATGTTTTTGGCTTTTTGCTTGGCAAAACGGACTTTCAACTCCCTCCAAAGGTTTTCTATAGGGTTGAGATCTGGAGACTGGCTAGGCCACTCCAGGACCTTGAAATGTTTCTTACGAAGCCACTACTTCGTTGCCCTTGCGGTGTGCTTTGGATCATTGTCATGCTGAAAGACCCAGCCACGTTTCATCTTCAATGCCCTTGCTGATGGAAGGAGGTTTGCACTCAAAATCTCACGATACATGGCCCCATTCATTCTTTCATGTACCCGGATCAGTCGTCCTGGCCCCTTTGCAGAGAAACAGCCCCAAAGCATGATGTTTCCACCACCATGCTTTACAGTAGGTATGGTGTTTGATGGATGCAACTCAGTATTCTTTTTCCTCCAAACACGACAAGTTGTGCTTCTACCAAACAGTTCCAGTTTGGTTTCATCAGACCATAGGACATTCTCCCAAAACTCCTTTGGATCATCCAAATGCTCTCTAGCAAACTTCAGACGGGCCCGGACATGTACTGGCTTAAGCAGTGGGACACGTCTGGCACTGCAGGATCTGAGTCCATGGTGGCGTAGTGTGTTACTTATGGTAGGCCTTGTTACATTGGTCCCAGCTCTCTGCAGTTCATTCACTAGGTCTCCCCGCGTGGTTCTGGGATTTTTGCTCACTGTTCTTGTGATCATACTGACCCCACGGGGTGGGATTTTGCGTGGAGCCCCAGATCGAGGGAGATTATCAGTGATCTTGTATGTCTTCCATTTTCTAATTATTGCTCCCACTGTTGATTTCTTCACTCCAAGCTGGTTGGCTATTGCAGATTCAGTCTTCCCAGCCTGGTGCAGGGCTACAATTTTGTTTCTGGTGTCCTTTGACAGCTCTTTGGTCTTCACCATAGTGGAGTTTGCAGTCAGACTGTTTGAGGGTGTGCACAGGTGTCTTTTTATACTGAAAACAAGTTTAAACAGGTGCCATTACTACAGGTAATGAGTGGAGGAAAGAGGAGACTCTTAAAGAAGAAGTTACAGGTCTGTGAGAGCCAGAAATCTTGATTGTTTGTTTCTGACCAAATACTTATTTTCCACCATAATATGCAAAAAAAATGATAAAATACTTTTTTGCACCACTGTATACTTTAACATTACTAAATACCATCACCTTCTAAAGAGTGATAATTAAAGGCACGCCTTCGAATGGAGTGCAGGAAACCAGTGATTAACTACGGGGGGGGGAGGGGGGGGAATGTGCGGGTGCTGTCGTGGACTCGGTAAAATCCTATTACCGGTAAGTAAACACCAGTTTTTCTATCGCCACGACAGCACCCTTACGAGAGACTTTCAAAGATCAATCACCTGGGAGGGACTACGGCACTAAGTAGTGAACGGCCAAAGTTAAAATTGGCCTTAGATGATAGATCAAGACGGTAATGTCTATAAAAGGTGGAAGGAGATGACCACGTTGCCGCCTTACATGTTACGTCTATGGAGACGTCCGCTCTTTCCGCCCAGGATGAGGCCATGGCTCGAGTGGAGTGGGCCCTGATGCCGTCTGGTGGTGTCTGGCCTTTGGCCGTATAAGCCAAATATATCGCATCTCTTATCCATCTGGCGATAGACGCTTTTGTTACACTCGCCCCTTTCCTTGGGTTCTGAAAGGAAACAAACAGAGCCCTACTCTGCCTCCAAGGTTCTGTTTTGTGCAAGTATTCTAACACTGTTCTTCTAACATCTAGCATATGACATTTCTGCTCTTCTGCCAAAACTGGATTGTCACAAAATGATGGTAAATATATTTCCTGACTTTTGTGAAATTTAGAAGCTACCTTTGGTAGATATGCTGGATCTGGTTTTAACACTATCCTATCCTGAAAGACCATTAGATAAGGGGGGGTCTATCGACAATGCTTGCAAATCACTTACTCTTCTAGCAGAAGTCAGGGCCACTAGAAAGGCTGTTTTTAAGGTTACATTTTTAACGGAGACAGAATCTAACGGCTCAAAGGGGGGTTCTGTTAAAGCATCCAAAACCAAATTTAGATCCCATGGCGGCAATCTAGGAACATGAACCGGGTTACTACGTTCAGTAGCTTTAATGAATCTAGATACCCATCTATTTCCCGCCACATCGCTGTTATATAATGCCCCCAGGGCTGATACTTGAACTCTAAGGGTATTTACCGCCAAACCCAATTCTCGGCCCTTCTGTAAGAACTCCAGAATAGCCGGAATTGGAATTTTGTCCATAAAAGGATGATGGTAAAAGGCAAGGAACTTCTTCCAGATCCTAGAGTAGATCTTAGTAGTAACTTCTTTTCGGCTACTTAAAAGGGTAGATATTAATGCGTCTGAAAACCCTTTCCTCTTTAATAACTCCCTCTCAAATTTCATGCCATCAAATGCAGAGATTCCACATTGGGGTAACGGAATGGACCCTGAGAAAGAAGTTCCGGACTCACAGGCAACACCCAGGGGTCGGTCACTGACAATGCCCTGAGTAAGGAAAACCATGCCCTCCTGGGCCAGAAGGGGGCAATTAGGATCACTCTCGCCCTCTCCTCCCTGATCTTCCTGAGAACTATAGGGATCAGATTTATTGGGGGAAATGCATATGCTAGAGGGAAACCCCAATGAATCTGAAGGGAGTCTATTATACAAGGTTTGTCTGCTACCCGAAGGGATGCAAATTTCCTGGCCTGTCTGTTTGCCCTCGTCGCAAACAGATCTATATCGGGTAACCCCCACAGACTCACTATCTGTTTGAACACTAGCCGACTTAAAGCCCATTTTCCCTGATGTAGAGAATGACGGCTGAGGTAATCTGCCTCTGTGTTGTGTTCTCCTCGAATGCGAACGGCTGAAAGAGAGCGAAAGTGAGCTTCGGCTATGTTGAGTATGTCTGTGGTGGTGTTCACTAGAGACCTTGACCTTGTCCCTCCCTGATGGTTGAGATATGCTACTACTGTTGTATTGTCTGACTGGACCCTTACTGTTTTGAATTCTGTGATCAAGCTCCCTCCTGTGGTCACGAGTGGTACTGCGGCTTCTGAGTTTCCTTCCTCAGGTGATGAGGTTAAGTCGTTAGGTGCTGCTCTATTTAACCCCACATAGTGCTTTAGTATTGGTCTTGCTTCCTCCTGGATCGTTCCTGTGGCCTGTCTGCTCTGCATAAGCTAAGTTCTGCTTGTGTTACTTTTGTTGCTATATTTTCTGTCCAGCTTGCGTTTTTGGTTTTGCTTGCTTGCTGGAAGCTCTGAGACGCAGAGGGAGCACCTCCGTACCGTTAGTCGGTGCGGAGGGTCTTTTTGCCCCTCTGCGTGGTTGTTTGTAGGTTTTTGTGTTGACCGCAAAGCTATCTTTCCTATCCTCGGTCTATTCAGTAAGTCGGGCCTCACTTTGCTAAATCTATTTCATCTCTGTGTTTGTATTTTCATCTTAACTCACAGTCATTATATGTGGGGGGCTGTCTTTTCCTTTGGGGAATTTCTCTGAGGCAAGGTAGGCTTATTTTTCTATCTTCAGGCTAGCTAGTTTCTCAGGATGTGCCGAGTTGCATAGGGGGCGTTAGGCGCAATCCACGGCTACCTCTAGTGTGGTTTGATAGGTTTAGGAATTGCGGTCAGCAGAGTTCCCACGTCTCAGAGCTCGTCCTATGTTTTGTGGTTTTTGTCAGGTCACTTGTGTGCTCTGAACTTCAAGGTCTATTGTGGTTCTGAATTACCTATTCATAACAGTACTGGAGGCCTAAAGTACTATGCTTCTCAATAGAGGGAAAAAAGAAGTTCTGAGACCATTTTTTTTTCTTTGCACTGTGTTTTGCCTTTTTTTTCCCCTAGACATTTGGGTGGTTCAGGACACAGGTGTGGTGATGGACATTAAAGGTCTGTCTTCATGTGTGGATCTTCTCACTGCAAGAGTACAAAATATTCAAGACTTTGTGGCTCAGAATTCTATGTTTGAACCAAGAATTCCTATTCCTGATTTGTTTTCTGGAGATAGAGCTACATTTCTGAGTTTCAAAAATAATTGCAAACTGTTTCTGGCGTTGAAACCTCACTCCTCTGGTGACCCAGGTCAACAAGTTAAGATCATTATTTCTTTATTACGTGGCGACCCTCAAGACTGGGCATTTTCCCTTGCGCCAGGAGATCCTGCATTATGTAATATTGATGCGTTTTTTCTGGCGCTCGGATTACTGTACGATGAACCTAATTCAGTGGATCAGGCAGAGAAAAATTTGCTGGCTCTGTGTCAGGGTCAGGATGAGATAGAGATTTATTGTCAGAAGTTTAGAAAGTGGTCTGTGCTCACTCAGTGGAATGAATGTGCTTTGGCAGCAATCTTCAGAAAGGGTCTCTCTGAAGCCCTTAAGGATGTCATGGTGGGATTTCCTATGCCTGCTGGTCTGAATGAGTCTATGCCTTTGGCCATTCAGATCGGTCGACGCTTGCGTGAGCGTAAATCTGTGCACCATTTGGCGGTATTATATGAGCATAAACCTGAGCCTATGCAGTGCGATAGGACTTTGACCAGAGCTGGAAGGCAAGAGCACAGACGTCAGAATGGGCTGTGTTTCTACTGTGGTGATTCCACTCATGCTATCTCCGATTGTCCTAAGCGCACTAAGCGGTTCGCTAAGTCTGCCACCATTGGTACGGTACAGTCGAAATTTCTTTTGTCCGTTACTTTGATCTGCTCTTTGTCTTCCTATTCTGTCATGGCATTTGTGGATTCAGGCGCTGCCCTGAATTTGATGGACTTGGAGTTTGCTAGGCGCTGTGGGTTTGTCTTGGAGCCCTTGCAGTGTCTTATTCCATTGAGAGGAATTGATGCTACGCCTTTGGCCAAGAATAAGCCTCAGTATTGGACCCAGCTGACCATGTGCATGGCTCCTGCGCCCCAGGAGGATATTCGCTTTCTGGTGTTGCAAAATCTGCATGATGTGGTCGTGTTGGGGTTGCCATGGCTACAAGTCCATAACCCAGTATTAGATTGGAAATCAATGTCTGTGTCCAGCTGGGGTTGTCAGGGGGTACATGGTGATGTTCCATTTCTGTCTATCTCATCATCCACCCCTTCTGAGGTCCCAGAGTTCTTGTCTGATTACCGGGATGTATTCGATGAGCCCAAGTCCAATGCCCTACCTCCGCATAGGGATTGTGATTGTGCTATCGAGTTGATTCCTGGTAGTAAGTTTCCTAAGGGTCGACTGTTTAATTTATCTGTACCTGAGCATGCCGCTATGCGGAGTTACGTAAAAGAATCCTTGGAGAAGGGTCATATTCGGCCGTCGTCATCGCCATTGGGAGCAGGGTTCTTTTTTGTGGCCAAGAAGGATGGTTCGCTGAGACCTTGTATTGATTACCGCCTTCTAAATAAAATCACGGTCAAATTTCAGTACCCCTTGCCGCTGCTATCTGATTTGTTTGCTCGGATTAAGGGGGCTAGTTGGTTCACCAAGATAGATCTTCGTGGTGTATATAATCTTGTGCGTATTAAACGGGGCGATGAATGGAAAACTGCATTTAATACGCCCGAGGGCCATTTTGAGTACCTAGTTATGCCATTCGGACTTGCCAATGCTCCATCAGTATTTCAGTCCTTTATGCATGACATCTTCTGAGAGTACCTGGATAAATTCCTGATTGTATACTTGGATGATATTTTGGTCTTCTCGGATGATTGGGAGTCTCATGTGAAGCAGGTCAGAATGGTGTTCCAGGTCCTGCGTGCTAATTCTTTGTTTGTGAAGGGATCAAAGTGTCTCTTTGGTGTTCAGAAGGTTTCATTTTTGGGGTTCATTTTTTCCCCTTCTACCATCGAGATGGACCCTGTTAAGGTCCAGGCCATTTATGATTGGACTCAGCCGACATCTCTGAAGAGTCTGCAAAAGTTCCTTGGCTTTGCTAATTTTTATCGTCGCTTCATCTGTAGTTTTTCTAGTGTTGCTAAACCGTTGACCGATTTGACCAAGAAGGGTGCTGATGTGGTCAATTGGTCTTCTGCTGCTGTGGAAGCTTTTCAGGAGTTGAAGCGTAGTTTTTCTTCTGCCCCTGTGTTGTGTCAACCAGATGTTTCGCTTCCGTTCCAGGTCGAGGTTGATGCTTCTGAAATTGGAGCGGGGGCTGTTTTGTCGCAAAGAGGTTCTGATTGCTCGGTGATGAAGCCATGCGCCTTCTTTTCCAGGAAGTTTTCGCCTGCTGAGCGAAATTATGATGTTGGCAATCGAGAGTTGCTGGCCATGAAGTGGGCATTCGAGGAGTGGCGTCATTGGCTTGAAGGAGCTAAGCATCGCGTGGTGGTCTTGACTGATCACAAGAACTTGACTTATCTCGAGTCTGCCAAACGGTTGAATCCTAGACAGGCTCGTTGGTCGCTGTTTTTCTCCCGTTTTGACTTTGTGGTTTCGTACCTTCCGGGCTCTAAAAATGTGAAGGCGGATGCCCTGTCTAGGAGTTTTGTGCCCGACTCTCCGGGTTTGCCTGAGCCGGCGGGTATTCTCAAAGAGGGAGTAATTGTGTCTGCCATCTCCCCTGATTTGCGGCGGGTGCTGCAAAGATTTCAGGCTAACAAACCTGATTGTTGCCCAGCAGAGAAACTGTTTGTCCCTGATAGGTGGACGAATAAAGTTATCTCTGAGGTTCATTGCTCGGTGTTGGCTGGTCATCCTGGAATCTTTGGTACCAGAGATTTGGTGGCTAGATCCTTTTGGTGGCCGTCTCTGTCGCGGGATGTGCGTTCTTTTGTGCAGTCCTGTGGGATTTGTGCTCGGGCTAAGCCCTGCTGTTCTCGTGCCAGTGGGTTGCTTTTGCCCTTGCCGGTCCCGAAGAGGCCTTGGACACATATCTCTATGGATTTTATTTTGGATCTCCCCGTCTCTCAAAAGCAGTCGGTCATTTTGGTAGTTTGTGATCGCTTCTCTAAGATGATCCATTTGGTACCCTTGTCTAAATTACCTTCCTCCTCTGATTTGGTGCCATTGTTCTTCCAGCATGTGGTTCGTTTACATGGCATTCCAGAGAACATCGTTTCTGACAGAGGTTCCCAGTTTGTTTCAAGGTTTTGGCGAGCCTTTTGTGCTAGGATGGGCATTGATTTGTCTTTTTCCTCGGCTTTCCATCCTCAGACTAATGGCCAGACTGAACGAACCAATCAGACCTTGGAAACATATCTGAGATGTTTTGTTTCTGCTGATCAGGATGATTGGGTGTCCTTTTTGCCATTGGCTGAGTTCGCTCTTAATAATCGGGCCAGCTCGGCTACCTTGGTTTCACCGTTTTTCTGCAATTCTGGGTTCCATCCGCGTTTCTCTTCAGGGCAGGTTGAGTCTTCGGACTGTCCTGGTGTGGATACTGTGGTGGACAGGTTGCAGCGGATTTGGACTCATGTAGTGGACAATTTGACCTTGTCCCAGGAGAAGGCTCAACGTTTTGCTAATCGCAGACGCTGTGTGGGTCCCCAACTTCGTGTTGGGGATTTGGTTTGGTTGTCATCTCGTTATATTCCTATGAAGGTTTCCTCTCCTAAGTTTAAGCCTCGTTTCATTGGTCCGTATAGGATTTCTGAGGTTCTTAATCCTGTGTCTTTTCGTTTGACCCTTCCAGATTCTTTTTCCATCCATAACGTATTCCATAGGTCATTGTTGCGGAGATACGTGGCGCCTGTGGTTCCATCTGTTGATCCTCCTGCCCCGGTTTTGGTGGAGGGGGAGTTGGAGTATATAGTGGAGAAGATTTTGGATTCTCGTGTTTCGAGACGGAAACTCCAGTATCTGGTTAAGTGGAAGGGTTATGGTCAGGAAGATAATTCCTGGGTCTTTGCCTCTGATGTCCATGCTGCCGATCTTGTTCGTGCCTTTCATATGGCTCATCCTGGTCGGCCTGGGGGCTCTGGTGAGGGTTCGGTGACCCCTCCTCAAGGGGGGGGGGTACTGTTGTGAATTCTGTGATCAAGCTCCCTCCTGTGGTCACGAGTGGTACTGCGGCTTCTGAGTTTCCTTCCTCAGGTGATGAGGTTAAGTCGTTAGGTGCTGCTCTATTTAACCCCACATAGTGCTTTTATCCTGGCCTCCAGTCAATGTTCTAGTATTGGTCTTGCTTCCTCCTGGATCGTTCCTGTGGCCTGTCTGCTCAGCATAAGCTAAATTCTGCTTGTGTTACTTTTGTTGCTATATTTTCTGTCCAGCTTGCGTTTTTGGTTTTTCTTGCTTGCTGGAAGCTCTGAGACGCAGAGGGAGCACCTCCGTACCGTTAGTCAGTGCGGAGGGTCTTTTTGCCCCTCCGCGTGGTTGTTTGTAGGTTTTTGTGTTGACCGCAAAGCTATCTTTCCTATCCTCGGTCTATTCAGTAAGTCGGGCCTCACTTTGCTAAATCTATTTCATCTCTGTGTTTGTATTTTCATCTTAACTCACAGTCATTATATGTGGGGGGCTGCCTTTTCCTTTGGGGAATTTCTCTGAGGCAAGGTAGGCTTATTTTTCTATCTTCAGGCTAGCTAGTTTCTCAGGCTGTGCCGAGTTGCATAGGGAGCGTTAGGCGCAATCCACGGCTACCTCTAGTGTGGTTTGATAGGTTTAGGAATTGCGGTCAGCAGAGTTCCCACGTCTCAGAGCTCGTCCTATGTTTTGTGGTTTTTGTCAGGTCACTTGTGTGCTCTGAACTTCAAGGTCTATTGTGGTTCTGAATTACCTATTCATAACACCTTACATGCGAATCCCGCAGGGATGGTAGCCACCTGAGTAGGGCATTTTTTACTGCCGTAAGCTCCTTCCAATTCGAGGACTCTTGGGTCTCTAAGAGAGACTATTGCCCTTGAGTCCAAACATCTCCTATGTGAGCTCCCCATCCTATTGGACTGGCATCGGTTGTGACCGTGTTGTCTGGTACTATTTCCCAATGTACCCGTTTTGCTAAATGTTCCATATTTAGCCACCATCTTAGACTGCACAGAGTGGCGGTGGATAGCCTGAGTCTTCCGTCTAGGTGACCCTGAAGACTCCTTTCTGTATCCAGGACTTGAGCTTGCAATACGCGAGTGTGGAATTGAGCCCACTGAACGGCCGGTATGCAAGATGTTAATGATCCCAAAAGGGACATTGCGTCTCTCAAGGTCAGATCTGTTTTTTTTTATCACAGTCCTGACTTTGTGCATAATCCTCTGCTTCATTTCTTCTGGAAGGAAACATAGCTGATTCTCCGAATTTAGCAGAATACCCAGGAAAGTCTGACTGGTTGATGGCTCTAATTTTGACTTTTCTAGATTGACCAGCCAACCCAGGTCCTGTATGGAAGATATTATATAGTTTAGGCGACTTTTACTATGGAAAAACGAATTCCCCACTACTAGGAAGTCATCCAAGTAGGGTATAATTAATGTATCCTGTTCTCTGACATAGGCCATCACTTCCGCAATGATCTTAGTAAACACCCTTGGTGTCATAGATAGTCCAAATGGCATTGCAGTAAACTAAAAGTGTCTGACCTGATCGTTTAAGCGCACCGCCATTCTGAGGAATTGTTGATGATCCTTGTGAATGGGCAGATGGTAATACGCATCTTTTAAATCCAGGACTGTCATATAACACCTGGGAAAAAGAAGTTTAGTCGCCGTTTTAATTGATTCCATCTTAAAGGCATGGTATTGTAGATATTTGTTTAGCTTCCGTAAATTTATGATGGTTTGAAAGGATCCATCAGGTTTGGAGATTAAAAATAAAGGGGAAGAGAACCCTTCCCCCTCCTGATCTGTTGGAACCTCTACAATAACCTCCTTCTGTCTCAACATCTGAACCTCTTTTTCCAGGGCTTTTTGTTGATCTATGGAAACAGGGGCAGTCAATATATAGAAATTAGAAGGTTTTTCCCGGAATTCTAATTTTAATCCTGACCCAACTATACCCAGAACCCAATTGCTGGAAGTTATTCTGGCCCACTGAGTATAGAAATGTCTTAATCTGCCCCCTACTGGAAGATCTGATTTAACGGTAATTTCGCCTACGTCTTGAAGAAGATGATGAGGCATTAAAGTCTGAACCTTTCTTCTTCGGCTCCGTCGACTCCCAATCTCGGTTTGAGTAAGGTCTTCGGTAAGGGAAGCGTCTCCTGAAGGTATTCCTAAAGGTAGGATTGAATACTTTAGGAAAACCCTTTTTCCTATCCTCAGCCTTAGCCAGGATGTCATCCAGTACTGGGCCAAACAAGTACTCACCCCTACACGGAATAGTACATAGTTTAGCTCTTGCCTGAGCATCCCCTTTTCAGGTCTTAAGCCATAGGGCTCGGCGAGCAGCATTTGAGAGTCCCGCAGATCTGGCTGCAAGCTTCAGAGAATCCACTGATGCATCTGCCAAATACGCCACACCTTCACGTATCTGCGACAGGGAGTTTAGTAACTTGTCTCCAGGCACTTTGGATTTTAGCTGCTCTTCCAGCTGGGTTATCCAGACCATAACTGATCTGGCCGTGCAAGTACAACAGATCGCAGGTTTGAATGCTCCTGATGATGACTCCCAAACCTTTTTCAAAAACATATCCGCTTTTCTATCTGACGGATCCTTTAGAAGACCTACATCTTCCAGTGGTAAAGTACCCGCCTTAGATGTAGAAGCCACGGCCGCGTCCACCTTAGGGACTTTCATCCATTCAGCTAAGTCGTTATCATCAAAGGGATACCTTCTCTTTGCAGATGACGGTAAAAAACCTTTGTTCTGCTTATCCCATTCCCGTTTAATAAGGTTTTTAACTGTTTCAACTACCGGAAGTGACTTACGACTTTTTTGACATAAGCCCGCAAACATTATATCTTGCGCGGATCTTGGTTCTTTGTTCTCTGCAGCCCCCATGGTTGCCCGCACCCCTTTGACCAATACATCCATATTCTCCACTGAAAAACATGGCCTTCCCTCTTCATCCGAGGAGGATGGCGATGAGGAGCGTGAACATTCACCCTCTTGTAAGGACGGGCTAGATCCAGGAGATACGTCCCTGACCGATCTTTCATGGCGACTGCCTCCAAGGGAATAACTTATTTCCTCCCTGATGACCGCCCTGAGGTCTGATGAACAAAGGGGAGCCTCGTCCTCTAAGGTCCGACAAATGCAAGCCTGGCAAAGCCTCTTATTATAGCTATCAGGCAACGGAACTGTGCATAATACACACTGCTTATGCTTAGATTTTGATGACTTTTTAACCTAAAACAAAGCACAAGAAAACGGACCATATCAGCACCAGGTGTATCTTTAACACTCACCAAAAGGCTAATCCCATGAATACCGGTTTTGGAGGAGATGAATCCGCACGTGACGCTGGGGCGCTCGTATGCTGCTGCCCCCATACCACACCGCTGCTACTCCTTGAGTGGCCGCTACCGCTCTTGCTGTGCTGCTCCAGCACCTCTATTTGAGGGTGATCTGTGTCCCCAACTGAGAACATCTTGCCACACAGCTCATTCCACAGCCACCGCTCTTTCATACTCGCAGCCACACCTCCTCCCCCGGCTTACCCCGGAAGTGTATCAACTACTTCCGGGTTCATCAGCGCCGGTGAGAACGCTGAACCAGCACGTACATCTGCGATCCAGGACAGCACTGCCCGACCCCTGGGACCCACTCCACATGGCCAGACGAGGAGGGTTCTGCAAGCAGGACATCCCCGACGCTGCTTCCAGTGACCCCGTCTCTGCCGTTCCCACAGACACCACGCAGAGGCTGAGGACCTGGGTAGGTGAACCTTCATGCTTTAGCACCTGTGTTCCCATCTAGGACAGGAACCCAAACTGGAGTGGTGAGAGGGACCGCCCCTTTAAATCCTGTAGGTTCCTGTCCAGATGGTGGGCAGACCCCCTCTCTCGTAAGGGTGCTGTCGTGGCGATAGGAAAATATGTCTTATATTCTAGGTTCTTCAAAGTAGCCACCTTTTGCTTTGATGACTGCTTTGCACACTCTTGGCATTCTCTTGATGAGCTTCAAGAGGTAGTCACCGGGAATGGTCTTACAAACAATCTTGAAGGAGTTCCCAGAGATGCTTAGCACTTGTTGGCCCTTTTGCCTTCACTCTGCAGTCCAGCTCACCCCAAACCATCTCGATTGGGTTCAGGTCTGGTGACTGTGGAGGCCAGGTCATCTGGCGTAGCACCCCATCACTCTCCTTCTTTGTCAAATAGCACTTATAAAGCCTGGAGGTGTGTTTGGGGTAATTGTCCTGTTGAAAAATAAATGATAGTCCAACTAAACGCAAACCGGATGGAATAGCATGCTGCTGCAAGATGCTGTGGTAGCCATGCTGGTTCAGTATGCCTTCAATTTTGAATAAATCCCCAACAGAGTCAACAGCAAAGCACCCCCACACCATCACACCTCCTCCTCCATGCTTCAGTCTAGTTTCTAAAAGGGGTCATGTATGGGGGGTTTCCACGGTTCAGACACATCAGGGGCTCTCCAAACGCGACATGGCGTCTGCTCTCGATTCCAGACAATTTTACGTTCAAAACCTCAAATGGTGCTCCTTCCCTTCTGAGCCCTGCCGTGCACCTAGAGTGGACTTCCTCCACACATGGGGTATTGGAGTACTCAGGAGAACTTGCACAACAAATATTGTGGTTCATTTTCTCCTGATACCCTTGAGAAAATAAAAAAAATTGTGTTTGAAGTAAAATTTTTGTGAAAAAATTAAATGTTAATTTTTTCTTCCACATTGCTTCAATTCTTGTGAAGCACCTGAAGGGTTAATAAACTTCTGAATGTGGTTTTGAGCACCTTGAGGGGTGCAGTTTTTAGAATGGTGTCACTTTTGGGTATTTTCTGTTATATTGACCCCCTAAACTCACTTCAAATGTGAGATGGTTCCTAAAAAAAATGGTTTTGTAAATTTTGTTGTAAAAATGAGAAATCGCTGGTCAACTTTTAACCCTTATAACTTCCGAACAAAAAAAATTGTTTCAAAAATTATGCTGATAAAAAGTAAACATGCGGGAAATGTTATTTATTAACAATTTTGTGTGACATAATGCTCCGATTTAGGGGCATAAAAATTCAAAGTTTGAAAATTGTGAAATTGTAATTTTTTTTGCCAAATTTACACTTTTTTTCACAAATAAACACAAGAAATTTTGATGAAATGTTACCACTATCATAAAGTACAATATGTCATGAAAAAACATTCTCAGAATCAGTGGGATCCGCTAAAGCGTTCCAGAGTTATATAAGCTCATAAAGTGACAGTGGTCAAATTTCAAAATTAAGGCCTGGTCATTAATCTACAAAGTGACTTGGTCCTTAACCAAAGAGAGGCTTGAGTTCATAAGAGGGCGCCCTCTGCTGGTTGTCCTCATATGAACTCGAGCCAGGGAGCTTTCTAGGAAAGTTCCCACGATCTAGGAACAGCCAGCAGAGGGCGCCTCACCGCAAATGCAGGTAAATATAGGTCAATGACCTACTTTACCTACATTCTCCGGGGTTTTGCAGACATGAGCAGCTGCATTAGCAAAGCTCGTGGCTGCAAAATATTTTAACCCCTTCAGATGGATTTACATCGTTGGACTTTACAGATCTGCGGAAGGTAAGGATATTGCTGGTTTATTATGTTTTTTTTGTTACAGAACGAGGGTCTTCAGTGATTGGATTGGGCATTCAATAAAATATTAAAACAACCTTTGTTTTTATTTCATTAAAATAATTTTTAATAATGTGTTTGTGTATTTTTTTAACCCTTTACTAGTATTGGATTAATAATGGATAGGTGTCATAATTGACGCCTCTCCATTATTAATCTGGCTTAATGTCACCTTACAATAGCAAGGTGGCATTAACCCTTCATTACCCCATATCCCACCGCTACACGGGAATGGGAAGAGAGTGGCCAAGTGCCAGAATAGGCGCATCTACCAGATGTGCCTTTTCTGGGGTGGCTGGGGGCAGATGTTTTTAGCCGGGGGGGGGGCAATAACCGTGGACCCTCTCCAGGCTATTAATATCTGCCCTCAGTCACTGACTTTACTACTCTGGCGGAGAAAATTGTGCGGGAGCCCACGCCAATTTTTTCCACCATTTAACCCCTTAATTTAATATTTAAATTAATTTAAATTAATAGGGGCAGCACGGTGGCGCAGTGGTTAGCACAGCAGCCTTGCAGCGCTGGAGTCCTGGGTTCTAATCCCACTCAGGACAACATCTGCAAAGAGTTTGTATGTTCTCTCCGTGTTTGCGTGGGTTTCCTCCGGGTACTCCGGTTTCCTCCCACATTCCAAAGACATACTGATAGGGAATTTAGATTGTGAGCCCCATCGGGGACAGCGGTGGTAATGTGTGCAAACTGTAAAGCGCTGCGGAATATGTTAGCGCTATATAAAAATAAAGATTATTATTATTATTATTATTAATTTACTAGCTAGAACGGCCAAATTTTGCATAGACACACTACTAACATTAGTAGTGTGGAATATGCAAAAAAATGGGGATATGAGATGGTTTACTGTGTGTAAACCAGGTCTCATATCATGTCGGGTTTAGGAAGGAGATAGCAAAAGCCGGTAATTGAATTACCGGCTTTCTGCTATATCGCGCTGGATGAAATATTAATATATATACATATATGTGTCTACTGACATATATATATATATATATATAGAGACAGTATATATACATATTTTTTTTTTTTACACATGGATCCCTTGTATAGCCGTATATCGGTTTTGCAAGCCTGCGATAAATACACGCAGTACGGATGACATACGGATTACATACGGAGGATGCCATGCGCAAAAAACGCTGAAACACCGTGCCTACGGAGGAGATACGGACCACTATTTTCGGGACTTTTCAGCGTATTACGGCCGTAATATACGGACCATATTTTCATACGCTGAGTGTATCTAATCCTCTCCTGTGTGATGCTGTCTGCTGAGCCGTGTATCTAATCCTATCCTGTGTGATACTGTGCTGAGATGTGTATCTAATCCTCTCCTGTGGGATACTGTGTGCTGAGCCGTGTATCTAATCCTCTCCTGTGTGATAATGACTACTGAGCTGTGTATCTAATGCTATCCTTTGTGATACTGACTGCTGAGCTGTGTATCTAATCCTATCCTGTATGATACTGACTGAGCTTTGTATCTAATCCTCTCCTATGCACTCCTCTTCCCCCTTGTTATGTGTGATCTATATGGCGGTATTATATGTGATCTATATGGTGGTATTATGTGAGAACACTGGCGGTATTATGTGAGATCTATATGGTGGTATTATGTGTGAAGTATATGGCGGTATTATGTCTGAAGTGTATGGTGGTATTATGTGTGAAGTATATGGCAGTATTATGTGCGAAGTATATGGCGGTATTATGTGTGAAGTATATGGCGGTATTATGTGTGCGCTATATGGTGGTATTATGTGAGATCTACAGTTAGGGCCAGAAATATTTGGACAGTGACACAATTTTCGCGAGTTGGGCTCTGCATGCCACCACATTGGATTTGAAATGAAACCTCTACAACAATTCAAGTGCTGATTGTAACGTTTAATTTGAAGGGTTGAACAAAAGTATCTGATAGAAAATGTAGGAATTGTACACATTTCTTTACAAACACTCCACATTTTAGGAGGTCAAAAGTAATTGGACAAATAAACATAACCCAAACAAAATATTTTTATTTTCAATATTTTGTTGCAAATCCTTTGGAGGCAATCACTGCCTTAAGTCTGGAACCCATGGACATCACCAAACGCTGGGTTTCCTCCTTCTTAATGCTTTGCCAGGCCTTTACAGGCGAAGCCTTCAGGTCTTGCTTGTTTGTGGGTCTTTCCGTCTTAAGTCTGGATTTGAGCAAGTGAAATGTATACTCAATTGGGTTTAGATCTGGAGATTGACTTGGCCATTGCAGAATGTTCCACTTTTTGGCACTCATGAACTCCTGGGTAGCTTTGGCTGTATGCTTGGGGTCATTGTCCATCTGTACTATGAAGCGCCGTCCAATCAACTTTGCAGCATTTGGCTGAATCTGGGCTGAAAGTATATCCCGGTACACTTCAGAATTCATCCGGCTACTCTTGTCTGCTCTTATGTCATCAATAAACACAAGTGACCCAGTGCCATTGAAAGCCATGCATGCCCATGCCATCACGTTGCCTCCACCATGTTTTACAGAGGATGTGGTGTGCCTTGGATCATGTGCCGTTCCCTTTCTTCTCCAAACTTTTTTCTTCCCATCATTCTGGTACAGGTTGATCTTTGTCTCATCTGTCCATAGAATACTTTTCCAGAACTGAGCTGGCTTCTTGAGGTGTTTTTCTGCAAATTTAACTCTGGCCTGTCTATTTTTGGTATTGATGAATGGTTTGCATCTAGATGTGAACCCTTTGTATTTACTGTCATGGAGTCTTCTCTTTACTGTTGACTTAGAGACAGATACACCTACTTCACTGAGAGTGTTCTGGACTTCAGTTGATGTTGTGAACGGGTTCTTCTTCACCAAATTAAGTATGCGGCGATCATCCACCACTGTTGTCATCCGTGGACGCCCAGGCCTTTTTGAGTTCCCAAGCTCACCAGTCAATTCCTTTTTTCTCAGAATGTACCCAACTGTTGATTTTGCTACTCCAAGCATGTCTGCTATCTCTCTGATGGATTTTTTCTTTTTTTTCAGCCTCAGGATGTTCTGCTTCACCTCAATTGAGAGTTCCTTTGACCGCATGTTGTCTGCTCATAGCAACAGCTTCCAAATGCAAAACCACACACCTGGAATCCACCCCTGACCTTTTAACTACTTCATTGATTACAGGTTAACGAGGGAGATGCCTTCAGAGTTAATTGCAGCCCTTAGAGTCCATTGTCCAATTACTTTAGGTCCCTTGAAAAAGAGGACGCTATGCATTACAGAGCTATGATTCCTAAACCCTTTCTCCGATTTGGATGTGGAAACTATCATATTGCAGCTGGGAGTGTGCACTTTCAGCCCATATTATATATATAATTGTATTTCTGAACATGTTTTTGTAAACAGCTAAAATAACAAAACTTGTGTCACTGTCCAAATATTTCTGGCCCTAACTGTATATGTCGGTATTATGTGAGAAAACTATGGCGTAGTTATTTGTGATCTATATGATGGTATTATGTGAGAACTATAGGACAGTATAATAATAATAATCTTTATTTTTATATAGCGCTAACATATTCCGCAGCGCTTTACAAGTTGCACACATTATCATCACTGTCCCCGTTGGGGCTCACATTCTAAACTCCCTATCAGTATGTCTTTGGAATGTGGGAGGAAACCGGAGTACCCAGAGGAAACCCACGCAAACACGGAGAGAACATACAAACTCTTTGCAGATGTTGTCCTTGGTGGGGTTTTGAACCCAGGACTCCAGCGCTGCAAGGCTGCTGTGCTAACCACTGCGCCACCGTGCTGCCCTGTATATGTGTGATCTATATGGCGGTATTATGTGAGAACACTATGGCAGTATTATCTTCAGAAAGGGGACCCAATCTAGGGTTGTTCTGGTTGAGCAGCTGTACATGGGTCTGGGGTAATAGAGGGGGCAGCATGACCTCCAGTTAGGTGTAGTCAGGGGAGGGCTGGTGGGGCAGCTGAAGAGAGGGATCTCATTTTTATCGTTACTATATGGCTACATTTCCCCCCAGTGTCACCCCGACTGCGTTTGTCGCCTCGCTTTCACACATCGCCAGGACAGGATGGGGAAGACAGGATCTGAGGAGGGGAATGGGGTCTTTGCATGCAATGTCTGGATCAGAACAGGCCATATATCCGCAGAAATGTTTCCTGGATTTCTGTGAAGCAGACGGTCCATCCATGAGTATAAAAGACAGCGCTCTATGTACAATCCCTGGCTGCTCCACGCACCAAACAGGGTGCCCTAGATAAGCAAGGAGTGTGCATAGACCTGCACACTGCTCTCCTGAAATACTCTGCGCTGCTGTCACCCTGCTCTCTCCATCATATATCTCCCAGAATCCTTGCTGCCTGCCATTCTCTGTGACTGTCTACTTGTCGGTATAACTCTGCAGTCACCAACAAAATGGCTGCTCACTGTGTTCCTGAATCTCATCCACTCTTATCCCTTAGCAAA
The DNA here is from genome assembly GCF_032444005.1 of Ranitomeya imitator. Classification (NCBI taxonomy): domain Eukaryota; kingdom Metazoa; phylum Chordata; class Amphibia; order Anura; family Dendrobatidae; genus Ranitomeya; species Ranitomeya imitator. The sequence goes on from NC_091282.1 coordinate 404,313,439, forward strand.
CACCGAGAAGGGGAGGAGAGGAGACATCACACACGTCAGCAGACTCCGCCCATAATTACTGCAGTGCTGTAATGTGAGCTAGTTGTACACTAGGTTTCTGTCAGATTTCACTAGCTGCTCCCCCTAGTGTTTAAAAGTGGAAATGCCAAACTTTTTAAAATTATTTTTCATATTTTAGTAAATTATAAACAAATGTTAATATTTTTTAAGAAAATTTAAACATTAATTCTTTACATTTTTTCAATCGCTGGAAACATTTTTTTTTTATGGCACCTTCCCTTTAAGGACAGTATTACTAAGAACCCTGTGTTATTTAAATGCACTTTTGCTTTTTACTTATTAAGTTACAGCAGGGTTTATGTCTATTTTTCTTCTTGTAGGTTTTGTATGCTTTATGGCCAAAATGAACATGTGTTTAAGTGCTGCATGTATACCAACTTAAACCAAGCTCAATTTTTGTGTTTCATCTTTCTGCACTCCAGTTCCTATGTTTTTATGCATAGTTTAGTTGCTTCGCCTTGTTTTCATGTCGAAAGTATGGTTTTTGACCACAACGTTTCTATGAAGACTATTTCTGGCAAGACTTCTAATAGTAGATACAAGTTCGCTGGGTATCACTGGTTGTTCACAATTCTGAGCTGATGGAACTGCTAGACATCTTCCAATTTTGAAGGGAAGTAAGCATATGTCAATCATCCTATGCAAAAAGTTTCTTTCACTGACTGCATCATCTGCGATTCTCAATATTGCCTAATTCATGGTGTCACTAACATACATCCAATGCCATTAAAGGCAAGGTGCCATAAAAAAAAGTTTGTTTCAACAATTAGAAAAAAATTAAAGTATTAATATATATTTTTTAAATATTATAATCAGTTTTTAATGAAGTAAAACATGAAAAATAATTTTAAAAGTTTGGTATTTCCACTTTTGAACACTAGTGGGAGTGACTGTTGAAATTTGTCATGAAAAACTAGTGTACAATTAACTCACATTACGACTGCAGTAAGTGTGGACGGGGTCTGCTGTTGTGTGTGATGTCACTCCTCTCCTCCCCTTTTGGGTGTTTGCAGCAGGATAAGAAAGGATGAAGTTTAGGATCATGGTGAGGAGCCATTTTGTTGGTGACTGCAAAGTGATACTGGCCCCATCTAGTGCCCCAAGGTATAAAGTGCCCAACAGTATAATGGCATCATATAGTTCTCCACAGTATAATGACCCCATATAGTGCCTCACAGTATAATAACCCCATATAGTGCCCCGGAGTGGCACCTGGCAGCTACCTGTCGCATAAGCCTGATCTCACCACTATATGCTCCAGTGAACACCAAGGTAGCTGCTTAGTCACACCACTCTAGGGTTGGTCTGTTATGTGGCACCCTGGGTCCACAAACCATGTGCGCCACCTACGTGTTTAACAGTACCCCACAGTATACTAGCCCTATATAATGCCGTACAATATAATTGCCCCATATAGTGCCCTACAGTATAATGGCCTCATATATAGCTCCACAGTATAATGGCCCAATATAGTGCTCCACAGTACAATGGCCCAATATAGTGCTCCACAGTATAATGGCCCAATATAGTGCTCCACAGTATAATGGCCCAATATAGTGCTCCACAGTATAATGGCCCAATATAGTGCTCCACAGTATAATGTACCCCACAGTTTAGTTTCTTCATATAGTGCCCTACAGTATAATGACCTCATATAGTGCACCACAGTATAATGACCTCATATAGTGCATCACAGTATAATGTTCCCATATAGTGCCCCACACTATTATGGCCCCATATAGCGCTCCACAGTATAATGGCCCCATATAGTACCCTACAGTATACAGTGCCCTATATAGTGCATTCTGGTACATGGCCCTCATTCTGGTATATAGTGTCCATCCAGGCATTTGGCCCTCATCCTGGCATATGACTCCCATAATGGTATATGGCCCGCATCCTGGTTTATGGCCCCATCCTGGCATATGGCCCCATTATGATATATGCTCCCACATATATTCAGTGCATATAAAAAACACAAACGCTTGTACTTATCTTACCTGTGCTCCCATGCAGGGCAGCATCCTGTTCAGTGTGTTCACAGCACAGCAGCGTGATAATTTCCCTGCTGTGCTCTGCACAGGTTGGCGTTGAGCGGTGATTGCAGCCTTTACTGTAATAATGATGAGAAGCTGCGATCACCGCTCATTGCTCCCACAGATACTCACCTCACCCCGAACCTCCGCACCCCGGCACCTTCTCTCTCAGGCAGCTCCTGTCATCACATGCACTGATCAGTGTGTGCAATAACGCAGCATGCACTCTGGGCGTTGCAAAGATGGCGACGATCTCCTCCCACAGCTGCGACCTGGACAGCCCAGGGGTGTGCCCAGGTCACAGCCAAGGCAGCCTCAATACAAGATATCTGGTCGGACGGCGACTGCAGTCTCTTATGCCCAGGGGCTTCCGTATTTGAGGTGTGTAAATGTCATTCTCAGGCACGGGCACCCCCTCGAATGCAAATGGCAGTTCCCAATGGCTGAAATAAAATGAATAAAAAAGCTATTAAAATAGAACAAAATGATTATTAATACAAAATTTAAAATCTCTGCACCTTCCCTTTAAGACCCACCACACATTAAGACCTTCAACATAAACAAGAATAACGAGTCCTGGAAGTGATGATATTGCCCTCACAGAGCTCTGATCTCAACATCATCAAATCTGTCTGGGATAATAGGATTACATGAAGAGACTAAGGCTACCGTCACACTATACGATTTACCAACGATCACGACCAGCGATACGACCTGGCCGTGATCGTTGGTAAGTCGTAGTGTGGTCGCTGGAGAGCGGTCACACAGACAGCTCTCCAGCGACCAACGATGCCGAGGTCCCCGGGTAACCAGGGTAAACATCGGGTTACTAAGCGCAGGACCGCGCTTAGTAACCCGATGTTTACCCTGGTTACCAGCGTAAAAAAAAACAAACAGCACATACTTACATTCCACTGTCTGTCCCTTGCCGTCTGCTTCCCGCACTGACTGACTGCCGGCCGTAAAGTGAAAGCACAGCACAGCGGTGACGTCACCGCTGTGCTGTGCTTTCACTTTACGGCCGGCAGTCAGTGAGTGCGGGAAGCAGACGGCAAGGGACCTGACGGACACCGGAATGTAAGTATGCACTGTTTGTTTTTTTTTACATTTACAATGGTAACCAGGGTAAACATCGGGTTACTAAGCGCGGCCCTACGCTTAGTAACCCGACGTTTACCCTGGTTACAAGCGAACGCATCGCTAGATCGGTGTCACACACACCGATCCAGCGATGACAGCGGGAGATCCAGCGACGAAAGAAAGTTCCAAACGATCTGCTACGACGTACGATTCTCAGCAGGATCCCTGATCGCTGCTTCGTGTCAGACACAGCGATATCGTATGGATATCGCTGGAACGTCACGAATCGTACCGTCGTAGCGATCAAAATGGCACTGTGTGATGGTACCCTAAGGATTTGCACCAGCTGCATCCATAGAAGATTTGGGGTTAGTTCTACAAGATGTTTGGAACAACATCTCTGCTGATTTCCTTCAAAAACTGTGTACATGAGTACCTAGAATAATTCATGCTGTTTTGAAGGCAATTTCTGGACACACCAAATATTGATTTGATCTAGATTTCTCTTTCGTTCATTCTCTTTTCATTTTCCAAATTGATAAAAATGAACTTTTAACACTTTTTTTTTAAAGAGCATTCTTACTTTGCTGCATATTTTCCACACCTGCCTAAAGCTTCTGGATAGTACTGTATATTAGAAAAATAAAAATTAAGCTGCTGTTCCCACCTTAGTGAAAAAACAAAGAGGGTCTTTATTCACCCATCCCATCTGAAACGTTTCAGCTCTGCTCAGCGGAGCTTTTCCCTCGTGTATCTGTACGCACGCGCACGCGCACACACTCTATATTTATATATTAGCCCTAACGGGAAATATGATTTGATAAAATGAAATCTCAATAAAAATAATATTTGGTACAATGCTGGAGCCATGAGCGGACTAAACGAGAGAAATAACATTTCATGATGGGAAGAATTCTATTTAAAGCAGTAGATGACGTACACACCTTGTGAGCCTGAAAACATTCTGCTCTCTCAGTGGCATATTACACTTGGTAAACAACCATTAAAATTCTGAGCAGAGATACATGGTTGGCAGTGAAGCCTCTCAAAACAGCAGCAGTCGCCTCCATCCAGCAACATTTAATATTAGCAGATCTTACAATGATTTCTAAGCAGTTCTCAGATATAATCAAATGATTTTACAGCGAGAATCTGGCAATTCCATATAGAGAGCTCTGTTCTGACCTTCTCCATACGTTGCCATGGTGACAACATACATCAATTGTTAAACTTTTTTTTTAAGCGTTTGATTTTTTTAATAGAACACATTATTTTTAATCAAATTGATTTTATTTATTTGATTTTTATTCCTAGTTATTACTATCAGGCTAATTTATAGCTTAATGATTTTGCTTTCCATTTATTTCTTTTCCTGTAATTTTTTGGGGGGAGGAAAAAACCCTTCATGTGATTTCAACAAAAGACTCTAGATGTCAGCAAAGAGCAGATAATAGCAAGGTGCGTATGAAAGTTACTGGGATGTTTAGGTGCATCGGATTTTAGGGTATCAAATCTAATTGGCTATTTAATTTAGTAGTAGCAATTATAATTACCGTACTTACACTATGCAATGCATAATGAGCAGAGGTATAGCTAGGAGTCAAGTGGGGCAGAGCAGTGGGTCATTACCCTTGGTAAGCATGTTTAGAACTACAGTGACGTCACCCACCCTAATCATGGTGGATAGAGAGAAACCTCAGCAGATGACCAAGTTGAAATTAAATCATTATCCAAAGGCCATGCATAGTAATCATTCCTCCCTGAGTCCCCCCACATAATGTAAAAATGTCCCGTGTTCCTACACAAATATTTATAATGTCCCCTGCGTCCCCACTACATACATTAATAATGTCCCCTGACACTCCACATACAGCAATAGCCTGGGTCCTCCCCTTCAAAACATTAATAATGTTCCCCACATACAGTAAAAATGTCACCACACCAGAGTCCCTCCACATATTGCAATAATGTCCCAAGACTTTCCCCACATACAGTAATTATAGCCATTGAAGTCTGCACATGCAGTAATAATGGCCTTGAGCTCCTACAATATATACTAATATATGCGGTGTCCCCCCACATACAGTAATAATGGTGGCTCCACAGTACCCCTCCACATTCACTAATAATGTCCCCTTAGTCTCCTTACAAATAGTAATAACAGCAACAGTTTCTCATCCTTCACAAACAGTAATAATGGCCCTTAGTCTTACCCACATAAAGTAATAATGGCCCCAGAATACCCACCACATACAGTTAAAATGGTCTCAGAGTTCCCCCCACATACAGTAAAAGTGGCCTTTGAGTTCCTCCATATAAAATAATAATGGCCCCTGAGTTCCCCCACATACAGTAATAATGTCCCTTGAGTCCTCCCCACATACAGTAAAAATGTCACCACACAAGAGTTTCCCCCACATACAGTAATAATACCCCCCAGAGTTTTGCCATACAGTAATAATGGCCCCTGAGTATCTCCCATATACAATAATAATGGCCTCAAGTTCATCCCCCCACATACATTACCGTTCAAAAGTTTAGGGTCACTTAGAAATTTCCTTATTTTTGAAAGAAAAGCACAGTTTTTTTCCAATGAAGCTAACATTAAATGATTCAGAAATACACTCTATACATTGTTAATGTGGTAAATGACTATTCTAGCTGCAAACGTCTGGTTTGTAATGCAATATCTTCATAGGTGTATAGAGCCCATTTCCAACAACCATCACTCCAGTGTTCTTATGGTACTTTGTGTTTGCTAACTGTGTAAGACGGCTATTGGATGGCTAGAATACCATTGAAAACCCTTGTGCAAGTATGTTAGCACAGCTAAAAACAGTTTGGCTACTTAGAGAACCTATAAACCTGACCTTCCTTTGAGCTAGTTGAGAATCTGGAGCATTTCATTTGTTGGTTCCAATAAACTCTCAAAATGGCAAGAAAAAAAGAACTTTCATGTGAAACTCGACAGTCTATTATTGTTCTTAGAAATGAAGGCTATTCCATGCAAGAAATTGCCAAGAAATTGAAGATTTCCTACAATGGTGTGTACTACTCCTTTCAGAGGAGAGCACAAACAGGCTCTAACCAGAGTAGAAAGAGAAGTGGGAGGCCCCGCTGCACAACTGAGCAACAAGACAAGTACATTAAAGTCTGTAGTTTGAGAAATCGATGCCTCACCGGTCCTCAACTGGCAGCTTCATTAAATAGAACACGCAAAATGCCAGTGTCAATGTCTACAGTGAAGAGGCGACTCCGGGATGCTGGCCTTCAGGGCAGAGTGGCAAAGAAAAAGCCATATCTGAGACTGGCTAATAAAAAGAAAATATTAATATGGGCAAAAGAACACAGAGATTGGAAGAGGAAGATTGGAAAAAAGTGTTATGGACAGACAAATCCAAGTTTGAGGTGTTTGGATCACACAGAAGAACATTTGTGAGACGCAGAACAACTGAAAAGATGCTGGAAGAGTGTCTGACGCCTTCTGTCAAGCATGGTGGAGGTAATATGATGGTCTGAGGTTGCTTTGGCGCTGGTAAAGTGGGATATTTGTACAAGGTAAAAGGGATATTGAAAAAGGAAGGCTATCACTCCATTTTGCAATGCCATGCCATACCCTGTGGACAGCGCTTGATTGGAGCCAAATTATGCATGAACTATTTAGGGAAGAAGCAGGCAGCTGGTATTCTATATGTAATGGAGTGGCCAGCGCAGTCACCAGATCTCAACCCCATTGAGCTGTTGTGGGAGCAGCTTGACCGTATGGTATGCAAAAAGTGCCCATCAAACCAAACCAACTTGTGAGAGGGGCTTCTGGAAGCATGGGGTGAAATTTCTCCAGATTACCTCAGCAAATTAACTACTAGAATGCCAAAGATCTGCAATGCTGCAATTGCTGCAAAGGAAGCATTCTTTGACAAAAGCAAAGTTTGAAGGAGAAAATTATTATTTCAAATAAAAATCTTTTTTTTGTAACCTTGTCAATGTCTGGAATAGATTTTCAATTCATTTGGTAACTCATTTGATTAATAAAAGTATGAGTTTTCATGGAAAACCCAAAATTGTCTGGGTGACCCTCAACTTTTGAACGGTAGTGTAGTCATAAAGTTCACAGAGCACACCTCAATATACATTAATATTGTCCCCATATTTTCCCCACACAGTGATGTCCCCGGAGTTTCCCCACATACAAGAATGTCAACAACTTCTCCATCACATACAGTAATAAGGGCCCTGAGTCTTACCCGCAAACAGTAAAAATGGTCCCTGAGTTCCCACATATACAGTAATAATGTCCCTCCCATATATAATAATAATGGCTGCTAAGTCCCCCCTACATACAGTTCTAATAGCAAGGGCAGGGTCTTCTCTCCCCCTGTACTAGTCGGCCACTTGTTTTGTTTAAGATTACTGTACTAGTTTTTATTCGTATGTGAAGCGCCATAGAATAAATAGAGCTATAATAATAAAAAATAATATTAATCAGGGCTGCCATCAGGGCATTACTGCCCTTACTATTGTATGGGGCCCGTTGACCAGCAGTACACAGGGGGGCCCTCAAGACCGGGACCGTCTTATGTGCTACTGTTTATCGGGGCCCCATCGTGCAGCAAAGTGGTGCGCGCTGCGGTGCATAAATCAGTGCTGGGGCCCGGGAGCTTTCATGGAGCTGTGCACGGCCGTCTTACCTTGACAGCTGCGCAGCACTTGCTCCCCCCCATCTTCGGTTGAGCCTAAACAGTATGGGCTCCTTCCAGGTCCTGACTGCAGCCCATACAGTCTAGCCGGCTCACTACTGAAGATGAATACGATAATCAATAAGCATGTAGTAATATAAATGGCCGAGAGCATGTTCGGTACCCAAAAAAAGCTCTCCCATATATCAAATAACAATATATATCTACAGGAGTGTCACTCCTACTCCAAATTATGAAAAACTAGCGAAACAAAGGCGCATAGACACTGAAAAATCTTTAGAAAAATATATATAGATATTTTATTAAATACAAATATCAAGGAATGACATACAAATATTTAACATACATGACAGAATACATAAAAAATTCCAACATGTGGAGAGGAGGAAAACCAACCAGTACACTTAAGGTAGGGCACACATCCGTAATACGACCTAGGTAAGTATCAAAAAAAAGGTTCCTAGGATATCAATAATCCTACAATAAGCGATCGTCTCCCAAGTACCAAGGCCTCATATTAAGCTAGAAGTCATATGTCTCATGTTCAAACATATCTCTAATGCAATATGAACTTACCCATGATAAGTCGGGATTCTTGTGTGGCATTCCCACCCACCTTCAAAAGTATCCCGGGGAAAAGGGCGAGCTAGGGTGCCCTCTAGTGGTAGGGACAGGGAAGGAATCCCTGGTCCCGGGTCACCGACAGCTGTAGTGTTAGATAATATCACATAAATTTACCCCAAAACATGGAATAGTGTATGGGTGAGAAATGTAATCCAGCTAATTTTGTTAATGCTTTCTTTTAGAGTGTTAGATATCACAGAAATGTACCACAGATCATGTGAAACTGTATGGCTGAGAAATTTAAGCCTGCAAAATTTTTTAATGCTTTTCCTAAGATGTATAGATCACAGGAAATGTACCCCAGATCGCATAATACTGTATGGGTGATAAACTCAACCCTAAAAATGTTTTAAACGCTTGTGATATATATATATATATACTAGATTGTGGCCCGATTCTAACGCATCGGGTATTCTAGAATATGCATGTCCCCGTAGTATATGGACAATGATGATTCCAGAATTCGCGGCAGACTGTGCCCGTCGCTGATTGGTCGAGGCAACCTTTATGACATCATCGTCGCCATGGCAACCATTATGACATCATCGTCGCTGTGCCCGTTGCTGATTGGTCGAGGCAACCTTTATGACATCATCGTCACCATGGCAACCATTATGACATCATCGTCGCTGTGCCCGTCGCTGATTGGTCGAGGCAACCTTTATGACATCATCGTCGCCATGGCAACCATTATGACATCATCGTCGCTGTGCCTGTTGCTGATTGGTCGAGGCAACCTTTATGACATCATCGTCACCATGGCAACCATTATGACATCATCGTCGCTGTGCCCGTCGCTGATTGGTAGAGGCAACCTTTATGACATCTTCGTCGCCATGGCAACCATTATGACATCATCGTCACTGTGCCCGTCGCTGATTGGTCGAGGCAACCTTTATGACATCATCGTCGCCATGGCAACCATTATGACATCATCGTCGCTGTGCCCGTTGCTGATTGGTCGAGGCAACCTTTATGACATCATCGTCACCATGGCAACCATTATGACATCATCGTTGCTGTGCCCGTCGCTGATTGGTCGAGGCAACCTTTATGACATCATCGTCGCCATGGCAACCATTATGACATCATCGTCACTGTGCCCGTCGCTGATTGGTCGAGGCCACCAGAGACGCGGGATTTCTACGTCGATGCTGTGCCGGTCCGGTTTTGCGTGGAGGGGGAAAGGGTGGTGGTGGTTCGGACGTAAGCCGTGATCGTACCAACGAACGTGTGACAAAACGCAATGTGAAAGCACTCTAAATCTGCTGTTACCTACTTGTCATCACTGATCACTTCTCTATGTTGGCAAGATGACTGGAAGAACTCCTGCCCTATGAAGACCTGCTTTGAAGGTAGGGTATTTAAAAAGTTATGAGAATTTTGGTGGTGAAATCTCCAGGATTGTATAGAGACTGTTATAATTTGTGTGATGCAGTGATGGGTATGGTGCTGGATGGGAGATTTATCCCTTCTAGCAAGTGCCTATCGCACTGGTGAACAGCAGAGGAGGAGGTTATGGGACAAAAAACCTGAATAATATGAACAAGGGCTATGAACAGTATGCGTACTAAAGAGGTTTTGGGGCAACACGTGGATTGCACAGTGGAAGGGCCTTGGACAGCATAAACAGACTGTCAGAACTGCACAGAGTTTGTTTTGGTTGGGAAAACGCTGAGGATGTTTTGTGGCAACATCAGACCGGAACTGACTGGCACGTCCGGGCCCTAACCTACATTGTTTAAACAAGCTGGAATTTTGCTTTGCCTTATATTTAGAATTGAGAGTCCTCAGTGGTTGACACCTTTTAATGGCTAACTGAAAAGATGTTACCTTATGCTGAAGTTATTCCTTGAATGGAGTAAAGCAATAATTCCACTTCATGACATGTCCAGTCCTAATTATCATGCCACAATAAATCTGGCACAGGGGAGGTAGGCAGAGGTCTGTCATACTGGGGTTGGGATGAATGTATCCACTTCTGGTCAGGTAAAAATCTAGTCAAAGAAGATATCTTCTTATGTTCCTATAACATTTTGTTTTGACATTTTCATCAATATGGCTGTATGAGAACGTTATTTGCGGGATGAGTTGGACATTTGAATAACACCATTGATTTTGCCATACAGTGTACTGGAAAATGGGAAAATAATTCCAAGTGTGGTGAAACTGCCAATAAAAGTGCAATTCTGTAATTTTTTTTTAATTTACCATATTCACTATAGGGTAAAACTGACCTGGCAATATGATTCCCCAGGTTAGTATGAGTATGAAGATACCAAACATATATAGTTTATCTTTTGCTAAGTGGTGAAAACAAATTCCAAAATTTGTCCGAAAAAAGTTTTTGCTTTTGTCGTCATTTTCCGAGACTTGTAGCATATTCATTTTTGGGGATCTGGGGCTGGATGAGGGCTTATTTTTTGCATCCTGATCTAATGTTTTCATTGATACAATTTTGGCATAGATATGATGTATTGATCGCCTTTTATTGCATTTTATTGCAATGTTGCGGAGACCGAAAAAAACGAATTCTGGAGTTTCAATTTTTTTTCTTGTTACGCTGTTTACCGATCGGACTAATTTATTTTATATTTTGATAGATCGGACAAAAATCAGCTGTCATGTGCTGGAATAGAGGCGGACTCCGATGTCCCAAATTCAGGGACACAACATATGACGTAAATATGCGTCATATATTGAAAAGGGGTCATATTTGCTTTTTTATTTGACACCACCACCATACCTCAGCCTATTCACCACCATTGTTTAACAGCTTATATTCGTCAAAATGATCGTACCATATCTTGCCACCCTCTTCCACCTGGCTCCCCATCTGCTGAGAGAAGGCGGAAGAGACGGGGGCAGTAGGATACATCTCTTCATAAGGCCGAACCCTTCCAGTAGCAAAACATCATGCACTCAGGAGGGCAAGCAATCCAGCCTAATTCCATCAACATAGGTATAGGCAATAATTACTACTAATTACTACTTCCTACAGTCATGTACCCCATTATTTAGTACTCTATAGGGGTAAAACACTAGGAACACAGCCGGCTACTATTTCTAAAATTGGAACCATCCAGCCTAATTCCGACATTGATAAATACAATTATTACTAAAAAGTTGTAGCTTCCCTATTCCTATAGTCATATGCCCCCTTCATTTAGTACTCCACGTGGGAAGGGGTAAAATACCATGCATACCGACAAGCTTTTATTTCTTAATGGGGTCCATCAACATAGATATACCCAATAATTACTACATGAATTGAGGGTCTACCTCTCCTTACAGTCATGTAAGGGTAAAGAAGGGTAAAACAACAAGCAAGCAGACTGACTCCCATTTCTAAAAGGGAAACCATCCAGCTTAACTCCATCAACCACAATTTTTGCAAAAGAAGTTGAGGATCCCCCCTACCTATTGTCACTTAGTACTCCGAACGGTTCATTATTAGTGGAATAGGAAGGTACATCTGTTTTCTCTTGGGCAGATGCCCGCTTCATATCTCAACTACAACAGGCAGACTATCACGTTTTGTAATAATATAATTAACCTTCTCTTTACCCCAAGGTAGCACTTCCAGGAGAACTAATGATCCAAGGGGTAACGGTTCTCCTTGCGGAGAGTGGGTGGCATGTTGCAAACAGGAAGCAAAGTGACTTGAGGTTTAAGAAACTTTAGCACAGTCAACAGGCCAGCCCCCGCAAACAGCATACTCCATCAGTGAGCACTTCGGTTGGATTTTATTTTTAAAGCATCCCCGGGTTTATAAAAGGAAACACACGCACAAGTGAGTCAGATATAGCTGCATTTCTTTCATCGGCTGTCATGCTCACAGCTAACGACGTGAGAAGCCACCCCAGCAACGGCTGAGCTGATTGTTCGAAGGCTTTAATTTCTGTGCAGATTTACGTAAGAGGAGGGATGGAACACAAGGGGAGATGGGGAGAAGGAGGGGAAGCATCTTGCAGGCCAGGGACAGGCATAAAATCACACACAGTGAGCAAAATAATGTTCTTCCACAACAGAAAGCCTCATTGTAGCTTTTTTTTTCATAATAAAGGTACACAGTTGTTGTGGATATGTGTCATGAGCATGCAGCAAAGCCCCGGTGCCAATATTTGGGGCAGCTACTTAATAGGCGCTTTAGGCTGTGTTCACACAAAGAGATCCTGATGTTTTTTTTTTTTGCTTCGATTTTCCCGAATACATGGTAAAATCACTCTGCTTTCGCTGCATTTTTTTGTCTAGCCATACAGATTGCTACATCGCTGTTATTGTGTAGACCCCAATTATTCATGTAGTATTACAGCATTATATTCTGTAAATTATTTACTACACTTGGACATGATTGTAAAAAGGAACCTGGATCTATTACAAATCTCTTACTCAAATGCCACAGTCATGTATAATACTAAAAAAAGCTGCGTACATAACATATACTACATTAGATATAATCATCTGCTCTTGCAGCTCTCCTCAGTCTAAAGGAAATTTGTCACCAAGGTTTTGCCACTTTGAGAGCAGCATGATACAGAGACAGAAACCCTGATTGCTGCAGTGTGTTACTTACTGGGCTGCTTACAGTAGTTTTGAAATAATCACTAATTTAGAAGTAGGACAATATCACTAAAGGACTAGTAAAGCTGCTGTTGTGTAGTCCTCCCTATTCATAAGGTCTATGACCCCGCCCACACCACTGATTGGCAGCTTTCTGCCTAAGCACAGTACACAAAGAAAGTGGTTTGGGCGGGGTTTTACAGAGCTCTGTATTCAGAGAACTGCTACATCTGCAGTGATTTTATCAAAACTGCAGCAAGCAGCCAAGTAAGTAATACATCACTGGATTCAGGGTCTCTGCCCCAATCACATGCTGCTCTCAGATGGGATAGCAAAAACCTGGTGACACATGACCTTTCCAAAACTATTTTATGTTCTTCAACAAATCATTTTAATTGTAATTACATTTTACTTATTTTACTTCTCCTAACTCCCCATATTTGTCTCTCTAGGGGACTAGAAGCTGCAATCTTTTAATTGATTCTTACTTTCAATTAAAAGATACTGTGGGAAATGTAGTATTCCTCAGCAGTATGGTCTATTATTATCATACAAAGGCCTAGTTGGTTTCCACCCATGGCAGAGCAGAAGCACTTGTTGCTGCTCGTCACCAATGAGTTGGCTGATGGTGTCCTCTCCCTTTTCCAAACACCACCATCTAGAGCTTAACTACCAGGATTAGAGTTTTCTTGGATTCTAGCAGTTGCAACAGGACCATCTCTGTATATAGCAGCCACATGCTTGTTGCTTATCTTGTGGGTACAGTGGCTTTACCCCCAAGATCATTGTGCCTTACAGAATATGACTGCCAGAGAGCAATAACTATGTGGCACTGATCTGTGATGGATATCTCCTGCACATCACAGATCACTGAAGAGTTAAAAGTTTTTACCTATCAAAGTGCGAAACAGGAATATTTGAGTTTCACTAGAAATTACCTGACAGTCTTTAATATGCTCTTGAATGCCCCAAGATGATGACTTTTGGGTGGGTTACTCATTAGCTCTATCCCTTTTCAGCCGTATGCAGGTTATTCAATTACTTTTCGGTTAGAGCAGAGCAGGGCAAACTGTGGACGGCTGGCCACATCCACCCTCTGGCTGTTCCAGTCCGCTCGTGGACCGAGACATCCAAGGGGTTTTCCACTGTCACCGTAATCTGCATCCTCGGGATTCAGACAGCGGTGAATACATTGGTGGAGGAAGGGGCCATCAACTCCTTCTTCCATCAATCAGCGTGTGAGACAGCAGACACAAAGACGTTACATCACTGCTGCTGAGAGTCAGTGCACCGGAGACAGAAGCAGAGTCTTGGGGGAACGGGAGCGAGGTGAGTGTGCTTTTTTTAAATTCTTTCTTTCATATGTATATGGGATGTTTATATGCATATAGGAGGCTTTGGGGGCTCATTCTACTATATAATTGTCTAAGGGTCACTTCCGTCTTTCTGTCTGTCTGTCTGTAACGGAAATCCCAAGTCGTTGATTGGTCGCGGCAAAACAGCCACGACCAATCAGTGACGGGCACAGTCCAGCGGAAAAATGGCTGCTCCTTCCTCCCCGCAGTCTGTGCCCACTCCATAATCCCCTCCAGTCACACAGGGTTAATGGCAGTGTTATCGGGCCGCGTTATGCCGCCGTGTAACACACTTCGTTAACGCTGTTATTAACCCTGTGTGACCAACTTTTTACTATTGACGCTGCCTATGCAGCATCAATAGTAAAAAGATCTGTTAAAAATAATTAAAAAAAATAAAAAATCATTATATACTCATAAAAAGAGTAAGGAAACAGCGGCACTCACCAGTTTGCTGATACGGAGTATTTACTCCATGTACAGATTAATACATGCTAAGTTTTCTTGCTGCGAGGTACATGGTCCGAGTGCCATTCCACTTCTGAAGATTTCCACGACGTCATTATATACTCACCTTCTGGATCCAGCCCAGGCCTTTCCCGCTCCTTGTGACACTCCGGTGACCGGTCCATGCATTGCGGTCTCGCGAGAAGATGACGTAGCGGTCTCACGAGACCACAAGTCAACATCTCGCGAGACCACCCGCAATGCACTCTTGGGAGCGACTGGCACAGTCCGGCCGCTCCCTACTCCCTTGCAGTCAGTGCCCCCTCTATACTACCCCTCAGACATTGGCACGGGATTTAAATCCCGCTTCGCTGATTGGTCGCGCCGGCTGGGCGTGACAAATCAGCGACATTGGAGCGGGATTTAAATCCTGCTTCGCTGATTGCTCGCGCCCAGCCGGCGCGACCAATCAGCGACATTGGCGCTGGATTTAAAACCCGCTTTGCTGATTGGTCGCGCCGGCTGGGCGCGACTAATCAGCGACATTGGAGCGGGATTTAAATCTCGCTTCGCTGATTGCTCACGCCCAGCCGGCGCGACCAATCAGCGCCATTGGCGCGGGATTTAAATCCCGCTTCGCTGATTGCTTACGCCCAGCCGGTGCGACCAATCAGCGACATTGGGCGGGATTTAATGTTAAAAATAATAAAAAATCATTATATACTCACCTTCCAGATCCAGCCCAGGCCTTTCCCGCTCTTCGCGACGCTCCGGTGGCCGGTCCATGCATTGCGGTCTCGCGAGATGATAACGTAGCGGTCTCGCGAGATGATGACGTAGCGGTCTTGCGAGACTGCTACGTCATCATCTCGCGAGACCACCATGTCATCATCTCGCGAGACCGCAATGCACTCTTGAGACCGGTGCGCGCGAGGAGCATCGGTATACGCTTCGCTTGGATCCAGGGGCCGACGGAAAGTGAGTATATAACTATTTTTTATTTTAACCCCTTAATGACAGCCAATACGCCTTTTAACTGACCTGACATATAAGAGAATAGCCTCCCCATACAGGTGACAATCCAGCATCTGTCGGTTGTGCACTATAGCTGACAACTTGCTGCATCAGCCACGATCAGTGTTTGCACAGTCCAAATCTATTTAACCCCTTAGATGCTGCTGTAAATAGTGACTACATCATTATATATGGTTAACAGAGTGTGGGGGCTTCCTCTTTATCCCAATTGGTGCCCTCAGATCATGATTGTGTGGTCCTGATGGTAGCCATGGCAATTCATGACCAAATAGCGGCCTTAGAGTCTGACGGCTGTAGTAATCTGTTCAGAATTTAGAGGCATTTAGGTGGTAAAAATACACATTTTCATTTCTGTCATACCACTTTGCATTAATTCCTGTAAAGCACCTAGAGGATTAACAAACTACCTGACAACAGTTTTCGATATGTCAGGGGGTGCTGTTTTTTAAATGGTATCACATTTGGGGGTTTCCCAATATATGAGACCCCTAAAGCCACTTCAAACATGGATAAGTCCCTAAAAAAATAAATTTAGTAAATTTCCTTGAAAAAATGAAAAATTGCTGCTACATTTTTAAACCTCCTAAAATGCTAAAAAAATAAAATAACATTTTACAAATATTGCTGATGTAAATCCGACATGTGGGAAATGTTATTTATTAATGGTTTGCTGTGGTATGGCCATCTGGATTAAAGGATAATCATTCAAATTTTGAAAATTGCTAATTTTTTAACATGTTTCTCAAATTTTTGATATTTTTTTTATAAATAAACACAAAACATATTGACCTAAATTTACCATTATCATAAAGTATAATGTGTCACGAAAAAACAGTCTCAAAATCACTGGGATTTGTTGAAGCGTTGCAGAGTCATTACCACATAAAGTGACACTAGTCAGATTTCAAAAATTTGGCTCCGTCACTAAGGGGTTAATTCTTTTTTTTAACAGGGATATGATGCCCACATTGCTATATACTACGTGGGCTGTGCAATATACTACGTGGGCTGTGCAATATACTGCGTGGGCTGTGCAATATACTGCGTGGGCTGTGAAATATACTGCGTGGGCTGTGCAATATACTGCGTGGGCTGTGCAATATACTGCGTGGGCTGTGCAATATACTGCGTGGGCTGTGCAATATACTACGTGGGCTGTGCAATATACTACGTGGGTTGTGCAATATACTGCGTGGGCTGTGCAATGTACTACGTGGGCTGTGCAATATACTACGTGGGCTGTGCAATGTACTACGTGGGCTGTGCAATGTACTACGTGGGCTGTGCAATGTACTACGTGGGCTGTGCAATGTACTGCGTGGGCTGTGCAATGTACTACGTGGGCTGGGCAATGTACTACGTGGGCTGTACAATGTACTGTGTGGGCTGTGCAATTTACTACGTGGGCTGTGCTATATACTATGTGGGCTGTGCAATGTACTGCATGGGCTGTGCAATATACTATGTGGGCTGTGCAATGTACTGCGTGGGCTGTGCAATGTACTACGTGGGCTCTGCAATGTACTGCGTGGGCTGTGCAATGTACTGCGTGGGCTCTGCAATGTACTGCATGGGCTGTCCAATGTACTACGTGGGCTGTGCAATGTACTACGTGGGCTGTGCAATATACTGCGTGGGCTGTGCAATATACTGTGTGGGCTGTGCAATATACTACGTGGCTGTGCTATATACTTTGTGGGCTGTGTTATACACTACGTGGCCTGGGTTATACACTACGTGTGTGGACTGTTATATACTACATGAGCTGTGTTATATGCTACGTGGGCTGTTATAAACTACGTGGCTGTGTTATATGCTATATGGACTGTTATACACTCCGTGGGCTGTGCTATATACTATGTGGCTGTGCTATATACTCCATGGGCTGTGTTATATACTACGTGGCTGTGCTATATACTACGTGGCTGTGCTATTTACTACATGGGCTGTTATATACTACGTGGCTGTGCTATATACTACGTGGCCGGCCGCGAACAATCAGCAACAGGCGCAGACCGGCCACGAATTGGCGCGGGATTTGAACCACGCTTCGCTAATTGGTCGCGGCCGGCCGAATCCTGTGCATTCAACATAGTATTCTAAAATCTTCATAAATAAGCTACATACATATTCTAGAATACCCGATACGTTAGAATCGGGCCACCATCTAGTGCTATATATTGGAGGCTATGTGAGGACTCATACTGTATATAGGGGGATAGGTATTGGCTCATGCTGTATATAGGGGCTATGAAGGGGCTCATACTGAATATAGGAAGCTATGTGGGGCCTCATGCTGTATTTACGAGCCTATGGGGGGCTCATGCTGTATATAGGGAGGCTGTTTAGGGGCTCATACTTTATATAGGATGATATGTGGGGCTCATCTACTATATAAAGCTGAATGTGTGTGTGTGTGTGTATGTGTGTATGTCCGGGATTGGCATCTGCACCGTCGCAGCTACAGCCACAAAATTTTGCACAGTCGCACGTCTGGACCCCGAGAGCGTCATAGGCTCGACAAAGTCGAAGCACAAAAGTCGCCGCTCAAAACTCGCCACGCGCAAAACTCGCCACATGCAAAAACTAGGCTCACGCAAAACTCGTCACAAGTGCAAAACTCACCTCATGGAAAACTCACCACACGCAAAACTTGCACACGCGGAAAAATTGCCACATGCACAAAATTTGCAACACATGCAAAAGTTGCCTCACACAAAACTTGCACATACCCAAAGGGCACCACACATAAAACTCACCACGCGCAAAACTCGCCATGCGCAAAACTTGCTGCACACAACTTGCTACACTAACCTGTCACATGCAACTCGACACACAAAAAGTTGCTACACGCATGTTGCCACACAAAACTCATCTCACAAAAGTCGCTACATGCATGTCGCCACACACAACTCAACACACACAACTTGACAAACGAAACTCGCCCTAAAACACACACAAGTCTGGTATTAGCCTTCAAAAATAAAAATCTGATTAATAAGCAGACAAACTACAAGAGCAACAAATGTACCATATAGGAAATACAGCAGCTGTCAGTCACATGACCTGTCTATTATGTGTATGTGTGAGCTAATATATACTGCCAGGGGGAGGGCTTCCTGTTGGCTGGGGATTTATCAGGCTGCCAATTTATCTTACAAATACTGAGGTAAAAATACTGAGCAAATAACGTGTTAACGAGGTCTAATACAGGAGATCACACAGGTATATATTATATACAGGGGAGATGACACACAGATATATACTATATACAGGGGAGATGACAAAGGTATATACTACATATAGGAGGAGATGACATACAGGTATATATTATATACAGAAGAGATGACATACAGGTATATACTATATACAGGAGGAGATAACACACAGGTATATACTATATACAGGAGCAGATTACCTACAGGTATATACTATATACAGGAGGAGATGACATACAGGTATATGCTATATATAGAAGATGACATACAGGTATATACAGGAGGAGATGACACACAGATATATACTATATACAGGGGAGATGACACACAGGTATATACTATATACAGGAGGAGATGACATACAGGTATATACTATATATAGAAGGAGATGACATACAGGTATATACTATATATAGAAGGAGATGACATACAGGTATATACTATATATAGGAGGAGATGACATACAGGTATATACTATATATAGGAGTAGATGACATACAGGTATATACTATATATAGGAGGAGATGACATACAGGTATATACTATATACAGGGGAGATGACACACAGCAGGTATATACTATATACAGGGGAGATGACATACAGGTATATACTATATACAGGAGATGACATACAGGTGTATACTATATATAAGGGAGATGACAAACATGTATATACTGAGGTGAAAATGAGAGGTGTGAGGTGAAAATGAAAAGGTGTGAGTGGAAAATGAGAGGAGTGAGGGAAAATAGTGTAGTGATCGGAAAATGACAGATGTGAGGTCGAAATGACAAGTGTTAGGGGGGAATGAGAGATGTGAGGGGGAAAATTAAAGATGTGATTATGAAAATGAGAGGCGTGATGGGAAAAAAAGAAGTGATGTGCTATCACTAACCACAGATATTTACTATGCCCAGGCAACGCCGGGCTCTTCAGCTAGTCTAATATATAAAGCTGAATGTGTTAGTGTATGTATGTGTGTGTGTGTGTGTGTGTCCGGGATTGGCATCTGCACCGTCGCAGCTACAGCCACAAAATTTTGCACAGTCACACGTCTGGACCCCGAGAGCGTCATAGGCTATGTTGTGAGGCGAAATTTTAACCCCGTGCGTTCCAATTCACCAAACAATTTTGCCCCTATCTACATAATGGGGAAAAAGTGAAAGGAAAAGTGTTGGAGGCAAATTGACAGCTGCCAGATGTGAACAAGGGGGACTTAAAACTCAAAACTCGCCACGCACAAAACTCGCCACATGCAAAACTAGGCTCACGCAAAACTCGCCACACGTGCAAAACTCACCTCATGGAAAACTCGCCACACGCAAAACTTGCACACGCGGAAAAATTGCCATATGTACAAAAGTTGCAACACATGCAAAAGTTGCCTCACACAAAACTTGCACATACTCAAAACGCACCACACATAAAACTCGCCACGTGCAAAACTCGCCATGTGCAAAACTTGCTGCACACAACTTGCTACACTAACCTGTCACATGCAACTCGACACAAAAAGTTGCTACACGCATGTCGCCACACAAAACTCATATCACAAAAGTCGCTACATGCATGTAGCCACATGCAACTCAACACACACAACTTGACACATGAAACTCGCCCTAAAACACACACAAGTCTGGTATTCTCCTTCAAAAATAAAAATCTGATTAATAAGCAGACAAACTACAAGAGCAACAAATGTACCATATAGGAAATACGGCAGCTGTCAGTCACATGACCTGTCTATTATGTGTATGTGTGAGCTAATATATACTGCCAGGGGGGAGGGCTTCCTGTTGGCTGGGGATTTATCAGGCTGCCAATTCAGCTTACAAATACTGAGGTAAAAATACTGACCAAATAACGTGTGAACGTGGTCTAATACAGGAGGAGAAGACATACAGATATATACTATATACAGGAGGAGATGACACACAGGTATATACTATATACAGGAGGAGATGACACACAGGTATATACTATATACAGGAGGAGATGACATACAGGTATATACTATATACAGAAGGAGATGACACACTTGTATATACTATATACAGGGGAGATGACACACAGGTACATACTATATACAGGGGAGATGACACAGGTATATACTATATACAGGAGAAGATGACACAGGTATATACTATATACAGGGGAGATGACACACAGATATATACTATATACAGGAGGAGATGACACAGGTATATACTATATACAGGAGGAGATGACACACAGGTATATACTATATACAGGGGAGATGAAACATGTATATACTATATACAGGAGGAGATGACACACATATATACTATATACAGGAGGAGATGACACACATATATACTATATACAGGAGCAGATGACACACGTATATACTATATACAGGAGGACATAACACACCGGTATATACTATATACAGGAGCAGATGACTTACAGGTATATACTATATACAGGAGATGACATACAGGTATATACTATATAAAAGAGGAGATGACACATAGGTATATAGAGGAGGAGATGACATACAGCAGGTATATACTATATACAGGGGAGATGACAAAGGTATATACTACATATAGGAGGAGATGACATACAGGTATATAGTATATACAGAAGAGATGACATAGGTATATACAATATACAGGAGGAGATGACATACAGCAGGTATATACTATTTACAAGGTAGATGACATACAGGTGTATACTATATATAAGGGAGATGACAAACATGTAAAAACTGAGGGGAAAATGAGAGGTGTGAGGTGAAAATGACGGGCGTGAGGTGAAAATGAAAAGGTGTGAGTGGAAAATGAGAGGAGTGAGGGAAAATAGTGGAGTGATCGGAAAATGACAGATGTGAGGTCGAAATGACAAGTGTTACCCCCCCCGCCCCGATGAGAGGAGTGAGAGGGAATGAGAGGAGTGAGGAGGAAAATGAGAGGTGTAAGGGAGAAAATGAGAGATGTGAGGGGGAAAATGAGGCGTGATGGGAAAATAAGAGAAGTGAGGTGCTATAACTAACCACAGATATTTACTATGCCCAGGCAACGCCGGGCTCTTCAGCTAGTACTGTATATAGGGGATATGTGGGTGCCCACACTGTATTTAGGAAGCATTATGGGGCTCATACTGTATTAAGCTATGGCCCCTCTAATCCCAGGATTAGTGGGGAGCCTGGCCAACAGACTACCACAAAGCACATAGTGAAGGCATATGTTAATACGTAGGACCTACCTGTGGGTCCAGATTTGTGCATGGTAATTGGATTCACGTACAACAGTACCCATAATGCACAGCAGACTACTTACTGTTGTAATTTATTACTTTTTTTTTGTTATTTCACATTTTCCCTAAGTGATCATCTGGCCTTTGTGTGAAACCAATTAACACAGGAATCAATTTGCTCTATGTAATATGAGGGTCAAAAAATCGCTTTGGTGACTCCATGCAGTGCAGGGGCCCATGACAGAAATGGGCCCCTGAGTAAGAACAATATATTGGCCCTATGCAGTTCAAAAGCTCATCATAATGCACAATTTCAGAATTTTTCGAGGCGGAAATGAGCCCCTGTATAGCTGCACAAGTTGCACCAATGGTATGTCCGCCTGGCTCCAGAGAACCACAATGCAACACCAACCTTATTTCTACCTTATACTTCATGGTTATATTGTTTTGTATGACTAAACATATTTTCATAAATAAAAAATGTCCATTTTTTTAACATAATCCATAAACTCCCATTTTGACAGTATATTACCTACAGGAAGCTTCCTGATAATAACATACACCATGATAGTGTTACTTCTGACTGTAATGGGCAGTAACTGAGTTTGATGCACGAATAAATGGTTTTCAATCCATAAATGCTTATATAGCAAATCTATACCACTTTTTCTACCTTTCTATGTAATGGCAAATATGAAAGTTATGAAATGTTGATAAAATGTAAAATGTAAGAAATACTAATAGAGAATCTAATATATAAAGCTGAATGTGTGTGTGTGTGTGTGTGTGTGTATGTCCGGGACTGGCATCTGCACCGTCGCAGCTACAGCCACAAAATTTTGCACTTGCCAATCCAAACATAGAAGCGTCTGTGTGAACAAGGAAACGTTTAGTTGGATCGGGTGCGGCCAATACAGGGGTATTGGTGAGGGCGTCCTTTAGTTGGCAGAAGGCTTCCTCACACTCTGGGGTCCAGGTTACCTGGCGGGGTTGGTTCTTACGGGTCAGATCAGTGAGGGGCTTGGCTACGCTGCTGTAATTGGGAACGAATTTCCTGTAATACCCCGCTGTCCCTAGAAACGCCATGACCTGGGTTTTAGTGCGTGGGGTGGGCCATTTGACTATGGCTTCAATCTTGGCTGGTTCTGGTCGCTGTTTCCCACTTCCCACCCAATGCCCTAAGTACTGAACCTCTGCTTTGCCCACGTGACACTTGTTTGGGTTCAGGGTGATTCCGGCCTGGTGGATCCCATCCAATACGGTCTCTAGGTGATTTAGATGCTCTTCCCATGTCGCGCTGTAGATGGCTATGTCATCCAGGTAGGCACACAAATAGTCCTGGAGACCATCCAGAAGGCGGTCAGCCAGCCTCTGAAAGGTCGCCGGGGCAATCTTCATCCCGAATGGCATAACTCAAAACTGTAACAAGCCGAACGGGGTGACAAATGCCGACTTGGGAATAGCATCAGGACTAAGTGGAATCTGCCAGTAGCCTTTGCATAGATCGATGGTGGTCAAATACTTTGCCTCCGCCAGCCGGTCTAACAACTCATCCACACGCGGCATGGGATATGCATCCGTCACTGTTTTTTCATTGAGCTTACAATAGTCTACACAAAACCGTGTAGTCCCATCCCTCTTGGGCACTAACACTACGGGGGATGCCCAGGGACTATCTGACTCTTCAATGACCCCTAAACGCAACATCTCTTGTATCTCTTGCCGCATCCTCTCTCGTACAGACTCAGGGACGCGGAAGGGGTTTTGTCGCAGGGGGGTCTGATCCTGGGTCTCAACCTTGTGTTGTGCCAGGCGAGTGTACCCTGGTCTCCCCGAGAACATCCTCTGTCGCTGCCTCAACAACTCCTCCACCTGCTGTCTCTCCCGGGGGCCTAGGTCTTCACCCAAGTGTACCTGGTCCCATGTTTTAAACTGAGTCCTTTCCCCTAAGACATCCGGCAAGGGAAGTCCAGCTAAATCCTCTGCTTCAGGTGCACAGATGGCCACTACCTCTTCAGGGCACTCCCGGTAGGGCTTCAGCATATTCATGTGTAACATGCGGATAACTCTGGGGTCGTCACAATCGGCGACATTATAGGTTGTCGGCTATTTTCCCCACTACCTGGTAGGGCCCCTGCCATGCAGCTTGGAACTTGTTCTGCTTTGTGGGCTCTAACACCAGGACCTTCTGTCCTATTTCCAAGGTGCGCTCTCTGGCCCTCCGATCGTACCATACGCGCTGGCGCCGCTGGGTCGCCTGCATGCTCTCACGTACAGCCTGGGTCAGCTCCTGTAGGCGGTCCTGGAATTCCAGCACATAGGGTACAATAGGCACCTGTTCTATGAGGCCTTCCCCTTCCCAGTGTTCTAGCACTAAGTCTAGGGGTCCCCTTACCCGTCTCCAGTATACCAGCTCAAACGGGGAGAACCTTGTGGATTCTTGGGGCACCTTCTAATAGGCAAACAGGAGGTGTGGCAAGAATTTCTCCCAGTCCCTGTAGTTTCTGGTAAAAGTCTCAATGAGTTGTTTTAACGTCCCGTTAAAGCGTTCACACAACCCATTGGTTTGCAGGAGGTACGGGGCGCTTCTAATGGACTTTACGCGACACAGCTTCCACAGTGGGTTGGTCACCTCTGCTGTAAACTGGGTACCCTGGTCCGAGATAATCTCCCGGGGAAATCCAACCCGTGAGAAAACCTGGAGCAGGGCGGCCGCCACCGTCTCTGCCAGTATGTTAGGTAATGCAATCGCCTCTGGATACTGTGTGGCATAATCTAGCACTGTCAATATATACCTTTTCCCTGACGGACTGGATTTGGCTATCGGCCCTATCAGATCGACCGCTACTCGGCTAAATGGTTCCTCCACAATGGGGAGGGGGCGTAATTTGGCCTTGCATCGATCCCCCCTCTTGCCAATGCACTGGCAACTGTCACAGGTCTGGCAGTACTGACGAACATCATAGGTTACCCCCGGCCATAAGAAGTTTTGTGTCAGACGATGCCTTGTGCGACTGACGCTGAAGTGCCCGGCCAATGGTATGTCATGAGAGATTCGCAGTAACTCCTGCCTATACTTCTTGGGAACTACCAGCTGTCGTTTTATAGTGGGGCTTGTCCCTTTGTGGTGCTGCTCTGTGATCCAGTAGAGGACTCCCTGCTTCCATATAAACTGTTCCCCTTCCAGTACCCCTCTCCCCTCCTGTGCCTTCCCACGATATCCCTCCAATGAAGGATCCTCAAGTAACTCCCTCTTAAATTCATCTGGGGTGGCCCAAGAAATGTGTCTGGCTATGGGAATACGTGTAGAGCTGGGATGTCTTACCTGGGTCTCCTCTGAGTGTGATTCCGCCTCTGCAGCTCGAGCTTGTCTCTGGGTGGTCACAGGATATGTCTCAGCTAGAGGGGCAACCGAGAAGGTAGACAACATGGGCCTCAAGTCATTTCCCAGCAAGACGTCTGCAGGCAAATCCTCCATCAAGCCGACCTCAACAAGGCCATCCCCGACTCCCCAGTTCAGGTGAATCCTGGCAGTGGGCAGTCGATGTATAGCTCCCCCTGCTACACGGACTGCCACTGTCCGGTCTGTCTTCTCTTGGTCCCGGACGAGATGAGGCTTCACAAGGGTCAAAGTTGCCCCGGAATCTCTTAGTCCCTGCATACTTTTCCCATTAACCCACACGACCTGTCGATGCTGTTGTCGATTATCTGCCCGGGCTGCCTGCACGAGGTCTACTTCATACAGCACTTCCTCCATCTCTTCCACCCCTTGGTTAGTCGTAGCCCCCAATGCCGGGTCAGCTCCGCCTTGGTAGCAGTGTACAGCAGCCCGGCTGAAGGTAGCTGTTCCCGCCTTTGGCCACTGGGTATGCTGAGTCTGGTTGGGACATTGTCTTTGCAGGTGGCCCAGCTGACGGCAGGTGTGGCATCGCGCCCCAGGGGGACTGTGGTAGGCCGGGTTTCTAGCTGGTCCCCCTACAATCTTCGGTGGTTTGGGGCTCTCCAGGTCCATGGGCAGGCCCCTAGTGACCATCTTTGATCCGGACAACTGAGGCCTCCTGGCATCATGTTGTTCATCGGCCAGACGAGCGGCTTCCTCAAGAGTCGTTGGCCGCCTGTCCCGAAGCCATTCCTGTGTCTCAGGGGTTAGTCCATTAAAGAATCGTTCTAACAAGAAGAGCTGGAGGACGTCCTCCTTAGAGGTTCCTTGGCTCCCTTGTACCCACTGTAGCAGTGACCGCCATAATTTACAGACCCATTCAGCGTGGGTATCAGTTACGCGTTTTATAAGTCCGCGGAACTTTTGGCGGTATGCCTCTGGTGTCAGCGCATACCGGGCCAAGATCACTTCCTTGATCCGCTCATAGTCCATACAGTCCTCATCAGGTACCGTGCGATAGGCGTCCGCTGCCCGGCCTGTCACCTTGCTGGCCAGAATCTGAACCCGTCCCTCCTGCTTCACTAGATGCAGGGCACACTGCAGCTCAAAGTCCTGCAGAAAGCCATCAATGTCTTCCTCTGCCTCCCCCAACTGTCGGAAGGCATTATACTGGATCTTTTTGTGGCTTACTGTTGAAGGTACCTGGTTGAAGGCCAGAGCTCCCCCTGCTCGCTGACTCTCCTCTCTCCGCTCTGCCATCTCCATCTTGGCCAGCTCCACTTTGGTCCACTCTGCCATCTCCATCTTGGCTAGCTCTATCCTGGTCCGCTCGGTCATCTTTTCCTTCAGATCAGTACGCACATCAGCCATCACCTCTCGGATGATCTCTACTGCAGGGTTTGGGCCATAGAACGCCTGTCTGTTCTTTACCTCCCTCTGGAATTCAGTCTCCTCCACGTTCACATTGGGGGGCGCTGCACTGTCGTGTTCCATGATGGCTGCTATCAAATCCGCTTTTGTTTTGTTGCTGGCGATCAACCCTCGGGCTTCCACCAGATCTTTTAATGTAGTCCTCTTTAACTTCTGGTAGTTGTTTTCCATTCATTCCTTTCCTCCTGTAGAAGGGGTATTACATCCCGCTGTCTGCCACCAGTGTAACGGGGTCTACCAATCTGGGGTACCTCTTTCAGTACCACCCCGTGTTTCCGGAGGTCCACTCTGCTTTGGCTGGAGTCTGAATGAAGGACACTGGCTGGAATTCCTTGATTACATGGGCGCATATAAAAGATCACTGCTTCTCCACGTATTTCCAGTCGGACAACATTTTACTCACAGGACACAGAATATATCACACAGATACAGAGGGCAGGCCAATAGAAAAGCGGCAGGCCAGACATACATTACAATAAACCTATTATACATGCATATAACTGCACAACGTATTTTGGGTGCTGAGTGGTTCCGTAACACGTAACAGGTATATACTATGTATAGGAGGAGATGACATACAGGTATATACTATATACAGGAGATGACACAGATATAAACAATATACAGGAGGAGATGACATACAGCAGGTATATACTATTTACAGGGGAGATGACATACAGGTATATACTATATACAGGGGAGATGACATACAGGTTTATACTATATACAGGAGATGACATACAGGTGTATACTATATATAAGGGAGATGACAAACATGTATATATTGAGGGGAAAATGAGAGGTGTGAGGTGAAAATGAAAAGGTGCGAGTGCAAAATGAGAGGAGTGAGAGAAAATAGTGGAGTGATCGGAAAATGACAGAGCTGAGGTCGAAATGACAAGCGTTAGGGGGGAATGAGAGGAGTGAGGGGGGAATGAGAGGAGTGAGGGGGAAAATAAGAGGAGTGAGGGGGAAAATGAGAGGTGTGAGGGAGAAAATGAAAGATGTGAGGGGGAAAATGAGAGGCGTGATGGGAAAATAAGAGAAGTGAGATGCTATAACTAACCACAGATATTTACTATGCCCAGGCAACGCCGGGCTCTTCAGCTAGTAAATAATAAAGACAAGATTAATTCTGTGAAGAATGTGGATAAAATGCCATGTTTCCATCTGGGTTTATCTGGTTTATATACTTATTATATAAAACTTGATTGCATTGCATACTACTGTGTTTCCCCGATAGTAAGACAGCCCCGAAAGTAAGACGTAGTGGGGGTTTTAGCGGGGTCGGCTAATGTAAGACGTACCCCGAAAGTAAGACGTAGTAAATACCGTAGTGCTGAGTAGTGTCGGGGTCGGCCGAAACTCGATGGTTCCCAGGGTCTGAAGGAGAGGAAACTCTCCTTCAGGCCCTGCGATCCATATTTAAGTGTAAAATAAAGAATTAAAATAAAAAATATCGCTATACTTACCCTCTGACGCGCCCTGGTACTAACCGGGAACCTTCCTTCCTTCGAATCAGCGCTTCCAGGACCTGCGGTGACGTCGCGGTGACGTCGCGGCTTCTGATTGGTCGCGCGAGCGGTCACATGGGCAGTCACGCGACCAATCACAAGCCGCGACGTCACCGCGACGTCACCGCAGGTCCTGGAAGCGCTGATTCGAAGGAAGGAAGGTTCCCGGTTAGTACCAGGGCGCGTCAGAGGGTAAGTATAGCGATATTTTTTATTTTAATTCTTTATTTTACACTTAAATATGGATCGCAGGGCCTAAAGGAGAGTTTCCTCTCCTTCAGATCCTGGGAACCATCCAGGGATACCTTCCGATACTTGTGTCCCATTGACTTGTATTGGTATCGGTATCGGCGATATCCGATATTTTTCGGGTATCGGCCGATACTATCCGATACCGATACTTTCAAGTATCGGATGGTATCGCTCAACACTAGTGCGGTAGTAAACTGTACGTTGGAAAAAAAAACGCAGCGTTTTTTTTCCAATGTAAGACATACCCCGAAAGTAAGACATAGTGGGACTTTTGAGTGGTAAAAGAATGTAAGACACTGTCTTACTTTCGGGGAAACACGGTATGTAGCTATTGAGCTCTTGTTACTTAATTAGTATATTATGTACAGAATGTGTTGAACTTCAGCTACATTACTTCTGTAAACTATAGCAAGGTGCAGCCTGTATTTTCTGTTTGATTTTACTCTTGCAAGTTAACTGATAACTTAATAAAAAATAAATAATAATTTAAAGGGAACTTGTAATGTGAAAAAACACTTAACCTGCAGAAATGTGATTTAACTGCAGGTTAATAGCATTCTGAAGCCATGTGGTCGCTGCACTGAAAGCCTGGCTACCAGGAGGAAATTAAATTTATATCTCCGAGCAGCCTTGGGCTTTCAGTCACAGAGGTGTGCCTGGCACGGCTTGAATCACTTCTCAGTACATAGTGAGCAGCACCCCTGGCATTAACTGACTTCCGACTCTGTACAAATGCACTGCTGAGCTGGCTGTCAGTCAGTGCTGGGGCGTGGTTTCACCGGCCACTGAAGTTGACTGATGCCACACTGGACTCGCCTCTATGACTGAAAGTCCAAGCAAGGAGAGGGAGGAATAAAGTTAATTTCCTCCCAGCAGTCGGGCTTTCATTGTCGCAGCCGCACGGCCTCAAAAAAACTCTTCAACAAGTGTGCAATGTATTGTGCTGAAACTGTGTACAGTGAAGAATATGTCATTCCTGTTAAGTGTGTGGGATTACAGCACCTGAATCCGAAGGAATAAAGCCAAACCGGACTAGTCCTAG
Source organism: Ranitomeya imitator (assembly GCF_032444005.1). Classification (NCBI taxonomy): domain Eukaryota; kingdom Metazoa; phylum Chordata; class Amphibia; order Anura; family Dendrobatidae; genus Ranitomeya; species Ranitomeya imitator. The sequence continues at coordinate 404,343,389 of NC_091282.1, forward strand.
ACAAACATGTCATAGCTCCAAAGTTCCCTCACACATACAGGATGCACCTAACAACGCAGTCAATTGGGTAAATCATGTAAATCATCAACAGTTTTACTGCTGCATCAAAGGTTTACAAATACATATACATTTTCTTATACTTCCATCACTTGATTCTGAAATCTAGGTGTGGCTAGTTCTAATTTATACATGTATTAAGTTTCCTTTCACCATTTCATAAAATATATGCATAAACCAATTCCATTTTGGGATAAATGGGTCAGTACAGTCACATGATTAATGAGTTATTTACATGGGGGACTTGAAACACTGTAAATGTAAAACCTGCTAGATGTTAACTGGAGAGTCAACAAGCCCAAAGTGAAATCTTCACTTACCTGTGTAATGCAATATTTGCTTTTGTTCCACAGCCTTCTCTGTCATTATTTTTTAATATGAGTATTGTTTTTGTGCTCATAGTTCAGTTCATATTTCAGTATTTTTTGTGCATTGAGTATGTCCTTATTCTACCTTTTTCGTTTTTGCGTTTTCATTTTTCACTTCCCTCCTTACCAGAGCCATAACTTTTTTATTTTTCCGTCAATATGGTCATGTGAGGGCTTATTTTTTGTGGGACGAGTTGTACTTTTGAACGTCACCATTGGTTTTACCATCTCTTTTACTAGAAAACGAGAAAAAAATTCCAAGTGCGGTAAAATTGCAAAAAAAGTGCAATCCCACACTTGTTTTTTGTTTGTCTTTTTTGCTAGGCTCATTAAATGCTAAAACTAACCTGAAATTGTGATTCTCTAGGTCATTACGAGTTCATAGACATCTAACATGTCTAGGCTATTTTTTATCCAAGTGGTGAAAAAAAATTCAAAACTTTGCCATTTTCCGATACCCGAAGCGTCTCCATTTTTCGTAATCTGGGGTCGGGTGAGGGCTTATGTTTTGTGTGCCGAGCTGTCATTTTTAATGATACCATTTTGGTGCAGATACGTTCTTTTGATCGCCCGTTATTGCATTTTAATGCAATGTCGCAGCGACCAAAAAAACGTAATTCTGGCGTTTCGGATTTTTTTCTCGCTACGCTGTTTAGCGATCAGGTAATGCTTTTTTTTTATTAATAGATCGGGCGATTCTGAGCGAGGCGATACCAAATACGTGTAGGGTTTTTTTTTTCATTGTTTTATTTAGGATGGGGCGAAGGGGGGGTGATTTAAACTTTTATATTTTTTATATTTTTTTTCATATTTTTAAAAACATTTTTTTTTTACTTGTGCCATGCTTCAATAGCCTCCATGGGAGGCTAGAAGCTGGCATAGCCTGATCGGCTCTGCTACATAGCAGCGATCATGAGATCGCTGCTATGTAGCTGAAATGCAGGTGTGCTGTGAGCGCCGACCACAGGGGGGCGCTCACAGCAGGCCGGCATCAGTAACTATAGAGGTCTCCAGGACCTCTATGGTTACCATCCTGATGCATCGCCGACCCCCGATCATGTGACGGGGGTCGGCAATGACATCATTTCCGGCCGCCCGGCCGGAAGGGCCGATTAAATGCCGCTGTCTGCGTTTGACAGCAGCATTTAACAGGTTAATAGCGGCGGGTGAATAGCGATTTCACCCGCCGCTATTGCGTGCACATGTCAGCTGTACAAAACAGCTGACATGTCGCGACTTTGATGTGGGCTCACCGCCGGAGCCCACATCAAAGGGGGTGACACGGCATGCGCAGTAATAGTACGGCGCATGTCGGGAAAGGGTTAAGATACAATCAGACATGAAGCTTTCCCACTGGTTCCACTAGCAACAAAGATGGATTCATTTAATTTATTCAGAAAACTTCCATTTCCACTGAATTTCAGCCTACTCACAAATGGCTTTACATGACTTCAGGAATTTTCTTGTTAGCTCAGGAGAACGTGTTAGTGAGCACAAGGCAACTGATATCACTGTCATACTGATTAAATGATGACAGCAGACTGGTTGCTTTGAAAGGAGCTGGAGCTTGAAATCATGGTCTTCTTCTGTTAGCCATGGTTACCTCCAAGGAAACGTGTAGTCATCACAGTTTTGTATCAAAAGAGCTTTAAAGGCACAGATGCTTGTAAGATATCCCCTAAATTAATATTTTATAGGATTAACGAGAACTTTAAAGAGATGTTCAGTTGCTTGGGAAGAAGGCTCTAGGGTGACCACCCAAGTAATTTCAGTAAGTATTAGGACCTTCTCTTATAGAGGATTCAGCTAGTGGATCCTTTCAATACTAGTGCAGAGCTTGCTCAGGAATGGCAGCAGACAGGTGTCAGTGCATCTGCACGCTCAGTGAAGGAGGGCTTTTGGAAACTGATGTGCTGTCAAAAAAGGCCATAAAGAAGTCACTTCTTTCCAAGAAAATAATCTAGAACAAACTGACGTTCTGCAGGGAGTGCAGCGATTGAACTGCAGAACACAGGGTTAAGTTGTTTTGTCAGATGATGCCCCTTCAGACTGCTTGGGACATCTGGAAGAATGATTGTCTGGAGAACAAAGGATAAGTGCTACCATGGTTTCTATGTCATACCAACCAGGAGGCATTCATGTATGAGGTTTCAGTGAAGGAAGTTTTGTAATGAACAATGCTTTTTCCAGCAAGATGGAGCACTATGTCACAAGGTAAAAGAGGTAACTAAATGGCTCGGTGAGAAAAACATTGAAATTTTGGGTCTATGGCCTGAAAATTCCTCATATCTCAGTCCCGTTGAAAACCTGTGTTCAATCCTCATAAAGCAGGGGCAGCAAACAAAAACACTGACATTGTGACAAGCTCCAAGCACTGATTAGGCAAGACTGGGTTGTCATCAGTCAGGATTTGGCCCAGAAAATAATATCCACCATCACAGGGCGAATTGTAGAAGTCTTGAAAAATATAGAATAACGCTGTAAATATTGAGTCTGTACATAAACTTGATTTATTTGTCAAAAAAACTGTAAAAACTTTTGCATTGCTTATAATTGTACAACAGTAACTGTAGAAACATCTGACTAAAGATCTAAAAACACTGAAGTAGCAAACAGTGTGAAAAGCAAGACTTCTGTCAGTCTCAAAACTTTTGGCCATGACTGTAGGTGAAGGTCTCAATTGACAGTAACACTCTGAGCTCAAGCAAACTAATAATGGGGAGCTTCAAGGATTAAAGTCCCCCCCCAAAAAAAAAATATTTTCCTGAAGCTGCTTTGCCTGCAAAAACTCAGTGGGTGCGCTGGTTTTATGGGCTCTTCCTGGATTTCTGTTACACATTAAAATCAAACTTAGCTTGCTGAAACCGGCCTGTGGATTCCAGACAATTGGACAGGTCGGTACATTTAGTATTCACTGCAGAGTGACGATTCCTAGAAAACAGTACTTATATAAAGAACGAGAGGGAAAAGTGGAGGACGCTAGGCTTTTAACTTGCTCATGATAATGATGGACTTCCTTTGAAGAGCACTGGGGGCTTTCAAAAATCACAGGAGTGCATGAAGGTCGCCCATAGATTTCTAAATTATTAACACATGCTTAACCATTAAAAGAAGGACATATTGATAGGTTATCAGTGTTATCAATTATTTACTAACAGAGTGCAACACTACAGAAAAATTAACTTCCCTTTGCTGCACCGTCAATGCAAGCCTTGAATAAATGCACTACTTAATTGTTTCTTCTCCTTTGTTTTGCTTAGCCTGTTAATAGCCGTCAGTTAAGCGACCGTACTCTACTCACTTTGATCGGCTTTGTTTCGGTTGCATCTGAATCCTGTATCTTTTCATTATTAGAGATTAAATCTTTGGGTTTTGTGGTTAAATCTGACTGAATAGTATGCGGTCTGGGGAATGGCAAGCGCAATTGTGTTCCCCACAAGTGTCTCCATTATGTTACTTAAAAACATTAATAAAAATCTGAATGGAATTAGATCAGTGTTTTGTAAAGAAAAGACCAATGGCTATATGGATAATAGCTGTGGGTGTAATGAAAAATACAATATAAACCCCTGTTTGGGCGCACTGCAGAGCTTGGAAGAGAAGGAGCGCCGTTTGACTTTTTCAATGCAGAATTGGCTGGAATTGAGATCGGACGCCATGTCACGTTTAGAGAGCCCCTGATGTGCCTAAACAGTGGAAACCCCCCACAAGTGACACCATTTTGGAAACTAGACCCCTTAAGGAACTTATCTAGATGTATGGTGAGCACTTTAAACCCCCAAGTGCTTCACAGAAGTTTATAACATAGAACCGTGAAAATAAAAAATCACATTTTTTCTACAAAAATGATCTTTTGCCCCAAAATTTTTATTTTCACAAGGGTAACAGGAGAAATAAGACCACAAAAGTTGTTGTGCAATTTCTCCTGAGTATGTTGATACCCCATATGTGGTAGTAAACCACTATTTGGGCACACCACAGAGCTTGGAAGAGAAGGAGTGCCGTTTTACTTTTTCAATGTAGAATTGGCTGGAATTGAGATCGGACGCCATGTCGCGTTTGGAGAGCCCCTGATGTGCCTAAACAGTGGAAACCCCCCACAAGTGACACCATTTTGGAAACTAGATCCCTTAAGGAACTTATCTAGGTGTGTGGTGAGCACTTTAATCCCCCAGGTGCTTCACGGAAGTTTATACCGTAGAGCCATGAAAATAAGAAATCACATTTTTTCTACAAAATGATATTTTTGCCCCCAAATTTTTATTTTCACAAGGGTAACAGGAGAAATGAGACCACAAAAGTTGTTGTGCAATTTCTTCTGAGTATGTCGATACCCCATATGTGGGGTTAAACCACTGTTTGGGCGCACCGCAGAGCCCCTGATATGCATAAACAGTAGAAACCCCCCACAAGTGACCCCATTTTGGAAACTAGACCCCTTAAGGAACTTATCTAGATGTGTGGTGAGCAGTTTAACCCCTTAGCGACCGCCGATACGCCTTTTAACGGCGGCCGCTAAGGGTACTTAAACCACAGCGCCGTTAATTAACGGCGCTGTGGAAAAAGTGTATAGCGCCCCCCACAGGCCGATTTTCTCCGGGGTCTCGGCTGCCGAGGGTAGCCGAGACCCCAGAGAACATGATTCGGGGGGTTTTTAACCCTCCCCGCATTTGCGATCGCCGGTAATTAACCGTTTACCGGCGATCGCAAAAAAAAAAAAAAAAAAAAAAAAAAAAAAGCGATCTCTTTTTAATTTCTCTGTCCTCCGATGTGATCGCACATCGGAGGACAGAGAAAAGGGGTCCCAGGTGGCCCCCCAATACTCACCTAGCTCCCCCGATGCTCCTCGTGTCTCCCGGTGGGCGCCGCCATCTTCAAAATGGCGGGCGCATGCGCAGTGCGCCCGCCGGCCGGCACCGGGAGAATCTTTGGGGTCTCGGCTGCCTGGGGTAGCCGAGACCCCAAAGAGCATGATCGGGGGTCGGTTTTAGCGACCCCTGTTTTGCGATCGCCGGTAATTAACTGTTTACCGGCGACCGCAAAAAAAAAAAAAAAAAAGTAAAGTGTTATTCTCTGTCCTCTGATGTGATCGCACATCAGAGGACAGAGAAATAGGGGGATTCGGGGACCCTAGCATACTCACCTAGGTCCCTGGATCCTCTTGCTGCTCCTCCTGGCCGCCGGCAGAAGAACATGGCGGACGCATGCCCAGTGCGCCCGCCATCTGTCTCCATCTGCCGGCCGGCAGGAGAACAGCGGTTAGGGCTAAAATTAGGGTTAGGGTTAGGGGTAGGGGTAGGGTTAGGGGTAGGGTTAGGGGTAGGGTTAGGGGTAGGGTTAGGGGTAGGGTTAGGGTTATGGTTAGGGGTAGGGTTAGGGCTAGGGTTAGGGGTAGGGTTAGGGTTAGGGGTAGGGTTAGGGTAGGGGTAGGGTTAGGGTAGGGGTAGGGTTAGGGCTAGGGTTAGGTTAGGGGTAGGGTTACGGCTAGGGTTAGGTTAGGGGTAGGGTTAGGTTAAGGTTAGGGGTAGGGTTACGGCTAGGGTTAGGTTAGGGGTAGGGTTAGGTTAGGGGTAGGGTTAGGTTAGGGGTAGGGTTGGGGCTAAATTTAGGGTTAGGGTTGGGGCTAAATTTAGGGTTAGGGTTGGGGCTAAATTTAGGGTTAGGCTTCTTTCACACTTACGTCGGTACGGGGCCGTCGCAATGCGTCGGCCCGACATACCGACGCACGTTGTGAAAATTGTGCACAACGTGGGCAGCAGCTGTAGTTTTTCAACGCATCCGCTGCCCAATCTATGTCCTGGGGAGGAGGGGGCGGAGTTACGGCCACGCATGCGCGGTCAGAAATGGCGGATGCGACGTACAAAAAAACGTTTCATTGAACGTTTTTTTGTGCCGACGCTCCGCCAAAACACAACTGATCCAGTGCACGACGGACGCGACGTGTGGCCATCCGTCACGATCCGTCGGCAATACTATGAGCAAAAAACGCATCCTGCGGGCACATTTGCAGGATCCGTTTCTTGTCCAAAACGACGGATTGCGACGGAATGCCAAACAACGCAAGTGTGAAAGTAGCCTTAGGGCTAGGGTTAGGGTTGGGGCTAAAGTTAGGGCTAGGGTTGGGGCTAAAGTTAGGGTTAGAGCTGGGATTAGGTTTAGGGTTTGGATTAGGGTTGGTATTAGGGTTAGGGTTGGCATTAGGGTTACGCTTGGGATTAGGGTTAGGTTTGGGATTAGGGTTAAGGTTAGGGTTGTGATTAGGGGTGTATTGGGATTAGGGTTAGGTTTGAGGTTAGGGTTGAGATTAGGATTAGGGGTGTGTTGGATTTAGGGTTTTGATTAGGGTTATGGTTAGGGTTGACATTAGGGTTGTTTTGGGGTAAGGGTTGTGATTATGGTTAGGGTTAGTGATTAGGATTATGGATCAGGTTGGGATTAGGGTTAGGGGTTGGAGCTAGAATTGGGGGGTTTCCACTGTTTAGGTACATCAGGGGGTCTCCAAACACGACAGCCAATTTTGCGCTCAAAAAGTCAAATGGTGCTCCCTCCCTTCTGAGCTCTGCCGTGCGCCCAAACAATGGGTTACCCCCACATATGGGGCATCAGCGTACTCGGGATAAATTGGACAACTTCTGGGGTCCAATTTCTCTTGTTACCCTTGTGAAAATAAAAACTTGGGGGCTACAAAATCTTTTTTGTGAAAAAAAAAATATTTTTTATTTTCACGACTCTGCATTCTAAACTTCTGTGAAGCACTTGGGCATTCAAAGTTCTCACCACACATCTAGATAAGTTCCTTGGGGGGTCTAGTTTCCAAAATGGGGTCACTTGTGGGGGGTTACTACAGTTTAGGTATATCAGGGGCTCTGCAATCGCAACATAATGCCCACAGACCATTCTATCAAAGTCTGCATTCCAAAAAGGCGCTCCTTCCCTTCCGAGCTCTGCCGTGCGCCCAAACAGTGGTTTACCCCCACATATGGCACATCAGCGTACTTGGGATAAATTGGACAACAACTATTGCAGTCCAATTTCTCCTGTTACCCTTGTGAAAATAAAAACTTGGGGGCTACAAAATCTTTTTTGTGAAAAAAAAATATTTTTTATTTTCACGACTCTGCATTCTAAACTTCTGTGAAGCACTTGGGCATTCAAAGTTCTCACCACACATCTAGATAAGTTCCTTGGGGGGTCTAGTTTCCAAAATGGGGTCCCTTGTGGAGGGTTTCTACTGGTTAGGTACATCAGGGGCTCTGCAAATGCAACATAATACCCGCAGACCATTCTATCAAAGTCTGCATTCCAAAACGGCGCTCCTTCCTTCCGAGCTCTGCCGTGCACCCAAACAGTGGTTTACCCCCACATATGGGGTACCAGCATACTCAAGACAAATTGGACAACAACTTTTGGGGTCCAATTTCTCTTGTTACCCTTGTAAAAATAAAATCTTGGGGGCTACAATATCTTTTTTGTGGAAAAAAATAATATTTTTTATTTTCACGGCTCTGCATTATAAACTTCTGTGAAGCACTTGGGCATTCAAGGTTCTCACCACACATCTAGATAAGTTCCATGGGGGGTCTAGTTTCCAAAATGGGGTCACTTGTGGGGGATTTCTACTGTTTAGGCACATCAGGGGCTCTCCAAACGCGACATGGCGTCCGATCTCAATTCCAGCCAATTCTACATTGAAAAAGTAAAACGGCACTCCTTCTCTTCCAAGCTCTGCGGTGCGCCCTAGCAGTGGTTTACCCCCACATATTGGGTATCAGCGTACTCAGGAGAAATTGCACAACAACTTTTGTGGTCTAATTTCTCCCGTTACCCTTGTGAAAATAAAAATTTGTGGGCAAAAAATCATTTTTGTAGAAAAAATGCGATTTTTTTTTTCACGGCTCTACGTTATAAACTTCTGTGAAGCACATGGGGGTTCAAAGTGCTCGCCACACATCTAGATAAGTTCCTTAAGGGGTCTAGTTTCCAAAATGGTGTCACTTGTGGGGGGTTTCCACTGTTTAGGCACATCAGGGGCTCTCCAAACGCGACATGGCGTCCAATCTCAATTCCAGCCAATTCTACATTGAAAAAGTAAAACGGCGCTCCTTCACTTCCAAGCTCTGCGGTGCGCCCAAACAGTGGTTTACCCCCACATATGGGGTATCGACGTATTCAGGAGAAATCGCACAACAACTTTTGTGGTCTAATTTCTCCTGTTACCCTTGTGAAAATAAGAATTTGTGGGCAAAAAGATCATTTTTGTGTAAACAAAAGCGATTTTTTTATTTTCACGGCTCTACGTTATAAACTTCTGTGAAGCACTTGGGGGTTCAAAGTGCTCGCCACACATCTAGATAAGTTCCTTAAGGGGTCTAGTTTCCAAAATGGTGTCACTTGTGGGGGGTTTCCACTGTTTAGGCACATCAGGGGCTCTCTAAACGTGACATGGCGTCCGATCTCAATTCCAGCCAATTCTGCATTGAAAAAGTCAAACGGCGCTCCTTCACTTCTAAGTTCTGCGGTGCGCCCTAACAGTGGTTTACCCCCACATATGGGGTATTGGCGTATTCAGGAGAAATTGCATAACAAAATTTATGGTTACATTTCTGTTTTTACACTTGTGAAAATAAAAAAAATGGTTCTGAATTAAGATGTTTGCAAAAAAAAGTTAAATGTTCATTTTTTCCTTCCACATTGTTTCAGTTCCTGTGAAGCACGTAAAGGGTTAATAAACTTCTTGAATGTGGTTTTGAGAACCTTGAGGGGTGTAGTTTTTAGAATGGTGTCACACTTCATTATTTTCTATCATATAGACCCCTCAAAATGACTTCAAATGTGATGTGGTCCCTAAAAAAAAATGGTGTTGTAAAAATGAGAAATTGCTGGTCAACTTTTAACCCTTATAACTCCCTAACAAAAAAAAATTTTGTTTCCAAAATTGTGCTGATGTAAAGTAGACATGTGGGAAATGTTATTTATTAACTATTTTTCGTGACATATCTCTCTGATTTAAGGGCATAAAAATACAAAGTTTGAAAATTGCAAAATTTTAAAAATTTTCGCCATATTTCCGTTTTTTTCATAAATAATCGCAAGTAATATCGAAGAAATGTTACCACTAACATGAAGTACAATATGTCACGAAAAAACAGTCTCAGAATCAGCGGGATCCGTTGAAGCGTTCCAGAGTTATAACCTCATAAAGTGACAGTGGTCAGAATTGCAAAAATTGGCTCGGTCATTAAGTACCAAATTGGCTCTGTCACTAAGGGGTTAAACCCCAAGTGCTTCACAGAAATTTATAAAGTAGAGCCGTGAAAATAAAAAATCCTTTTTTTCCCTCAAAAATGATTTTTTAGCCTGCAATTTTTATTTTCTCAAGGGTAGCAGGACACATTGGACCCCAAATTCTGTTGACCAGTTTGTCCTGAGTATGCTGATACCCCATATGTGGGGGCACTGTTTGGGACTTTTGAAATGCAGACTTTGATGGGATGGTCTGCGGGCGTCACGTTGCATTTGCTCCTGATGTACAGTAGAAACCCCGCACAAGTGACCCCATTTTGGAAACTATACCCCCCAAAGAGCTTATCTAGATGTGTGGTGAGCACTATGAACCCCCAACTGCTTCACAGAAGTTTATAATGTAGAGCCAAGAAAATAAAAAAATCATATTTTTTCCACAAAAAGATTTTTTAGCCCCCAAGCTTTTATTTTTACAAGGGTAACAAGAGAAATTGGACCCCAAAAGTTGTTGTCCAATTTATCCTGAGTATGCTGGTACCCCATGTGTGGGGGGACCGCTGTTTGGGCGCACGGCAGAGCTCGGAAGGGAAGGAGCGCCGTTTTGGAATGCAAACTTTGATAGAATGGTCTGCAGGCATTATGCTGCGTTTGCAGAGCCCTTGATGTACCTAAACAGTAAAAAAAACCACAAGTGACCCAATTTTGGAAACTAGACCCCCCATGGAACTTATCTAGATGTGTGGTGGGAACTTTCAATGCCCAAATGCTTCACAGAAGTTTATAATGCAGAGTCGTGAAAATAAAAAATATTTTTTTTTACACAAAAAATATTTTTTAGCCCCCAAGTTTTTATTTTCACAAGGGTAACAAGAGAAATTGGACCCCAAAAGTTTTTGTCCAATTTATCCCGAGCTGATTTCCCATATGTGGAGGTAAACCACTGTTTGGGAGCACGGCAGAGCTCAGAAGGGAAGGAGCACCATTTGACTTTTTGAGCGCAAAATTGGCTGTTGTGTTTGGAGACCCCCTGATGTACCTAAACAGTGGAAACCCCCCAATTCTAACTCCAACTCTAACCCTAACACACCTCTAATCCTAATCCCAACCTGATCCATAATCCTAATCACAACCCTAACAATAATCACAACCCTAACCCCAAAACAACCTTAATGTCAACCCTAACCATAACCCCAATCAAAACCCTAAATCCAACACACCCTTAATCCTAATCTCAACCCTAACCTCAAACCTAACCCTAATCCCAATACACCCCTAACCTTAATCTCAACCCTAACCTTAACCCTAATCCCAAACCTACCCCTAATGCCTAGCGTAACCCTAATGCCAACCTTAAGCCTAATACCAACCCTAATCCAAACCCTAACCCTAATCCCAACTCTAACCCTAACTTTAGCCGCAACCCTAGCCCTAGCCCTAACCCTAACTTTAGCCCCAACCCTAACCCTAACTTTAGCCCCAACTCTAACCCTAGCCCTAACCCTAACCCTATCCCTACCCCTAACTTTAGCCCCAACCCTAACCCTAGACCTAAGGCTACTTTCACACTTGCGTCGTGTGGCATCCGTCGCAATCCATCGTTTTGGACAAAAAACGGATCCTGCAATGTACTCACAGGATGCATTTTTTGCCCATAGACTTGCATTGCCAACGGATCGCGACGGATGGCCACACATCGCGTCCGTCGTGCACTGGATCTGTTGTGTTTTGGCAGACGGTCATCACAAAAAAGCTCAATGTAACGTTTTTTTGTACATCGCGTCCGCCATTTCCGACCGCGCATACGTGGCCGTAACTCCTCCCCCTCCTTCCCAGGACATAGACTGGGCAGCGGATGCGTTGAAAAACTGCATCCACTGCCCACGTTGTACACAATTTTCACAACATGCGTCGGTACATCGGTACATTGCGACGGCCCCGTGCCGACGCAAGTGTGAAAGAAGTCTAACCCTAGCCCTAACCCTAACCCTAAATTTAGCCCCAACCCTAACCCTAAATTTAGCCCCAACCCTAACCCTAAATTTAGCCCCAACCCTAACCCTAAATTTAGCCCCAACCCTAACCCTGACCCTAAATTTAGCCCCAACTCCTCTAGCTGCTGACCGACAGATCATGGCAGGCGCACTGCGCATGCGCCCGCCATTTTCTTACCAGATGAAGAAGCCGGCGGGCAGGAGGGGACACAGGAGGACCCAAGGACATCGGTAAGTATAACAGGGTTCCCCGAATCACCCTATTTCTCTGTCCTCTAATGTGCGATCACATCAGAGGACAGAGAATGACACATAGCTTTTTTTTTTTGCGGCCGCCGGTAAACAGTTAATTACCAGCGATCGCAAAACAGGGGTCGGTAAAAACCGACCCCAATCATGTTCTTTGGGGTCTCAGCTACCCCTGGCAGCCGAGACCCCAAAGATTTTCTGGGTGCCGGCCGGCGGGCGCACTGCGCATGCACCCGCCATTTTTTGGCCGGAACAAGATGGCGGCGCCCATCAGTAGCCACGAGGAGCACTGGGGGAGACAGGTGAGTATCGGGGGCTATCGGGGACCCCATTTCTCTGTCCTCTGATGTGCAATCACATCGGAGGACAGAGAAATTAAATGGGAAATCGCGTTTTTTTTGCGACTGCCGGTAAACGGTTAATTACCGGCGATCGCAACCCGGGGGTCGGTAAAAAACCCCCGAATCATGTTCTCTGGGGTCTCGGCTATCCCCGGCAACCGAGACCCCAGAGAAAATCCGACTCTGGGGGGCGCTATTCACTTTTTCCACAGCACCATTAATTAACGTCGCTGTGGTTTAAGTACACTTAACTGCCGCCGTTAAAAGGCGTATCGTTAAGGGGTTAAGGGAAAAAGAAACCAAACCTACAGGGCCCTGTGTGAAAAAGTGATTGCCCCTCCCCTAAAGAATAAATTAACTGTTGTTTATCATATCTTTGGGAAGCTGAGTTCAAATTCCCTAGCCACACCCAAGCCAGATTACTGCCCCACCTGAGACTCATTGTCAAGATGATCAGCAACTTTGTCTGTCAATGCAGGGCTTACAGTTAGCATAACATAGGGATGCTGCTGCATCCCCATGCTGTACAAGTATTCAGCCAATAAAAAATGAAAGTCTCATAGTGGGACAAAGTAAAAAAAGCTAAAAAAAGTTAAAAAAAGTTAAAAAAAATTGTAAAAATATACAAATAAAAAAATGAAAAAATCTAAATATATTGTACCCATAAATATATATTGTTATGAAAAAATATATAAACAATAAAAGTACACATATTTGGTATCGCCGCATCTGGAACGGTCCAACCTTTGAAACTATCCCACTAATAAACCCCTTTAGTGAACACCATAAAAAACAATAAAACACAAGGCAAAAATCAACGCTTTATCATCATACTGCCGAACAAAAAGTGAAATAAAGCACGACAAATAGAAATCAAAAAGATGAATATAAATAAACATGGTACTGCTAAATATGTCATCTGGTCCCGCAAAAACAAGCCATTATACAGCTCCATCAACGGAAACATAAAACAGTTATAGCTCTAAGAATAAAGCAATGCAAAAATAATTATTTTTTATATAAAATAGTTTTTATTGTGTAAAAGCGCAAAATCATTAAAAAAAAAACCGTGGCATCGCTGTAATCGTACTGACCCAAAGATTAAAACTGCCTTATCAATTTTTCCACACGCGGAACAACATAACCCCCCAAAACAATTCCTGAATTGCTGATTTTTTTCTGGGCTCCCAAAGCCAAAGGCCCGCCCGTGAGCCCCACAGTGTGCCTAATCCACATATATTGTCCATATGTTTAGCATTTCTGAAGCGATGAAAGCCTGCCTAACTTAGGGATGCATATCTCCAGAAGAATGAGCTGGGCATAACGTACTGGTCACTACAGGAACTGCTTTAGAAATGGCTTTATAACCTTTTCCAGACTGATAGCTCTCAATTCCTTTGTTTCTCATTTGTTCCATAATTTCTTTGGATGGCATTGATGTCTAGCTTTTGAAGAACCTTTGGTCTACTTCACTTTGTCAGGCAGGTCCTATTTATGTGATTTCTTGATTGAGAACAGGTGGGGCAGTAATGAGGCCTTGGTGTGGCTAGGGGATTTGCTCTCTGCTTCCCAAAGATGTGATAAACAACAGTTAATTTATTCTTTAAGGTGGGGTGACAATCATTTTTTTTTTACACAGGGCCCTGTAGGTTTGATTTTCTTTTTCCCTTAATAATAAAGACCGTAAATTAAAAACTGCATTTTGTTCATACTTGTGTTATCATTATCCAATATTTAACCTTATTTAAGTGTGACAAACATGCATAAGAATAGGAAATCAGGAAGGGGCAAATACTTTTTCACACAACTATAGTTAAAGTTTGATTGCAGACTTCAAGTAAACAACACAAATGGTTAAAAACATTTTTTTAAAAGTACCGTTGCGCTACAAAGAAAAATCAAACTGGCTCACCACGAAGAGTGGTCTATTCTTTTGGAACATTTGTAACGTTATTGGAGCATATAGCACCTCGAGATTATGACTGTGTTGTGCCTTTCGATTTAGCACTCTATTGAATGTATATATGTACGCTGTCAACAACATATAACTTATCACTTTTAATGTGGCATAACTGAAACCACAATATCCAAAAACATGGGATGATGACAGGCAATTTGATAGTTTTGAAGGATCAACCGTCCTACATGCCCATAGAGACGGCTTAAGTGTGTTGATCCTACTGACAGATTCCTTTTAATTCCACATGAGCTTCTGTTTTATAAAATTGCACATAATAATGACATTTGCATTAAAGAGGCTGTCCACTACTTTTTCATCATTGTCTGATCAGTCAGGGTCCGACATCCAACAACCCGGCCAATCAGCTGTTCTCGGTGTGGCCTGACCTGCTGAATTGCAGAGCTGCTCTGTCTTGGGATAGTGGCCACGGCAGGGCACTGCACATCCTCATCCAATTGATTTGATTGACAGATATTGTACCTCGACCAATCAGACATTGATGACCTATCCTAAAGATAGGTCATCAATTATAAAGTAGTGGAAAACCTCTTTAAATACATTTCTATAAAGAATCAAATAGGTTATAGAGTTTTCTTTGTGCTTTACATACATTTCTCAGGTCAATCTATGAGTTTGGAGATAACATAAGCAGCAAGGGGCAGCAGAGCTCCATTGTTTCCTCAACGCCCATAGAAGCAAACGGAAGTTATAGAAATAGTGTAGTTCGCTGTCCTATTCTGTAACATGGAAGCAGAGCCACAAATCATCTGAACATCACCGTCTGCTCACAGCCATGCCATGAATCAATGTGGGACACCATCAGAGAATTTCCTCTGCAGTGGGCAGGAGAATTTTGAGTGCTTCTAGGATGATTGGAAAAGTCAGATACCAAGGTAGAAGGATACATTCTGGATTTTGGAGTGTTCATGAGGGAATTTGATTGTATTCATTGATCAGCATTTGTTCCCATGCTGCAGCTTTACTCACTGGCACACCATGCTTGTCTTAGCTGTATACTGCAGAGAGGGCTCATCTCTACTCATATATCCGTACTCAACGGAGAACAGAAAACAGAACAACTGGAGTGAAAGAAAGGGCTGGGGACAGCAGTTAGGGAATAGAAGATATTCCAGTCAATTCTTTGTTTAAAATCATTCAATACTTTCATTCCAAAAATTAATAAAAATAGGCACTCTCAATAAGTCCAAGTGACATGCCTTTCGTACACTTTCTAACTAGAAAAAGTCCTTAAAGGGAACCTGTCAGCAGGGTTGTGCAGAGTAACCTCCCACAGGCCGCCCCGAAGCAGGAGCATATCATTAACTTAAAACTTAAATGAAAGATTAAGCAACAACCACAAGACAGATTTCATCAACCCAAGTATCATGTTAATCAGTATAACGGCACCGACCTGACAGTGTCTGTAGGTTACAAAATAAGGAGAAGAACAGGAGCATTCAATGTTTGTATAAAAAATGTACAAAAGTTTATTGAGAAAAATTTAGCATAAAACACACATACACATACATAAAATAAGGACACCAAATGCTAGCCTCCTGTGACACCTCCTGTCTCCCCTTGAGAAAGCGAGCAAATATTGGAGCGAAACGCGCGTCGGGGGTGTCGCCCAATTGAGTCTGTCTCCTGTAATCTGTAAGAGTGCTAATATGGTATTCACATTACAAGGTTATGAATATTGTATTATGGGGTTTTTTTCCATAGTCCGCTCCGAACCCTGGATCTATTGACTTTCGTAGACTAAATGCCTTGATTACGGATAGCATTTCACATCGATCCTTATGTGGGTTACGGATGTGGTATACCCTCTTATCCATGTGTGATTTTCCATGGGCTGGTTACTACTTATGGTACTGAGTGTTTCACAGGAGGCTAGCATTTGGTGTCCTTATTTTATGTATGTGTATGTGTGTTTTATGCTAAATTTTTCTCAATAAACTTTTGTACATTCTTTATACAAACATTGAATGCTCCTGTTCTTCTCCTTATTTTGTAAGCATTTGTTTGGAGTAGTATATACAGTTGCCAGGATATGGTTCCTGGACACTTTGTAATATGAGTCTGGGTTTACATATAGTGTCTGTAGGTTACTGTGCACAATCCTGCTGACAGGTTCCCTTTAACCATGGATGATGATCCATGAGTAAGGACTTTTTCTAGTCTGAAATGCATAGGACAAATGCATTTTACTTATTCACTTATTGAGAGTGCCTATTTTTATAAGTTTTTGGAATAAAAGTATTTAATGATTTTAAACAAACAAGCGACTGGTATATTCTCTATTTGTTATATAGTCTTTAGCCACCATGGGCAGGAGTGGCGTTTCCATACCAAAGGTTTTTCGAAGTCCTAGTTAGGATGAGCTGAGCTACGCCTGTTTTTACAGCAATTAGGGAGCACCATAATGTAAGGAAGAGGCAGAATCAGGTAATATATTATATTACAAAGCAGTTTTAGATAGTTAGATCCTCTGATTTATTTCATTAAAATCTAAATGACAGTTACTCTTTAAAAGGGTTGTCCAGGCTTGGGATGAAAGTCTGCAGTCACCCTATGTGGTACGCTCACTGTTACGATACTCCGGTGTTGCCCATGCAAGTGGGCAGTCACGTGACTGGAGGTGTGCGATTTGCATAATTGCAGTCACATGCCAGACAGATGTGCTCAGTCTCTCTCAATAGAAGTGCACTGAGAAGATGAGCGTGTACAGTTGGAAAGTGAGCAGAAGTATGCAAATCACGTACATACAATCATGTGACAGCCCGCTCACATTGGTAACATCGGAAAATGCTGACAGTGGTCACACCACACGCTGTCAAAATTCACAAAGAGTAACTGCAAATTTTCATCCCAAGCCTGGAAAACCCCTTTGTGATGTATTTTCCAAGCATGGTGCTATTGTTTCTCTGTGCCATGGTTTCTAACATTTGAGACGAAAAAAGAAATTGGGTTCAAGGACCATACAATAGACCTAGTTGGAAGGTTCTTTCAGGAAAGTAGCTAGCTGATTAAAATATGTCTTTGTTGGCGAAGAGCAAATCGATTTGGAGGACCATGTGGCGCCTTGTGAACCTCATTGTACCTGCCGGCATCCCCAGCTCCTCTTATTATTAGCTGACCTGGCGAAACCTCATTGTTTCTTTGTGACACACACACATATACAACAATCAATGGTCCGCATGGCTAATCCAAAGATTTGCTGGGGAATACTGGCAAATAGAAAGTGGTACACCGTGCCCCCCATTCGGAAGTAGGGATGGGCAGAGATTGCGAAATGTTCACTTGTCTGGAATTCTCTATCTGTTGTTAATTGTACACCTACACTTGTGTCCTCTGACATCAAGTTGTAATAAGTCATACTGTAGAATTGTCATGTAAAACAATTCATTATTCTTATGCCTTCTGCGTGCATCAGTGTTTTACTGGAATAACCACTAGCACATCATGGACTATGATAAATTCCTGATACATCTAGCCACCAATGAACCATTGTGTCCACAAGGTCAGCCCTTTCATGTAAAGTTCTCTGCCCCACCGTGGAGAGACGTATAGTGTAAATTCATACATTCTTGCATTTATTAGCTATAGATATTTTTCAAGGGACCCTTACAATAATCGCATGTCGTGTCTGCTGGCGGTCCTCTTTTACATTTTCTGCACATACAAATCTATGCTGGAAGATTCATTTAGGTTGCAGACATTCACAATATACAGATGTATATTATGGGTTTCATAATACATGCCTCCTCCGTACCCCAATCCAATTGGAAAGACATTTCATTGTGCGTGCAATTACGTAGACAATGAGGCAAACTCCATTCCCCTACCTCCATTTCTTTCATGCTCCTCAATCCAGTACATGCTGAGTCACAGATGATCTTTCTCTTCACCTCGATTCTGCAGTATTGTCTGCGTCATATAGTACTTTGTTAAAGGGGAACGAGACAGGTTCATTGCCATAAAAGACTATTCAAATCTGTATCTGTATTCTAATCTGTAAATGTGAGAATGTCAAATTGTTAACTACATTCTGATATTAAGAGCTGGTCTATCATCACTGTGTCCATATACTTATAATTATGCTTCATGGGTTTGGAATTATCCTCCAAAGCTAAAATGATAGATGATAGTGTCATGGAATAAATGGCGCTCTAATCATGAAAAGATAATCATAATAATAATAATTGTATTGTATTATACACTATTTATCTACAGTTTTGTGTCTTATTCATAGCTATGCAGTTTCTAATGTCTGACTTCATATCTATGCCAATTTTATGTGCATTGGTAATATTTTCCTTTAGGTTTTCTGGTTTCCTCCCACACCCAAAGACTAGAATAACGTTTGTGCATATGATGTTGAATGTAATTCACAACTAAAATTCTAATCTCAAAGAGGGAAGAATTCGATGCTGCACCATGACTGGGATTTTACACCATTTACATATAATTTAATTCTGTACTAGAGCCTTGTCTTACTAGAGACATACCCTTCGACACACCTGTTGGCATCTTCACCTCTTATCGCTGCCGCTCCTGTCAGACTCTGGTAGTTTGCGATCTGCTAGATTTTTCCAGTGTTTCATGGATCGAGCTGGAGGTCACTCTTCTGGCTCTCATATATTTACAATGAGAGCTTGCGATGTAGCTCCTCTGCTCTGGCCAGTCAGAAGCTGCGGTCACAAGATGGCACCTGAGGAACGGGGCTGCGCTGAAAAAATGTGAAGACATCAGAGGTTGATTATAGGACGGGGTCATAGACCTTACATCAATAAAATTTACCATGCAGCTTATGTATCTTTTAGGCTAAATTCAAGTAAAAATTGGACTCCTATGCACCAATGATGTATTTCTGTGCTGTTTTGGTTCTACCTCTTACCAAGTCCATCCAAATAGTTGTAAATCAACAAAATCTAAGGCATCAGATACTCTGTGTACTATTGGAAAAATATGACTTTTATTTCATACTTTAAAGGGAACCTGTCACCCCCCCTGGCGTTTTTAACTAAAAGAGCCACCTTGTGCAGCAGTAATGCTGCATTCTGTGAAGGTGGCTCTTCTTGTTGTGCTTCCTTCCAACGCTGCAATATTAATTTTTATCATTTTCGTTCCTTTAGTATGTCCGGGGGGCACGTCTTTTCCCCCGGACACAACTGCCTCCCAGCCATCAGTCAGTCCCTCTGTGCGCCAGGCACCACCTCCTCTGTCTTCAGTAACGTACCCGGTGCCTGCGCTGTGCTTTTGTTTTTTGGGCATGCGCCGTTTGCGCTGCCCTTCGACTCACATCACCTGATGGAATTCATCTCTCGCCTGTGTGTACCCGAGGACCGAGATCCCGAACCGCAGTGTGAATATATCAGAACACACTGCAGGGTGGGTTCTCGGGCCTCAGGTACATGCAGGCGTGAGATGAATTCCATCAGGTGACACGAGTCAAAGGGCAGCGCAAACGGCGCATGCCCGAAAAATGAAAGCACAGCGCAGGTGCTGGGTATGTTACTGAAGACAGAGGAGGCGGCGCCTAGCAATACGGAGGGACTGACTGATGGCTGGGAGGCGGTTGTGTCCGGGGGAAAAGATGTGCCTCCCAGACAGACTAAAGGTATGGCATGAAAATTATAAAAATTAATATTGCAGCGTTGGAAGGGAGCACAAAAAGAAGAGCCACCTTCACAGAATGCAGCATTAGTGCTGCAAAAGGTGGCTATTTTACTTAAAAACGCCGGGGGGGGGGGGGGTGGGCGGTGACAGGTTCTCTTTAAAATATATAAAATATTATGTATTCTATAGGATGAAATATAAGTTATATTTTCCAATATGACGACACAGTACCTAATACCTCAGATTTTGTTGATCTATATCTTTTAAGCTAAGTTCACACTACTGTATAAAAAACTGTCTGACTTTCGTCCAGGAAAAACAGTTGATTTTTCATCTGTATTGTCATCTGTGATCTATGGCATATGTATTAATACATCGGCAGTTGATAAAATTTACTAAATCAAACACATTTTCCTATGGTAAGAATTGCAATGCATCTGTAAACATTGGGTGCCATACTGTTAATTCGAATTTTTTTTTGCAGAACCATAGACTTGTACAGGTAAATCTCTCTGAATTGCATAGCTGAGGATATTTGGTCCTTGTGAAAAAAAAAAATGAAAGCTGAACAGCCTGTTTGAATTACATTCATCTGTTTGCTGTCCGTTTGAGAGAGTTTTTATTTTTTTCACAGACAGCTCTTGGATCAAAAATATGGTCATGTGAACTAGCCCTTAGAAATAGAAAATTAGATAGTAGTGATGAGCGAAAATGTTATTCGAACATGCTCGAGTGCTACGTGAGTGACTTCTGCGTGCTCGAAAAATATGTTAGAGTCCCCTCGCCTGCATGTCTCTTGGCTGTTTGATAGTCGCAAAACAAGCAGGGATTGCCTAACAAACAGGCAAGTTGTCCTTGGGGACTCGAACAAATTTTTCGAGAATGTGGAAGTAACTCTGATAGCACCCAAGCATGCTCAGATAACAGTTTATCCGAGAACATTCGCTCATCACTATTAGATAAAAAAAAGTAAAATCCACAGAGGAAAAGGTCACACTGAGTTCTCTAACCAACTCTGCAGACAGATACTGCTCTATAAATATTGGACTATACATTTCAGCACTATATGCCGTTAAACATATGTTCTTGTCCTTTTATCCATAGATTCCAGCAATACAAGATTTTTCCTGCAGATGTCCGTGCAGCACACATTACATCGCTACCTCTGTTCACTACCTTTCACCTCTTCCAATGACATTTGAGAATTGCTGAAGTGATCTTTTCCATTTCAGTCTTCTGTGAAATGTTCAAAGATTTAGATAATTGGCATTGTCTTTACCCTTGACTTTAGTTAATGTTCCTTTTGTTGTCTTCCACTTGATGACACAGGTGTAAATACATCAGCCTTTGGCTATTGGACTTAATGTCTGGGAGGCAACGTTGGCCAAAGATGAAATTGAATTCTCTGTGAATCACAACATCTTAAGTAGGGATTTAGAAATGTCAGGGTTAGTATATGCACCGTTGTATGTTTTCGGCTGCCGTAAGTGCGGGACAAATTTAAGTTTATCGCAAAGATTAAAAAAGAAAGGTGGTTTAAAAGTGGAATAAAGCAAAGGTAGTAACTAAAAATGTTCTCACTGTTTCACTTAGGCCCTAAATTACAATATCTAAATAACATCACTTTTTAAATCTTTAGACAGGTTCCTTTTCATAAATAAATTAGTATTTAGAATATTTTTAACTTCTTTTATTCCATTCACAAATAACTTCCTGGAATAAAGACTAGAGGGGTACGGCTAACTTAAATTATGCCACCCCACAACATAAACCGGTGTGTCGTTCCCTAGTATGGCCTCTTTGTGGTGGTGCCCACATGGTTTCCAGATCAATCTCTGTCTATTATTGCATCTAAAGGTACCTTCACACTGAGCAACTTTACAACGAGAACGACAACGATCCGTGACGTTGCAGCGTCCTGGATAGCGATCTCGTTGTGTTTGACACGCAGCAGCGATCAGGATCCCGCTGTGACATCGCTGGTCGTGGCTGAAAGTCCAGAACTTTATTTGGTCGTCAGGTTGGCGTGATTTGTCATGTTTGACAGCAAAAGCAACGATGCCTGCAATGTTTCTTCATGGAGCGAAAAACCAGCGAGAACGATAAGTACATCACTGGATCGCTCCTGCATCGTTCTGGTGTTGCCTTGTTTGAGGTCTCTACAGCGACCTAAACAGTGACGCTGCAGCGATCGGCTCGTTGTCTATATCGCTGCAGCGTCGCTTAATGTGACGGTACCTTAAGACATCTCTCCGTTCTACCCTACACCAGGATAGCCTTTGGGAATGATGGCATGAGGTCCTTAGCTATATGTCTCGCTCTTAGCACAATGTTGTGCAAACAAATTCTGATGGTTTGTATAGACACTGTTTGACACCTTACGCAATGTGCACACGTTGAGTATTTGGTGAGTTTTTTTTACCTCAGTATTTGTAAGCCTAAACCAGGAGTGGAACAATAGGGAGGAAAAGTATAATAGAAACATTTCACCACTTCTGTATTTTGACTTAAATGCTGAGGTAAAAAACTCACCAAATTCTCAATGTGTGCACATGGCCTTAGACTTGGTATGTGCTGTCTAATTTATGGTAATTTGCAGTGTATAATGGATCAGACGTGGAGCCAGTTGTATAACTGAATGGCGTTAAGGTTAAATAAGCAAAAAAGTAATACTACTAATGCAAGTCCTTACACATAAAAGTTACAGAGAGCTGATGAAGACTGATTAATTACTTTTAGAGTATTAGTATAGTGCAATGCAGGACATGTCCTATATTGCAGAGATGCACTACTAGACAGACAGGGACATGCACTTCAGCAATTATCTGCAGCATCAGCACGTGGAAGACGAGACATTACACAGTAACCATTAAAATCAATAAGCCAATTATTGAATGCATGGATAGGATTGTGGTCCTCCAGATATAGAATTTTTTTGCTGTAGTGGAATGCGGTGCAGGTTGTGCATCTCAGGAACTCTTAAAGAATGACTAAACTTTTTTTTAGAATATAATTATCTTCCAGACATTGCAATGTTGTAAATTTTTATAATATATTCCAATATTTTATTTTGCTTTGTTGACTTCCATATAGGCTTGAGCGAAACGGATCGGACAAATTCAAAAGTTGCCGACTTTTGGCAAAGTCGGGTTTCATGAAACCCTACCCGATCCTGGTGTGGGATCGGCCATGCGGTCGGCGATCTTCGCGCCAAAGTCGCGTTTCGTATGACGCGTTTGGCGCCATTTTTTCAGCCAATGAAGGAGCGTGTGCAGAGTGATGACATAGGTCTTAGGGGCGTGCACGCCTATCGCCACCTTCTCGCTTGTGCGCTGTAGCGATTTGAAATGTGTAACACCAGCTTTTCTATTCAGGGAGAGAGAGAGATTTCCCATTGACTTTGCATTGGGTTTCGTGTTTTGGTCGATCCCCGACTTTTCGCGATAATCGGCTGATTTCACTCGACTCGACTTTTGAGATAGTCGGGTTTCACGAAACCCGACTCAACCCTAAAAAAGTAAAAGTCGCTCAACCCTACTTCCATACAGTGCTGTCTCAATGCTCAGTTTATATTCTTTTAACAGTTCCTTTCAACTGCTGCTCAGTAAGATCCATGCACTATACTCTAACAGTAAGCATGTTATGGCTGGCACTCTGGTGCTCAGTGGTAGGATGGATATTCAGGCAATAATGTACGAAAGATCACAGCACTCCTTGGTTGCAGTGAAGACAATCGTACTGGCAGGCTCTTCACTGAGCATCCACCTCATTGTTCCCAACAGGCCATGCTTCAGGTCCAGGAAGAGTGTAACATATTGGCATTTCAAAAAGTTTGGAAACCTTGAACTTGACATGCTAAGAAAGCAATAACATTTTCTCCACTATAAGAGTGCTGTGGTCTTTAGTACATTATATTTGAACAGTGTGTGCACAGGAGTCTCTGTATCTGAGTGTCTTTGCTTCCCACAGTGGTTACTCAGACAAGGGAATATCCTGATTCTGATTGTTTGAATATAGTGTATGGATCCTGTTGAGAAGCAGTTAAAAGTAGCTTCCAAAGGAGCATGAACTGGGCATTGAAACAACCCTACTGCACGATGTATGGAAGAGAAGGAAGCAAAATAAAATAATGAAGTATCTTATGAAAAATCCTAACTGGAGGCTAATTAAATAAAAAAATACATACCAGTTCCCCTTTCAGATGGCTGCTTAGATTTGTCAGCGTACACTGACAGGTTTGTCAGTGCTGTGAACCTATGGCGCTATGTGAAAACTGTCATTGATTTGAGTGACGCCTGTGACATATTTCATAAATGCTGTAATGCTTATGATAAATGTCTTTACTCCAGACAGCAGCGTTATAAAACAGACCCAAGCTTTATGTCAGGTTTGTCGGACCTCAGCTCTGCTGGATTTCCGTTTCTTAGTTTTTACACCCATGACTTGGGACATTTTTTAAAGACTTTTTCTTTTTACCCTATGCTTTTTAACTAGTGACACATTGATGAAACGGTAGATGCAAATTCATGAGGCTAATGCTAAAACATGCCTGGAAGTAATATTTAAAGGCTGATAAGTATGTATTAATATAATCCATAATGTTAGGCACAGTAGTGAGCCTTTAAGCCTCCCCCTGAGATGCTTTGTGGTCTTATATGTATACAACTTTTGCACTCTCCATTTCCTCAGCTGTCCCATTAATAGGATGAAGCTGACCACAGAATTACATGTTAGAAATGTAGACGCTAAACCACATGGAGAGAGGGAGTCGGCTGAAATGGCTGTGATTTCAACACTGATCCTGATTACTGTTCGCATTTAATGGCCACTTCCCTTGATTTCTGAATGCTTCCCAACCTATCATTACTCATTCAAAGCCAGCTTCCTCGCAAAGTGTTATTTATGTTATGGGGGAGCAATGTTATGCAAATTTATAATGACGTACAGCTGTCAGATAATCACAATGTGAGCATGTTTCTTACCACTAAATTCATTGTAGAGCATAATGGCTCATCAGACAATATTTCAATGAACACTCTATATGTATATTTAGAAATACATATATATTCAGGCACTTTGCTTGGCATTTTTATGCCAGCTGTTTTGCAAAATGTCTGATGCAATAACGCACACCTGCAAATCAGAAATATTTGTCTGCATGCTTATTACGGATTTCATAGATTTTTAAATCATGTTCATTCTTCTGAACGTCAGAATAAATAGGAAATATTTGGATTTTTCTAGTGAAGTAGTTTAGAACGGTTTCTGGCATTTCCAGCTTCCCTACTATAATGCGTTTTGTTTATACAGTATATTATCATTGTTTTCTTTCTAGTGGTAAAGGGTGGGGGAGTCATGTGAATTAAAATTGACATTTAATATAAATATTTTGACCCTTAGAAAAAGCCGGTTCCCCTGGCGAAACGCGCGTCAGGGACGTTATCCTGAGTTGTAATGATCTCGGAGTAATGCTGGCACATTTTATCCAATCGCAACACTCTACTCATATTCCCGCCTGGTTTCTGAATGAAACGCGGGCACTGACTTTTAGGAGTTATCGTGTCAACTTAAACCCCGCATGATCCCTAATCTATGAGACATGGGGAGTCTCCCTAGGGGGTCAGCATGCTTGAATTCAGTGCACTGTCTCTCTCTCAGAGTGCATGCTAATCGGGGGGCAGTGTTCATTCATTCAGCCGCTCCGGCTAATAGCTGCATACCTGGCATAGCGGCGGAGCTTCAGTGCCGATGATCTCCACAGTAAATACCTGAGAGGTTTAGACTGGGGATCATCGGCGCTATTGTCATCCAATAGAAGCTCAATATTTCAACATGCACTACCCTAACCTACATTGCCGTCAGCTGATAACTGATATTACTAACTGAACCATCTTACTCTTGTTACGGTTCTAATGGGGTCAGTAATTCATACTAATCAGGTTAAAATTTAATCTGCAGGTTATAATATATTACAAGAGTATAATATGCTATAAGCTTTGTTTCATCTAATACAAGCTAATAAGAAATTTTTCCGACACATGGTGTTATAGTATAGTACCATTGGTGTTGTAAACACCAAAACATTTTTACAATTTTGCGTGCCTTATAGTGAAAGTGAAATCCAACCCCTAATTTTAGGCTCAGTAGTTGGGAGTCCACTTCACTTTCATTTATTACAACTCTGAGTTCTAATCACTCGGGATCTAGTTGTCACAGTGGTGTGTATAACATAACCAGTCACACACTGTGATACAATATACATCTTTTTGATGTATGGCAATTTAATTTAAAATTTGATACTAATATTTCACTGTATTTAACAATTTATAATAGAGGTCAATTTTAATTCACATCCCTCTCCCCTCTTCCTACTCTACATAAATTGGTGGTGTCCACCTTGATAATTTTGTCCTATGAGTTCGGACTCCTTGCTGTTTTCTTTCTAGCGCTATTAAACTATTTAAAGGGGATGTTCCATGACAATTCCTTTTTTTACGTTTCTAACCTACCAATCAGAAAACCATAAAAGTTAGTTAGGTGAATGTTCCAATTTCAGGAAGTCAACACTTGCCATGAATAAGTGGCCCTGAAACGCTGGACGATTCCCAGACAGTGTATCCAGAAATAGGGCAACATTGTGCTGCGTCATACCCAAGAAAGAAGATTTTAGGCAATAGTGGTGGTGGTCTTTCAGGTTGGACCCACAATTTACTTTTATATCCATTCCGATTACCAGGTTATAACAAGGAAAAGAAATTATTTGACAACCCATAATAATAAATGAACATACTTTAGTAATATCTGTTTCTTTACATTTTCTTAGATCATGGGCCAATAAAAATACGATAGTATCCAGAAAACCATAGAACGGGAATCGACCTTCAGCAGAAAGTGGTGGCAGTGATCATTTTCAGCAGCAACTAGTGGATAATGATTAGTGTCTAATCCTTTTCCCTTCTGTCCTGGAACCTAGAGAAACACAAAATGAGAGATGGACAACTGTATCTTTGGTAGCCTTTTTGCGTTGCAGGGGTCCATTTAAAGATATCATTTCACAGGTCATGGTTTTTCATATTCTAAAGCTTCATAAAACTTAATTGCATTCCATTTTAACAAGGGAAGGCACATCCTGGGGTTTACCTGTACAGCTTCATTTATTTATTTTACTCACTTATGTAGCGCCATTAATTCCACAGCGCTATTCAGATACTGTCAACGCTGTCCCCATTGGGGCTCACAATCCAAATTTCCTATCAGTATGTCTTTGGAGTTTAGGAGGAAACAAGGGGAAATCCACAGACACACGGGGAGGACGTATAAACTCCTTGCAGATGTTGCTAACCACTTAGCCGCTATGCTGCCCATGCCCTATGATTGGAAGGGCCCACTACCACCTTAACCCTGCTGTTCTGTTGGTCAAAAATGACCGACTTTGAACTTCAATATTCTTTAAAATATTCAAGATGCGGCTCTGAAACCCGTGGCCGACCGACCCATCCTCATTTAAGTCAATCAACCACAAGTTTCAGAACCGCATCTTGAACACCCCAAAAAATACCAAAGTTCAAAATAGGTCTCCCCAGACCGAACAGAACAGCAGGGTTAAAATGATAATAACATCCCTTCATACTATGATATTGTATGTAAAGATCTCATGACCCTCATGAGAGTGACTAAAGTTAGCACTCTGCTCTCAGACGAATATTGTACAAGACCCCTCTGCTTTTTGTGTATATCCTTCTCCATTTCAAACTATAACCATCTGCATTTACTTTTGCTAGCACTAAAACAACAAAAACCCTACAGAAGGTTTGTGATTAGTGATGAGTGCAAGTGCACTCGAGTTTGCCTAGGTATACACCTAGTATTGTGGGTTCTCGAGTGACATGCTCGAGTCTAGCTTTATAGCTTCCTTGTTGCGACACATGCATGTCTTTTGAAGGAATAGGATGCATTTTCTTAATTGTTTCCATTCTGTATAGATAGTGGAATTCTGGGTTATTTATTACGTGCATTTACTTGATGTGTCCTAAAGATTGGTGAGTAAATAATGTCGGAGTAGACGGATGCTAACAGAGCAATACTGGTCATGAGATCTATAGGAGGAAGATTTATTTTCAATACAACAAAGCAGTTTCTCGACTATTTCAGGGAAAACCTATAGACAAGCCAAACCTGAGCCCCACCGTAAACCTTCCTTATTTAAGCCATGTTGGACATAAAAGACATGTCTTTTAGTCTAGTAGATTGCAGATGCGGCAGAAAAAATATTGCTTTTTAGCAATTACTGTCTTTTCACTTCTGGAGGGAGGTTTTCTAAATATATTTATGATGCATATTGTGCACTGTATGTTTTGTCTGTTTTACTGGATTTGACCTGTCCCGTAGTTAGACATAATTAAACTTAGCATGGGAAACATTATATTACAGGAAAACTCGGAATCTGTATCGATTGTAGCAATGTTTGACTTGGTGAAATGAACTTAATCATTTCTAACAGCACCATGGACAGCACCACTAGTGAGCCGTTATACTGAGTTACATCCAGCCATTTGTAGGTTTTGTACGTTCTTTAGCTCCCATATTCAGTATATAATAAACATTCACCATTATTCAGCGTATTATATGACAATCTATAATGTAATCTGAGAGGAAAATAAGAACCTTTGTTGTATTGTCTTATTGTCTATTTGTGTAACAATCAATTTATTCTGCTTATTTGCTAACATTCTCAATTGTAAAGTGCTCTTAGCACTATATAAATTAAGATTATTATTATTTTTATAAGGAACTCCACATCGTCCTTTAGCCCAAAGATATGTATTGCCAGGAGGCCAAACGATAGTTGGGCAATACTTAATATTATCAAATGTTACCATCAGACCCGACCGCAATATTTAAGACACAAATAGACAGATTATTGTCAAGGGCCCATTCCTGTGGCATTATTAACAAAAAGGAATTGGATTTTTTAATCCTTTCATGACCCAGCCTATTTTGACCTTACAGACCTTGCCATTTTTTACAATTCTGACCAGTGTCCCTTTATGAGGTAATAACTCAAGAACGCTTCAACGGATCGTAGCGATTCTGAGAACGTTTTTTCGTGACACATTGAGCTTCATGTTAGTGGTAAATTTAGGTCGATCATTTTTTCGTTTAGTTGTGAAAAAAGTGGAAATTTGGCAAAAATTTTGAAAATTTAGCAATTTTAAAATTTTGAATTTTTATTCTGATAAACCAGAGAGTTATTGTGACACAAAATAGTTAATAAATAACATTTCCCACATATCTACTTTACATCAAAACAATTTTGGAAACATTTTTTTTGCTAGGAAGTTATAAGGGTTAAAATTTGACCAGCGATTTCTCATTTTTACAACAAAATTTTTTTTAGGGACCACCTCACATTTGAAGTCAGTTTGAGGGGTCTATATGGCTGAAAATACCCAAAAGTTATACCATTCTAAAAACTGCACCCCTCAAGGTACTCAAAACCACATTCAAGAAGTTTATTAACCCTTCAGGTACTTCACAGCAGCAGAAGCAACATGGAAGGAAAAAATGAACATTTAAATTTTTAGTCACAAAAATGAACTTTTAGCAACAATTTTTTTTTATTTTCCCAAGGGTAAAAGGAGAAACTGGACCCCGAGAGTTGTTGTACAATTTGTCCTGAGTACGCTGATACCCCATATGTGGGGGGTGGAATCACTGTTTGGGCGCACAACAGGGCCCGGAAGGGAAGGAGCGCCATTTGACTTTTGAATAAAAAATTGGCTCCAATCTTTAGCGGACACCATGTCGCGTTTGGAGAGCCCCTGTGTGCCTAAAGATTGGAGCTCCCACACAAGTGACCCCATTTTGGAAACTAGACCCCCCAAGGAACTTATCTAGATGCATAGTGAGCACTTTCAACCCCCAGGTGCTTCACAAATTGATCCGTAAAAATGAAAAAGTACTTTTTTAAAAAAAAAAAATTTCTTTTAGCCTCAATTTTTTCATTTTCACATGGGCAATTTCTCCTGAGTACACCGATACCTCACATGTGGGAGTAATCCACTGTTTGGGCACATGGCAAGGCTCGAAAGGGAAGGAGCGCCATTTGACTTTTTGAATGAAAAATTAGCTCCAATCGTTAGCGGTCACCATGTCGCGTTTGCAGAGCCCCTGATGTGCTTAAACAGTAGAAACCCCCACAATTGACCCCATTTTGGAAACTAGAGCCCCCAACAAACTTATCTAGATGTGTAGTGAGCACTTTAAACCCCCAAGTGCTTCACAGAAGTTTATAATGCAGAGCTGTGAAAATAAAAAATAATTTTTCTTTCCTCAATAATTATATGTTAGCCCG
This sequence comes from Ranitomeya imitator, assembly GCF_032444005.1. Classification (NCBI taxonomy): domain Eukaryota; kingdom Metazoa; phylum Chordata; class Amphibia; order Anura; family Dendrobatidae; genus Ranitomeya; species Ranitomeya imitator. The sequence continues at coordinate 404,373,571 of NC_091282.1, forward strand.
CAATTCTTTATTTCTACAAGGGTAACAGGAGAAATTGGACCCCAATATTTGTTGTGCAGTTTGTCCTGAGTATGCTGATACCCCATATGTGGGGGTAAACCACTGTTTGGGCGCATGGCAGAGCTCGGAAGGGAAGTAGTGGCATTTTGAAATGCAGACTTTGATGGAATGGTATGCAGGTGTCATGTTGCGTTTGCAGAGCCCGTGATGTACCTAAACAGTAGAAACCCACCATAAGTGACCCAATTTTGGAAATTTGACCCCCCCCAAGGAACTTATATAGATGTGTGGTGAGCACTTTGAACCCCCAAGTGCTTCACAAAATTTTATAATGCAGAGCCGTGAAAATAAAAAAAAATCATTTTTTCCCACAAAAATAATTTTTTAGCCCCCATTTTTTGATTGTTCCAAAGGTAACAGGATAAATTAGACTCCCGGGGCTCGGAAGGGAGGGAGCACCATTTGACTTTTTGAATGCAAGATTGGCTGGAATCAATGGTGTCTCTATGTCATGATTGGAGACCCCCTGATGTGCATAAACAGTGGAAACCCCTCAATTCTAACTCCAACACTAACCCCAACACACCCCTAACCCTAATCCCAACTCTAACCATAACCGTAATCACAACCCTAACCACACCCCTAATCACAACCCTAACCCCAACACACCCCTAACCACAACCCTAACCCCAACACACCCCTAACCCTAATCCCAACCCTCACCACAATCCTAACCCCAACACACAACCAACCCTAATCTCAACCCTAACCATAACCCTAACCACAAGCCTAACCCTAACCTCAACACACCCTTAACCCTAATCTTAACCCTAATTCCATCCCTAACCCTAATTCTAACCCTAACTCTAGTTCTAGCCCTAACCCTAAGGCTATGTGCCAACATTGCGGATTCGTGTGCGGATTTTTCCACACCATTTTTGAAAAATCTGCAGGTAAAATGCACTGCGTTTTACTTGCGGATTTACAGCAGATTTCCAGTGTTTTCTGTGCGGATTTCACCTGCTTATTCCTATTGAGGAACAGGTGTAAATACAATGCAGCGTTTCCGCACGGTATTTTTTGCAACATGGGGACAGCGGATTTGGTTTTCCATAGGTTTACATGGTACTGTAAACGTGATGGAAAACTGCCACGAATCCGCAGCGGCCAATCCGCATCGTGTGCACATAGTCTAATTCTAACCCTAACCTGTTGTGAATTCTGCTCTTGGGTTCCCTCCAGTGGTTGTAGATGGGAATGCAGTTGTCTCTGAGTCACAGTCCTGGCCAGGTGTATCTGCTAATTGCTGTTCTGACTGGGATATTTAAGTGTGCAGGATTCATTAGCCCTTTCCAGTTGTCAATGTTTCTTTGGAAGTATTGGATCTCTGCCTGGCCTCTCCTGCTTAACTGCCAGTTCAGCAAAGATAAGTGTCTGTTTCTTTTTCTGAAGCACATATGCTGTGTGCTTATTTTCAGTGCTGATCTTTTGTTTCTATTTGTCCAGCTTAGACTGTGTCCATTGTTTTTCTCAGTCTGGTTGGATTCTCTGGAGTTGCAGATATACTCTCCACATCTTTAGTTAGGTGGTGGAGTTTTGTATTTTCTGCTGTGGATATTTTTGTAGTTTTTTTATGCTGACCGCTTAGTATCCTGTCCTGTCCTTTTCTATTTAGCTAGAATTGGCCTCCTTTGCTAAGCCTGTTTTCTGCCTGTGTGTGTCTTTTCCTCTCCAACTCACAGTCATTATTTGTGGGGGGCTGCCTATCCTTTGGGGGTCTACTCTGAGGCAAGATAGTTTTCCTATTTCCATTTTTAGGGGTATTTAGTCCTCCAGCTGTGTCGAGGTGTCTAGGTTTTGTTAGGCACACCCCACGGCTACTTCTAGTTGCGGTGATAAGATCAGGGTTTGCTCCAGTGAAGGTTTTCATGCTGCTCCAAGGCCACCTAATCATAACACTAACCCTAACCCTAATTCTAACCCTAACCCTAATTGCAATACTAACCCTAATTGCAACCCTATCCCTTATTCTAACCCTAACCCTAATTGCAACCCTAACCCTAACCCTAGCCCTAACCATAACCCTAACCCTAACCCTAGTTGAAAAATAAAAAGAAATATATTTTCTTTATTTCATTATTTTCCCTACCCATGGGGGTGAAAAGGGGGTCTTAATTTACTATTTTTTTTAATTTTGATCACTGTGATAGAAACTGGAATGAATCTGCCGGCCTGCAGATTCGGCGGGCGCACTGCGGATGCGCCTGCCATTTTGGAAAATGGCGGCACCCATCGCTGAAGACGGACGGACATCTGGAGAGACACCGGGACTCGGTAAGTATGGGGGGTGGGAATGGACAGCGGGGGGGGGGGGGCGGAGGTAAGGCTGGGAGCAGGTGGAGGGGAGAGGAGGGCAGTGGAGCACAGAACAGAGGGGAGGAAAGACTGACAGCGGCGGCAGATCGCCGCTGTCAGTTGGTGGAGGGTGCAGATCATGGTGTCCAGCCATGGCCGATGATATTGCAGCATCGGCCATGGCTGGATTGTAATATTTCACAAAGTTTCATAGGTGAAATATTACAAATTGCTCTGATTGGCTGTTTCACTTTCCACAGCCAATCAGAGCGATCGTAGCCACGTGGGGGCAAAGCAACACCCTCGGGCTGAAGTACCACTCCCCCTGTCCCTGCAGGTCTGGTGAAATTTTAGTTAACTCTTTCACCCGATCCGCAGGAACGCGATCATTCTGTGACGTCACATAGGCGTCATAGGTCGGATTGGCACCGACTTTCATGACTCCTACGTGGCGTCACAGGTCGAGAAGGGGTTAACAACAAATCATTCGCTGGTTCCAACATTTTATATGGTACCAAAAGTCCATAAATCCATCACTATGCCACCAGGTAGAACAATCTTCACTGGGTTGGATGGACTCTGTGAGAAGCCATGTTCCTATCTTGATAATTTTTTGCAGCCTATGGTTAAGGGCTTGGATTCATATGTGCGTGATTCGTCACATCTCATACAACAGGTTGAGACATTGGAGATACCAGACAACGCAATCTTAGTAATCCTAGATGTGGAGGCTCTGTATACCAACATTGAACACAAATTAGGTAGAATGGCAGTCTCCTATTTCTTGGACAAGTCCTCTATGGGGGATAGTGGACACGATACCTTTATCTTGGAGCTACTCAAGCTTGTTCTGGAAAAAAATATTTTGTGTTTGATAGGGTATTCTATAAACAAGTATTGGGCACTGCCATGGGGGCCAAATGTGCGCCCTCCTCCGCTAACCTCTTTATTGGGTGGTGGGAGGGGACACACGTGCCAAAGCTAAACGCCTTCTCCACTTATGTGGTGAAGTGGTTTCAATATATAAATGATATCATCATGATTTGGTCTGGTACCTCTGAACAACTGGGTACCTTTATTGATGAACTGAATAATAATTGCTGGAACATTAGACTCACCTCTTTGTTTTCCACCAGCTCAGTTGGCTTTTTCGATCTAAAGCTGCTGATTAACCAAAATCGGATCGTCACTACTCTATTTCGGAAAAAGATGGCCATGAATAACCTTTTACACTTCATGAGCTTCCATCCGGCACATCTGCGAAAAGGAATCTCCAAGGGACAGTTTCGCTGGCTCAGACGAAACTGTAGTCGCTCAGAAGATTTCATCAAGGAATCCTGCCAATTGATGAACAGATTCCGTGAACGAGGGTATCCCCGGAGAACTATCTCGGGAGCTTTTGAATTCTCAATAAACAGGACGAGAGAAGATACTCTCAAACCCCGGGTAAGACCGGTTACAAATAAGATCAATCTAATAATGATTTAATAATCAGTGGAATGATGTATATCGGATCCTAAATGCCAACTGGGGTATCCTATGGAGGGAACCAAGATTAAGATCGTTTATTGATTACCAGCCTAAATTGGTGGCAAGAGGGGCTAAGAACCTAAAGGACTATTTATCCAATAGTCACTTTAGGCGCCCAACCACAAAATTGAGAACGGGTCATTCCAATAAGGGTTCTTTTCCCTGTGGAAGTTGCTCGATTTGTCCATTAACGATCTCTAGTTGAGGTGTCTCATTACAACATTTGCCTACACAGATACAATCTAGAGTGTACTTCAATTGTCGATCACGTAATTGGTTTACGCACTGATCTGTGGATGTGACAAGATCTATGTGGGGCACACGACACAAGAGCTACAACGTAGAACTCAATAGCACCTATCGAACATCACTACAGCTAGATCTGAACAATCTAAAGGTAAATCAATTACCTAAGTAGCTGCTCATTTCTTAGATGTTCATGGTGGCTCTATTGACTCCCTTAGGGTAATGGGACTGGAGGGGGTCTATGTCAATATCAGGGGTGGCAACATCTCAGACAAGCTTCTCCGACGAGAGGCCAGATGGATATATGAATTGGGCTGTCTTTCACCTGACGGCCTCAATGAGGAGCTGTTATATACCGGCTTGTACAGAAAGACGTAGCCTTTACTGAATTGTTCTTTCAAAATTGTGAAACTGGGGGCCCAAAAGTCCCCCCCCCCCTTTTTTTTTACCTTTTGGTTGTTTCCTAATACAACATTATCAATTTTCCTTTTTCTTTTTAGCAACAGCAGCTATCACCCAACGACAAGCACCAATGGATCAATGTTTTCAAGTTTGGAGTACCAACTGAAGATCGGATCTTTCCAAATATGGCTTATTCGCTTCTCATATATCATGGAACTTATTACTGCTTTTGCTCAGTCTCTATATACTACTGTACAATAATATAAGGTGTCAGAGGGTTGTGTGACGCCCAAGAGACCGGGATACCCAGCACCAGACCAATGGGGTCTGTCTCTTGAGGGGGATGTCACGGGTGGCTTGACCCGGTGCTGGGGCCTCAGGCAATGCACAGTGTAAGGGGTATCGTGAGGGGACAGGCACTTACTTGATCAGCAGCAGGTTCTCCCAGCGGCGATGATCCCGATCCTGGATAGATGGCTATTGTCCAAATGAAAGACTGAGGCACTGAAACGTTTAACCAGTTTACTTTAACATAAAAGGATTTACAACCAGTCCTGTCACCGGAGTCTGTATGGGAACTCTGAGTTACTTTGACCCTGCCGGGGTCTTCGCCTCTTATTGTGCGCAATTTCTGTGTGGCCCTGCTGCTGTATGTGAACTGGCTGCCGGCCCAATCTGTCCCCTCCGGGTCCTGGTTCGACGGGCAACCCGAGTCCTTTTATCGGCTTACCCCCTCCGGGAGTACCGCTGAACTCTGTGTCTGATGCTGCGTCCGGCCCTAGTGAAGCTGATATCACCGCACGTTTTTCCGGTTGCTGTATTATATATAATGAATACAGCCACGGATCTGGTATCCGTCTTTGCGCCTGTTCTGGGTAGTGATTAATGCTACCCGGTTCTCACAATGTCCCTTTTCTCTGTCCCTCTTCTCCTCAGGCCGGTGATTTGGGCCTGGAAACCGTCATAGGGCTGTTAGAAATTCAGCTGTATGACCTCTCACTATCAGCTCCTTAGCCCAACTGCCATTTCTTCTCTCAGACCAGAATAGATTAAGGGGAGTCTCTGGAGCTCCCCCTTCTGGCCGGAGGTGGTAGTGCAGTTTTGCTATTTTAGTATTTGTGTCTAGTGTCAGTAACTATTTTTGTGGCAAATACCCCTAGGGGTGCCACATTCCCCCTTAGTTAAGAACAGTACTCCGGGACTGTGGGACGATAACATTTTGAAATAACAATTAATATGTACAGAGTCTTAAAACTGAAAAGTTACAAAAACCACTCAAGGAAACAAAAATAGAGTTCTGTAAAAAGTCACTTCAAATAGCGTCCATTAATACAGTTCTACCCTTGAAGGTACTCAATATAAAGTCTAAAGAAAGTTCAAAAAGAGCAAAAAGCAAAGTTCAAAAAGCAGTCTTTCCGGAGCTTTGATTTAGTGCCTCCGGGCTGATAACAAGTTCAAGAATATGCAAGAAGTTCATACAGACAAGTCTCTGTAGGTACTGGGCTTAAACGTTGCAGACTGATAACAATGACTATACTACATTTTCTGTTTAACTATATACGGCATAACATATATACAATTCACATTATGAGCTTTATAGTTGGTAATCTGCATACCTGGCCGGTAATTGACCCTGGGTACTACGCTGTGATCTACGTAATAACGGTATCTCTTCATGTGGAGTACTACTGTCTACTGCGGATGTAGTATCTGCCCGCTCTGCTAAAGATAATTCCATAACTATGGAGTTGGCAAGTCCACCGTGAATGGGATTACTCTTTTCAGGAATCTGTTCTTCCTGGCCTGGAACCTCCTGTAGTACGGGGTCAGCCTCTTCCTGTCTTGGGACTTCTGGTATTGGGTTCGGTGTTGGATAAAAGGCCACCATGGGAACCACTACTGCACCATGGTATGTTAGTAGGGTTTTGGGAAAGTTTCCTATACAGGTGTGATACACTTCCTCTTCTTTTTCCTTTACTGGTTGAACCTGTATGGGTTGAATAACTTCTGGTTCTGGCTGGACAACGTCTGGCTCTTTCAATGCTTCCGGACATAATTTAAGATTGTCTCTTGACACTAGTACAGATGTTAAGCCTCCGTTTTTGCTAATGAGACACATTTTAGGATTATCCACTCTTGTTGGTAAAACTGTGTAGGGTACGGCTTCCCACTGATTGTCAAGTTTATTGGTTCGACGATTTCTCTTGAGCACTTGGTCACCCGGTCTTAATGGGGTCGCTAGAGCATTCTGGTTGAAAGTTCGCTCTTGTCTTTCTCTAGTTTGCTGAAGGCTTCTTTCCACACTCTCTTGCACTTGGCGATACTGCTTTTGCCGTATGATATCCCAATTGGAGTCTTGGACTTCTGCGTCTGGTTTCAGAATTCCCATTTCTAGATCGATTGGTAATTGGCCAGGTCTTGCACGCATAAGATAAGCTGGGGTGCAGTTGGTGGAGCTCACCGGGACATGATTATACAGATCCACCAAGTCAGGCAATTTCTCTGGCCATTGATTCCTTTCTGTCTCAGGTAAAGTCTTTAGTAGGTCTATTACAATATGGTTCATCTTCTCGCATAAGCCGTTTGTTTGTGGATGATAGGCCGTCGTCCTGATCTTTTTGCAACCATACATATTACAGAATTCTCTGAAGATCTCTGATTCAAAGGCTGTACCTTGGTCGGTGAGAACCTGTTCCGGATATCCATGGGGTCTACAAAAGTACGTTTGGAACGCTTTGGCTGCTGTTTTTGCTGTCAGATCTTTTACGGGTACTACTACCAAGAAGCGTGAATAATGGTCCACGATGGTCAAGGCATAGACATAGCCGGACCGGCTTGGTATTAACTTCACGTGGTCTATGGCTACAAGTTCAAGTGGTTGTTTGGTGATTATGGGCTGCAGTGGTGCTCTTTGGTTCTTTTGATCGTTTCTTCTGAGGTTGCACGGGCCACAATTTCTGCACCACTGTTCGATTGATTTTCTCATCCCGACCCAATAAAATCTTTCTCTTAGAAGTACTTCTAACTTTTTCCAACCAAAGTGACTAGCACCATTATGGTAAGCTTCGAGGACCATCTTGACATCTTGTTTAGGCACGATAATCTGCCAAACCAATTCATGTGTTTTCGGATTGGTGTACCTTCTACAGAGCTTCCCTTGATACAGGAACATTTTGCCTCTCTCTTTCCAGAGTTGATGCGTCTCTTCTGGGGCATCCTCATCGGGATATGCACTTTGCTCAGTTAACAGTTCCTTCACCAACTTCACAGCCGGATTGCTGTCTTGGGTGTCAGCCCATCTATGGTGTGCTAACGGATTAAAATTCACCTCTTGTTGTTTCTGATAGGTACTTGACTGATGATGTTTTGCCTTGGGATGATGGAAGGCTGGTAGTTCAATTTCTTCAAGCTCCCCCGTTTCTTCTTCTACATCTCTCAAGTGTGGCATCCGGGATAGGGCATCGGCATTTCCATTCTTGCGACCTGCTCGATACTTGATCTTGAAGTTGTAATTAGATAACCGGGCTATCCATCGCTGTTCTAACGCACCTAATTTGGCTGTGTCCAGGTGGGTCAACGGATTGTTGTCAGTATAGACAATAAATTCTGCAGCGGCCAGATAGTGTTTGAAACGTTCCGTCACAGCCCAAACTACTGCCAGTAGTTCCAATTTGAAGGAGCTATAATTTTCTGGATTTCTTTCAGTAGGCCGGAGCTTTCTACTTGCAAAGGCGATGACTTTCTCCCGACCTTCTTGCTTTTGTGACAGCACCGCTCCTAGTCCCACATTACTGGCATCGGTGTAGAGGATGAAAGGTTGATGGTAATCTGGGTATGCCAGAACCTCTTCTCCGGTTAGTGCCTTCTTTAGTTGTTCAAAGGAGTCTTCCCTTTCGTCGTTCCACTGGAAAGGAGGGTTTCGGTTTGAAGGTTTCTTCGTCTGCCCTACCAAGGCGTCTTGCAAGGGTGCTGCCAACTTGGTAAATCCTTTTATAAATCTGCGATAGTAACCCACCAATCCCAGGAATTGCCTCACTTCTTTTGCGCTGGTAGGTCTTGGCCAATCCCTTATGGCGGTTATTTTCTCGGGATCCGGTGCTACTCCCTCCGAACTCACGATGTGTCCCAGGTACTGTACCTTTGGCTTGAGAAGGTGACATTTGGATGGCTTGATTTTCATGCCATACCTGGATAAGGCTTCGAACACTTCTGCCAAGTCTTTTAAGTGTTGTTCGTAAGTCTTTGAGTAGACGATCACATCATCTAGGTACAGGAGGACGGTCTCGAAGTTCTTGTGTCCGAGGCAGCATTCCATCAGCCGCTGGAAGGTACCGGATGCATTGCAGAGTCCGAACGGCATGCGATTAAATTCACTTAGACCCATTGGTGTGGTGAATGCCGTCTTTTCCTTATCTCTCTCAGCCACAGGGACTTACCAATACCCGCTTGTTAAGTCTAAGGTGGAAAAATAATTAGCAGATTTCAAAGCAGTCAAGGACTCTTCTATTCTAGACAAAGGGTAGGCATCTTTATGGGTGATGTTATTAATCTGCCGGTAGTCTACGCACATTCTCATAGTTCCATCTTTTTTTTTGACAATCACTAGAGGGGCCGCCCAGGGGCTACAGCTGTCTCTTATTACCCCGGCCTGTTTCATTTCCCTCAGCATATCTTTTGCACATTGATAGTGAGCGGGCGGTATGGGTCTATATCTTTCTTTTATTGGGGGATGGTCACCTGTGGGGATTGTGTGTTCTACCCCTTCTATCCGTCCGAAGTCCAATGGGTGTTTACTGAAGACTTGTTCATATTCCGTCACTAGCCTATACACCCCTTGTTTTTGATGGGTAGGTGTTGAATTTATGCCCACGTGTAGCTGTTGGCACCAATCCTCCATTTCTCCATCTGAGCCATTGCCTTCCACCTGACAGGTTGGTTCTAAGGGCTCAATGGTTGTGATGGCATTGTTGTCAACAGTATATAGCTTTGCCATTGTAGCATACCTTGGCAAAGTGACCTCTTCCTCTCCACAGTTCAAAAGTCGTACCGGCACTCGTCCCCGGTGTACCTCGACTATCCCTCGTGCTGTGAGTATAGTGGGCCTGCTGTCGGTGTACACTGGTTCTATTAAGGCTTGATAATCTCGTCCCTTAGTACCAATGGCTGCTCTACACCATACCAGCATTTCTGTTTTTGGTGGGATTACAATAGACGTTGAATCACTTACCCTCACACTGCCGATTTCTCCACCTGCAACTTCTACCTGTTGCCTTAACATCAATACTTTTATTTCCCTCCGGAGAACTCTCTGCTGGCAGGATTGGGCAGTTTCAGCAATTTGCTGTAAGACAGAAATGACTTCGGAAAAGCAGTTCTCTAACACATTCATTCCTATCAATACAGTTGGTTCACAGTTCCGCCGGTCAACATCAACAACAATTATACCCTGTTTCTTCAATTCTACTTTACCAATCTTTATGGTCATCTCCCTGAATCCTAGTTTCGGTACCAACTTACCATTACTGGCCCATATATCTAGTTCAACATCAGAGGGCCCTTTATCAATATCTGCATCAGCCCAGTACCTCTTATAAAGGATATACGGTATAGATGAAATCTGGGAACCTGTGTCCAGCAAAGCGTTGAGGGGCATTCCGTCCAGCACGATAGGGATAATGGGTCGTCCTCCGATGTACCTGTCGTGCCAGGGTGTTGGGCCTTGAAAGTTCATTCCTGCGAAGCGGCCCGCATTCCCAGGGGATTCCCGTTTAAATCACAATCTCGTGCAAAGTGGCCTGGCTGCTGGCAACGGCGGCAAATGGGCTGTCCATCCGGTTGGTAGCGGTCGCGGGGTCGTCCTCTCCATGTCGGGTATCTCCGGGGTCTCATCCATGGAACACCTTCTCTACGGTTTGACAACTCCATCTTGGGTCCTCTCATCTCCTGCATGGTTTTAGCCATTGAAGCAACAACATCAGTTAAAGAGTCAAGCTTTTGTTGAAGAGCCTCATTAGTACTGGGCCCCAGGGGCTTAGCAATGGCCCCGGACATAGCTGATGTCACTGGTACTCCATGTTGTTGAGGAGCCTCTGCCATGAGTTGCGCAGGCTCCTGATCCCGAGGTGCCTCTGCCAGCTGGAGATGTATAACGCTCTCCTTTAATTGGGCAAATGTCAATTCAGGGTTCTTAAAAACAAGCATGCTCACATGCCCCCGGTGAGAAGGGGTGTAGAGTCCCTCAATAAATTGATCTCTTAGCAGTTTATCCGCTCCGGTGTTAAAAATGGGTTCAGCCAGTGTAAGTGATTTAATGGCTTCCTGCAGGTTTAAGGCAAAGTCTCTCACGCCCTCATTAACTTTTTGTTTGCAATTAAAGAATCGTACTTTAGCTTTGCTGCTGGCAGTGGTTTCAAATGTAGCTTTTAACCCCTTCCCGACCTGTGACACAGCGTATGCGTCATGAAAGTCGGTGCCAATCCGACCTGTGACGCATATGCTGTGTCACAGAAAGATCGCGTCCCTGCAGATCGGGTGAAAGGGTTAACTCCCATTTCACCCGATCTGCAGGGACAGGGGGAGTGGTAGTTTAGCCCAGGGGGGGTGGCTTCACCCCCTCGTGGCTACGATCGCTCTGATTGGCTGTTGAAAGTGAAACTGCCAATCAGAGCGATTTGTAATATTTCACCTAAAAAAATGGTGAAATATTACAATCCAGCCATGGCCGATGCTGCAATATCATCGGCCATGGCTGGAAATACTAATGTGCCCCCACCCCACCCCTCCGATCGCCCCCCCAGCCCCCCGATCTGTGGCCCGCTCCCCTCCGTCCTGTGCTCCGCTCCCCCGTCCTCCTGTCCGCTCCCCCGTGCTCCAATCACACCCCCCCGTGCTCCAATCAAACCCCCCCGCACTCCGATCCCCCCCGTGCTCCGAACCACCCCCCCTGCACACCGATCCCCCCCCCCTGCACACCGATCCACCCGCCCGCACACCGATCACTCTCCCCCATGCTCCGATCCCTCCCCCCCCGTGCTCCGACGCCCCCCCGTGCCCTGATCTCCCCCCCCTGTGCCCTGATCTCCCCCCCTTATACTTACCGATCCTGGCGGGGTCCGTCAGTCTTCTTCCCCGAGCGCCGCCATGTTCCAAAATGGCGGGCGCATGCGCAGTGCGCCCGCCGAATCTGCCGGCCGGCAGATTCGTTCCAATGTGAATTTTGATCACTGTGATATAATCTATCACAGTGGTCAAAATAAAAAAACAGTAAATGACCCCCCCCATTTGTCCCCCATAGATAGGGACAATAATAAAATAAAGAATTTTTTTTTTTTTCACTAAGGTTGGAGTTAGAACTAGGGTTAGGGTTAGGGTTAGGGGTAGGGTTAGGGGTAGGGTTAGGGTTAGGGTTAGGGTTAGGGGTAGGGTTAGGGGTAGGGGTAGGGGTAGGGTTAGGGGTAGGGTTAGGGGTAGGGGTAGGGGTAGGGTTAGGGGTAGGGTTAGGGTTAGGGTTAGGGTTTCGGTATGTGCACACGTATTCTGGTCCTCTGCGGATTTTTCTGCAGCGGATTTGATAAATCCGCAGTGCTAAACCGCTGCGGATTTATGGCAGATTTACCGCGGTTTTTCTGCGCATTTCACTGCGGTTTTACAACTGCGATTTTCTATTGGAGCAGTTGTAAAACCGCTGTGGAATCCGCAGAAAGAAGTGACATGCTGCAGAATGTAAACCGCTGCGTTTCCGTGCAGTTTTTCCGCAGCATGTGTACAGCGATTTTTGTTTCCCATAGGTTTACATTGAAATGTAAACTCATGGGAAACTGCTGCGGATCCGCAGCGTTTTCCAAAGCGTGTGCACATACCTTTAGAATTAGGCTATGTGCACACGGTGCGGATTTGGCTGCGGATCCGCAGCGGATTGGCCGCTGCGGATCCGCAGCAGTGTTCCATCAGGTCTACAGTACCATGTAAACCTATGGAAAACCAAATCCGCTGTGCCCATGGTGCGGAAAATACCGCACGGAAACGCTGCGTTGTATTTTCCGCAGCATGTCAATTCTTTGTGCGGATTCCGCAGCGTTTTACACCTATTCCTCAATAGGAATCCGCAGGTGAAATCCGCAGGTAAAACGCAGTGCCTTTTACCCGCGGATTTTTCAAAAATGGTGCGGAAAAATCTCACACGAATCCGCAACGTGGGTACATAGCCTTAGGGTTAGGGTTGGGTTGGAATTAGGGTTGTGGTTAGGGTTAGGGGTGTGTTGGGGTTAGGGTTGTGGTTAGGGGTGTGTTGCGGTTAGGGTTGTGGTTAGGGTTACGGCTACAGTTGGGATAAGGGTTAGGGGTGTGTTGGCGTAAGAATTGAGGGGTTTCCACTGTTTAGGCACATCAGGGGGTCTCCAAACGCAACATGGCGCCACCATTGATTCCAGCCAATCTTTTATTCAAAAAGTCAAATGGTGCTCCTTCCCTTCCGAGCCCCGACGTGTGCCCAAACAGTGGTTTACCCCCACATATGGGGTATCAGTGTACTCAGGACAAACTGGGCAACAATTACTGGGGTCCAATTTCTCCTGTTACCCTTGAGAAAATAAAAAATTGCTTGCTAAAACATCATTTTTGAGGAAAGTAAAATGATTTTTTATTTTCACGGCTCTGCGTTGTAAACGTCTGTGAAGCACTTGGGGGTTCAAAGTGCTCACCACATATCTAGATAAGTTCCTTGGGGGGTCTAGTTTCCAAAATGGGGTCACTTGTGGGGGGTTTCTACTGTTTAGGCACACCAGGGGCTCTGCAAACGCAACGTGACGCCCGCAGACCATTCCATCAAAGTCTGCATTTCAAAACGTCACTACTTGACTTCCGAGCCCCGACATGTGCCCAAACAGTGGTTTACCCCCACATATGGGGTATCAGCGTACTCAGGACAAACTGGGCAACAATTACTGGGGTCCAATTTCTCCTGTTACCCTTGAGAAAATAAAAAATTGCTTGCTAAAACATCATTTTTGAGGAAAGTAAAATGATTTTTTATTTTCACGGCTCTGCGTTGTAAACGTCTGTGAAGCACTTGGGGGTTCAAAGTGCTCACCACATATCTAGATAAGTTCCTTGGGGGGTCTAGTTTCCAAAATGGGGTCACTTGTGGGGGGTTTCTACTGTTTAGGCACACCAGGGGCTCTGCAAACGCAACGTGACGCCCGCAGACCATTCCATCAAAGTCTGCATTTCAAAACGTCACTACTTGACTTCCGAGCCCCGACATGTGCCCAAACAGTGGTTTACCCCCACATATGGGGTATCAGCGTACTCAGGACAAACTGGGCAACAATTACTGGGGTCCAATTTCTCCTGTTACCCTTGAGAAAATAAAAAATTGCTTGCTAAAACATCATTTTTGAGGAAAGTAAAATGATTTTTTATTTTCACGGCTCTGCGTTGTAAACGTCTGTGAAGCACTTGGGGGTTCAAAGTGCTCACCACATATCTAGATAAGTTCCTTGGGGGGTCTAGTTTCCAAAATGGGGTCACTTGTGGGGGGTTTCTACTGTTTAGGCACACCAGGGGCTCTGCAAACGCAACGTGACGCCCGCAGACCATTCCATCAAAGTCTGCATTTCAAAACGTCACTACTTGACTTCCGAGCCCCGACATGTGCCCAAACAGTGGTTTACCCCCACATATGGGGTATCAGCGTACTCAGGACAAACTGGGCAACAATTACTGGGGTCCAATTTCTCCTGTTACCCTTGAGAAAATAAAAAATTGCTTGCTAAAACATCATTTTTGAGGAAAGAAAAATGATTTTTTATTTTCACGGCTCTGCGTTGTAAACGTCTGTGAAGCACTTGGGGGTTCAAAGTGCTCACCACATATCTAGATAAGTTCCTTGGGGGGTCTAGTTTCCAAAATGGGGTCACTTGTGGGGGGTTTCTACTGTTTAGGCACACCAGGGGCTCTGCAAACGCAACGTGACGCCCGCAGACCATTCCATCAAAGTCTGCATTTCAAAAGTCACTACTTCCCTTCTGAGCCCCGACGTGTGCCCAAACAGTGGTTTACCCCCACATATGGGGTATCAGCGTACTCAGGAGAAACTGGACAACAACTTTTGGGGTCCAATTTCTCCTGTAACCCTTGGGAAAATAAAAAATTCTGGGCTAAAAAATTATTTTTGAGGAAAGAAAACGTATTTATTATTTTCACTGCTCTGTGTTATAAACTTCTGTGAAGCACTTGGGGGTTCAAAGTGCTCACCTCACATCTAGATAAGTTCCTTTCGGGGTCTAGTTTCTAAAATGGGGTCACTTGTGGGGGGTTTCTACTGTTTAGCCACATCAGGGGCTCTGCAAACGCAACGTAACGCCCGCAGAGCATTCCATCAAAGTCTGCATTTCAAAATGTCACTACTTGACTTTCGAGCCCCGACATGTGCCCAAACTGTGGTTTACCCCCACATATGGGGTATCAGCGTACTCAGGAGAAACTGTACAACAACTTTTGGGGTCAAATTTCTCCTGTTACCCTTGGGAAAATAATAAATTGCAGGCTAAAAGATCATTTTAGAGAAAATAAAATTTTTATTTTATTTTCATGGCTCTGCGTTATAAACTTCTGTGAAGCACTTGGAAGTTCAAAGTCCTCACCACACATCTAGATTAGTTCCTTTGGGGGTCTAGTTTCCAAAATGGGGTCATATGTGGGGGATCTCCAATGTTTAGGCACACAGGGGCTCTCCAAACGTGACATGGTGTCCGCTAATGATTGGAGCTAATTTTCCATTTAAAAAGCCAATTGGCGTGCCTTCCCTTCCGAGCCCTGCCGTGCGCCCAAACAGTGGTTTACCCCCACATATGGGGTATCAGCGTACTCAGGACAAACTGGACAACAACATTTGCGGTCCAATTTCTCCTATTACCCTTGGCAAAATAGGAAATTCCAGGCTAAAAATCATTTTTGAGGAAAGAAAAATTATTTTTTATTTTCATGGCTCTGCATTATAAACTTCTGTGAAGCACCTGGGGGTTTAAAGTGCTCAATATGCATCTAGATAAGTTCCTTGGGGGGTCTAGTTTCCAAAATGGGGTCACTTGTGGGGGAGCTCCAATGCATAGGCACACAGGGGCTCTCTAAACGCGACATGGTGTCCGCTAACAATTGGAGCTAATTTTCCATTCAAAAAGTCAAATGGCGCGCCTTCCCTTCCGAGCCCTGCCGTGTGCCCAAACAGTGGTTTACCCCCACATATGAGGTATCGGCGTACTCGGGAGAAATTGCCCAACAAATTTTAGGATTCATTTTATCCTATTGCCCATGTGAAAATGAAAAACTGAGGCGAAAAGAATTTTTTTGTGAAAAAAAAAAGTACTTTTTCATTTTTACAGATCAATTTGTGAAGCACCTGAGGGTTTAAAGTGCTCAATATGCATCTAGATAAGTTCCTTGGGGGGTCTAGTTTCCAAAATGGGGTCATTTGTGGGGGAGCTCCAATGTTTAGGCACACGGGGGCTCTCCAAACACGACATGGTGTCCGCTAACGATGGAGATAATTTTTCATTCAAAGAGTCAAATGGCGCTCCTTCCCTTCCGAACCTTACCATGTGCCCAAACAGTGGTTTACCTCCACATGTGAGGTATCGGTGTACTCATGAGAAATTGCCCAACAAATTTTAGGATCCATTTTATCCTGTTGCCCATGTGAAAATGAAAAAAATTGAGGCTAAAAGAATTTTTTTGTGAAAAAAAAGTACTTTTTCATTTTTACGGATCAATTTGTGAAGCCCCCGGGGGTTCAAAGTTCTCACTATGCATCTAGATAAGTTCCTTGGGGCGTCTAGTTTCCAAAATGGGGTCACGTGTGGGGGAGCTCCAATTTTTAGGCACACGGGGGCTCTCCAAACGTGACATGGTGTCCGCTAAAGAGTGGAGCCAATTTTTCATTCAAAAAGTCAAATGGCGCTCCTTCCCTTCCAAGCCCTGCCGTGCGCCCAAACATTGGTTTACCCCCACATATGAGGTATCAGCGTACTCAGGACAAATTGGACAACAACTTTCGTGGTTCAGTTTCTCCTTGTACCATTGGGAAAATAAAAAAAATGTTGCTAAAAGATAATTTTTGTGACTAAAAAGTTAAATGTTCATTTTTTCCTTCCATGTTGCTTCTGCTGCTGTGAAGCACCTGAAGGGTTAAAAAACTTCTGGAATGTGGGTTTGAGTACCTTGAGGGGTGCATTTTTTAGAATGGTGTCACTTTTGGGTATTTTCATCCATATAGACCCCTCAAACTGACTTCAAATGTGAGGTGGTCCCTAAAAAAAATGGTTTTGTAAATTTCGTTGTAAAAATGAGAAATCGCTGGTCAAATTTTAACTCTTATAACTTCCTAGCAAAAAAAAATGTTGTTTCCAAAATTGTGCTGGTGTAAAGTATACATGTGGGAAATGTTATTTATTAACTATTTTGTGTCACATAACTCTCTGGTTTAACAGAATAAAAATTCAAAATGTGAAAATTGCGAAATTTTCAAAATTTTCGCCAAATTTCCGTTTTTATCACAAATAAACGCAGAATTTATTGACCTAAATTTACCACTAACATGAAGCCCAATATGTCACGAAAAAACAATCTCAGAACCGCTAGGATCCGTTGAAGCGTTCCTGAGTTATTACCTCATAAAGGGACACTGGTCAGAATTGCAAAAAACGGCCAGGTCATTAAGGTCAAAATAGGCTGGGTCATGAAGGGGTTAATCCAGCAAATATGCGTTCAACAGTGCCTTTTAGATCAGCTGCCCATGCTGTGACTTCTCGCTTAGCATGGCCACTTAACTGCATCATCAGGAGACTAACACGCTGAACTTCACCCACGGGGAACATGTCAAAATGGGCCAGCATCTTTTCTCTGAAATCGTCAAGGGTATTAGGCTCACCTTCATACATTGGAAGCCATGGGCCACCCGGGGTATATGGCATCAGCACCGGCATGATGGGCGCCACTCCTTGCACCGCTGCGCTACCGGACTCTCTATCGACACTCTGTCTTTCAGCTGCATTAGCGTCGCCGGGTGCTGCGGCGTCTCCGTGCTGCGACATACTGTGCCACCTTAGTTAATCCGGACCCTTCCGGTCCTCCGCTTCCGTCGGGATAGTGTAGATTCGTTCCGCTGTGCAGCAGGATCGATTTTCCCCTTGCTCTGATGTCAGAGCGCTCAGCTTGGTGCCGCCCACAATGACACGCCCCCTGCTGCTCCCACCCACCGCGCTCTGTAATGGCGGATTCTGAAGTTTTTCAGTTAAACTGGGGCTCAGGTGATGGCGTAGCTCAATTAACAGTCTCGTGCCTAACGGTTATGAAGTGATTACCTCAGGGGATGGCGGCCATCTTTACTCCATTATAACCAATGGGGAAAAGTCACTTTCAATAGTTTTCAATGGGAAATGGAATTTTCTTTAATAAAGTCAATTTTCAAGATTTTTCATCCAAGTTTTAACAATTTTGGACTCCAATCATGGCACACAATACCCGGTATACGGGCTGGCTGAATCCTGTTCGTGACGCCAATTGTGACGCCCAAGAGACCGGGATACCCAGCACCGGACCAATGGGGTCTGTCTCTTGAGGGGGATGTCACGGGTGGCTTGACCCGGTGCTGGGGCCTCAGGCAATGCACAGTGTAAGGGGTATCGTGAGGGGACAGGCACTTACTTGATCAGCAGCAGGTTCTCCCAGCGGCGATGATCCCGATCCTGGATAGATGGCTATTGTCCAAATGAAAGACTGAGGCACTGAAACGTTTAACCAGTTTACTTTAACATAAAAGGATTTACAACCAGTCCTGTCACCGGAGTCTATATGGGAACTCTGAGTTACTTTGACCCTGCCGGGGTCTTCGCCTCTTATTGTGCGCAATTTCTGTGTGGCCCTGCTGCTGTATGTGAACTGGCTGCCGGCCCAATCTGTCCCCTCCGGGTCCTGGTTCGACGGGCAACCCGAGTCCTTTTATCGGCTTACCCCCTCCGGGAGTACCGCTGAACTCTGTGTCTGTTGCTGCGTCCGGCCCTATTGAAGCTGATATCACCTCACGTTTTTCCGGTTGCTGTATTATATATAATGAATACAGCCACGGATCCGGTATCCGTCTTTGCGCCTGTTCTGGGTAGTGATTAATGCTACCCGGTTCTCACAATGTCCCTTTTCTCTGTCCCTCTTCTCCTCAGGCCGGTGATTTGGGCCTGGAAACCGTCATAGGGCTGTTAGAAATTCAGCTGTATGACCTCTCACTATCAGCTCCTTAGCCCAACTGCCATTTCTTCTCTCAGACCAGAATAGATTAAGGGGAGTCTCTGGAGCTCCCCCCTCTGGCCGGAGGTGGTAGTGCAGTTTTGCTATTTTAGTATTTGTGTCTAGTGTCAGTAACTATTTTTGTGGCAAATACCCCTAGGGGTGCCACAGTTGCTTAAGCTATAAAGAGCAACCATTTATACAATGGGACAGAAAACATTCTTATATATGTCAAAATATGGCCTATGCATTTATTATATAGCACTGTACCTAATATCTCTAGTACTCCGTACTACTACTCTGTGCTACACCCTTTTTCTGTATTTATGACCCTTGTCTCAGGACCGTATATAAATATAACTAAATATATCAAATGCTATGCTATTTGAGGTCATTAACATTAATGCCATTTTCCTTTTGATGCATCCGCATTTGGAAACTGTCGAGCGTCCTTTATCCTAATCATGTCTAATGACAAATAGTGAGCCTTTGTGTTCTTCAGCTATAATATTCTTGAGCTTGAGTCTTTATTAATGTGTGTGCTATGATTTTCTAAGACTCTTACTTGGCATAATGGGTGCGCAAGCGCATAAGCATATCAACTTCTCACCATGATTCGCTTTACAATCTCCTTAGCATGCCTTTGGGACATGCAGTAATCAGTGACAGCGCATGCACTTGAGGTGTGGGCAGGATGTTCCTATTGATCCAACAGATACGCACTAACATCTCCAGTTGTTACATACTGCGCATGCACTAGACTTTCGGTGACATGTTTTGATACATGGTGTGCGCAAGCGCACCAAACAACTTGACCTTTGCTGAGTTATAGTTCTGGGGTTTCCCCGACATGCCATTGAGACATGCGGTACTCATTCCAGATGCCGTTGAACAGCTGGTAATAATAATATTCAATTAAGATACCTATAATTAAGCTATCCATGCCGGACCAGATACACTCACCTTGAAAAAGACACCTTGAGTGTCGGAAAGCAGGGGTCCTCTCTTCCCACCTGGCTGCACTGCTGCTTCTAAGGCTATGGGGCGACTGCAGTGGACTGGTTAGGGTGAAGTATTAACTTGCCTTGCTTTTGATATTCACCTGTTTGCCCTCATTTGGACATATGTACTTTTTTTGTCTAGGGATCTTTTGTAATCCAGTGTTATTGTGAAGGGTCCTGAGACATCTAAACCTTAGTAACTAAAAATGTTATTGCAAGATTTTAATGCCATTATTTAAGTCTTATTTATTTATCAACGAATTTATACTGTAGATGGCAGTACTCTAGTAACGCCAGATTGGGGTATTATGCCACAAAATAACTAAAATACTGTATCTGTGTAGCCAGTGGGTATATAATAATTTTTTAAAATGTTGTATCCTATATATTCTAATTATTGGATCTAAGATGTTTATTCCTTTTGGAATGTTTTAGATGTTTTTAAAAAATTGTGTGTGGCTTTCTGGTTTGGAAATAAAAAACTTTTGTATATTATTCAGACATTGTGGTGATCCTGTTTCTATGCATGTGCCTTTTTCTCTTGTCTTTATGATAAGGAACTCCACTCTAATAAAGTATAATATGTTATTTACATATCAATTACAGTATTGAATCTACCAAGTGCGTCCTTAATATAAACTGCTGACATGAAACTTTGAGCCATGAAGGCCGTATGCACCTATGATATGGAAATGTTTCTTTGCGGCTTGCCTCTTTATCAAAAAGCATATTTAATTATGCTTTTCAGTGCATAAAAATGCTAATTCATATACCCATGAAGTACACTAAATATACCTTTTTATTGGCATACATCAAGTCAATAAGTGTCTATGGCTACACTGAACAGGGTTCCTGGAGCCTTCCACAGAGAAAACAAAGAACTGAATGGAAAAGTGTAATGTAAAAAAGTCGGATAGAACTTTTCTTCTGGGCCAACCTCTGGCTCATTAAGAAAAAGATACCTGTGAGCAAGTTGTAAGAGAGGTAAGGTAGAAAAATACTTTATGGTCCATTGGCTGGCTTTTGGCAGGCAGAAATCTGTATGCAACTATATAATGCCTCCTGGCCTTGCTGTAAGCTCTTTGTTCTCTGCTTGCTGTGCATGTTTCCTGGCAGCATGCTTAGGGTGCACGCGCAGGAACTTCCAGGTTCTCAAAGAGACAGTGCGTACACTCCTAAGATGTCCCCAGCCACTACCTCGGAGGCATCTGGTACTTAAGGCACCTTCCCCATTAGGAGGTGCCTGTTCAACATCATGGACTTTAGTGTCTAGCTTGTCTGTAAGCTGCTAAGTCCATTGTTAGGTCCACTTTTTGCGTGAACCAGTTTCCCTGGGTCTGTATGCTCAGGCCTGTACCTGTGTCTGAATTAGGACCCGACTCTTATTCTGTTTGTATCTAGGCTGTATCTTTCCCTGTATCTGCTGTGTCAGTATCTGAACCTGTCTCTGTATCCTTCTGTGTCTGTGTCTGTTTCTACACTAGCTGTGTCCGAGTCAGTTCCTTCCTCTAAACCTGTTGTCTGAATTAATCCCTACCTTATACCTGCTTTGTCTGACTCTGTACCTTTCCTTAAACCTCCTGTTAGAACCTGTAACTTTCTCAAAGCCAGCTGACTCTGAATTGGTACCTATCTCTAATCTAGAGGACTGGGGGGTCTGCAATACCAAGATAGGTTATTACACTTGGGGCTATTTAGTTTGGAAAAACGAAGGCTAAGGGGTGATCTTATTTTAATGTATAAATATATGAGGGGACAGTACAAAGACCTTCCTGATGATCTTTTTAAAAACAGGGACAAGAGAGCATCCTCTACGTCTGGAGGAAAGAAGGTTTAGGCATAATAACAGACATGGGTTCTTTACTGTAAGAGCAGTGAGACTATGGAACTCTCTGCCGTATGATGTTGTAATGAGTGATTCATTACTTAAATTTAAGAGGGGACTGGATACCTTTCTTGAAAAGTATAATGTTACAGGTTATATATATTAGATTCCTTGATAGGGTGTTGATCCAGGGAACTAGTCTGATTGCCGTATGTGGAGTCGGGAAGGAATTTTTTTTCCCCAAAGTGGAGCTTAGTCTTTGCCACATGTGTTTTTTCTGTCTTTCTCCGGATCAACATGTTAGGGCATGTTAGGTTAGGCTATGGGTTGAACTAGATGGACTTAAAGTCTTCCTTCAACCTTAATAACTATGTTACTATGTTATTATGATTGAAAACAGACTAGCTGAATCCTCCTAAGCTGTAGAAGCAAGAAGTTTATTTTCTCTGCATGAGTCACCATTAGAACTACAATTCAACATCACTGTAAAATCCTTTGCAGCCCAGCTCCACCTCCTCTTCAACTCCTGACCCAGCTGCTCATCTCATCCCCCTTCCAGGGTCTTTCAGTGAAATAGAATTGTAGTTCTTATGATGACTCAAGCAGGCAAAAGAGACTTTCTGTTTCTACATAGAGCTTAGACGGATTCAGCTAGCCTGTTTTTAATCACTTGATGTTATAGACCAAATGGAAAAGTGAATAGTTACCTGGGTAGAAGGGAAAAACGAGCAATTGTAAGTACACAGTGCTATATAATATGATAACTGCAATATATTGAGAGGATAAAATCTTTGATGGGAGAGCTTCTTTAAAAGTAGAATAAAAGGGAACAGGAAAAATAACAATAATAAAGCCAAGAATAACTATTGAATGAGTTAACTACCTAATAGTTGAGTGTGAAATTCCAAATAACACCATGAATGCGACTGGAAGCAACTGTTGATAAATGTGTAATTTACAGGTTGTACCTTATATGTATAGCAGTGTTTCAGTCATATTCCAGTTTACAGGAATGTATTAGGTTCCATGTGGTAAACATTACAAGAGTACATTTTCTTAGTAAACTGATCCCTTATATTTAACATGCATATAAATAGTATGAACGGAAATGTTCTCTCTCATTTTTACTCTGCTTTATATAGCACAAATTAAGCTGGAAATGGAAATTGTTTTAATACTGTATTATACAGAATCATCACAATAGCTGAACGTATTTCCTGCTAACAGATATATTACAGGGAATCATTAAAGGAAAAAGCAATAACTACACAACACTAAATAAACAGGCAGAAAAGTAAAGTTCCATGAGATTGCAGTATTATCTAAATTTATTTTGTATTGCATTCTCATCAACACGATCCCCATCATTCTTGTGCTGCAGCTCTGATGGTTTCTGCCATCTTTGATGTCTCATTCATCACATATGTGACCACAACAGTTAATCATTGGCATGTATGACTTGTGACTGCTGAGGCCAGTGATTGGCTGCAGTGGTCACATAAATGATGGATACAATGCTTTTTGGATAATGTTGCTTAGGCTAGAGTCACCCTTGCATGGGAGGCTTCTTTGCAAGTTCTTTGATTTTACTTTGAAAAAAGCAAAGCATGCTTCTCAATTTTTTCAAATAAAAATGACTAACATCCTCACAGAAACCAAATTGATCTTATTGTAGAAAAGGGGGATGCAAGTTGTGACCATTATGTAATAGATCAATTTTTTACAATAGTTCTACTGATTCTGTAACTAGGCTACAGGTGTAGGGCGCTTGAGACACCGTTTCTGTGGCTGTCTCTATGTAGCAGTACTCATACACCGAGATTTTATCAGATAGCTTGACTCCACTGCAGAGGCACACATGAAGATCCCAGAAGAAGGTTAATTTTCAAGCTGAATTCTTGTAGTTATGCACAATTACGGTAGCTGTAGCTGTAAAAGCTGCAGTAGGTAGAAACAACTATTTTGAACCAAAGCTGCAAGACATCAGGTTCACAAGATGGCTTACACAGAATGAAGAAGAGATATCAGAGCTAGGGAGGCAGATAGGGAAGACAAGCATCTAAAAGACAAACCTTACTGCATAGCAATGCAACAACAACAATACAAAACAATCTACTATATAATTGTCTAAGGATCACTTCCGTCTGTCCTTCTGTCTGTCATGGATATTCATTGGTCGTGGTCTCTGTCTGTCATGGTAATCCAAGTCGCTGATTGGTCGCGGCAACGGGCTCAGTCCGGCGGCAAAATGGCCGCTCCTTCCTCCCCGCAGTCAGCGCCCACTCCATAATCTCCTCCAGTCAGCGCTCACACAAGGTTAATGGCAGCGCTAATGGACCGCGTTATGGCGCGGTGTAACGCACTCTGTTAATGCTGCTATTTA
Source organism: Ranitomeya imitator (assembly GCF_032444005.1). Taxonomy (NCBI): domain Eukaryota; kingdom Metazoa; phylum Chordata; class Amphibia; order Anura; family Dendrobatidae; genus Ranitomeya; species Ranitomeya imitator. Next base: position 404,397,590 of record NC_091282.1, read on the forward strand.
CCCTGTGTGACCAACTTTTTACTATTGATGCTGCCTATGCAGCATCAATAGTAAAAAGATCTAATGTTAAAAATAATAAAAAAAATAATCTGTGTTTTCTTGAACAATCAAAGGACAAACACAATCCTCCTGGCTTACTGGAAATAGTCGTCTGGTTAATTAAGATAAAATGTTGGGTCGTCACATGCACCAAAAAATTTGTGTAATTTCTCTTGACTATGCCAAAACCCCATGTGTGGTTGAAAACTACTGTTAGGGTGCACAACAGGGCTTATAAGGAAATGAGCACCATTTGAATATTAGAATGCAAAATTAGCTGGAATCGATAGCAAATGCTATGTTGCGTATGGAGGGCCCCTCATGTGCCTAAACAGTGGAGAACCCCCACAAATAGCCACATTTTTAAAACTAGACCTCAATGAATTTATCTTGGTGTGTGGTGAGCACCTTGAACTCTCAGGGGCGTCACAGAATTTTTTAATGTTGAGCCATGAAAATAAAAAAAAAATTTCCCCCAAAAATGTTATTTTAGCCCCAATTTTTTATTTTCATAAGGGTAGCAAAAAAAATTGGACCCCAAAATTTGTTGTGCAATTACTCCTGAATATGCCTATACCACATATGTGGAGGAAAACTACTGTTTGGGAGGATAGCAGGGTTCGGAAGGGAAGGAGAGCCATTTGACTTTTGGAATACAAAATTGTCTGGAATCGACGCCATGTCACGTTTGGAGAGCTCCTGAGGTGCCTAAGCAGTAGAAATCCCCACACATTACCCCATTTTGGAAACTAGACCCCACAAGGAATTTATCTCAATCTGTGGTAAGCACCTTGAACCCAGCAAGTGCCGACGTTTATCTACAGGGGGCGATCGGGAAGCGGTTAAGCAATCTTATGCATGTCTGTAGGTGTGTACAGGAATATTGTACAAGAAAACCAATATGATTCATTGTAAGCACCAGCTGCTTGAATAGAAGAATACAAAATAGTTACCTACTGCCATGGCTTTTTAATTATTTTATGTTTTTTAAAACCCCATTAAGCTAGCAATTATCTGTGCATTGTTCAGTGATATATGTGCAGTCACATTCATGTGTCCTGTGTTTGTCCCCAGCATTACTGAGTATTATGTTTTATTGTCCACTTCTGGATGTGCAGTTTGTTCTTCTGTTTCAGCTGCAGTTACTGCATTATTGATCTCACAGATATGGTTTAAAAAGCATTTAGGTATGAGCAATTAGTTTGTGCTTAATGTAAAATGTCAAAACACAGCTATCGATCTGCTAATTGATCAATTTGTTCATTATTTCTTTCATATTTGTATCTGCATGTGAAAACTAGCAAAGATAAAATTAGGCAATAAATACTTTAGAAAAGAAGATGAAGATTGTTTGCAAAATGGATAAGATTTGCTAAAGTGATGCTAATGCTAATATATACACTTCCCTTATACTCACATACAGTATGACACACATCATGAAAATGAATAATAATTTACACTATTAAAAGCATATACAGTATATAATATATCAGATATACTATATACAGGTCCTTCTCTTTTGGGTTATCAGGAGTTGTATGCCAAAATCATCAGTGTTAAAACTAGGGTTGAGCGAAACGGGTCGAACATTTTCAAAAGTCGCCGACTTTTGGCGAAGTCGAGTTTCATGAAACCCGATCCGACCCCTGTGCGTGGTCGGCCATGCGGTACGCGACTTTCGCGCCAAAGTCGCGTTTCAATGACGCGAAAAGCGCCATTTCTCAGCCAATGAAGGTAAACGCAGAGTGTGGGCAGCGTGATGACATAGGTCCTGGTCCCCACCATCTTAGAGAAGGGCATTGCAGTGATTGGCTTGCTGTCTGCGGCGTCACAGGGGCTATAAAGGGGAGTTCCCGCCGACCGCCATGTTACTGCTGCTGATCTGAGCTTAGGGAGAGGTTGCTGCCGCTTCGTCAGAAGCAGGGATAGCGTTAGGCAGGGTCCATTAACCACAAAACCGCTTGTGCTGTAGCGATTTCCACAGCCCAACACCACCTTCGGTGTGCAGGGACAGTGGAAGCTCCTTTTTTTTTTTTTTCCTCAGCGCTGTAGCTCATTGGGCTGCCCTAGAAGGCTCCCTGATAGCTGCATTGCTGTGTGTACGCCGCTGTGCAAACCAACTGCTTTTTTCAAAGCACAAATCCTCTTGTTCCTTCCTTTCTGCATAGCTATCTTGTTTGTTTGTCCACACTTTTTATTTAATTTGTGCATCAGTCCACTCCTTATTGCTGCCTGCCATACCTGGCTGAGATTACTGCAGGGAGATAGTAATTGAAGGACAGTTCCTTTTTTTTTTTTTTTTTTTTTTTTTTGTGTGAGATTAAGATTGACATTTCTGCTAGAGTGCCATCCCTGTCTGTGCCATCTCTCACTCAGTGGGCCATAGAAAGCCTATTTATTATTATTTTTTTTATTGGGTTTATAAATTTTCCCTGGAAAAAAAAAAAAATGGGAGATTAATATTGGCCTCTGGGCCTGTGTGCCAGTCCTGAGCGTGCCATCTCTCTCACAAATAGTGGGCCATAGAAAGCCTATTTATTTTTTTGGTTGATTTGGGTTCATAATTCTACCTGAAAAAATCAATCAATCAATCAGTGGGAGAAAAATATTGGCCTCAGGGCTTGTGTGCCACTCCTTACTCCTGTGTGTGCCATCTCTCACTCAGTGGGCCATAGAAAGCCTATTAATTTTTTTGCTTGATTTGGGTTCTAAATTCTACCTGAAAAAATCATTAAATCAATCAGTGGGAGCTTAATATTGGCCTTTGGGCTTGTGTGCCAGTCCTGAGCGTGCCATCTCTCTCACAAATAGTGGGCCATAGAAAGCCTATTAATTTTTTTGCTTGATTTGGGTTCCAAAATCTACCAAAAAAAATAACTAAATCAATCAGTGGGAGATTAATATTGGCCTCTGGGCTTGTGTGCCACTCCTGACTCCTGTGTGCGTCATCTGTCACTCAGTGGGCCCTAGAAAGCCTATTTTTTGTTTTATTTGTTTTCTAAATTCTCCCTGAAACAATCATTTTATTTTCTTTGGTTTCTAAATTATTCCTGAAAAAAATCATTTTTTTTGTATTTTTTTTTCTCTCAAGTCTCCCTGAAAAAAAAAAAAAAAAAAAAAATCTGTGGGAGATTCATATTGCCCCTTCTGCTTGTGTGCCAGTCTTGACTCCTGGGTGTGCCAGCTCTCTCTCTCTCTCCCCAATTGTGGGCCATAGAAAGCCTATTAATTTTTTTGCTTGATTTGGGTTCCAAAATCTACCAAAAAAAATAACTAAATCAATCAGTGGGAGATTAATATTGGCCTCTGGGCTTGTGTGCCACTCCTGACTCCTGTGTGCGTCCTCTCTCACTCAGTGGGCCCTACAAAGCCTTTTTTTTTTTTTTTTTTCCTAAATTCTCCCTGAAACAATGATTTCATTTTATTTGTTTTATAAATTCTTCTGTAAAAAATAATTTTTTTTTAATTTTTTTTTTTCTGAAGTCTCCCTTTTAAAAAAAACAAACACAAATCAGTGGGAGATAAATATTTACATTTGCGCTTCAGTGACAGTCCTGCGTGTGTGCCATCTCATTTGTTGCCAACAACAACAGAGTGTGTAACATTGTGGCTGATTTTCGTTGTGGTCTCACCCACCTGTAAAGGGGTAGCTAAATCATACTGAAGTTATAGCTCACCGTGTAAGTTGTGTGACAGCAACAAATACCGTTCGTTTGGTAACGTTTTTAAAACAATGAGGAAGTCTGGTGGAAGAGGTTGTGGCCGGGGGCGTTCATTGTCAGCTGGTAATGAGGGTAGTGGTAGTGGTGGAGCATCAGGTGGTCGTGGGAAAAAAAATATTGCACCTAAGTCTGGAGCTGTGGAGCCAGGTTCGTCGTCTGGCTACACAAGGCCTCGAACCCTCCCTTTTCTGGGAGTAGGAAAACCGCTTTTAAAGCCGGAGCATCAAGAGCAAGTTTTGGCTTATCTTGCTGACTCAGCCTCTAGCTCTTTTGCCTCCTCTCGTGAAACTGGTAAAAGTAAAAGCAGCGCGTCGTTAGTGGATGTTCACGGTCAGGGACAAGTCGCTTCCTTGTCCTCTTCAGCAAAAACAACAACAGAGAAGAATGCAGCAGGCGACACAACGGGTTACTCCATGGAGCTCTTTACACATACCGTCCCTGGCTTAGAAAGTGAAGCAGTTAACAGTCCATGCCCATTACAAGTTGAATCTGACATGGAGTGCACTGATGCCCAGCCACAGCCAGACTACTATGCTGGTCCTTTGACTCAGACCACAACATTGCCCTCGCAGGGTGCTGATCAAGAATCAGACCCTGATGAGACTATGTTGCCCCATCACGAACGCTATACCACCGACCGACACGGTGACACAGACGAAGTTGCACACGAGCTACAAGAAGAGGTAATAGATGACCCAGTTCTTGACCCCGATTGGCAGCCATTGGGGGAACAGGGTGCAGGCGGCAGCAGTTCTGAAGCGGAGGAGGAGGGGCCGCAGCAGGCATCAACATCGCAACAGGTTCCATCTGCCGGGCCAGTATCTTGGCCAAAACGCGTGGCAAAGTCAAAACCTGTTGGAGGACAGCGTGGCCATCCGGTTAAAGCTCAGTCTGCAATGCCTGAAAAGGTATCCGATGCTAGAAAGAGTGCAGTCTGGCATTTTTTTAAACAACATCCAATTGATCAGCACAAAGTAATCTGTCAAAAATGTTCAACTACCTTAAGCAGAGGGCAGAATCTGAAAAGTCTCAATACAAGTTGCATGCATAGACATTTAACCACCATGCATTTGCAAGCTTGGACTAACTACCAAACGTCCCTTAAGGTTGTAGCACCCTCGGCCAATGAAGCTACTCATCAACGCAACATCCCTTCCGGCAGTGTAGGGCCACCATTTTCTGCACCACCTGCAGTATCTGTGCAGGTTTCTTTGCCAGGCCAAAGCAGTCAGGGTCAGGGAATCTCCAGTTTCGTAGTAGGAAACACTGCATCTAGGGCACCGGCGGCAAGAATACCATCTCCCACCGTCTCTCAGTCTGCCATGTCCACCGGCACCCCCGCTAGTTCCACGATCTCCAGCTCTCCAGTCCAGCTCACCCTACATGAGACTATGGTTAGAAAAAGGAAGTACTTAGCCTCGCATCCGCGTACACAGGGTTTGAACGCCCACATAGCTAGACTAATCTCGTTAGAGATGATGCCCTACCGGTTAGTTGAAAGCGAAGCTTTCAAAGACCTGATGGACTACGCTGTACCATGCTACGAGCTACCCAGTCGACACTTTTTTTCCAGAAAAGCCATCCCAGCCCTCCACCAGCATGTTAAAGAGCGCATCGTCCATGCACTCAGGCAATCTGTGAGCACAAAGGTGCACCTGACAACAGATGCATGGACCAGTAGGCATGGCCAGGGACGTTACATGTCCATCACGGCACACTGGGTAAATGTGGTGGATTCAGGGTCCACAGGGGACAGCAAGTTTGGGACAGTTCTGCCTAGCCCACGGTCTAGGAAACAGTTGGCTGTAGCCGTTCGCACCCCCTCCTCCTCCTCCTCGTCCTCCTGCAGAAGCGAGAGCTCGTCCACAGACCGCAGTCGCACAACCACTCCATCCGCAGCTGCCACTGTTGCACACCAGGTCTCCCATTATGGGGCAGCTACTGGCAAACGTCAGCAGGCTGTATTGGCTATGAAGTGTTTGGGCGACAACAGACACACCGCGGAAGTTCTGTCCGAGTTCTTGCAGCAAGAAACGCAGTCGTGGCTGGGCACTGTAGATCTTGAGGCAGGCAAGGTAGTGAGTGATAACGGAAGGAATTTCATGGCTGCCATCTCCCTTTCCCAACTGAAACACATTCCTTGCCTGGCTCACACCTTAAACCTGGTGGTGCAGTGCTTCCTGAAAAGTTATCCGGGGTTATCCGACCTGCTCCTCAAAGTGCGTGGACTTTGCGCACATATCCGCCGTTCGCCTGTACACTCCAGCCGTATGCAGACCTATCAGCGTTCTTTGAACCTTCCCCAGCATCGCCTAATCATAGACGTTGTTACAAGGTGGAACTCAACACTGCACATGCTTCAGAGACTGTGCGAACAGAGGCGGGCTGTTATGTTTTTGTGGGAGGATACACATACACGGGCAGGCAGTAGGATGGCAGACATGGAGTTGTCAGGTGTGCAGTGGTCGAAGATTCAAGACATGTGTCAAGCCCTTCAGTGTTTTGAGGAATACACACGGCTGGTTAGTGCAGACAACGCCATAATAAGCATGAGCATCCCCCTAATGTGTCTGCTGATGCAAAGTTTGACGCACATAAAGGATCAGGCGTCTGCACCAGAGGAAGAGGAAAGCCTTGATGACAGTCAGCCATTGTCTGGTCAGGGCAATGTACAGGACGAGGTAGCGGGCGAAGAGGAGGTGGAGGATGAGGAGGATGATGGGGATGAGTATATTTTTAATGAGGAAGCTTTCCCGGGGTCATTGGAAATTGGTGGCGTGGCAAGGGCGGGTTCTGGTTTTTTGAGGGACACAAGTGACGTAGATTTGCCTGCAACTGCCCCTCAACCAAGCACAACCGCAGATTTGACAACTGGGCTTTGGCCCACATGGCGGATTATGCCTTGCGTATCCTCAAAAGGGACACACGCATTACAAAAATGATGAACGATGACGATTACTGGTTGGCCTGCCTCCTTGATCCTCGCTATAAAGGCAAATTGCAAAATATTATGCCACATGAGAACTTGGAACTAATATTAGCAACAAAACAATCAACTCTTGTTGACCGTTTGCTTCTGGCATTCCCTGCACACAGCGCTCGTGATCGTTCTCACACGAGCTCCAGGGACCAGCAGACCAGAGGTGTTAGAGGGGCAGAAATCAGAAGTGGCGTTGGCCAGAGGGGTTTTCTGACCAGGTTGTGGAGTGATTTTGCTATGACCGCAGACAGGACAGGTACTGCAGCATCAATTCAAAGTGACAGGAGACAACATTTGTCCAGTATGGTTACTAACTATTTTTCATCCCTTATCGACGTTCTCCCTCAACCGTCATTCCCATTTGATTACTGGGCATCCAAATTAGACACCTGGCCAGAATTGGCAGAATATGCATTGCAGGAGCTTGCTTGCCCGGCAGCTAGTGTCCTATCAGAAAGAGTATTCAGTGCTGCAGGTTCAATACTAACTGAAAAAAGGACTCGTCTGGCTACCCAAAATGTAGATGATCTAACCTTCATTAAAATGAACCACAACTGGATTTCGAAATCTTTTGCCCCACCTTGCCCGGCTGACACCTAACTTTCCTATGAAAAGGTCTTGCCTGTGGACTCTTCTGAATGACTTTTCCAATCTTGTAATTTTCTGCACCTGATTGTCCAGCATACGACATGTTTACTCCTAACAAAATGGCCAAACTCCCCACATGGGGCCGTGGTATCGCCACTTTGCGCCAGCACCCGTGAGAGTGCTGTTTGTCTGAAGAGGTGGGTGTGCCCGCTTTTGGTCGACGGCACTGCCACTGGGTCCCTCATAGTACAATAAAGTGTCTCTGGCGGTGGTGGTGCGCACCCAACGTCAGACACACCATTGTAATATGAGGGGCCCTGGGCCTGTACCGCCGGCCACAAGACAGTTCCCCCCCCAGCTCAAACAGTGCTCTACCACTAGCAAAATTATCTCTCACAGCTTCACCAATGTTTAGTCTATGCGCTGACATCCTTCAATGCCTGGCACTGACAATACCATTGTTTTGACATTTTTGTTATGTTAGGCCTTCGAAGCCTGTCTGCGGTCCGTTCTTTCTACAACTACTACACTGACCAGGCCACTGCTGGCCGTGTTCCCCTGGAACCAATTTAAACTTGCCTACAGCCAGCCCAATTTTGTTATGTTAGGCCTTCTTAGCCTGTCTGCCGTCACTCCTTCCACTAGACTTCCACTGACCAGACCACTGTTGCCCGTGTACCCCTGGAACCAATTTTAAATTGCCAACAGCCAAATGTTATTTTGTTAGGCCTTTGATGCCTGTCTGCCGTCACTCCTTCCACTAGACTTCCACTGACCAGACCACTGTTGCCCGTGTACCCCTGGAACCAATTTTAAATTGCCAACAGCCCAATGTTATGATGTTAGGCCTTTGATGCCTGTCTGCCGTCACTCCTTCCACTAGGCCTCCACTGACCTGTCTACTGCTGCCCGTGTTCCCATGGAACCAATTGTAAATTGCCTACAGCCAGCCCATTTTATTACGTTAGGCCTTCGAAGCCTGTCTGCGGTCCCTCCTTCCACTAGGCCTCCACTTACCTGTCTACTGCTGCCCGTGTTCCCCTGGAACCAATTTTAAATTGCCTACAGGCAGCCCAATTTATTATGTTAGGGCTTCGAAGCCTGTCTGCGGTCCCTCCTTCCACTAGGCCTCCACTGACCTGTCTACTGCTGCCCGTGTTCCCCTGGAACCAATTTTAAACTGCCTACAGGCAGCCCAATTTATTATGTTAGGGCTTCGAAGCCTGTCTGCGGTCCCTCCTTCCACTAGGCCTCCACTGACCTGTCTACTGCTGCCCGTGTACCCCTTGAACCAACATCATAAAATAAAAAAAAAAGTATTTTGCTTATAAAAAAGAAAATACTGGTGAGATATCAAATGCAGACATTTTAACATTAAAAACAAACACACAACTAAAATCTGGTACAGTACTAAAAATGGCCACCAGCTACAATTACTTTATCCTGCAAGTATTTAACTGAAAGGTTTTTTAAATTGAAAACACAGATATGGCATCCACCGAGTGTTGTCCTGTCGCGTCTTCTTTATATTATTGCCGAGAAGATGCAAAACAATGAAAATAATAAAATCATTAATTACCAAAATAATAGAGAAAGTCAACACCACATTGCAAATAAACATTCATTCCAAATAAAGAAGCAGGGCGCGTCCGAGGGTGAGTATATACCTAATAAGAATATAATCACCCTCGGACGCGCAATGCTTATTTCCAACAGCCTTCCTTCCTAAGAATCAGCCCTTCCGTGGTGTAGAGAGACGTTGTGTTACACTCCAAGGTGTTCCCCAGGTTGCCTTTCCTGAGCTTCGATCTTCCGGCTCTCGTTTAGTAGTTGTTGGAAACTACGCTGCATTAGGCCTTCAAATTGGGTATGGGGTGTAGAGAGATGGTGTGTTCCACACCAAGGTGTTCCCCAGGTTGCCTTTCCTGAGCTTCGATCTTCCGGCTCTCGTTTAGTAGTTCTTGGAAACTACACTGCATTAGGCCTTCAAATTGGGTATGGGGTGTAGAGAGAGGGTGTGTTACACTCCAAGGTGTTCCCCAGGTTGCCTTTCCTGAGCTTCGATCTTCATGCTCTCGTTTAGTAGTTGTCGGAAACTACGCTGCATTAGGCCTACAAATTGGGTATGGGGTGTAGAGAGAGGGTTTGTTACACTCCAAGGTGTTCCCCAGGTTGCCTTTCCTGAGCTTCGATCTTCCGGCTCTCGTTTAGTAGTTCTTGGAAACTACACTGCATTAGGCCTTCAAATTGGGTATGGGGTGTAGAGAGAGGGTGTGTTACACTCCAAGGTGTTCCCCAGGTTGCCTTTCCTGAGCTTCGATCTTCCGGCTCTCGTTTAGTAGTTCTTGGAAACTACACTGCATTAGGCCTACAAATTGGGTATGGGGTGGAGAGAGATGGTGTGTTACACTCCAAGGTGTTCCCCAGGTTTCCTTGCCATTGCTTCGGTCTTCCGACTCTCGTTTAGTAGTTGTAGAAAAGTACACTGCATTAGGCCTACAAAATGGGTATGGGGTGGAGAGAGATGGTGTGTTACACTCCAAGGTGTTCCCCAGGTTGCCTTTCCTGAGCTTCTATCTTCAGGCTCTCATTAAATTGTGGTTAAATGGAACAACTGCATTTGGCGTACTAGTTGGTTTGGGGCCTACTATCGGTGTCTGCCACTCCTTGCTGTTCTCCTGGTTTCCTGTCCTGAAATTCCATTTTCAGGCTCTCGTTAAGTAGTTGTTAATGTTAGACTGCATTTGGCCTACTAGTTGGGTTGGGGCCTACTATCGGTGTCTGCCACTCCTTGCTGTTCTCCTCCACTGAACAAAGCTGTGCCGCCTGTTTACTACGGTTGCCAATTTTGAACTGCATTTCGACTACTTACTGATTTGGCCCTACTCTCTGTGTCAGCCTCTCATTCCAGTTGTCCTCCACTGCAATGCCCCCTGGTTATTCCTGTGTTACCAATTTTGAACTGCATTTAGCCCACTTTATTCTTTGGGCCTATATCTGTGTTTCCACTTCATCGTGCCCATTGCCCAGCCAGTGATAGATGAGTCTGCTGGTACATTGACCCATAACGCAACATTCCCCGTGCATGCTACACAACAACATTGTGACCCTGCTGAAAGTCAGGTTGCTCTTCCCGCATACCATACCACCTTACACGGGGACAAAGAGGAAGGTGCAGATGAAAGTGCAGGTTCCTTCATCAGGTGGGGGGAGGAATACTAGTTGGCGACGTCACTGGCACAGGGCCTCTCATAGTACGCAAAAGTGTTGCTGCCGGTGGGAGGCGCCCCCGCCGTGCAAACACACCGCTGTATTTTGAGGGGCCCTGTGCCAGTGCCAATGCCAACAAGTGGGCCCCCCCTGCTTGCTCAGGATCACAGCACTTGCAAAGTTGAAATACTTACCTCTCCCTGCTCCACTGCCGTGACGTGGTCCAGATTTCCTGGGCCCACTAATTACTTGAACCAGCCCTACCCCACACAACTTTAGCCAAATGACCCCCAATTTCAAATGCCTTCCAATTATTATAAGGTAAATTACGCTTGACAAGCTTCATTAAGAAGAATGGATGGTTTTGACATTAAAATGGGCACTCTAGGTGTTTTCCTGGCCCCCACTCACTGCCGACTATGCTGCCCCATTGACTTGCATTGGGTTTCGTGTTTCGGTCGATCCCGACTTTTCGCCATAATCGGCCGATTTCACTCGACCCGACTTTTGAGATAGTCGGGTTTCGCGAAACCCGGCTCGACTCTAAAAAGGTCAAGGTCGCTCAACTCTAGTTAAAACAATAAAAGACCTGACAAATTTCAGTTGGTGGATAATGAATCTATAATATATGAAAGTTTAATTGTAATCATTACATTATGGTAAATAATGAAATTTAACACTATATGCTAATTTTTTGAGAAGGACCTGTATAGTATATAAGATATTTTTGTATATTACTTTAAAAACTTGCATCTATACAGCCCCTTACAATGAGCCACAATGCACCATGTTTATGACCTTGTTGTTGATTTACCAGTTGTGCTTTTTTGTCCAAGTTTTAGCACCCAATGAGGAAAAGCTAAATATACACATGGACAGAATTGTTGGTACCCTGCTGTTAAAGTAAGAAAAACCTACAATGGTCACTGAAATTACTTGAAACTGACTAAAGTAATTTTCAATTTAACTCTACTGATTATCACCTAATAGAAATCAGACATTGCTTTTGAATCATGGTACAATAGAAAAACAAACTAATGAAAATGGCCTTGGGCAAAAATGTTGGTACTGTCAATGAGACTTCTACACTTGTCCACAGGTCTTCTCCAGACTGCTTGTTTGTAACAGGAGTGTGGTAGAACCACTGTGCCATGGTCCGATGAGAGCCTAAAGATGTATAACTAGATGAACACCTGACTCTTTGCTAAAGCCCCTGATGGTGGGGCTAGACTTGACTCCAAATGGACACCAGGTGCTACACCAAGACAGACCTTGGATGCATGGCAGCTAACCCCCAATGAGCAGTAAGCTGGAATGGCCTAGAAGGGAAAGTTCAGTTGGAACAGGCAGGCATGGCAGGAAAACAGGAGATGTAGGTGCTGGCAAAGATGGCTGGAATGCAGACAGGCTCTGGCAGGGGCAGACGGGAACAGCTGGTATACAGGTGGGCATGGCAGGTGCAGGCAGGTACAGCTTATATACAGGCAGGCACTAGCAGGTGCACACAGGAACAGCAAGTACGTCTGGTATACAGGTGGACACGAGCAAGTGCAGGCAGATACGGCTGATATACAAGCAGGCACTGGCAGGTGCAGGCTGGTACTGGAAGATAAATTAGAAAACAACCCTGGGAAAGTCAAGTTGTCAATGCAAAAACATTAGCAGCAATGTAAGTGGCAGAAGCAATTTATTTGAGTCATTTTAAACATTTTTTAGACCAGCCCGTGCACCAGCAGAACAGAGTACAAGTGACATGTCGTGAACGACTGGAGAGGATGGTGCAGGAGTATCACAAGCTCAATATCAAAGTCATCAGGTGGGATTTGGACCCTTTTCCATTTTGGTCTTTAAAAATGGAAGAGTGGCTGAGCTCGCCTGTCATGCCTTGGAGGTTTTGTCATGCCTGGCAGCCAAAGTTGTCTCAGAACATGTCTTCAGCACTGCTGGTGGTGTCCTGTTGAATAAGTGCATTCAGCTGTCCCCTGAAAGTGTAGACTACCCAACTTTCATTAAGATTAACAAGTATTCTAACATTAGTGGTCACCCAAGCTGATAATTGTGTCACCTTAGTGTGGATGAGCAAAAACGCAGCTTGAGCTGTTGCATGAGGTATCAGGGCTCCCAGCACATAAGGTTTACATTGGTCCCTAACCATCCATGTCTCAATTTAAACTTTAATTCAAAGCTCTAAATGCTGGCCCAGACCCTGATATATTTTGCATGGCCCATGGCTGACTACTGCTGTGCCATTATCAAATTTCTACTGTGGGTCAATTGATCAGTCAACTACCTTTGTTACTATCCTTACATTTTTCTACCAATAGTAGTCTACGAAACTGATGTATGTGGCACCTGAGTGTGGCTAAGCAGAAAAGCAGTTTGAGCTGTTGCATGAGGTATCAGGGCTCCCAATGCAGCAGGCCTACACCGGTCCCTCACCCACCTCATTTTAATTTAAACTTAAATTCAAAGCTCTAAATGCTGGCCCAGACTCTGATGCCTCATGGCCCATGGCTGACTGCTGCTGTGCCATTATAAAATTTCTACTGTGGGTCAATTGATGCCACTTTTCCTGGTGTCTGCCCCTAATTTTTAGAAATGTTTGGACTCCAAGTTGGGTCGCCTTCATGTGTGTTGCTTGAATTTTGTAGGGCTCTCAGTGCACCAGGACTACACCTGTCACCCATCCACCTGTTACTGATCAATGTTTAAGCTACAAATGCTGGTCCAAACAGAGATTAGATGTAACAACTAAAAATAACAGAAATCAACTTCTAAAAAAATTAATTTAAAATGATGTAGGTGTCTACGTCTAAAAATTTGAATGGTAGACCATTCGGAATAAAGACCAGAGAAAGGAACAATAACCCCCGGACATGTGCAGAAATAAAAAGAGGACTAAAGAAGAAATTATATATTATAAAATGCCTATATTGAAATGAATGGCAGGTGAATATAAAATGCAAAAGTGTCTGCACAAAGATAAAAATCAATAAAAGAAACACCATGAACTGCAAATCAAAAAATTGGAACAGACACCGCCATGAAGGAAAATAATAAATGTAAATAATAAAGAAATAGAATAAATTAAATCACAACAATGGATCCTATGGATCAAATAGTGCTGTGCGACAAATCAATCCCAATACGTGAATATAATGTGATCACAATACATACACAATAAATATGAATATAAAGATGAGAATCATATGTTTAAACCATCTAAAAAATAATAAATAAAAAATGAAATAATAAACATAATAATAATGGAATAAACAAGGAATAAATGGCGCTATAAAAAAGGACAATAATAATAATAATAATAATACTACCCACAGCAGACAGTATTAATAAAAATACAGCTCGCAATCATGAGGGAGGTAGTGTGGGAGATAAGTGTAGGACATTTAAAAAATATTAAAAAAAGATAATACCTGATGGCAGTGGAATGGCGGTCCCCTGTGCACGGTGTAGTGCGGAGCACACCCTAATGCACGTTTTGGAGCTACGTCCTTCGTCAGGGGGTCCAAGTCTTGTCCCAGGCCTTGTTCCATGCATCCATGCTGCACAATTATATTATTTGTACTCTGGGTTAATCGCTGCCACTATTCCTGGTGTCTGCCACTAATTTGAGCTGTTTTGACAACTTCTTGGCCTCCTGAATGTGTTGTCTATGGGTTTGGTTTTGTCTCACATGGAATTCAATGGGGTTCGGATATGTTCGACCAACTGTTAGGTGGCAATTATTGAAACATTCACGAATCTGAACCAAACCAAACCTTGAAAGGTTCGCTCATCTCTAGTTGAGACCTCTATAGTCAATACAAGAACAGAGTGAGCCATCCTTATTTTTAACAAAACAAAAAAAAAAGTGAAAACACCGAATGTATGGTCATAAAGAGGTCAAAACAGAGGAAGGTCATGAAAATAAACTTTTATTTAAAAAGCAGTTGATTAAATGGCGGCACTGGAGGAAACAGGTGCCCACACTACATAAAAAAGCAAATCTAATAAATATACTTGTTAGATATACTGATAATTAAAAACATAATGAGCCACGAAAGAAACAAGCATATGGACAAAAAGGGATAAATGGAACATAGAGTGCATAATACATAGTGACAAATGAATTCATACAGTGTATCCAAAAAATGACAGGAGAGTGCAAGGTGAATAACAGTTGCTCAGTTAGATGTGGGACAATATCAATATACGTACTGGAAGGTATTAGTAAAGACAGATAACATAAGTGTAATACAAAATCTGCATAAACCAACAGAAACAAGCCAAATGGCAAAGATTTAAGCGGTCACTATTGTACTAGGACTGTATAATCCATAGGCAGTATTATAATCAGGAGTATAAATGCTAACTATGGTCACTCACTTGTCAATAGACAAGTGTAGGTTAGACAAAGTATATAAACCCTTAGTAACTTGTGTAAAAAAGGCTGATGGTAGATAAGAGTCCTAGAAATGCCCATCAGATGCTTGTTAAAATCGAACTATCGATATAGATCATACAGAACAAGGTAGGCACACAGGTGTAATAAGATGTTATTGAGTCATACCTAGATGGTTCAGAGAATGCAGTGTGTGTTTTGGGATTGTGCCACAGGAAACGTACACTGACGGAGTCAGTGGATGAAAGGAGTAATTGTCACCCAGGGTAGCCTCTCCTACTGACCCTAGCCTGTGGAGTTTATCGGATTCTCTGTACAGGAGTGAATCAGATGTTTGGGACTACCGCAGTAGAGGCTCCTCTCCTTGGAACACCGGACTTACTGATGATCCTTTGCCAGTTTTACTCGGTCAGCTTGCATAGGTTCAGAGGAGGGTGTTGAAGCTGAAATCTGCGGCATGTTTGACCTTTGACAGATGGGAGCCCAGTGCATTGATCTTCTCTCTCGGGTCACCTCTTTGGAGTGCTCGTGAATCCTAATGTCGATCAGAGTAGACAGGGACAGCAGGTCATACAACAAGGTAGGAATATCACACCCAACTAGCTCATCCTTAATTCTCCTCCCAGAAGTTGGCCACCAGTGCCTCATTGTCCCAGGCGAGTTCAGGGTACGGAATCATATTGACCCAATCTGAGGTTTCTGTGGCGCAGTCTGAGGAGGGAGGATGCTGCTGAAGAAACGTGGCCAGGCATATCAAAAACCTTTCGGAAGGCTTCTAAGAAAGAATAGAGGTTGGAGACAAGAGGATCCAATCTCTTTTATAGAGGATTAAGCCACACTTGAGCTTCGCTAGTGAGATGGGACATGATGAATGTCACTTTGGGCTGGTCTAAAGTGAACTGACATGCCAAAAGTTCAAAGTTCAGTGTGCATTGATTGATGACCCCCTCAGCATAGAGTAGGATCACCTTTATAAATGGTATAGCCAACAGATTGGGTCCAGAACCAGGAATATACCTGGTAGACAGGTGATTCACAGCTGAGGTCGCCGCAGCTTGAGCAGGGATGGAAGCGGCCGTAGATGTCAGGGTATCCAGACAGGTGGTCACAGTCCGTACATAGGATATGATTTTCTCTTGCTGGTCTCTATAGCGGGAGACCTCATGATAAAGGTTAGAGACTGGAGAGGGTGAAGAGCCAGCGGGTTCCATGGCCTGAGCACTGTGCCATGGTTGGAGGAGAGCATGGAGGGGCATTACTAGGTGAACACCTGACTGTTCGCTAGAGCCCATGATGGTGGGGTTAGACTTGACTCCAGATGAACACATGTGTTACACCAGTATGGCCCTCAGATGCATGGCAGCTGACCCTCAAGGGGCAGTATGCTGGAATGGTCTAGAAGGGAAAGTTCAGCTGGTACAGGTCGGCACTGCAGAAACATAGGAGTGGAAGGTGCTGGTGAAGATTGTTGGAATACTGGCAGGCTCTGGCAGGTGCAGACAGGAACAGCTAGTATACAGGTGGGCACGGGCAAGTGCAGGCAGGAATGACTTGTATACAGGTTGGCATGGCAGGTGCAGGCAGGTACGGCTGACATACAGGCAGGCACTGGCAGGTGCATCCAGGTACGTCAAGTACGGCTGGTATACAGGTGGGCACTGGTAGGTACATGCAGGTACAGCTGGAGTACAGGTGGGCATGGCAGGTACAGGCAGGTATGACTTATATACAAGCAGGCACTGGCAGGTGCAGGCAGGTAATGGAAGATAAATTAGAACGGGGATCCAACTAGCAAGCATGAAACTAACAAAGTGAATACATTGCTCAGGCACCTCCCATCAGGTGAGGGGGTATTAAATAATAAGTGTCTTCCAGCTGTCCTTGGAAGGCATGAGCATGCGCACACTATGCACAGTTCAGCAGCAGGAGAATGAGGAAGTGCGGGACAGGGGCTGCAGCGGTGAGTGAGCTGGCATCCCTGCTGGGGAGGAGAGAAGCGTGCAGGGACGACAGTGCTAAAATGTTTCTAGAATACTACTTCAGTTTAGCCCATGGCTTTACGCTTAGCCATTCTTGAAGTTTTTAGCTGTGTGTTTGGAGGACTATTGAGATTTGACTTAGACCAAGATTTCTGACACTAAGCAGCACATTTTGCTCCAGCATGCCTTAATAGTCTTTATGTCATTGCTCTAGACAGGAATTCCTTTCCCTGTCCTGGGCTGTATGGAGTTAACTTTGCTGGCCTCCATTTAGTCTGGGGAAGGCTATATTAACCCACTCTTCTGTTGGGGGTTTGTCAGTGATAGTTCTGTCCTTGGCTGAGCAGCTGACCTTGCTATACCTGTGTATACCATTTGTTCCCGTGTGCTTGTTTATTGTATGATCCAGCTTTTCTCTCGTTTTTGTGTCTCTGATTCTGTACCTCTGCTATTTCTCTGGTTCTGATCTCTGGCTTGCTCTCTGACTGCTCTCCTTGTCTATGCCCTTGGTTACTGCATTCCTGTCTGGCTTTTCTGACTTCAGCTTGTATTTGACCATTCTTTAGTCTTTCTTTGCCCTTGGATACTGCCCTCTGGCTATTGAACCTGGCTTGTCTGACCACTCTCTCCCTTGCATGGAGCTTAGCTCCTTCTCCAGCCACTCCCCTTGTGATCACGTGTCTCAGGTCCTGTTAGTGCAGCTTGCTCTCAGCAGCAGCCATACACTTCTATTAGTTACTGCTGTCTCGCCATCCCCATTTTCCTCACACTTTAGATTTCATTGCACCCTGCACAGATTAAAGACACCCTGTGCCAGATATGATTAATCAAAAAGTTCCCCCAATAGAATATAACCATTATGTATCAAAACTAAAATTAAATGGAAAAATATCACAAAAGTTCCTGGAATATCTAAATGATCTTGGCCTGAGTGGTTTTGCTATCCACTACTGTGCCAAATAAAGTAGGGGACTGAGTAGATCAGGACACAAGGCAATGGAGGGCCCCAGTGCTTTCCCTAAAGGATGCCCTACCTGACTGAAGAAGTTGGCACCTTAGATTGAAGCCCACAAGATTGGCACACCCATTCACTTTCGTCTAGTCCTAGGAAGCTCTCAGGAGTCCTGTACTAAAAAAGTCACCCTTAATCTAGATGATTAAGATATTATATAATTAACTAGATGGCAGCCCGATTCTAAAGAATCGGGAGTCTAGAATCCATATATACTTTATTTATTCAAATGTAAGAATAATACAATTAATAAATAATAGTAAGAAAGAACAAAAATAATAGGCAGTATATGGAGAAAACACCAAACAAAAGTTCAAAATTGGTGTGAAAATGTCACTGAACCACTTCACAACTAAATGTATATAGTTTTGGTAAATGGTATTATCATTTTTTTGACGAAATTCGGCAGGAGCTTGAAGAGCAACGTCACTGGGCCCGCCTCCACGCAGTAGAAACTTGCTGTGAGGTAAAAATTCAAAAATCACACCAAAATGGCGGGCGGAGTGTGTCACAGTACGGCACGTTTCTGATTGGTCGCTCGCAGCAGGCGGCAACCAATCAGACACTGGACACTGTTGACGTCACTTATCTCCGGACATTAGCTCCGGACATTATCTCCGCACATTAGCTCCGGACATTAGCTCCGGACAAAGCCACGGAAGTTGGCACAAATTGCAGGAAGTAGTATTCTAGGCAATTATATATTAGATTGTAGATAAGATACATGAATCACAAATATACTGTGAATATTTACTGCCACATCTTCATCACATAGAATTGCTATGAATATTTTTTGCCACAACAGGGTTGTATGATTAATGCTCAAACCCTAGATGGTGTATAGAATCTATGTAACCCATTAATGGCACATTCAAGATACCATAAGATAAAGTGCAGACAATAAAACATGTTCATATCAAAATTAAGCAGCAAATAGTGCTTTAGGTTTTGTGGCTACCCGGTTACAGTAAATGACCCTTGCTAGTTTCAATTGGCAGCATTACAGCACTGCATGTTCAAATGGAATATGTCACTCAATTAGTAAAGGACCCCACATAGCTACCATTTTACCGTGACCTCCACACATTTACCCATCCTTGATATTGGTCCATCAGGAGATATTAGAGGGTGGTCCAAAGCAGTTTCTTGGAGTCATAATGCCTAAATTATAGACACCCAGTGCCAGATACAGCAAAGCAGTCCCAAAACATAACCAAGCCTTCTCTGTGTTTCACTGTAGGTACAATGTCCTTTTCTTTGCATGCTCGTTTGTGTGTCTGTGAACATAGTGTTGATGTTACTTGCCAAAAACTCCAGTTTTGTCTCATCTGTCCAAAGGAATTTCTCCCAGAAGCTTTGTGGCTTGTCAATAAACATTTTGACAAATTCCAGTCTTGCTTTTTATGATTTGATTTCAGCAATGGTTTCCTCCTTGGTTGTCTTCCATGAAGTCCACTTTGGCCAAGATAGTGATGGATGGTATGATCTGACGCTGATGTACCTTTACCTCAGAGTTTACTTCTTATCTCTTTGGAAGTTATTCTGTGATTACCATTCATATTATCTATCTCTTGAAATTGTTGTCAATTTTTCTTTGGCTGCCACGGTACAGTCCCATAGACCTTAAACTTCTGACTAATATGTCTAACTGTATTAGTACGAACATCAAGTTGTTTGGAGATGGTCTTATGGCTTTTACCTGTTTGTCTATAATTTTTTTTCTAATCTCCTGAGACAACTTTCTACTTAGCTTTCTTTGGTCCATGTTCAATGTGCTACATACCATGATACCAAACATCACAGTCACTAATTTTAACCCTTTAAATAGGCAGACTGATATTACAAGTTTGTAGACACTTGTAAGGTTAATTACACCCTATGATGAAATTACTTTTAATCTTTACGAAGGGTACCATCATTTTTTGTCGGCCATTTTTATTAGTTTGTTTTTCTTTATACTTTTTTCTGTTGAGCTATAATTAAAAAACAATGTCTGATTTCCATTTGTTGATATTCAGTAAATTTAAACTGAAAATAACTTTTGTCAGTTTTAAGTAATTTCAGTGACCATTGTGGATTTTTCTTTACTAGAAGGGCACCAACAATGTTGTCAATGTGTGCATATTTATAAAAATATTTATAAAAATAGCTGGGAAGGAGAAGACAGATTTGAATGTAATTTGAGACCCCACCCTTATTTTTGCATTTCCACTTTCTTTGACAGGGCTATATAAGAATGTGATTTTGTTCAGTAATGAAATATTAATTTATTTGTACCAAAAAATGTTACAACTTCTCCTGATATAAATGATCTTAGCTCTTGCAACCTAAGAAAACTCCTTAATTATAAGGAAAAAGCTTTCTTGTCAACAACAGAGTTAGAGTATTCATTCTGATGCCATCACTGCCCAGCAAAATACACTGAATATTAACTGTCTACTAGTTAAACTCTACTAGTTTCTAATAAAATGTAAATAATGAAAAGTTTGTCAACATAAGACAACACTATTCTTGTGAAACCGTCTGATACCATACACTTAAATTACTGTATATTTTTCTGGGATAATATGTTTTAGATATTTTTGGAAACACCTATTGAGTTACATTTATTAGTTTTTCTATTATCGTTTTATATTTCTTAGATCAATAAAGTTGCATAGGACAATTTTTAGATGGCTAATGCAGTGCTTTAATGGTAGACTTAGAGAAATAATCATAAAATATTAGGTTCTCAGATCTCAGTCCTCATGTATCGTTTAATGCTCAAGGGTAATAATCTATCTATATAATGTTCTAAAAGGGCAATCTAAACATAAATGAATGACATTGGAGACCTGAGTGGTATTGAAAGCTACCTCTATCTTATACCTGCTTTCTTTTTTAAAGATAGAATCACTGTCAAATCAAAACTAAGAAATATGACAAAATTAATAATATATATATATATGTATTTTTTTTGATGTTACTATAATTTATTATTATAGAGCCATTTATTCCATGGTTCTTTACATGTAAAGAGGGGTATACATAATAAAAAAACAAGTACAATAATCTTGAACAAAACGAGTCGATGACTGATATAAGAGGAGAGAGGACCCTGCCCGCGAAGGCTCAAGGTCTACGTGAGGATACAGTAGGTGGGAGTAGAGATGGTTGTGCAGCAGTATGGTGGAAGGAGGGTTACTGCGGGTTGTA
The DNA here is from genome assembly GCF_032444005.1 of Ranitomeya imitator. Classification (NCBI taxonomy): domain Eukaryota; kingdom Metazoa; phylum Chordata; class Amphibia; order Anura; family Dendrobatidae; genus Ranitomeya; species Ranitomeya imitator. The sequence continues at coordinate 404,418,717 of NC_091282.1, forward strand.
CGCTTGTCGGAAGAGGTAGGTCTTCGTATTCCTTTTGATGGCTTCCAGAGTAAGTGAGAGCCTGATTTGTTGGGGTAGAGAGTTCCTGAGTAGGGGGATGCACAGGAGAACTCTTGTATGCGATTATGGGAAGAGGAGATAAGAGGGGAGTAGAGGAGGAGATCTTATGAGGATCAGAGGTTGCTTGCAGTTAAGTTCCGAAGACCAGGTCACAGATGTATGGAGGAGACACGTTGTTGATGACTTTGTATACCATGATTAACTCTTTGAACTGGAATTTCTGGGTATTGGGGAGCCAGTGAAGGGATTGACAGAGAGGAGAGACTGGAGAATAGTGGGAGATACGTGGATTAGTCGGGCAGCAGAGATAAGGATAGATTGGAGGGGTGCGAGAGTGTTAAAGGGGAGGTCACAAAGCAAGAGGTTGCAGCAGTCGAGGTGAAACATGATGAGGGCATACACTAGTGTGGAAATATTTTTGAGTTGGAGTTGGCAAGAAGTGAAATGGGATTGGATATGTGGTTTGAAGGAGTAATCCGAGTCAAGGGTTACCCCAAGGCATTGAGCTTGCGGTACTGGGGAGTGTGAGCAGTCACTGACTGTGATGGATAGGTCTGTTGGGGGGATTGAGTGAGATGGAGAAATGTGATGAATTCGGTTTTATACATGTTAATTATTAGAAATCTAGCTGAGAATAAGGAGTAGACAGACATTGTGGGATTCTGGTTAATATATACAGTATATATACATATATATTACATATATACTGTATATTGTGGTATGGCGACTGGTCATGTGATTAGTGGGTGGTATGTAGCACAGAGGTGGGTGGCCCTGTGATGGAAGCCTAGGCGTGTTTTGGTCAGCAGTAGTACTATGTAAGAAGAAGCGGCAACACTCACCGGTCCTGTGTGGTCCAAGTATTTATTGATAAAACACAAACATGGTATCTTCACGGCATCGGGAAACGGACAAACAAGGAGGTGAGCAGGATGTGATGATGGCCGTTTCGCGCCGACGATAGCGCTTCCACGGGTCGGACCCGTGGAAGCGCTATCGTCGGCGCGAAACGGCCATCGTCACATCCTGCTCACCTCCTTGTTTGTCCGTTTCCCGATGCCGTGAAGATACCATGTTTGTGTTTTATCAATAAATACTTGGACCACACAGGACCGGTGAGTGTTGCCGCTTCTTCTTACATAGTATCAGTGGCGTGACTTTTTTCCAGCGTGCACCTCGACCGGAGAGTCGGACCCATAGAAGTGACACGCATACCGTTTGTATCGCTGTTGGTTAAGGAAGGGCTGTGCGGCAGCTTTGCTCTAGATTTTTTTGTGTTTTGGTCAGCAGATCGACTGCTGAGGGTTTTACTATACATTGGGAAGCTTCCAGGTGATTTGGATAGATGGGTGGGTCCAGTCACCTACATACCCACCCAAAGGGGTTTGTCTGAACAACTAAGATGGTTGTGTGTTTGAGGACATGCGGTGATGTCACGATCACCTGACTAGCTATGTGATATGTACCTGGGTGTGGTTACAACTATGTAATGGAGATGTGTTTGGCACATGTGTTATGCTGTGCTATCAGGCAACACAGTGTGCAGTAATCAGCGCACATACAGTGATATGGCAATAACCCAAAAACAATAGAACAAGCTCTGAGACGTGGAATCTCTGCAGACTGCAATACCTGAACCTATCCTCACACAACTAAAAGCAGCAGTGGATTGCGCCTAACACTACCTATGCAACTCGGCACTGCCTGAGGAGCTGACTAGCCTGAAGATAGAAATACAAGCCTGACTTGCCTCAGAGAAATTCCCCAAAGGAATAGGCAGCCCCCCACATATAATGACTGTTAGCAAGATGAAAAGACAAAACGTAGGAATGAAATAGATTCAGCAAAGTGAGGCCCGATATTCTAGATAGAGCGAGGATAGCAAAGAGAACTATGCAGTCTACAAAAAACCCTAAAGCAGAACCACGCAAAGGGGGGCAAAAAGACCCACCGTGCCGAACTAACGGCACGGCGGTGCACCCTTTGCGTCTCAGAGCTTCCAGCAAAAGAGAATAGCACAGCTGGACAGAAAAAACGGAAACAAAAACAAAGTAACACTTATCTAGCAGAGCAGCAGGCCACAGGAAAGATGCAGTAGCTCAGATCCAACACTGGAACATTGACAAGGAGCAAGGAAGACAGACTCAGGTGGAGTTAAATAGCAAGGCAGCCAACGAGCTCACCAAAACACCTGAGGGAGGAAGCCCAGAGGCTGCAATACCACTTGTGACCACAGGAGTGAATTCAGCCACAGAATTCACAACACACATGGGTGTGAGTGTTTGGGAGTCTGTCAGTGTGGACAGATTTCCATGTGTCCAGGCTGGACACTACAGAGTGGTCTGTGTGCAGTGAAGGAGAAGTGTTCCTGCGTTTGTGGCTCCAGACCAAAACCTGCTTGCTGGACATCGCACAGCCTGGGATGAGTGCTGGCTTGTCTGAGCCAGAGGAAGGAGTGAGATACCCCCAGAGTGAACGGTCTGATAACCGTGAGTGATACTGACCGGGGTAAGTGAGAGATGTTTATGGGATACCTCTGAGGATAAGAGGCATCCGGGAACCTGTGTGATGGACGCCAACAGGTAACAGACTGTAATCCGTGTTATGCTGACCGGGGTCAGTAAGAGATGTATATGGGATACCTCTAAGGATAAGAGGCATCCGGGAACCTGTGTGATGGACACCAACAGGTAACGGACTGTAATCCGTGTTATGCTGACCGGGGTTAGTGAGAGACTGTGGTTCCACTATAGAGCTGAATGTGTAATGGACGGTGTACAGGCTGTTGCATGCTACCCAGTTCCTGAGGTGCGGTTTATGCTGATGTCGAAATAAACCAAAATAAGACTGTTTATGTGAAAAACCGTGCCTGTGTGCGTTTATCCCGTTGCCAAGCGAGTGTCCCCCAACACACGCAGTAAGCGCTATCTTACTATATACGGTGGCGCAGTGGATAGCACTGCAGCCTTGCAGCGCTGGAGTCCTGGGTTCAAACCCCACCAAGGACAACATCTGCAAAGAGTTTGTATGTTCTCTCCGTGTTTGCGTGGGTTTCCTCTGGGCACTCCAGTTTCCTCCCACATTCCAAAGACATACTTATAGGGAATTTAGATTCTGAGCCCCATCGGGGACAGTGATGATAATGTGTGCAAAATGTAAAGCGCTGTGGAATATGTTAGCGCTACATAAAAATAAAGACTATTTATTTATATATATATATATATATATATATATATATATACATATATATATATTTACATACACTATAAAAAGACACATATGCATGTTTTTCTCAATATCTGACATGAAATCAGAATAAACCTTTCCCATTTTAAGTTAGTTAGGATTACCATAACTACTAAAGGGAACCGGTCACCCCCAAAATTGAAGGTGAGCTAAGCCTACCGGCATCAGGGGCTTATCTACAGCATTCTGGAATGCTGTAGATAAGCCCCCGATGTAACCTGAAAGATGAGAAAAAGAAGTTAGATTATACTCACCTGGGCGGGCGGTCCGATCCGATGGGCATCACAGTCCAGTCCGGGGCCTCCCATCTTCTTATGATGATGTCCTCTTCTTGTCTTCACGTTGCTGCTCCGGCGCAGGCCTCTCTGACCTTTCCCGGCACCTGCGCACTGCAGTACTTTGCTCTGCCCTCAACAGGGCAGACAAAGTATGCCTGCGCCGGAGCCGCAGCGTGAAGAGAAGAAGAGGACATCATCGTAAGAAGATGGGAGGAGCTGGACCAGACCGCGACACCCATCAGACCGGACCGCAGCGGGACCGCCCTGGGTGAGTATAATCTAACCTCTTTTTCTCATCTTTCAGGATACATCGGGGGCTTATCTACAGCATTACAGAATGCTGTAGATAAGCCCCTGATGCCAGGGGGCTTAGCTCACCTTCGATTTTGGGAGTGACAGGTTCCATATAACCCCTTAACCCCTGAGAGTGGTTTGCATGTTAATGACCAAGCCAATATTTACAATGCAAAAAAAAGGGAAGAAGCCAGCACTGCTTATGGTCAGAACGCAATAACTGAAGTGCAATTGCACATAAATTCTAACTGTATTTCAAATATGAGACATTTAGCAAACAATTGATCAATTCTTTGAGCTACCCCGCCACTTCACGGCAATCTCATAATGGGGCAGTCCTAATCTTCGTGTTTTATTTACGTTGTGCCATTATGGCCTCCTGAATGTATAAAGAGTATAAAAAAAAAAAAAGGACCACATTAAATGCTAACTGTACCTGGAGCATTTTCAGAATCACTCCCTTGGTGCCAAGAAAGGCAAGCGCAGGTAAAGGCCGATCAGGTCCAGTGCGGACATTTCAGATCTGGCTTCCACACTGCCAAACCCGCACCAAAGATGAAGGGTGAGACAGGCTGAGACACAGGTGCACAATTAACTTGAGCCTGAGGCGGGGCAGGGCTGCTGTGTGTGTGCACAGCAGCCTATCAATCACAGTGAACACAGAAAGAATGGCGCACATAACCCAGCGTGCGCGGCAACAGTGGTGGTCAGCCACATACCAATGCAAAGCAAAAAAAAGGGAAGAAGCCAGCACTGCTTATGGTCAGAACGCAATAACTGAAGTGCAATTGCACATAAATTCTAACTGTATTTCAAATATGAGACATTTAGCAAACAATTGATCAATTCTTTGAGCTACCCCGCCACTTCACGGCAATCTCATAATGGGGCAGTCCTAATCTTCGTGTTTTATTTACGTTGTGCCATTATGGCCTCCTGAATGTATAAAGAGTATAAAAAAAAAAAAAAAAAAAAAAAAGACCACATTAAATGCTAACTGTACCTGGAGCATTTTCAGAATCACTCCCTTGGTGCCAGGAAAGGCAAGCGCAGGTAAAGGCCGATCAGGTCCAATGCGAACATTTCAGATCTGGCTTCCACACTGCCAAACCCGCACCAAAGATGAAGGGTGAGACAGGCTGAGACACAGGTGCACAATTAACTTGAGCCAGGTACAGTTAGCATTTAATGTGGTCCTTTTTTTTTTTTTTTTACACTCTTTATACATTCAGGAGGCCATAATGGCACAACGTAAATAAAATACGAAGATTAGGACTGCCCCATTATGAGATTGCCGTGAAGTGGCGGGGTAGCTCAAAGAATTGATCAATTGTTTGCTAAATGTCTCATATTTGAAATACAGTTAGAATTTATGTGCAATTGCACTTCAGTTATTGCGTTCTGACCATAAGCAGTGCTGGCTTCTTCCCTTTTTTTTGCTTTGCATTGGTATGTGGCTGACCACCACTGTTGCCGCGCACGCTGGGTTATGTGCGCCATTCTTTCTGTGTTCACTGTGATTGATAGGCTGCTGTGCACACACACAGCAGCCCTGCCCCGCCTCAGGCTCAAGTTAATTGTGCACCTGTGTCTCAGCCTGTCTCACCCTTCATCTTTGGTGCGGGTTTGGCAGTGTGGAAGCCAGATCTGAAATGTCCGCACTGGACCTGATCGGCCTTTACCTGCGCTTGCCTTTCCTGGCACCAAGGGAGTGATTCTGAAAATGCTCCAGGTACAGTTCGCATTTAATGTGGTCCTTTTTTTTTTTTTTTTTATACTCTTTATACATTCAGGAGGCCATAATGGCACAACGTAAATAAAATACGAAGATTAGGACTGCCCCATTATGAGATTGCCGTGAAGTGGCGGGGTAGCTCAAAGAATTGATCAATTGTTTGCTAAATGTCTTATATTTGAAATACAGTTAGAATTTATGTGCAATTGCACTTCAGTTATTGCGTTCTGACCATAAGCAGTGCTGGCTTCTTCCCTTTTTTTTGCTCAATATTTACAATTCTGATCATTGTCCCTTTATGAGATAATAACTCTAGAACGCTTCCATGGATCCCGGTGATTCTGAGGCTGTTTTCTCATGACATATTGTACTTCATGATAGTGGTAAAAATTTCTTTGATATAACTTGCGTTTATTTGTGAAAACAAATGGAAATTTGGTGAAAATTTTGAAAATTTCACAATTTTCCAACTTTGAATTTTCATGCCCTTAAACCACAGAGATATGTCACACAAAATTCTTAGTAAGTAACATTTCCCACATTTCTACTTTACATCAGCACAATTTTGGAACCCCCATTTTTTTTGTTAGGAAGTTATAAGGGTTAAAAGTTAACCCCTTCCCGACCCATGACGCCACGTAGGCGTCATGAAAGTCGGTGCCAATCCGACCCATGACGCCTATGTGGCGTCATGGAAAGATCGCGTCCCTGCAGATCGGGTGAAAGGGTTAACTCCCATTTCACCCGATCTGCAGGGACAGGGGGAGTGGTAGTTTAGCCCAGGGGGGGTGGCTTCACCCCCTCGTGGCTACGATCGCTCTGATTGGCTGTTGAAAGTGAAACTGCCAATCAGAGCGATTTGTAATATTTCACCTATTATAACTGGTGAAATATTACAATCCAGCCATGGCCGATGCTGAAATATCATCGGCCATGGCTGGAAATACTAATGTGCCCCCACCCCACCCCACCGATCGTCCCCCCAGCCCCCGATCTGGCCGGTACACTGCTCCGGCTCCCCTCCGTCCTGTGCTCCGCTCCCCCCGTGCTCCAATCACCCCCCCCGTGCTCCAATCACCCCCCCTGCACTCCGATCCACCCCCCCCTGCGCTCCGATCCACCCCCCCCGGTGCTCCGTTCCACCCCCCCGTGCTCCATTCCAGCCCCCCGTACTCCGTTCCACGCCCCCCGTGCTCCGTTCCACCCCTCCCGCGCTCCGATTCCCCCCCCGTGCTCCGATCCCCCCCCCCCGTGGTCCCCCCCACCCCATCATACTTACCGATCCAGCCGGGGTCCCGTCCGTCTTCTCCCTGGGCGCCGCCATCTTCCAAAATGGCGGGCGCATGCGCAGTGCGCCCGCCGAATCTGCCGGCCGGCAGATTCGTTCCAAAGTGCATTTTGATCACTGAGATAGATTATATCTCAGTGATCAAAATAAAAAAAATAATAAATGACCCCCCCCTTTGTCACCCCCATAGGTAGGGACAATAAAAAAATAAAGAAATTTTTTTTTTCCACTAATGTTAGAATAGGGCTAGGGTTAGGGCTAGGGTTAGGGCTAGGGGTAGGGTTAGGGTTAGGGCTAGGGTTAGGGTTTCGGTATGTGCACACGTATTCTGGTCCTCTGCGGATTTGATAAATCCGCAGTGCTAAACCGCTGCGGATTTATGGCGGATTTACCGCGTTTTTTTTCTGCGCATTTCACTGCAGTTTTACAACTGCGATTTTCTATTGGAGCAGTTGTAAAACCGCTGCGGAATCCGCACAAAGAAGTGACATGCTGCGGAATGTAAACCGCTGCGTTTCCGTGCAGTTTTTCCGCAGCATGTGTACAGCGATTTTTGTTTCCCGTAGGTTTACATTGAACTGTAAACTCATGGGAAACTGCTGCGGATCCGCAGCGTTTTCCGCAGCGTGTGCACATAGCTTTAGAATTAGGCTATGTGCACACTGCGGATTTGGCTGCGGATTGGCCGCTGCGGATTCGCAGCAGTGTTCCATCAGGTTTACAGTACCATGTAAACATATGAAAAACCAAATCCGCTGTGCCCATGGTGCGGAAAATACCGCGCGGAAACGCTGCGTTGTATTTTCCGCAGCATGTCAATTCTTTGTGCGGATTCCGCAGCGTTTTACACCTGTTCCTCAATAGGAATCCGCAGGTGAAATCCGCACAAAAAACACTGGAAATCCGCGGAAAATCCGCAGGTAAAACGCAGTGCCTTTTACCCGCGGATTTTTCAAAAATGGTGCGGAAATATCTCACACGAATCCGCAACGTGGGCACATAGCCTTAGGGTTAGGGTTGGAATTAGGGTTGTGGTTAGGGTTGTGATTAGGGTTATGGCTACAGTTGGGATTAGGGTTAGGGGTGTGGGGGGGTTAGTGTTGGAGTTAGAATTGAGGGGTTACCACTGTTTAGGCACATCAGGGGTCTCCAAACGCAACATGGCGCCACCATTGATTCCAGCCAATCTTGTATTCAAAAAGTCAAATGGTGCTCCCTCACTTCCGAACCCTGACGTGCGCCCAAACAGTGGTTTACCCCCACATATGGGGTACCAGCATACTCAGGACCAACTGCGCAACAATTACTGGGGTCCAATTTCTCCTGTTACCCTTGTGAATCTAAAAAAATGCTTGGCAAAACATAATTTTTGAGGAAAGAAAAATGATTTTTTATTTTCACGGCTCTGCGTTGTAAACGTCTGTGAAGCACTTGGGGGTTCAAAGTGCTCACCACATATCTAGATAAGTTCCTTGGGGGGTCTAGTTTCTAAAATGGGGTCACTTGTGGGGGTTTCTACTGTTTAGGCACACCAGGGGCTCTGCAAACGCAACGTGACACCCACAGACCATTCCATCAAAGTCTGCATTTCAAAAGTCACTACTTCCCTTCTGAGCCCCGACGTGTGCCCAAACAGTGGTTTACCCCCACATATGGGGTATCAGCGTACTCAGGAGAAACTGGACAACAACTTTTGGGGTCAAATTTCTCCTGTTACCCTTGGGAAAATAAAAAATTGCAGGCTAAAAGATCATTTTTGAGAAAATAATTTTTTTTTTTATTTTCATGGCTCTGCGTTATAAACGTCTGTGAAGCACTTGGGGGTTCAAAGTCCTCGCCACACATCTAGATTAGTTCCTTTGGGGGTCTAGTTTCCAAAATGGTGTCATTTCTGGGGGATCTCCAATGTTTAGGCACACAGGGGCTCTCCAAACGTGACATGGTGTCCGCTAATGATTGGAGCTAATTTTCCATTTAAAAAGCCAAATGGCGTGCCATCCCTTCCGAGCCCTGCCGTGCGCCCAAACAGTGGTTTACCCCCACATATGGGGTATCAGCGTACTCAGGACAAACTGGGCAACAATATTTGGGGTCCAATTTCTCCTATTATCCTTGGCAAAATAGGAAATTCCAGGCTAAAAAATCATTTTTGAGGAAAGAAAAATTATTTTTTATTTTCATGGCTCTGCGTTATAAACTTCTGTGAAGCACCTGGGGGTTCAATGTGCTCACTATGCATCTAGATAAGTTCCTTGGGGCGTCTAGTTTCCAAAATGGGGTCACTTGTGGGGGAGCTCCAATTTTTAGGCACACGGGGGCCCTCCAAACGTGACATGGTGTCTGCTAAAGAGTGGAGCCAATTTTTGATTCAAAAAGTCAAATGGCGCTCCTTCCCTTCCAAGCCCTGCCGTGCGCCCAAACAGTGGTTTACCCCCACATATGAGGTATCAGCGTACTCAGGACAAATTGGACAACAACTTTCCTGGTTCAGTTTCTCCTTTTACCATTGGGAAAATAAAAAAATTGTTGCTAAAAGATAATTTTTGTGACTAAAAAGTTAAATGTTCATTTTTTCCTTCCATGTGGCTTCTGCTGCTGTGAAGCACCTGAAGGGTTAATAAACTTCTTGAATGTGGTTTTGAGTACCTTGATGGGTGCAGTTTTTAGAATGGTGTCACTTTTGGGTATTTTCAGCCATATAAACCCCTCAAACTGACTTCAAATGTGAGGTGGTCCCTAAAAAAAATGGTTTTGTAAATTTCGTTGTAAAAATGACAAATCGCTGGTCAAATTTTAACCCTTATAACTTCCTAACAAAAAAAAATTTTGTTTCCAAAATTGTGCTGATGTAAAGTAAACATGTGGGAAATGTTATTTATTAACTATTTTGTGTCACATATCTCTCTGGTTTAACAGAATAAAAATCAAAATGTGAAAATTGCGAAATTTTCAAAATTTTCGCCAAATTTCCATTTTTATCACAAATAAACGCAGAATTTATTGACCTAAATTTACCACTAACATGAAGCCCAATATGTCACGAAAAAACAGTCTCAGAACCGCTAGGATCCGTTGAAGCGTTCCTGAGTTATTACCTCATAAAGGGACACTGGTCAGAATTGCAAAAAAACGGCAAGGTCTTTAAGGTCAAAATAGGCTGGGTCATGAAGGGGTTAAACAGCCATTTCTCATTTTTACAACACAATTTTTAGGGACCACCTCACATTTTAAGTCACTTTGAGGGGTCTATATACTGTAAGAGCAAATACCCAAAAGTGACAAAAAAGACTAAAAACTACACCTCACAAGGTGCTCAAAACATTATTCAAGATGTTTATTAACCCTTCAGGTGTGTGGCACCCCAGGAGTTCGGGTACCACAGTAGTGCTGCCTTCCTCTCGGGGAGGGTAGTGCTATGCTATGCCTGGAGACAAGTGAGATTCCCTTTGGCAGGTTATCACACACACAACACCTTCCAAATCCAGGCCAGAAGGGGGAGCTCAAAACCCTGTTTTAGGGCAGCTTCCCTGGATAAAGATCTTGGTTTGGAGGAGGAGCTAGACAGTTGGTCCCAGGAGACCAGTGAGTACAGTCTGTGGGCGAGGACAGACAGGGACAGAGCACAGTGGAAATACAGGACTCGAGGAGGCTAAGACTAGGCCTCCAGGGTCTGGGTACCGGGAGCCCGAGGCTTTTGCGGAGTACTAAGACACAGAGCAGAACCAGAGGGCAGAGGATTACATGGACTTTGCCCATATTCACCTGTGGTACAGCAGCACCTTGGAGCCTGGAGTCTCCATGAAAAGACCCCAGTAAGCATGGCTCAATCTGCCTACCATACAGGTACCTGTCCCAGGACAGAGGAACGAATTAGGACTTTGCTGGGAACACTTAGTAGCAGCAGGGACCTCAGTTACAGCAAGCGCAGAGTGGATGGCTTCTACCTGACCTGCCAAGGGGACTCTGCTTGTCTCTGGACTGCCTGAACTCCTACTGTACCAGTTGCCAGTGCCCTATACTGTGGCCTACCATCTTCAGTAAACCAAGTAAAGACTTACAACTTGTCTCCTCCATTTATACACCGGCACATACCATCTCAGCCATACACCATAGGACCCCTGGGGAACCCGCTACACCTGTGGCAAGTGTAAAATCTGAGCTGCCGCAGCATCCCCCAGGGAACCCTAAAATGCAGCGTCGGTCCAACTACTGACCGAGCTCCACATGTGGCGTCTCACAACAAACTTTGAACATTTTCCCCTTTAACATTGAGGCCCAGGGCCACAGACCGGGTCGCAGCCACCGTGACATCCCCCTTGAAACCGGACCCGGTACCGAGTACCCCACTACCCTGTGGGCGACTCAGGTGCTTCACAGGAATTTTGGAATGTTTAGAAAAAATGAACATTTAACTTTTTTCCACAAAAATTTACTTCAGATCCAATTTTTTTTTATTTTACCAAGGGTAACAGGAGAAATTGGACCCCAAAAGTTGTCCAATTTGTCCTGTGTGCGCTGATACCCCATATGTGCAGGTAAACCCCTGTTTGGGCGCATGGCAGAGCTTGGAAGGGAAGGAGCAAAGTTTGACTTTTCAATGCAAAATTGCCTGAAATTGAGATCGGACCCCATGTCAGGTTTAGAGAGCCCCTGATGTGCCTAAACAGTGGAAACACCCCACAAGTGACACCATTTTGGAAACTAGACCTCACAAGGAACTTATCTAGATGTGTGGTGAGCACTTTGAATCCCCAAGTGCTTCACAGACGTTTATAACGCAGAGCCATAAAATAAAAAATCATATTTTTTCCACAAAAATCATCTTTTTGCCCCCAATTTTTTATTTTACCAGGGGTAACAGGAGAAATTGGACTCCAAAAGTAGTTGTTGTGCAATTTTTCTTGACTATGCCGATACCCCTACATCTTATAGACACCTCTTTATTACTAAGCCGTGGGATTGATGTTACCTGACAATACAAAGGTGACATCAACCTCACAACTATAAACCCCACTTGCCACCACTACAGGGCAAGTGGGAAGAGCAGGGTAAAGCATCAGAATTGGGGCATCTAACAGATGTGCCTTTTCTGGGCAGTTGCGGGCTGGTATATTTAGGATGGGGGGTCAATATGCACGGCCCCTTACCAGTCTGAGAATACCAGCCCCCAGCTGTGAGCTTTAGCAAGGCTGGTTGTCAAAATGGGGGGAACCCCATGCCGTTTTTTTAAATTATTTATTTAAATAATAAAAAGAAAACCAGCTCGGGGACCCCTCTTTTCTTGATACTCAACCTTGCTGAAGCTGATAGCTGAGGATTTCAGCCCCCAGCTGTGAGTTTTGCCTGGCTGCTTATAGAAAATGCAGGGGAATCCACACCGTTTGTTTCATTTATTTATAGTGCAGACGGCGGCTGATGAATATCCCCATCAGCTGCTATTGCTGTCACTGTTATTAGCAGCAGCAGGGGTAGGCTGATGGGAATAATAGTCCAATCAGCCGCCGCTTGCTGTCTCTTTTATCACTTAAATGTAACTCTCATCATTCTTCCCTGCTAGCACCAACTGCCAGCAGAGCAGGGGAGAATGATGAGAGCCATGCTCAGCACTTGGCGTCAGGAAACAGCGCTTACTGTAACGCTTTTTCCCTGGTGCCCGGCCGTGTGGTACTGATGCAGCACATAGATGCCACACATGTGCCACAAATATTACACACACAGAGACTGATCTCTTGTACCAGAAAAATCAGGACATGTGAAAGAGACCTTATAGCGGGTTTTTATATTTGACTGCTATCACACACTAAAAGACGCTTTTTATTGCAATAAATAGTTTTGCATCACCACATTTTGAGAGCTATAATTTTTCCATATTTTGTCCCACAGAGTCATGTATGGTCTTTTTTTTTTTTTCTGGACGAGTTGATGCTTTTATTGGTACCATTTTCGGACACATGACATTTTTTGATCACTTTCTATTCCGATTTTTGGGAGGCAGAATGAACAAAAACCAGCAATTCATGAATTTCTTTTTGTGGGGGCATTTATAGCATTCCATATGTGGTGAAATTGATAAAGCAGTTTTATTCTTCAGGTCAGTAAGATTACAGCGATACCTCATTTATATTTTTTAATGTTTTGGCGCTTTTATACACTAAAAACTATTTTATAGAAAAAATTATTATTTTTGCATCACTTTAATCTGAGAGGTATAACTTTTATTTTTCCACTTATAGAGCTGTATGGCAGCTTGTTTTTTGTGGGACAAGATGACGTTTTCAGTGGTACCATGTTTATTTATATCCGTCTTTTTAATCGCGTGTTATTACACTTTTTGTTCGGCAGTATGATGATAAAGCATTGTTTTTTTACCTTGCTTTTTATTTTTATTTTTTATGGTGTTCACTAAAGGGGTTAACTAGTGGGACATTTTTTTAGGATGGGTCATTACGAACGTGGCGATACTAAATATGTGTACTTTTATTGTTTAGATTTTTTTTCATTAAAATATTTATTTAGTGATAGTATATATATTGATTTTTTATTATTTTTGATTTTTTAAAGTATTTTTACAATTATTTAAAAAATCATTTTTTACCTTCACGCGTCATGCCGCGGGGTCTCGATCCAAAGGCAGAGGGGCTGTCAGCCCTGTGCCGGCTTCTGAAATGCTGCGATTGTGTTCGATCGCAGTATTTTGGGGGTTAAAGTGCTGAGAGTGGTCTGTAACCGCTCCTGGCATCTAGTGCTGGGTGTCAGCTGTCAGTATTAGCTGACACCCAGCAGCGATCACCTGCGCACCCCTTGTGAGCGCGGCCGATTGCTCAGACGTAATATTCCATCCATGGTCAAATAGGCCCAAGGTCACATGGACGGAATATTACGTCTGATGTCAGAAAAGGGTTAATATTTGCCAAATGCCAGAATAATGAGAGAGAGAATGTTTTAAGGCATTTTTATTACTTACTGCAAAGTTAAAACTTTGCATACACTAAGTATACTATGCAATTAAACAATTCTTGACTGCCCATATGATGATGTCATGTGGTTGGAAACTTCTGGGTACAGTTTCATGATGCCTGAAGATGCTTCGTTCATATGTACAAACAATTATATGCAAGAACAAACAAGATGGGAATGTCCAGCCATCATACCTCTCAGGAAAGAGCCAGGATCTGTGTACTAGAGATTAACGTGCTTTGGTCCGACATGTGCATATCAACCCAAGGACAAAAGCAAAAGAAGTTGTGAAGATGGAACTTGTAAGATTGTTTCAATATCCACAGTGAAATGAGTACTGTATCAACATGGGCTGAAAGGCCAATCTGCAAGGAAGAAGCCATTACTCCAAAAGAAACATAAAAAAGACAGATTAATGTCTGCAAATGCACACAGGAACAAAGACCTTAATTTTTGGAGACATGGCTTGTGGTCTGATTAAACTAAAATTTTACTTTTTGGGCATAATAATGATCGTTACCTTTGCAGGAAAAAGGGAAAAGCTTGGAAACATAAGAACACCATCCCAACTGTGAAACACGGGGGTGTGTGGCAGAATCACTTTGTGGGGTTTTTTTTGCTGCAGGAGGGACTGGTGCACTTCACAAAGTAGATGGCTGCATGAGAAAAGAAGATTATGTGGCAATTCTGAGGCAACATCTCAAGACATCAGCCAGGAAGTTAAAGCTTGGGTGGAAATCGGTCTTCCAAATAAGCAATGACCTGAAGCATACTGTCAAAATGGTAACAAAATGGCTTAAGGATAACAAAGTCACTGTATTGGAGTGGCTATAACAAAGCCCTGATCTCAATACTATTGAAAATTTATGGACAAAGCTGAAAAGGCAGGTGCGAGCAAGGCAACCTACAAACCTGGATCAGTTACACCAGTTTTGTCTGAAGGAAAGGGCTCAAATTCTGACCAACCCGTGTGAGAAGCTTGTGGAAGGATATCCCAAATGTTTTAACCAAGTCATTCAGTTTAAGGGCAATGGTACCAAATACTAATGAAATGTATGTAAACTTTTGACTTTGCAGTCAGTTATAAAAATGCCTTAAAACATTATCTCTCTCATTATACTGGCATTAGGCAAATATTGATAATTATGGTAATTGTAATTGACATATAAAGGGAATGGTTTATTCTGATTTCATGTCAGATATTGAGAAAAGCATGCATATGTCTTTTTATACAGTGTATGTAAACTTCTGGTTTCAACTGTATTTAGAAAATATATAATATTTTTATTCATTTTTTTATTGTCATCTTTCTCAGTTTTGATTTGACAGTGATTCTATCTTTTTACCCCTTTCTTGGGCATAATAATACGTCCCTGTGCCCTGGGCCTTGTGGGCATGATCGCTGCTGTGTGTCACTTGATTCTGACAGCTGACACCCGACACTAAATGGCAGGAGCCATCATACACCGCGCCCCTGGCACTTTAACCCCCTAAATGCTCTGATTGAACGTGATCGCAGCATTCAAGGAGTCGGCAGAGGGATGACAGCCCCCCTTGCCCTTGGATCGGAGACCCTGCATGGTGACGCGGGGTCCCGATCGTTGTCATGTTGACCTGATGTCATCATGACAACATCCGGGTCACCAGAGCTAGAAAAGTTTCTTGATCATGCACAGTGCATGACCAGCAACTTTCTCAGTCACTGAAGAGCTGACAATTTGAATAGTATGGGGATGCTGTTACATCCCCATGCTATACAAGCGATCAGCCTGCAAAAAATGATAGTCTCATAGTGGGACAAAGTAAAAAATTGAAAAAAGTAAAACTTTTTTTCAATAATTGTAAAAGTTATTCAGGAGGAACCCCTGGAGGAATATTCTTGATAATGAGGCAGATGGAGACATTGTGGATGCTGTCTGAGCTGTGACGGCTGTGTCTGTCTTATTAGGATTGCATAAAAGCCACTGTTTTGTACTCTTCGAAAAAGAAGGACACCGCTGGCCAGACGGAGTCCAGAGTACCTTTGCTGCCTCATTATAATAAATGTATCCCTCGGGGGCTTCACCTGAATCACGTCACTCAGAGATTTAGATGGAATCCCCAAAGTAAGTGCTCAGCGTAGAGCATGAGGTAAATGTGATCCCAAACATTATGTAAAATGTTCTCAATAAAAGCTTCAACTCAATCCACAAAAAAGCCTGTCTGTCTGTCATGTCTGTCATCTGTTAATGGAAATATAGGGGGATTCCATGTTACTGGTAGTACAATGGCACTGGAAATGCTAAATGACTTCTCAACCTACAAAAGAAATTCAGCAAAAATCTGATCAGTGACCAGTGATAATGTAACATCTGTCCTAAAGGCAAGTCGCACCTAGGTGTTAATAGGTACTTCCTTGGGAATAGTAGAAATTCTGTCTCCAGATCCCACCAGGAGGTCTAGCTAGGGCCGAAAAGAAAAGCAACATTTGGCACCTTCTAGGTCTTGGAGGGGAGATGCTAAATTGCGGCCTGAGGGAGCTATCCCCGGGAACCATCTCACACGTGTCTCCAGAGGAAAATAATATATATTCATTAGTAGAGCGGCCGTGCCAAATCAAACAGACCGCAATTATGATATTAACCTGGGAGGCCGGTCTAGAAACCTGACCTCAGACCAAAGTTATAAATTTAGACTGCAGACAGAGAATTGGGTTCACATGTGAGGGCAGCCTGAGAAACTGATGCGTTCCACCAACTCTATTCACCCCCCCTCAGGGAGCAGAAAGCAGACTACCAGTTAAATGATTTCTGTAAGTTTATCCTGTTTATTTTGACATTGTTTGCATAAGTTGTATGTCTTTTTATTATCATATTTTTATACCTTTTTCTTATTGTAAGCATTGAACTTTTTGCTATTAAAGTATAAAACTTTAACAAGTTGAACTTTGAATGTTCTAAAGAATCCATAGCCAAAAGGTATGTGAGCCTTATAAGTGATAGACATATTTTTATTAGTATTATTAGTTCCAGGACTCATCACTTGTGTATTCGATGAGTGGTGGCAGCGCGTATGAGCGGGTGTGTGGCCTGGGTCGGTGTGTGATTTATGCTCCCATTACAGCATAGGACAGAGGAGGAGTGGGGAGATAGATTAACCCTTGCAGGCACAACCCCAAGTCACGTGTGAGAGCAGGCACGTGACGAATAAGTGACTCCACAGAGAAGGGATCTGTGACCACATCCAAATGCCCCCCTCCCTTGTGAGCCCCACAGTGTACCTAAACCACATATAACATCCACATGTTTGGCATTTCTGCAGTGATGAGAGCCCACCTAACTTACAGGTGCATGTCTCAAGAAGCATGGGCTAGGCATAACGTACTGGTGACTGCAACATACTGGTCACTACAGAGTACTGGTCACTACAACGGCAGTTTGCAATTTTCACTCAACAACATCCACTACTGCCTGTTTCTGGAAAATACCCACGGATTCAAAACCACCACTACACTTGTAGATAAATTCTCAAACGGGTATAATTTCCAAAAATGGTCACTCTTCTTGCAATTAGGGGCTCTGTAAATGGAGTCCGCAAACTGTTCTAGGAAAATCTGTGCTCAAGGGAGCAAATAGCGCTCTGTTCCTCTCAAGTCTCTCCGTATGGCTAAGTAGTACTGTACTGTAAAGTTGAGCAAATTTTTTAAAATTTGGCTCTGATTACGATTGGTGGCGAATAATGTTTTTGGAATATTCGCCGAACACAGCCGAACATCATTGGAGTCAATAGGAGTAGAAATGAACAAATATGTTCAGAACAGATAATCATACATAAATTCGGCATGAATATGGTAGCAATATGGCATGAATATGGCAAATTCATATTCGGCGACCGTTTCCGAACATATTCGCTCGACTCTACTGTACAGCCACGTATGGGGTACTGCTTCATTCAGTAGAAATTGTGGTTCAAATTATGATGCCATTTTTACCCACTGCTTGTGTGAAAATGTAAAATCTGGGGCTAAAACAAAATTTTGGTGGTAAAAATGTAGTTATTTTTTCTTCACTGCACAATGGTATACAATTCTGTGACACACCCATGGTGTCAATATGATCACTGAACCCCTAGATGACTTTATTGAGAGGTGCAGATTGTAAAATGGGGTCACTTATTTGGGTTTCTGCTGTTCTGGCACCTCATGGGCTCTCCCATTGGGTCATGGCTCCGGCAAACCATAATTGTAAAATCTGGCACTCCTTGCTTTCTGATCTTTGCACTGTGCCTGAAAAATTTTTCCCGATTAAATGTAGGGTATTGGCGCACTCAGGAAAAAATGGACCTCAGATTATTGTAAAACAATTTCAAATTAGCCCTTAGGAGAATTGAAATCTTGGGGCTAAAACAGCATTTTAGTGGAAGAAATTTAATAATTCTTCCTTCACTGCTCAATGCTATAAAATTCTGTGAGGCAAATGTGGTGTCAATATGATCACTGCACACCTAGATGAATTAATTGAGGAGTGTACTTTGTAAAATTAGTTCACACATAGGGGGTTTCTGTTGTTCTGGCACCTCAGGGACTCAGCCAATGTGACATGGCACCTTCAAACCATTCCAGCAAAATCTCAACTCCAATATGGCACCTCTTCTCTTCTGAGCTTTGCACTGTGCCTCAAAAGTAGTACTCCCCCACATATGGGGTATTGGCGTACTCAGGAGGAATTGCACAACAAATTGTATGGTACAATTTATCCTGTTATCATTAGGAAAATGCAAAATTTGGGGCTAAAATAATATTTTTGTGGGGAAAATGTGATTTTGTTATTTTCACGGCTAAATGGTATAAGCTTATGTGAAGCACCTGGGGGTTCAGGGTGCTCACCACACATGTAAATACATTCCTTGAGTGGTCTAGTTTTCAAAATGGGGTTACTTATGGAGGGTTCTCACTGTTTAGGTATATCAGGGGCTCTCCAAACGTGACATGATGTACGCTAATGATTCCAGGAAATTTTACATTCAAAAAGTCAAATGACGCTCCTTCTCTTTCGAGCTCTGCTGTGTGCCCAAACAGTATTTTTCTTCCTCATATGGGGTATCGGCATACTCAGGAGAAATTGCACTATAATTTGTTTGGTGGAATTTATCCTTATATCCTTATGAAAATGCAAACTTTGGGGGCTAAAATAACATTTTTGTGGGGAAAGTGTGATTTTATTATTTTCACAGCTCAACGGTGTAAAATTCTGTGAAGCACCTGGAGGTTCAAGGACAACACTTCTAAATACATTCCTTGAGTGGTCTAGTTTCCAAAATTGGGTCACTTGTGGGGGTTTCCACTGTTTAGGCACAACAGGGGCTCTCCAAACGTAACATGATGTCTGCTAATGTTTCCAGGAAATTTTACATTCAAAATTCAAATGGTGCTCCTTCCCTTCCAAGACCTGCCATGGGCCCAAACAGTAGTTTTCTCCCTCATATGGGGTATCGGTATACTCAGGAGAAATTGCACTACAAATTGTATGGTGCAATTCCTCCTGTTACCTTTATGAAAATGCTAAATTTTGAGGTAAAAAATATTTTTGTGGGGAAAATGTGATTTTATTATTTTTATTGCTCAATGTTCTAAACTTCTGTGAAGCACCAGGGGGTTCAAGGTGCTCACCTCACATCTAAATACATTCCTTGAGAAGTTTCCAAAATTGGGTCACTTGTGGGGGTTTACACTGATTAGGCACATCAAGGGGCCTCCAAGTGGGATATGATGTCCGCTAATGATTCTAGGCAATTTTACATTCAAAAAGTCCAATGGCGCTTTTTCCCTTCCGAGCTCTGCCGTGCGCCCAAACAGTGTTTTTCTCCCTCATAATGGGTATCGGCATGCTCAGGAGAAATTATGCAATAAATGTTAGGGTCCATTTTTTCCTGTTACCCTTATCAAAATAAAAAAATTTAGATCTGAAGTAAATTTCTTGTGAAAATTTTTTTTAAATGTTAATTTTTTTTCCGCATTTCAAAAATTCCTTTGAAGCACCTGAAGGGTTTACTTCTTGAATTAGGTTTTGAGCACCTTGAGGGGTGCAGTTTTTAGAATGGTGTCACTTTTGGGTATCTTCTGTCATATAGATCCCTCAAAGTGACTTAAAATGTGATGTGGTCCCTAAAAAATGGTTTTGTAAATTTTGTTGTAAAAATGAGAACTTGCTGGTCAAATTTTAACCCTTGTAGCTTCCTAGCAAAAAAAAAAATTGGTTCCAAAATTGTGTTTATGTAAAGTAGACATGTGGGAAATTTTATTTATAACTATTTTGTGTGACATTTTTCACAAATAAACGCTAGCCATATTGAAGAAATGTTACCACTATTATAAAATACAATATGTCACGAAAAAAACAATCTCAGAATCAGCGGGATCCGTTGAAGCGTTCCAGAGTTATAACCACATAAAGTGACAGTGGTCAGAATTGTAAAAATTGGCCTGATCATTATTGTATACACCAAGAAAGAAGAAAAAAAAATCAAACAGCTCACAAAGTGAAAAAGATATAAACATTTTATTATCATATTCATAACAGGAACAAACTGGAGAAGGAGAGAAGGAAAGTGCATATGTACAGTACAAAGTACAGGATGCACTGTGCAAGCTGGTGGTCAGCCAATAATGCTATTATATTTGGCAAATAGCTATCACATTATTATATTGATTTTATGGACCAAATGCCCAGAGTTAATACCAAGATGGTATGGTGTCAATAAACAGGTAAGGTAGACATGTCATACACTTAAATAATTAAAGTATACAGTAGCACAAAGAGCATATACATTTAAAGGTAAATCATGCTTACCTTGTAAAGACACCATATAGTGGAGGGCACAACAGCCCATGACTGGATCTGGCTCAGCTGTTAGTTACTTAAACCAATACGAAAACCATCTGCACTTTTAATACATGCTCCGTTAGTTTTTACTGTGGATAACCCCTTATAATTAACGTGACTTGGACATTGAGGTATTGATGCATTTGCACTTTAAAATCACAATTTGCTTCACCCGATAGGGAAATCCCCATATAAATTTTGAGGAATTGAGTGAGGATATTTTGTGAACTTTACTTTGAAAAAAGGGAGTTTGTAAATTTTATTTTTTCTGGATACCTACATATGCCCTTGTTTACCTCTTTCATACCATTGTTCTTGGTTTAGAGGCACTATTTTAATTGTGTGTGTTTACTGTATGTATGTTTAAATAAAGGTATAATTTTTAATCAAAAAAGGAAGAGACACTTCTTGATTCAATATACTGTAGTTTAATAACTATTTTTTGATCAGTACGTTCATATAATTTGGTGTCATCAGGAAAGACTTATAATCCCATCCACAATGTCATTTACAAAGAGATTAAAAAAAATTGGCCCTAGCACAGATCCCGGTCGTACCCCACTGCTAATTATATCCTATTGAGATAATGTACCATTTGCGAGGACTCTTTGTTTCCTGTCATTTAGCCAATTCCTTACCCATCTGCATATAGCTTTCCCCCAGTCCTTGCTTCTGTAGCTTAAGTATAAAGCTGTTATGTGATACAGTATCAAATGCCTTTGCAAAGTCCAGATAAATCACATCAGCTGCATTACCAACATTTAAATTTGCAATTACCTCCTCATAGAAACCCAACATGATGGCTAGACATGACTTACTCTTCATGAGTCATTGCTGGTTGTCAGTTATTGTATTATTCTTTGCAATACATTTCTGCAGGTCATCTCTTACAATTCCCTCAAAAACTTTGCACACTACTCATGTCAGACATACCAGACAGTAGTTACATTATATTGTAATGATGCTATTGTGTATAGGGAGAGTGCAGTACCAAGTTAGAGCACTAGAGGGGGCACATTAGGACTAAATAGTAGAAGGATAGCAACTAGTTAACATAGGAGGGGTCTACTGTGGGTAAGACAGGAGCATTTCCTGAATGTAGTCAGTGAGCCCAGGGAGCCCAGACAGTCCAGTAGGGCCTTAGAGCATGGGCAACACAGTGGGCCCCCGTAACGTGAAGCTAGGAGCCCAGACATCCAGGACTTGGGAACTAAAGGAAACAGCCAGTGGAATGCAGGGCAGCACCAAGATGTTGCAGCTTACTACATGAGCAGATGCCCTTTTGTCTTTTGTGAAACAGGCAGGGGAACTCCTAAAGGTAGTTAAGCTGGACAGAAGGAACGCTGCGGTATCGGTCGAGACGGTACGACCTGGGAGCATTCTAGAAGAAGTATGGAAAAGCACAGGAATATACAAGGATGTGTACTGTGATACTCTCTGTGAAATTGCTGTAACTGAACTGGACATGCTGTGAAAGAATTCAAGTAAAGTTGTCTGTTACAAGTTGAAACTGGACTCTGTTTCTCTTTATGTGGAACCAGCAGGAGTGAAACCTCAGCAGACCAAATGGGACCCTGATGATGCAGAAGACATTACAGAAGGTATGCTGCAAATGGGACAGTGTATGTACTGTGCTTTTTGGGCTATAAGTCCCACCTTTTCCCAACATTTTTTGGGGGGAAAATGGGGGTGCGTCTTACAGTTGGAATATACTTACAAATACCATGGCGTCGGTCCCAGTCTGTTACTGCAGCCTCCCTTCCAAGGCTGGTGCGGCTCTCTATTGCAGCAGTGGCCTGTTGGGCAGTGGTGGTGGTGCTCTGTGGGATGGGGCAGCAGTGGCAGTGGTCTGTAGGGTGGCAGAGCTCCACCGGCATTTTGGGAGGCCCACGCAGATCCATTCCTGCAATGCTGTGGCCTCCAAGAAAATGGCCACCGGGGGGTGTCACATGCTCAGATTCAGATTTCGGCAACAAGATCTCATCTCCGGAGATCTCGGGAAGAGATTTTCTTGCCGAGATCTGAATCTGAGCATGCATCTTCAAGAAATGCCGGTGGAGCCCCGCCACCCCACAGATCACCACCGCCTCCATCCCAGAGAGCACCGCCACTGCCACCCCACAGGCCACCACAGGCCCACAGGCCACTGCAGCCCCCCAGGTCGCTGAAGCCTCACAGAGCACCGCAGCCCCACATGCCACCACAGCCCCACAGGCCACTGCGGCCCCACAGTGCACCCATTGCAAAATGCCAGTGGAACCCCACCACACCACAGAGCAGCACCACAGAGAAGCATCACCGCACCAGCCTGGGATGGGATTTCCTGGAGGCCACTGCACCAGCCTGGACCACCGAACAACTCCTGTGACCACTCTTCCACCTGTGCCGAAACCCTTCCCTGGTAAGCTGAATTCGGACTGTAAGACGGACCCCAATTTGACACTTTTTTCCCCTATTTTCCTTCTGAAAATTTGGGGTGCGTCTTATGGTCCGGTGCGTCTTATAGTCTGAAAAATAAAGTATGTGTCGGGTGGCCAGGGTGTGCTCCAGCAGCTGTCATTGCAAGCCATGACTACAGCCCTGGCCCCTCTCACAGCTCCACCCAGCAATCTGTCTATCCAATTTGCAATATGCTGAACCCAAGCACCTGGCAGACAACACACTGTATGGCATTCACACTCTCGGCGGCAGGTAACCCTGTCTTTCTAACTACAGAGCCCCCTATCAGCAAAATCTGCCTGGCCTTTGCTGCAATTCCCTTATTCCTACAGCAGGTTCTCAGTTCAAGATCAATCAACTAGTAGCAGAAGAAAAAAAAAACAGTCTTACATCAGACAAAGCAAAAATCCAGCTTCTTTCCACCACATAGGTTAGGGCCAGGACATGCGAATCCATACAGGTCTAATATTGCCACAAAACACCCCTCAGCTCTTTCCCACCCACCAACACACTAAGGAATTCTGGCTGTCTATTTATGCTGTCCTCAGACCTGCAGTGACGCTATCCCTCTGTTGCATCAAAAACCCGGAATAGCAGAGAAAGTCATGGGCGACATTGTAGGCAGACAGTATGTTGAGGAGTAGCTTGTGGGGACAGTATGGCAAGGAGGCAGTGTATGGAGGACTTAATGGACTTAGGGGCAGTTTGTGGAGATTGTATGAGTATGAGTATGAGCAGCATGTGGGGGACTGTTTATGGAGAGAAGGGCAGCTTGTGGGGGACAGTATGTGGGGTTTTGTATGGACAGGGGCAGTTTGTGGAAACATTATGGAAAGAGACAGCTTGTGGGGGACAGTATAGAGAGTGGATAACGTGGAGAACAGTATAGAATGGGGCAGCATGAGAAGATACTGAAGATTGGGACACTGTGGAGAAAAATACAGCATTCGGGTAAACAATGGAGAGTGGACAGTGTGACAGTGCAGTGATTGCCTCAAAAAGTTGTGCAACAAAATATTAAGTTAAGAGTACCATCATTTCTGTCCAGGCCTATTTCATGAATTTTATTTTTATTTTTTTAATCTGTGGAAGCATGTGTCTATATAAGACCTCATAGCTCACAGTGCATGTCAGACCAAATGAGAATCATGAGGTCAAAGGAACTGGCCAAGGAGCTCAGAGACAGAATTGTGGCAAGGCACAGATCTGGCCAAGGTTACAAAATAATTTCTGCAGTACTCAAGGAGCGGTGGCGCCTACTGCAGAAACTTAGGGTGCCAACCTCCGCTGTCAGGTAGGGACCAGTAATAGGGCACCTGACAGGGTAAGTTAGTTTGTATCTGGCTTTTTGAGCTGTATGTACATTTCTCTTAATACCAATGTTTCTTATATTGGAACAAACAGTTTTTAGCTTTAATTATTAAAAGTTATATTTTAGGGATCCTTGTTGTGTTTGGTTTTTTAGTACTCAAGGTTCCTAAGAGCACAGTGGCCTCCATAATCCTTAAATGGAAGAGGTTTAGGACCACCAGAAGTCTTCCTAGACCTGGCCATCCAGCCAAACTGAGCAATCGTGAGAGAAGAGCCTTGGTGAGAGAGGTAAAGAATAACCACAAGATCACTGTGGCTGAGCTCCAGAGATGCAGTAGGGAGATGGGAGAAAGTCCCCCAAAGTCAATTTTCACTGCAGCCCTCCACTAGTCCGGTTTTTATGGCAGAGTGGACCAATGGAAGCTTCTCCTCAGTGCAAGACATATGAAAGCCCACATATAGTTTGCTAAATAACACATGAAGGACTCTCAGACTATGAGAAATAAGATGCTCTGGTCTGATGAGACTAAGATAGTCCTTTTTGTTGATAATTCTAAGCAGTATGTGTGGAGAAAACCAGGCAGTGTCCATCACCGGCCCAATACAATCCCAACAGTGAAACATGGTGGTGGCAGCATTATGCTATGGGGATGTTTTTCAGCTATAGGGACAGGACGACTGGTTGCCATTGAAGGAAACATGAATGAGACCAAGTACAGAGATATCCTGGAAGAAATCTTTTTCCAGAGTGCTCTGGACCTCTGACTTGGCCAAAGGTTCACCTTCCAACAAGACAATGACCCTAAGCAAAAAGCTAAGATAACAAAGGAGTGGCTTCAGAACAATTCTGTGACCATTCTTGACTTGCCCAGCCAGAGCCATGACCTAAACCCTATTGAGCATCTCTGGAGAGACCTGGAAATGGCTGTCCACCAACGTTCACTATCCAACCTGATGGAGCTGGAGAGGATCTGAAGGGAAGAATGGCAGAGGATCCCCAAATCCAGGTGTGAAAAACTTGTTGCATCATTCCCAAGAAGACTCATGGCTGTACTAGCTCAAAAGGGTGCTTCTACTCAATACTGAGCAAAGGGTCTGAATACTTATGAGTCTGACCAATGTGATATTTCAGTTTTTCTTTTTTAATAAATGTGCAAAAATTTCAACATTTCTGTTTTTTCAGTCAAGATGGGTTGCAGAGTGTACATTAATGAGAAAATAAATGAATTGTTTTGAATTTACCAAATGGCTGTAATGAAACAAGGAGCGAAAAATGTAAAGGCGTCTGAATACTTTCCGTACCTACTGTGTGTATATATACTGTATATATACAGTGGGGCAAAAAAGTATTTAGTCAGTCAGCAATAGTGCAAGTTCCACCACTTAAAAAGATGAGAGGCGTCTGTAATTTACATCATAGGTAGACCTCAACTATGGGAGACAAACTGAGAAAAAAAAATCCAGAAAATCACATTGTCTGTTTTTTTATCATTTTATTTGCATATTATGGTGGAAAATAAGTATTTGGTCAGAAACAAAATTTCATCTCAATACTTTGTAATATATCCTTTGTTGGCAATGACAGAGGTCAAACGTTTTCTGTAAGTCTTCACAAGGTTGCCACACACTGTTGTTGGTATGTTGGCCCATTCCTCCATGCAGATCTCCTCTAGAGCAGTGATGTTTTTGGCTTTTCGCTTGGCAACACGGACTTTCAACTCCCTCCAAAGGTTTTCTATAGGGTTGAGATCTGGAGACTGGCTAGGCCACTCCAGGACCTTGAAATGCTTCTTACGAAGCCACTCCTTCGTTGCCCTGGCGGTGTGCTTTGGATCATTGTCATGTTGAAAGACCCAGCCACGTTTCATCTTCAATGCCCTTGCTGATGGAAGGAGGTTTGCACTCAAATTCTCACGATACATGGCCCCATTCATTCTTTCATGTACCCGGATCATTCGTCCTGGCCCCTTTGCAGAGAAACAGCCCCAAAGCATGATGTTTCCACCACCATGCTTTACAGTAGGTATGGTGTTTGATGGATGCAACTCAGTATTCTTTTTCCTCCAAACACGACAAGTTGTGTTTCTACCAAACAGTTCCAGTTTGGTTTCATCAGACCATAGGACATTCTCCCAAAACTCCTCTGGATCATCCAAATGCTCTCTAGCAAACTTCAGACGGGCCCAGACATGTACTGGCTTAAGCAGTGGGACACGTCTGGCACTGCAGGATCTGAGTCCATGGTGGCGTAGTGTGTTACTTATGGTAGGCCTTGTTACATTGGTCCCAGCTCTCTGCAGTTTATTCACTAGGTCCCCCCGCGTGGTTCTGGGATTTTTGCTCACCGTTCTTGTGATCATTCTGACCCCATGGTGTGGGATTTTGCGTGGAGACCCAGATCGAGGGAGATTATCAGTGGTCTTGTATGTCTTCCATTTTCTAATTATTGCTCCCACTGTTGATTTCTTCACTCCAAGCTGGTTGGCTATTGCAGATTCAGTCTTCCCAGCCTGGTGCAGGGCTACAATTTTGTTTCTGGTGTCCTTTGACAGTTCTTTGGTCTTCACCATAGTGGAGTTTGGAGTCAGACTGTTTGAGGGTGTGCACAGGTGTCTTTTTATACTGATAACAAGTTTAAACAGGTGCCATTACTACAGGTAATGAGTGGAGGAAAGAGGAGACTCGTAAAGAAGAAGTTACAGGTCTGTGAGAGCCAGAAATCTTGATTGTTTGTTTCTGACCAAATACTTATTTTCCACCATAATATGCAAATAAAATGTTAAAAAAACAGACAATGTGATTTTCTGGATTTTTTTTTCTCAGTTTGTCTCCCATAGTTGAGGTCTACCTATGATGTAAATTACAGACACCTCTCATCTTTTTAAGTGGTGGAACTTGCAATATTGCTGACTGACTAAATACTTTTTTGCCCCACTGTATATATACTGTATATATATATATATATATATATATATATATATATATATTTATATATTTATTTTCACTGCTCAAAAAATAAAGGGAGCACTATAATCCCACATCCTAGATATCACTGAATGAAATATTCCAGTTGTAAATCCTTATTCATTACATAGTGGAATGTGTTGAGAACAATAAAACCTAAAAATGATCAATGTAAATCACAACTAATATCCCATGGAGGTCTGGAGTTTGAATGATGCTTAAAATCAAAGTGGTCAAAGTGGAAAATGAAGTTATAGGTTTGACCAACTTCAGTGGAAATGCCTCAAGACTAGAAAATGATGCTCAGTAGTGTGTGTGGCCTCCACGTACCTGTATGATCTCCCTACAATGCCTGGGCATGGTCCTGATGAGGCGGCAGATGGTCTCCTGAGGGATCTCCCAGACTTGGACTAAAGCATCCATCAACTCCTGGACAGTCTGTGGTGCAACGTGACATTGGTGGATGGTGTGATGTCCCAGATGTGTTCAGTCAGATTCAGGTCTGGGGAACGGGCTGGCCTGTCCATAGCTTCAATGCCTTCATCTTGCAGAAACTGCTGACACACTTCAGCCACATGAGGTCTGGCATTGTCCTGCATTAGGAGGAACCCAGGGCCAACCGCACTAGCATATGGTCTCACAAGGGGTCTGAGGATCTCATCTCGGTACCTAATGGCAGTCAGGCTTCCTCTAGCGAGCACATGGAGGGCTGTGCAGTCCTCTAAAGAAATGCCACCCCACACCATTACTGACCCACTGCCAAACCGGTCATGCTGAAGGATGTTGCAGGCAGCAGATCACTCTCCACGGCGCTACCAGGAGACAGGCCAGTACACCAGGAGATGTGGAGGGGGCCATAGGAGGGCAACAACCCAGCAGCAGGACCACTACCTCTGCCTTTGTGCGATGAACAGGAGGAGCACTGCCAGAGCCGTGCAAAATTACCTCTAGCAGGCCACAAATGTGCATATTTCTGCCCAAAACAGGAAAGTTTTGGTAGTAAATTACCTGCTGGTTTATTATAGTCAGCATAGACAAAAGCAGGGTTCATAAAAAATAAGCAGAGCCTTCCTAGCTTAATAGAAAGCAAAGCAAAGCAAAGTGCAAAAGAGTCCTTTCTCTGCAAGTTTTACCTGCAGATGCCACACATTGTCTTCAGCTCCTCCTGGAGCCACGTGGGAGTTCCTCCTCTCCCAAGTCACAACTTTAAACTAACCTTCTCAGCACGTTGCCTGCTGGAGGAAAAGTGTCCTGGTTTTACATCACTGATGTCAATATGCGCAGCGACACATATCTCCCTTCATACACTATGCCAGTGACCCTATGTGTATATTAACATGTAAAAGTTTGGCTAACAGTTTTGATAAAAATTACAGACCTCTATCAAATTCGTATTTTCCCCACTGTATACACTGTATATTTGTTTTACCTTTTACTGCATGTTGTAGTCCCCTTATGGGACTTGAACCTTGTCTGATCAATTTTGCTATATACAGCAATACCACAGGCTGGCTTTCACAGAAATAACATCATGATTGGCACAGGGATCTTCAGCCGACCCCTAGCGGTCATGGCAACACATCGGCGCCTTGCAGTTGCGTCACAGGCATGTTGATGTGTGATTGGAACAATGTGCTCCCTGGGATGTGCACTGTAAATGCTGCAGTCATGGACAGTGGCCTCTAATAGGCACACAGCCACCGGCAGAGCTCAGTAAGGCATAAAAGAGATTGTTTGGGATAAAAAAAAAAAAAGAAAAAAACTACAATCCTTTCGCCCCCAAAATAGAATTATTTATGGGCTATATCTAGTATTGCAGCTAGGCCTTTTTCACTTGAAATACCAGATACAGCCCATGAATAAGAGAGGTGTTGTTTTCAGGTAAAATAAGTGTATTTATATTTTTCTGGTCATGCCCTTCAATTTACCAAATTACATTCTCTTCAAATTGATTGTGTTCAGTACCTACAAGTGGGGTTCATGGGGCTTCTGATTGGAGAGGTCATAAAGTTTTAACCTTATTCTTGAAATTTGCTGCTCCATAGAAGGCTTTCATACTTAATCTAAATGTTGATCTAAATGAGCAGACAGCACAAGAGGGCCTCATGTTTCTTTATATACATATATGTATGAGATAGTTAGTAAGGCCGAAAAAAGACATTTGTCCATATATATATATATATGTTACTATGTTATGAGATACAATTTCAGTTTATAATCTAATCTACTGTTCAAGAGAAATGCTGGTAAACATCAGCCTAAGAAAATTCAGAAAAGGCAACTTTACATCTTAAAGGTAATGTATTGTGTTTATTCCGCAACTTTTTATGTCGTAATTACATGAAACAGAAAAGACATGTGTGACATGTCTGAGCGCTAACGGACACTGTCAAGTGTGGCTATGTCCCAGAAATTTACCATGACACCACATAACTGGAAAATTATCTGTCTGTCTTATGAAAGCTGGGAAGTTAGTGACCATGTTTTGCACTAAAATAGAACTAAAAAAGAAACTTCAGTTTCACAATATTCAGAACTGTGTAAATCTATTGAGTAGAGGATAGTTATTAAGCTAAAATCCTCACATCTTACTTTCAAAAATGAGAAAGTGAAGACGCAATTTCCTAGACTTTTCCATCAAACGCATGTATAAGTTCATCTTTTAGTCTATGCACTTTTTTTTTTACATCCCATAAAAACATTCATTTGCCATTTGTTAACCTTATGTTCTTTTTTTAATGCCCTTTGATTTTCAAAATGCATATTTTGCTAAAAAATTAATATTTTTCAGCAGTATATTATCATAAATGGAGATTTACTTAGTATGACATTATAGTATTATTGTTTTTATTCTAGGTTTCTTAATGGCCACAGGGTATATGTGTAGCTACACATTGCACTTATACCAACATGCGTTCCATCTCATTTTTTTTGTACTTTATACATGCAGGGGTATAGCTTTCCCTTTCTGGGTGTGGTTTCAGTCTATACAGCTTTCCATGAGCAGGTGAAAACAGTCAAGTCTGGGTCCTGCTTTGTCACCGTCTATTTTGTGGTTTGATGCCACGTAGTAACATAGTAGCATAGTAACAAAGTTATTAAGGTAGACCAAAGGAAGACTTTAATTCCATCTAGATCAACCCATAGCCTAACCTAACATGCCCTAACATGTTGATCCAGAGGAAGGCAAAAAAAAAACATGTGGCAAACAAGCTGCTCCACATTGGGGAAAAAAATGCCTTCCTGACTCCACATACGGCAATCGGACTAGTTCCCTGGATCAACGCCCTATCAAGGAAACTAGTGAATATAACCTGTAACATTATACTTTTCAAGAAAGGCATCCAGTCCCCTCTTAAATTCTTGTAGTTAATCACTCATTACAACATCGTATGGCAGAGAGTTCCATAGTCTAACTGTTCTTACAGTAAAGAATCCGCGTCTGTTATTATGCTTAAACCTTCTTTCCTCCAGACATAGAGGATGCCCCCTTGTCCCTGTCTCAGGTCTATGATTAAAAAGATCATCAGAAAGGTCTTTGTACTGTCCCCTCATATATTTATGCATTACCATAAGATCACCCCTTAGTCTTCGTCTTTCCAAACTAAATAACCCCAAGTGTAATAACCTATCTTGGTATTGCAGACCCCCCATTCCTCTAATAACCTAGGTCGCTCTTCTCTGCACCCGCTCTAGTTCAGCTATGTCTT
Organism: Ranitomeya imitator; assembly: GCF_032444005.1. Taxonomy (NCBI): domain Eukaryota; kingdom Metazoa; phylum Chordata; class Amphibia; order Anura; family Dendrobatidae; genus Ranitomeya; species Ranitomeya imitator. The sequence goes on from NC_091282.1 coordinate 404,449,859, forward strand.
TCTTGTACACCAGAGACTAGAACTGTACACAGTATTAGTGAGGTGAGCTACAAGAGATAGGACCATCCTGATTGGGTACACCTTGTCGCAGTTGGATGGCTTTTATGCTTTTTTGACCAAAATATTGTCAACTAATTACCCTGTGTTTTTTGCAGATACTGTTCCTATTTAGGCCTGTTTCACACATCAGTTTTTTGCCATCAGTCACAATCCATCTTTTTTAGAAAAAAATGGATCCATGTTGCTGCTGGATCCGTTTTTTTTCTCATAGACTTGTATTAGCGACGCATTGTGACGGTTGGCCTTCCGTTTCATCCATTGCTTGATGGATCTGCCATAAAGTCTTTGTCCGTCGGTCAGAGACAACGGACAAAGTAACGTTTTTTGTGTACTTCGAAAAGTCAATGGCTATAATGGAAGCCTATGGGCACAGGATCCATCACTGTCCGTCAAAAGACGGAATCCAGCGCCGGATTCCATTTTTTGAAACTGAGCATGCCTGGAAGAATTTATATTCCTTTAATTTAACCCATTTTTCCATTCAGGGAAAATCTCTCTCTCTCTCTCTCTCTCTCTCTCTCTCTCTCGATGTGTGAAAGAGGCCTTACTGACAAGCAAAAGGGTAACAATTTTTTGAACTTTTGACTTTGAGGCTCCATATCTCATCATCCACTAGTGCTTTGAATGTGAGACTCCCATCTTTTTATAGACAATCATCTTGGCTATCTTATACATAAATTTGACTTGCAGCTATTTAGCATATTATTAGGTATGCAGAATATTGCCATGTCACTGCATTGTTGCTGTTTTGCTCATAAAAACTTAATTAAAATTTTTATTATTTTATTAGTTGTTTGTAAATCCATCATTGTCTTTCAACAATGCCTGAATCCTTCTGGGCATGCTCTTGATCAGATTTAAGCAGATCTCAACTGAAATCTGTTTCCAGGTCTCTTCTACACATTCCCAAAGTTGGTGCATACTGTCGACTCACTTGGGTATGTATACAGCTTATTCTTCAACTTGTCAGTGTATGTTATTACTGCAAAGTATTTGTTCATTTTGTTTTTATCCAAGGTTCTGTCTTAGGCTAGATTCACAATGCGTTTGGGCAATCCATTTAACGGATCCGTTAAACGAATGCGCTAAAAATGAGCCCAAAATTGTCTTTTTGTGGTGTATTTTTGCCGTCGCGTAAAAGCATGCGTTAACGCATGTGGCTGCGTTGGTCATTGATGGTGTCCATTCCGGAAGTATCCATTTGCATGAGTTCAGAAACTGTCAATAAAGTTAGTTCAATTTTTTTTTTATATAAAAATGTCAGTGTTGTGTGTGGGTGGACACATTCTCCATTTTGGAAGCATTGAGTGTACTTCAGCTGCCAGCAAGATGTTTGTGTCATAGCTTGGGCACTTACGCTTGATGACGTAGTTGGAGAAGATGTGTTTGCCGGAGGAAATATTGGGTTCATGAAGTCAACTTTTTTCGGCAAACATATGATGCCTTTCACACCCTCTATGTTCAAATTAGGGATCATCCATTTAAGTTTCAGCGATATCTTCGAATGACAATTGAAACATTTGATATTCTGCTGCCACATGTCAATGATGAGATACGTCATCAACATAGCAATTTCTGTGAAAGTATTTCTGCGGAAGAAAGTTTAGTGGTGACCCTGAGGTCATTTATCTTTCATTTTTTACATTGTGCCAGCTGATTTCAAATACAAGATGTAATGTATTTATTCTGTTGTGCATTTCACGTTCTTTCCTACACGTAGCCAAATGCCATACAGTTTAATGTCCATTTTCAGTCCCCTTGCTGTTGTGAAAAAATTTAAGCTCTTGTAAACTCTGCACCCTATGTCCATTTTGCTCATGATATTGTTTTTGCTCATAGATACCTGGCTACAGGAGAAATGTTTGCCTCACTGCACTTTCAACTGGGCAAATCGACCATTTGCAAACTGGTTCGTGAAACCTGTGAGGTCATTTGGAACATCTTACATCCAGTTGTACTACCAACACCAACACCAGCAATGTGGCTATCCATCACCAAATGCTTTGAGAATGTGGGTAATTTTCCCAATTGCATTGGTGCCATGGACGGGAAGTACATCAAGATTCAGAAACCCGTGCATAGTGGATCCCTGTACTACAACTATAAAACATACTTTTCAATTGTGCTATTGGCTATTGCAGATGCTAGATAACGTTTTGTTGCAGTTGATATTGGGGTATATATACGGACCAACGATTCCTGAGTATTCAAAGAGTTCAACATGGGGAAATACCTGTACAGCAACCGCTTCAACATACCCTCAGCACGACCTCTACCAGGCACAGAAGGCTCAAGTTTGCCATTTGTTTTAGTTGGGGATGAGGCGTTCTAACTAGGACGAAATCTAATAAAGCCTTACTCCAGCCGCAGTCTAAACTACACTAGATGCATCTTTAATTATCGCTTGAGCTGGGTAAGATGCTATGTTGAATGCACATTTGGTATTCTGACTTCAAAATGGCGGATTTTATTATCGTGTATGCAACTTCAACCTGAAAATGTTGACCATGTAGTGAAGGCTTGCATCTGCCTGCACAATTTTGTGTCATGACATGAACCCCTGGTAGTTGAGCCCGATGACTGTGAGTCAAACCTGATCAGCATAGAGTCGATTAGAGTTCATTCACCAGTTGAAATTATGCAAATAGTGGATCAACTTGCCTATTATTTTGTAAATGAAGGTCAAGTTCCATGACAAAACACCCTTGTCTGACAATGTTTAACAATGTTTTATTATGTTATGTTGAAATATGTGAAATGAGTGTAGATTGTGATCTGTGTATCTTTTGTTCTTTTGGTGTTATGTTCTGTTGTCATATGTACTAAATTTTAGCTTTATGTTACATTAATTTTTTAAAACACAAGTAAAATTTCGAACCTTTGTTAGCAAAAACATTTTTTTATTAACATGTCCTGAATACAATAGTCTCCCACTTCAAATTTTGGTAGGCATTTAAAAAATATGTGATCCCATTGGGATTTAAGATATAACGTATTCAAATAGAGGTCTTGTAAAATCAAAACCTAAACTTTCAAAGGCTATATTGCCCAACTGAATAAAATCCAAACGTGGACTATAACAAACAGCAGACTGGATCAATTTTATCTTTTACAGATTGTGGTACAGCTTGAGCGTATTGTCTGGCCAACTGAAAGCTGGACTGCTACATTGATGGTGCATTTCCAGACCAGGTTCACTCTGGCCTCTCAGTTGTGTTTTCGCATGGTACGAAAGTATCTCGATGGTACAATGGCTCGCACTTGTTTTTGTTTGAGAGGACGTTGGTTGCTGAGGTCCCAAAAATTCCTCAACTAGATCATTTAACTTTTGTCAGAACTGTAAATTCCTGTGCGGTGGTATGTTTTGGACTAAAGGGACATAAGATTAAAAAAATAGCCTCCAATCATTAGCAGCGTAAACAGATTCTCGAAAATTGCAAGTCCTTAATTTCCTGCCTTAGTTCTCTGTGTTGGCTGCACTATTATCGCATCGACTTCTTCTTTGGCAGCAGATCAATTGCGTCCATGCTGTGCTTGCAAACGCACACTAGCAACATGAGCCACGGTACTACTGTCCATTGATAGTGGCTCGCTCAGGACAAACACATCTTCAGTGCCCGTTTGTTGGGTTGGTTCCTGGTGAGATGGCTCCGTTAACGCCTCTGGCTCTTTAGGCGCAGCTGTACTGCAGACCGTTCTATAAAAAAAATATATAAAAAAAACAATGTAAATTTAACACACGTTTGTAGCATAAAATATTTTCAGCCATATTTTTTAACACACTTTATTAACACACAAAACACACACTATTACACACTTTTAACACACAATCTTGTCACCCAAACTTGTTTCACACACTTTTTTTCACACAAACACATTAAGATTATAAGATTACTGTTAACTTGCGATCGCTGGGACAATGTTTTCTGAAGAAACATCAATTGCTCGTAGGGGTGGCCCGTTTACCAGAAGATCCATTTGGGGTGGAAAGGTTTTGCTGGTAGTCATGGACAAATCTGTCTCTTATTGAGAGCCAACGGGTATGGACTGCATCAGCTACAAAAAAAAAAAAATTTCTCGCAAAAAATATTTCAAGGAACTAACATCAATTTAACTTGCCCATTAATTACCACTTTTTTTTTGGGGAGAAGTCAACTTTTCTGGATAGCGAGGATCCAACTCCCACAATCTCCTGTTCTTAATAAGATCACTATGTGAGCAGTCACTCTGGTCCCATATGGAAGGATTTGCAAGCACCAACGCTATCAGAGTCTCCTTTTTGATGTTCAAGGGCTCTTCATCTTCATCAAGGTATCTTTTTTTTATTGCAGCTTGGACTATGTAAACATAATGTTTGAGAAACAAATCAGAGTGCATGTTCATATTGCGTTTACATATATGTTTCAACAATGACAGTTCTACACATTATTTGTTGATTTGGTTTAATGTTATTTTGATGGAATACTACACTGGATAAAATAATAAAAAAAATTGTACAAAAAAATAGACTTTGTGTGCTTACCACTGCAACAGGAGGTGAATCAACACGTCGAGGCTGGGAGGTAGTTCGGCTCTTTTTTGTTGGAACCATCAATTTAAAAAAGATATACCGTATATACTCGAGTATAAGCTGAGATTTTCAGCCCATTTTTTTGGCTGAAAGTCCCCCTCTCGGCTTATACTCGAGTCATACCCAGGGGTTCGGCAGGAGAAGGGAATCTAATAATACTCACCTGCTCCCGGTGCGGTCCCTGCAGGCCCCTGGTTCTCCCGGTGCAGCAGCTTCTTCCTGTATTGAGCAGTCACATGGTAGCACTCATTACTGTAATAAATATGGACCCCACTCCACTCCCATAGGGGTGGAGCCGCATATTCACTACTGTGATGAGCGGTAACGGTGACCGCTCAGTACAGGAAGAAGCTGCGGCGCCGGAGAACCAGGGACCACCTCAGGATCAGGTGAGTATAATGCTGCATGATATTCACCTCTCCTCATTCCGGGCGACGCTCCGTCTTTAGCGTCTTCTGCAGTGACGCTCAGATCAGAGGGCGCGATGACGTGGTTAGTGCTCGCCCTCTGCCTGAACGTGAGTGCAGAAGATGCTGAAGACAGAGCGGCGCCCGGAACGAGGACCGGTGAATATTGAAAGTGCCGGGGGCCTGAGCGACGAGAGGTGAGTATGTGATTTTTTTTTTATTGCAGCAACAGCAAATGGGGCAAGTGTCTGTATGGAGCATCTTATGGGGCCATAATCAACGTTTGTGCAGCACTATATGGGGCAAATGTGTCTGTATGGAGCATCTTATGGGGCAATATTCAACGTTTGTGCAGCACTATATTGGGCAACTATCTTTATGGAGCATCTTATGGGGACATAATTAATATTTGTGCAGCACTATATGGGGCAAGTGTCTGTAGGGAGCATCTTATGGGGCCATAATCAACGTTTGTGCAGCACTGTATGGGGAAACTATCTTTATGAAGCATCGTATGGGGCCATAACGTTTGTGCAGCACTATATGGGGTAAATATCTCTATGGAGCATCTTATGGGGCCATAATCAACATTTGTGCAGCATTATATTGGGCAAATATCTCTATTGAGCATCTTATGGGGCCATAATCAACATTTGTGCAGCATTATATGGGGCAAATGTGTCTACGGAGCATCTTATGGGGCCATTATTAACCTTTATGCAGGATTATATGGGGCATATTTTAATAAGGAGCATCTTATGGGGCCCATCATAAACTTTATGGAGCATTATATGGGGCATATTTTGTATGGAGCATCTTATAGGGCCCATCATGAACTGTATGGAGCATTATATGGGGCTCCTGATTCAATATGGATATTCAAAAACTCTTAACCTACTGATGTCTCAATTAATTTTACTTTTATTGGTATCTATTTTTATTTTTGACATTTACAGGTAGCTGCTGCATTTTCCACCCTTGGCTTGTGCTCGAGTCATTAAGTTTTCTCAGTTTTTTGTGGCAAAATTAGGGGTCTCGGCTTATACTCAGGTTGGCTTATACTCAAGTATATACGGTAGTTACCATTCATATCGCTAATTATGTCAAGAAGTCAACACTTTTTGCATTTACCTTTTTGCTCGGTTTATTTTTGGGGGTGAGGTGGCTTTCTTCTTTGGCTCTGAAGAAGAGTCAGATGAATCCTAAAATATTAAACAGACACATGATTACACTATGCAGAATACCACACTGAGTGGAGCTATAATGTAAAGAAGGATTTCACATAAAATGCACGTGAAACGCCTCAGTACATTAGAGTGCCATTCAACTTTTTTTGTAAAGATTTCATGACTATACCATTTCCGAAGAGGTGGTGGCAGACACGCAGCTGCGGGTAGATCCCTCAGCATCCGACATCTGTGTACGTACAAAACCATATATTTAGTCCTCATAGATTGGCCACAACACAATTCACACAAAATATGTATATACATATATAAAAATAGTTCTTACATTGGCTCCAGTAGGTCACGCAGTGTTTGCAGACTGTAGGCTCCAAAGTGGATGAAATCACATTTTCTGTCACATGAGGTGATGATATCATGGGTACATAACCATAGCAAGCCTTCATGAACGCAATCCAACGCAGGGCAAAAATTTGTACAAATTGGTAGAATTGCATCTGCCTGCGTTTGCCATAGAGTTCTATGGCAGAACGAACGCTTCCATTAACTCTGCGTTCGCTGTACTGAACCCGAAAGCGTGGCAGTCCACGTTCGAAGGTGCGTCACATACTAACAGACCATTGGAAACGCATGCCGATTTTGACATGCGTTAGGATCCGTTACACTAATGGAAGTCTATGGGTGCGTTAACGTGCCCATTACATTGCGTTAGTGCTAAACGGATCGCACTAACGCCATGTGAACCTAGCCTTAGTAAAACACTATATGCAAAAGTTTCACAGCCACTTTAGTCTCGCTATACCATCCCATGTCGCTCCATCTATTGTCTTGGATTTTAATACTTTGTTATTAAATATACATTTCATTAACTTTTTAGTATTGGTCCAATCTGGCCCCTGCTCTATGCCCCATAATTTTTGGGAAACAAACCAGAATTTGCACCTTGTAGAGCCTAATTTGTAAATCTATATACAGCCGGTGAAGTAGATATTGAACCTATCATTAATTTTCTAAGTAAATATATTTCTAAAGGTGCTATTGACATAAAATTGTCTTCAAATGTCAATAACAACCCATCTAATCTACACAAGCAAAGAAACTAAACCACAGATTTCCCTAAATTAAGTTACGCTGAGCCACTTCTCACGGACAAGCTGTGAGTCGGGATAGTCGAGGAGTCTAAGATCAAAAGCCAGGAGGGTACGTTGTAAACAGAGGGAAGAGACAGAAGCATATTCAGGTCCGTCAGAGGTCAAAATACCAGGAGGATAGCAGATCAGAGCACAAGGATTAAACAGACGGATGGTCAGAACAAGGTCCTAGGTCAGGCAGCAATAGATCAATGAGCAAAATACAAGGCACTGAGTAAAAAAACACACATTGCTGAAGTTATGGCTGCCAGCTAATTGGGACTGCCAGTTCACTTTAATAGCGAAGCAATTATGGGAACTCAAAGCACTTGACGAGAGCTCAACAACTACCGGTCTCAGATTGGATGGCCTAGCTGTCAATCAAAGCACAGAAAGCTCATCACTTTCCTGCACTAGACTGGATAACTGACCTGTCAATCATTGGACAGACAGCTCCGCTCAGCACTGAGCGATGGGATCGTTACAGTTATTTGTAATAATGATAAATGACACAGTGAAAAAGTATTGAACACATGAAGAAAGAGAGATGCAAAAAGCCATGGAAAGTCATGACACCTGCTGACATCTATCAGTAATTAGAAAGCAATTAAGTTATTAATTTATGGACATCTGTGATTGTAATTCTTTGCCTGTGTGGATTGAATGGGTTGTTTCCGACTGATGAGAACTTCATATAAATAGCATTTTACAAATACACTTACTTAGAAAATTGTTGAAGTGATCAATATTTATTTCACCTGTTGCATTTTTTATGACTACAGTCTAAAATTGCAGTTATTTTCCCAGTATAATATCTATTACATTTTTTTTAGGAAGTGGTTGTTGATCAAAATATATTTTCCCATATACAAATATTATAATAGCTCAACATTGTAAAGTTTAAAACTATTAAAATTCTAAGTCATAAAGTAACAAAACACATAAACATAAGGAGAAAATAATTCTGTGGCTGGATACTTACTTACAATTGTAAACACAGTGGCAAAAATCTACTATATACAGTGAAGAGCAAAAGGGTAACAAAGTTTTTGAATTTTTGACTTTTAGGCACCATATCTCACCATCCACTGCTGCTTTGATTGGAGACTACCATAATTTTATACACAATCATCTTGGCTATCTCATACATAAATTGGGCTTGCAGCTATTTAGCATATGATTAATTATGCAGATTCTTGTCATGTCACTGCATTGTTACTGTTTTGCTCCTCATAATGGAATAATATTTTTCTTCCTGAATACTACAAAATACAACCTGTTCTCACATTCCCTAATAGCTCAGTGTATTATTAGGTTGATTTCCAAGTGAAATGTAATTGGTTTGAATCGAGGAGTAGCCATGAAGATGATTTCCCAAGAAAAAAGAAACAGCATCATCCAGCTCATCGATAGCGGTCTCATGGCCAAGAAAATTGCCAAACTGCATTATGGGAGAGCCATGACTGTTGGAAGAATATGAAATGAAGTCCGTCCATCCATTCAAAAGCCAAAAGGTGGATGTCCAGGCAAAATATCAGAGTTAACAAGTTTGCTCATCCCAAGGTCTATCAGTTCCGGTGTGACAAACATGGCAGTGAAGGTGGCTCGCATGCTTCATAATAGTGCGATCACAGACGTCAATGCACACAACATATTACATAAGTTTGCAATGGTGGCCCGAAAAAAGGTGAAAAAGCCTCAACTTCAATATAGTCATAAGAAATGTCAGTTCCAGTTTGCAAACAAGTATGAGAATTGGATATTTAAAGATTTGAAATGGGTGATTTGGAACGATGGCACAAAAGTCAATGAACTAGGCTCTGATAGGTGCAAATGAGTCTGAAAGAAACAAGGGGAAAAGGTGCTAACAGATTGAGAAATTGCAGGAAATGTCAAATTTGGTGGAGGAAGCCTGATTATATGGGGTTGTTTCATAGCCAAAGGCGTTGCATACTTGACTAGGATTGAGCTATATGCTGAGCTATACATAAGTATCCTACAAGATGAGTTACTTCCTACACTCAAGTACTATGGGTATAAAAAGGACAACATAGTTTTCCAAAAGGACAACAACACGAAGCATACATCGAGAATGGTGAAGAAATAGTTCAATGACAATGAAGTAGAGGTACTGGAATGCCTCCCATAGTCCCCAGACCTCAACCCAAATCAAACACTTTTGGGTAAAATTAAAGAAAAAACTACAGATACTCAAGTGAGATGATCAGTATTCACCAACTTTGGGAACATGTAGAATAGACCTGAATCTGATCGAGAGCATGCCCAATAGGATTCAGGCAGTGTTGAAAGCCAAACGTGGATTTACAAAATACTAACAACATAATGAAAATTTAAATTGAGATCTTTAGGAGCAAAACAGTAACAATGCAGTGTCATAACAAGAATCTGCATAACTAGTCATATGCTAAATACTTGTAAGTCAAATTTAAGTATGAGATAGCCAAGATAATTGTCTAAAAAATGATGGCAGTCTTAAGTTCCAAGCAGAAGTGGATAATGAGATATGGAGCCTGAAAGTCAAAAGTTCAAAACATTGTTAGCCTTTTGCTCTTCACTGTTTGCTCAAACTATTTTCATAGACAAATATAGGAAAATAAATTGAAAAAGGCAATTGAACCCAAATGTAATATTTTTAACATGATATGTTATACAATTCCAAAAGATACACTTTGAATCTTTTTACTGAATATTCAACTGCATTAGCTTATAGAACTAAAAGGCAGAATCCACTGGGTTGAAGGGAAAGGGTGGGAGGAGGGGGAATTTAGCAGACAGTGAGGAGAGACAGTTGTCTAGCTAAAGTTTAAGCAGAGGAGACAAACTTTGAAATTGCTTCTCTGACCAGGTTGACCTTACGTAACTTTTCAAGAGAAGTGCATTGTAAGATTTTATTAAAATGAAATAATTAGAGGATCAAATTTATTGGAATGGAATTGAATTCTTCTCAAATTATACAAAAATTCATATTCCAGAATACAGATTTTTTGCAATGTGCTTTGCTTGAATTTATCAAAATGGCAATCATTTTGTTGAAACACATAAGGTCGGCAAATAGTTAAAAGAACAAACCATTATTAGCTGTCCTCCAGTTCTCCAAGTCTCTTCTTTTCCATTTTCTTTATCAGACACATTCTTTTGAACCTCATAACTCCATGTTGGGTTTTCTGTTTTGAGCAGGTCTCTGACATCACAGTGCGTTGTGCTGGCGCAGTGCAAGTTATGACGTTACCATGTTAAGGCGCACTTGCTTGAGTGAGGGCACAGCGTGCTGTAAAATCTGAGGCCTAGTCAAGCTGGTAGAGTTTGCCTATAGTCAAGAGGCTGAAGAAAATGAGTGTGATGGGGAAAGCAGAAGAGAAGACACATTAAGGGACCCCAAATAATAACAAAGAATTATTCAATTCACAGAGAATAACTTTGCTGTGACTCGAAATTTCCCTGTAAAAATTGTGAGATTTTGGCAAATTTTTAACAGATTTGACAGATGTCAAATTTGATCATCTCTAGAAAAATTTGTATTATTTAAGTGGTGGTTAAATAAAGGAAACAAATATTATTTTCTTACCATGCTGCAAAAAAAGTAGATAATTTCAAACCAGTCTATTTTATTTCATCTCTAGGATTTTCATATGGCCATGAGTTTGTCATCAACTTACTTGGTCCATTTCAGGACAGTGAGTGGACACATATTGTTACTTATGGCAGACATTGGATTGATTTACCCTTTATCCCATCATTTGCCTATTACCATGAAATCCACAATTATTGTTTCCGAGAGGCTGCTAAATAGTAAATGTTACCATACCACAATGTTACATTCAGGAGATTTAGCTATTGCTTGCACTTCTTGCACTTCTGGTCTTTCTTAATGTTCCATGATCCTTGGCTGAAACCAATAATTGTCAGAGTATCAGTTTCTCCCTGGACAATTATAGAAGTACTGTAAGGGAACCCGACACCTGGAGTTATTGTTTTTTTTTTCTTGGTCTGTTTAGTTTCTCAAGATTCGTTCAAATGCTATTATAATTGCCTTGCTTCCTTAATTAAGGAATAAATATTGTGACAACTAATATTTATGTATGTGGATAAATGGCAAAAATCAATATATATGTTTGCTAACATTTCATGAGAGAGATAATAGATGAAATAAAGTCCATTAATGTCACTTTATACTCAAAGTTCATCTAATATTTTTATTATTAGGTTTACATCAACATACTAATATTCTTCTATTGGTCTAATGGCATCAATAATAAAAACCCACATTGCATTCTGTAAATATGCAGTTCCTATGTTCTATGCGGTTTATCTACTTGGCTCCTTGAAGTTCTTAACTAGTGCTAAAAATGAACCCTTAAAAATAAAGGGATATTCTCAAGTTTGATACGTTTCTGAGTTCTGGGTCCCCCAGAGCAGAAATCGATCATGTGCACTGTCGCTACATTGATTTTAATGGGAGTACTGAATATCAGCTGAGCGCAGCGAGGGGCAAACTCCCATTAAGAAGGAAGGGGGAAGCAGTTTGCATGATCATCCAGTGGCGTATCTAGGGGGGCAGCCAGGGCATGTGCCCTGGGCGCAGCCAGCAGGGGGGTGCAGTCGGGCCGCCTAAAGCGGCGGTCCGCAGTGTCTCCCCCGGCGGCTGCATTCTGCCACCCCCCGCACTGGGAGTCAGCTGTTCTCTGTGTCGACTGTCAAGCTGACAGTCAGCACAGAGAAGCTGCAGCGCGCCGGCTCCCAGTGTTCAATTGTACTGCATCTGAAATACGAGTACAATTGAAGCTCTGACTGCCGGGTCAGAGCGACATCAGCAGCGTGATCAAGCCATGTGATCACACTGCAGACGTCACTCGCCCGAGCTGCAGAGCAGAGGCACTGAGACGCAGATCGTTGGTAAGTGCTCCAGTGGAGCTGAAGACACCGAAGGTGCAGGGGTAGGGGGGGGATTTAATGTGAGTGGGAATGGGGGGATTTATTATTGGATGGGGGATATTTAATATGAGTGGAGATGAGGGGATTTATTGTGGGGAAGGGATTTAATGTGAGTGGAGATGGGGGGATTTATTGTGGGGGGGGAGATTTAATGTCAGTGGGGATGGGGGGATTTATTGTGGTCTGTGGGGAGAATTGGAGTGGAGATGGGGGATTGAATGTGTGTGGGGGAGATTTGTCATGGTATGGGGGATTTAATGTGTGAGGTGATATTTGAAGTGGGGATGGGGAGATTTAATGTGTGGGGTGATATTTGGAGTGGGGATGGGGGGATTTAATGTGTGGGGTGATATTTGGAGTGGGGATGGGGAATTTAATGTGTGGGGTGATATTTGGAGTGGGGACGGGGGATTTAATGTGTGGGGTGATATATGGAGTGGGGATGGGGGATTTAATGTGTGGGGGAGATTTGAGGACACAAAATGAAGAACAAAGCCGGGGAATGGGGGGCATATATGAGGAAACAGTAAGGGGGATGGGTGCAGACACTTTGGGGAGCAAACGGGGAAATGTATGCAGACACAGTATGAGTAGCGATGTGAAAAATGTATGTGGACAGAGTACGGGGAGTGAGGGTGTTGGGATGTGTGCATGCGTAGCATGGGGGGGCAGTGTAAGGGCACAGCCAGGAGGGGACAGTATACCAAGGAGGGGGAGTGTCATGAGAGAGTACAGTATAAATACTGGGCCCTAAAGGGGGGACACAGAGTGAGAGGACAGTGTGAAAATGGGGGCCGGTATGGAAAGGGGAGGTCCGTGTAAAGAGCATGCACCATAAAAGGGACAGTGTGGGGTCATATTTTATGCAGACAATATAGTGAGGGGCAATTTTTCATTCAGGAGCATTATAATGACACTTGTATCTTTAAGGGCATCATGTGGAGATTTTCTGCAAAAGAGCGGAGAAGATGGAAGTCTGCAGAGACGGCTGTGGATGAGAAAACTCATCATGGGGTCTGGACAAGATGAAAAAAAGGAGAACGGCTCCAGAGATGACATCATCTATAAGGTACCTGGATGTAAATGTTATTTGTGATACTGACTAACTCTCATGTTTTTATTTATATTAGGAGCATTAAAGGGAATGTCCAGGTTTGTAATGAGTCTGCAGTCATTCTTTGTGACTGCAGACTTCTGACTTCTCACAGTGCGCTCTGCACGCTGTCAGGATTCTCTGGTGCTGGTGATTTACGTGCATGCGGTCACGTGCCGACTAGACATGTGTTGCCTCACTCAATGAAAATGAACTCAGCGAGGCCGGGCACGTCTAGTCGGAATGTGGTCAGAAGTATACAAATCACATGCTTGTGCTGACATGACTGTCCACGGGCAAGGGAGAATCCTAAAAGTGTGCAGTGCATTAGTTGTGAGAATTCAGAAGCTGCGATGTCAGGATTCAGCTCTACAGGTTCCAGTAGTCGTCACATGGACAACTCACTTGTATGCAATTTTCATACTTATGGTCCTGTGGCAACGAGCTTCTCTTCCCGCTTCTTTCAGTTTTTCACTGATCATTGAGAGCATTAGGGAGAGGAGCTCATCGGTACATGACTAAGTGTGCAAATCACATATGTTCTGGGGGTGGGGGGGGGCGCCAAACTGAATTCTTGCCCCGGGTGCCAGGAACCCTAGATACACCTCTGTGATCATCCACCACTCCACTCACACAGGGCTCTTCAGAGGCCCTTTTCTTGGGATCACTGGGGGTGCAATAGGTGTCAGACCTCTAGCAATAAGAAAGCTATCCCTTGTCCCACAGATAATGGATAACTTTCAAACTTTATAACGCCGTGGCCTATTTCCATTTTTTTCAATTTCTTTTTTCCTCCCATTGTTCCAAGAGCCATCTTTTTTTTGTCCATATACATAAATGAGAACTTGTTTTTTTTGCAGGATGAGTGGTACTTTTGAGTAACCCCATTCATTTATCTCATAGTGTACTGGAAAATGGGAAAATAATTCCAAGTGCGGTGAAATTGTGAAAAAAGGCAAATTATGGCATAGTTTTTTAGGGTTTTGTTTTTCAGTGTTCATTGTATGGTAACAATTGACCTGGAAACATGATTGTACAGGTCAGCCAGATTATGGTGATACCCATGTTTTTTGGACTTTGTTTTTATGGCCTTCATTGTGTGGTAAAAATGACTTGCCAAAATGATTCTTCTCATGAGCACAATTACAGAGTTTCCAAACTTGTCCATAACAAATATAGTACAAGTCAATCAAACAGTTTTGAGCCAGAATTCTGCCCAAGTCTTTGTTGAGATTCTATATTGTAGGTTACATGAACATTTTTTGTGGGACACATGGAAAGAGACCTAACTTGAATTCTCTCTTTAATATCATTTACCACTTTATGAACTTGCAGTATCCACTCATTTGTGAATATTGATATAAATGTATTATTTTATGCAGGGACATAACCACCACGGTCGCAGCGGTCGCCACGGCGACCGGGCCTGGCAGATCAGGGGCCCGGTGGGTCAGATGCACTCCGACACCAGCAAAAGTTAAAATCTTTTGCCGTGCAGGAGATTTATCGCGCACAGCAACAGACAGACCAGCCCTCTAAGCAGTAGTGTAGATACCTGGGGGGCAGAGGGGCTGGTGGCCCAGGGCCCTGTGCTCTGAGGGGGCCCACCTAGAGTTACGCTACTGTAACTGTATCGGCATGCACAGGGCACTGATACAGTTACATTCTGCGGCACAGCAGGGAGACACGATCTCCCTGCTCTGCCGCCCGGCCGCGGTGCGGCCCCTGAGGAGGCATTGGGGGGCCCTGTGCCAACAGTGGGCCCCCCACCTGTCATCACAGGGTTAGCTTGATGAGAGAGAGAGAGCATTATGCTCCTTCTCCCATCATCTCCCTGTCAGCGTCTGATGTCACCGATGCCAACACTGACAGGGGGTAGCGATGATGTCAATACCCAGCGCCCGCTGTCAGGAGATGAGCGGGTGCTCAGAGCACCGCTGGTTCAAGGAGGAATAAAGGTGAGTATTGTTTTTTTTTTATCGGGTGCATTATACTATATAGGCTGCCTAATGGGGGTGCATTATATTGTACTGGCTGCCTAATGGGGGTGCATTATACTGTACTGGCTACCTAATGGGGGTGCACTATACTGTACGGGCTGCCTAATGGGCGTGCATTATACTGTACTGGCTGCCTAATGGGGGTACATTATACTGTACTGGCTACCTAATGGGGGTGCACTATACTGTACGGGCTGCCTAATGGGCGTGCATTATACTGTACGGGCTGCCTAATGGGGGTGCATTATACTATACAGGCTGCCTAATGGAGTGCATTATACTATACAGGCTGCCTAATGGGGGTGCACTATACTGTACTGGTTGCCTAATGGGGGTGCATTGCATTATACTATACAGGCTGCCTAATAGGGGTGCATTATACTATACAGACTGCCTAATGGGGTGCATTATACTATACAGGCTGCCTAAAGGGGGTGCATTATACTTTACAGGCTGCTTAATGGGGGTGCATTATACTGTACTGGTTGCCTAATGGGGTGCAATATACTAGATAGACTGCCTAATGGGGGTGCATTATACTATACAGACTGCCTAATGGGGGTGCATTATACTATACAGACTGCCTAATGGGGGTGCATTATGCTATACAGACTGCCTAATGGGGGTGCATTATATTATACAGGCTGCCTAATGGGGGTGCATTATATTGTACTGGCTGCCTAATGGGGGTGTAATATACTATACAGACTGCCTAATGGGGGTGTATTATACTATACAGACTGCCTAATGGGAGTGCATTATACTATACAGGCTGCCTAATGGGGTGCATTATACTATACAGGCTGCCTAATGGGGGTGCCATTCTACTATACAGGCTGCCTAATGTTGGTGCATTATACTATACAGGCTGCCTAATGGGGGTGCATTATACTACACAAACTACCTAATGGGGGTGCATTATACTATACTGGCTGCCTAATGGGGGAGTATTATACTGTACTGGCTGCATATGGGGGTGCATTATACTGCACAGGCCTATGGGGATGCATTACACTTCTTATATGGATCCCCATGACTTCTATGTTAGCCCCTGATGAGTATAATGGTTTATTTTATTTTATACATTACATAACAATGGCAGTACAGGAGACAAACATATACCAGGATGAGGCACCGGATAGTTACTTCACTGAGGTCAGACTATACAACATTGCAACAAAGCTATAGTGTGCAAAATGAATAGGGAAAATGTGAATTTGGGTGGAAAATATTTTGGCATGGGGGCCCCATTTGAAAGGGCCCATAACTTTGTAGTTACGCCACTGATTTTATGTCTCATAAGACTCAATTATATGATCTTCATTTGCCAATTTTTTTAGGCTCTCATCACTTTTCACGATCATCTCTTCCAATTTTCTACTAGATCACTGTTAGGGCAATGGGATCAACTTCTAAAGGCTACATGTTTGTAACAGAGTTGTGGCTTAGGCAAGGGCCAAACACAGAGCAGAATGCCCCCTGTACATGGACAGTATTGAAGTCCTTTGCTTTCCAACTGCTAATTTGATATTACGGATAGGGCTCCTCGTCTACATCCTATAGTGTGTCAATCATCAATGATCTGATTTTTCTTTGAGGTGGCAGGGTATCCTTTTGCATCTGCTTCAGCTGTACGTACAGTTTGGTCACCTTGGCTCAAACATATTCACGGCATAGTGGAATAATAAAAGACTGCTCAAGTAATAATTACAATAGGAAACTAAATTTAATCCTGGATTTTATGCTCAAATTTATCTAAACAAATTCTTCCAGATTCATATCCCAGACCAGTACCGCTATATTGTTTTGTGCCTGTAATGAAAAGAGCCAGGTGACTTTTCTGAATTTTTATCTACACAGTTCTGTCCACTATATTTGCCAGCGAACATTTGTGTATAAAGATAAGGAGAATGCTAAAAGCTATTAATGCTGCAGAGTAAGAAAAAAGTTGGAGCATGTCTCCTGCTTGGACTGGCAAGCTCAAGGATGCCGCGTCCTTGGCAGGAGCATGCAAAGATCAGATAACACTGTTCATGCAGCCTGATATCAGTTTCCTTCCTGTAGTACAGGCTCGGAAAATGTTGGCAAAATGTTGATGTCAGTGTTTCACAAAACTAGGATACTAATCTAATACCCCTTAAGCATTATCAAATAGCAATGACAATGGCAATTTTTAACAAAAGTGGCAAGTAAAAACTACATCCCAAGGACAATGTCACAGAAGAGCTTCAGGAGATGCTAAAGAGTCAAATTAATTCTCAAGATGTAATGTATGTGACTCAATGGGATTGCTACTCACAAGTCTTAAAACTAGGACTGGAATATCTTGGGCCCACCAGAGAAAATCTTTCTTGGGACCCACTATGTAGCTACATAGAAATAAACACAAGACTGCCAATAGTGTGGTAAAACACGCTACTATCAAGCTAACACATAAAAGTCCCCTGATGTATATTAACCACTAAACCAATGTTTTATAGCACGAGCGCAGTGGGTGAGATCTTTCGGCATCTCATTCATACACAGAGAAAATCCACAGCGTAAATTAATAGACGCTGCAGATTTGACAATGTGCTAATTTATGCTTCGGATTTTCCCCACTGATTTCATCCTTTGCCATACAACGGATCAAGTCAGTGGTAAAGGTGTGCCATTGTGTAAACACAGCAATATCTGCACAATATTTGTGTGGATATTACTGCTGTAATTATGCTGTGGGATTTCCAGTGTAAAAATTCAGCAGCAAATAATTATGTGAATGTACCCACTAATAATGGTGGTGATGGTGGTGGTGGGGGGGCGGGGCCCTAAATCACTTATGTATGACATTGGAGTGGTATCGCAAGAGAGCTTTCCCTCACATCCCCCAAATACACTTTTTACAGAAATCTCTCTGACATCTATAAGGCCATTACTTTTTATGAAGGGCCTCATTTTGTTAGTAGTGGGGGAAAAAAAACGTTTAGTCAGACAAGGGTGATGTAGGGGCTATTTAGGGGTGATACAAGGGGTGGAGGTGCAGTCAGTCAGGGATGATACAGGAAGAAGGCGCTCAGTCAGACAGGGGTGATATGAGGATAGGGGGCTCAGTAAGTCAGGGGTGATACAGGGGGGAAGGGCGCAGTCAGTCAGCATTGATACATGGGGAGTGGGGCAGGCAGTGGTGATACGGGGGAGGGGACGCAGTCAGTCAGGGTTGGTGCAAGGAGAGGGGGCTCAGCCAGTTGGGGGTGATACAGGGGGAGGGGGCTCAGTCAGGGGTGATATGAGGAGGGGCCTCAGTCAATCAGGGGTGATACATGGGGAGTGCGTGAAGTCAGGGATAATAGGGGGAGAGGTGCAGTCAGCTGGGGTGATACAGAGAAAGGGGTGCTCAGTCAGTTGGGGGGGTGATACAGGGAGAGGGAGAAAGGAAGTTTAGTTAGAGATGGTAATAGGGAAAGGGTGCTCAATCGGTCAGGGGTGATACATGAGGAAGGAGTGCAGTCGGGTGATACGGGATAGGGGGTCAGTTAGGGGTGAAACATGGAAGGGGCTGCGGTAGGGTGTGATACAGGAGAGGGGTTATAGGGAAGAGGTGGTGCAGTCAGAGATGATATAAGGGGATGGGGCTCAGTCAGTAGTGTTACAGGTGAGGGGGTGTAGTCATGGGTTATATAGAGGGAAGTGGCTCAGTCAGGGGTGATACAGGGAGGGGTGCAATCCTGGATGATATAGGGGAAAGGGCTTAGTCAGGGGTGATATGGGGAGAGGGTTTCTCAGCCAGTGAATCTGATTGCAATGATTAAAGACCTGAGGGTCTGAAACGCATCTGCCCATTATCTCCCCAAGGTGGGGATGTGATTATCATGCTGTTGTTTTATTTTTAATTTACCTAATAAATGTATTACTTTTATATACATTGGATTCCTGAAGCTGGATTTACCTTTTTCAGCTATTGATTGATCTTACTGCTGCACGGCTGGATTTTCCTTGCTCCGGACTCCGCTATGGGTGGACTGACATAATCCCCTTTCTTATGTTTATCACAATAGGGAAAGGGGGCTCATCTCTAATAATAAAATAAAATTATAAGTAGATAATAAGGAGGATGCATGAGATCAGAAAACATTAAAGGGATTGTCAACTACTATGACAACCCCTTCTCATTCTGCGTTGAATTAAAAAACTTATACTCACCTCCCCGTGATGGTGCCATTCCAGCGGTGTCAGCATTTCTATTCCCAAGTGTTAGGTGAGGTTGTTATTACACATGAACCCTATGGCCAATCGGCGCTGGCGCCACTGTCTTCACCTTCAGACATATGAGTAATCAAGAGGAAATGAGAGCTGCGGCTGGTGCAGCAGAAAACAGAGGCTGGTAAATATTGGAATATTCTCATGTGAGTGTTAGCTGGGGCCATAGTCTCCCCTGTCTGTTTCGCACCGTGCATGAGGGCATCAGCCCATGCAGTAAACTGCCACATGATGAAGCAACCTGCGTCCCTTTCCTGCTGCACTGCTAGTCATTGCACTGCTGCACTTCTGGCCCACTGGCCCCTGGACGGCTGGGCTTCCCACTTAAAACATTACAGAGTCATTCGACCTTTCCGGGCTCCCAGGCCCTTCTGACTAGAAACAGAAAAACCCTCTATCTTATACAAGGTTGGCTCCTGCTAAATAACCATATATTCTAATGTACCCCATCTAGTGTCATAACTGAGGTACTTCACTCTCCCTAGCAAAAATGTACAAATAGCAGCGCTAGATACAGAATATTAAATACAATCATGAATATACGGTTTAACGACATTACAAGGCGGCAATATATATACAATTAACCGGGACGTGCTTGGGGCACAAGACCACTTTCATGACCCCCTTACACTCTCTCTACATTCACTTATGAGTGTTAATGTAGGGATAATGCAAAAAAACACCCGAGTTATCCTTTAAGAAGTGAAATATCTATATTACCTATAAAGATACTGTATGTCTATACATTTCCTGTGTATGACTTATCTACAATGCAGACCAGAAAAAGAAAGTTCTTGAAGGCCTTCCAAGTTCAGTTTAAGTATTCATATTAAGTTAATGGAGCCAATGACAAAGTACATATATATATACTGTATTATTAGGAATGTTTATTTTAGGATGCAAAACCCCAATGCACGATTAATATTCCAGGCTCAAAATGCCATATTTTTGCTATTTACTGATTTTATGAGTGTAATGAAAAAAATTACATATCTAGTGGGGATGAACGGATCTGTCGAGATTTAAATTGTTCAAATCACATGGATTTTACAGGGAAATTTGATTTGCAGCAAATTTATTGTCTGTGAATTGAATGTTCATTAGACTAAGACTAAGTAGTTATAAAAAATTACAAAACCAAATGTTAAAATTTTTTAATGGATCCATAAAAATTGGTTGCTATATGTTCGATATGGGATCTGGTTTCTTTTGCAATCCCATAGACTTGAATGGGCGAGTCTCATCCGACATAAGGAAGAAACCAGCGCATACAGCGATTTTTTTTCATGTGGATGCTCGATCTATCTAAAATAAGGTCATCCAAATAGCCCAATTGAATATTGAATAGCCCAACTGAATATTATTGCTGCCAGTTTTTCCATGGACAGCACATGGATCGAAAATATGGTCGTGTGAATATACCGTATATACTTGAGTATAAATCGACTCGAGTATAAGCTGAGGCACCTAATTTTGCCACAAAAAACTGGGAAAACGTATTGACTCAAGTATAAGCCGGGTATACTTCGTCCCTCTTCGGGGCCTCTCTATACATTAAAGCATTATAAACATAGGATGTAAAAAGGAAAAAAAAAAAACCTCACCACTCACTCACTCACTAGCCATCCAGTTCTTTGTACCTTTTCTTTTCCCCTTTTCTTGTCACACAAATTCTTTTCGGTCTCTTCGCTACAGGATTTCTGGCACAACATGCGCTTAGCAGGGAAGTCAGAGAAATGCCTGCAGTGAAGCAGGCCAAATAGAATCAGCATGATGGGGAAAGGGGAAAAGTAGACGTGGTCAAGTGGGTTGTCAGGGCAGCTTGATAGGAGAGTGGTGTGGTGAGTATTATTATCATTTTTTAAACCATTTGCCTAGCCCTCTATGGTTCAGCAAAATGGCTGTTGGCTGTCATTTTGCTGTTCTTTTGCAAAGCAAATTATGAAAAATCCACATTGTAGAGAATAGTGATGAGCGAATATACTCGTTACTCGAGATTTCCCGATCATGCTCGGGTGTCCTCCAAGTATTTTTTAGTACTCGGAGATTTAGTTTTCATCACCGCAGCTAAATGATTTACATCTCTTAGCCAGCTTGAATACATGTGGGGATTCCCTAGCAACCAGGCAAGCCCCACATGTACTTATGCTGGCTAACAGATGTAAATCATTCAGCTGCGGCGATGAAAACTAAATCTCCGAACACTAAAAAATACCCGGAGGACCCCCGAGCATGCTCGAGAAATCTCGAGTAATGAGTATATTCGCTCATCACTAGTAGAGAATACAAATGTTTGCAAAATTCGAGAAGAATTCAATTCCACTCAATTAAATTAGCTCAGCTCTAATATCTAGTACAGTGGTGTCCAACCTGCTGCCCATGGGCCATATGAGGCCCAGCATGGCTATCAATGCTGCCCAACACAAAATTATATACTTACTTCAAATTTTATAGATCTTTTTCTGATTGTGTCGCAATGTCACATAAAAAAATTAAATGTACACAGGTTCTCGCTATTTGTACTCGTGTGGCGGTTTGTGGATTTTAGTGTATCTTCTAAGCGCAGACAGCAGAACTGACTCCTTCAGAGATTACATGTGCTCATGGTGACTTTGCCAGGTAGTGATTATCAATAATAGTTCGGCCTACCATTACATTAGGCACATAATGCTATTTAGAAGTAAATTAAGCCTGACATCACAGCATTTTTTCTTAATTATGCCAGACGTATTTTCCAGTAGGTCAAGAGACATAAGTCATTGCTCATATGAGCCTGAACGTTGTTGCATGTTATTGTGTTGCTCTAATTGGAGGACAGGGATACAGGGTCATTGAACAATCAATGGTTTGCTAATATGTTGATTACCCATTGTATCAGTCCATGCAACTTGTTGACCTGCAAACATTGAAGGACAAACTATTGATTGAACATTTGAACAATGAGAGATAACCTCATCCTAACATCTCTCTGACCTGTTGATGAAAGCCTGAAGAACAGGTGTGAACCATAAAAGGAGGAGCTGCCTAGGAGTGACTCTACATTACAGTAGCCAATGCATGGCTCCAACCAGAAATAGAATAGGAATAGAGGAATACAAATTTGAGAGATTCTACAGGATGCCAGCTTAATGGACCATGGCCCCAGCTGAAGGAATACAGATCTGTTCCATTGACCATCCCTGAACCCTCAAAGATGTTTGGAGAATCCAGGTTGCGACAGTCAGGTCACCTGGCCACATACCTCATTGCACTCAGTCAGCTTCCTAATTAAGCCACAACCTCCTCTCTGTGGGTGACTGCCAAAAGCGGGGCACCACTGGTTGGGGTAGTAGGCCCTGGATGCCTCAAAGTCGCAGCTGCTCTAATCCTGGAGAGCCAGCGGAAGAGTGAGGCTGTCTTTTGCACCATCTTGTGTATGTGCTGGGACTGTTCTATATGTTATTGTCTGTTAATAGTTCAATAAATTATTGCCACTCTGCTTTACCATCACCCTGTGTTGTCTGAGTAGTATTTTGCCAATGGTAAAGGAGTGCAGGTGTTCAGTGGTATGAGCCCTGGTCCATGCAGTATTTCTAAAGACAGCTGGGCTAGCAGACGAGGGGATCCACTGACCCTTGTAACTCCATGGTAACCATTCTTATTTGATTATTAAAGGTTCTTCCTTACTTTGATTGCATCTCAAAAATTGCTTTATAATCATCCCTCTGCCTTACCATGCATCATCAATTTAGAGGGCTGTGTAGTGATGTGCCAATGTACTTTGATTCAGGGCCAGGTTCCCGAATGATAAGCTCAGCACACTAATTCTTACTAATGCCACAAATTTAAGAAAAGTTTATTTAATTTAAAACTGTGCCATTCAGGCATGCTATACAGACATGTACATGCTGCTTTAAAGGGGTTGTCCACTACTAGGGCAACCTTTTCTCAATCTGAATGAATAAAAAACACTTATACTCACCCCCGTGCCAGCACCATTGCAGTGGAGTCGGCGCTTGTGTTCCTGGGGTGAGATCAACATGCAGTTATTGTGACACATGAGCGCTGCGTCCAGTCAACACTGTTGTCACTGTCCCTGCCTTCTTACGTATACATGCTCAAGAGGAAGTGAGAGCTCAGGCTGGCCCCTCAATTTCTCTTGATTACTATCCCCTGGAGCAATGCTGACACGGGATGTGAGTATAAGTGTTTTTATATTCATGGGGGTAAATGTTCAGATCGAGAAGGGTTTGTAGTAGTGCTGAGCATGGGCTATATAGCTCCTCTACTCTATTCAACTAGTTCTCCCCTCAATTTCAAGGCTTGAATTGAATCCTGATGGTAGGAAACAAGGCAACAAACAGGAGCTCCTAGATGGGACTGAGTGGAGACATGGAAAGAACAACTTATTTGTGATTTTAGTCACTACTCATGGACAAGCCGTAAGGCAGAATAGTTGATTAGTCAAATGCCAAAAGATTTCATAAACAAAGAGGTAAGGCAAAGGTTTAATCAAATCAGAGTCTGAGATCAGAATTCCAGGAAGGTAGCAGTTCAAGAGAAAAGGGTAAGTCAGATGGATGGTCAAATGCAATGTCCAAGGTAGGACATTAACAATCAAATACAGGAATAGAAAGAGCAGACCAAGGGCACACCATTTGAGCAAATCTACAGCTGACACTAATTGAAGGCAGATAGCCAGCTAAATAGCCAGGTAATTACTTGAATAGCAGATACATTGAGGAAACCCCCGCATTCCGAGGCCCTGATTAGACAGCTGAACAGTCACTCAACACACTGACAGCTCAGCACACCCCGCCTCTTATTGTATGGCTGAGCTGTCCACCACCATACTGACAGCTCAACACGCCCTTGTCCTAGATCGGAGAGCTGAACTGTCACTCACTGCTTCCTGACACACCTATAGAGGGAATTGTGACAGTATTGTTCCAGTCTGTTAGTCCATGCACAGAGTTCAGTTACTAGAGGAAGAAATGATGGAAGATAAGAAGGAAGTGGAGCATGAAGCACAGAGAAGGAAGACAGACTTAAGACAATTAAAAGAAGAAGTCTGTAACGCTCGCACCCAGACTGGTTGGCGTGGGCATGCGGGGTATGGCCCCACTGGACCACTGACCAGACTACCCTGGAAAGATTACTAGGTAGCTTCCTTGGTGTTCGCTGGAGCCTCTGGTGAGGTCAGAGCTACGAGGTACCACTACATGGTGGTGTCTGGCTGTGGCTGCTGATCCCACCAGTGGACGGAACACAGGCAGGCAAGCAGGCATGGCTGTGACACTGGCAGGCAGATGGGCACAGCAGAGACATTGGCAGGCAGGCGTGCACGGCTGGCACTCTTGCAGACAGGCAGCCATGGCTGGGACACTGGCAGGCAAGAGGGCACGGCTGGCACTCTGGCAGGACAGGCAGACAGGGCTTGTACACTGGCAGGGCCGGTAGGAACCGGTATACAGGCAGGTATGTGGAAATAGGTTGGAACCTGTTCAGATAGGCGGGTATATGGAAACAGGTAGGGACCTGTTTGGACTGGAGGATAAAAGGAAACAGGTAGGGACCTGTTCAGCAAGTTGCAGAACGGAGGTAGAGCAAGACCGCAAGAGCGGATGCAAAGCAGAACCACAGGAGGCGGAGCCAAGATCAGAAACGTAGGATGCGGAGCCAAGAGCAGAGAAGGAGGAAGCGAAGCTAAGAGCAGAGAAGAGGAGACGGTGCCAAGAGCAGAGCCCCTGGAGGGGGAGCCAAGAGCAGAACCGCTGGAGGGGGAGCCTAGAGCAGAACCGCTGGAGGAGGAGCCAAGAGTATAATCGCTGGAGGTGGAGCCAAGGGCCAGAAGCACAGAGCCACAGGTTGTGGTGAGCAGAGCAGAGAAGCACAGAGTCACAGGTTGTGGCGAGCAGATCAGAGAGGTGGAGAGCCACTGGTTATGGTGAGCAGAGCAGAGAGGTGCAGAGGCACAGATTGTGGCCAGCAGAGCAGAGAAGAGCAGAGCCACTGGTTGTGACGAGCAGAGAAGAGAGGTGCAGAGCCACTGGTCGTGGCGAGCAGAACAGAGGTACACACGGCAGAGTGGGAATGACAAACAAGGAAAGAAACATCAGGAACGGGCATAGACTAGAGTTCAGACAGGAACAGACACGAATACTCGAACAGGACATGGATACTCGAACAGGACACGGATATAGGCCTGCGTATTGCAGCCCTCAGAGCCAGAGACAGAACAGAACGTGGCAGCTCAGTAGAAAATACTAACTGAGGGAAATAGTTTGCTCAGGCGTCCTCCGATGTGTGAGGACACCTTAAGTATCAGAGGCCTCTAGATAATTGGCCGGGGACACCTTAGGGAGGTGCACACAGTCTCAATAAGAATCTGGATTTGCCAGCGCCGCCCCCCTATGCACACAGCCAGGAGGCGTGCACAGAGCAGACAGCCATGAGACACACAGCATGGAGCCGGCAACAGACAGAACTTACAACATGGCCCGGAGTAAGTTGATGTATCATTCAGGTGGGGGAAGGGAGGCCATGCAGTGATGCCGGCAGGGTTGTTACAAAGTCAAGCAGGAGAAAGCAGAGGGAAAGTAAGGTGAAAGAGGCATGAGTCAGAAGGGAGGCTCCAAGGGCTCTAAGCTACCTGGTGATTGGCATTACATAAGAATGACAAAGCCAACATTTGGGGTAAGATTACAAACAGGCTCCATAACCCTATTGGCAGGGACCTCACTCCTAGGCTATACTAATCACACTCCACATTCGCACTGAGGAGCATCTCCTGGTGGGCCCAAAACCAGGCCTGTGTTGGGAGTGAAGTGGGGGGAGCCAAGATTCCCCATCTTCAAAAAGGCCCCTTGTGAAACCATTCATAGAGTCAGGTGTGGTGAAACATAGTAACATAGTACCATAGTTAGGAAGGCCGAAAAAAGACATTTGTCCATCCAGTTCCGCCTATATTCCATCATAATAAATCCCCAGATCTACGTCCTTCTACAGAACCTAATAATTGTATGTTACAATATTGTTCTGACATCCAGGCCTCTCTTGAACCCCTCAACTGAGTTCGCCATCACCACCTCCTCAGGCAAGCAATTCCAGATTCTCACTGCCCTAACAGTAAAGAATCCTCTTCTATGTTGGTGGAAAAACCTTCTCTCCTCCAGACGCAAAGAATGCCCCCTTGTGCCCGTCACCTTCCTTGGTATAAACAGATCCTCAGCGAGATATTTGTATTGTCCCCTTATATACTTATACATGGTTATTAGATCGCCCCTCAGTCGTCTTTTTTCTAGACTAAATAATCCTAATTTCGCTAATCTATCTGGGTATTGTAGTTTTCCCATCCCCTTTATTAATTTTGTTGCCCTCCTTTGTACACTCTCTAGTTCCATTATATCCTTCCTGAACACCGGTGCCCAAAACTGGACACAGTACTCCATGTGCGGTCTAACTAGGGATTTGTACAGAGGCAGTATAATGCTCTCATCATGTGTATCCAGACCTCTTTTAATGCACCCCATGATCCTGTTTGCCTTGGCAGCTGCTGCCTGGCACTGGCTGCTCCAGGTAAGTTTATCATTAACTAGGATCCCCAAGTCCTTCTCCCTGTCAGATTTACCCAGTGGTTTCCCGTTCAGTGTGTAATGGTGATATTGATTCTTTCTTCCCATGTGTATAACCTTACATTTATCATTGTTAAACCTCATCTGCCACCTTTCAGCCCAAGTTTCCAACTTATCCAGATCCATCTGTAGCAGAATACTATCTTCTCTTGTATTAACTGCTTTACATAGTTTTGTATCATCTGCAAATATCGATATTTTACTGTGTAAACCTTCTACCAGATCATTAATGAATATGTTGAAGAGAACAGGTCCCAATACCGACCCCTGCGGTACCCCACTGGTCACAGCGACCCAGTTAGAGACTATACCATTTATAACCACCCTCTGCTTTCTATCACTAAGCCAGTTACTAATCCATTTACACACATTTTCCCCCAGACCAAGCATTCTCGTTTTGTGTACCAACCTCTTGTGCGGCACGGTATCAAATGCTTTGGAAAAATCGAGATATACCACGTCCAATGACTCATCGTGGTCCAGCCTATAGCTTACCTCTTCATAAAAACTGATTAGATTGGTTTGACAGGAGCGATTTCTCATAAACCCATGCTGATATGGAGTTAAACAGTTATTCTCATTGAGATAATCCAGAATAACATCCCTCAGAAACCCTTCAAATATTTTACCAACAACAGAGGTTAGACTTACTGGCCTATAATTTCCAGGTTCACTTTTAGAGCCCTTTTTGAATATTGGCACCACATTTGCTATGCGCCAGTCCTGCGGAACAGACCCTGTCGCTATAGAGTCCCTAAAAATAAGAAATAATGGTTTATCTATTACATTACTTAGTTCTCTTAGTACTCGTGGGTGTATGCCATCTGGACCCGGAGATTTATCTATTTTAATCTTATTTAGCCGGTTTCGCACCTCTTCTTGGGTTAGGTTGGTGACCCTTAATATAGGGTTTTCATTGTTTCTTGGGATTTCACCTAGCATTTCATTTTCCACCGTGAATACCGTGGAGAAGAAGGTGTTTAATATGTTAGCTTTTTCCTCATCATCTACAACCATTCTTTCCTCACTATTTTTTAAGGTGCCTACATTTTCAGTTTTTATTCTTTTACTATTGATATATTTGAAGAACAGTTTGGGATTAGTTTTACTCTCCTTAGCAATGTGATTCTCTGTTTCCTATTTGGCAGCTTTAATTAAACGGTTAGTTGCTGGGCTGCCTGTTTGAAAAAACTGAAAATCTGTTGATAATACCAGTTCTGCATAATCAGTGCAGTTTTCAAGAGTAAAAAATGACTTTTAGTGACTTCATGATCAAGTGACCAAAGTCCTTGTGTGGCCCAAGACAAATGTAGCCCAGAGACGCCAAAACGTTGTACATCCTTTTAATTTTTTAAGATTTTAATTTTTCCTTATCCTTCTTCCAAATGCCATAACTTTTTTTTATTTTCCTGTCAACATAGTTGTATGATGGATTGGGTTTTGTGAGATGAGTTGTAGTTTTTAATGTCACCATCCATTTTACCATACAATGTGCTGATGAATGGAAGAAAAAATCAAAGATGTAATGGTGAAAAAGATGCAATTCCACCATTATTTTAGTGTTTTTTTTTTTAGTTTTAATGGTATTCATTTCACGGAAAAATTACCTAGATTTATCATTCTCCAGACCAGTACAATTAAGGAAACACCAAACTTTCATCGATTTTTGTATTTAAGTGGTCAAAAAATCCAGAAATTAAAAAAATAAATAAATATTGCTTTGCTTCATCTTTTTCTGAGACCTGTAACGTTTTCAATCTATCAATGGAGCGGTTTGAGCTATCTTTTTATGTGGCAAGCTGACTGTTTTATTGATACCAATTTGAAGTACTTAAGAGTCCATTTTTATTGCTTTTTTTAGTGCAATTGGGGAGGTGAGATGGCCCCAAAATTCTGGCGTTTTGAATTTTTTTTGCCATTGCATTATTATTTGAGTTTCATTTGATTGATCATACTTTTGACAGCTGGTATGCAGAAATTGACAGTGGCATCTAAATAGTTAATGACAGCAATCAGATGCTAGGTAATATAGATGGCATCTATCACATGTGGAGGAGCACAACTCTTCAACCCCTTCTGCATTTGATGAACCCAGCACATGCATGAATGTCATTTTGCTCTAAGGGGTTAATGTTAGTACATCAGCTATCATTTATACCCATATGGTGCGTACAGGATCACCAGTTATATAATTGATATTGGAGCTGGCACTGTATGCAAGGCCTGATATTAAATCACCAATGGAGTGCCCTAGCTTCGAACCCTTTTCTTAATTACATCAGTTCTGAAACCACTGAAATGGAAGCTGTCACTAGAAGAGAGAGTGGGCAGAACTCTATGCAATCTCACAGGGTAACTTAGCCTCCAGAAGACCTCTAATTAGCTATTCCTGGGCTTGTGCTTACCACCTATTGATCTTTGGTGTCTTCCTGTTACGTTTAATTGCAGCTAAATTACCTCAGTTTAATGACTGTAAAAAGGGAATTCTCTATTTCCTTTTATTATAGTATCGCAGCTTAAATGCTGACAATGCAAGCCAAAAATCTACATTACTTTATGCCCAAATTAAGTCTACTGTAATCTTTTACAATGTATATACAGTGGGGGAAATAAGTATTTGATCCCTTGCTATTTTGTAAGGTTGCCCACTGACAAAGACATGAACAGTCTATAATTTTAAGGGTAGGTTTATTTTAACACTGAGAGATAGAAAATCAAAAATAAAATCCAGAAAATCACATTGTATAAATTATAAAAATTTATTTGCATTTTGCAGTGAGAAATAAGTATTTGATCCCTCTGGCAAACAAGACTTAACACTTGGTGGCAAAACCCTTATTGGCAATCACAGCAGTCAGACATTTTTTGTAGTTGATGAGGTTTGCGCACTTGAGGAGGAATTTAGCTCCACTCCTCTTTGCAGATCATCTCTAAATCATTAAGATTTTGAGGCTGTTGCTGGGCAACTCGGAGCTTCAACTCCCTCCATAAGTTTTCTATGGGATTAAGGTCTGGGGACTGGCTAGACCACTCCATGACCTTAATGTGCTTCTTTTTGAGCCACTTCTTTGTTTCCTTGGTTGTATGTTTTGGGTCATTGTCTTGCTGGAAGACCCAGCCACGACCCATTTTTAATGTCCTGGCGGAGGGAAGGAGGTTGTCACTCAGGATTTTATGGTACATGGCTCCATCCATTTTCCCAGTGATGCAGAGAAGTAGTCCTGTGCCCTTGACAGAGAAACACTCCCATAATGTTTCCACCCCCATGCTTGACAGTGGTGATGGTGTTCTTTGGGTCATAGGCAGCATTTCTCTTAGGCTGGAGTCACACACAACATATAAAAATATGGTCCGTTTTTTACAGACCAAATATGCAGAAATGTTCCCTGAACAGTGATCCGTGTGGTGTGGCTGCATATTTTGCCTATGTAAACCTCCATATGGCATCCGTATGGCATCCATACAGCGAGATTTTCTCGCCGGCTTGCAAAATGGACATAGAATGAATCCATGGGTTCAAATATTCGTGAAAACATATATACAGCCTATATATATATATATATATATATATATATATATATATACATATATATATATATATACAGTTAGGGCCAGAAATATTTGGACAGTGACACAAGTTTTGTTATTTTAGCTGTTTACAAAAACATGTTCAGAAATACAATTATATATATAATATGGGCTGAAAGTGCACACTCCCAGCTGCAATATGATAGTTTCCACATCCAAATCGGAGAAAGGGTTTAGGAATCATAGCTCTGTAATGCATAGCGTCCTCTTTTTCAAGGGACCAAAAGTAATTGGACAATGGACTCTAAGGGCTGCAATTAACTCTGAAGGCGTCTCCCTCGTTAACCTGTAATCAATGAAGTAGTTAAAAGGTCAGGGGTGGATTCCAGGTGTGTGGTTTTGCATTTGGAAGCTGTTGCTGTGAGCAGACAACATGCGGTCAAAGGAACTCTCAATTGAGGTGAAGCAGAACATCCTGAGGCTGAAAAAAAAGAAAAAATCCATCAGAGAGATAGCAGACATGCTTGGAGTAGCAAAATCAACAGTTGGGTACATTCTGAGAAAAAAGGAATTGACTGGTGAGCTTGGGAACTCAAAAAGGCCTGGGCGTCCACGGATGACAACAGTGGTGGATGATCGCCGCATACTTAATTTGGTGAAGAAGAACCCATTCACAACATCAACTGAAGTCCAGAACACTCTCAGTGAAGTAGGTGTATCTGTCTCTAAGTCAACAGTAAAGAGAAAACTCCATGACAGTAAATACAAAGGGTTCACATCTAGATGCAAACCATTCATCAATACCAAAAATAGACAGGCCAGAGTTAAATTTGCAGAAAAACACCTCAAGAAGCCAGCTCAGTTCTGGAAAAGTATTCTATGGACAGATGAGACAAAGATCAACCTGTACCAGAATGATGGGAAGAAAAAAGTTTGGAGAAGAAAGGGAACGGCACATGATCCAAGGCACACCACATCCTCTGTAAAACATGGTGGAGGCAACGTGATGGCATGGGCATGCATGGCTTTCAATGGCACTGGGTCACTTGTGTTTATTGATGACATAAGAGCAGACAAGAGTAGCCGGATGAATTCTGAAGTGTACCGGGATATACTTTCAGCCCAGATTCAGCCAAATGCTGCAAAGTTGATTGGACGGCGCTTCATAGTACAGATGGACAATGACCCCAAGCATACAGCCAAAGCTACCCAGGAGTTCATGAGTGCCAAAAAGTGGAACATTCTGCAATGGCCAAGTCAATCTCCAGATCTAAACCCAATTGAGCATGCATTTCACTTGCTCAAATCCAGACTTAAGACGGAAAGACCCACAAACAAGCAAGACCTGAAGGCTGCGGCTGTAAAGACCTGGCAAAGCATTAAGAAGGAGGAAACCCAGCGTTTGGTGATGTCCATGGGTTCCAGACTTAACTCGCGAAAATTGTGTCACTGTCCAAATATTTCTGGCCCTAACTGTATATACTAGCTATTGAACCCGTTCTACGCCCGGGTGGCGAGCATTTATATTGGTATATTGTCTCCATCCTGGTATGTGCTGCTCCATCCTGCGTCCCCATCCTGTCATGCGCTGCTCCATCCTGCGTCCCCATCTTGTCATGCGCTGCTCCATCCTGCGTCCCCATCCTGTCATGCGCTGCTCCATCCTGCGTCCCCATCCTGTCATGTGCTGCTCCACCCTGCGTTCCCCTTCCTGTCATGCGCTGCTCCCATCCTGCGTCCCCATCCTGTCATGCGCTGCTCCCATCCTGCGTCCCCATCCTGTGATGCGCTGCTCCCATCCTGTGATGCGCTGCTCCCATCCTGCGTCCCCATCCTGTCATGTGCTGCTCCATCCTGCGTCCCCATCCTGTCATGTGCTGCTGCATCCTGCGTCCCCATCCTTATGTGCTGCTCCCATCCTGCGTCCCCATCCTTATGTTCATGCTGCATCCTGCGTCCCCATCCTTATGTGCTGCTGCATCCTGCGTCCCCATCCTTATGTGCTGCTCCCATCCTGCGTCCCCATCCTTATGTTCATGCTGCATCCTGCGTCCCCATCCTTATGTGCTGCTGCATCCTGCGTCCCCATCCTTATGTTCATGCTGCATCCTGCGTCCCCATCCTTATGTTCATGCTGCATCCTGCGTCCCCATCCTTATGTTCATGCTGCATCCTGCGTCCCCATCCTTATGTGCTGCTCCATCCTGCGTCCCCATCCTTATGTGCTGCTCCATCCTGCGTCCCCATCCTTATGTGCTGCTCCCATCCTGCGTCCCCATCCTTATGTGCTGCTCCATCCTGCGTCCCCATCCTTATGTGCTGCTTCCATCCTGCGTCCCCATCCTTATGTGCTGCTCCCATCCTGCGTCCCCATCCTTATGTTCATGCTGCATCCTGCGTCCCCATCCTTATGTGCTGCTGCATCCTGCATCCCCATCCTTATGTGCTGCTCCCATCCTGCGTCCCCATCCTTATGTTCATGCTGCATCCTGCGTCCCCATCCTTATGTGCTGCTGCATCCTGCGTCCCCATCCTTATGTTCATGCTGCATCCTGCGTCCCCATCCTTATGTTCATGCTGCATCCTGCGTCCCCATCCTTATGTTCATGCTGCATCCTGCGTCCCCATCCTTATGTGCTGCTCCATCCTACGTCCCCATCCTTATGTGCTGCTCGATCCTGCGTCCCCATCCTTATGTGCTGCTCCATCCTGCGTCCCCATCCTTATGTGCTGCTGCATCCTGCGTCCCCATCCTTATGTGCTGCTCCATCCTGCGTCCCCATCCTTATGTGCTGCTCCATCCTGCGTCCCCATCCTTATGTGCTGCTCCATCCTGCGTCCCCATACTGTTATGTGCTGCTCCATCCTGCGTCCCCATCCTTATGTGCTGCTCCATCCTGCGTCCCCATCCTTATGTGCTGCTCCATCCTGCGTCCCCATCCTTATGTGCTGCTGCATCCTGCGTCTCCATCCTTATGTGCTGCTCCATCCTGCGTCCCCATCCTTATGTGCTGCTCCATCCTGCGTCCCCATCCTTATGTGCTGCTCCATCCTGCGTCCCCATCCTTATGTGCTGCTCCATCCTGCGTCCCCATCCTTATGTGCTGCTCCATCCTGCGTCCCCATACTGTTATGTGCTGCTCCATCCTGCGTCCCCATCCTTATGTGCCGCTCCATCCTGCGTCCCCATCCTTATGTGCTGCTCCATCCTGCGTCCCCATCCTTATGTGCTGCTGCATCCTGCGTCTCCATCCTTATGTGCTGCTCCATCCTGCGTCCCCATCCTTATGTGCTGCTGCATCCTGCGTCCCCATCCTTATGTGCTGCTCCATCCTGCGTCCCCATCCTTATGTGCTGCTCCATCCTGCGTCCCCATACTGTTATGTGCTGCTGCATCCTGCGTCCCCATCCTTATGTGCTGCTGCATCCTGCGTCCCCATCCTTATGTGCTGCTCCATCCTGCGTCCCCATCCTTATGTGCTGCTCCATCCTGCGTCCCCATACTGCCTCTGACCCGCTCGGCGCCGAGTGCTGGGGGGCCTGAGCAGGCGGGGACACCGGCGCGCTGTGGGGGTCAGGTGCCGGTATCGTCGCCAGCTCAGACCCCCCCAGCACTTACTATACTCACCTGTCCGGCGTTCCATCGCTGAGCGCCGCCATCTTCCCGGTCTCCTGGCTGTGACTGTTCAGTCAGAGGGCGGCGCCGGCGCGCATTAAGCGCGTCATCGCGCCCTCTGAACTGAAGGTCACAGGCCGAAGACCGGGAAGATGGCGCCGCTCAGCGATGGAACGGGGACAGGTGAATATAGGCCGATACTCACCCTCCTGGCGGTCCCTGCTTCTGCAGTGGAGATCGCGGTGTGCGTTCAGTGTGAACGCACACCGCGATCTCCCGGGATCGTCGCTCTGTGAGGCCCAGACTGCGCCGGCGCTTGCGCAGTCTATAGAGGCTTCGGACAGAGTGACGCTCCCAGCGTTATATTATAGATGTCAGTGAAACACACATATATATATATATTTATATTTAATACAGATCTAGATAGCAGAAAAGCCGATAAATTCAATTGTTGGCTTTTGCTATCTCCTTATCAAACCCGACTGGATATGAGACATGGTTTACATACAGTATACCATTTCATATCCCTTATTTTTTTTTACATATTCCTCACTACTAATGTTAGAAGTGTCTGTGTGCAAAATTTGGGAGCTCTAGGTGTTAACATAAACGGTTAAATCATGGAAAAAACAGGAGTGGACTTCCGCGCAATTTTCTCCGCCAGAGTGGGAAAGCCAGTGACTGAGGGCAGATATTAATAGCCTAGAGAGGGACCGTGGTTATTGGCCCCCCTGGCTAAAAACATCTGCCTCCAGCCACCCCAGAAAAGGCACATCTGTAAGATGTGCCTATTCTGGCACTTAGCCACTCTCTTCCCACTCCCGAGAAGCAGTGGGATATGGGGTAATAAGGGGTTAATGTCACATTGCCAATGTAAGGTGACATTAAGCCTGGTTAATAATGGAGAGATGTCAATAAGACACCTATCTGTTATGATCAGGTGACCTTGGAGCAGCATGAATACTTTCACTGGAGTAGGTGGTGACTATACTGACCGCAAACCCTGATCTTAACACCGCAACTAGAAGTAGCCGTGGGGTGTGCCTAACAAAACCTAGACACCTCGACACAGCCGGAGAACTAAATATCCCTAAAGATGGAAATAGGAATACTATCTTGCCTCAGAGCAGAACCCCAAAGGATAGGCAGCCCCCCACAAATAATGACTGTGAGTAGTAGAGGAAAAGACAAACTCAGGCAGAAAACAGGATTTAGCAAAGGAGGCCACTTCTAGCTAAATAGGAAAGGATAGGACAGGATACTAAGCGGTCAGTATTAAAAATCCTTCCAAAATATCCACAGCAGAAAATGCAAAAATAAACTCCACCACCTAACTAAAGGTGTGGAGCGTATATCTGCAACTCCAGAAAATCCAACCAGACTGAGAAAACACTGACACAGTCTAAGCTGGACAAATAGAAAAACAAACGAACAGCACTGAAAATAAGCACACTGCATGTGTGCCACAGGAAAAGAAACAGACACTTATCTTTGCTGAATTAGCAGCTAAGCAGGAGAGACCAGGAGAGATCCAACACTTCCCAAGAAACATTGACAACTGGCCAGGAGTAATGGGTCAGGCAAACCTAAATATCCCAGTCAGAATTGTAATCAGTAGATACACCTGTGCAAGACTGCACCCCAGGGACAACTGCATTATCATTTACAACCACCGGAGGGAGCCCAAAAGCAGAATTCACAACAGTAGCCCCCCTTGAGGAGGGGTCACCGAACCCTCACCAGAGCCCCCAGGCCGATCAGGATGAGCCAGATGGAAGGTACGAACCAAATCAGCGGCATGGACATCAGAGGCAAAAACCCAAGAATTGTCCTCCTGGCCATAACCCTTCCATTTGACAAGGTACTGAAGCTTCCGCCTCGAAAAACGGGAATCCAAAATCTTCTCAACAACATATTCCAACTCCCCATCAACCAACACAGGGGCCGGAGGATCAAGAGAGGGAACAACGGGCTCCACATATTTCCGCAATAAAGATCTATAAAAGACAATATGGATAGCAAAAGAGGCCAGAAGCGCCAGTCGAAAAGACACCGGATTAATAATCTCAGAAATCTTATAAGGACCAATAAACCGAGGCTTAAACTTAGGAGAAGAAACCTTCATAGGAACATGATGGGAAGACAACCAGACCAGATCCCCAACCCAAAGTCGGGAACCAACACACCGACGACGGTTAGCAAAACGTTGAGCCTCCTCCTGAGACAATACCAAATTGTCCACCACATGAGCCCAAATCTGCTGCAACCTGTCAATCATAGAATCCACACCAGGACAGTCCGAAGGCTGAACCTGCCCAGAAGAAAAACGAGGATGAAAACCAAAATTACAAAAGAAAGGCGAAACCAAAGTAGCCGAACTAGCCCGATTATTAAGGGCAAACTCGGCCAATGGCAAAAAAAGCCACCCAATCATCCTGATCAGCAGACACAAAGCATCTCAAATAAGTCTCCAAAGTCTGATTAGTTCGCTCGGTCTGGCCATTTGTCTGAGGATGAAATGCAGAAGAAAAAGGCAAATCAATGCCCAGCCTAGCACAAAAGGCCAGCCAAAACCTAGAAACAAACTGGGAACCTCTGTCGGACACAATATTCTCCGGAATACCATGCAAACGGACCACATGCTGAAAAAACAACGGAACCAAATCCGAAGAGGAAGGTAATTTAGGCAAAGGCACCAAATGAACCATCTTAGAGAATCAGTCACAAACAACCCAGATAACCGACATCCTCTGGGAAACGGGAAGAACGGAAATAAAATCCATAGAAATATGCATCCAGGGCCTCTCAGGGACCGGCAATGGCAAAAGCAACCCACTAGCACAGGAGCAACAAGGCTTGGCTCGCGCACAAATCCCACAGGACTGCACAAAAGAACGCACATCACGCGACAAAGAAGGCCACCAAAAGGACCTACCAACCAAATCTCTGGTACCAAAAATGCCAGGATGACCAGCCAACACTGAACAGTGAACCTCAGAAATCACTCTACTAGTCCATCTGTCAGGAACAAACAGTTTCCCCACAGGACAGCGGTCCGGTTTGTCAGCCTGAAATTCCTGAAGGACCCGTCGTAAATCAGGGGAAATGGCGGAAAGGACCACCCCTTCTTTCAGAATACCGACCGGTTCTAAGACCTCAGGAGAATCAGGCAAAAAACTCCTAGAGAGGGCATCAGCCTTAATATTCTTAGAACCCGGAAGGTACGAGACCACGAAATCAAAACGGGAAAAAAACAAAGACCATCGAGCCTGTCTAGGATTCAGCTGTTTGGCAGACTCGAGGTAAATCAAATTCTTATGATTGGTCAAGACCACAATACGGTGCTTAGCTCCCTCAAACGCCCACTTCATAACCAACAACTCCCGATTGCCGACATCATAATTACGTTCAGCAGGCGAAAACTTACGGGAAAAGAAGGCACATGGTTTCATTAAGGAACCAACAGGATCCCTCTGAGACAAAACGGCCCCTGCCCCATCTCAGAGGCGTCAACCTCAACCTGAAACGGAAGAAAAACATCCAGTTGGCGCAACACTGGAGCAGAAGTAAATCGACGTTTAAGTTCCTGAAAGGCAGAGACAGCCGCAGAGGACCAATTCGCCTCATCAGCGTCTTTCTTTGTCAAATCGGTCAAGGGTTTAACCACGCTGGAAAAATTAGCAATGAAACGGTGATAAAAATTAGCAAAACCCAAAAATTCCTGAAGGCTCTTCACGGATGTGGGCTGAATCCAGTCATGAATTGCCTGAACCTTAACCGGATCCATCTCGATAGACGAGGGAGAAAAAATAAATCCCAAAAAAGAAACCTTCTGCACCCCAAAGAGACATTTAGACACTTTCACAAACAAGACATTGTCACAAAGGATCTGAAATATCATCCTGGCCTGTTGCACATGAGACTCCCAATCATCGGAAAACATCAAAATATCATCCAAATATACAATCAAGAATTTATCAAGATAATTCCGGAAGATATCATGCATGAAGGACTGAAAAACAGATGGAGCATTAGAGAGTTCGAATGGCATCACAAGGTATTCAAAATGGCCTTTGGGCGTGTTAAACGCAGTTTTCCATTCATCACCCTGCTTAATACGAACAAGATTATATGCCCCCCGAAGGTCAATCTTAGTAAACCAACTAGCTCCCTTAATCCTAGCAAACAAATCAGAAAGCAAAGGTAAAGGGTATTGAAACTTGACTGTGATCTTATTCAAGAGGCGATAATCAATACAGGGTCTTAAGGAACCATCTTTTTTTGGCAACAAAAAAGAACCCCGCTCCCAACGGTGAAGAAGATGGTCGAATATGCCCTTTCTCCAAAGACTCCTTAATATAGCTCCGCATGGCGGTATGTTCAGGTACAGACAGGTTGAAAAGTCGACCCTTAGGAAACTTACAGCCTGGAATCAAGTCAAAAGCACAATCGCAGTCCCTGTGCGGTGGAAGGAAACTGGACTTGGGCTCATCGAATACATTCTGAAAATCGGACAAAAACTCTGGAATTTCAGAAGAGGAAGAAGAGGCGATTGACATCAAAGGAACCTCATTATGAACCCCCTGACAACCCCAACTAGTCACAGACATGGATTTCCAATCCAAAACAGGATTATGTACCTGCAACCACGGAAAACCCAGCACGATAGCATCATGCAAATTATGCAACACCAGAAATTGATAATCTTCCTGATGGGCTGGCGCCATGCGCATGGTCACCTGTGTCCAGAACTGGGGTTTATTTTTAGCCAAGGGTGTAGCATCAATGCCCCTTAAAGGAATAGGGTTCTGCAAAGGCTGCAAGGGAAAACCATAACGCTTGGCAAACTCAAAATCCATTAAGTTCAAGGCGGCGCCTAAATCCACAAACGCCATGGCAGAAAATGATGACATTGAGCAGATCAGGGACACAGATAACAAAAATTTAGGTTGTACAGTACTGATGGTAATTGAACTGGCGATCCTCTTTGTCCGCTTAGGGCAGACAGCAATGACATGAGAAGCGTCGCCACAATAATAACACAACCTATTCTGACGTCTGAAACCTTGTTGTTCCGTTCTAGACAGAATACTATCACACTGCATGGGCTCAGGAATTTGCTCTGAGGACAATGCCACAGCGCGCACAGTTCTGCGCTCCCGCAAGCGCCGGTCAATTTGAATGGCCAGAGACATAGAATCACTCAGACCGGAGGGCGTGGGAAACCCCACCATAACATCTTTAACGGATTCAGAAAGACCCTTTCTGAAAATTGCGGCCAAAGCATCATCATTCCATTTAGTCAAGACAGACCATTTTCTGAATTTCTGACTATACAATTCAGCCGCCTCTTGACCCTGAGACAGGGCCAACAAGGTCTTCTCAGCTTGATCCACAGAATTAGGTTCATCATATAATAATCCTAGCGCCTGAAAGAAGGAGTCTACATTAAGCAAAGCCGGATTCCCAGTTTCCAGGGAAAATACCCAATCCTGCGGGTCACCACACAGCAGGGAGATGACGATCTTAACCCGCTGAATGGAGTCACCGGAGGATCGAGGTTTCAAAGCAAAAAACAGTTTACAGTTGTTTTTAAAACTCAACAATTTAGACCTGTCACCAAAAAACAAATCAGGAGTAGGAATCTTCGGTTCTAAAACAGGAGTCTGAACAATGTAATCAGAAATACCCTGTACTCTAGCAGCAAGCTGGTCTACACGAGAAGCTAATTCCTGAACATTCATGCTAGCACAAGGCTCTTCAGCCACCCAGAGATTAAGAAGGAGGAGTAGACAAAGTAGACTGAAGAAAAAAAAATGGCTCAAGACCTTTCTTCCCTTCTTCTGAGATGCATTTAACTCATTATGGGCCAGTTGTACTGTTATGATCAGGTGACCTTGGAGCAGCATGAATACTTTCACTGGAGTAGGTGGTAACTATACTGACCGCAAACCCTGATCTTAACACCGCAACTAGAAGTAGCCGTGGGGTGTGCCTAACAAAACCTAGACACCTCGATACAGCCGGAGAACTAAATATCCCTAAAGATGGAAATAGGAATACTATCTTGCCTCAGAGCAGAACCCCAAAGGATAGGCAGCCCCCCACAAATAATGACTGTGAGTAGTAGAGGAAAAGACAAACTCGGGCAGAAAACAGGATTTAGCAAAGGAGGCCACTTCTAGCTAAATAGGAAAGGATAGGACAGGATACTAAGCGGTCAGTATTAAAAATCCTTCCAAAATATCCACAGCAGAAAATACAAAAATAAACTCCACCACCTAACTAAAGGTGTGGAGCGTAGATCTGCAACTCCAGAAAATCCAACCAGACTGAGAAAACACTGACACAGTCTAAGCTGGACAAATAGAAAAACAAACGAACAGCACTGAAAATAAGCACACTGCATGTGTGCCACAGAAAAAGAAACAGACACTTATCTTTGCTGAATTAGCAGCTAAGCAGGAGAGACCAGGAGAAATCCAACACTTCCCAAGAAACATTGACAACTGGTCAGGAGTAATGGGTCAGGCAAACCTAAATACCCCAGTCAGAATTGTAATCAGTAGATACACCTGTGCAAGACTGCAGCCCAGGGACAACTGCATTATCATTTACAACCACCGGAGGGAGCCCAAAAGCAGAATTCACAACACCTATCCATTATTAATCCAATAGTAATAAAGGGTTAAATAAACGCACACATAATGAATAAAGTATTTTTAATGAAATAAATACACATGGGGTTTTAACATCTTTATTGTACTCTCAATCCAACTGACGACCCTTGTCATCTGAAAGAAAGGGAAAATAAAAAAGTAACAATATCCCATACCTGTCCGCTGTACAGTCATGTCCACGATGTAAATCCATCTGAAGGGGTTAAATAATTTTATAACCGTGAGTCTGCTAATGCAGCTACCCCTGGCTGTAAAAACTGGGGAATGAAT
This sequence comes from Ranitomeya imitator, assembly GCF_032444005.1. Taxonomy (NCBI): domain Eukaryota; kingdom Metazoa; phylum Chordata; class Amphibia; order Anura; family Dendrobatidae; genus Ranitomeya; species Ranitomeya imitator. The sequence continues at coordinate 404,491,199 of NC_091282.1, forward strand.
GGAATGCAGCTTCGTTGACTTGCGGTGTTGCGCCCCCTGGTGGCATAACTCATATGAACTCTAGCGTGAGAAAATATTCAGAAAAATTCCCACGCTAGAGTTAACATATGGGTTGGATAATATGGTGGATAATATGCATATTTTCGTTTTATTTAGACATGTAGTTTTGTTAGGAAAAAAATTAAAAAATGATCTTAATTAAAATGGCCCTAGGCGAACGTGCCTGATCTATTGTGTTCTGATAGATGCTACTGTGCAAGTGCTGCCAATGGCGCCATTTTACTATAGAAAAAACAAAACTATATGTCTAAATAAAACGAAAATATGCATATTGCCCACCATATCATGCAACAGCGCAGGTTTCGGCGCTTTCTTGATAAATGTGTTTTTTTTCTCAAACCATATTATATTCAATATGAAAAATAGGTAGCAGGTCACTGAGGGATCAGTGACCTGTCATAAGCAATAAGGCTGAATATCTAAGCAGAGGACAACATAACACCCCGCCCACATGCCTGCTCCGAAGCATGAGAATTTCATTAACTGAAAACTGGAAATAAAGCTTAAACAACAACCACGAGACGGATTTCATCAACCAAGGTATCATTTTAATCAGTATAACGGCACCAACCTGACACTGTCTGTAGTTTACTGAGCACAATCGTGCTGACAGGTTCCCTTTAGGAACTGCATGTATTCCACTAGGTTACATTATTAACCCCTTCACCCAAAAGCCTGTTTTCACCTATGTTACCTAAGTGACAGGGCCAATTTTTACAATTCTGACCACTGTCACTTTATGAGGTCATAACTCTGAAACGCTTCAATGGATCCTGGTGATTCTGACACTGTTTTCTCGTGACATATTGTACTTCATGATAGTGGTAAAACTTCTTCGATATGACTTGCATTTATTTGTGAAAAAAAACAAAAATTTGTCGGAAATTATGAAAATTTAGAAATTTTCAAACTCTTAGTTTTTATGACCTTAAATTAGAGTGTTATATCACACAATATAGTTAATAAACAACATTTCCCACATGTCTGCTTTACATCAGCACAATTTTGGAAACATTATTTTTTTTGTTAGGGAGTTATAAGGGTTAAAAGTTGACCAGCAATTTCCCATTTTTGCAACAAAATTTGCAAAACCATTTTTTTTACGGACCACCTCACACTTGAAGTGACTTTGAGGGGTCTATATAACAGAAAATGCCCAAAAGTGACACCATTCTAAAAACTGCACCCCTCAAGGTACTCAAAACCACATTCAAAAAGTTTATTAACCCTTCAGGTGCTTCACAGGAATTTTTTGAATGTTTAAAAAAATTGAACATTTAACTATTTTTTCACAAAATTTTTAATTCAGGTCCAATTTGTTTCATTTTACCAAGGGTAACAGGAGAAATTGGACCACAAAAGTCGTTGTACAATTTGTCCTGAGTACGCTGATACCCCATATGTGGAGGTAAACCACTGTTTGGGCACATGGCAGAGCTCGGAAGGGAAGGAGCGCCATTTGACTTTTCAATGCAAGATTTGCTGGAATTGAGATCGGAGCCCATGTCATGATTGGAGAGCCCCTGACGTGCCTAAACAGTGGAAACCCCCACAAGTGACACCATTTTGGAAAGTAGACCCTCTAAGGAACTAATCTAGATGTGTGGTGAGCACTTTGAACCTCCAAGTGCTTCACAGAAGTTTATAATGTACAGCCGTAAAAAAAATTTCATATTAATTTTCACAAAAAATGATCTTTTTGCCCCAAATTTTTTATTTTCCCAAGGGTAACAGGATAAATTGGACCCCACAAGTTGTTGTGCAATTTGTCCTGAGTACGCTGATACTTCATATATGGGGATAAACCACTGTTTGAGCGCATGGCAGAGCTCGGAAGGGAAGGAGTGCCATTTGACTTTTCAATGCAAAATTGGCTGGAATTGAGATTGGACGCCATGTCGCATTTGGAGAGCCCCTGACGTGCCTTAACAGTGGAAACCCCCCACAAGTGACCCCATTTTGGAAAGAAGACCCCCTAAGGAACTTATCTAGATGTGTGGTGAGCACTTTTAACCCCCAATATTTTCACTAAAGTTTAGAATGTAGCATTGTGAAAATTAAAAAATCATTTTTTCTTTCCACAAAATGATGTTTTAGCCCACAATTTTTTTCCCAAGGGTAACAGGAGAAATTGAACTACAAATGTTATTGTCCAATTTGTCCTGAGTACGCTGATACCCCATATGTGGGGGGGAACCACCATTTGAGTGCATGGCAGAGCTCGGAAGGGAAGGAGCACCGTTTGAAATGCAGACTTAGATGGAATGGTCTGCAGGTGTCATGTTGCATTTGCAGAGCCCCTGATGTACCTAAACAGTAGAAACCCACCACAAGTGACCCCATATTGGAAACTAGACCCCTCAAGGAACTTATCTAGATGTGTTGTGAGAGCTTTGAACCAACAAGTGTTTCACTACAGTTTATAACGCAGAGCCGTGAAAATAAAAAATATTTTTTTTCCACGAAAATGATATTTTAGCCCCCACGTTTTTATTTTCCCAAGGGTAACAGGACAAATTAGACCCCAAAAGTTGTTGTCCAACTTGTCCTGAGAACGCTGATACCCCATATGTTGGGGGGAACCACTGTTTGGGTGCATGGCAGAGCTTGGAATGGAAGGAGCGCCATTTGAAATGCAGACTTAGATGGATTGGTCTGCAGGCGTCATGTTGCATTTGCAGAGCCCCTGATGTACCTAAACAGTAGAAACCCCCCCACAAGTGACCCCATATTGGAAACTAGGAAGGGAAGGAGCACTGTTTTACTTTTTCAAAGCAGAATTGGCTGGAATTGAGATCGGACGCCATGTCGCGTTTGGAGAGCCCCTGATGTGCCTAAACAGTGGAAACCCCCAATTCTAACTGAAACCCCAACCCCAACCCCAACCCTAACCCTAGCCCTAACCCTAGCCCTAACCCTAGCCCTAACCCTAATGGGAAAATGGAAATAAATACATTTTTTTCATTTTGTTATTTTTCCCTAACTAAGGGGGTGATGAAGGGGGATTTGATTTACTTTTATCGCGTTTTTTTGGCGGATTTTTAGGGTTGGCAGCTGTCACACACTAAAAGACGCTTTTTATTGCAAAAAATAGTTTTTGCATCACCACATTTGGAGAGCTATAATTTATCCATATTTTGGCCCACAGAGTCATGTGAGATCTTGTTTTTTGCAGGACGAGTTGACGTTTTTATTGGTAATATTTTCGGGCAGATGACATTTTTTGATCACTTTTTATTCCGATTTTTGGGAGGCGGAATGAACAAAAACTAGCAATTCCTGAATTTCTTTTAGGGGGGGCGTTTATACCGTTCCTCGTGTGGTAAAATGGATAAAGCAGTTTTATTCTTCAGGTCAGTACGATTACAGCGATACCTCATTTATGTAATTTTTTTTATATTTTGGGCTTTTACACAATAAAAACTATTTTATATAAAAAAATAATTGTTTTTGCATCGCTTTATCCTGCGAGCTATAACTTTTTTATTTTTCCGCTGATGATGCTGTATGGTGGCTTTTTTTTTTGCGGGACAAGATGATGTTTTCAGCGGTACCATGGTTATTTATATCCGTCGTTTTGATCGCGTGTTATTCCACTTTTTGTTCGCCTGTATGATAATAAAGCAATGTTTTTTGCCTTGTTTTTTATTTTTATTTTTTGCGGTGTTCACTGAAGGGGTTAACTAGTTGGATAGTTTTATAGAGCGGGTCGTTACGGACGCGGCGATACCAAATATGTGTACTTTTATTGTTTTTTTTAATTTACATAAATAAATGGATTTACTGGGAAATGTTTTTTTTTTTTTATTTGGGGATTTTTTTATTTTTTTTTATACATTCTATTTTCTTTTTTTAACTTTCTACCATGGTCCCAGGGTGGGACATCACTGTATTAGATCAGATCGTTGATCTGACACTGTGCATAGCACTCTGTCAGATCAACGATCTGACAGGCAGTTTAGCTGGCTCTCTGGCGCCTACTCTCAGCAACTCTCAGCAGGCGCCGGCTAGCCAGGTCACTTCATGACCCGGAAGGAGTCCGGCGGCCATCTTGGATCCGGGGACTCCTTCCGGGTCACCGAAGCAACGCGATCTCATTGCGTTGCTCCGGTGGGAGAGCGCAGGGAGCCCCCGTCCCTGAGCGATCCCCCTCTATGCCGCTCTCTCTACTGACAGCGGCATCAGAGGGGTTAAATGCCCACGATCGGCGATAGCGCCGATCGTGGGCATTGCTGCGGGGTGTCAGCTGTCATATACAGCTGACACCCGCACCCGATCACCGCGGCGCTCAGCGCCAGACCGCGGTGATCGGTGCGCCGTACTAGTACTGCTGCTGGCACAAATGCAGTGCCGGCAGCGCAGTACTAGTACGGCGCATGTCACGAAGGGGTTAAATGCACTTGTATTGCTATGCTATTGTGATCTGCCATATATGTGTTTTGTTGTTGCTGGTAGGTACCCCAGAAATGTACAATGTCTAGATAGATTACACCGTAAGGGTATCAGCTCCCTAGATGCCGCTTGGATACTCACAGGTGCAAAGTTTTTAAATCAAAGCAGAATAAAGTTTATTGTCCTTCATAAACCTTATAATTCCAAAGTGAAAACAGTTTTAAGCTCAAATGAGTAATATAATCATTCCTTTCTTCAGCAAAAAATCAATAACATACAGTTTTGTGAAAAAGTTTTTGCCCCCTTCCTGATTTCCTATTCTTTTGCATGTTTGTGACATAACAAAATGTTCAGAACACCAAACAGACTTAAATATTAGACAAAGATAACACAAATAAACATAAAATGCTGTTTTTAAGTGAAGGTCTTTATTATTAACCCCTTCACCTCGAAGCCTGTTTTCACCTTCCTGACCAGGGTTTTTTCAATTTTGACCACTGTCACTTTATGAGCTCATAACTCTGGAACGCTTCAATAGAGCCAACTGATTCTGAGACTGATTTTTCATGACATATTGTACTTCATGATAGTGGTAACATTTATTTGATATGGCTTATCGTTATTTGTGAAAAAATCCGAAATTTGGCAAAAAGTTTAAAAAAGTTGCCATTTTCAAAATTTAGTTTTTATGCTCTTAAAGTCATATCACACAAAATATAATAGTGGTATATTCTATAATTTCTTCGATATGACTTGCGTTTATTTGTGAAAAATGTAACACAAAAGAAATAACATTGCCCAAATGTCTACTTTATATCAGCAAACAATATCAGAAACAATTTTTTTTTCTTAGGAAGTTATAACAAAATGTACAAAACTGTTTTTTTTAGGGACCGCATCACATTTAAAGGGACTTTGAAGAGCCTATATGACAGAAAATACCCCCAAATGACACCATTCTAAAAACTACAGCCCTCAAGGTGCTCAAAACTACATTCAAGAAGTTTATTAACCCTTCAGGTGCTTCACAGGAATTAATGGAATGTGGAAGGAAAATATTAACATTTAACATTTTTTCACAAAAATTTTCCTTTCGACCCAATTTTTTTTACTTTAACAAGTGTAACAGGAGAAAATAAATGATACAATGTGTTGTACAATTTCTCCTGAGCATGCCAATACCTCATATATAGGGGAAAGCCACTGTTTTGGTGCTTGGATGGAAAGGAGTGCCAGTTGACTTTTTTAAATATAAAATTTGCTGACATTTTTAGCAGGCATTATGTCGTGTTTGGAGAGCCCCAATGTGCCTAAACAATGGAAACCCCCCACAAGTGACACCATTTTGGAATCTAGACTCCTCAGGGAACTTATCTAGATATGTGGTGAGCACCTGGATTCCCCAGATAACATAACATTGAGATGTAAAAATAAAACAATCACATTTTTCCAACAAAAATTTTTTTTTTAGCTCCAAATTTTGCATTTCTATAAGGGTAAGGGCCCCTTTCCACTTGTGTGAGAAAAAAACGGTCCGATTTACGGACCGAAAAAACGGATGTAACGTCTGCGAGTGCCATGCGAGTGTCATGCGAGTGTCATGCGATTTTTTTATCGCAACATCCGTATGACATCCGTATTGCTGTCCGATTTTTACGCACGGGTCTCCTTTGAAAAGCCGGTAATTCAGCGCAGAGTACAGTAAAATCACAGTGACAGGTTAGATTAGAGTAGATATATACACATAGAATCTATATATATAATTGCCTAAGGGTTTTTCCGTCTGTCTGTCTGTCTTTCTGTCTGTCTGTCTGTCCTGGAAATCCCGCGTCTCTGATTGGTCGAGGCCACCAGGCCTCGACCAATCAGCAACGGGCACAGCGACGATGATGTCATAATGGTTGCCATGGCGACGATGATGTCATAGAGGTTGCCTCGACCAATCAGCGACGGGCACAGTCAAGGAAAGTTCCCACGATCTATGAACAGCCAGCAGAGGGCGACTCACCGCAAATGAAGCTAAATATAGCTCATTGATCTATATTTAGACTCATTCCCCGGGGTTTTGCAGCGAGGAGTAGCATTGCATTAGCAAAGCTCCTGGCTGCAAAATGTTTTAACCCCTTCAGAAGGATTTACATCGTTGGACTTTACAGATCTGTGGAAGGTAAGTATATTGTTGCTTTATTATTTTTTTTTTTGTCACAGAACGAGGGTCTTCACTGAGTGGATTGGGCGTTAAATAAAAAATTACAACAACCTTTGTTTTTATTTCATTAAAATAATTTTTAATAATGTGTGTGTGTATTTTTTTAACCCTTTCTTTCAATTGGATTAATAATGGATAGGTGTCATAATTGACGCCTCTCCATTATTAATTAGGCTTAATGTCACCTTACAATTGCAAGGTGGCATTAACCCTTCATTACCCCATATCCCACCGCTACACGGGAATGGAAAGAGAGTGGCCAAGTGCCAGAATAGACGCATCTTCCAGATGTGCCTTTTCTGGGGTGGCTGGGGGCAGGTGTTTTTAGCCAGGGGGGGGCCAATAACCATGGACCCTCTCCAGGCTATTAATATCTGCCCTCAGTCACTGGCTTTACTACTCTGGCGGAGAAAATTGTGCGGGAGCCCACGCCAATTTTTTTCCGCCATTTAACCCTTAAATATAATAGCTAGAACGCCCAAATTTTGCATATACACACTACTAACATTAGTAGTGTGGAATATGCAAAAAAAATGGTGATATGAGATGGTTTACTGTATGTAAACCAGGTCTCATATCATGTCGGGTTTGTGAAGGAGAAAGCAAAAGCCGGTAATTGAATTACCAGCTTTAAAGCTATCTCACGCTGCATTAAATATAAATATATATATATAGGTGTCTCCCTGACATATATATATGTATATATACCTATTCTATGTGTATATATCTACTCTCATCTAACCTGTCAGTGTGATTTTACTGTACTCTGCGCTGAATTGCCGGCTTTTCTAAGGACACGGGTGCGTAAAAATCGGACAGCACTCGCATGGTGCGAGTGCTGTGCGTTTTTTTTCTCGCACCCATTGACTTGCATTGGCGAGTCTCGTCCGAGAATCTCAGCAATACGCAGCATGCTGCGATTTTTTTCTCAGCCGACACAGATTTTTCTCAGTCCGATTTCGGCTGGGAAAAAAATCGCAAATGGAGTGTCACATATTGATTAACATTGGTCCGAGTGCAATCCGATTTTTTATCGGATTGCACTCGTCCGTTTTCCTCACAAATGGAAAGGGGCCCTAAGAGGAAACATTGCACCATTTATCTTGTTGTGAAATTTCTCCTGTGTATGCCGATAACAAATATGAGGAGGAAAACTACTGTTTGGGCGCTCAACAGGCATTGGAAGGGAAGGAGAGCCATTTGACTTTTTGAATGCAAAATTTGCTGGAATATTTAGTGGATGCCATGTTACGTTTGGAGAACCCCTGAAGAGCCTAAACAGTTGAACCCCCACAAGTGACACCATTTTGGAAACCAGACACCTCATGGAACTCATCTAGATGTGTGGTGAGCACCTTGAACCCCCACGTGCTTCACAGAAGTTTATAACAGTGAGCCGTGAAAATAAAAAAAATCTAATTTTTCCCACAAAAAGTATTTTAGCCCCAAAGTTTGCATTTTTACAAGGGAATCAGGAGAAAATGGACCCCGAAATTTGTTGCGCAATTTCTTCTGAGTGCAGAAAAAAAAATAACTACAGTGAATTACATTGTGTCTTCTTCAACATGAAAAGCTTGGTGAAAGGCCCTTTTTAATATTGGTACTATGTCAGCCATCCTTCAAATCTATGGCATTGACCGTGTTAAATCTAAGAAAATGAAAAACAATGGTCTATCAATATCCGGGCTGAGTTCCCTCAATATCCATAGATGAATACCATTTGGCCCAAAGATTTTATCAAAATTTCAGCTGCTTGTTCTTGTTCTTGCATTGTAGTGCTTGCTTAAAATTTGAATTCGCTGGCTTCGCTGAATTTTTCTCAGAAATTATATTTATCGTGAACAAATTCACTGCAAATAGCATTATTGAAAAGCCTCTAATTGTGCAGAAAATACATGTATAACATTCTGAGGTCTCCTATGTACGTATTGAACCTGTTTTGAGCTTTCTAATGCAAACATACGTTAATTAATGTCTGACGGACATCAGCTTATCTGGCTAAGGGAAAACGCATGGTAACCATTGTTAAATAAGATGCTAGAGTTTAAACCATGTGCATGTTTTTCTCAATATTTGACATGAAATCAGAATAAACTTTTCCCATTTTAAATGAGAGAGAAAATGTTTTTAGGCATTTTTATTACTTATTGCAAAGTCAAAAGCAGGGGCATAACTCTCGAGGTCGTAGGGGTCTCAGCTGCGATGGGGCCCGGAGTGCTTAGGGTCCCGCCCAGTCCAGCAAAGAAGCAGCCGGCGTCTGTCTCATTTCCAGTCCTGTGCATAGTGGGGGAGCTCCAGAGCCCACCAGTACATCAAATCATGGGCTGAGATACCGCCGATGCAGTGGGTCACCGAGCAGGAGGGGGCCCAGGAAAAACTCATGGCGACGATGCATAATCGATCACAGAGCCGGTGGCAGCATCATCGCTAAAAGGAGAGGCCAACCCGCTCTGCTGCACATTACACACGGTTATGCTGAGGGGCCCTGTCCTCACCTGTTAGTGCTGATGCTGCTGTCCAGTCTCATCTATGTGGAAACTCTGCTGGGAGGAGGGAGCGTCACACTGAGCCTCAAAGCCTGTGATTCCCTCGGCTGCTGATACCTGCCTGTGCTGTGCCGCTGATCTGATGGTATGAGAAGAGGGGGGAGGTGCTGGGAGGGAGGTCGCTGAAGCAGGATATTAACCATGTCATGATCACTATAAGGGGGGTCTCCTGAGTGCCCCCTTGTACAGTTTTAGTAAGTTATAGACACTGCACAGAATGATATTTGTGCCTTATTGCCTGTCAGCCAATCACAGACTATTCTTTATAAGCACATCTACGATTGGCTGACAGAGTGATGATATTCAAGTGTCTTCTGTGTCATGGAGACACAGTTTGGAGCGGGAAGCTTCAGCAGAAGAGACTGTGGACCGGACTGACAGGATGGTAAGACACAGGGGTGGGCATACTGTTGGTGCAGCTCATGCAGCTGCATCAGGGCCCGAAGGTGGAGGGGGCCCATGCAGGCCCCGGGACCGTTAGGGACACCGGCACACTATGGGGTCCATGAGTCGGGAGGGCACGGTGCCAGTGTGGGCTCTGGCACCGCCCCATGCTATAAACTGAAATACTTACCTCTCCCTGTTCCTCCATAGCTCCAGTGTCCATGACTCTCTGGCGTCTCAGGGCAGAACACGCAATGACTTCACTACAGTGCGCCCTCTGCACTGTGCATTGCAGAGAGTCATAAGACACTGCGTAGCCCGGAGCAAGAGAGCCTTGGACAGCTGGGGAAGAGAGGTAAGTATTTCATTATTTTTATTTTTCTTATGTATGGAGCTTTATATGGGATACATTATTCTGTATGGAACTTATATGGGATACTTTATTCTGTATGGAGCATTATATGAGGTCCATTATTCTGTATGGAGCAATATATGGGGCCCATTATATTGTATGGAGCAATATATGGGGCCCATTATACTATATGGAGCATTATATGGGGTTCGTTATTCTGTATGGAGCAATATTTGGGGCCCAAAATACTGTATGAAGCAATATATGGGGCCCATAATACAGTATGGAGCAATATATGGGGCCCATTTTTCTGTATGGAGCAATATATGTGGCCCATAATACCGTATGGAGCATTATATGGGGTCCATTATTCTGTATGGAGTAATATATGTGGCCCATAATACTGTGTGGAGCATTATATGGGGTCCATTATTCTGTATGGAGCAATGTATGGGGCCCAATATACTGTATGGACGAATATATGGGGCCCATTAATCTGTATGGAGCATTAAATGGGGTCCATTATTCTGTATGGAGCAATGTATGGGCCTATTATACTGTATTTAGCAATATATGGGGCCCATTATACTGTATTAAGCATGATATGGGGTCCATTATTCTGTATGGAGCAATATATGGGGCCCATTATACTGTATGGAGCAATATATGGGGTCCATTATTCCCCATGCAATATTATATGGAGTCCATTATACTGTATGGGGCAATATATGGGACGCACTATACTGTATGGAGCAATATATGAGGCCCATTATACTGTATTGAGCATGATATGGGGTCTATTATTCTGTATTGAGCAATATATGGGGTCCATTATTCTGTATGGAACATTATATGGGGTCCATTATTCTCTATGGAGCAATATATGGGGCCCATAATACTTTATGGATCAATTTATGGGGCTCATTATTCTGTATGGAGCAATATATGCGGACCATAATACTGTATTTAACAATATATGGGGCCCATTATTCTGTATGGTGAATTATATGGGGGTCCATCATTCTGTATGGCGTAATATATGGGGTCCATTATTCTGTATGGCATAGTACATTGGGCTCATTATGTATGGAGCACTATGTGGTGCCCATAATACTGTGTGGAGGACTATGTAGTGCCCAAAATACTGTATGGAGGACCATACTATTCGGTTTCTGAGCTATTGTAGAACTTACAATAGATGTCACTAATGTAATGTAATAATATAATATAATAATAATTTTTATTTATATAGCGCCAACATATTCCGCAGCGCTTTACAAATTATAGAGGGGACTTGTACAGACAATAGACATTACAGCATAACAGAAATTCAGTTCAAAACAGATACCAGGAGGAATGAGGGCCCTGCTCGCAAGCTTACAAACTATGAGGAAAAGGGAGACACGAGAGGTGGATGTGTTATGACCTGGTGGTTAGGAGCACCCGGAATGACCTGATAGTTAAACCTCATACAGGACGAGCTCTGGGATGTGGAAGCTCTGCTGACCGCAAGCCCTAATCCTATCACACACACTAGAAATAGCCGTGGAGCGCTCCTGACCAGACCTAGGCGCCTCGTCACAGCCTAAGAGCTATCTAGCCCTAGAGATAGAAAATAAAGCCTACCTTGCCTCAGAGAAATTCCCCAAAGGTAAAGGAAGCCCCCCACATATATTGACTGTGAGTAAAGATGAAAGTCACAAACGTAGAAATGAACCAGGTTTCAGCAAAGGGAGGCCAGACTTACTAAATAGACAGAGGATAGGAAAGGTAACTTTGCGATCAGCACAAAAACCTACAAAAGACCACGCAGAGTGTGCAAAAAAGACCTCCGCACCGACTCACGGTGGGGAGGGGCCACTCTGCATCCCAGAGCTTCCAGCTAGCAAGACAAAATCATGATAACCAGCCGGACAAGAAAACAGTGAACAAATAATGACTATCAGGAACTTAGCTTCTGCAGGAGAAGGCAGGTCACCAGAGAGATCCAGGAGCGAACTGAACTAATGCAAAAACATTGACAGCTGGCATGGAGTAACGATCTGAGAGGAGTTAAATAGAGCAGCCAACCTAAGGATAAACCACGCCACCTGTGTAAGGAACATTAGAAGCAGCAGCATCACTCATAGCCACCAGAGGGAGCCCATAGACAGAACTCGCCGAAGTACCATTCATGACCACAGGAGGGAGTTTGACAACAGAATTCACAACAGTACCCCCTCCTTGAGGAGGGGTCAACGAACCCTCACCAGAGCCCCCAGGCCGATCAGGATGAGCCAAATGAAAGGCACGAACAAGATCGGCAGCATGAACATCAGAGGCAAAAACCCAGGAATTATCTTCCTGACCATAACCCTTCCACTTGACCAGGTACTGGAGTTTCCGTCTCGAAACACAAGAATCCAAAATCTTCTCCACCACATACTCCAACTTCCCCTCGACCAACACCGGGGCAGGAGGATCAACGGAGGGAACCATAGGCGCCACGTATCTCCGCAACAACGACCTATGGAACACATTATGGATGGCAAAAGAAGCTGGAAGGTCCAAACGAAATGACACAGGATTAAGAACTTCCGAAATCTTATATGGCCCAATGAAACGAGGCTTAAATTTAGGAGAGGAAACCTTCATAGGAACGTGACGAGATGACAACCAAACCAAATCCCCAACACGAAGTCGGGGACCAACACAACGCCGGCGGTTAGCGAAACGTTGAGCCTTCTCCTGGGACAATGTCAAATTGTCCACCACATGAGTCCAAATCTGCTGCAACCTGTCCACCACCGCATCCACACCAGGACAGTCCGAAGACTCAACCTGCCCTGAAGAGAAACGAGGATGGAAACCAGAATTACAGAAAAAAGGAGAAACTAAAGTAGCCGAGCTGGCCCGATTATTAAGGGCGAACTCAGCCAAAGGCAAGAAGGACACCCAATCATCCTGATCAGCAGAAACAAAGCATCTCAGATATGTCTCCAAAGCCTGATTAGTTCGTTCGGTTTGGCCATTAGTCTGAGGATGGAAAGCCGAAGAAAAAGACAAATCAATGCCCATCTTAGCGCAAAAGGACCGCCAAAACCTCGAAACAAACTGGGAACCTCTGTCCGAGACGATGTCCTCTGGAATGCCATGCAAACGAACCACATGCTGGAAAAACAATGGCACCAAATCAGAGGAGGAAGGCAATTTAGATAAGGGTACCAAATGGACCATCTTAGAGAAGCGATCACAAACCACCCAAATGTCAAATTCGCACAAGATTATACGCACCACGAAGATCTATCTTGGTGAACCAACTAGCCCCCTTAATCCGAGCAAATAAATCAGACAACAGCGGCAAAGGATACTGAAATTTGACTGTGTCTGTGATCTTATTAAGAAGGCGGTAATCAGTACAAGGTCTCAAAGAACCATCCTTCTTGGCCACAAAAAAGAACCCTGCTCCCAATGGTGACGACGATGGACGAATATGACCCTTCTCCAAGGATTCCTTTATATAACTCCGCATAGCGGCGTGCTCTGGCACAGATAAATTAAACAGACGGCCCTTAGGAAACTTACTACCAGGAATCAAATTAATAGCACAGTCGCAATCCCTATGAGGAGGTAGGGCACCAGATTTGGGCTCTTCAAATTCATCCCGGTAATCTGATAAAAACTCAGGGACTTCAGAAGGAGTGGAAGGCGAAATTGACAGCAATGGAACATCACCATGTACCCCTTGACAACCCCAGCTGGACACAAACATAGATTTCCAATCCAACACTGGATTATGGACCTGTAGCCATGGCAATCCCAAAACGACCACATCATGCAGATTATGCAACACCAAAAAGCGAATATCCTCCTGATGTGCAGGAGCCATGCACATGGTCAATTGAGTCCAGTACTGAGGCTTATTCTTGGCCAAAGGCGTAGCATCAATTCCTCTCAATGGAATAGGATACTGCAAGGGCTCCAAGAAAAAACCACAGCGCCTGGCAAACTCCAAGTCCATCAAATTCAGGGCAGCGCCTGAATCCACAAATGCCATTACAGAATAGGACGACAGAGAGCAAATCAGAGTAACGGACAAAAGAAATTTAGACTGTACCGTACCAATGGTGGCAGACCTAGCGAACCGCTTAGTGCGCTTAGGACAATCGGAGATAGCATGAGTGGATTCACCACAGTAAAATCACAGCCCATTCCGACGTCTGTGTTCTTGCCGTTCAGCTCTGGTCAAAGTCCTATCACACTGCATAGGCTCAGGCCTATGCTCAGAGAATACCGCCAGATGGTGCACAGCTTTGCGCTCACGCATGCGCCGATCGATCTGAATGGCCAAAGACATAGACTCATTCAGACCAGCAGGCGTGGGAAATCCCACCATGACATCCTTAAGGGCTTCAGAAAGACCATTTCTGAAAATTGCCGCCAGGGCACATTCATTCCACTGAGTAAGCACAGACCACTTTCTAAACTTCTGACAGTACACCTCCGCTTCATCCTGACCCTGACACAAAGCCAGCAAGATTTTCTCTGCCTGATCCACTGAATTTGGTTCATCATAAAGCAATCCAAGCGCCAGAAAAAACGCATCAACATCACGCAATACAGGATCTCCTGGCGCAAGGGAAAATGCCCAGTCTTGAGGGTCACCACGCAACAAAGAAATAATGATTTTTACCTGTTGAACAGGGTCACCAAAGGAGCGGGGTTTCAAATCTAGAAACAGTTTACAATTATTTTTGAAATTCAAGAACCTAGATCTATCCCCAGAAAATAAATCAGGAATAGGAATTTTAGGCTCTAACATAGGATTCTGAACCACAAAATCTTGAATGTTTTGTACCCTTGCAGTGAGATGATCCACACAAGAGGACAGACCTTGAATGTCCATATCTACACCTGTGTCCTGAACCACCCAAAGGTCTAGGGGAAAAGAAAGACAAAACACAGTGCAAAGAAAAAAAATGGTCTCAGAAGTTCTCTTATCCCTCTATTCTATTGAGATGCATTAATACTTTGGGCCAGCTGTACTGTTATGACCTGGTGGTTAGGAGCACCCGGAATGACCTGATAGTTAAACCTCATACAGGACGAGCTCTGGGATGTGGAAGCTCTGCTGACCGCAAGCCCTAATCCTATCACACACACTAGAAATAGCCGTGGAGCGCTCCTGACCAGACCTAGGCGCCTCGTCACAGCCTAAGAGCTATCTAGCCCTAGAGATAGAAAATAAAGCCTACCTTGCCTCAGAGAAATTCCCCAAAGGTAAAGGAAGCCCCCCACATATATTGACTGTGAGTAAAGATGAAAGTCACAAACGTAGAAATAAAACAGGTTTCAGCAAAGGGAGGCCAGACTTACTAAATAGACAGAGGATAGGGAAGGTAACTTTGCGATCAGCACAAAAACCTACAAAAGACCACGCAGAGTGTGCAAAAAAGACCTCCGCACCGACTCACGGTGCGGAGGGGCCACTCTGCATCCCAGAGCTTCCAGCTAGCAAGACATAATCATGATAACCAGCCGGACAAGAAAATAGTGAACAAATAATGACTATCAGGAACTTAGCTTCTGCAGGAGAAGGCAGGTCACCAGAGAGATCCAGGAGCGAACTGAACTAATGCAAAAACATTGACAGCTGGCATGGAGTAACGATCTGAGAGGAGTTAAATAGAGCAGCCAACCTAAGGATAAACCACGTCACCTGTGTAAGGAACCTCAGAAGCAGCAGCTTCACACATAGCCACCAGAGGGAGCCCATAGACAGAACTCGCCGAAGTACCATTCATGACCACAGGAGGGAGTTCGACAACAGAATTCACAACAGGATGGTAACAATTGCTTTAGTTATTCGGACCGGCCATAGTGTAAGGCTCGGGTGTTCATGTAAAGCTGCATGAACCAGTTAATTGCCTAAGTATGTAGCAGTACAGACACAGAGGGCTATTAACTGCATAAAGTGAATGAGAACATGATGCGAGGAACCTGATTTTTTTTTGTTTTTTAAATAGGCCACACAGGGAACGTTAGGTTATTGCATTGAGGCGGTAGGCCAGTCTGAACAAATGAGTTTTTAGGGTACGCTTAAAACTGTGGGGATTGGGGATTATTCGTATTAACCTAGGTAGTGCATTCCAAAGAATCGGCGCAGCACGTGTAAAGTCTTGGAGATGGGAGTGGGAGGTTCTGATTATTGAGGATGCTAACCTGAGGTCATTAGCGGAGCGGAGAGCATGGGTAGGGTGGTAGACTGAGACCAGAGAGGAGATGTAGGGTGGTGCTGAGCCATGGAGTGCTTTGTGGATGGGGGTAGTAGTTTTGTACTGGATTCTGGAGTGGATGGGTAGCCAGTGTAATGACTGGCACAAGGTAGAAGCATCGGTGTAACGGTTGGTGAGGAATATGATCCTGGCAGCAGCATTCAGGACAGATTGGAGTGGGGAAAGTTTGGTAAGAGGGAGGCCGATTAGTAGAGAGTTACAATAGTCCAGACGAGAATGAATAAGTGAAACAGTAAGAGTTTTTGCAGAGTCGAAGTAAGAAAAGGGCGAATTCTAGAAATGTTTTTGAGATGCAGGTAAGAAGAGCGAGCCAGTGATCGGATGTGGGGGGTGAATGAAAGGTCAGAATCAAGGATGACCCCAAGGCAGCGGGCATGTTGCTTTGGAGTAATGGTGGAACCGCACACGGAGATGGCAATGTCAGGCAAAGGTAGGTTAATAGAGGGAGAGAACACGAGGAGTTCAGTTTTTGACAGGTTTAGTTTCAGATAGAGGGAGGACATGATGTTAGAGACAGCGGTAAGACAATCACTGGTGTTTTCTATTGTAAGAAGTAAGTGAAATCTGTGGCATTGTACCATACTTATATTTCTTATCTGTGCATCATGAATCGTTGTATGTGCTAAAGGGGCCCACTGAGACTCTTTCCGCAGCCCACGAAAACCGGGAATCGGCCCTGTGTGAGTATATATACATGTGTATATATAGTATGTTTATACATGTGTGCATGTGTTTATGCATGTGTGTGTGCGTCTGTGTTTATGAATGTATGTGTATGCATATGTGAATGTATGTGTGTATATATGTATATGTCTATATGAGTGTATGTGCCTGTATGTATGTATATATACACGTGCACGGCCGCCATCAGGGCATTACAGCCGTTACTGCTGTATGGGGCCCGGTCAGCAGCAGTACACAGAGGGGCCCGCAGATCCGGGGCCTCACTGTTGTGCTTCTACTGATCGGGCCCCATCATGCACTAATACTGTGCACTGCGGCGCACACGTCGGCGCTGGGGCCCGGGAGCCTTCTTGGAGCTGTGCACGGCCGTCTCACCTAGTCGGCTGCGCAGCTCCTGCTCAGCTGTAGCTAGAATGTATGGGCTCCCTGCAGGTCCTGACTACAGCCCATGATACATTATAGCCGTCTCAGTAGTGAATGTACTAGAATGTATGGGCTCCTGTCAGGTCCTCTCAGCAGCCCATACATTCTAGCTGCTGCTTCACTGCTGGAAACACTAGACGTCCCGGGAACAACTGAGGTAAGTATAAAAAACATTTTTGTTTTTTTAAATGGGTGAGGTGAGGTAGGGGGGAGTGAGACTGCAGATGATGGGGTGTGTTTTAGGAAGTACTGCACATGATGAAATAATAGGGGGCTGCAAATGATGAAGTGTATTTGAGGGGGTACTGCAATACATCAAAAATGATGATGTGGGGGTGATGTGGACTGCAAATGATGATGTGGGGGTGATGTGGACTGCAAATAATGATGTGGGGGTGATGGGGACTGCAAATGATGATGTGGGGGTGATGGGGACTGCAAATGATGTGGGGGCGATGGGGACTGCAAATGATTAAGTGGGGGTGATGGGGACTGAAAATGATGATGTGGGGGTGATAGGGACTGCAAATGATGTGGGGTGATGGGGACTGCAAATGATGATGTGGGGGTGATGGGGACTGCAAATGATGTGGGGGTGATGGGGACTGCAAATGATGTGGGGGTGATGGGGACTGCAAATTATGTTGTGGGGGTGATGGGGATTGCAAATGATGATGTGGGGGTGATGTGGACTGCAAATGATGATGTGGAGGTGATGTGGACTGCAAATGATGATGTGGGGGTGATGGGGACTGCAAATGATGATGTGGGGGTGATGGGGACTGCAAATGATGATGTGGGGGTGATGGGGACTGCAAATGATGTGGGGGTGATGGGGACTGCAAATTATGTTGTGGGGGTGATGGGGACTGCAAATGATGATGTGGGGGTGATGGGGACTGCAAATGATGTGGGGGTGATGGGGACTGCAAATGATGATGTGGGGGTGATGGGGACTGCAAATGATGATGTGGGGGTAATGGGGACTGCAAATGATGATGTGGGGGTGATGTGGACTGCAAATGATGATGTGGGGGTGATGGGGACTGCAAATCATGATGTGGGGGTGATGGGGACTGCAAATGATAATGTGGGGGTGATGGGGACTGCAAATGATGTGGGGGTGATGGGGACTGCAAATTATGTTCTGGGGTGATGGGGACTGCAAATGATGATGTGGGGGTGATGGGGACTGCAAATGATGTGGGGGTGATGGGGACTGCAAATGATGATGTGGGGGTGATGGGGACTGCAAATGATGATGTGGGGGTGATGTGGACTGCAAATGATGATGTGGGGGTGATGGGGATTGCAAATGATGATGTGGGGGTGATGGGGACTGCAAATGATGATGTGGGAGTGATGGGGACTGCAAATGATGTGGGGGGACTGCAAATGATGATGTGGGGGTGATGGGGACTGCAAATGATGTGGGGGGACTGCAAATGATGATGTGGGGGTGATGGGGACAGCAAATGATTTTGGGGTGATGGGGACTGCAAATGATGATGTGGGGGTGATGGGGACTGCAAATGATGTGAGGGTGATGTGGACTGCAAATGATGTGGGGGTGATGGGGACTGCAAATGATGTGGGGGTGATGTGGACTGCAAATGATGATGTGGGGGTGATGGGTACTGCAAATGATGTGGGGTGATGGGGACTGCAAATGATGTGGGGGGACTGCAAATGATGATGTGGGGTGATGGGGACTGCAAATGATGTGGGGCTGATGGGGACTGCAAATGATGTGGGGGTGATGGGGACTACAAATGATGTGGGGGTGATGGGGACTGCAAATGATGATGTGGGGGTGATGGGGACTGCAAATTATGATGTGGGGGTGATGGGGACTGGAAATGATGATGTGGGGGTGATGGGGACAGGAAATGATGTGGGAGTGATAGGGACTGCAGATGATGAAGTGTGTTTGAGGGGGTTCTGCACATGATGAAATGATATGGGGCTGCAAATGATGAAGTAAGGGGGATAGGGGACTAAATGATGATAGGGGACTAAATGATGAAGTGGGGGTGATGGTGCCTGCACATGAAGTGAGTGTGAGGGACGTGGACAGCAATTGAATTGAAGGTGGGGGTGGGAAGAGCAAATAATGAATTTTGAGGGTGGGGAAGAGCAATTGATAATGAATAGAGGGTGGGAGAGAGAGAAGACATGGCAATGAATTGAGGCAAAAGGGGCTTGTAACTATAATGAATTGGGGTAAGGGTTAAAGTACTGTTACACTAAACGACTTACCAATGATCCCGACCAGTGATACGACCTGGCCGTGATCGTTGGTAAGTCGTTGTGTGGTCGCTGGGGAGCTGTCACACAGACAGCTCTCTCCAGCGACCAACGATCCGGGGAAAGACTTCGGCATCGTTGAAACTGTCATGAACGATGCCGAAGTCCCCGGGTAACCAGGGTAAATATCGGGTTACTAAGTGCAGGGCCGCGCTTAGTAACCCGATATTTACCCTGGTTACCATTGTAAAAGTAAAAAAAAAAACACTACATACTCACATTCTGATGTCTGTCACGTCCCCCGCCATCAGCTTCCCGCAGTGCCGGCCGTAAAGCAGAGCACAGCGGTGATGTCACCGCTGTGCTCTGCTTTTGCTTTACGGCCGGCGCTGAGTCAGTACAGGAAGCTGACGGCGGGGGGACGTGACAGACACCAGAATGTAAGTATGTAGTGTTTTTTTTTTTTACTTTTACAATGGTAACCAGGGTAAATATCGGGTTACTAAGCACGGCCCTGCGCTTAGTAACCCGATATTTACCCTGGTTACAGGTGAACACATCGCTAGATCGGCGTCACACACGCCGATCTAGCGATGACAGCGGGTGATCAGCGACCAAAAAAAGGTCCTGATCATTCCCCACGACCAACGATCTCCCAGCAGGGGCCTCATCGTTGGTCGCTGTCACACATAAAGATATCATTAGTAGGATCGTTGCTACGTCACAAAAAGTGTGACGTTGCAACGATATCGTTAACAATATCGTTATGTGTGAAGGTACCTTTAGAGCGTGAGGTAAATAGTGGGGGTCGTTGAGGATAAAGTGACTGGTAATAAATTGGGAGAAAGAATACAGGTGCTAATTAATTTATATATTAAATGGGGAAAGTGGCTATATACAGATGTTGGGGGCACAGTGGCGGATTATAATTTATATTTGGAATGGTGGGTTGCATAATAACCAATTATATATTAATGGTGGGTGAACGTCTGTAGTCAGATGTGTAGTGTAGAAGAAAGGGAAAAAATGGGGAATGTGCTCTGGAAGCCGTGCTCTAGATAACTGTGTTATTTTATGCAGAGACGAGTCCTGGCAGAAGTGATAGCGGTCTGCGCTGGATTAAAAAGAAACGCAAAGATGAAGGACTTTAGCTAGAGACGTCACTGGTCAGTATGTTACATGTACACTGACACCATACACTGTATACTGTATACAGAGCTCCTGTGTATAATGTCACTGGTGATCACTATATTATCTGTACACTATACACTATATACAGAGCTCCTGTGTATAATGTCACTAGTGATCGCTGTATTACATGTACACTGTACCCTATATACAGAGCTCCTGTGTATAATGTCACTGGTGATCCCTGTATTACCTGTACACTGACACTATATAAAGAGCTCCTGTGTATAATGGCATCGGTGACCACTGTATTACCTGTACACACACTGCATACTAAGTACAGATCTCCTGTGTATAATAGCACTTATGGTGATAGTATTTTTTTAACCCCTTCCCGACCCATGACACCACGTAGGCGTCATGAAAGTCGGTGCCAATCCGACCCATGACGCCTATGTGGCATCATGGAAAGATCGCGTCCCTGCAGATCGGGTGAAAGGGTTAACTCCCATTTCACCCGATCTGCAGGGACAGGGGGAGTGGTAGTTTAGCCCAGGGGGGGTGGCTTCACCCCCTCGTGGCTACGATCGCTCTGATTGGCTGTTGAAAGTGAAACTGCCAATCAGAGCGATTTGTAATATTTCACCTATTATAACGGGTGAAATATTACAATCCAGCCATGGCCGATGCTGAAATGTCATCGGCCATGGCTGGAAATACTAATGTGCCCCCACCCCACCGATCGCCCCCCCAGCCCCCCGATCTGGCCGGTACACTGCTCCGGCTCCCCTCCGTCCTGTGCTCCGCTCCCCCCGTGCTCTTGTCCGCTCCCCCCATGCTCCAATCACCCCCCCGTGCTCCAATCACCCCCCCTGCACTCCGATCCACCCCCCGTGCTCCGTTCCACCCCCCCGTGCTCCGTTCCAGCCCCCCGTGCTCCGTTCCACGCCCCCCGTGCTCCGTTCCACGCCTGCCGCGCTCCGATTCCACCCCCCATGCTCCGATCCCCCCCCCGTGCTCCCCCCCCCACCCCATCATACTTACCGATCCTGCGGGGCTCCGTCCGTCTTCTCCCTGGGCGCCGCCATCTTCCAAAATGGCGGGCGCATGCGCAGTGCGCCCGCCGAATCTGCCGGCCGGCAGATTCGTTCCAAAGTACATTTTGATCACTGAGATAGATTATATCTCAGTGATCAAAATAAAAAAAATAATAAATGACCACCCCCCCTTTGTCACCCCCATAGGTAGGGACAATAATAAAATAAAGAATTTTTTTTTCCCACTAATGTTAGAATAGGGTTAGGGTTAGGGTTAGGGGTAGGGTTAGGGGTAGGGTTAGGGTTAGGGTTAGGGGTAGAGGTAGGGTTAGGGTTAGGGTTAGGGTTAGGGTTAGGGGTAGGGGTAGGGTTAGGGGTAGGGGTAGGGGTAGGGTTAGGGTTAGGGCTAGGGTTAGGGTTTCGGTATGTGCACACGTATTCTGGTCCTCTGCGGATTTTTCCGCTGCGGATTTATGGCAGATTTACCGCGTTTTTTTCTGCGCATTTCACTGCGGTTTTACAATTGCGATTTTCTATTGGAGTAGTTGTAAAACCGCTGCGGAATCCGCAGAAAGAAGTGACATGCTGCGGAATGTAAACCGCTGCGTTTCCGTGCAGTTTTTCTGCAGCATGTGTACAGCGATTTTTGTTTCCCGTAGGTTTACATTGAACTGTAAACTCATGGGAAACTGCTGCGGATCCGCAGCGTTTTCCGCAGCGTGTGCACATACCTTTAGAATTAGGCTATGTGCACACGGTGCGGATTGGCCGCTGCGGATTCGCAGCAGTGTTCCATCAGGTTTACAGTACCATGTAAACATATGAAAAACCAAATCCGCTGTGCCCATGGTGCGGAAAATACAGCGCGGAAACGCTGCGTTGTATTTTCCGCAGCATGTCAATTCTTTGTGCGGATTCCGCAGCGTTTTACACCTGTTCCTCAATAGGAATCCGCAGGTGAAATCCGCACAAAAAACACTGGAAATCCGCGGAAAATCCGCAGGTAAAACGCAGTGCCTTTTACCCGCGGATTTTTCAAAAATGATGCTGAAAAATCTCACACGAATCCGCAACGTGGGCACATGGCCTTAGGGTTAGGGTTGGAATTAGGGTTATGGCTACAGTTGGGATTAGGGTTAGGGGTGTGTTGGGGTTAGGGTTGTGATTAGGGTTATGGCTACAGTTGGGATTAGGGTTAGGGGTGTGGGGGGGTTAGTGTTGGAGTTAGAATTGAGGGGTTTCCACTGTTTAGGCACATCAGGGGGTCTCCAAACGCAACATGGCGCCACCATTGATTCCAGCCAATCTCGTATTCAAAAAGTCAAATGGTGCTCCCTCAATTCCGAGCCCCGACGTGTGCCCAAACAGTGGTTTACCCCCACATATGGGGTACCAGCATACTCAGGATAAACTGCGCAACAATTACTGGGGTCCAGTTTCTCCTGTTACCCTTGTGAAAATAAAGAAATGCTTGCTAAAACATCATTTTTGAGGAAAGAAAAATGATTTTTTATTTTCACGGCTCTGCGTTGTAAACGTCTGTGAAGCACTTGGGGGTTCAAAGTGCTCACCACATATCTAGATAAGTTCCTTGGGGGGTCTAGTTTCTAAAATGGGGTCACTTGTGGGGGGTTTCTACTGTTTAGGCACACCAGGGGCTCTGCAAACGCAATGTGACACCCGCAGACCATTCCATCAAAGTCTGCATTTCAAAAGTCACTACTTCCCTTCTGAGCCCCGACGTGTGCCCAAACAGTGGTTTACCCCACACATGGGGTATCAGCGTACTCAGGAGAAACTGGACGACAACTTTTGGGGTCCAATTTCTCCTGTAACCCTTGGGAAAATAAAAAATTCCGGGCTAAATAATTATTTTTGAGGAAAGAAAACGTATTTATTATTTTCACGGCTCTGCGTTATAAACTTCTATGAAGCACTTGGGGGTTCAAAGTGCTCACCACACATCTAGATAAGTTCCTTTCGGGGTCTAGTTTCCAAAATGGGGTCACTTGTGGGGGGTTTCTACTGTTAAGCCACATCAGGGGCTCTGCAAACGCAACGTGACGCCCACAGAGCATTCCATCAAAGTCTGCATTTCAAAACGTCACTACTTCAATTCCGAGCCTCGGCATGTGCCCAAACAGTGGTTTACCCCCACATATGGGGTATCAGCGTACTCAGGAGAAACTGGACAACAACTTTTGGGATCCAATTTCTCCTGTAACCCTTGGGAAAATAAAAAATTCTGGGCTAAATAACTATTTTTGAGGAAAGAAAACGTATTTATTATTTTCACGGCTCTGCATTATAAACTACTATGAAGCACTTGGGGGTTCAAAGTGCTCACCACACATCTAGATAAGTTTCTTTCAGGGTCTAGTTTCCAAAATGGGGTCACTTGTGGGGGGTTTCTACTGTTAAGCCACATCAGGGGCTCTGCAAACGCAACGTGACGCCCACAGAGCATTCCATCAAAGTCTGCATTTCAAAACGTCACTACTTCACTTCCGAGCCCCGGCATGTGCCCAAACAGTGGTTTACCCCCACATATGGGGTATCACCGTACTCAGGAGAAACTGGACAACAACTTTTGGGGTCAAATTTCTCCTGTTACCCTTTGTAAAATAAAAAATTGCAGGCTAAAAGATCATTTTTGAGAAAATAATTTTTTTTTTTATTTTCATGGCTCTGCGTTATAAACTTCTGTGAAGCACTTGGGGGTTCAAAGTCCTCACCACACATCTAGATTAGTTCCTTTGGGGGTCTAGTTTCCAAAATGGGGTCATTTCTGGGGGATCTCCAATGTTTAGGCACACAGGGGCTCTCCAAACGTGACATGGTGTCCGCTAATGATTGGAGCTAATTTTCCATTTAAAAAGCCAAATGGCGTGCCATCCCTTCCGAGCCCTGCCGTGCGCCCAAACAGTGGTTTACCCCCACATATGGGGTATCAGCGCACTCAGGACAAACTGGACAACAATATTTGGGGTCCAATTTCTCCTATTATCCTTGGCAAAATAGGAAATTCCAGGCTAAAAAATCATTTTTGAGGAAAGAAAAATTATTTTTTATTTTCATGGCTCTGCGTTATAAACTTCTGTGAAGCACCTGGGGGTTTAAAGTGCTCAATATGCATCTAGATAAGTTCCTTGGGGGGTCTAGTTTCCAAAATGGGGTCACTTGTGGGGGAGCTCCAATGCATAGGCACACAGGGGCTCTCCAAACGCAACATGTTGTCCGCTAACAATTGGAGCTAATTTTTTATTCAAAAAGTCAAATGGCGCGCCTTCCCTTCCGAGCCCTGCCGTGTGCCCAAACAGTGGTTTACCCCCACATATGAGGTATCGGCGTACTCGGGAGAAATTGCCCAACAAATTTTATGATCCATTTTATCCTACTGCCCATGTGAAAATGAAAAAATTGAGGCGAAAAGAATTTTTTTGTGAAAAAAAAGTACTTTTTCATTTTTACAGATCAATTTGTGAAGCACCTGAGGGTTTAAAGTGCTCACTAGGCATCTAAATAAGTTCCTTGGGGGGTCTAGTTTCCAAAATGGGGTCACTTGTGGGGGAGTGCCAATGTTTAGGCACACAGGAGCTCTCCAAACGCGACATGGTGTCCGCTAACGATGGAAATAATTTTTCATTCAAAAAGTCAAATGGCGCTCCTTCCCTTCCGAGCCTTACCATGTGCCCAAACAGTGGTTTACCCCCACATATGAGGTATCGGCGTACTCAGGAGAAATTGCCCAACACATTTTATGATCCATTTTATCCTGTTGCCCATGTGTAAATGAAAAAATTGAGGCTAAAAGAATTTTTTTGTGAAAAAAAAGTACTTTTTCATTTTTACGGATCAATTTGTGAAGCTCCTGGGGGTTCAAAGTGCTCACTATGCATCTAGATAAGTTCCTTGGGGTGTCTAGTTTCCAAAATGGGGTCACTTGTGGGGGAGCTCCAAATTTTAGGCACACGGGGGCTCTCCAAACGTGACATGGTGTCCGCTAAAGAGTGGAGCCAATTTTTGATTCAAAAAGTCAAACGGCGCTCCTTCCCTTCCAAGCCCTGCCGTGCGCCCAAACAGTGGTTTACCCCCACATATGAGGTATCAGCGTACTCAGGACAAATTGGACAACAACTTTCATGGTTCAGTTTCTCCTTTTACCATTGGGAAAATAAAAAAATTGTTGCTAAAAGATAATTTTTGTGACTAAAAAGTTAAATGTTCATTTTTTCCTTCCATGTTGCTTCTGCTGCTGTGAAGCACCTGAAGGGTTAATAAACTTCTTGAATGTGGTTTTGAGTACCTTGAGGGGTGCAGTTTTTAGAATGGTGTCACTTTTGGGTATTTTCAGCCATATAGACCCCTCAAACTGACTTCAAATGTGAGGTGGTCCCTAAAAAAAATGGTTTTGTAAATTTCGTTGTAAAAATGACAAATCGCTGGTCAAATTTTAATCCTTATAACTTCCTAACAAAAAAAAATTTTGTTTCCAAAATTGTGCTGATGTAAAGTAAACATGTGGGAAATGTTATTTATTAACTATTTTGTGTCACATATCTCTCTGGTTTAACAGAATAAAAATTCAAAATGTGAAAATTGCGAAATTTTCAAAATTTTCGCCAAATTTCCGTTTTTATCACAAATAAACGCAGAATTTATTGACCTAAATTTACCACTAACATGAAGCCCAATATGTCACGAAAAAACAATCTCAGAACCGCTAGGATCCGTTGAAGCGTTCCTGAGTTATTACCTCATAAAGGGACACTGGTCAGAATTGCAAAAAACGGCAAGGTCTTTAAGGTCAAAATAGGCTGGGTCATGAAGGGGTTAAAATTAATGATCAGTATTGTACTATTCAGTCACAATATGGTGGTAATATGTTGTCCGGCCATGGTGTAGCGGTATTTGTTCCTTGTATGTGCTATTATTCGGTCACTGTGTGGTGGTAATATGTGGTCTGTTCATGTTGTGTTGGTATTTGTTCCTTGTATGTAGTTGGTCACCATGTGATGGTAATATGTGGTCTGGACATGCTGCTGTGGTTTTTGCCCCTTGTATGTGATATTGTTCAGTCACTATGTGGTGATAATATGGTGTCTGGTCATGGTGTTGTGGTATTTGTCCCTTGTATGTGGTATTATTGGTCATTTGAAAAATTGAAAAATTAATAAAATTACACCTAAATTGTATTGCATATTTTAACAAATGTTTAATAGGTTAGAGTAGAGTAGGGCCCGGCCAAAAGAGTCTACCTTGTTGTCGTCTCAGATTAAAAAAAAACCTTTTGGCCAAAACAAAAGCTCCTGGCTATGTGTTTAATCTGGTAATGGGAACTGTTAATGTGTGATTTGTGAGAAGTTGAGTTTTGCCAAGAGACAGCGGTGGGTCCACAGTTTGAGAGTGGAGCCTGGGCGGAGTCTTAAGGGGGCCCTGAAAATTTTGCCAGTATGGGGCCCTGAAATTCCTAGTGGTAGCCCTGTACACGTGTGTGTGTGTTTGTGTATATGTGAACATATTTGTTTTTGGCTCTTGTATGATACTGTAATTGTAAAGATTCTTTGATCCATAGGATCCAACCACTGCCCCCCCCTCCGAGATTCGGAGAACAGGGGTCTGCGGACTCATCCTGAATGGAGCAGAGTTGTGCATGCTCGGCCTCTGCTCTCTTCATTATCTATAGAGCTGCTGAGCACTGCACTCGGCTGTTTTCATCAGTTCCATAGACAATGAAAAGAGCAGAAGTGAAGCATGCGCCCCTCCAATCTATTCATGGCTGAGCTGTAGTCCTGTTCTCAGGATGCTGGGTGTTCCAGTGGTCAGTCCCCCAAAAGTCAGCAAGTTATCCGTTATCATCAGGATTTGGGAAAACTTGATTTATTTGGGGAATAACCCTTTTGTCAGACACCAGATTGTATACATACCAGACATCGGGGGCATAACTACCGTGGTCGCCACTGCGACCAGGCCCAGTGGGTCAGGGGCCAGGCAGGTCAGAGGCATGCCGACACCAGCAAAAGCCTCCCGACGAAGCCAAGGCGATGAAACGCGCGTCGAGGCTCCTCTGTATCCTGCTAGCACGCCTGCACTTTCCTGCCACGATGTCTCAAGGTATTAGTATTTGGCCAAGCTTGGCAGAATTTGAATCTTTCAATACCTTGCATTATATTTTATGCTTTAGTAGACTATTATTTCGTGTGTCCAATAGGATCATTGTCAGTCTATTACAGCCCTGCATTTATTCTTCCTCAGTAAGGTCTTACTGGCACCCTGTCTGTTATATCTATGACTTTGTTGCATTATGTATTGCAGGCACTGCAGCAGTCATACTTGTGCTGTCTATCAGAGTATTTCATACCATCTGATACACTGATTATTTGAGCTGTGATTGCTCACCTACTTGTTGTGAATACTGCTCTTGGGCTCCCTCTGGTGGTTATGAGTGGTAGAGCTGCTGTCTTTGGATCGCAGCATTTATCAGGTGTATTCACTTTTTGCAATTTGGGCTGGGCTATTTAGTCCTGCTTTATCCTTTAGTCAGTGCCAGTTGTCCATTGTTTTTGGAGGATTCACATCCATTCCTGGTCTCTCCTGTTTTGCTGTTCATTTCAACAAAGATAAGTTCTGGCTTTGTTTTTGCTGTCCACCTGCTGTGGACCTTATAGTTCTGTGCATTTTCATGTTTTGTCTTGTCCAGCTTTGTCTGTGAAGGATTTTTTGCAGCCAAGCTGTGTCTCTGGAGATGCAGATATACCCTCCATGTCTTTAGTCAGATGTGGAGATTTGTATTTTCTGTGGTGGATGTTTTCTAGTGTTTTAATACTGACCGCATAGTACTCTGTCCTATTCTTTCTTTTTAGCTAGGATGGCCTCCTATGCTAAATCCTGATTTCAAGTCTGCGTATGTTATTTCCCTCTCCTCTCACAGTCAATATTTGTGGGGGGCTGTCTATCCTTTGGGGATTTTCTCTGAGGCAAGATAGTTTTCCCGTTTCTGTCTTTAGGGGAAGTTAGTTCTTAGGCTGTGTCGAGGGGTCTAGGGAGTGTTAGGTACTCCCCACGGCTACTTCTAGTTGTGGTGCTAAGTTCGGGGTTTGCGGTCAGTACAGGTACCACCTTCTCCAGAGTACGTCTCATGCTGCTCCTAGGCCACCAGATCATAACACCTACTCCTCTATTTTTTGTCTGTGTGATTTATTAATATAATTTTTCTAATACATTTTGTATTGAATATTTACCCCTATTTTGGTATGGATTTTGTGCATTACTACACTGCAAACAAATTGGAATTTATGGTTATACAATTATATTGATCAATTACCATGTTTTTTTGGTTTACCGTGTGTTGGCAGGGGATGTGTCCTCTGTTAGCCTTGAGGACTCTTTTGTAGGTTTTACCAGATGGTATACATACCAGACATCGGGGGCATAACTACCGTGGTTGCCACTGTGACCAGGCCCGGTGGGTCAGGGGCCCGGCAGGTCAGAGGCATGCCGACACCAGCAGAAAATTCAACCCACAATACATGCTGCCGGGCCAGGCTGCCATGAGGGAATTACTGCCCTTACTGGCATATGGGGCCCGATCAGCAGAGGGGGCCTGTGAGCCCCCTCTGTTCCGCTCACCAGGCCTGCAGCAACAGAATTCTGTCGCTTCAGTAACTGATCATGTGTCCTCCGACACACGATCAGTTAAAATCTGTTGCCGTGCAGGAGATTCCTCCCGTACGGCAACAGTTAACAGCCCCCGGCCAATCACAGTCCAGTAGCTGATGCTTTGCAAAAAAGAAAAAAAAGAAAAAAAAAAAAAGAGCATGAACCGCACATCCCAAAATCATACGTTGATCTAAAGCCGCTAGGCAAAAATTAATATAACTGAATATGAGGTTTTCAGTTTAACATTCTGATCAGACTGTATGAAGCCCACTGCCCCTTCACGGCAAACCTCGTAGTGGGTCCTATCGCCCTAACGGAGCGGAGCCGTGCGGTGCCCACCGCCACATCGGCCATGCACCAGCAGGGCGGACGGCCTGTTGCCCCACAGCACCCATGCTGCAAGACTGAGTCCCCAAGACTCCAGACCGCGCCGCCCCACCAGCACAAAGCCACAGCAACAATGGCCGCCACACAGCACCAACACCAAAATGAAAGGAGCACTTAAACTCACCTTCCTCCAGCTCTTCAGTGAGAGCCAAAATGGGCTAGACCCCTTACTTTGCAGTCTCCTGCTAATTAAAATCACCTGAGCCAAATGGGAGGAGTGCTGGTCCAAGAAGAAGACTAGAACATGCTTTTCAAAAAAGAAAAAAAAGAGCATACGTTGATCTAAAGCCGCTAGGCAAAAATTAATATAACTGAATATGAGGTTTTCAGTTTAACATTCTGATCAGACTGTATGAAGCCCACTGCCCCTTGTTCTGCTCACCAGGCCTGCAGCGACAGAATTCTGTCGCTTCAGTAACTGATCATGTGTCCTCCGACACACGATCAGTTAAAATCTGTTGCCGTGCAGGTGATTCCTCCCGTACGGCAACAGTTAACAGCCCCCGGCCAATCACAGTCCAGCAGCTGACATCAGTGCGCACGTCTCTGACGTATGACATCACTGTCATACGTCGGAACAACGCTGCGTGCCTCAGCCAAATCGTGGGTGAGGACATCGCTGGAGCTCGGCCAGGTAAGGAAAAACTTTTTTTTGTAAAGCCGCGGGATGGGGCTGCTGCATTTTATACTGCTATTGGGCTGCTGCATTTTATACTGCTATTGGGCTGCTGCATTTTATACTCCTATGGGGCTGCTTCATTTTACACTCCTATGGGGCTGCTGCACTATACTGCTATGGGGCTGCTGCATTTTATACTCCTATGGGGCTGCTTCATTTTATACTCCTATGGGGCTGCTGCATTATACTGCTATGGGGCTGCTGCATTTTATACTCCTATGGGGCTGCTGCTTTTTATACTCCTATGGGGTTGCTGCATTATACTGCAATGGGGCTGCTGCATTTTATACTCCTATGGGGCTGCTGCATTATACTGCTATAGGGCTGCTGCATTTTATACTCCTATGGGGCTTCTGCATTTTATACTGCTATTGGGCTGCTGAATTTTATACTCCTATGGAGATGCTGCATTTTATACTCCTACGGAGCTGTTGCATTTTCTACTGCTATGGGGCTGTTGCATTTTCTACTGCTATGGGGCTGCTGCATTTTATACTCCTATGGGGCTGCTGCATTTTATACTGCTACTAGATTGTGGCCCGATTCTAACGCATCGGGTATTCTAGAATATGCATGTCCCCGTAGCATATGGACAATGATGATTCCAGAATTCACGGCAGACTGTGCCCGTCGCTGATTGGTCGAGGCAACCTTTATGACATCATCGTCGCCATGGCAACCATTATGACATCTACGTCGATACTGTGCCCGTCGCTGAATCAGAAATGTGGGATTTCTACGTCCTTTATGACATCATCGTCGCTGTGCCCGTTGCTGATTGGTCGAGGCCTGGCGGCCTCGACCAATCAGACGCGGGATGTCTACGTCCTTTATGACATCATCGTCTCTGTGCCCGTCGCTGATTCAGAGACGCGGGATTTCCAGGACAGACAGACAGACAGAAAGACAGACAGACGGAAAAACCCTTAGACAATTATATATATAGATTGGGCTGCTGCATTTTATACTCCGATGGGACTGCTGCCTTTTATTCTCCTATGGAGCTGCTGCATTTTATAGTCCTATGGGGCTGCTGCATTTTATACTGCTATTGGGCTGCTGCATTATACTGCTGTGGGGCTGTTGCATTTTATTCTCCTATGGGGCTGCTGCATTTTATACTCCTATAGGGCTGCTGCATTTTATACTGATATTGGGCTGCTGCATTATACTTTTATGGGGCTGTTGCATTTTACTTTTCAAGATGAGTGGTGACCATGGAGTGGAGGCCATTTTGAAGTTAGCAATTTTGGATCCAACTTTTTTCAATAGGAAGAGAGTCGTGTGACACATCAAACTTATTGAGAATTTCACAAGAAAAACAATGGTGTGCTTGGTTTTAACGTAACTTTATTCTTTCATGAGTTGATATCACCAACCATTCCAGTTTTATCTAGGTGTATCCATATAAATGGCCATCCTGTACGCTTACACACCGAGCCCGCATCTTTCCCAGATTTCATCAGCCATCATATGCCTCTAAGAGTTGACGGTGGAATGGAGCTGTTAACCTGTTAAATACCATTGTCAATCTCTAAAAGTGGCATTTAACACTCACGGGTAGGGGGGCGCATCGTTCCAACTGCTCTTCAGCACACCTGTGATGTGATCTCGGGGTGCCTATAGGTTGTCATGACAGCCAGCAGGTCAGCTGAAGACTCCCATGCTTATCATTACGATCCTCTAGTGAATGCAAACGGTTAGCTTGTGTTCATAGGAGATCGTGATTTTTACTATAAATAGCAGTGCTGACGTTCTGCTATGTATAGTACTAGTCAGGGCCGGCGTCAGCACCCGGCGTACCCGGGCAGGCTCCCCCAGGGGCCCTCAGCTAGCGGCACATTACGCAGCTGCTATGGGGCCTCAGTGAGGCAGGGGGGCTCGCCTGGCCCCAGCGCCAACTCCCCTACCACCACATTGAACTATAGCGGCGTCTGCCGGTAAAGTTCAAAGCAAATGATGGAGAAGAGAGCGTCACCTGATGCTCTCTCTCCCATCATTCCCCACTCCGCCTCTGACACTGCCGCTGCAGGTGCGCGATGACATCATCGTGCACTCGCTGTGTGTCAGGCAGTGTGTCAGGCAGTGCAGCAGCAGCCGCCGAGACCGGAACAGGGAGCAGTGCGGGCACATTGAGAGGTGAGGAGTTTTTTTTTTGTAACTATAACAGTGAGTACTGGACTATGGGGCTATTCTTGGGGGGAGGGGGGCTGTGCTGTATACTACATGTCTGTGCTATATACTACATGGCTGTTCTATATACTACTTGGGCTGTGCTATATACTATATGGGCTATTATATGCTACGTGGGCTGTGCTCTATACTACATGGCTGTTCTATATACTACGTGGGCCATGTTATATACTATGTGGCTGTGCTATATACTATATGGGCTGTTATATGCTACGTGGGCTGTGCTCTATACTACATGACTGTCCTATATACTACATGGGCCGTGTTATATACTATGTGGCTGTGCTATATACTATATGGGCTGTTATATGCTGCGTGGGCTGTGCTTTATACTACATGGCTGTTCCATATACTACGTGGGCCATGTTATATACTATGTGGCTGTGCTATATACTATATGGGCTGTTATATGCTACGTGGGCAGTGCTATATACTACATGGCTGTTCTATATACTATGAGGGCCGTGTTATATATTATGTGGCTGTGCTATATACTATATGGGCCGTTATATGCTGCGTGGGCTAAGTTTTATACTACATGGCTGTTCTATATACTACATGGGCCGTGTTATATACTATGTGGCTGTGCTATATACTATATGGGCTGTTATATGCTGCGTGGGCTGTGCTATATACTACATGGCTGTTCTATATACTACATGGGTCGTGTTATATACTATGTGGCTGTGCTATATACTATATGGGCTGTTATATGCTGCGTTGGCTGTGCTATATATTACATGGCTGTTCTATATACTACGTGGGCCGTGTTATATACTATGTGGCTGTGCTATATACTATATGGGCTGTTACATGCTGCGTGGGCTGTACTATATACTACATGGCTGTTCTACATACTACGTGGGCTGTGTTATATACTATGTGGCTGTGTTATATACTATATGGGCTGTTATATGCTGCATGGGCTGTGCTATATACTACATGACTGTTCTATATGCTACGTGGGCCGTGTTATATACTACATGGGCTGTGTTATATACTATATGGGCTGTTATATGCTACATGGGTTGTGCTTTATACTACATGGCTGATCTATATACTACGTGGGCCGTGTTATATACTACATGGGCTGTTATATGCTACATGGGCTGTGCTCTATACTACATGGCTGTTCTATATACTACGTGGGCCGTGTTATATAATATGTGGCTGTGCTATATACTATATGGGCTGTTATATGCTATGTGGGCTGTGCTATATACTACGTGGTTGTGTTATATGCTACGTGGGCTGTTATATACTACATGGCTGTGTTATATGCTACGTGGCTGTGTCATATACTACGTGGGCTGTGTTATATACTACATGGCTGTGTTATATGCGATCATGAATCGTGGTATATGTTAAAAGGGGGGCCCACTGAGACTCTTTCGCTCGGGGCCCTCAAAAACCTGGAGCCCTGGTACAAGTGATAAGACTATTACATCTTCATCAAATACAGTAAAGCATTTTTTAAATATGCAATTTTAGTATCACCATACTCACAAAAGTCTGATCAAAAATAAAATAAATGAATACAGTTGGTAAACGGCGCAATGAGAAAGCAAATCAAAATGCCAGGATTACGTTTTTTTGGCTGCCACAACATTGCAATAAAATGCAATGAGAGGCATTGAAAACGTTATACCTACTTCAATCTGGTATCAGTATAAATGTCTGCTCAAGGCACGAAAAATAAGCCTTCAAATAGCTCCATATCCCGAAAAATGAAAACGTTATGGGTCTCGGAAAATGGTTTATTTTTTACAAATGTGCACATTTTTTTTCACCACTTAAATAAAACAAAAAATGTTCATGTTTGGTATCTGCACACTTGTACTGACTTGGATAATCATATTGCGTGGTCAGTTTTATAGTATAGTGAACATCGCAAATTTTTTTTGCAAATTCAACGCATTTGGATTTTTTTTTTCTGATTTCCAGTGAATCACATGAACAAATGAATGGTGTCATTCAAAAGTACAACTTTTCCTGCAAAAAACAATCCCTTATTTGGCTAAACTGACCAAAATATAAATAATAGAGGTAGTAAGAAGCTTTTGCACTCAATTCACTGAGTGTAGGTGCCCAGAAGGAAAAACAATATATAGTAGTAGAAAACACCTCTGGCACTCATAAAAGTGCCGGAGGTGTTTTCTACTACAAAATATAAATAAGTCATGGCTCTTGGAAGAAGGAGACGAAAAAACAAACAAAAATCCCCTTGGAGTGAAGGGGTTAACTAAAAATTCCCTATTATTTTATCTATTATTTTACTCTATTCAAGTGCTTTCTGTTTTTTAGTACTTCTTCTTTGATGATGCTTAGTTTGAGAATCCCAGTACATACTGGCATAGTCAAATGATCTATCATCAGGGAGCACAGGCATGTTGCATTCGGCGCAGCGTCAAAACGGCGCATGCAGAGACATTCGCATACATTCACATGGCCTGCGTACTCAATGTTAACACAGGTATGCAGGGCAACGTAAGACGCAAGGAGAAGTAGGCGGAGTTTCAAGGAGGAAGAAGGGAGGAAGTCCGCTGCCATCCGCAGCCCTCCCATACGCAAGTGGGAAACCAGCTTAAGGCTACTTTCACACTGGCGTTTTTTTTTAATACGTCGCAATGCGTCGTTTAGGGGAAAAAACGCATCCTGCAAAGTTGTTTGCAGGATGCGTTTTTGCCCCATAGAGTTACATTATCGGCGCATTGCGACGTATTGACACACGTCGCAACCATCTTGCGATGGTTGCGCCGTGTTGTGGCGGACCACCGGGAGCAAAAAACGTTAACTGTAACGTTTTTTGCAGGCGATGGACCGCTTTTTCCGACCGCGCATGCGCGGCCGGAACTCCGCCCCCACCTCCCCGCGCCTCACAATGGGGCAGCGGATGCGCTGGAGCAATGCATCCGCTGCACCTGTTGTGCGGCGCATCAAACGCTAGCGTCGGAATCTCGGCCCAACGCATTGCGACGGGGAGATTCCGACGCTAGTGTGAAAGTAGCCTAAAATGTTTTTTTTTGAAACATTATTTTTATCTTTTTCTTATGAAAGAGGTGTAGTATTTGGCTACTCTTTTAAGGTTTGCTAAAACCTCTTGCATTAGATGTACAATATGTCAAACCTGACATCTCAACAAAAGGTAGTGGGTAACCTATTTCGCTATTGGGAGTTAAAAGCAGGGATATAGTGAGAATAGATATAGGAAAGATATGAAAAAGGGATAGCTGGAGTAAGGGGACAAATAGCCCCCAGAAACTCAAATACAAATACAGCACTAGTGCTACAAAAGTGGGGTAGCCAAATTGCAGTAGGCGGGTGAAAGACTCCACAACATTAATTTGAAAACATAGACACATAGAAAATTATAACTATATGTGAAAAATAGTATAAACCTTAAACCGTGAAATATTATGTAAATTTAGTTTAACCCCTTCCTGACATGCGTCGTACTAGTACTGCTCTGCAGGAACTGAATACCCGCAAACCGCAGTACTAGTACGGAAGTACGATCACGCGGCCTCACGCTGAGCGCCGCGGTGATCGCGTGCGAGTGTCAGCTGTATATGACAGCTGACACCCCGCAGCAATGCCCACGATCGGACGGGGGTTCCCTGCGTTGTTCTGGTGTCCTGGAAGGAGTCCCCGGATCCAAGATGGCCACGGGTCTCCTTCCGGGTCCTGAAGTGAGGTGGCTAGCCGGCACCTGCTCTGAGCAGACGCCGTAAAGTCATGTGCCCAAAAATGATACCAGTAAAAACGTCAACTCGTCCCGCAAAAAACAAGACCTCACTTGACTCTGTGGGCCAAAATATGGGTAAATTATAGCTCTCAAAATGTGGTGATGCAAAAACTATTTTTTGCAATAAAAAGAATCTTTTCGTGTGTGACGGCTGCCAATCACAAAAATCCGACAAAAAAAGCTCTAAAAGTAAATCAAACCCCCCTTCATCACCCCTTTAGTTAGGAAAAAATAATAAAATTTAAAAAAATGTATTTATCTCCATTTTCCCGTTAGGGTTAGGGTTGGGGTCAAAGTTAGGGTTGGGGTTAGGGTTAGGGTTGGGGCTAAAGTTAGGGTTAGGGTTGGGGTTAAGGTTGGGGATAAATTTAGGGTTAGGCTTGGGGCTAAAGTTAGGGTTAGGGTTGGGGTTGGGGCTAAAGATAGGGTTAGGGTTGGAGCTAAAGTTAGGGTTAGGATTGGGGTTAGGGTTGTGGCTAAAGTTAGGGTTGGGGTTAGGATTGGGGTTATGTTTGCGGCTAAAGTTAGGGTTTGGATTACATTTGCGGTTGGGATTAGGGTTGGGATTAGGGTTAGGGGTATGGTTGGGACTAGGGTTAGGGGTGTGTTTGGGTTAGGGTTTCAGTTAGAATTGGGAGTTTCCACTGTTTAGGCACATCAGGGGCTCTCCAAACGCGACATGGTGTCCGATCTCAATTCCAGCCACTTTTGCATTGAAAAACTAAAACAGTGCTCCTTCCCTTCCGAGCTCTCTCGTGCGCCCAAACAGGTGTTTGTGCCAACATATGGGGTATCAGCGTACTCAGGACAAATTGTACAACAAATTTTGCAGTCCAATTTCTCCAGTTACCCTTGGAAAAATACAAAACTGGGGGCTAAAAAATAATTTTTGTGGAAAAAAAAAAAGGATTTTTTATTTTCACGGCTTTGCGTTATAAATTGTAGTGAAACACTTGGGGTTCAAAGTTCTCACAACATATCTAGAAAAGTTTCTTGGGGGGTCTAGCTTCCAATATGGGGTCACTTGTGGGGGGTTTCTACTGTTTAGGTACATCAGGGGCTCTGCAAATGCAACATGACGCCTGCAGACCAATTCATCTAAGTCTGCATTCCAGACGGCGCTCCTTCCCTTCCGAGCTCTGCCGTGCGCCCAAAAGGTGGTTCCTCCCACATATCGGGTATCAGCGTACTCAGGACAAATTGGACAGCAACTTTTGGGATCCAATTTCTCCTGTTACCCTTGGGAAAAAAATTGTGGGCTAAAAGATCATTTTGTGGAAAGAAAAAATTATTTTTTAATTTTCACGGCTCTACATTATAAACTTTAGTGAAACAATTGGGGGTTAAAAGTGCTCACCGCACATCTAGATTAATTCCTTAGGGGGTCTTCTTTCCAAAATGGGGTCACTTGTGGGGGGTTTCCACTATTTAGGTACATCAGGGGCTCTCCAAACGCAACATGGGTTCCGATCTCAATTACAGCCAATTTTGCATTGAAAAGTCAAACGGCGCTCCTTCCTTTCTGAGCTCTGTCATGCTCTCAAACAGTGGTTTACCCCCATTTATGGGGTATCAGCGTACTCAGAACAAATTGAACAACAACTTTTGGGGTCCAATTTCTCGTCTTACCCTTGGGAAAATAAAAAATTTGAGGCGAAAAGATCATTTTTGTGAAAAAAAATGATTCTTTTTTTACAGCTCTACATTATAAACTTCTGTGAAGTACTTGGGGGTTCAAAGTGCTCACCACACATCTAGATTAGTTCCCTAGGGGGTCTACTTTCCAAAGTAGTGTCACTTGTGGGGGGTTTCCACTGTTTAGGCACATCAGGGGCTCTCCAAACGCGACATGGTGTCCGATCTCAATTCCAACAAATTTTACATTGAAAAGTCAAATGGTGCTCCTTCCGTTCCGAGCTCTGCAATGCGCCCAAACAGTGGTTTACCCCCACATAAGGGGTATTGGCGTACTCAAGACAAATTGTACAATGACTTTTGTGGTCAAATTTCTGCTGTTACCCTTGGTACAATAAAACAAATTGGATCTGAGGTAAAAATTTTGTGAAAAAAAGTTAAATGTTCAATTTTTTCTTAAACATTCCAAAAATTCCTGTGAAGCAGCTAAAGGGTTAATAAACTTTCTGAATGTAGTTTTGAGTACCTTGAGGGGTGCAGTTTTTAGAATGTTGTCACTTTTGGGCATTTTCTGTCATTTAAGAGGTGGTCCCTAAAAAAAATGGTTTTGCAAATTTTGTTGTAAAAATGAGAAATCGCTGGTCATTTTTTAACCCTTATAACTTCCTAACAAAAAATGTAAAGCAGACATGTGGGTAATGTTATGTACTAACTATTTTGTATGATATGACTCTCTAATTTAAGGGCATAAAAACTAAAAGTTTAAAAATTGCAAAATTTTCAAAATTTTTGCCAAATTTCCTTTTTTTCACAAATAAACGCAAGTCAAATCGAAGAAATTTTACCACTTTCATAAAGTACAATATGTTACGAGAAAACAATCTCAGAATCACCAGGATCCGTTGAAGCGTTTCAGAGTTATGACCTCATAAAGTGACAGTGGTCAGAATTGAAAAAAATGGCCTGGTCAGGAAGTTGAAAACAGGCTTCGGGGTGAAGGGGTTAAAGAACTGGCACAATTTTAAATTCAGTGAGCTGGGACCCAGCCCCATCAGTTTTGAGATAAGTATCCCAAAATGTTTATAACCCAGAGGGGTACTTCTCTGTATATCAAATGTTCAAGCCTGTTCATCTGATTTCAAGCTGTTATGTGATGGAGGGAGATGATCCTCTGTTCTGTCTTGTTCTTGCTTGGGCTGACTTCCACTGTTTTCTGATAGGTAGAGGGCTGATGGATCTTGGTGTTAGCCATTCTGAGAGTCCCACCATAGGAAGTTCAAATGTTCCCAAGAATTTTGGAAGGTCCTCTAAGGTGCGAAGGGTAGCTGATTTTCCTTCTTTTTTGGCAATGAGTTGGAAGGGGTATCCCCATCGGTACGAAATGTCTTTTTCCTTGAGTAGTCCCAATAACGGCCCTTGAGCCTTGCAAAATTGTAGAGCTCTGCGGGCCACATCAGATAGGATAATATAAGGAGAGCCATGGAAGGAGAGAGGAATTTTCTCTCTATATTTTTTCAGGATCGCCTCCTTTTCTTTATAGAAATGGATTCTACAAATAATGTCTCTAGGACGAGTACAGTCTGCAGTTTTGGGACCCAATGCTCTATGTATCCAGTCAATCTTGATGGGGTCCTGTAGGTTACGTTGTAATGGATCACCAAATGATTTCTGGGCCCAGGTTTCAAGTTGTGCAGATTCTATTGTTCCACCTAAACCATGAATGCGAAGATTGTTGCGTCGGTGTCTATCTTCAATATCGTCTATATGGGTAAAAATGTCACTTATATGCATTGTGTGCTCCTGCAGGACAGGCTGCTGTAATTCCATATTAGTGAAAAACTACTCCTGTGTGTTTTCAAAGTCTGCCATGTGCTGACAGACATTTAGTTCTTCTGCCTTAAGTGCTGACATGTCCTGTTTATGAGAAGTCTCTGGTCTGCTCAGCAGAGAATCCACCTCCCATTTTGTAGGGATTGCTCTTATATGGGTTTTCTAGTCCCAATCTTCCTCACCCACCGATGCAGGGGAAGCGTTCCTGGCTCTGCAGCCTGACCGAAGTCATGGTGATCGCATTAAAATTCCAATGCCATCTTACCTCTGGGTAAATGGTGTCGTCTTCCTGGGGGTGTCGCCGCCCCCCCGCAACTACAATCGCTGTGATTAGCTGTTCAATTCTGAACAGCCAATTGCAGCATTTCTCAGTGTTTCTGGCAATCAGATGGCCTGAAACACTGATGTCCCAGCCTATGCTCGGTGCTCTAAGAGCACCGATCATAGGCTGGTGCATGGCAATGTCAGGCATTGTCTGGACCCATTTTGATTGGTACGATCTATGATTACAGCGATCGCACAAATCACAGGGTACTGATGAGGTGTGACCGCGCAGTGACCTGGCTGTGTCCTGGCTGTGACTTGCCTAGGATTGGAGTGTAAGAGCATTGATCCTAGGCTAGTGCCTGGCAATGCCAGTAACACCTCAGCCAGCTCTGATTGGTGTGATTGACGATGATGCTGATTGCACCAATCACAGGGCACAGACACGGTGTGACCACTCTGTGACCGCTCTGCACGTCTTCAAAGTAGCTGAGGATATGTACAGGGTGGTCACGCTATCGGATCTGTGTTGTGCCGGACCTTGTGGTGCCATTGCAGCCTGTGACACCACAATCGCTCACTGTTGCTAAAGAAGAAAGAAGACAGAACTGAGAAGAAAGACTGATGTCTCCTCCACCCCAATTCCCCTCCTATCCCCTCACAGAAGAAAGAAGGAAGAAAAGACAACTGTAAGATTTTTGATCCCTGATCCCTGCCTGATTTCTCCTCATCCAACCCAATCACTCTTTCCTCCCTCACCCCCATTTTTACATCCTACACACCCCCTTTGTACCACCTCAGTGCGAACATCCAGCAGCCACCGAGCACTGATTAGTGATGCAGTTCACTGATCAACACTCGTGCTGACTGTTTTCCACTTTTTTCACTCTCCTTTGCACCATCCCAGTGCGCACATTCAGCAGCCACCGAGCTTTAATCAGTGACACAGTTCACTGATCCTCACTCGTGCTCGCTGTTTTACTTTTTTTTTCCACTGACTTTCTATCTCCCCGGTTACAGCTTTTATCTTTTTTTTTTTTTAAAAGTTTGCACCAAGCACTCTCTCACCCACACAACTGAATAAAGTACTGATACAAACACCACATATGGATCGCCCCCACGTAAGGGCAATGGGGTACTCGGTACCGGGTCCTTCAGTTCCCTCAGCGAGGATGTCACGGTGGCCCAACCCGGACCGTAACCCTATGAGGGGCGCCCAATAAAAGGCAGAGTTCGTAGATAACGGTAGTGTTCGTGACGCCACCTGTGGTATTCGGTCAGGGTGACCGACGCTGCTTAGGGGTCCGCTGGGGTGATGGAATGGCAGCTAGATGGTATACCTTCCCACAGGTGAAGTATTTACCCAGGGCTTCCCAGAAGTGTAGATGTTGATGGTGGATGGTGCAAGGCGCGGTGAATAACGAGGACACAATGGGTGCAGTCTCTTTACCTTTACTGAAGGCTTCAGCATCCACAGTCCAGAGTGCCGGATGACAGGGTAGGCAGAAAGTAAAAAAGTGACAGCGCTCCATCTGGGTGTAATCCAAATCAGCAACTTTATTCAAGCCATAAAACAGCAGACAGCTGTCTGCTGTTTTATGGCTTGAATAAAGTTGCTGATTTGGATTACACCCGGATGGAGCGCTGTCACTTTTTTACTTTGAGCTTTCGATGGTCCTAGTTGGTTCCCTGGACCTGGACGGGCGCTCCAGCTTGTGAAGTGCGGTTAGCCATCTTGTTTGATTTGGACAGGGTAGGCAGAGTCCGGCTGGTCTGATGGCAATTCCAGAATCCCCTTATCCAGGTGGAAATCAGTAGCCTTCCCCTTGCGCACAGTAACGTAGTAGGCCCCTACTTGCATTAGCTACCATAAGGTCCTCACTGTTGTTACATCTCTCTCTCTGTCCCCCAGATGGATAGGACAAACCCGTATGATGGTGGTGGCCTGAGGCTATTTTATAGGGACCCAAGTGTCGCCCCTCCTCCACGATGCCACCGTGTCTGCTTAGGTGTTTAGGTCGGACAGCCAACTTGGAATCAACTGCCCTGCCGGTCTCTGAAGTAAAGCGTAGAGTCTATAACTTCCTCGGTGTTCTGGCCACCGGATCTGCGCTTCAGATGGAGGCAGCCTGCTTCTAGCTGGTCTCCCACTGATGTTTCACTCCTGTTGCTATGACTTCTGTGCTCACTCACTACAGCACACTTCCTTTCGCGTCCTTTCTTAGGAGGCTGCCGCATGGGTTGTAGGCGCAGCTCCGTGTCCTTCTTTCCCACTGAGCCGCTGATGTTCTTCCTTTTCCCTCTGTCTGCCTGACAGGTATCCCCTGGGGAGAGCCCAGTCTGCTTCTCTCCCTCTCCTTCTCCTTCCGACTCTCTCCCTTCAACTCACTGACTTCCTAACCACCCCACCAGTTTTACCCTATGTGAGGAGTGGCCTAGTATATAGAACCCTTAGCTCCCCCTGGTGGACTGGCGTGTGAAGTGTGTGTGTGACTGTGATACCTGGCAGGGTGAACTCCTTTGGTGCCATCACTCCCCCTGGAAGAACGACATTACTGCAACGACCAGGACTCTGGGGTGCTGCACATACATAAAAAAAATGCCCTGCTCGTCCCAAAAACACTATTCAATGGAGGAGGCATACGCTTTCCTTGCCTCTGACACTGACAGTAAGGGAGAGGATCCCACCTTTTTTCATTTTTCAGACTCTGACTCCTCGTCCTCTTCCTCCTCAGCTGCTGCTGAACTGCCACAAAGACATCTCAGGACTGAAGGTGAACCAGTACGAAGAAGTCCCAGGACAGAGGGTGAACCAGCGACCTCCATTACAGAAGATGAACCAGCACTCCCATTAATGACCCCAAATGGACCTCACCCCTCAAAAATGATGAGCCACTGATTCCTGATGTTGTGGCGCAATCAGGAATCAAGTTTGACACCTCCAGCCTCACAGAAATACACTTTTTCAAAATCTTTTTCTAGGAGGATTTTGTTAACCTCATGGTGGGCCAAACTAATTTGTACGCTCATCAATTTTTTGCACAAAACCGTAATTCAGCATTTTCTAACTGGACTGTATATGCAGTTGAAATTATGAAGTTTTGGAGCCTAGTCCTTCATATAGGGATCCTGAAGAAGCCATAACTTCAGAAATATTTGGGTGTTGATGTTTTATATAACACTCCAGTGTTCCAAATGGTCATGGCCCGGTTACGTTTTGAGGCCATCCACAAATTCCTGCATTATAATGATAATGCATCGTGTCCTCCCCAAGATGGCCCCAACTTTGACCGTCTGCTCACAGTTCAGCCGGTC
The DNA here is from genome assembly GCF_032444005.1 of Ranitomeya imitator. Taxonomy (NCBI): domain Eukaryota; kingdom Metazoa; phylum Chordata; class Amphibia; order Anura; family Dendrobatidae; genus Ranitomeya; species Ranitomeya imitator. The sequence goes on from NC_091282.1 coordinate 404,534,643, forward strand.
ATCGAACACTTCAACAAAAAGTTTGCTGAAGTATATGTGCCTCAAAGGGACATCTCCTTGGATGAGTCCCTAATTCATGTCAAGGGGAAGTTAATATTCCATCAGTACTTGTCCAGTAAGAGGGTCAGGTACCAAATTAAACTCTAAGCTATGTGAGAGTACCTCAGGGTACATGCACAGGTTTAGCATTTATGAAAGGAAGGACCGCTAGATTGAACCCTATGAATGCTCCCCTCTCCTGGGAGTGAGTGGAAAAATTGTATGGGATTTGGTGCACCCACTGCTTGATCAAGGTTATCACCTCTACATGGATAACTTTTATACCAGCATCCTACTCTTCAAGTCCCTCTCAGAGTGAGATACTGCAGCCTGCGGTGCTGTCCACAAAAATCTGAGAGGCCCCCCGAAAACGCTAATAGGGCAGATGATTAGAAGGGGTAACAGCAGAGCCCAATGTAGCGACCACTTGCTGGTGGTCAAGTACAAGAGGGATGTCTTTTTCTTGACCCCCGTACATGGTGATGGCAGCACCCTAAGCACTGTCTGAGATACCTCTACACAGGTCTCAAAGCTGTATGGTGTACTGGGGTAAAACACAAACATGAGGGGAGTTGATCTCTCTGATCAAGTCCTCCAGCTGAACAGTGCTTTGAGCAAGGCCAAGGTGCGGTACAAGAAGCCATGCAAATTGTACAGGTGGCAATGCACAACGCTTTCCTGCTGTCACGATGTGCTGGCCAGACTGCTAATTTGTACCTTCAGTTCCAGGAGGTAGTGATTAAGGCCCTGATATTTGGCAGTCAGGGCCCCAGTACTTCCAGAACTGAAGGTGCTCTTATCGTACTAGAACAACATTACCCGGGGGAGGTCCTTTAAGTGTGTTGCAGAAAGGAAATACGCTAGGACACCATGTAAGGGTTGGCAGATTGCACTAAATAAAAAATAATAAAATTGTATTCGTAACCCAGGGTCCACTGTACAGAGATGATAAACTGCTGGTAGTGACAAATGACGGAACATACTGCAAGCGATTGCCTGGACATGCTGTGTTAACGCCACACAGTGTTACCGGAACACTAAGCACCAAACTCCATGACTCCACAGAGAGGTACTGAACCAGTGAATAAAGAGTGCTATGCCCTGTTAATCGTCACAGGGAAAACACAAGGAAAAAGCTTGCTCTGCAACTGAGCTGTGTCAATTGCACACAGAAACAAAACAGATGCTGAGCATAATACCCTGACTAGGGTTGAGCTTGCTCGGAAACTCTGATGTGCTAACTGCACACATGTAGGTAACAGATGCTAAGCTAAGTGGCTAATTGCCCCCACTGATGCTAGCTACCAGCCTACGGGTACAGTCCCATAGCTAGACAGACACAAAACACATGCAGACAGAGCGGTAGAATCTCCACTCGCATAGCCACGCATGAATGATACTAGCACACCCACGGGAGCCATTGGAAGTCTTTTATACAAAAGACTCCATCCCAAACACTCACGACCAGTAAGTTGAGACATCGTCTAAGGGCCAATCTGGAGCTGCCACATCACCAGAGCCGGAGATGTCCGACCACCAATAGTAAGATGCCACATCACGGACATGCTCAGTAAGGTGATTTCTGGACTTAGACTCCAGAGCGACCAGTTGCCGCTGCCTATTGCTGGTTACTATAGACGTGGCTGGAGAGCCAGAAGTAACCAAACGAAGAGCACGAGCCTGAGCAAGAGTTTGGGACCGATGTCTATGCTCAGCAACACCTGCAGCTGCGGAAGCTGAATGGGAGACCACAAAGGCAGATAAGGCATGAGATCTATCCCCTGCAGCGGGAGAATCATGATGCCTAATACATCATTTATTAATGTGACATGTGCCCAAATAAACCTGGCTTGTGTATGAAAGAATTCTTCAGACTGTAGTACACATCCATGGACCATTAATTTAATTTCTGATTTACACAACTGAAGTATGACAACCTGATGAACACTACACAACTGACGCATGACAACGTGACGAACACTACACAAGTCACGAATTCCACTACATTATAAAATTCACAAACCAGGAAACAGTAGATCAGTTGCAAAAAGGGGGCACTTGTGCCTTTCCACTGTTGAGGCACATCAGGGGCTATGTAAACAAAACATGACACCTGCAGACCATTCCATCAAAGTCTGCATTCCAAAACGTCACTCTTTCCCTTCCGAGCCCCGATGTTTACTTCCACATATGGGGTATCAGCGTACTCAGGAGAAATTTCACAACAACTTTTGTGGTCCAATTTCTCCTGTTACCCTTGGGAAAATACAAAATTAGGGGATAAAAGATAATTTTTGTGAAAAAAATATGATTTTTTTATTTTCACGACTCTGCGTTATAAACTTTTGTGAAGCACTTGGTAGTTCAAAGTGCTCACCACACATCTAGATAAGTTCCCTGGGGGATCTTGTTTCCGAAATGGGGTCACTTGTGGGGGGTTTCTACTGTTTAGGTATATCAGGATCTCTCCAAAAGCGTCCAATCTCAATTCCAGCCAATTTTGCATTGAAAAAGTCAAACGGCACTCTTTTCCTTTCAAGCTCTGCCGTGTGCCCAAACAGCGGTTTTCCCCCACATTTGGGGTATCAGCATACTCAGGACAAATTGCACAATAACTTTTGGGGTCCAAATTCCCCAATGACCCTTGGAAAAATAAAAAATTGGGGGCTAAAAAATAATTGATATTGAAAAAATATGATTATTTTCACGGCTCTACGTTATAAACTTCTGTGAAGCACTTGGAGGTTCAAAGTGCTCAACACACATCTAGAAAAGTTCCTTAGGGGGTCTAGTTTCCAAAATGGGGTCACTTGTGGGGGGTTTTCACTGTTTAGGCACATCAGGGGCTCTCCAAACGCGACATTGCATCCAATCTCAATTCCAGCTAATTTTGCGTTGAGCAAGTCAAACGCGGAACGTCTTCAAAGCTCTGCCGTGCACCTAAACAGTGTTTTTTCGCCATATATGGCGTATCGGCATGTTCAGAAGAGACACATTTTGGAGTTCATTTTTTCGTTTTACCAATGTGACAATGAAAAAAAAAATTATTCTAATGTTATTCTAAATTTTACTGAAAAAAAGATAAATGTTCATTTTTTCCTTTCACATTCGATTAATCCCTGTGAAGCACCTGAATGGTTAATAAATTTCTTGAATGTGGTTTTGATTACCTTGAGGGGTGCAGTTTTTGAATTGTGTCACTTTTGGGTATTTTCTATCATATAGGCCCCTCAAAGTGACTTCAAATGTGAGGTGGTCCATAAAAAAATGGGTTTGTAAATTTTGGTGTAAAAATAAGAAATCACTAGTCAACTTTTAACCCTTTATAACTTCCTAACAAAAAAATATTTTGTTTCAAAGATTGTGCTGATGTAAAGTATACATGTGGGAAATGTTATTTATTAACTATTTTCTCTGATTTAAGGGCATAAAAATTCAAAGTTTTAAAATTGCAAAATGTTAAAAATTTTCACCAAATTTCCATTTTTTATACAAATAAACGCAGGTCATATTGAAGAAATTTTTACCCTATCATGAAGTGCAATATGTCACAAAAAATATCAGAATCAACAGGATCTGTTGAAGTGTTCCAGAGTTATTACCTCATAAAGTGACAGTGGTCAGAATTGTAAAAATTGGCCTGGTCGATACCATGCAAAACACCTTCGGGGGTAAAGGGGTTAAAGTAACCTAAGAGAGCCATAAAGAGTCAATGGGATCCGTGACACATTAAATATATTATTTCTACTATGGATCCTTTAGCAAGGGATGCCATGACACCAACATGAACAGGCTCAACGTTTTGCAGTATGATGAACCTGAAAGCAATGTGTGAAATAAAAAAAAGAAATAAAAAAGAAAATGAAGGTTGACTTGATATTTCATTTGTATCATACAATTATGAGCCTCCTGTTATTGAGTGCAATATCTGTCTAAATTATATAACATTCATTTTAACTTAAGCATTAATGATCATTCACAAAACTCTTTCTTTTGCTACAGAGTTTACAATAAATTTGATGACATCTGGTCAGACATTTACAATTAATGAAGCAGTGTGTATTACAAGACCCTGAGTAAATCCCTCTGGTCCAGAAGAGACCATGGCAATCAATTACAGGAATCAGCTTCACATAACCAAAACCCAGGAGAAAGGAAATAATTGATTCATTGACCAGCAAGTCAACCTTGCTCCTAAGTAAAGATGTCCCATAGAAAAAGCCTCAGGTCGAACGGCCACCCAAGATAATAATAAATGTCATGAATATAAAGAAAAATAAAGAAAAATATGCGGCAGCCCTCACCCAACTTCGTGTGGTCCAGTTCTTTATTAAAGACATGAAAAAATACAGCTTCACGGCCCGAGGGAGTGCAGATAGGGGGGAGGTGAGCAGGGAACGATGACGGCCGTTTCGCGCTGATCCAAGCTTGGATCCATTGCGTTTGCAGAGCCCCTAATGTACCTAAACAGTAGAAATCCCCCACAAGTGACACCATTTTGGAAAGTAGACCCCCTAAGGAACTCATCTAGATGTGTTGTGAGAGCTTTGAACCCCCAAGTGTTTCACTACAGTTTACAACGCAGAGCCGTGCAAATAAAAAATATTTTTTTTTCCACAAAAATTATATTTTAGCCCCAAGTTTTGTATTTTTCCAAGGGTAACAGGAGAAAGTGAACCCTAAATATTGTTGTCCAATTTGTCCTGAGTACGCTGATACCCAATATGTGGGGGGGGGGGAGGAAACGTTTGAGTGCATGGCAGAGCTCGGAAGGGAAGGAGCATCATTTGGAATGCAGACTTAGATGGATTGGTCTGCAGGCGGCACATTGCGTTTGCAGAGCCCCTAATGTACCTGAACAGTAGAAACCCCCCACAAGTGACCCTATATTGGAAACTAGACCCCCAAAGGAACTCATCTAGATGTGTTGTGAGAACTTTGAACCCCAAGTGTTTCACTACAGTTTACAACGCAGAGCCGTGAAAAAAAAAATTTGTCCTGAGTACCCTGCTACCCCATATGTTGGGGTAAACCCCTGTTTGGGCACACGGGAGAGCTCGGATGGGAAGGAGCACTGTTTTACTTTTTCAACGCTGAATTGGCTGGAATTGAGATCGGAAGCCATGTAGCATTTGGAGAGCCCCTGATGTGCCTAAACAGTGGAAACCCCCCAATTATAACTGAAACCCTAATCCAAACACACCCCCAACCCTAATCCCAACGGTAACCCTAACCACACCTCTAACCCAGACACACCCCTAACCCTAATCCCAACCCTATTCCCAACCATAAATGTAATCCAAACCCTAACCATAACTTTAGCCCCAACCCTAACTTTAGCCCCAACCCTAACTGTAGCCTTAACCCTAGCCTCAACCCTAACCCTAGCCCTAACCCTAACCCTAACCCTAGCCCTAGCCTTAGCCCTAACCCTATCCCTAGCCCTACATCTAACCCTAGCTCTAACCCTAGCCCTAACCCTAGCCCTAACCCTAACCCTAGCCCTAACCCTAATGGGAAAATGGAAATAAATACATTTTTTAAATTTTTTTAATTTTTTCCTAACTAAGGGGGTGATGAAGGGGGGGTTGATTTTTATAGCGGGTTTTTTAGCGGATTTTTATGATTGGCAGCTGTCACACACTGAAAAACGCTTTTTATTGCAAAAAATATTTTTTGCGTTACCACTAGGGTTGAGCGAAATGGGTCGGCCAGATTCAGAAGTCGCCCACTTTTGGCAAAGTCGGATTTCATGAAACCCGACCCGATTCCTGTGTGGGGTCGGCCATGAGGTCGCAATCCTCTGATCTGGAATCGGAATTCCGATACCGAGTTCCGATATGTTTAAGATATCGGGAATTGGTATCGGAATTCATATTTAAGTGTAAAATAAAGAATAAAAAAAAAAATATTGATATACTCACCCTCGGACGCGCCCTTGTTCTCACCGGCAGCCTTCCTTCCTAAGAATGAGCGCCTGAAGGGCCTTCGATGATGTCGCGGCTTGTGATTGGTTGCGTGAGCGGTCACATGGGCGGTCACGCGACCAATCACAAGCCGCGACGTCATCTAAGGTCCTTCAGGCGCTAATTCTTAGGAAGGAAGCGTCCGAGGGCGCGTCCGAGGGTGAGTATATTGCTAATAGGTATATACTCACCCTCGGACGCACCCTGGTTCTAACCCGAAGCCTTCCTTCCTAAGAATCCACGCCTAAAGGACCTTAGATGACATAGCGGCTTGTGATTGGTCACGTGACGCCCATGTGACCGCTCACGCGACCAATCACAAGCTGCGACGTCATCGAAGGTCCTTCAGGCGCTGATTCTTAGGAAAGAAGGCTGCCGGTGAGAACCAGGGTGCATCCGAGGGTAAGTATAGGGTAAGCTTGTGGCACTGGCATTATTTCTGAAAAGTGGAAGTTCTGGCCTAAGCTCCTCTCCTAGCTTCCTGTAATCATTTTTAAGGGCCACCGCTTACTCACTGATTTAAGAAAAAAACAAAAAACCTTACTTCCCATCTTCTCCCCTGCTGTGCAGCATCCCCTTCTTAGGCCAGAAGCTGATTTCAGCGTGCAAAAGACTGAAGCGCATGACATCACTGCCATGCGCCCCGAGTAATGTGCATGCTGACATCAGCTGCTGACCTCTGATTGGCCAGCAGCGTGTATTGGTGCACAAGGACACAATGGGTCTATGATCTGCAAAACACTTCAGCTGAATGTGCATCCTTGGATGCATATCCAGTTGAAGTGTGTGCTGGTATTGGGGGCCACTTATCCTCTGTGACCAGGCAGTTGCAGTGGCGACCTCTGTGACTGAGATAGTTATGCCCCGGGCCCCTCTGTTTGTTCAGGGACCTGGCACTTGCCTGGGGGCGCTGGGTGGTGATGCCAGCACTGGGTAGGGACCATCCTGATTGTGTACACCTTGTTGCAGTGGGATGGCTTTTATGCTGTTTTGATCAAATAAATGTCAACTAAGTACCTTATGATTTTTTTTTACATTTGTTGCTATTAATTTATCTTCTGCAATGTTTCTGAAAATTGCTTTAATTCTAGGTCATATTAGGATGGCCACAATGTATATATGTATCTACATATTACAGTTACACTAACAGGTGTGCCGGCCCTAGTTTTTGTACACGTTTTTTTTTTTTTCCAGGAAAATTGCAGTATTGTGATTTGGGGCAAATTGTCTAACTGTAAATCAAATTTTTGGAAAAATTTGACAAACCTGACAAATTCTATATTCAAAAAGATTTGATTTTCTAGGCAAAGGACATATTCTATACCACAGCGTGTACTATCGCCATTTATTATTAGCAATCTCAAAATGATGAAATGCATTAAAAGTGGACCTTGCAATGTTTTAAGGTTCAAGATTTCTCATTCTAATTAATAGTGCAGGTTCTTCAGCTCTAGCTACTGAATGAAAGAGTTTTTCAACTTCTAAGTTTGGTTATATCCTTTGCAGGCCTTATCACTTTGTGCCATACGCAGATTAACATTCCTCACCATGCAAGACAATTCTATCATCTCAATAGACCCCATTATTCCGTGGACCTGAAACACGATGTAGTTAACGGTTCGTCTGTCATCAGAATGGATTTTTCACTGCTCAATTATCATCAAGAGAACAATTTGCTGACCTTTTTTTAATCGAAATGAAAATGTGGAACTGTCAAAATATAATGGCTTGTTAAAAAGCATTGAGGATATCTGATTTGGTAATCATCCTTATATCTTAAATAATGTAGTTTTGATTTATAAAAGAAATTCCAAAAAAATATAATAAAACATTTTGTTCTGCTAATTTCCTGCATAACACTTGAAATAGTAAATTACTGAATTACACTACTAGATCTAATCAGCAGTGTAAGAGAAAAATCTCTTTGGATTTATACATGTGCACTTGATGCTGGATGTTTCACTTACTAAATATTAAACAGAAAATACTATGTTATTGTTAACAATGAGTAATAGTGATGAGCGAGTGTACTCCTGGCTCGGGTTTTTCCCGAGCACGCTCCGGTGACCTCCGAGTATTTATGACTGCTCGGAGATTTCATTTTCATCACAGCAGCTGAATGATTTACAGCAACTAGCCAGCCTGAGTACATGTGGAGGTTGCTTGGTTGCTAGGTAATCCCCACGTGTAATCAAGCAGGCTAGTAGCTGTAAGTCATTCAGCTGCCGTGATGAAAACTAAATCTCCGAGCAGTCATAAATACTCGGAGGTCACCCGAGCGTGCTCAGGAAACCCGAACAACGAGTACACTCGCTCATCACTAATGAGTAATAATTAGTGATGAGCGAGTATACTCATTACTTGAGATTTCCCGAGCACGCTCGGGTGTCCGCCGAGTATTTTTTAGTGCTCGGAGATTTAGTTTTCATCACCGCAGCTGAATGATTTACATCTGTTAGCCAGCTTGATTACATGTGGGGATTTCCTAGCAACCAGGCAACCCCCACATGTACTAATGCTGGCTAGCAGCTGTAAATCATGCAGCTGCGTCAACAAAAACTAAATCTCCAAGCACTTACAAATACTCGGAGACCACCCGAGCATGTTCAGGAAATCTCGAGCAACGAGTATACTCGCTCATCATTAGTAATAATAATTGTCTAAGGGTCACTTCCGTCTATCTGTCTGTCTTTCTGTGTCTTTCTGTCTGTCTGTCATGGATATTCATTGGTCGAGGCCTCTGTCTGTCATGGAAATCCAAGTCGCTGATTTGTCGTGGCAAAACGCCCACGACCATTGCCACGACTAGGGTTGAGCGAAATGGATCGGACAAATTCAAAAATTGCCGACTTTCGGCAAAGTTGGGTTTCGTGAAACCAGACCCGATCCTAGTGTGGGATCGGCCATGAGGTCGGCAATCTTCGCGCCAAAGTCGCATTTCGCATGACGCTTTCAGCACCATTTCTCATCCAATGAAGGAGGACGCAGAGTGAGGGCAGCGTGATGACATAGGTCTCGGTCCCCACCATCTTAGAGAACGGCATGACAGTGATTGGCTTGCTTTCTGCGGCGTCACAGGGGCTATAATGGGGCGTGCACGCTGACCGCCATCTTAATTCTGCCGATCTTAGCATAGGGAGAGGTTGCTGCAGCTTCATCAGAAGAAGGGATATAGTTAGGGAGGGAAGATTAACCCTGAAACTGCTTGTGCTGTAGCGATTTCCACTGTCCAACACCACCTTTTCTTTGCAGGGACAGTGGTGTTTATTTTTTTGTGCATCAGCTCTGTAGCTTATTAGGCTGCCCTATAAGGCTCCCTGATAGCTGCATTGCTGTGAGATTTGTTGCAGTCTCCCCCCAAAAAAAGGGAAATTTAAATTGGCACTAAGTGGATCTACGTCACAGTTCTGTTAGTTTGTTGTACATCTTCCAGCCACGTTCTGCCACTTACATTGTGTAGTGTAATACACTACACCTGAGTTTTGTTGCAGTCTCCCCCCTAAAAAAGAGGGAGATTTAAATTCTCCACAAGTTTATATACACCTTCTACTTTGTTTCACAGTACCATACAATGGTTGTTATTTTGGTTAGATTTTTCCAAAAATGAGGAAGTCTGGTGGAAGAGGCCGTGGGCGGGCGTTGCCAGCTGGTACTAATGGTGGTGTGTTATGGACCTGGTGGTTAGGAGCACCCGGCATGACCTGATAGTTAAACTCACACAGGACAAGCTCTGGGATGTGGGAGCTCTGCTGACCGCAACCCCTAATCCTATCACACAACTAGAAATAGCCGTGGAGCGTTCCTGACTCTCCCTAGATGCCTCTTCATAGCCTAAGAGCTAGCTAGCCCTAGAGATAGAAAATAAAGCCTACCTTGCCTCAGAGAAATTCCCCAAAGGAAAAGGCAGCCCCCCACATATATTGACTATGAGTAAAGATGAAAGTCACAAACGCAGAAATGAAACAGGTTTCAGCAAAGGGAGGCCAGACTTACTAAACAGACAAAGGATAGGAAAGGTATCTTTGCGGTCAGCACAAAAAACTACAAAAGACCACGCAGAGTGTGCAAAAAGACCTCCGCACCGACTAACGGTGCGGAGATGCCACTCTGCATCCCAGAGCTTCCAGCTAGCAAGGCAAAATCATAATATGCAGCTGGACAAGGAAACAATGAACAAATAATAACAAGCAGGAACTTAGCTTCTGCTGGAGTAGACAGGTCACCAGAAAGATCCAAGAGCAAACTGAACCAATGCAGGAACATTGACAGCTGGCATGGAGTAACGATCTGAGTGGAGTTAAATAGAGCAGCCAACCAAAGGATAAACCACGTCACCTGTGTAAGGAACCTGAGAAGCAGCAGCTCCACTCACAGCCACCAGAGGGAGCCCACGGACAGAACGCGCCGAAGTACCATTCACGACCACAGGAGGGAGTTCGACAACAGAATTCACAACAGTACCCCCCCTTGAGGAGGGGTCACCGAACCCTCACCAGAGCCCCAAGGCCGATCAGGACGAGCCAAATGAAAGGCACGAACTAGATCAGCAGCATGAACATCAGAGGCAAAAACCCAGGAATTATCTTCCTGACCATAACCCTTCCACTTGACCAGGTACTGGAGTTTCTGTCTCGAAACACGAGAATCCAAAATCTTCTCCACCACATACTCCAACTCCCCCTCAACCAACACCGGGGCAGGAGGATCAACGGAGGGAACCATAGGCGCCACGTATCTCCACAACAACGACCTATGGAACACATTATGGATGGCAAAAGAAGCTGGAAGGTCCAAACGAAATGACACAGGATTAAGAACTTCAGAAATCTTATATGGCCCAATGAAACGAGGCTTAAACTTAGGAGAGGAAACCTTCATAGGAACATGACGAGATGACAACCAAACCAAATCCCCAACACGAAGTCGGGGACCAACACAGCGCCGACGTTTAGCGAAACGTTGAGCCTTATCCTGGGACAATGCCAAATTGTCCACCACATGAGTCCAAATCTGCTGCAACCTGTCCACCACAGTATCCACACCAGGACAGTCCGAAGGCTCAACCTGCCCTGAAGAGAAACGAGGATGGAAACTAGAATTACAGAAAAAAGGGGAAACCAAAGTAGCCGAACTGGCCTGATTATTAAGGGCGAACTCAGCCAAAGGCAAGAAGGACACCCAATCATCCTGATCAGCAGAAACAAAGCATCTCAGATATGTTTCCAAAGTCTGATTAGTTTGTTCGGTTTGGCCATTAAGGTACCGTCACACTAAGCGACGCTGAAGCGATACCGACAACGATCCGGATCGCTGCATCGTCGCTGTTTGGTCGCTGGAGAGCTGTCACACAGACAGCTCTCCAGCGACCAACGATGCTGGTAACCAGTGTAAACATCGGATAACTAAGCGCAGGGCCGCGCTTAGTAACCCGATGTTTACCCTGGTTACCATCCTAAAAGTAAAAAAAACCAAACACTACATACTTACCTACAGCCGTCTGTCCACCAGCGCTGTGCTCTGCACTCCTCCTGTACTGGCTGTGAGCACAGCGGCCGGAAAGCAGAGCGGTGACGTCACCGCTCTGCTTTCCGGCTGACCGACGCTCACAGCCAGAGCAGGAGGAGTGCAGAGCACAGCGCTGGAGGACAGACGGCTGTAGTAAGTATGTAGTGTTTGTTTTTTTTTACATTTAGGATGGTAACCAGGGTAAACATCGGGTTACTAAGCGCGGCCCTGCGCTTAGTTACCCGATGTTTACCCTGGTTACCAGTGAAGACATCGCTGAATCGGTGTCACACACGCCGATTCAGCGATGTCTGCGGGGAGTCCAGCTACCAAATAAAGTTCTGGACTTTCTTCCCCGACCAGCGACAGCACAGCAGGGGCCTGATCGCTGCTGCCTGTCACACTGGACGATATCGCTAGCAAGGACGCTGCAACGTCACGGATCGCTAGCGATATCGTCTAGTGTGACGGTACCTTTAGTCTGAGGATGAAAAGCCGAAGAAAAAGACAAATCAATGCCCATCTTAGCACAAAAGGACCGCCAAAACCTCGAAACAAACTGGGAACCTCTGTCCGAGACGATGTTCTCCGGAATGCCATGCAAACGAGCCACACACTGGAAAAACAATGGCACCAAATCAGAGGAGGAAGGCAATTTAGACAAGGGTACCAAATGGACCATCTTAGAGAAGCGATCACAAACCACCCAAATGACCGACATCCTTTGAGAAACAGGGAGATCAGAAATAAAATCCATGGAAATATGCGTCCAGGGCCTCTTCGGGACCGGCAAGGGCAAAAGCAACCCACTGGCACGAGAACAGCAGGGCTTAGCCCGAGCACAAGTCCCACAGGACTGCACAAAAGAACGCACATCCCGTGACAAAGAAGGCCACCATAAGGATCTATCCACCAAATCTCTGGTACCAAAAATTCCAGGATGACCAGCAAACACCGAACAGTGAACTTCAGAGCTAACTCTACTAGTCCATCTATCAGGGACAAACAGTTTCTCCATTGGACAACGGTCAGGTCTATCAGCCTGAAACTTCTGCAGCACGCGCCGCAAATCAGGGGAGATGGCAGACAAAATTACCCCCTCTTTAAGAATACCCGCCGGCTCCGGAACACCCGGAGAGTCAGGCACAAAACTCCTTGACAGGGCATCAGCCTTCACATTCTTAGATCCCGGAAGGTATGAAACCACAAAATCAAAACGGGAGAAAAAGAGTGACCATCGAGCCTGTCTAGGATTCAACCGTTTGGCAGACTCGAGATAAGTCAAATTCTTGTGATCTGTCAAGACCACCACGCGATGTTTGACTCCTTCCAGCCATTGTCGCCACTCCTCGAATGCCCACTTCATGGCCAACAACTCTCGATTGCCAAAATCATAATTGCGCTCAGCAGGCGAGAATTTTCTAGAAAAGAAGGCACATGGTTTCATCACTGAGCCATCAGAACTTCTTTGCGACAAAACAGCCCCTGCTCCAATCTCAGAAGCATCAACCTTGAACTGAAACGGGAGCGAAACATCTGGCTGGCACAACACAGGGGCAGAAGAAAAACGACGCTTCAACTCCTGAGAAGCCTCTACAGCCGCAGAGGACCAATTGACCACATCAGCACCTTTCTTGGTCAAATCAGTCAACGGTTTAGCAATACTAGAAAAATTAGCGATGAAGCGACGGTAAAAATTAGCAAAGCCCAGGAACTTCTGCAGGCTCTTCACAGATGTCGGCTGAGTCCAATCATAAATGGCCTGAACTTTAACAGGGTCCATCTCGATAGTAGAAGGGGAAAAAATGAAACCCAAAAATGAAACCTTCTGAACTCCAAAGAGACACTTTGACCCCTTCACAAACAAGGAATTTGCACAAAGGACCTGGAACACCATTCTGACCGGCTTCACATGAGACTCCCAATCATCCGAAAAGACCAAAATGTCATCCAAATATACAATCATGAATCTATCCAGGTACTCTCGGAAGATGTCATGCATAAAGGACTGAAACACAGATGGAGCATTAGAAAGCCCAAATGGCATAACCAGGTACTCAAAATGGCCCTCGGGCGTATTAAATGCTGTTTTCCATTCATCGCCCTGTTTAATTCGCACAAGATTATACGCCCCTCGAAGATCTATCTTGGTGAACCAACTAGCCCCCTTAATCCGAGCAAACAAATCAGACAGCAGCGGCAAAGAATACTGAAATTTGACTGTAATCTTATTAAGAAGGCGGTAATCAATACAAGGTCTCAAAGAGCCATCCTTTTTGGCCACAAAAAAGAACCCTTCTCCCAATGGTGACGACGACAGGCGAATATGACCCTTCTCCAAGGATTCCTTTATATAACTCCGAATAGCGGCGTGCTCTGGCACAGATAAATTAAACAGTCGGCCTTTAGGAAACTTACTACCAGAAATCAAATTAATAGCACAATCGCAGTCCCTATGAGGAGGTAGGGCACCGGATTTGGGCTCTTCAAATACATCCCGGTAATCTGACAAAAACTCAGGGACCTCAGAAGGAGTGGAAGGTGAAATTGACAACAATGGAACATCACCATGTACCCCCTGACAACCCCATAGATTTCCAATCCAACACTGGATTATGGACCTGTAGCCATGGCAACCCCAAAACGACCACATCATGCAGATTATGCAACACCAAAAAGCGAATATCCTCCTGATGTGCAGGAGCCATGCACATGGTCAATTGAGTCCAGTACTGAGGCTTATTCTTGGCCAAAGGCGTAGCATCAATTCCTCTCAATGGAATAGGATACTGCAAGGGCTCCAAGAAAAAACCACAGCGCCTGGCAAACTCCAAGTCCATCAAATTCAGGGCAGCGCCTGAATCCACAAATGCCATAACAGAATAGGACGACAGAGAGTAAATCAGAGTAACGGACAAAAGAAATTTAGACTGTACCGTACCAATGGTGGCAGACCTAGCGAACCGCTTAGTGCGCTTAGGACAATCGGAAATAGCATGAGTGGAATCACCACAGTAAAAACACAAAAAATTAGTAAAAGGAAAGCAGCGGACGAGGACAAATAGCTCAAATGGATAAAAAATAATAAATAATAAAAATAATATAATAATAATAAAAATGACAATAATATATATTACTACCCAAATGAGAAAATATGTAAATATATCTAATCCGTAAAAGAAGTCTGCTACTAAAAAATGAATGGCATACCATTCGGTAAGGACAACAACAAGAGCCCTATGTATGGAAGTAAAACCGTAAATGACCTAAAAAGATAACCAAATGAAAAACCCAAGATAGTAATAGAAAACACAAGTATAATAAGGTAAAATGCCTTTATTATAAAAAATACACACTGGGCAATAAATGGCAACAGTCGTACTGTGCCTGTAACTAGAGGAAAGGATGCATAATTAAACAAATATACAGCAAAATCACAAAAATATATTAAAAATGGACAAAAAAAGGAAGTAAGGTATGTATAGTATAAAATATATATTTAAAGCAGTGGTCGTATAATGGCTAGAAAACAGCACTCCATATATATAGTACTTATAAATAGTAGTTCCCAAATATGCTGTAATGTAACGATATATAAATATAGATCGTAATGCTGCTGCAGAGATATGGTGACAAATAGAACAAAAATAGAAAAAATATATATAAAGAAAACTATATATAAAAATGAGTGAGAAAATTATATTATATATAAAAAATAAACACAGAAAAGTGATAATACTGAGACTCCAACCAACTCATAAAATATATATATCACAAATGCTGTACAAAAAGTGTGTCCTATGTGTAAAAATTATATATATGAAGTAGTAATGGTGCACAAAACCTATAACGTATTATAACGTCTTAAACTTGCACAAAAAAGTGTATTATACGTGTATGTGAATACAGCAGCAAAAACTGGAATTTGATGTAAAATATATTAATATGTCGACATATATGCAATAATTAAAGTAGCATGTGGGACTTAGAGCAAAAAAGCTCTGATGTGAGACCGAACACCACAGATAAAAAAGTGCAGAGTGCTATATAAGGATACCGCTGACCAATGCAGCGTTCAAAATACACAGCCACAATGTTATTACCTCCTCCTAAGAAATGCCCGTCCAATCCTCCAGGTACAGAGCACCCCGACGCGCGTTTCGGACCGTGTCCTTCGTCACGGTCCGAAACGCGCGTCGGGGTGCTCTGTACCTGGAGGATTGGACGGGCATTTCTTAGGAGGAGGTAATAACATTGTGGCTGTGTATTTTGAACGCTGCATTGGTCAGCGGTATCCTTATATAGCACTCTGCACTTTTTTATCTGTGGTGTTCGGTCTCACATCAGAGCTTTTTTGCTCTAAGTCCCACATGCTACTTTAATTATTGCATATATGTCGACATATTAATATATTTTACATCAAATTCCAGTTTTTGCTGCTGTATTCACATACACGTATAATACACTTTTTTGTGCAAGTTTAAGACGTTATAATACGTTATAGGTTTTGTGCACCATTACTACTTCATATATATAATTTTTACACATAGGACACACTTTTTGTACAGCATTTGTGATATATATATTTTATGAGTTGGTTGGAG
Organism: Ranitomeya imitator; assembly: GCF_032444005.1. Taxonomy (NCBI): domain Eukaryota; kingdom Metazoa; phylum Chordata; class Amphibia; order Anura; family Dendrobatidae; genus Ranitomeya; species Ranitomeya imitator. The sequence goes on from NC_091282.1 coordinate 404,550,757, forward strand.
TCTCAGTATTATCACTTTTCTGTGTTTATTTTTTATATATAATATAATTTTCTCACTCATTTTTATATATAGTTTTCTTTATATATATTTTTTCTATTTTTGTTCTATTTGTCACCATATCTCTGCAGCAGCATTACGATCTATATTTATATATCGTTACATTACAGCATATTTGGGAACTACTATTTATAAGTACTATATATATGGAGTGCTGTTTTCTAGCCATTATACGACCACTGCTTTAAATATATATTTTATACTATACATACCTTACTTCCTTTTTTTGTCCATTTTTAATATATTTTTGTGATTTTGCTGTATATTTGTTTAATTATGCATCCTTTCCTCTAGTTACAGGCACAGTACGACTGTTGCCATTTATTGCCCAGTGTGTATTTTTTATAATAAAGGCATTTTACCTTATTATACTTGTGTTTTCTATTACTATCTTGGGTTTTTCATTTGGTTATCTTTTTAGGTCATTTACGGTTTTACTTCCATACATAGGGCTCTTGTTGTTTTACAGTAAAAACACAGCCCATTCCGACGTCTGTGTTCTTGCCGTTCAGCTCTGGTCAAAGTCCTATCACATTGCATAGGCTCAGGCCTATGCTCAGGGAATACCGCCAAATGGTGCACAGCTTTGCGCTCACGCAAGCGCCGATCGATCTGAATGGCCAAGGACATAGACTGATTCAGACCAGCAGGCGTGGGAAATCCCACCATGACATCCTTAAGGGCTTCAGAAAGACCGTTTCTGAAAATTGCCGCCAGGGCACACTCATTCCACTGAGTAAGCACAGACCACTTTCTAAACTTCTGACAGTACACCTCCGCTTCATCCTGACCCTGACACAAAGCCAGCAAGATTTTCTCTGCCTGATCCACTGAATTTGGTTCATCATAAAACAATCCAAGCGCCAGAAAAAAACGAATCAACATCACGCAATGCAGGATCTCCTGGCGCAAGGGAAAATGCCCAGTCTTGAGGGTCACCATGCAACAAAGAAATAATGATTTTTACTTGTTGAACGGGGTCACCAGAGGAGCGGGGTTTCAAGGCTAGAAACAGTTTACAATTATTTTTGAAATTCAAGAACTTAGATCTATCCCCAGAAAATAAATCAGGAATAGGAATTCTAGGCTCTAACATCGGATTCTGAACCACAAAATCTTGAATGTTTTATACCCTTACAGTGAGATGATCCACACAAGAGGACAGACCTTGAATGTCCATATCTACACCTGTGTCCTGAACCACCCAAAGGTTTAGGGGAGAAGAAAGACAAAACACAGTGCAAAGAAAAAAAAATGGTCTCAGAACTTCTCTTATCCCTCTATTGAGATGCATTAATACTTTGGGCCAGCTGTACTGTTATGGACCAGGTGGTTAGGAGCACCCGGCACGACCTGATAGTTAAACTCACACAGGACAAGCTCTGGGATGTGGGAGCTTGCTGACTGCAACCCCTAATCCTATCACACAACTAGAAATAGCCGTGGAGCATTCCTGACTCTCCCTAGACGCCTCTTCACAGCCCAAGAGCTAGCTAGCCCTAGAGATAGAAAATAAAGCCTACCTTGCCTCAGAGAAATTCCCCAAAGGAAAAGGCAGCCCCCCACATATATTGACTGTGAGTAAAGATGAAAGTCACAAACGCAGAAATGAAACAGGTTTCAGCAAAGGGAGGCCAGACTTACTAAACAGACAGAGGATAGGAAAGGTATCTTTGTGGTCAGCACAAAAAACTACAAAAGACCACGCAGAGTGTGCAAAAAGACCTCCGCACCGACTAACGGTGCGGAGATGCCACTCTGCATCCCAGAGCTTCCAGCTAGCAAGGCAAAATCATAATATGCAGCTGGACAAGGAAACAATGAACAAATAATAACAAGCAGGAACTTAGCTTCTGCTGGAGTAGACAGGTCACCAGAAAGATCCAAGAGCAAACTGAACCAATGCAGGAACATTGACAGCTGGCATGGAGTAACGATCTGAGTGGAGTTAAATAGAGCAGCCAACCAAAGGATAAACCACGTCACCTGTGTAAGGAACCTCAGAAGCAGCAGCTCCACTCACAGCCACCAGAGGGAGCCCACGGACAGAACTCGCCGAAGTACCATTCACGACCACAGGAGGGAGTTCGACAACAGAATTCACAACAGTGGTGGTGGTGGAGCATCTGGTGGTAGTGGGAAAAGCAAAATAGCACCAAACGCTCGAGGTGTTGAGCCAGCGTCATCGTCTGGCTACACAAGGCCTCGAAGGCTCCCTTATCTGGGAGTAGGAAAACCACTTTTAAAGCCGGAGCAGCAGGAAAAAGTTTTAGCTTTCCTTGCTGACTCAGCCTCTAGCTCTTTCGCCTCCTCTTCAGAAGGTTCGAAATCTAAAAGCAGCGAGTCGTCAGTGGATGCTCCCGGTCAGGAACAAGTCGCTTCCTTGTGTCCTTCACCCAAACCAAAAGTGAAGGATGCGGCAGGCGAAACTACAGTTTACTCCATGGAGCTCTTTACACATACCGTGCCTGGGTTAGAGAGGGAAATTGTTAACTGCCCATTACAAGATGAATCTGACATGGAGTGCACTGATGCACAGCCACAGCTAGATTATTATGCTGTTCCATTGACTCAGATCACTACTTTGCCCTCGCGGTGTACTGAGCCAGAATCTGACCCTGATGAGACTATGGTGCCCCGTGACGAACGCTATAGCACCTTACACGGTGACACTGAAGAAGGTGCACATGACATTGAAGAGGAGGCAGTTTTTGACCCAGATTGGCAGCCATTGGGGAAAGAGGGTGCCGCTGCCAGTAGCTCAGAAGCGGAGGAGGATGATCTGCTGCAGCCATCTACATCGCAACATCTTTCATCTGGCAGGCCCATATCTGGCCAAAAATGTTTGTCAAATCCAAAAACAGTTTTAGGACACCGTGGCCATCCGGTGAAAGTAGTACAGCGTGCAATGCCTGAAAAGGTAATCCATAGTAGGAAGAGTGCAGTGTGGGCATTTTTGAACCAAGATCCGAATGATCAGTGCAAAGTTATCTGTAAGAAGTGCTCAAAGAAATTTAGCAGAGGGAAGAATCTCCTAAATTTAAATACAACGTGCATGTGTAGATATTTAACCAGCATGCACTTGCAAGCCTGGACAAACTACCAAACGTCCAGTACCGTTGGTGCACCTGCTCAGAATGAAGGTAGTCAGCAACACTACATTGCTTCCCTCACAGTAAAATATAGATCTCAAGGCAGGGTATACATCACAAATAAATCAGAATAAATAAGAATGTCAAACTATATGCGTTACCTACTAGTGCCTGATCTGTAACCCATATGGACACAAATTGTAGGACAATTCGGAGGTATATAAGCAAGAAGAAAAGAAGAAACAAACCGAACTCAAGCCCAAATCAAGTTAATAAATATTTATTGAAGGGTAGAGTACACCATGTGGTAGGGGGGGAAAAAGAAACCAAAAGAAAGGCACAAAAGCCAGGAGACGAAACAAAATATTCAACTAGTCGCACAAAATGAGTGTGGCCCAAAAAGATAAAGAATCAAATAGTAGAATATTGCTATATGTATATAAATAAATGAGTAAATAAATAAATATACATACACACATGTGCATACGCAGTAAAAAATAAGATAATTATATATATAAATTATAGATAAGAAAGTTTTGTCTCATGCGTGTGCATAAGTAATATATACTGTATTGGGAGATATTATGAGACCAGTTTGAAAACTAAAGTGCGTATAGTGCATGCATATTTTTAACCCATGTGCATGTATATTAAGTAGCAATATATAAAGGATAAGCAGCCACTGTGACAAAAAGAGGGTAACCGAATCTAGGTAAATGCGCTGAGATGTTGGTACAAATGGACTCCAATAATATAGATATTAGTACATGGACTCAAGCCGCAAATACCTGAACAGATCGTCTCCTGGATGTGCCAGTCCCCGACGCGCGTTTCGGCGTCAGCCTTCGTCAGGGGGTGGCAACATCCAGCGAAGAGGAAGTATTTAAAGGAAAGGCAGCCAATGAAGGGGGAACGAGTGTGGACCGACGCGCGCAAACGCTGAACGTAACCATGGCGACAACCGCCGCCGGTCCATGTGATCCCCGCCGCCGCGTGCAGATGACGCAGCCACGGGGGACATGGAACCGGCAGGCGGAGCAACCAGGACGACAGCGGAGGCGTGCGTACCACCCGGCCCGCTGTCATTGGAAGATAAAGGGCATGTGACCGTAAGGTCCTAGAAAGCAAAGAAAAATAAACACAAAAGAGGCAGGTCCTGGTGTGTCTGTGCAAAGATAAATGCACCGGCATGGACAAATGTGGGGACCATAGCGAGGAGCAGGGGAGAAGATGAGAAAGAGATGGCTAACATAAGAAATAAGAAAATAAATAAATAGGATAAATCAAAAGAAAAGGAAAAATAACACTGTGAGATAAGTGGAAGCATGAGAATGTGTAGTGATACGAGGGTGTAATGATATGACAAAAAAGTGTCTGATAAGTGAATATAAATGAATAATGTATGTCCATAGACATGTACGTGCATGTGCCTGTATATGTATGCATACAACAAAGTGAAACCACAAAAAGTGAAAACACAAATATATACATATATGTGCAAAAATGCAATACAAAAAGCGTCATAAAAAGACAGTGAATAATGAAAAATAATATATTAATGTAGTCCATCTTCCTTTCATTTGTATTTCAAGAGAAGAAAAACTTAATTGGGTGTCTTCTCATACTCCGCAGAAAACAAGTAAGGAATGGAAAAATTACTGCCATGGCACCAATCCACGTATATCTCCAGCACGGTAAAGTGATTACAGTGATCCAAGAAAAAACTAAGGAAGGAGACAAATAATGTAAGTATAATACCAAAGCCCCATTAGTAATAGAATATACTAAAAAGACATAAACAGACAAAGTGCTATCTAAAACAAAATTAAAACCACATTTTTAATAATATAAATAATTAAAATACTATAAAAACGCAAGAACCACATAATCTAAAACTGGAATGACTGGTGGAAAAGGTAATCATAAAAATGGAACAAAGCTAATATTTTCGTTAAGACCTCTAGGTTGTATTGTATCTAGTGACCATATCCATCTGGACTCCTTTTGTGCTAGTTTTTGACTGATATTGCCTCCTCTGATAGATGGAATAATTTTGTCAATACCTCTGACCTTAAAACACACTGGGTCACAGTTATGAAATTGTTTGAAATGTTTAGGAATGGTCTTTAAGATGGAAATATCATTTTCATTCTGTGCGGCGATAATGCCATTCACGTGTTCGCGTACACGCACTTTAAGTTTGCGGGTAGTGAGGCCAACGTAAATTTTCGGGCAAGGGCAAGTGGCATAATATATGACGGCTTTGGTTTCACAATTGATAAAATGTTTAATTGTGAATTGTTTTGACCCCGACGAATCGCCAAATGTGTTGATCCTCTCCATGTTGGAGCATGCTATACAGTGGCCACATTTAAACGAGCCTTTCTTATGTTGTATTTGAGCAAGGAAAGTTTTTGGGTTACTATGGTAATGGCTCTTTACCAGAGTGTCACGGATGTTTCTTGACCGCCTAAATGTAATATTGGGATACTCTTTGAGATATTTTGAAAGCGTCTCATCTGCAAGTAAAATGGGCCATGCTTTCTCGAGGACCTGTCTCATTTGGTGGTTTTTTGAATTGTAGTTGGTAATAAACCGCACGTTCATAGTATCAGATGGTCTTGGGCCGGAATACAATAGTTCATGTCTAGACGAGTGTCTGGCTCTATTGTAGGCTCTTTTTATGCTACGGCGACTATATCCGCGATCCATGAATCTCAATTTTAATTCATGTGCCCGAGTCTCAAAATCACCCTCTGTAGAGCACAAACGCCTAAGTCTGAGGAATTGGCCTACTGGAATTGATTTAATCAAAGACTTAGGGTGAGCGGATGAGGCGTGCAATAATGAATTTGTAGAAGTTTCTTTGCGGAATATGTCAGTTTGAAGGGTATTGTCTGCGTCACGTTTTACCATGACGTCCAGAAATTCAATCTTTGATCTATGATGATGATACGTCAATCTAATGTTCAAATTGTTCTGATTGAGATTAGAAATGAATGAATCCAGTAGTTCCGTAGTACCCTGCCAAATGAAAAAAATGTCATCGATGTACCGTGCCCAAAATAGGACACGGTACATAGATTGGTGGCTGTCAGACATAAAGAGGTCCCTCTCCCACAGCCCCAGGAATAGATTTGCATATGCAGGTGCATATGACGCGCCCATTGCAGTGCCCTGGAGCTGTAGGTAGAGGGCCTCTTTAAAAGTAAAAAAGTTGTGAGTCAAACTAAATTCCAATATTTCAATAATAAAATTGATCATTGTGGCAGGGTAGTCGGATGTGTTGAGAAACCACCTTGTTGCACTTATGCCATCCGTGTGTTTGATGCTTGTGTACAATGATTCGACGTCACACGTGACGAGGATGGTATCCTCATCTACGTGTAGTCCGTCGATTTTTTAAGAAAATCACCCGTGTCCCGAGTGTAAGAGGGAAGGCATTCAACTAAAGGTTGAAGTTTATGGTCTATGAACTTCCCTATATTCTCCAAAAAGTTATGATTACCGGAGACGATCGGTCTACCCGGTGGTAACTCAGGGTTCTTATGCACCTTAGGCAGTAAGTAAAAAGTTGATATACACGGTTCTTTTATTGTCAGAGCTTGACAGAGTTCCTTTGATATGGTACCTTCACTATTAGCCCTACTCAAAATGGTATTAAGTGCAGACATAAAGGATGATAGTGGATTAAAAGTAAGCTTTTTATAGCATATTTTATTTTTTAATTGCCTAAACGCTTCAGCCTCATACATAGAGGATGGCCAGATGACAATATTACCCCCTTTGTCCGCGGGCTTTATTACTACCTCAGGTAACTCCCTCAGTTTCTGGAGGCTTTTTCTTTCCTCAAAATTTAGATTACCATTGGTGACGTGACGAGGGATCTTTTTAAAATTTTCACTGACAATTTTAACAAATAAATCAATATTGGAACACGTGGCAAATGAAGGAAATTTTTTCGAACGTGGTGCAATACAAAGAGGAATCTTACCTCCCTCTGGTATTAGGTTCTCCTGAGCAAGTTCAGTTAGGGCCTGTAATGCCGTTTGTTCCGTGTCTGTAGGAAACAATTCAAATGTGGCTTCATCATGAAAATATTTCTTAAACATCAAGGATCTAGCAAAAATATGCAAGTCCTTGATGGCAGAGAAAGGGTCAAATTCAGAGTCAGGACAAAAGGAAAGGCCCTTGTAAAGGACCTGAATGTCATTTTGTGAAAGGGAATGGGAGCTCAAATTAATTACCTTTAACCTATTATCATCAGGATAATCGAAATTGCGTCTGTACGGCGTGTTGCGTAGATGTCGTTTGCGTTTAGATGTATCCTTATAGGATGTAGAAGAGGAAGCAGAGGCATCAGAGAACTCGCCCAATGATGGGGTGGATGAAATGGATGCAGTCCGGGTACGTGAGGGGTCAATAGTAAATGCTCTTTTCCACCTGTATATCCTGTTCATTTGCACGTCCTTTAAGTCACGTGACAATTTATTGGCATGATTTTCTTGAATGTCCTTGACCCAAATATCTAAATCTTTTTCCATGGCTAAGTTAATCGATTGAAAATTATCCGCCGTTAATTGGGTTTTCGCCAAAGTGTAAGTAGTTTCCAATTGTTGATCAATCATCAAAATGCTCTTAGCATTGAGATTGATAAGTAATTCCATAAATTTTTTAGATGTGCTGTTACACACATCTTCCCAGTTTTTTATAAATTCATCGTCTTCTATGGGAAAAGAAGGTATCACTTTGACCCTAAGACCCCTAGGAATGAGATCTTTAGTAATGTAGTTCTGTAAAAAAGCTTTGTTCCACCATAAGCGGGTACGCTTATGTAACAGTTTTTTTATTGTGGTATTAAAATCAGTAGAACCTTGGCCACCAGGGCCATTGGAATCAGACCCACCGCTACCAAATAGTTGGTTAACACAGCCGAGCCAAGAAAGTTCCTTGGCTTTAAAGTCCATGGCCAAAAGAGAAGAAACCTGTGCAAAACACAGTAAATGAGTCAAATATAGATCTCAAGGCAGGGTATACATCACAAATAAATCAGAATAAATAAGAATGTCAAACTATATGCGTTACCTACTAGTGCCTGATCTGTAACCCATATGGACACAAATTGTAGGACAATTCGGAGGTATATAAGCAAGAAGAAAAGAAGAAACAAACCGAACCAAGACCATCTGATACTATGAACGTGCGGTTTATTACCAACTACAATTCAAAAAACCACCAAATGAGACAGGTCCTCGAGAAAGCATGGCCCATTTTACTTGCAGATGAGACGCTTTCGAAATATCTCAAAGAGTATCCCAATATTACATTTAGGCGGTCAAGAAACATCCGTGACACTCTGGTAAAGAGCCATTACCATAGTAACCCAAAAACTTTCCTTGCTCAAATACAACATAAGAAAGGCTCGTTTAAATGTGGCCACTGTATAGCATGCTCCAACATGGAGAGGATCAACACATTTGGCGATTCGTCGGGGTCAAAACAATTCACAATTAAACATTTTATCAATTGTGAAACCAAAGCCGTCATATATTATGCCACTTGCCCTTGCCCGAAAATTTACGTTGGCCTCACTACCCGCAAACTTAAAGTGCGTGTACGCGAACACGTGAATGGCATTATCGCCGCACAGAATGAAAATGATATTTCCATCTTAAAGACCATTCCTAAACATTTCAAACAATTTCATAACTGTGACCCAGTGTGTTTTAAGGTCAGAGGTATTGACAAAATTATTCCATCTATCAGAGGAGGCAATATCAGTCAAAAACTAGCACAAAAGGAGTCCAGATGGATATGGTCACTAGATACAATACAACCTAGAGGTCTTAACGAAAATATTAGCTTTGTTCCATTTTTATGATTACCTTTTCCACCAGTCATTCCAGTTTTAGATTATGTGGTTCTTGCGTTTTTATAGTATTTTAATTATTTATATTATTAAAAATGTGGTTTTAATTTTGTTTTAGATAGCACTTTGTCTGTTTATGTCTTTTTAGTATATTCTATTACTAATGGGGCTTTGGTATTATACTTACATTATTTGTCTCCTTCCTTAGTTTTTTCTTGGATCACTGTAATCACTTTACCGTGCTGGAGATATACGTGGATTGGTGCCATGGCAGTAATTTTTCCATTCCTTACTTGTTTTCTGCGGAGTATGAGAAGACACCCAATGAAGTTTTTCTTCTCTTGAAATACAAATGAAAGGAAGATGGACTACATTAATATATTATTTTTCATTATTCACTGTCTTTTTATGACGCTTTTTGTATTGCATTTTTGCACATATATGTATATATTTGTGTTTTCACTTTTTGTGGTTTCACTTTGTTGTATGCATACATATACAGGCACATGCACGTACATGTCTATGGACATACATTATTCATTTATATTCACTTATCAGACACTTTTTTGTCATATCATTACACCCTCGTATCACTACACATTCTCATGCTTCCACTTATCTCACAGTGTTATTTTTCCTTTTCTTTTGATTTATCCTATTTATTTATTTTCTTATTTCTTATGTTAGCCATCTCTTTCTCATCTTCTCCCCTGCTCCTCGCTATGGTCCCCACATTTGTCCGTGCCGGTGCATTTATCTTTGCACAGACACACCAGGACCTGCCTCTTTTGTGTTTATTTTTCTTTGCTTTCTAGGACCTTACGGTCACATGCCCTTTATCTTCCAATGACAGCGGGCCGGGTGGTACGCACGCCTCCGCTGTCGTCCTGGTTGCTCCGCCTGCCGGTTCCATGTCCCCCGTGGCTGCGTCATCTGCACGCGGCGGCGGGGATCACATGGACCGGCGGCGGTTGTCGCCATGGTTACGTTCAGCGTTTGCGCGCGTCGGTCCACACTCGTTCCCCCTTCATTGGCTGCCTTTCCTTTAAATACTTCCTCTTCGCTGGATGTTGCCACCCCCTGACGAAGGCTGACGCCGAAACGCGCGTCGGGGACTGGCACATCCAGGAGACGATCTGTTCAGTTATTTGCGGCTTGAGTCCATGTACTAATATCTATATTATTGGAGTCCATTTGTACCAACATCTCAGCGCATTTACCTAGATTCGGTTACCCTCTTTTTGTCACAGTGGCTGCTTATCCTTTATATATTGCTACTTAATATACATGCACACGGGTTAAAAATATGCATGCACTATACGCACTTTAGTTTTCAAACTGGTCTCATAATATCTCCCAATACAGTATATATTACTTATGCACACGCATGAGACAAAACTTTCTTATCTATAATTTATATATATAATTATCTTATTTTTTACTGCGTATGCACATGTGTGTATGTATATTTATTTATTTACTCATTTATTTATATACATATAGCAATATTCTACTATTTGATTCTTTATCTTTTTGGGCCACACTCATTTTGTGCGACTAGTTGAATATTTTGTTTCGTCTCCTGGCTTTTGTGCCTTTCTTTTGGTTTCTTTTTCCCCCCCTACCACATGGTGTACTCTACCCTTCAATAAATATTTATTAACTTGATTTGGGCTTGAGTTCGGTTTGTTTCTTCTTTTCTTCTTGCTTATATACCTCCGAATTGTCCTACAATTTGTGTCCATATGGGTTACAGATCAGGCACTAGTAGGTAACGCATATAGTTTGACATTCTTATTTATTCTGATTTATTTGTGATGTATACCCTGCCTTGAGATCTATATTTGACTCATTTACTGTGTTTTGCACAGGTTTCTTCTCTTTTGGCCATGGACTTTAAAGCCAAGGAACTTTCTTGGCTAGGCTGTGTTAACCAACTATTTGGTAGCGGTGGGTCTGATTCCAATGGCCCTGGTGGCCAAGGTTCTACTGATTTTAATACCACAATAAAAAACTGTTACATAAGCGTACCCGCTTATGGTGGAACAAAGCTTTTTTACAGAACTACATTACTAAAGATCTCATTCCTAGGGGTCTTAGGGTCAAAGTGATACCTTCTTTTCCCATAGAAGACGATGAATTTATAAAAAACTGGGAAGATGTGTGTAACAGCACATCTAAAAAATTTATGGAATTACTTATCAATCTCAATGCTAAGAGCATTTTGATGATTGATCAACAATTGGAAACTACTTACACTTTGGCGAAAACCCAATTAACGGCGGATAATTTTCAATCGATTAACTTAGCCATGGAAAAAGATTTAGATATTTGGGTCAAGGACATTCAAGAAAATCATGCCAATAAATTGTCACGTGACTTAAAGGACGTGCAAATGAACAGGATATACAGGTGGAAAAGAGCATTTACTATTGACCCCTCACGTACCCGGACTGCATCCATTTCATCCACCCCATCATTGGGCGAGTTCTCTGATGCCTCTGCTTCCTCTTCTACATCCTATAAGGATACATCTAAACGCAAACGACATCTACGCAACACGCCGTACAGACGCAATTTCGATTATCCTGATGATAATAGGTTAAAGGTAATTAATTTGAGCTCCCATTCCCTTTCACAAAATGACATTCAGGTCCTTTACAAGGGCCTTTCCTTTTGTCCTGACTCTGAATTTGACCCTTTCTCTGCCATCAAGGACTTGCATATTTTTGCTAGATCCTTGATGTTTAAGAAATATTTTCATGATGAAGCCACATTTGAATTGTTTCCTACAGACACGGAACAAACGGCACTACAGGCCCTAACTGAACTTGCTCAGGAGAACCTAATACCAGAGGGAGGTAAGATTCCTCTTTGTATTGCACCACGTTCGAAAAAATTTCCTTCATTTGCCACGTGTTCCAATATTGATTTATTTGTTAAAATTGTCAGTGAAAATTTTAAAAAGATCCCTCGTCACGTCACCAATGGTAATCTAAATTTTGAGGAAAGAAAAAGCCTCCAGAAACTGAGGGAGTTACCTGAGGTAGTAATAAAGCCCGCGGACAAAGGGGGTAATATTGTCATCTGGCCATCCTCTATGTATGAGGCTGAAGCGTTTAGGCAATTAAAAAATAAAATATGCTATAAAAAGCTTACTTTTAATCCACTATCATCCTTTATGTCTGCACTTAATACCATTTTGAGTAGGGCTAATAGTGAAGGTACCATATCAAAGGAACTCTGTCAAGCTCTGACAATAAAAGAACCGTGTATATCAACTTTTTACTTACTGCCTAAGGTGCATAAGAACCCTGAGTTACCACCGGGTAGACCGATCGTCTCCGGTAATCATAACTTTTTGGAGAATATAGGGAAGTTCATAAACTTCAACCTTTAGTTGAATGCCTTCCCTCTTACACTCGGGACACGGGTGATTTTCTTAAAAAAATCGACGGACTACACGTAGATGAGGATACCATCCTCGTCACGTGTGACGTCGAATCATTGTACACAAGCATCAAACACACGGATGGCATAAGTGCAACAAGGTGGTTTCTCAACACATCCGACTACCCTGCCACAATGATCAATTTTATTATTGAAATATTGGAATTTAGTTTGACTCACAATTTTTTTACTTTTAAAGAGGCCCTCTACCTACAGCTCCAGGGCACTGCAATGGGCGCGTCATATGCACCTGCATATGCAAATCTATTCCTGGGGCTGTGGGAGAGGGACCTCTTTATGTCTGACAGCCACCAATCTATGTACCGTGTCCTATTTTGGGCACGGTACATCGATGACATTTTTTTCATTTGGCAGGGTACTACGGAACTACTGGATTCATTCATTTCTAATCTCAATCAGAACAATTTGAACATTAGATTGACGTATCATCATCATAGATCAAAGATTGAATTTCTGGACGTCATGGTAAAACGTGACGCAGACAATACCCTTCAAACTGACATATTCCGCAAAGAAACTTCTACAAATTCATTATTGGACGCCTCATCCGCTCACCCTAAGTCTTTGATTAAATCAATTCCAGTAGGCCAATTCCTCAGACTTAGGCTTTTGTGCTCTACAGAGGGTGATTTTGAGACTCGGGCACATGAATTAAAATTGAGATTCATGGATCGCGGATATAGTCGCCGTAGCATAAAAAGAGCCTACAATAGAGCCAGACACTCGTCTAGACATGAACTATTGTATTCCGGCCCAAGACCATCTGATACTATGAACGTGCGGTTTATTACCAACTACAATTCAAAAAACCACCAAATGAGACAGGTCCTCGAGAAAGCATGGCCCATTTTACTTGCAGATGAGACGCTTTCGAAATATCTCAAAGAGTATCCCAATATTACATTTAGGCGGTCAAGAAACATCCGTGACACTCTGGTAAAGAGCCATTACCATAGTAACCCAAAAACTTTCCTTGCTCAAATACAACATAAGAAAAGCTCGTTTAAATGTGGCCACTGTATAGCATGCTCCAACATGGAGAGGATCAACACATTTGGCGATTCGTCGGGGTCAAAACAATTCACAATTAAACATTTTATCAATTGTGAAACCAAAGCCGTCATATATTATGCCACTTGCCCTTGCCCGAAAATTTACGTCGGCCTCACTACCCGCAAACTTAAAGTGCGTGTATGCGAACACGTGAATGGCATTATCGCCGCACAGAATGAAAATGATATTTCCATCTTAAAGACCATTCCTAAACATTTCAAACAATTTCATAACTGTGACCCAGTGTGTTTTAAGGTCAGAGGTATTGACAAAATTATTCCATCTATCAGAGGAGGCAATATCAGTCAAAAACTAGCACAAAAGGAGTCCAGATGGATATGGTCACTAGATACAATACAACCTAGAGGTCTTAACGAAAATATTAGCTTTGTTCCATTTTTATGATTACCTTTTCCACCAGTCATTCCAGTTTTAGATTATGTGGTTCTTGCGTTTTTATAGTATTTTAATTATTTATATTATTAAAAATGTGGTTTTAATTTTGTTTTAGATAGCACTTTGTCTGTTTATGTCTTTTTAGTATATTCTATTACTAATGGGGCTTTGGTATTATACTTACATTATTTGTCTCCTTCCTTAGTTTTTTCTTGGATCACTGTAATCACTTTACCGTGCTGGAGATATACGTGGATTGGTGCCATGGCAGTAATTTTTCCATTCCTTACTTGTTTTCTGCGGAGTATGAGAAGACACCCAATGAAGTTTTTCTTCTCTTGAAATACAAATGAAAGGAAGATGGACTACATTAATATATTATTTTTCATTATTCACTGTCTTTTTATGACGCTTTTTGTATTGCATTTTTGCACATATATGTATATATTTGTGTTTTCACTTTTTGTGGTTTCACTTTGTTGTATGCATACATATACAGGCACATGCACGTACATGTCTATGGACATACATTATTCATTTATATTCACTTATCAGACACTTTTTTGTCATATCATTACACCCTCGTATCACTACACATTCTCATGCTTCCACTTATCTCACAGTGTTATTTTTCCTTTTCTTTTGATTTATCCTATTTATTTATTTTCTTATTTCTTATGTTAGCCATCTCTTTCTCATCTTCTCCCCTGCTCCTCGCTATGGTCCCCACATTTGTCCGTGCCGGTGCATTTATCTTTGCACAGACACACCAGGACCTGCCTCTTTTGTGTTTATTTTTCTTTGCTTTCTAGGACCTTACGGTCACATGCCCTTTATCTTCCAATGACAGCGGGCCGGGTGGTACGCACGCCTCCGCTGTCGTCCTGGTTGCTCCGCCTGCCGGTTCCATGTCCCCCGTGGCTGCGTCATCTGCACGCGGCGGCGGGGATCACATGGACCGGCGGCGGTTGTCGCCATGGTTACGTTCAGCGTTTGCGCGCGTCGGTCCACACTCGTTCCCCCTTCATTGGCTGCCTTTCCTTTAAATACTTCCTCTTCGCTGGATGTTGCCACCCCCTGACGAAGGCTGACGCCGAAACGCGCGTCGGGGACTGGCACATCCAGGAGACGATCTGTTCAGGTATTTGCGGCTTGAGTCCATGTACTAATATCTATATTATTGGAGTCCATTTGTACCAACATCTCAGCGCATTTACCTAGATTCGGTTACCCTCTTTTTGTCACAGTGGCTGCTTATCCTTTATATATTGCTACTTAATATACATGCACACGGGTTAAAAATATGCATGCACTATACGCACTTTAGTTTTCAAACTGGTCTCATAATATCTCCCAATACAGTATATATTACTTATGCACACGCATGAGACAAAACTTTCTTATCTATAATTTATATATATAATTATCTTATTTTTTACTGCGTATGCACATGTGTGTATGTATATTTATTTATTTACTCATTTATTTATATACATATAGCAATATTCTACTATTTGATTCTTTATCTTTTTGGGCCACACTCATTTTGTGCGACTAGTTGAATATTTAGTTTCGTCTCCTGGCTTTTGTGCCTTTCTTTTGGTTTCTTTTTCCCCCCCTACCACATGGTGTACTCTACCCTTCAATAAATATTTATTAACTTGATTTGGGCTTGAGTTCGGTTTGTTTCTTCTTTTCTTCTTCCCTCACAGTAAGCCCACCGGTTAGGACACCACCAGCAGCAAATGTGGAGGTATCGTCGCAAGGCCAAAGCAGTCAGGGAATCACAAGGTTCTTGGTAGGAAACACTGTAGGTAGGCCAACATCAAGAATACCATAACCAACCCTCCCTCAATCTGCCATGTCCACCACCACCCCCGCTAGTTCCACCATATGCAGCTCTCCAATCCAGCTCACCCTACAAGAGACTCTCGTTAGGAAAAGAAAGTACTCATTCTGTCATCCGCGTACACAGGGTTTGAACGCCCACATTGCTAGACTAATCTCGTTAGAGAGGATGCCTTACCGGTTGGTTGAAAACGAAGCTTTCAAAGCCCTGATGGCCTATGCAGTACCACGCTATGTCCTACCCAGTCGACACTTCTTTGCGAGAAAAGCCATCCCAGCCCTCCACCGGCATGTCAAAGACCGCATTGTCCATGCACTGAGGCAATCAGTTAGTAGAAAGGTGCACCTCACAACAGATGCATGGACCAGTAGGCATGGCCAGGGATGTTACGTGTCCATCACGGCACACTGGGTTAATGTGGTGGATGCAGGGTCCACAGGGGACAGCCACAGTGGCACAGTTCTGCCTAGCCCACAGTCTAGGAAACAGTTGGCTGTAGGCATTCGCCACCCCTCCTCCTCCTCCTCCTCGATAAGTGAAAACTCGTCCACAGAGCACAGTCGCACGACCACTTCATCCACAGCTGCCAGTGTTGCTCACGATGTGTCCCATTATGGAACAGCTAGTGGTAAGCTTCAGCAGGCTGTGCTGCAAATGAAGTGTTTGGGCGACAACAGACACACCGCGGAAGTACTGGCCAAGTACTTGCAGCAAGAAACTCAGTCATGGCTGGGCAGGGTACATCTTGAGGCAGGCAAGGTAGTCAGTGATAACGGAAGGAATTTTATGGCTGCCATAGCCCTTTCAGAACTGAAACACATTCCTTGCCTGGCTCACACCTTGAACCTGGTGGTGCAGTGCTTCCTGAAAAATTATCCGGAGTTACCAGCCCTGCTCCTGAAGGTGTGAAGACTTTGCTCACACATCCGACGGTCGCCCGTACACTCCAGCCGTATGGTGAACCATCAGCGATCGCTAAATCTTCCCCAGCACCACCGAATAATCGACGTTGCAGCAAGGTGGAACTCCACACTGCACATGCTTCAGAGGCTGTGCAAACAGAGGCGTGCTATCATTTATTTGTTGGAGGATACACATACACGGGCAGGCAGTTGGATGGCAGACATGGAGTTGTCTGGTGTGCAGTGGTCGAAGCTCCAAGACCTCTGTCAAGTCCTTCAGTGTTTTGAGGAATGCACATGGCTGGTAAGTGCAGATGACGCCATCATAAGCATGAGCATCCCACTAATGCGTCTGCTGATGCAAAGTTTGATGCACATTAAGGAGCAGGCATCTGCAGCTGAGGAGGAGGGAAGCCTTGATGACAGTCAGCCATTGTCTGTTCAGGGAACTCTTTTGGATGAGGTGGCAGATGAAGAGGAGGAGGAGGAGAATGATGGGGATGAATATTTATGGGAGGAGGATGCTTCACAGGGGGCAATAGAAACTGGTGGCGTTGCAAGGTTAGGTACAGGGTTTTTGCGGGACACAAGTGATATTGATTTGCAAGAAAGTGCTCCTCAACCCAGCACAAGCAGTGAATTGACACCTGGAACACCACCACCCCCGCTAGTTCCACCATATGCAGCTCTCCAATCCAGCCTCAATTTTCATCCTGTTTCGGATATTAAACTGCATTTGGCCTACTTGTTTGGTTGGGCCTACTAACGGTGTCTGCTGCTCCTTGCTTTTCTCCTCCACTGAACAAAGCTGAGCCTCAATTTTCATCCCGTTTCGGATATTAAACTGCATTTGGCCTACTTGTTTGGTTGGGCCTACTAACAGTGTCTGCCGCTCCTTGCTTTTCTCCTCCACTGAACAAAGCTGAGCCTCAATTTTCATCCTTTTTCGGATATTAAACTGCATTTGGCCTACTTGTTTGGTTGGGCCTACTAACGGTGTCTGCCGCTCCTTGCTTTTCTCCTCCACTGAACAAAGCTGAGCCTCAATTTTCATCCTGTTTCGAATATTAAACTGCATTTGGCCTACTTGTTTGGTTGGGCCTACTAATGGTGTCTGCCGCTCCTTGCTTTTCTCCTCCACTGAACAAAGCAGTGCCGCCTGTTTACTCCTGTTACCAATTTTGAACTGCATTTGGCCCACTTTATTACTTTGGCCTACTAACTGTGTTTGCCACTCATTACAGTTGTCCTCCACTGAACAAAGCAATGCCGCCCGTTTAGTCCTGTTACAACTTTTGAACTGCATTTAGCCTACTAACTTTTTGTGGCCTACTAACTGTGTCAGCCTCTCATTACAGTTGTCCTCCGCTGAACAAAGCAATGCCGCCTTTTTAGTCCTGTTACCAATTTTGAACTGCATTTAGCCTACTTACTTATTTGGGCCTAGTAACTGTGTCAGCCTCTCATTACAGTTGTCCTCCGCTGAACAAAGCTATGCCGCCTGTTGTTCTCCTGTTATTAATTTTGAACTGCATTTAGCCTAGTTTTTTATTTTAGGCCTACTAAGTCTGTCTGCGCCACTCACTACAGTTGTCTTCCTCCAATGAACAAAGCAATGGCGCCTGTGTACTCCTGTTACCAATTTTGAACTGCATCACTGCTCTGCAGACTCTTCTGTGTCACACTGCATTCTACGTGCCCCGGGAAGTCACATTTACAATGTAAGTCTATGAAGGGTCAAAATGAAGTTCCATAGACTTTCACCGGAAAATAGAATTCCAGCTCAAGCATAGAGTATTGAATGAATTGGATAGTCTAATTTGCGGTGATTTCACTCTGAAGAGCAGAAAACCAGCACTGGACATCACAGAGAGCGGAGTTACAGTGGGCAAAATAGGGATTTGATGCGCTGATGATTTTGCAAGTTTTCCCACCTACAAAAAATGGGGAGGTCTGTAATTTTTATCGTAGGTACACTTAAACTGTGAGAGACAGAATCTAAATATAAAAGCCAGAAAATCACATTGCATGATTTATAGATAATTAAATTGCATTTTATTGCATGAAATAAGTATTTGATCACCTACTAACCAGCTAGAGTTCTGGCTCTCACAGACTTGTTAGTTTTTCTTTAAATGGAACCTGTCACCCCCAAATTGTTGCCTTCTCATCAAGTTGCTTGCCTACTACACTGAATCCCATCCCAGCCTTGTACAGATCTACAATTTTGTCTTTGGTGTCCTTAGACAGCTCTTTAGTGTTGGCCATGATGGAGAGGTTGGAGTGTGATTGATAGAATGTGTGTACAGGTGTCTTTTATACAGTTAACTGTTGTGAATTCTGTTGTCAAGCTCCCTCCTGTGGTCATGAATGGTACTTCGGCTGGTTCTGTCCATGGGCTTCCTCTGGTGGTTGTGAGTGGAGCTGCGGCTTCTGTGTTTCCTTCCACAGGTGACGAGGTTAATTCGTTAGCTGGCTGCTCTATTTAACTCCACTTAGATCATTGCTCCATGCCACCTGTCAATGTTCCAGTATTGGTCTAGTTCTCTCCTGGATCGTTCTTGTGACCTGTCTTCCCAGCAGAAGCTAAGTTCCTGCTTTTTTTTCTCTGGTTTGCTATTTTTCTGTCCAGCTTGCTATTTTGATTTTTGTCTTGCTTGCTGGAAGCTCTGGGACGCAGAGGGAGCGCCTCCGCACCGTCTTTTTTGTAGTTTTTTGTGCTGACCGCAAAGTTACCTTTCCTATCCTCTGTCTGTTCAGTAAGTCGGGCCTCACTTTGCTAAATCTATTTCTTCTCTGTATTTGTAATTTTCATCTTTACTCACAGTCATTATATGTGGGGGGCTGCCTTTTCCTTTGGGGAATTTCTCTGAGGCAAGGTAGGCTTTATTTTTCTATCTCTAGGGCTAGCTAGTTTCTTAGGCTGTGTCGAGTTGCATAGGGAGCGTTAGGAGCAATCCACGGCTATTTCTAGTGTGTGTGATAGGATTAGGGATTGCGGTCAGCAGAGTTCCCACGTCTCAGAGCTCATCCTATATTATTAGTAACTATCAGGTCATTCCGTGTGCTCTTAAGCACCAGGTCCATTATTGTCCTTACCACCAGGTCATAACAGTACAGGTGGCCCAAAGTATTAATGCATCTCAATAGAGGGATAAGAGAAGTTCTGAGACCATTTTTTTTCTTTGCAGTGTGTTTTGTCTCTCTTTTCCTTTACCTCTGGGTGGTTCAGGATACAGGTGTAGATATGGACATTCAAGGTCTGTTCTCTTGTATGGATAATCTCACTGCAAGGGTACAAAACATTCAAGATTTTGTGGTTCAGAATCCGATGTTAGAGCCTAGGATTCCAATTCCTGATTTTTTTTTTTTTTGGGGATAGATCTAAGTTTCTGAATTTCAAAAATAATTGTAAATTGTTTCTTGCTTTGAAACCTCGCTCCTCAGGTGACACTGTTCAACAAGTGAAAATCATTATTTCTTTGTTACGTGGCGACCCTCAAGACTGGGCATTTTCCCTTGCGCCAGGAGATCCGGCATTGCGTGATGTTGATGCGTTTTTTCTGGCGCTCGGATTGCTTTATGATGAACCTAATTCAGTGGATCAGGCAGAGAAAATCTTGCTGGCTCTGTGTCAGGGTCAGGATGAGGTAAAATATATTGTCAGAAGTTTAGGAAGTGGTCTGTACTCACTCAGTGGAATGAATGTGCCCTGGCAGCAATTTTCAGAAAGGGTCTCTCTGAAGCCCTTAAGGATGTCATGGTGGGATTTCCCATGCCTGCTGGTCTGAATGAGTCTATGTCTTTGGCCATTCAGATCGATCGACTCTTGCGTGAGCGTAAAGCTGTGCACCATTTGGCGGTATTATCTGAGCATAGACCTGAGCCTATGCAATGTGATAGGACTTTGACCAGAGCTGAACGGCAAGAACACAGACGTCGGAATGGGCTGTGTTTTTACTGTGGTGATTCCACTCATGCTATTTCCGATTGTCCTAAGCGCACTAAGCGTTTCGCTAGGTCTGCTACCATTGGTATGGTACAGTCAAAATTTCTTTTGTCCGTTACTCTGATTTGCTCTTTGTCATCCTATTCTGTTATGGCATTTGTGGATTCAGGCGCTGCCCTGAATTTGATGGACTTGGAGTTTGCTAGGCGCTGTGGTTTTTTCTTGGAGCCCTTGCAGTATCCTATTCCATTGAGAGCAATTGATGCTATGCCTTTGGCCAAGAATAAGCCTCAGTACTGGACCCAATTGACCATGTGCATGGCTCCTGCACATCAGGAGGATATTCGCTTTTTGGTGTTGCATAATCTGCATGATGTGGTCGTTTTGGGGTTGCCGTGGCTACAGGTCCATAATCCAGTATTGGATTGGAAATCTATGTCTGTGTCCAGCTGGGGTTGTCAGGGGGTACATGGTGATGTTCCATTTCTGTCTATTTCATCATCCACCCCTTCTGAGGTCCCAGAGTTCTTGTCGGATGACCGGGATGTATTTGATGAGCCCAAATCCAGTGCCCTACCTCCTCATAGGGATTGCGATTGTGCTATCAATTTGATTCCTGGTAGTAAGTTTCCTAAGCGCCGACTGTTCAATTTATCTGTGCCAGAGCACGCCGCTATGCGGAGTTATGTAAAGGAATCCTTGGAGAAGGGTCATATTCGCCCGTCGTCGTCACCATTGGGAGCAGGGTTCTTTTTTGTGGCCAAGAAGGATGGTTCTTTGAGACCTTGTATTGATTACCGCCTTCTTAATAAGATCACAGTCAAATTTCAGTACCCTTTGCCGCTGCTGTCGGATTTATTTGCTCGGATTAAGGGGGCTAGTTGGTTCACCAAGATAGATCTTCGTGGTGCATATAATCTTGTGCGTATTAAACAGGGCGATGAATGGAAAACAGCATTTAATACGCCCAAGGGCCATTTTGAGTACATGGTTATGCCATTCGGGCTTTCCAATGCTCCATCAGTATTTCATTCCTTTATGCATGACATCTTCCGAGAGTACCTGGATAAATTCCTGATTGTATATTTGGATGATATTTTGGTCTTCTCGGATGATTGGGAGTCTCACGTGAAGCAGGTCAGAATGGTGTTCCAGGTCCTTCGTGCGAACTCTTTGTTTGTGAAGGGGTCAAAGTGTCTCTTTGGAGTTCAGAAGGTTTCATTTTTGGGTTTCATTTTTTCCCCTTCTACTATCGAGATGGACCCTGTTAAAGTCCAGGCCATTTATGATTGGACTCAGCCGACATCTGTGAAGAGTCTGCAAAAGTTCCTGGGCTTTGCTAATTTTTATCGTCGCTTCATCAGTAATTTTTCTAGTGTTGCTAAACCGTTGACTGATTTGACCAAGAAGGGTGCTGATGTGGTCAATTGGTCTTCTGCGGCTGTGGAAGCTTTTCAGGAGTTGAAGCGTTGTTTTTCTTCTGCCCCTGTGTTGTGCCAGCCAGATGTTTCGCTTCCGTTTCAGGTCGAGGTTGATGCTTCTGAGATTGGAGCAGGGGCTGTTTTGTCGCAAAGAAGTTCTGATGGCTCGGTGATGAAACCATGTGCCTTCTTTTCTAGAAAGTTTTCGCCTGCTGAGCGCAATTATGATGTTGGCAATCGAGAGTTGTTGGCCATGAAGTGGGCATTCGAGGAGTGGCGTCATTGGCTTGAAGGAGCCAAGCATCGCATGGTTGTCTTGACGGATCACAAGAATTTGACTTATCTCGAGTCTGCCAAACGGTTGAATCCTAGACAGGCTCGTTGGTCGCTATTTTTCTCCCGTT
Source organism: Ranitomeya imitator (assembly GCF_032444005.1). Taxonomy (NCBI): domain Eukaryota; kingdom Metazoa; phylum Chordata; class Amphibia; order Anura; family Dendrobatidae; genus Ranitomeya; species Ranitomeya imitator. The sequence continues at coordinate 404,573,220 of NC_091282.1, forward strand.
TTGATTTTGTGGCTTCGTACCTTCCAGGCTCTAAGAATGTGAAGGCTGATGCCCTGTCAAGGAGTTTTGTGCCCGACTCGCCGGTTGTTCCTGAGCCGGCGGGTATTCTCAAAGAGGGGGTAATTTTGTCTGCCATCTCCCCTGATTTGCGGCGGGTGCTGCAAAAATTTCAGGCTGATAGACCTGACCGTTGCCCAGCGGAGAAACTGTTTGTCCCTGATAAATGGACTAGTAGAGTCATCTCTGAGGTTCATTGTTCGGTGTTGGCTGGTCATCCTGGAATCTTTGGTACCAGAGATTTGGTGGCTAGATCCTTTTGGTGGCCGTCTTTGTCGCGGGATGTGCGTTCTTTTGTGCAGTCCTGTGGGACTTGTGCTCGGGCTAAGCCCTGCTGTTCTCGTGCCAGTGGGTTGCTTTTGCCCTTGCCGGTCCCGAAGAGGCCCTGGACGCATATCTCTATGGATTTTATTTCGGATCTCCCTGTCTCTCAAAAGATGTCGGTCATTTGGGTGGTTTGTGATCGCTTCTCAAAGATGGTCCATTTGGTACCTTTGTCTAAATTGCCTTCCTCCTCTGATTTGGTGCCATTGTTTTTCCAGCATGTGGTTCATTTACATGGCATTCCGGAGAACATCGTTTCGGACAGAGGTTCCCAGTTTGTTTCGCGGTTTTGGCGAGCCTTTTGTGCTAGGATGGGCATTGATTTGTCTTTTTCCTCGGCTTTCCATCCTCAGACAAATGGCCAAACCGAACGAACTAATCAGACTTTGGAAACATATCTGAGATGCTTTGTTTCTGCTGATCAGGATGATTGGGTGTCCTTTTTGCCTTTGGCTGAGTTCGCCCTTAATAATCGGGCCAGCTCGGCTACTTTGGTTTCGCCGTTTTACTGCAATTCTGGTTTCCATCCTCGTTTCTCTTCAGGGCAGGTTGAGTCTTCGGACTGTCCTGGTGTAGATACTGTGGTGGATAGGTTGCAGCAGATTTGGACTCATGTGGTGGACAATTTGACATTGTCCAAGGAGAAGGCTCAACGTTTTGCTAACCGCCGGCGCTGTGTGGGTCCCCGACTTCGTGTTGGGGATTTGGTTTGGTTGTCGTCTCGTTATGTTCCTATGAAGGTTTCCTCTCCTAAGTTTAAGCCTCGTTTCATTGGTCCGTATAAGATTTCTGAGGTTCTCAATCCTGTGTCGTTTCGTTTGACCCTTCCAGCTTCATTTGCCATCCATAATGTATTCCATAGGTCATTGTTACGGAGATACGTGGCGCCTGTGGTTCCATCCGTTGATCCTCCTGCCCCGGTGTTGGTTGAGGGGGAGTTGGAGTATGTGGTGGAGAAGATTTTGGATTCTCGTATTTCGAGACGGAAACTCCAGTACCTGGTCAAGTGGAAGGGTTATGGTCAGGAAGATAATTCCTGGGTCTTTGCCTCCGATGTTCATGCTGCCGATCTGGTTCGTGCCTTTCATTTGGCTCGTCCTGGTCGGCCGGGGGGCTCTGGTGAGGGTTCGGTGACCCCTCCTCAAGGGGGGGGTACTGTTGTGAATTCTGTTGTCAAGCTTCCTCCTGTGGTCATGAATGGTACTTCGGCTGGTTCTGTCCATGGGCTTCCTCTGGTGGTTGTGAGTGGAGCTGCGGCTTCTGAGTTTCCTTCCACAGGTGACGAGGTTAATTCGTTAGCTGGCTGCTCTATTTAACTCTACATAGATCATTGCTCCATGCCACCTGTCAATGTTCCAGTATTGGTCTAGTTCTCTCCTGGATCGTTCTTGTGACCTGTCTTCCCAGCAGAAGCTAAGTTACTGCTTGTTTTTCTCTGGTTTGCTATTTTTCTGTCCAGCTTGCTATTTTGATTTTTGTCTTGCTTGCTGGAAGCTCTGGGACGCAGAGGGAGCGCCTCCGCACCGTGAGTCGGTGCGGAGGGTCTTTTTGCGCCCTCTGCGTGGTCTTTTTGTAGTTTTTTGTGCTGACCGCAAAGTTACCTTTCCTATCCTCTGTCTGTTCAGTAAGTCTATTTCTTCTCTGTGTTTGTAATTTTCATCTTTACTCACAGTCATTATATGTGGGGGGCTGCCTTTTCCTTTGGGGAATTTCTCTGAGGCAAGGTAGGCTTTATTTTTCTATCTCTAGGGCTAGCTAGTTTCTTAGGCTGTGTTGAGTTGCATAGGGAGCGTTAGGAGCAATCCACGGCTATTTCTAGTGTGTGTGATAGGATTAGGGATTGCGGTCAGCAGAGTTCCCACGTCTCAGAGCTCGTCCTATATTATTAGTAACTATCAGGTCATTCCGTGTGCTCTTAACCACCAGGTCCATTATTGTCCTTACCACCAGGTCATAACAGTTAACAAGTTCAAACAAGTGCAATTAATGAGTGCAGAGTAGGAGGACTTCTTAACCCCTTCCCGACCTTTGACGCATACGCTGCGTCATGAAAGTCGGTGCCATTCCGACCCATGACGCAGCGTATGCGTCATGGTTTGATCGCGTTCCTGCGGGTCGGGTGACCGGGGTCAATGAAATGTCACCCGACCCGCAGGTACGTGAGGACCTCTAGTTGACCCCAGGGGGGGTGGCTTTGCCCCCCCGTGGCCACGATCGCTCCTGTGCCCTCTGTTTCACCCCCCTCCAGCTCTGATTGGAGAAAGCGTCCATGTGACGCTTTCACTCCAATCAGCGGTGGAGGGGCGGAGTGAAACATGTCTCACATCACTCTCCAGCTTCATCCCTTCCGTGGAAGCTGGAGAGTGAGGTCCCTGTGTGCCGCACCCGCCGCCGCCACTGCCTGATCGCCGCCGCCCGCTGCCAGATCGCCGCCGCCCGCTGCCAGATCGCCGCCGCCGCCGCTGCTAGATCGCCCCCTGCTGCCTGATCGCCGCTGCTGCCGCCTTCCGGTACTCCCCCCTCTGCCTCCCTCTCCCCCCACCATCCGATACCCCCCCGCCATCCGTTAACCCCTGCACTCCCTCCCACGCCCCAGAAATCAGCCCCCTGCCCAGTGATCACCCAGGCTCCTACATCTCCCCTGCCCCCTCCTTCCCCCCCTCCCGCTCCTGACAGCCACCTTCTGACCCCCCCCCCGTGATCACCCACCCCAGTGATCACTCTGATCACCCCCTGCCCCCCTGATCACCCCCTGCTGCTGCTGGCTCCTGCATTACCTCAGGCCCCTTCGCTTGACTGCTCCCCCGTGCCCCACTGATCGCCGCCTGTCCGCCTTCCCATCCACTGATCGCCACCTGTCCGCCTTCTGGTACTCCCCCCCTCTGCCTCCCGCTCCCCCAACCGTCCGATCCCCCCCCTGCCATCCGTTAACCCCTCCACTCCCTCCCACACCCCAGAAATCAGCCCCCTGCCCAGTGATCACCCTTCCTTGCTGCAGGCTCCTACATCTCCCCTGCCCCCTCCTTCCCCCCGCTCCTGACATCCACCTTCTGCCCCCCCCGTGATCACCCGCCCCAGTGATCACTCTGATCACCCCCTGCCCCCCTGATCACCCCCCCCACTGCTGCTGCCGCCTCCTGCATCCCCTCAGGCCCCTTCGCCTGACAGCTCCCCCGTGCCCCGCTGATCGTCGCCTGTCCTCCTTCCGGTCTGCTGATCGCCGCCTGTCCGCCTTCCAGTACTCCCCCTCTCTGCCTCCCGCTCCCCCCGCCGTCCGATCCCCCCTCCCGACCGCCACTCCCTCCCACGCCCCGGAAATCACCCCCCTGCCCAGTGATCACCCTTCCCTGCTGCAGGCTCCTACATCTCCCCTGCCCCCACATTTCCTCCGCACCTGACAACCACCTCCTGCCCCCCCCCCCGGTGATCACCCGCCCCAGTGATCACCCTGATCACCCCCCCTCCCCCCCGCGCTGCTGCTGCCGGCTCCTGCGTCTCCTCAGGCCCCTTCGCCTGACAGCTCCCCTGCGCCCCACTTACCGCTCCCGCGTGATCGCTCCCGCGCCCTGCTGATCGCTCCCGTGCCCTGCTGATCGCTCCCCTTACTGCTGCTGCCGGCTCCTGCATCTCCTCAGCCCCCCACTCCTGAAAGCCCCCTCCTGCAGTAAAGTTTCACTAAACACTCACACATACACACACGCACACTAATAAAGCTTAGTTTTTTTACACGCACGCACACACAATGTCCCGCTCGTCCCAGTCACAAAGGCTGTACTCGGCAGAGGAGGCATATTCTTTTATTGCCTCCTAAGCTGATAGTGAGGGAGAGGACCCTACCTTTCTCTATTCCTCCCACTCTTCCTCCTCCAGTGACACGGACTCGCCACCACCACGAAGTCGCAGGACGAGAAATCGTCCGCAGCCCAGGGAAGAAGAGCCGGAGCCCAGGGAAGAAGAGTCGGAGGCCGGGGGAGAAGACCCACAACCAAGTGTGAGTAACCCCCAACCTAGTGCTAGTCACGCCCAACCTAGCACTAGTACCCCCACCTGGACCCCCGTCCCTGAAAATTTTGCTCCACGGATTCCTGATTTCATTCCCCAATCAGGAATCCAATTTGAGACTGCCAACCTCAGGGAAATAGACTTTTTCAAAGTCTATTTCTCGGAGTCAATCGTCAGTCTCATGGTGGAGCAAACAAACTTATATGCCCTGCAATTTTTTGCCCAAAACCCAGTTTCATCATTTTCTGCTTGGAGTCCCGTTGACTCTGCAGAAATGTTGAAATATTGGGGACTGGTCCTTCACATGGGAATTGTGAAGAAACCAGAACTTCGCCAATACTGGAGTACTGATATTTTATATCAAACTCCAGTATTTGGCATGGTTATGATTCGCAAGCGTTTTGAGGCGATTCATAAATTTCTCCACTTTAGGGACAACACGGACATCCTTCCCCGCGATGACCCGAATTTTGATAGACTGTTCAAAATTCGGCCGGTCATCGAACACTTCAGCAACAAGTTTGCTGAAGTGTACATTCCCCAAAGGGAAATTTGTGTGGATGAATCCCTCATCCACTTCAAAGGGAGGCTTCAGTTCCGTCAGTACCTGCCCAGCAAGAGGGCGAGGTACGGGATTAAGCTCTATAAGATCTGCGAGAGTACCTCAGGGTACACTCTCAGCTTTAGAGTTTATCAAGGAAAGGACACCAGGATCCAGCCCCCAGAATGTCCACCTGCTCTGGGGGTGAGTGGGAAAATAGTGTGGGATTTGGTCCACCCACTGCTTGATAAAGGTTACCATCTGTACGTTGATAACTTTTATACAAGCATCCCACTCTTTCAATCCCTCTCTGCCAGAGCTACCATTGCTTGCGGTACCGTGCGCAGAAACCAGAGGGGTCTCCCTTTGTCACTAATTGAGCAGGTTCTCCCAAAGGGTGAGACCCGGGCCCAATGTAGTGACAACATGCTTGTGGTCAAGTTCAAAGACAAAAGGGACGTCTTTTTCTTGACAACAATCCATGGTCCCGGCACCACGGCCACCACCGTTCGAGGTACCACAGCACAGGTCCACAAACCGGACTGTGCGCTGGGGTACAACAAACACATGGGGGGAGTTGATCTTTCTGATCAAGTCCTCCAGCCCTATAGTGCCATGCGGAAGACAAAGGTGTGGTATAAAAAACTGGCTGTGCACATCGTACAAATGGCATTGTATAACGCATACGTGCTATCACGATGTGCAGGTCAGACCAACAACACCTTCCTTCAGTTCCAGGAGGCGGTGATAAAGGCCCTGAGGTTTGGAGACGAGGAAGGAGCGGGCCCCAGCACTGCTGGAACTCAAGGTTCCCGTATGGTACCAGGGCAACATTTTCCCGGTGAGGGGCAAAAAAGAAAAAGGTGCCGGGTATGTTATAAAAGGGGGATAAGAAGGGAAACTCGTTTCCAATGTGAAACGTGTCCCGACAAACCTGGACTGTGTTTGGATGAATGCTTCAGAATTCATCACACGTCCGTGGACTAGCCACATCCTGATATTCCACTACAGAACTCACCCACACCAGGCTGATATACACAATACACCACACACACCAACCTGACGTACACTACACCACACACCAACCTGACATACACTACACCACACACACCAACCTGACCCTACGTCAGGTTGGTATGTGTGGTGTAGTGTATGTCAGGTTGGTGTGTGGTGTGGTGTACGTCAGGTTGGTGTGTAGTGTGGTGTAATATACACCACACACACACCAACCGGACGTACACTACACCACATGTACACTACCCACCAACCTGATGTGCACTACTCCACACTCGCCAACCTGACCCTACGTCAAGTTGGTGTATGTGTGTGTTGTAGTGTATGTCCGGTTGGTGTGTGGTGTGGTGTACGTCAGGTTGGTGTGTGTGTGGTGTATACTACACCACACACACCAACCTGACGTACACTACACCACATCCTGATGTACACGACGTACATTACACACCAACCTGATGTACACTACTCCACACTCGCCAACCTAACCCTACGTCAGGTTGGTGTGTGTGTTGTAATGTATGTCAGGTTAGTGCGTGGTGTAGTGTACGTCAGGTTGGTGTGTGTGGTGTAGTATCCAACACACACACACACACCAACCTGACGTACACTACACACCAACCTGATGTACACTACTCCACACTCGCCAACCTGACCCTACGTCAAGTTGGTGTATGTGTGTGTTGTAGTGTATGTCCGGTTGGTGTGTGGTGTGGTGTACATCAGGTTGGTGTGTGTGGTGTATACTACACACACACCAACCTGACGTACACTACACCACATCCTGATGTACACGACGTACACTACACACCAACCTGATGTACACTACTCCACACTCGCCAACCTAACCCTACGTCAGGTTGGTGTGTGTGTTGTAATGTATGTCAGGTTAGTGCGTGGTGTAGTGTACGTCAGGTTGGTGTGTGTGGTGTAGTATCCAACACACACACACACCAACCTGATGTACACTACACACCACCCTGATGTACACTACTCCACACTCGCCAACCTGACCCTACGTCAGGTTGGTGTGTGTGTTGTAGTGTATGTCAGGTTGGTGTGTGGTGTACATCAGGTTGGTGTGTGTGGTGCAGTATACACCACACACACCAACCTGACGTACACTACAACACACACACACCAACCTGATGTACACTATGTATGTCAAAAAGTCAAATGGCGCTCCTTCCCTTCTGAGCTCTGCTGTGCGCCCAAACAGTGGTTTACCCCCACATATGAGGTATCAGTGTACTCAGGAGAAATTGCTCAACACATTTTAGGATCCACTTTATCCTGTTACCCATGTGAAAATGAAAAAAATTGAGGCTAAAAGAAAATTTTTGTGAAAAAAAAGTACTTTTTCATTTTTACGGATCAATTTGTGAAGCACCTGGGGGTACAAAATGCTCACTATGCATCTAGATAAGTTCCTTGGGGGGTCTAGTTTCCAAAATGGGGTCACTTGTGGGGGTGCTCCAATGTTTAGGCACACAGAGGCTCTCCAAACGCGACATGGTGTCCACTAAAGATTGGAGCTAATTTTTCATTCAAAAAGTCAAATGGTGCTCCTTCCCTTCTGAGCTCTGCCGTGCGCCCAAACAGTGGTTTACCCCCAAATATGAGGTATCAGTGTACTCAGAAGAAATTGCTCAACACATTTTAGGATCCACTTTATCCTGTTGCCCATGTGAAAATGAAAAAAATTGAGGCTAAAAGAAAATTTTTGTGAAAAAAAAGTACTTTTTCATTTTCACGGATCAATTTGTGAAGCACCTGGGGGTACAAAATGCTCACTATGCATCTAGATAAGTTCCTTGGGGGGTCTAGTTTCCAAAATGGGGTCACTTGTGGGGGTGCTCCAATGTTTAGGCACGCAGAGGCTCTCCAAACGCGACATGGTGTCCACTAAAGATTGGAGCTAATTTTTCATTCAAAAAGTCAAATGGTGCTCCTTCCCTTCTGAGCTCTGCCGTGCGCCCAAACAGTGGTTTATCCCCACATATGAGGTATCAGTGTACTCAGGAGAAATTGCTCAACACATTTTAGGATCCACTTTATCCTGTTGCCCATGTGAAAATGAAAAAAAATTGAGGCTAAAAGAAAATTTTTGTGAAAAAAAAGTACTTTTTCATTTTTACGGATCAATTTGTGAAGCACCTGGGGGTACAAAATGCTCACTATGCATCTAGATAAGTTCCTTGGGGGGTCTAGTTTCCAAAATGGGGTCACTTGTGGGGGTGCTCCAATGTTTAGGCACACAGAGGCTCTCCAAACGCGACATGGTGTCCACTAAAGATTGGAGCTAATTTTTCATTCAAAAAGTCAAATGGTGCTCCTTCCCTTCTAAGCTCTGCCGTGCGCCCAAACAGTGGTTTACCCCCACATATGAGGTATCAGTGTACTCAGGAGAAATTGCTCAACACATTTTAGGATCCACTTTATCCTGTTGCCCATGTGAAAATGAAAAAAATTGAGGCTAAAAGAAAATTTTTGTGAAAAAAAAGTACTTTTTCATTTTTACGGATCAATTTGTGAAGCACCTGGGGGTACAAAATGCTCACTATGCATCTAGATAAGTTCCTTGGGGGGTCTAGTTTCCAAAATGGGGTCACTTGTGGGGGTGCTCCAATGTTTAGGCACGCAGAGGCTCTCCAAACGCGACATGGTGTCCACTAAAGATTGGAGCTAATTTTCATTCAAAAAGTCAAATGGTGCTCCTTCCCTTCTGAGCTCTGCCGTGCGCCCAAACAGTGGTTTACCCCCACATATGAGGTATCAGTGTACTCAGGAGAAATTGCTCAACACATTTTAGGATCCACTTTATCCTGTTGCCCATGTGAAAATGAAAAAAATTGAGGCTAAAAGAAAATTTTTGTGAAAAAAAAGTACTTTTTCATTTTTACGGATCAATTTGTGAAGCACCTGGGGGTACAAAATGCTCACTATGCATCTAGATAAGTTCCTTGGGGGGTCTAGTTTCCAAAATGGGGTCACTTGTGGGGGTGCTCCAATGTTTAGGCACACAGAGGCTCTCCAGACGCGACATGGTGTCCACTAAAGATTGGAGCTAATTTTGTCATTCAAAAAGTCAAATGGCGCTCCTTCCCTTCCGAGCCCTGCCATGCGCCCAAACAGTGGTTCCCCCCCATATATGGGGTATCAGCGTACTCAGGACAAATTGGTCAACAAGTTTTGTGGTGCAGTTTCTCCTTTTACCCTTGGGAAAATAAAAAAAATGTTGCTAAAAAATCATTTTTGTGACTAAAAAGTGAAATGTTCATTTTTTTCTTCTATGTTGCTTCTGCTGCTGTGAAACACCTGAAGGGTTAATAAACTTCGTGAATGTGGTTTTGAGCACCTTGAGGGGTGCAGTTTTTAGAATGGTGTCACTTTTGGGTATATTCAGCCATATAGACCCCTCAAACTGACTTCAAATGTGAGGTGGTCCTTAAAAAAAATGGTTTTGTAAATTTTGTTGTAAAAATGAGAAATCGCTGATCAACTTTTAACCCTTATAACTTCCTAGAAAAAAAAATTTTTTTTTCCAAAATTGTGCTGATGTAAAGTAGACATGTGGGAAATGTTATTTATTAACTATTTTGTGTCACATATCTCTCTGGTTTATCAGAATAAAAATTCAAAATTTGAAAATTGCTAAATTTTCAAAATTTTCGCCAAATTTCCAATTTTTTCACACATAAACGCAAAAATTATCGACCTAAATTTACCACTAACATGAAGCCCAATATGTCACGAGAAAACAATCTCAGAATCGCTAGGATCCGTTGAAGCGTTCCCGAGTTATTACCTCATAAAGGGACACTGGTCAGAATTGCAAAAAATGGCAAGGTCTTTAAGGTCAAAATAGGCTGGGTCATGAAGGGGTTAAAGGGAGCCTGTCACCCCCAAAATCGACGATGAGCTATCCCCACCAGCTTCAGGGGCTTATCTACCGCAGTCTAGAATGCTGTAGATAAACCCCTGATGCAGGTGGGCTTAGCTCACCTTCGATTTGGGGGGTGACAGGCTCCCTTTAAGAAGTCCTCCTACTCTGCACTCATTAATTGCACTTGTTTGAACTTGTTAACTGTATAAAAGACACCTGTACACACATTCTATCAATCACACTCCAAGCTCTCCATCATGGCCAACACTAAAGAGCTGTCTAAGGACACCAAAGACAAAATTGTAGATCTGTACAAGGCTGGGATAGGATTCAGTGTAGTAGGCAAGCAACTTGATGAGAAGGCAACAATTATTAGAAAATGGAAGAAACACACGATGACTGTCAGTCTTTCTCGGTCTGGTGCTCCATGCAGGATCTCGCCTTGCGGGGTAAGGATGATTCTGAGAAAGGTCAGGTATCAGCCAAGAGGTACAAGGGAGGACCTGCTTAATAACCTGAAGAAAACTGGGACCACAGTCTCAAACAATACTGTTAGTAGCACACTAGGCCATCATGGATTAAAGGTTCCCCTGCTCACTCCAGCACATGTTCAGGCCCATTTCAAGTTCACCAATGACCACCTGGATGATCCAGAGTAGGCATGATAGAAGATCCTGTGATTAAATGAGACCAAAATAGAACTTATTATTATTATTATTATTATACATTTTTATAGCGCCATTTATTCCATGGCGCTTTACATGTGAATACGAGGCAAATATAGACAAATACATTAAACATGAGCAGATAACAGGCACACGGGTACATAAGGAGGGAGGACCCTGCCCGCGAGGGCTCACAGTCTGCAGGGGATGGGTGATGAAACACTAGGAGAGGGTAGGGCAGGTTGCGCGGCGGTTCAGTAACTTCAGGATCACTGCAGGCTGTAGGCTTGTCGGAAGAGGTGGGTCTTCAGGTTCTTTTTGAAGGTTTCTATGGTAGGCGAGAGTCTGATGTGTTGGGGTAGAGAGTTCCAGAGTATGGGGCAAGCACGGGAGAAGTCTTGGATGCGGTTGTGGGAAGAAGAGATGAGAGGGGAGTAGAGAAGGAGGTCTTGAGAGGATCGGAGGTTGCATGTAGGTAGGTACCGGGAGACCATGTCACAGATGTATGGAGGAGAAAGGTTGTGGATGGCTTTGTATGTCATTGTGAGGGTTTTGAACTGGAGTCTCTGGGCGATAGGAAGCCAGTGAAGGGCTTGACATAGGGGAGAGGCAGGGGAATAGCGGGGAGACAGGTAGATTAGTTGGGCAGCAGAGTGTAGGATGGATTGGAGCGGTGCCAGAGTGCTAGAGGGGAGTCCAGAGAGTAGGAGGTTGCAGTAGTCGAGGCGGGAGATGATAAGGGCATGCACTAGCGTTTTTGCGGTGTCGCGGTCAAGGAAAGCAAGGATCCGGGAAATATTTTTGAGTTTGAGATGGCAGGAGGAGGCAAGGGCTTGGATATGTGGCTTGAAAGAGAGGGCAGAGTCGAGGATCACCCCGAGGCACCGGGCGTGTGGGACTGGGGAAAGTGAGCAGCCATTGACATTGATGGATAGGTCTGGTGGAAGGGTAGAGTGAGATGGGGGAAAGATGATGAATTCTGTTTTGTCCATGTTCAGTTGTAGAAAACGAGCAGAAAAGAAGGCTGAAATAGCAGACAGACAGTGCGGGATTTTGGTAAGTAAGGAGGTGAGGTCAGGTCCGGATAGGTAGATCTGCGTGTCATCAGCGTAGAGATGGTACTGCATACCGTGGGATTCTATGAGCTGTCCCAAGCCGAAAGTGTAGATGGAGAAGAGTAGGGGTCCTAGAACAGAGCCTTGAGGAACACCGACTGACAAGGGGCGAAGTGAGGAGGTGTTGTGGGGGAGGGAGACACTGAATGTTCGGTTTGTCAGATATGACGAGATCCAGGTAAGGGCCAAGTCTGTGATGCCAAGAGATGAGAGAATTTGTAGCAAAAGGGAGTGGTCCACAGTGTCAAAGGCAGAAGACAGGTCCAGGAGAAGGAGGACAGAGTAGTGTCGCTTGCTCCTGGCAGTTAGTAGGTCATTGGTGACTTTAGTTAGGGCAGTTTCAGTTGAGTGATGGGGACGGAAGCCTGATTGTAACCGATCAAATAGGGAGCAGGAGGAGAGGTGGGAGGACAGTTCAAGATGGACGTGTTGCTCCAGCAATTTGGAGGCATAAGGGAGAAGAGATATCGGGCGATAGCTAGACACAGAGGATGGGTCGAGGGAGGGCTTTTTGAGGATGGGTGTGATCTTGGCATGCTTGAAGGATGAGGGGAAGACACCTGTTGTGAGTGAGAGGTTGAAGAGGTGCGTTAGGGTTGGGATGAAGACCATGGAAAGGTTAGGGATGAGGTGGGATGGGAGTGGGTCAAGCGTGCAGGTGGTGAGGTGTGATCTTGGCAGGAGGGTGGAGAGCTGATCTTCTGTCATGGTGGAGAAGCTGGTTATGGAGGAGCAGGGTTGAGCAGCTAAGAGGGGCAGTGGGCACTGTGGGCCAAAGCTTTCTCTGATCGTATCGATCTTCTGTTTAAAGATAGAGGCGAAGTCTTCAGCAGAAATGAGGGGGGAGGGAGGAGGTGCTGGGGGACGGAGTAGAGAATTGAAAGTGTTGAAAAGCTGTTTAGGGTTGTGAGACAGGGAGGATATGAGAGATGAGAAGTAAGTTTGTTTTGCGGCAGTGAGTGCAGACTTGAAGCTGGCGAGGGACTGCTTGTATGTAGTGAAGTGGTCGGCAGAGCGGGATTGCTTCCATCTCCGCTCAGCAATCCTGGAAGCCCATCTTAATTCTTTGGTCAGGCTGGTCAGCCAGGGCTGCCTGTTAATTGTACGAGTTTTACTATGCATGAGCGGGGCGGCCGAATCGAGTGTTGCTGTTATTGTGGTGTTATAAAAAGTGGCAACAGCATCTGTGTCATGAAGGGAGGCTATGTCTGTGAGAGGGAGAAGGGACCCCGAGAGTGATTGTAAGTTGAGATGTTTGAGATTTCTGCGAGGGAGTTTGTGGAGTGGGGGTTGCACATTAGGAGAGGAGAGGGAAGAGAATGTCAGTAGGTTGTGGTCAGACAGGGGGAGGGGTGTGTTAATGAGATTATTAAGGGAGCAGAGGCGGGTGAAAATGAGGTCCAGCGTGTGGCCATCTTTGTGAGTGGCCTCAGAGGACCATTGACTGAGGCCAAAAACTTATCAACTCCACTCGCCACTTTTGAAGGAAGAAGAAGGAGGAGTACAACCCTGTTATGGCTGGCAATCAGGCAACACAGCGTGCAGTAATCAGCGCACATACAGAGATCTGGCAAAAACCCAAAACAATAGGACGAGCTCTGAGACGTGGAATCTCTGTAGACTGCAGTACCTGAACTGTCCTCACACAACTGGAAGCAGCAGTGGATTGCGCCTATCACTACCTATGCAACTCGGCACTGCCTGAGGAGCTGACTAGCCTGAAGATAGAAATACAAGCCTGACTTACCTCAGAGAAATACCCCAAAGGAATAGGCAGCCCCCACATATAATGACTGTTAGCAAGATGAAAAGACAAACGTAGGAATGAAATAGATTCAGCAAAGTGAGGCCCGATATTCTAGACAGAGCGAGGATAGCAAAGAGAACTATGCAGTCTACAAAAAACCCTAAAACGAAAACCACGCAAAGGGGCAAAAAAGACCCACCGTGCCGAACTAACAGCACGGCGGTGCACCCCTTTGCTTCTCAGAGCTTCCAGCAAAAGATAATAACAAGCTGGACAGAAAAAACAGAAAACAAACTAGAAGCACTTATCTAGCAGAGCAGCAGGCCCAAGGAAAGATGCAGTAGCTCAGATCCAACACTGGAACATTGACAAGGAGCAAGGAAGACAGACTCAGGTGGAGCTAAATAGCAAGGCAGCCAACGAGCTCACCAAAACACCTGAGGGAGGACGCCCAGAGACTGCAATACCACTTGTGACCACAGAATTCACAACAGTACCCCCCCCTTGAGGAGGGGTCACCGAACCCTCACCAGAACCCCCAGGCCGACCAGGATGAGCCACATGAAAGGCACGAACAAGATCTGGGGCATGGACATCAGAGGCAAAAACCCAGGAATTATCTTCCTGAGCATAACCCTTCCATTTGACCAGATACTGGAGTTTCCGTCTAGAGACACGAGAATCCAAAATCTTCTCCACAATATACTCCAATTCCCCCTCCACCAAAACAGGGGCAGGAGGCTCCACAGATGGAACCATAGGTGCCACGTATCTCCTCAACAACGACCTATGGAATACATTATGTATGGAAAAGGAGTCTGGGAGGGTCAGACGAAAAGACACCGGATTGAGAATCTCAGAAATCCTATACGGACCAATAAAACGAGGTTTAAATTTAGGAGAGGAAACCTTCATAGGTATATGACGAGAAGATAACCAAACCAGATCCCCAACACGAAGTCGGGGTCCCACACGGCGTCTGCGATTAGCGAAAAGCTGAGCCTTCTCCTGGGACAAGGTCAAATTGTCCACTACCTGAGTCCAGATCTGCTGCAACCTGTCCACCACATAATCCACACCAGGACAGTCCGAAGACTCAACCTGTCCTGAAGAGAAACGAGGATGGAACCCAGAATTGCAGAAAAATGGAGAGACCAAGGTAGCCGAGCTGGCCCGATTATTAAGGGCGAACTCAGCCAACGGCAAAAATGACACCCAATCATCCTGGTCAGCGGAAACAAAACATCTCAGATATGTTTCCAAGGTCTGATTGGTTCGTTCGGTCTGGCCATTAGTCTGAGGATGGAAGGCCGAGGAAAAAGATAGGTCAATGCCCATCCTACCACAAAAGGCTCGCCAGAACCTTGAGACAAACTGGGAACCTCTGTCAGAAACAATATTCTCAGGAATGCCATGTAAACGAACCACATGCTGGAAGAACAAAGGCACCAAATCAGAGGAGGAAGGCAATTTAACCAAGGGCACCAGATGGACCATTTTAGAAAAGCGATCACAGACCACCCAAATGACAGACATCTTTTGAGAAACGGGAAGGTCAGAAATGAAATCCATCGAAATATGTGTCCAAGGCCTCTTCGGGACCGGCAAGGGCAAAAGCAACCCACTGGCACGTGAACAGCAGGGCTTAGCCCTAGCACAAATTCCACAGGACTGCACAAAAGCACGCACATCCCGCGACAGAGACGGCCACCAAAAGGATCTAGCAACCAACTCCCTGGTACCAAAGATTCCTGGATGACCGGCCAGCACCGAACAATGAAGTTCAGAGATAACTTTACTAGTCCACCTATCAGGGACGAACAGTTTCTCGGCCGGACAACGATCAGGTTTATTAGCCTGAAATTTCTGCAACACTCTCCGCAAATCAGGGGAGATGGCAGACACAATGACTCCTTCCTTGAGGATACTCGCCGGCTCAGATAACCCCGGAGAGTCGGGCACAAAACTCCTAGACAGAGCATCCGCCTTCACATTTTTAGAGCCCGGAAGGTATGAAATCACAAAATCAAAACGAGCAAAAAATAACGACCAACGGGCCTGTCTAGGATTCAAGCGCTTGGCAGACTCAAGATAAGTAAGGTTCTTATGATCAGTCAAAACCACCACGCGATGCTTAGCACCCTCAAGCCAATGACGCCACTCCTCGAATGCCCACTTCATGGCCAGCAACTCTCGGTTGCCCACATCATAATTACGCTCAGCAGCAGAAAATTTCCTGGAAAAGAAAGCACATGGTTTGAACACTGAGCAACCAGAACCTCTCTGTGACAAAACCGCCCCTGCACCAATCTCAGAAGCATCAACCTCGACCTGGAACGGAAGAGAAACATCAGGTTGACACAACACAGGGGCACAGCAAAAACGACGCTTCAACTCCTGAAAAGCTTCCACGGCAGCAGAAGACCAATTAACCAAATCAGCACCCTTCTTGGTCAAATCGGTCAATGGTCTGGCAATGCTAGAAAAATTACAGATGAAGCGACGATAAAAATTAGCAAAGCCCAGGAATTTCTGCAAACTTTTTAGAGATGTCGGCTGAGTCCAATCCTGGATGGCCTGAACCTTAACCGGATCCATCTCGATAGTAGAAGGGGAAAAGATGAACCCCAAAAATGAAACTTTCTGCACACCGAAGAGACACTTTGATCCCTTCACAAACAAGGAATTAGCACGCAGTACCTGGAAAACCATTCTGACTTGCTTTACATGAGACTCCCAATCATCTGAGAAGATCAAAATGTCATCCAAGTAAACAATCAAGAATTTATCCAGATACTCACGAAAAATGTCATGCATAAAAGACTGAAAAACAGATGGAGCATTGGCAAGTCCGAACGGCATCACCAGATACTCAAAATGACCCTCGGGCGTATTAAATGCCGTTTTCCATTCATCTCCCTGCCTGATTCTCACCAGATTATACGCACCACGAAGATCAATCTTAGTAAACCAACTAGCCCCCTTAATCCGAGCAAACAAGTCAGAAATCAATGGCAAGGGATACTGAAACTTAACAGTGATCTTATTAAGAAGGCGGTAATCAATACACGGTCTTAGCGAACCATCCTTCTTGGCTACAAAAAAGAACCCTGCTCCTAATGGTGACGACGATGGGCGAATATGTCCCTTCTCCAGGGACTCCTTCACATAACTGCGCATAGCGGTGTGTTCAGGTACGGACAAATTAAATAAACGACCCTTAGGGAATTTACTACCAGGAATCAAATCGATAGCACAATCACAATTCCTATGCGGAGGAAGGGCATCAGACTTGGACTCTTCAAATACATCCTGAAAGTCCGACAAGAACTCTGGGATGTCAGAAGGAATGGATGACGAAATAGACAAAAATGGAACATCACCATGTACTCCCTGACAACCCCAGCTGGTTACCGACATAGAGTTCCAATCCAATACTGGATTATGGGTTTGTAGCCATGGCAACCCCAACACGACCACATCATGCAAATTATGCAGTACCAAAAAGCGAATAACTTCCTGATGTGCAGGAGCCATGCACATGGTCAGCTGGGCCCAGTACTGAGGCTTATTCTTGGCCAGAGGTGTAGCATCAATTCCTCTCAACGGAATAGGACACCGCAAAGGCTCCAAGAAAAATCCACAACGTTTAGCATAATCCAAATCCATCAGATTCAGGGCAGCGCCTGAATCCACAAACGCCATGACAGAATATGATGACAAAGAGCACATTAAGGTAATGGACAAAAGGAATTTGGACTGTACAGTACCAATAACGGCAGAGCTATCGAACCGCCTAGTGCGTTTAGGACAATTAGAAATAGCATGAGTAGAATCACCACAATAGAAACACAGTCTGTTCAGACGTCTGTGTTCGTGCCGTTCTACTTTAGTCATAGTCCTGTTGCACTGCATAGGCTCAGGCTTACTCTCAGACAATACCGCCAGATGGTGCACAGATTTACGCTCGCGCAAGCGACGACCGATCTGAATGGCCAAGGACATAGACTCATTCAAACCAGCAGGCATAGGAAATCCCACCATTACATCCTTAAGAGCTTCAGAGAGACCCTTTCTGAACAAAGCCGCTAGTGCAGATTCATTCCACAGAGTGAGTACTGACCATTTTCTAAATTTCTGACAATATAGTTCTACATCATCCTGACCCTGGCATAAAGCCAGCAGATTTTTCTCAGCTTGATCCACTGAATTAGGCTCATCGTAAAGCAATCCCAGCGCCTGGAAAAATGCATCAATATTACTCAATGCAGAATCTCCTGGTGCAAGAGAAAACGCCCAGTCCTGTGGGTCGCCGCGCAAAAAAGAAATAATAATCAAAACCTGTTGAATAGGATTACCAGAAGAATGAGGTTTCAAGGCCAAAAATAGCTTACAATTATTTCTGAAGCTCAGGAACTTAGTTCTGTCACCAAAAAACAAATCAGGAATCGGAATTCTTGGTTCTAGCATCGATTTCTGATCAATAGTATCTTGAATCTTTTGTACATTTACAACGAGATTATCCATTGAGGAGCACAGAGCCTGAATATCCATGTCCACAGCTGTGTCCTGAAGCACTCTAATGTCTAGGGGAAAAAAAAGACTGAAGACAGAGCTAAGAAAAAAAAATGATGTCAGGATTTCTTTTTTCCCTCTATTGGAAATCATTGAAGAGGCTCCTTGTACTGTTATGGCTGGCAATCAGGCAACACAGCGTGCAGTAATCAGCGCACATACAGAGATCTGGCAAAAACCCAAAACAATAGGACGAGCTCTGAGACGTGGAATCTCTGTAGACTGCAGTACCTGAACTGTCCTCACACAACTGGAAGCAGCAGTGGATTGCGCCTATCACTACCTATGCAACTCGGCACTGCCTGAGGAGCTGACTAGCCTGAAGATAGAAATACAAGCCTGACTTACCTCAGAGAAATACCCCAAAGGAATAGGCAGCCCCCACATATAATGACTGTTAGCAAGATGAAAAGACAAACGTAGGAATGAAATAGATTCAGCAAAGTGAGGCCCGATATTCTAGACAGAGCGAGGATAGCAAAGAGAACTATGCAGTCTACAAAAAACCCTAAAACGAAAACCACGCAAAGGGGCAAAAAAGACCCACCGTGCCGAACTAACAGCACGGCGGTGCACCCCTTTGCTTCTCAGAGCTTCCAGCAAAAGATAATAACAAGCTGGACAGAAAAAACAGAAAACAAACTAGAAGCACTTATCTAGCAGAGCAGCAGGCCCAAGGAAAGATGCAGTAGCTCAGATCCAACACTGGAACATTGACAAGGAGCAAGGAAGACAGACTCAGGTGGAGCTAAATAGCAAGGCAGCCAACGAGCTCACCAAAACACCTGAGGGAGGACGCCCAGAGACTGCAATACCACTTGTGACCACAGAATTCACAACACAACCCCAAGGGCACCGTTACTACCATGAAGCATGGTGAGGGAAACATCACACTATTGGGGTGCTTTTCTGCAAAGGGGCACGGGATGACTGCAGTGTATTGAAGGCAGGATGGATAGTGTAGTGTATTGTGAGATTTTGTCCAACAACCTCCTTCCCTCAGTAAGAGCATTGAAGATGGGTTGTGACTGGGTCTTCCAGCATGACAATGAACTGAAATACACAGCCAGATCAAATAATAAGTGGGTCCGTAAGAAGCATTTAAAGGTTCTGGAGTGTCCTAGCAAGGCTCCAGACCTGAACCCAATGCAAAATCTTTGTAGGGAGCTGAAACTCAATGTTGCCCAATAGCAGCTCTGAAACCTAAAAGATCTGGAGAAGATCTGTATGGAAGAGTGGGCCAAAATCCGTGCTGCAGTGTGTCCAAACTTGGTCAAGAAACTGTACCAAATATTAAGCTCTGTTTTTTTTATTGCATCAAATACTTATATCATGCAATAAAATGAAAATTAACTATGTAAAAATCACACGATGTGATTTTCTGGATTCTTTTTTGATATTCTGTCTCTCACAGTTGAAGTTTACCTTGCAAATGGGAAAACTTGCAAAATCGGCAGTGTATCAAATAAATATTTTTCCCACTGTAAGTGGGTATATTAACACAATCACACTACTTTACATGCACCCACACACACATTTAATCAATAACACAGCTAGTGTGAGTGCTTCTTTAAGTCTCATGTTAGAGTTTATAAAGAGATCTGCAATAAGCTTCTACAATTTTGGTTAAAAACACCCCCAGTAGAAACAATAATATTAGTAGAGAGTGTATGTTTTTTTAAAAAATCTCTTTTTGTCCACATTTAGCACCCCATCATCGTAAGAAAATTCTGCTTAACAAACTTGACTGAAAAGCAAAAGCCAAAAGAAATGCTGAGGCACACCATTTACAGAAATAGCTGCTTCATAAATATTTGATATGAAATTGAAAATCTTCTGTTGACCTCAATTTCAGCCTTGTGCTATACTTCTTTTTCCTTGCAGAATGTAGTATACACCATCTGTGTATAGATTCCTTGAAATAGCCACAGTGTCTCTACTCTCTCCTGAAGACACACTCGTATATCATTTCCGCCTTCAAGGACAGAGATCACAAATTAGTGTAAACTTGTTACATGCTACCGATACTGAAGATGAAATAGTATAGTGTCATTTGGCTGTACTTATTGTATATGCATGTATAAAAGAAAGGTTGTAGATGTTTTAACTCTGTTTTGTTAGAAACCATGAGATTTATTCCTAATCTTAGTGTTTCAGTCCTATCTTATTGGCGTCTATACTTTGGCAGTGATTCAAGGGAACAGCCAGAGAACTTTTTAAAAGGAAGCTACTCAAATGTCTTCATATGTCAATTGGGTAGGGGAAACTTTTGCCAGCTTAAAGTCATGGTCTGAGGCCTAAATTAATTTTTCTCCGAAGTCCCTATCTATTTAATGCCAACATCTAAACTATTTTCTAATATACTTGAAGTGACAATTCCCTATCCTTCCCTAACTACACTATTTAACTCCTTTTCTACTTTTTTCCACTTCCTTTTTAATGCTTCATTTAAGAATCCCAATGCATGATGTGATACTCAAACAAAACATCAGCAGATGTCAGAGGTTGCATTTAATGCCACAGCCTTTGTCCCCTCCCTGAAACAAGCGTCATCGGTGATGCTCGTTTCAGGAGCTGGGCTAGTTCCTATGAGATGTGCACAATGACAGTGCGCTCTCTGTTGTTGGCTCATATCAGCAGTAGCAAGACTGCAAAAGAGAGCGAAGACCAGCACTGCCCCTGCAAGTGACGTCACTCGTCTCTGCATGTCGGGTATTCCAACAACTCGCTCTGTTGCTCTCACATTACTGCTGATCTGAGCCATCAACAGAGAGCATGCAGTCATTGTACACACCATTTAAAAGAGAAAAGGGGGTTTGGTACGTGTGAGATGAAAAAAGAACGCTCTCAGTAGTAAAAACAAGATAATCTTGAAGTTATACCTTTTAATAGCTAACAAAAATAAAATAAATGATATTACAAAGCAAGCTTTCAAGACTTCTTAGGTCCCTTCCTCAGGCAGGGTATAGCAAAGTTTCTGAAGTAAAACAAATATATGCACACAGGAAAAAATAAATAGATTAAATAAACAACAAACAACAAAAAAAGAGAAAAATGGGAAAAAACACATGGCACAGTAAATGGGCATTTAAATAAACAGATTGACTGAGCTTAAAGAATGAATCATTAATTGGATTAGGCTAGTGATGTGAAAGTTTTATAGCCCAATATCTAAGTAAGATCAGAGGCCTGGTGTCCTCACTGTCTTTCGTTCAGATTCCTCAGATCATGTTGTTAGGCGCCGGGATTCTCCTGCTGCACAGGGTGGATTCCAAGCCTTGTCTGCACCTGCAGTCTCCCATCCAGCTTTGGCCTCTGTGGGTGGTGCTGAGCATAAATGCCATTCCCAGGGTCTTGCTCGGGCTCGTGCTGTCTTTCTAGTTACTGCCAGCTCTTCAGTCAAGCCTATGATAACCAGCGGTAGGCAGCGACAAAAGGAAACTCTGGAGACTAAGTCCAGAAATCATACTACTGAGCATGCCCGTGATGTGGTGAAATCTCATTGATGGTTTATCGTCAGCTGATCTGGTGATGTGGCAGCTTCGGATTGGTCCACAAGTAAGGTTCTGTCCAACTGGACATGAGCTGAAACCTATAAAAGGGTCTCTGAGGCACAGGCGGACGTGCTAGTGTCATTATGCTTATGTGTCTGTATGGGGCTCTGCACCAGTGTGATCTCTGTATTCGTGTGCTCAGGGTTGGCTGTAAGTCGTTCGAATTCCGGTATATCCAGAGAGGAGCTAGTGTGTGTGATTTCAGGGCTGGCGTTTAAGCCATTAGAATTCTGGCTTCTCCGGAGAGGAGATGTTGAGTGCATGTGCTCTTTAAGAGACTGAGTGTCCTCTATCCCACCAGAGGGCTACGACTCCCTGTGAGGGTAACAGGGGTCGTGTCTAGCGGATACCTCCTTAGTGGCAGTTAGCTGCACCGTTCTTTGCAGAGGCTGCTTGCTTTGTTACTGTGTGCAAGGGACACAGCTCTATGGCAGAGCATCTGTTCCGCTACTGTGTTCACTTCTCTGAGCAGTCATCAGTGTAGGGTAATTAGTAGAGTTGAGCGACCTTGACCTTTTTAGAGTCGAGCCGGGTTTCGCGAAACCCGACTATCTCAAAAGTCGGGTCGAGTGAAATCGGCCGATTATGACGTAAAGTCGGGATCGACCGAAACACGAAACCCAATGCAAGTCAATGGGGCAGCATAGTCGGCAGTGAGTGGGGGCCAGGAAAACACCTAGAGTGCCCATTTTAATGTCAAAACCATCCATTCTTCTTAATGAAGCTTGTCAAGCGTAATTTACCTTATAATAATTGGAAGGCATTTGAAATTGGGGGTCATTTGGCTAAAGTTGTGGTGGGTAGGGCTGGTTCAAGTAATTAGTGGGCCCAGGAAATCTGGACCACGTCACGGCAGTGGAGCAGGGAGAGGTAAGTATTTCAACTTTGCAAGTGCTGTGAACCTGAGCAAGCAGGGGGGGCCCACTCGTTGGCATTGGCACTGGCACAGGGCCCCTCAAAGTACAGCGGTGTGTTTGCACGGCGGGGGCGCCTCCCACCGGCAGCAACACTTTTGCGTACTATGAGAGGCCCTGTGCCAGTGACGTCGCCAACTAGTATTCCTCCCCCCACCTGATGAAGGAACCTGCACTTTCATCTGCACCTTCCTCTTTGTCCCCGTGTAAGGTGGTATGGTATGCGGGAAGAGCAACCTGACTTTCAGCAGGGTCACAATGTTGTTGTGTAGCGTGCACGGGGAATGTTGCGTTATGGGTCAATGTACCAGCAGACTCATCTATCACTGGCTGGGCAATGGGCAGGATGAGGAGGAAACACAGATATAGGCCCAAAGAATAAAGTTGGCTAAATGTAGTTCAAAATTGGTAACACAGGAATAACCAGGGGGCATTGCAGTGGAGGACAACTGGAATGAGAGGCTGACACAGAGAGTAGGCCCAAATCAGTAAGTAGTCGAAATGCAGTTCAAAATTGGCAACCGTAGTAAACAGGCGGCACAGCTTTGTTCAGTGGAGGAGAACAGCAAGGAGTGGCAGACACCGATAGTAGGCCCCAACCCAACTAGTAGGTCAAATGCAGTCTAACATTAACAACTACTTAACGAGCGCCTGAAAACGGAATTTCAGGACAGGAAACCAGGAGAACAGCAAGGAGCGGCAGACACTGTTAGTAGGCCCCAAACCAACTAGTACGCCAAATGCAGTTGTTCCATTTAACCACAATTTAACGAGAGCCTGAAGATAGAAGCTCAGGAAAGGCAACCTGGAGAACACCTTGGAGTGGAACACACCATCTCTCTCCACCCCATACCCATTTTGTAGGCCTAATGCAGTGTAGTTTTCTACAACTACTAAACGAGAGTCGGAAGACCGAAGCAATGGCAAGGAAACCTGGGGAACACCTTGGAGTGTAACACACCATCTCTCTCCACCCGATACCCATTTTGTAGGCCTAATGCAGTGTAGTTTTCTACAACTACTAAACGAGAGTCGGAAGATCGAAGCAATGGCGAGGAAACCTGGAGAACACCTTAGAGTGTAACACACCATCTCTCTCCACCCCATAGCCAATTTGGAGGCCTAATGCAGTGTAGTTTCCAACAACTACTAAACGAGAGCATTAAGATCGAAGCTCTGGAAAGGCAACCTGGAGAACACCTTGGAGTGGAACACACCATCTCTCTCCACCCTATACCCATGTTGTAGGCCTAATGCAGTGTAGTTTTCTACAACTACTAAACGAGAGTCGGAAGACCGAAGCAATGGCAAGGAAACCTGGGGAACACCTTGGAGTGTAACACACCATCTCTCTCCACCCCATACCCAATTTGTAGGCCTAATGCAGCCTACTTTCCGACAACTACTAAACGAGAGCATGAAGATCGAAGCTCAGGAAAGGCAACCTGGGGAACACCTTGGAGTGTAACACACCCTCTCTCTACACCACGGAAGGGCTGATTCTTAGGAAGGAAGGCTGTCGGAAAGAAGCAGGGCGCGTCCGAGGGTGATTATATTCTTATTAGGTATATACTCACCCTCGGACGCGCCCTGCTTCTTTATTTGTAATGAATGTTTATTTGCAATGTGGTTTTGACTTACTCTATTTTTTTGGTAAATAATGATTTTATTATTTTCATTGTTTTGCATCTTCTTGGCAATAATATAAAGAAGACGCGACAGGACAACACTCGGTGGATGCCATATCTGTGTTTTAAATTGAAAAAAACTTTCAGTTAACTACTTGCAGGAGAAAGTTATTGTAGCTGGTGGCCATTTTTAGTACTGTACCAGATTTTTGTTGTATGTGTTTGTTTTTAATGTTAAAATGTCTGCATTTGATATCTCTCCAGTATTTTCTTTTTTATAAGCAAAATACTTATTTTTATATTTTCTGATGTTGGTTCCAGGGGAACACGGGCAGCAGTAGACAGGTCAGTGGAGGCCTAGTGGAAGGAGGGACCGCAGACAGGCTTCGAAGCCCTAACATAATAAATTGGGCTGGCTGTAGGCAATTTAAAATTGGTTCCAGGGGAACACGGGCAGCAGTAGACAGGTCAGTGGAGGCCTAGTGGAAGGAGGGACCGCAGACAGGCTTCGAAGCCCTAACATAATAAATTGGGCTGGCTGTAGGCAATTTAAAATTGGTTCCAGGGGAACACGGGCAGCAGTAGACAGGTCAGTGGAGGCCTAGTGGAAGGAGGGACCGCAGACAGGCTTCGAAGCCCTAACATAATAAATTGGGCTGGCTGTAGGCAATTTAAAATTGGTTCCAGGGGAACACGGGCGGCAGTAGCCAGGTCAGTGTAGTAGTAGTGGAAAGAACGGGCCGCAGACAGGCTTCGAAGGCCTAACATAACAAAAATTGGGCTGTAGGCAATTTAAAATTGGTTCCAGGGGAACACGGGCGGCAGTAGACAGGTCAGTGGAGGCCTAGTGGAAGGAGGGACCGCAGACAGGCTTCGAAGCCCTAACATAATAAATTGGGCTGGCTGTAGGCAATTTAAAATTGGTTCCAGGGGAACACGGGCAGCAGTAGACAGGTCAGTGGAGGCCTAGTGGAAGGAGTGACCGCAGACAGGCTTTGAAGGCCTAACATAAGAAAAATGTCAATACAATGGTATTGACAGTGCCAGGCATTGAAGGATGTCAGCGCATAGACTAAACATTGGTGGAGCTGTGAGAGAAAATTTTGCAAGTGGTAGAGCACTGTTTGACCTGGGGGGGGGGACTGTCTTGTGGCCGGCGGTACAGGCCCGGGGCCCCTCATATTACAACGGTGTGTCTGACGTTGGGTGCGCACCACCACCGCCAGACACTTTATTGTACTACGAGGGACCTAGTGGCAGTGCCGTCGACCAAAAGCGGGCACACCCACCTCTTCAGACAAACAGTACTCTCACGGGTGCTGGCGCAAAGTGGCGATACCACGGCCCCGTGTGGGGACTTTGGCCATTTAGGGAGGTGTTAACATGTCGGATGCTGGACAATCAGGTGCTGCAAATTACGAGATTGGAAAAGTCGTTCAGAATAGTCCACAGGCAAGACCTTTACATAGGAAAGCTAGGTGTCAGCCGGGCAAGGTGGGGCAAAAGATTTCGAAATCCAGTTGTGGTTCATTTTAATGAAGGTTAGATCATCTACATTTTGGGTTGCCAGACGAGTCCTTTTTTCTGTTAGTATTGAACCTGCAGCACTGAATACTCTTTCTGATAGGACACTAGCTGCCGGGCAAGCAAGCTCCTGCAATGCATATTCTGCCAATTCTGGCCAGGTGTCTAATTTTGATGCCCAGTAATCAAATGGGAATGACGGTTGAGGGAGAAATTCGATAAGGGATGAAAAATAGTTAGTAACCATACTGGACAAATGTTGTCTCCTGTCACTTTGAATTGATGCTGCAGTACCTGTCCTGTCTGCGGTCATAGCAAAATCACTCCACAACCTGGTCAGAAAACCCCTCTGGCCAACGCCACTTCTGATTTCTGCCCCTCTAACACCTCTGGTCTGCTGGCCCCTGCAGCTTGTGTTAGAACGATCACGGGCGCTGTGTGCAGGGAATGCCAGAAGCAAACGGTCAATAAGAGTTGATTGTTTGGTTGCTAATATTAGTTCCAAGTTCTCATGTGGAATTATATTTTGCAATTTGCCTTTATAGCGAGGATCAAGGAGGCAGGCCAACCAGTAATCGTCATCGTTCATCATTTTTGTTATGCGTGTGTCCCTTTTGAGGATACGTAAGGCATAATCCGCCATGTGGCCCAAAGTTCCAGTTCTCAAATCTGTGGTTGTGCTTGGTTGAGGGGCAGTTTCAGGCAAATCCACGTCACTTGTGTCCCTCCAAAAACCAGAACCCGGCCTTGCCGCGCCAACAATTTCCACTGGCCCCGGAAAAGCTTCCTCATTAAAAATATAATCATCCCCATCATCCTCCTCGTCCTCCTCCTCCTCTTTGCCCGCTGCCTCGTCCTGTACACTGCCCTGGCCAGACAATGGCTGACTGTCATCAAGGCTTTCCTCTTCCTCAGCTGCAGACGCCTGATCCTTTATGTGCGTCAAACTTTGCATCAGCAGACGCATTAGGGGGATGCTCATGCTTATTATGGCGTTGTCTGCACTAACCAGCCGTGTGCATTCCTCAAAACACTGAAGGACTTGACACATGTCTTGAATCTTCGACCACTGCACACCTGACAACTCCATGTCTGCCATCCTACTGCCTGCCCGTGTATGTGTATCCTCCCACAAAAACATAACAGCCCGCCTCTGTTCACACAGTCTCTGAAGCATGTGCAGTGTTGAGTTCCACCTTGTTGCAACGTCTATGATTAGGCGATGCTGGGGAAGGTTCAAAGAATGCTGATAGGTCTGCATACGGCTGGAGTGTACGGGTGAACGGCGGATATGTGAGCAAAGTCCACGCACTTTGAGGAGCAGGTCGGATAACCCCGGATAACTTTTCAGGAAGCACTGTACCACCAGGTTTAAGGTGTGAGCCAGGCAAGGAATGTGTTTCAGTTGGGAAAGGGAGATGGCAGCCATGAAATTCCTTCCGTTATCACTCACTACCTTGCCTGCCTCAAGATCTACAGTGCCCAGCCACGACTGCGTTTCTTTCTGCAAGAACTCGGACAGAACTTCAGCGGTGTGTCTGTTGTCGCCCAAACACTTCATAGCCAATACAGCCTGCTGACGTTTGCCAGTAGCTGCCCCATAATGGGAGACCTGGTGTGCAACAGTGGCAGCTGCGGATGGAGTGGTTGTGCGACTGCGGTCTGTGGAGGACGAGGAGGAGGAGGAGGAGGGGGTGCGGACGGCTACAGCCAACTGTTTCCTAGACCGTGGGCTAGGCAGAACTGTCCCAAACTTGCTGTCCCCTGTGGACCCTGCATCCACCACATTTACCCAGTGTGCCGTGATGGACACGTAACGTCCCTGGCCATGCCTACTGGTCCATGCATCTGTTGTCAGGTGCACCTTTGTGCTCACAGATTGCCTGAGTGCATGGACGATGCGCTCTTTAACATGCTGGTGGAGGGCTGGGATGGCTTTTCTGGAAAAAAAGTGTCGACTGGGTAGCTCGTAGCGTGGTACAGCGTAGTCCATCAGGGCTTTGAAAGCTTCGCTTTCAACTAACCGGTAGGGCATCATCTCTAACGAGATTAGTCTAGCTATGTGGGCGTTCAAACCCTGTGTACGCGGATGCGAGGCTAAGTACTTCCTTTTTCTAACCATAGTCTCATGTAGGGTGAGCTGGACTGGAGAGCTGGAGATCGTGGAACTAGCGGGGGTGCCGGTGGACATGGCAGACTGAGAGACGGTGGGAGATGGTATTGTTGCCGCCGGTGCCCTAGATGCAGTGTTTCCTACTACGAAACTGGTGATTCCCTGACCCTGACTGCTTTGGCCTGGCAAAGAAACCTGCACAGATACTGCAGGTGGTGCAGAAAATGGTGGACCTACACTGCCGGAAGGGATGTTGCGTTGATGACTAGCTTCATTGGCCGAGGGTGCTACAACCTTAAGGGACGTTTGGTAGTTAGTCCAAGCTTGCAAATGCATGGTGGTTAAATGTCTATGCATGCAACTTGTATTGAGACTTTTCAGATTCTGCCCTCTGCTTAAGGTAGTTGAACATTTTTGACAGATGACTTTGCGCTGATCAATTGGATGTTGTTTAAAAAAATGCCAGACTGCACTCTTTCTAGCATTGGATACCTTTTCAGGCATTGCAGACTGAGCTTTAACCGGATGGCCACGCTGTCCTCCAACAGGTTTTGACTTTGCCACGCGTTTTGGGCAAGATACGGGCCCGGCAGATGGAACCTGTTTCGATGTTGATGCCTGCTGCGGCCCCTCCTCCTCCGCTTCAGAACTGCTGCCGCCTGCACCCTGTTCCCCCAATGGCTGCCAATCGGGGTCAAGAACTGGGTCATCTATTACCTCTTCTTGTAGCTCGTGTGCAACTTCGTCTGTGTCACCGTGTCGGTCGTGATGGGGCAACATAGTCTCATCAGGGTCTGATTCTTGATCAGCACCCTGCGAGGGCAATGTTGTGGTCTGAGTCAAAGGACCAGCATAGTAGTCTGGCTGTGGCTGTGCATCAGTGCACTCCATGTCAGATTCAACTTGTAATGGGCATGGACTGTTAACTGCTTCACTTTCTAAGCCAGGGACGGTATGTGTAAAGAGCTCCATGGAGTAACCCATTGTGTCGCCTGCTGCATTCTTCTCTGTTGTTGTTTTTGCTGAAGAGGACAAGGAAGCGACTTGTCCCTGACCGTGAACATCCACTAACGACGCGCTGCTTTTACTTTTATCAGTTTCACGAGAGGAGGCAAAAGAGCTAGAGGCTGAGTCAGCAAGATAAGCCAAAACTTGCTCTTGCTGCTCCGGCTTTAAAAGCGGTTTTCCTACTCCCAGAAAAGGGAGCGTTCGAGGCCTTGTGTAGCCAGACGACGAACCTGGCTCCACAGCTCCAGACTTAGGTGCAATATTTTTTTTCCCACGACCACCTGATGCTCCACCACTACCACTACCCTCATTACCAGCTGACAATGAACGCCACCGGCCACGACCTCTTCCACCAGACTTCCTCATTGTTTTAAAAACGTTACCAAACTAACGGTATTTGTTGCTGTCACACAACTTACACGGTGAGCTATAACTTCAGTATGATTTAGCTACCCCTTTACAGGTGGGTGAGACCACAACGAAAATCAGGCACAATGTTACACACTCTGTTGTTGGTGGCAACAAATGAGAGAGATGCCACACACGCAGGACTGTCACTGAAGCGCAAATGTAAATATTAATCTCCCACTGATTTTTTTTTTTTTTTAAAGGGAGACTTTAGAAAAAAAAAATAATAAAAAAAAATGATTTTTTAAGGAAGAATTTATAAACCAAATAAAATGAAATGATTGTTTCAGGGAGAATTTAGAAAACAAATAAAAAAAAAATAGGCTTTGTAGGGCCCACTGAGTGAGAGAGGACCCACACAGGAGTCAGGAGTGGCACACAAGCCCAGAGGCCAATATTTTTCTCCCACTGATTGATTTAGTGATTTTTTCAGGTAGATTTTGGAACCCAAATCAAGCAAAAAAATTAATAGGCTTTCTATGGCCCACAATTGGAGAGAGAGAGATGGCACACCCAGGAGTCAAGACTGGCACACAAGCAGAAAGGGCAATATTAATCTCCCACTGATTTGATTTTTTTTTTTTTTTTCAGGGAGACTTTAGAAAAAAAAAATACAAAAAAATGAATTTTTCAGGAAGAATTTAGAAACCAAATAAAATAAAATGATTGTTTCAGGGAGAATTTAGAAAACAAATAAAAAAAAATAGGCTTTGTAGGGCCCACTGAGTGAGAGAGGACGCACACAGGAGTCAGGAGTGGCACACAAGCCCAGAGGCCAATATTTTTTTCCCACTGATTGATTTAGTGATTTTTTCAGGTAGATTTTGGAACCCAAATCAAGCAAAAAAATTAATAGGCTTTCTATGGCCCATAATTGGAGAGAGAGAGATGGCACACCCAGGAGTCAAGACTGGCACACAAGCAGAAAGGGCAATATTAATCTCCCACTGATTTGATTTTTTTTTTTTTTCAGGGAGACTTTAGAAAAAAAAATACAAAAAAATGAATTTTTCAGGAAGAATTTAGAAACCAAATAAAATAAAATGATTGTTTCAGGGAGAATTTA
Source organism: Ranitomeya imitator (assembly GCF_032444005.1). Lineage (NCBI taxonomy): Eukaryota > Metazoa > Chordata > Amphibia > Anura > Dendrobatidae > Ranitomeya > Ranitomeya imitator. The sequence continues at coordinate 404,603,358 of NC_091282.1, forward strand.
GAAAACAAATTAAAAAAAAATAGGCTTTGTAGGGCCCACTGAGTGAGAGAGGACGCACACAGGAGTCAGGAGTGGCACACAAGCCCAGAGGCCAATATTTATCTCCCACTGATTGATTTATTGATTTTTTCAGGTAGAATTTAGAACCCAAATCAACCAAAAAAATAAATAGGCTTTCTATGGCCCACTATTTGTGAGAGAGATGGCACGCTCAGGACTGGCACACAAGCCCAGATGCCAATATTAATCTCCCACTTTTTTTTTTTTTCCAGGGAAAATTTATAAACCCAATAAAAAAAATAATAAATAGGCATTCTATGGCCCACTATCTGAGAGAGAGAGATGGCACGCTTAGGACTGGCACACAAGCCCAAAGGCCAATATTAATCTCCCACTGATTGATTTATTGATTTTTTCAGGTAGAATTTAGAACCCAAATCAAGCAAAAAAATTAATAGGCTTTCTATGGCCCACTGAGTGAGAGATGGCACACACAGGAGTCAGGAGTGGCACACAAGCCCTGAGGCCAATATTTTTCTCCCACTGATTGATGTTGTGATTTTTTCAGGTAGATTTTGGAACCCAAATCAAGGAAAAAAAATAAATAGGCTTTCTATGGCCCACTGAGTGAGAGATGGCACACACAGGAGTAAGGAGTGGCACACAAGCCCTGAGGCCAATATTTTTCTCCCACTGATTGATGTAGTGATTTTTTCAGGTAGATTTTAGAACCCAAATCAAGCAAAAAAATAAATAGGCTTTCTATGGCCCACTGAGTGAGAGATGACACAGACAGGGATGGCACTCTAGCAGAAATGCCAATCTTAATCTCCCACAAAAAAAAAAAAAAGGAACTGTCCTTCAATTACTATCTCCCTCCAGTAATCTCAGCCAGGTATGGCAGGCAGCAATAAGGAGTGGACTGATGCACAAATTAAATAAAAAGTGTGGACAAACAAACAAGATAGCTGTGCAGAAAGGAAGGAACTACAGGATTTGTGCTTTGAAAAAAGCAGTTGGTTTGCACAGCGGCGTACACACAGCAATGCAGCTATCAGGGAGCCTTCTAGGGCAGCCCAATGAGCTACAGCGCTGAGGAAAAAAAAAAAATGTAGCTTCCACTGTCCCTGCACACCGAAGGTGGTGTTGGGCTGTGGAAATCGCTACAGCACAAGCGGTTTGGTGGTTAATGGACCCTGCCTAACGCTATCCCTGCTTCTGACGAAGCGGCAGCAACCTCTCCCTAAGCTCAGATCAGCAGCAGTAACATGGCGGTCGGCGGGAACGCCCCTTTATAGCCCCTGTGACGCCGCGGACAGCAAGCCAATCACTGCAATGCCCTTCTCTAAGATGGTGGGGACCAGGACCTATGTCATCACGCTGCCCACACTCTGCGTTTACCTTCATTGGCTGAGAAATGGCGCTTTTCGCGTCATTGAAACGCGACTTTGGCGCGAAAGTCGCGTACCGCATGGCCGACCCCGCACAGGGGTCGGATCGGGTTTCATGAAACCCGACTTTGTCAAAAGTCGGCGACTTTTGAAAATGTTCGACCCGTTTCGCTCAACCCTAGTAATTAGCACATAGTTCTCACGGAGTGACGTTTAATGTATACTTTGAGTTCACTTGCCACATGGTCCCGCCATTACCTTAGCTGCAGGTTAACATCTCTGAATGGTGGACCCCGGGTTGGATTGCACTATATTAGTTATTTATATTTAGTGTGATCCGCTAACCCTAACACATGTAGTCATAAATAGGGATGTGCGAGTAGTGAAATATTCGGACTCGCTATACTCGTACCGAGTATACCGTAATACTCCGATATTCGGTACGAGTAGCGAGTCCAATGTTAATCAATGAAAAATGTGAGTAATTGTCTGCTGGACCCTCACTGACACACACATATGTATATATATATATATATATATATATATATATATATATATTTCATAGAGCGTTAGGTAGCAGAAAAGCCGGTAATTCAATTGTCGGCTCCTGCATAATCATTGCAGAACCCGACAGGATATGAGACATGGTTTACATATAGTATACCTTGGCGATTGGTGGAGCAGCTTAACATACTTTTTTTTGCAAAAAAACGTATTAATTAGCACTTGCTTATTTACTGTGACTTTTTTACAACAGAGTATTTTTGACCTCTCTGTGTGCTTTTGTGTCTTCAAGTTCTTTGGTGGTGTGAACAGGTTTCTACAGACTTGTTCACTGAGCAAGTAGCCCATGTGTTTTTGGTTCTATATAGTAAACCATTGCATAGCCGTTAAATTTTTATATGTCCCTGTTACGCCAGAGGGTATAGGGAACAAGGAGTGGACCCACTGGACCGTGGAACCGAAGCTACCCCGAACGAGCACTCCAGAGAGACCAACCCCTATACAGGGACTGTTAGGAGGCAAGCACGGGGACCTCAAGAACCACGGAAGCCAGGACGAGGGATCGGCTCAAAGAAAGCGACAAAAAGGGGAAGCTGAAGACCAGAAGGAACCGAAGACCAGAGGGAAAACACGGAAGCAGGAACTGAGGAGAGACACTGAGACGGAGGAGGAGGACGGGTACAGGTACTGAAGGAAAACACTGGAACGGAGGTACACGGGAGCAGGGATGGAGGAGGAACACTGGTACAGGTACTGAGGGGAGACACTGGAACGGAGGTACACAGGAGCAGGAACAGAGGGGAGACACCGGATTGGAGGTAGATGGGAGCTGAGGGAAGACAAGAGAGGAACCAGGGTAAATGCGCAAAAGACCAGGGGAGCAAAGGCAAATACGCGACCTAACTAAAGCGAAGCAACTCAATAATCAGGCACCTCCAAGAAGGAAGGAGGGCCTAAAGTACCTGACGCTGGACACTGATTGGCAGGAAGGACTTCCGGGAAAGGTCAAGCAGGAAGAGAAGAGGAAGGAGGTACGCGCGCACGGTCAGACCTGGCTGTGCCTGCGCAAGCCACAGGCGCGCGCACTCAGATGGAGAGAGGACGCACGCTGGGACGCCAGGACCGAACCCCGGAGAGAAGAGGACGCTAAGCGCGATGCCCAGACCGAGCCCCGGGAAGAAGAGGACGCAGCGAGGAGAGCGAGCGAGCCGGCGGCAGGAGGCGGAGCCACGGAAGCCGAGGTAACAGTACCCCCTCTCTTACATCCCCTCCCTCTGTTTTTAGATAAAAACCTCTTGAGAATGCGAGAAGCGTTAATGTTCTCCCTAGGCTCCCAAGACCTCTCCTCAGGACCGAAACCCTTCCAATCAACCAAAATGAATGTCTTACCCCTAACTCTTTTGGATGCCAAGATGTCCTCCACCTCAAAAACATCATCTGCAGAAACAGGAGGAGGAGAAGAACAGGGAGTAGAATGAAACCGATTAAGAACAACAGGCTTTAGGAGAGAAACTTGGAAAACATTAGGAATACGGAGAGAGACAGGCAACCTGAGCTTGTAGGCGACATTGTTGATGCGCCGGAGGACTTCAAAAGGACCGATATAACGAGGTCCAAGTTTGTAAGAAGGGATCTTCAATCTAATGTATCTTGAAGACAGCCATACCTTCTCGCCCGGAAGAAAAGAAGGAGCATCCAAGCGCCTCTTGTCAGCATGTCTCTTCATGCGTTCGCCCGTTCTCACCAAAGCTTCTTTGGTCTCCAGCCAGATCTTGGAGAAGTCCGCAGTCTCAGCGTCAGCAGCAGGAACACCGGTGGTGACAGAGATGGGCAAAGGAACCCTGGGATGCATACCATAGACCACAAAAAAACGGAGACTTGCCAGAGGATTCGCTAGGATGGTTATTATAGGCGAACTCAGCCCAAGGCAGAAGACTTGATCAATTATCATGATGAGCATTAGAAAAATGGCGAAGATAGGATGCCAAGACCTGATTGACACGTTCCACTTGGCCGTTGGTTTGAGGGTGATAAGCGGAGGAGAAATCCAGCTTGACCTCCAGAAGTTCACACAGAGTCCTCCAGAACCGTGAAGTAAACTGCACACCTCGATCCGACACCATGTGAGAAGGAAATCCATGAAGACGGAAAACGTGTAGGACAAAGACCTTAGCCAATTCTTGAGCAGAAGGAAGTTGCTGCAACGGAACAAAGTGTGCCATCTTGGAGAAGCGGTCAACCACTACCAGGATGGTAGTGAAACCGGCAGAATTAGGCAAATCCGTGATGAAATCCAAGGCGATGTGTTGCCAGGGAGCAGAAGGAACAGGTAAAGGAAGCAGAAGTCCAGAAGGCAATCGTCTGGGTACCTTGACCTTGGCGCAGGAAGGACAGGAAGCCGAGAAGTCAACCACATCTTGACGGAGAGTGGGCCACCAGTAAAACCCGAGAGAGAAGTTCTAAAGTCTTCTTGACCCCGACATGACCAGAGATTTTGGAGGAATGACCCCAGCGCAACACTTGAGTCCTTTTGGATTCAGGAACAAAGGTCTTGCCAGGCGGTGGAGAAAGCAACCTCATGGGAGCCACGGGGATGACCTTGACCGGCTCAATGATGTGAGAGAGATCCTCCTCAAAATCTTGGGGTTGAAGGGATCGGGATAAGGCGTCTGCTTTAAAGTTCTTCGGACCAGGACGAAAATGTAACTCGAAATCAAAGCGAGCGAAGAATAGAGACCACCTGGCCCGTCGAGGATTCAGCCTCCGGGCTGACTGGATGTAGGCCAGATTCTTGTGGTCAGTAAAAATAGTAAATGGATATACCGCTCCCTCCAGCAAATGGCGCCACTCCTCTAGGGCCATCTTGATGGCTAGCAGCTCTCTATCCCCAATAGAATAGTTGCACTCCGCAGAAGAGAAGGCCTTAGAAAAGAACCCGCAGGGAACCAAGCGGCCAGAGGAAGACCCTTGAGATAACACAGCGCCAGTTCCGGTGGAAGAAGCGTCCACTTCCAGGACGAACGGCTTGTTAGCCACAGGCCGATGCAGTACAGGTGCGGAAGAAAAAGCCCGTTTAAGACTTAAAAAAGCTTCATCAGCCTCAGGAGACCACACGAGATCCCTTCCGAGTGAGGTTGGAAATAGGCTTGATGATGGACGAAAAGTGTGAAATAAACTGTCGGTAGTAATTAGCAAAACCGAGGAAGCGTTGGATAGCTTTCACCCCGACCGGACGTGGCCACTGAAGGATAGCAGATAACTTCTCTGGATCCATCTCCAGCCCACTCTCAGAGACAATATATCCTAAAAAGGGCAAAAAAGATCGCTCGAAGAGACATTTCTCCATCTTAGCATAGAGGCGATTCTCCCGGAGGCGTTGCAGAACAAGGCGGACGCTCTTTCTATGAGAAGACAAATCCGGAGAGAAAATGAGGATATCGTCTAGGTACACCACAACGCAGGAGTAAAGCAAATCCCGAAAGATGTCGTTGACGAATTCCTGAAAAACTGCGGGAGCGTTACACAGCCCAAAAGGCATGACGAGATATTCATAATGGCCGTCCTGGGTGTTAAAGGCCGTCTTCCACTCATCTCCAGAGCGAATTCGCACAAGGTTATAGGCTCCACGAAGATCCAACTTCGAGAAAATCCGCGCTCCTCTCAAACGATCAAAGAGCTCCGGGATTAAAGGCAGCGGGTACTTATTTTTTATAGTGATGTTGTTCAACCCCCGGTAATCGATGCAAGGATGTAAAGAATCGTCTTTCTTCTTAACAAAGAAAAAACCGGCCCCAGCAGGCGAGGAAGAGTTTCTTATAAAACCCTTAGCGAGGATCTCCTGGATGTATTCAGACATGGCAGATGTCTCAGCAGGAGACAAGGGATAGATCCGACCTCTAGGTGGCGTGGTCCCAGGACGTAATTCGACAGGGCAGTCGTAAGGCCGATGCGGAGGAAGAGTCTCAGCTTCTTTCTTGTCGAAAACGTCAGCGAAAGGCCAATAGGCAGGAGGCAAGCCTTCAGGACCCGAAGAAGGTTGAGAAACCGTAACCGGGCGAACAGAAGCTAAGCACCTCTCTTGGCATGGATGTCCCCAACGAAGGATCTCCCCAGAACGCCAATCCAGGACTGGTTCATGAGTCCGGAGCCAAGGAAGGCCGAGGAGAAGAGGATGAGACAAGTTGGGTAAAACGTAGAGAGCAATCTTCTCCTGGTGCATAGCACCTACTTGAAGAGTTACCTCCTCGGTAACCATAGAGACGGACTCTTGTAGAAGCTTGCCATCCACGGAAGCGATCATACGTGGAGAACTCAGGGCAACCACAGGAATCCGGTATTTCTTCACCTCCTTAAGCCGTATAAAGTTACCTGCCGCTCCCGAATCCAAATAAGCAAGGTCTGATCCACGTTTCGACCCCTGAATTAAAAGGACAGAAAGAGTAAGAGGTGGAGAGGATTCAGACACACTTAGGGAGGCCTCTCTTACCTGTCCTAAGTGGAGGCGTTTCCCGGCCTCTCTGGACATGAGCGCAGGAAATGAGACGAACCACCACAGTACAAGCAGAGGCCTTGTGCCAGCCTCTCTCTTCTGCGCTGATCCGCCATCTTGACCCGATCTACCTGCATACGTTCGGGAGCTGCAGAAGTGGAAGCAGAAGGCCGAAGAGTAGGAGGACACTGCCCAGAGGAAGAAGAAGGGCGCATAGGCCTCCTCTCCCTAGCAGCCTCTCTGGAACGCTCCTGGAAGCGCAAGTCGATGCGTGTAGCGAGAGAAATGAGCTCCTCCAAGGTAGTGGGGGTATCCCTTCCTGCAAGCTCATCTTTAATCTTTCCAGACAGCCCTCGCCAAAAAGTTCCTACCAACGCCTCGTTATTCCACCTAAGTTCCGATGACAGGGTACGAAAGCGTATGGCATATTGCCCCACAGAGAGGGAGCCCTGATGGAGATTAAAGAGGGCCTCAGTTGTGGAAGCGACCCTACCGGGCTCATCAAACACCCTCCTGAAAGTGTCCAAAAAGGTGGCAACACTGGTCACTATAGAGTCGTCCCGCTCCCAGAGAGGATTCACCCAGGAAAGAGCCTCTCCCTCTAAATGGGACACAATAAAAGCGACCTTAGCCCGATCGGTAGGATACTGCTGGGGTAGCAACTCAAAGTGTAAACGACACTGATTGAGGAAACCCCGACACAGTTTAGGGTCACCGCTATAGCGAGGCGGCTTACCCAAACGAGGAGGAGGCGCAGAGGAATTATCTGGAGACCGGGAGGAAGCTGTCTGCAAAGAAAGCAAACGACCATCCACGGAAGCCATATAGGACAAGATGTGCGCCTGCGTATCACGCTGCTGAACCAGCTCTTGCTGGAGACTGGCTAACTGAGCGGCATTCCCAGATCCGCGGTTTGTAAAGCAGACAAACGAGAATCCATCGTCTTCATAAAAGACATGATTTGGGTCTGGTTCTCACGTAAGAAAACCAACTCTTTTAAAGCAGTGGCCCCGGCGGGATCCATGGCCTGATTATTCTGTTACGCCAGAGGGTATAGGGAACAAGGAGTGGACCCACTGGACCGTGGAACCGAAGCTACCCCGAACGAGCACTTCAGAGAGACCAACCCCTATACAGGGACTGTTAGGAGGCAAGCACGGGGACCTCAAGAACCACGGAAGCCAGGACGAGGGATCGGCTCAAAGAAAGCGACAAAAAGGGGAAGCTGAAGACCAGAAGGAACCGAAGACTAGAGGGAAAACACGGAAGCAGGAACTGAGGAGGACGGGTACAGGTACTGAAGGAAAACACTGGAACGGAGGTACACGGGAGCAGGGACGGAGGAGGAACACCGGTACAGGTACTGAGGGGAGACACTGGAACGGAGGTACACGGGAGCAGGAACAGAGGGGAGACACCGGATCGGAGGTAGATGGGAGCTGAGGGAAGACAAGAGAGGAACCAGGGTAAATGCGCAAAAGACCAGGGGAGCAAAGGCAAATACGCAACCTAACTAAAGCGAAGCAACTCAATAATCAGGCACCTCCAAGAAGGAAGGAGGGCCTAAAGTACCTGACGCTGGACACTGATTGGCAGGAAGGACTTCCGGGAAAGGTCAAGCAGGAAGAGAAGAGGAAGGAGGTACGCGCGCACGGTCAGACCTGGCTGTGCCTGCGCAAGCCACAGGCGCGCGCACTCAGACGGAGAGAGGACGCACGCTGGGACGCCAGGACCGAACCCCGGAGAGAAGAGGACGCTAAGCGCGATGCCCAGACCGAGCCCCGGGAAGAAGATGACGCAGCGAGGAGAGCGAGCGAGCCGGCGGCAGGAGGCGGAGCCACGGAAGCCGAGGTAACAGTACCCCCTCTCTTACATCCCCTCCCTCTGTTTTTAGATAAAAACCTCTTGAGAATGCGAGAAGCGTTAATGTTCTCCCTAGGCTCCCAAGACCTCTCCTCAGGACCGAAACCCTTCCAATCAACCAAAAAGAATGTCTTACCCCTAACTCTTTTGGATGCCAAGATGTCCTCCACCTCAAAAACATCATCTGCAGAAACAGGAGGAGGAGAAGAACAGGGAGTAGAATGAAACCGATTAAGAACAACAGGCTTTAGGAGAGAAACTTGGAAAACATTAGGAATACGGAGAGAGACAGGCAACCTGAGCTTGTAGGCGACATTGTTGATGCGCCGGAGGACTTCAAAAGGACCGATATAACGAGGTCCAAGTTTGTAAGAAGGGATCTTCAATCTAATGTATCTTGAAGACAGCCATACCTTCTCGCCCGGAAGAAAAGAAGGAGCATCCAAGCGCCTCTTGTCAGCATGTCTCTTCATGCGTTCGCCCGTTCTCACCAAAGCTTCTTTGGTCTCCAGCCAGATCTTGGAGAAGTCCGCAGTCTCAGCGTCAGCAGCAGGAACACCGGTGGTGACAGAGATGGGCAAAGGAACCCTGGGATGCATACCATAGACCACAAAAAAACGGAGACTTGCCAGAGGATTCGCTAGGATGGTTATTATAGGCGAACTCAGCCCAAGGCAGAAGACTTGACCAATTATCATGATGAGCATTAGAAAAATGGCGAAGATAGGATGCCAAGACCTGATTGACACGTTCCACTTGGCCGTTGGTTTGAGGGTGATAAGCGGAGGAGAAATCCAGCTTGACCTCCAGAAGTTCACACAGAGTCCTCCAGAACCGTGAAGTAAACTGCACACCTCGATCCGACACCATGTGAGAAGGAAATCCATGAAGACGGAAAACGTGTAGGACAAAGACCTTAGCCAATTCTTGAGCAGAAGGAAGTTGCTGCAACGGAACAAAGTGTGCCATCTTGGAGAAGCGGTCAACCACTACCAGGATGGTAGTGAAACCGGCAGAATTAGGCAAATCCGTGATGAAATCCAAGGCGATGTGTTGCCAGGGAGCAGAAGGAACAGGTAAAGGAAGCAGAAGTCCAGAAGGCAATCGTCTGGGTACCTTGACCTTGGCGCAGGAAGGACAGGAAGCCGAGAAGTCAACCACATCTTGACGGAGAGTGGGCCACCAGTAAAACCGAGAGAGAAGTTCTAAAGTCTTCTTGACCCCGACATGACCAGAGATTTTGGAGGAATGACCCCAGCGCAACACTTGAGTCCTTTTGGATTCAGGAACAAAGGTCTTGCCAGGCGGTGGAGAAAGCAACCTCATGGGAGCCACGGGGATGACCTTGACCGGCTCAATGATGTGAGAGAGATCCTCCTCAAAATCTTGGGGTTGAAGGGATCGGGATAAGGCGTCTGCTTTAAAGTTCTTCGGACCAGGACGAAAATGTAACTCGAAATCAAAGCGAGCGAAGAATAGAGACCACCTGGCCCGTCGAGGATTCAGCCTCCGGGCTGACTGGATGTAGGCCAGATTCTTGTGGTCAGTAAAAATAGTAAATGGATATACCGCTCCCTCCAGCAAATGGCGCCACTCCTCTAGGGCCATCTTGATGGCTAGCAGCTCTCTATCCCCAATAGAATAGTTGCACTCCGCAGAAGAGAAGGCCTTAGAAAAGAACCCGCAGGGAACCAAGTGGCCAGAGGAAGACCCTTGAGATAACACAGCGCCAGTTCCGGTGGAAGAAGCGTCCACTTCCAGGACGAACGGCTTGTTAGCCACAGGCCGATGCAGTACAGGTGCGGAAGAAAAAGCCCGTTTAAGAATTAAAAAAGCTTCATCAGCCTCAGGAGACCACACGAGATCCCTTCCGAGTGAGGTTGGAAATAGGCTTGATGATGGACGAAAAGTGTGAAATAAACTGTCGGTAGTAATTAGCAAAACCGAGCAAGCGTTGGATAGCTTTCACCCCGACCGGACGTGGCCACTGAAGGATAGCAGATAACTTCTCTGGATCCATCTCCAGCCCACTCTCAGAGACAATATATCCTAAAAAGGGCAAAAAAGATCGCTCGAAGAGACATTTCTCCATCTTAGCATAGAGGCGATTCTCCCGGAGGCGTTGCAGAACAAGGCGGACGCTCTTTCTATGAGAAGACAAATCCGGAGAGAAAATGAGGATATCGTCTAGGTACACCACAACGCAGGAGTAAAGCAAATCCCGAAAGATGTCGTTGACGAATTCCTGAAAAACTGCGGGAGCGTTACACAGCCCAAAAGGCATGACGAGATATTCATAATGGCCGTCCCGGGTGTTAAAGGCCGTCTTCCACTCATCTCCAGAGCGAATTCGCACAAGGTTATAGGCTCCACGAAGATCCAACTTCGAGAAAATCCGCGCTCCTCTCAAACGATCAAAGAGCTCCGGGATTAAAGGCAACGGGTACTTATTTTTTATAGTGATGTTGTTCAACCCCCGGTAATCGATGCAAGGACGTAAAGAATCGTCTTTCTTCTTAACAAAGAAAAAACCGGCCCCAGCAGGCGAGGAAGATTTTCTTATAAAACCCTTAGCGAGGATCTCCTGGATGTATTCAGACATGGCAGATGTCTCAGCAGGAGACAAAGGATAGATCCGACCTCTAGGTGGCGTGGTCCCAGGACGTAATTCGACAGGGCAGTCGTAAGGCCGATGCGGAGGAAGAGTCTCAGCTTCTTTCTTGTCGAAAACGTCAGCGAAAGGCCAATAGGCAGGAGGCAAGCCTTCAGGACCCGAAGAAGGTTGAGAAACCGTAACCGGGCGAACAGAAGCTAAGCACCTCTCTTGGCATGGATGTCCCCAACGAAGGATCTCCCCAGAACGCCAATCCAGGACTGGTTCATGAGTCCGGAGCCAAGGAAGGCCGAGGAGAAGAGGATGAGACAAGTTGGGTAAAACGTAGAGAGCAATCTTCTCCTGGTGCATAGCACCTACTTGAAGAGTTACCTCCTCGGTAACCATAGAGACGGACTCTTGTAGAAGCTTGCCATCCACGGAAGCGATCATACGTGGAGAACTCAGGGCGACCACAGGAATCCGGTATTTCTTCACCTCCTTAAGCCGTATAAAGTTACCTGCCGCTCCCGAATCCAAATAAGCAAGTTCTGAGCCACGTTTCGACCCCTGAATTAAAAGGACAGAAAGAGTAAGAGGTGGAGAGGATTCAGACACACTTAGGGAGGCCTCTCTTACCTGTCCTAAGTGGAGGCGTTTCCCGGCCTCTCTGGACATGAGCGCAGGAAATGAGACGAACCACCACAGTACAAGCAGAGGCCTTGTGCCAGCCTCTCTCTTCTGCGCTGATCCGCCATCTTGACCCGATCTACCTGCATAGGTTCGGGAGCTGCAGAAGTGGAAGCAGAAGGCCGAAGAGTAGGAGGATACTGCCCAGAGGAAGAAGAAGGGCGCATAGGCCTCCTCTCCCTAGCAGCCTCTCTGGAACGCTCCTGGAAGCGCAAGTCGATGCGTGTAGCGAGAGAAATGAGCTCCTCCAAGGTAGTGGGGGTATCCCTTCCTGCAAGCTCATCTTTAATCCTTCCAGACAACCCTCGCCAAAAAGTTCCTACCAACGCCTCGTTATTCCACTCAAGTTCCGATGACAGGGTACGAAAGCGTATGGCATATTGCCCCACAGAGAGGGAGCCCTGATGGAGGTTAAAGAGGGCCTCAGTTGTGGAAGCGACCCTACCGGGCTCATCAAACACCCTCCTGAAAGTGTCCAAAAAGGTGGCAACACTGGTCACTATAGGGTCGTCCCGCTCCCAGAGAGGATTCACCCAGGAAAGAGCCTCTCCCTCTAAATGGGACACAATAAAAGCGACCTTAGCCCGATCGGTAGGATACTGCTGGGGTAGCAACTCAAAGTGTAAATGACACTGATTGAGGAAACCCCGACACAGTTTAGGGTCACCGCTATAGCGAGGCGGCTTACCCAAACGAGGAGGAGGCGCAGATGAATTATCTGGAGACCGGGAGGAAGCTGTCTGCAAAGAAAGCAAACGACCATCCACGGAAGCCATATAGGACAAGATGTGCGCCTGCGTATCACGCTGCTGAACCAGCTCTTGCTGGAGACTGGCTAACTGAGCGGCATTCCCGGGATCCGCGGTTTGTAAAGCAGACAAACGAGAATCCATCGTCTTCATAAAAGACATGATTTGGGTCTGGTTCTCACGTAAGAAAACCAACTCTTTTAAAGCAGTGGCCCCGGCGGGATCCATGGCCTGATTATTCTGTTACGCCAGAGGGTATAGGGAACAAGGAGTGGACCCACTGGACCGTGGAACCGAAGCTACCCCGAACGAGCACTTCAGAGAGACCAACCCCTATACAGGGGACCTCAAGAACCACGGAAGCCAGGACGAGGGATCGGCTCAAAGAAAGCGACAAAAAGGGGAAGCTGAAGACCAGAAGGAACCGAAGACCAGAGGGAAAACACGGAAGCAGGAACTGAGGAGAGACACTGAGACGGAGGAGGAGGACGGGTACAGGTACTGAAGGAAAACACTGGAACGGAGGTACACGGGAGCAGGGACGGAGGAGGAACACCGGTACAGGTACTGAGGGGAGACACTGGAACGGAGGTACACGGGAGCAGGAACAGAGGGGAGACACCGGATCGGAGGTAGATGGGAGCTGAGGGAAGACAAGAGAGGAACCAGGGTAAATGCGCAAAAGACCAGGGGAGCAAAGGCAAATACGCGACCTAACTAAAGCGAAGCAACTCAATAATCAGGCACCTCCAAGAAGGAAGGAGGGCCTAAAGTACCTGATGCTGGACACTGATTGGCAGGAAGGACTTCCGGGTCAGGTCAAGCAGGAAGAGAAGAGGAAGGAGGTACGTGCGCACGGTCAGACCTGGCTGTGTCCGCGCAAGCCACAGGCGCACGCACCCAGACAGAGAGAGGACGCACACCGGGACGCCAGGACCGAACCCCGGAGAGAAGAGGACGCCAAGCGCGATGCCCGGTCCGAGCCCCGGGAAGAAGATGACGCAGCGAGGAGAGTGAGCGAGCCGGCGGCAGGAGGCGGAACCACGGAAGCCGAGGTAACAGTCCCTCACTAATAATGCTAGTAGTGTGTGTAAAATTTGGGAGCTGTAGGGGTTAAATTAAAAGATTAATTCACGGAAAAAAATGGCGTGGGTTACCTCGCAATTTTCTCCGCCAGAGAGGGAAAGCCAGTGACTGAGGGCAGATATTAATAGCCTAGAGAGGGTTCATGGTTATTGCCCCCCTGGCTAAAAATATCTGCCCCAGCCACCCCACAAAAGGCACATCTGTAAGATGCACCTTTTCTGGCACTTGGCCTCTCTCTTCCCATTGCCCTGTGGCATTGGCATATGGGGTAATAAGGGGTTAATGTCACCTTGCTATTGTAAGGTTACATTAAGCCTGGTTAATAATGGAGAGGTGTCAATAAGACACCTCTCCATTATTAATCCAAAAGTCTGAAAGGGTTAAAAATACACACACAAGTTAAGAATAAAGTATTTTAATGAAAGAATCACACAGGTTTTAAGTACATCTTTATTGTACGCTAAATCCAACCGAAGCCCTTGTTCTTCTGTAAAAAAAATCCAAAATAAAAAAGCAACAATATCTCATACCAGTCCGCCGAACAGTCAAGTCCCACACTGTAAATCTATCTCAAGGTGTTAAATACATTTACAACCGGGAGCGCTGCTAATGTGGCAGCTCCCGGCTGTAAAAGACTGGGGAATGAATGAAATGCAGGGAACGGAGCTTCGGTGACTAGCTGTGCTGTCATCGAAGCTCCACCCCCTGGCGGCTCATATGAACTGTAGTGTGGAAAAGTTTCTGAATATTTTCCCACGCTACAATTCATATGAGTTCATGCCGCTAGGGGGTGGAGCTTCGGTGACAGCACAGCTAGTCACGGAAGCTCCGTTCCCTGCATTTCAGTTCCAATGTTTCTAAGGCTACTTTCACACTTGTGTTTTTAGCAATACATCGCAATATGTCGTTTTGGGAAAAAAACGGATCCTGCAAATGTGCTCGCAGGATACGTTTTTTACCCATAGACTTGTATTAGCGATGGATCGTGACAGATGGCCACACGTCGCGTCCGTCGTGCAATGGATCCATCGTGTTTTGGCCGACCGTCGGTACAAAAAAACGTTCAAGTGAAGGTTTTTTGTCCGTCGCGTCCGCTATATTTCTACCGCGCATGTGCAGCCGAAACTCCGCCCCCTCCTCCCTGGACTTCAGAATGGGCAGCAGATGCATTGAAAAACTGCATCCGCTGCCCACGTCGTGCACAAATTTCACAACGTGCGTCGGTACATCGGCCCGAAGCATAGCGACGGACCCGTACCGACGCAAGTGTGAAAGAGGCCTTAATGAGCGTTGAATTAAAAAAAAAAAAAAAAAACGGAAAAAAACAGTGTGGGCTCCCGCACAATGTTTTGCGCTAGAGGGGGTAAGCCGACGGCCTGGGGCCAATATTTGTAGCCTGCTATGAATATCAGCCTGCAGCTGTCTGCATAGCCTTTACTGGCTATTAAAATAGGGGGACCCCCCAAAAAATGACGTGGGGTCCCCCTATATTTTATAGCCAGAAAGGTTATGCAGACAGCTGCAGGCTGATATTCATAGCCTAGAGAGGGGCCATGGATATTGCCCCTCCCCCCCGGCTACAAATACCAGTCCGCAGCCGCCCCAGAAATGGCGCATCTGTAAGATGCGCCAATTCCGGCACTTAGCCCCTCTCTTCCCACTCCCGTGTAGTGGTGGGATATGGGGTAATAAGGGGTTAATGTCACCTTGCTATTGTAAGGTGACATTAAGCCGGGTTAATAACGGAGAGGCGTCAATAAGACGCCTATCCATTATTAATCCAATAGTAATAAAGGGTTAATAAAACACACACAGATTAGGAAAAAAGTATTTTAATATTCTTCATTTAACCATACTTACCATACTTCAGCGCCTGCAAAAAACGTAAAATAATAAACCGCATACTACCTGTCTGCCGTAGTTCAATTAATAACGAGTGTCCCACGACGATCTCACCTATAGAACAGTGGCATTGGGTGATGTCACTGCTCTATAGGACCCTCAGAGACACACTGACAGGAGGCAATGGCTCCTACAGTGCATCACTAGGGTTACTTTAGTTCAAAGTCTCACTTTATGGCAATTGCTGCGTGGGAAAATTTCTCACACAGCAATGCCAAAAGTGAGACTAGGGACTTTTTTTTTACAGCGGCGGAAGAATACAGTGTGGAAGGATACCTTTCTCCCGTCATTGTGTTCCTGGAGCCCCTGGAGAGCGGTCACATCAGCTGGGAGATCGTCGTGGGACACTCGTGGATTTCTGTGGACAGGGAGTATATTGGTTGATTGTTATTTTCATTTTTTTACAGATGACACTGGCTTCGGGGAACAAAGTGACAAGTAATGGTGTGTATGAACTCTATGTTTAATGTACTGTATGTCTGTATGTATGTATTGTATGTAATGTATGAATGTATTGTATGTAGTATGTATGTAGCATGTGTGTAGTATGTATGTATGTAGTATGTATGTATGTATGTAGTATGTCTGTAGTATGTATGTTTTTTTTCATTCAACACATTAGCCGGATGATGGGTCTACTAATGTCCCATCATTGGCTAATGTGTCAATCACTGTCACTGTAGCAGGCATCGTCCGACGGGACTTGTAGTCCCATCGGACGATGCCTGCACACACGCACAGAGTCCCGGCAGCCCGCACAGAACCCTGGCAGCCTGCACAGAGCCCCGGCAGCCCGCACAGAGCCCCTGTATGCCGCACAGAGCCCCGGCACACACGCACAGAGCCCCGGCATGCCGCACAGAGCCCCGGCACGCCGCACAAAGCCCTGGCACACCACACACCCCCCCGGCATGCCACACAGAGCCCCGGCATGCCACACAGAGCCCCAGCACGCCACCCATACCCCCAGCAGGCCCACACAGACCCCCGGCAGGCACGCACAGACACGCACAATGTCCACCCACGCACCACCCACACTCTTCCCCCCTCCGGAACAGGATGTAGAAGAACAGAAAGGGCTTATTTACATTCCAATATTTGTGTCTTATTGACTTGCATTGATATCGGTTATCGGTATCGGCGATATCTGATATTTTTGGGATATCGGCCGATCCAATCCGATACTGATACTTCTGGATATCGGAAGATATCGCTCAACACTGTGGATAATGCTTGTTAGGCCGGGGTCACACTTAACGTATGGAAAATCGGTCCGAGTATCCCTGATGAGAGTCGCACAAGTGTTCTCCATATGGTCATCCATGTGTAATGCGTTTGCAATGCGATGATGTGATTTTCTCGCACCTATGCATCCATATGACATCCGAATGACATGCGTACGGCTTTACATTTCTCACTGATTTTCCCCAGTGAATTAATGGGCTGAACTGAGGAAAATGGTTACGTATTTCTCACAAGCTACATTTATGGTCCGTGTGGTGTCCGAATTTTTCTCTCACCCATAGACTTGCATTGGCGAGACTTGGCAATATACGCTTATAATCGGAGCATGCTGCGATTTCACTTGCACGCCGAATATTCTCGAGGAAAAAATACAGTGATGGGAGCTGCCCCATAAATTAACAGTGGTCCGAGTGCTATGCAATGTTTTCTCCCATAGCACTCATCCGTATTCAACGCTAGTGTGACCTCGGCCTTAGGTGCATTCCCTTTGTGTGTGTGCAGTATAGGTGTATTGTAATGGGGAATAATATCAAAAGCAGCTGCTCATAGGGAAATCAGTTATGGTTATCGTGATTACAATAATTAAGTAACATAACATACTAATATGCAATCCTGAAAAGGTACACTGATCGAAAATAAGGGGTGAGACCCAAATGGGAAACTAATGTATAGATAATTAGAAGTGGACTGTGTCATGAAAGCAACGAGCAATGTGCACATGTTTAAAGACATATATATATACATATATATATATATATATATATATAAATACACATATTGTTATATATGTATATACATAAATATATTATATTATGTGTGCTTTAAAAATTTTTTTGTTTATGTAGAGGTGAATAAATAAGTGTGATATAAGTTTAAGATAAAGATATATAAACTATGCTAAAAGGAAAAAATATATGTATAATAGTGATGTGAGCAATCTGTAAAATTAAATTTGTGAAAAAATCATAATGTAAAAAAGTATTTAAAAAGATTTTTTTAAAATAAATTGCTGATATCTTTTCTATTTTTTCAGCTGTTAAGGTAACCGAAAGTTACAGAGATAAAGTCCCCCATCTTGAAAGATGCACAAAAAGACGAGATAACCCGGTTCCATGGAGATCCAAAGGTCTGAGAGGAGCCAGGCCGACCACTTAAAGTAAATACGTTGTAAAGTATTGGTTAGATGTATAACTGGGTAAAAAAGGAGAAAAAGGTATAGTTAATAAAAACAAGAACAGACAAAAAAGAACCAAGAGTTTAAAATATAATTAAAAAAGTTTAAAGGAAAGTGGAAAAACTCAGGATTTCAGTTAGCTCATTGGAGACTATTGAAGCAGGTAAAAAGTAAAAACTGTTTATTAAAAAATATAAAAAACATAAAAAAATATAAAAATCCAAATCACTCCCCTTTTGTACCATTCAAAAAAAAAAATAAGAAAAAATAAAAAATGCACATATTTGGTATTGCAGCGTTCTGAAATAAAACAAGAATGAATCCAATCGGTAAAGAGCATAACGAGAAAAAAATAAAAACGCCAGAAATAAGTTTTTTTGGTCGCTGCAACATTGCAAAAATGTGCTAAAACACAAGATCATATCTACCCCAGATGGTATCAATAAAAATGTCAGCTCGGCACACAAAAATTAAACCCTCACCGAACCCCAGATCTCGAAAAATGGAGACACTATTAAAAATTGCGCCATTTTAAAAACTTTCGATTTTTTTTCACCATTTAAATAAAAACGAACATACCGTATATATGTTTGGTATCTGTGAACTCATAATGACCTTGAGGATCATAATGGCAGGTCAGTTTTAGCATTAAGTGAACATGGTTAAAAAAACAAAACAAATGTGGAATTGCACGTTTTTGCAATTTTACCGCACTTTTATTTTTTTTCCAGTTTTCTAGTAGACAATATGGTAAAACCAATGGTGTTGTAAGAAAAACAGCTCTTTCCTCAAAAAACAAGCCCTCACTCAGCCATATTGCAGAAAAATAAAAAATATGGTTCTGGGATGACAGGGAGCAAAAAATGAAAACACAAAGATGGAAAACCCTATGGTGGTGAAGGGATTAAAAAGGTGGTTAATACTTGGAAACCATCCAATGTGGCTGAATTACAATAATTCTGCAAAGATGAGTGGGCCAATACTCCTCCAGAGCATTGTAAAAGACTCATTGCCAGTTACTGCATACACTTGATTGCAGTTGTTGCTGCTAAGGGTGGCCAAACCAGTTATGAGATTTAGGTATCAATCACTTTTTCACACAGGGCCCAGTAGGTTTGGATATCTTTTTCCCTTAATCATAAAGACCTTCATTTAAATAATGCATTTTGTGTTTACTTGTGTTTTGTTTGTCTAATATTTACAGTACATTTGTTTGGTGATCTGAAACATTTCAGTGAGAGAAACATGCAAAAGAAAAGGAAATCAGGAAGGGGCAAACACTTTTTCACACAACAGTATGTAAGACTCATTTGGCAGAATGTGGGGTTAATGTACATTTTAGTATTAGAATATATGATTATGCAGCCATGATGAGGATATGCAGAATTGTATAGCGGTGATATTGCCCAAGGTGTGTTTGTGTAATATACTTTTTTTTTTTGAGAATTCTTGCTAATTTTTTTTTGCTATTGATTGTTTAGTTCAAAACTTCTCAATTTCTAGATATTGGTACAGGCTCAATTTGGTCATCATGTTCCCTCCGTTCTTCATACTCTAAAAGTGCTGATGTTCCACATGAAGCACTGAAGCCAATATCTCACTGGTCCATCACACTACAGAAGGCGTCTAAGGATAGGAAGAATGACACTGTTTTTCCACAGATCTTCCATTCTCTGTGTAATGGTATTTAGTCTGCCACCATGTTCAGAGACTGAGGTCACTCTTCATACTCTTCACTCTTCAAGTTCACCCAGTTCAATTAAATTTAATTTACCAGCTGTGATGCAGTGACCCCTGTGGCAGCTAGGGGCGCTGTGTGTGCTCCTTGGGATGTGCGTGGAGGCATATCTATTGTGATAATGGTGGTGAAACAGTGACTGGCAGAATTGTGAGTGGCCAATATGTGTCGCAGAGGGAGTCTGCGTGGTAAGTCTGATGCAATGTTGTTCTGGGACCTGTAGTCCCTCAAGAGTGTGTATATGTATGGTGTAGTTGTAAGGGAGACTTACTAGGCTAGTTGTGTGAGATGGGCGGGACAAACTAGCCACACATCCACATTCCCACCCAGTGGAGTGGTTAAGGGTATATAATGTGACCAGGGTGTGGATCACATGTTCCTGTGTGGTTCCAGTGTTTGGACCTGAAGGTCCTGGAAGTATGTGTTGGATTTCCTGGGAGTAGGAATCCTGAAGAGCACATGCTAATGTGATGGATTTCCTGGGAGTAGGAGTCCTGAACAGCACATGCTGGTGTCTTGGATTTCCTGGGAGTAGGAGTCCTGAATAGCACACTGAACAACCTGTGTTGGATTTCCTGGGAGTAAGAGTCCTGAAGAGCACATGGTGGGGCTTTGGACTTGCTAGTGGCCTGGGGTGTTGGTCTGACATCCTGAATAGCACCTGGACAGGTCATATGCCTGGGGTATTGGACTAGCGTCCTGAATAGCACCTGGACAGGTTATATACCTGGAGTGTTGGACGAGGTCCTGAATAGTACCTGGACAGGTCATATGCCTGGGGTGTTGGACGAGGTCCTGAATAGCACCTGGATAGGTCACATGTGCAGTTCATGTGAGGAGGAGATGCCAGTGTGTTGGATTTCCTGGGAGTAGGAATCCTGAATAGCACACTGGGCAACCTGTGTTGGGAGACCTGGGAGTAGGAATCCTGAAGAGCTCATGCTGGTGTGTTGGGAGGTCCTGGGAGTAGGACCGGATCCCTGAATAGCGCACAGAAAGACTATGATTCTGGATGGTCTATGTGGGGGAAGCTACCGTCCTTCGGTGGGTCTGGACTGACTAAGATATGCCACCCAGGCAAGTTGGTGATCCCTGTGAGGCAGCTTTCGCGGAGGAGTGGACTGACAAGGAGTCAGCAGGTGGAGCAGGAGCTCCAGTCAGGTACCTATACAGACTGTTGGTGCTTGTAATGTTCTATGAACTGTGTGGTCTCCCATGGTGACTGAACGGAGTGAGGTTCGGCGTGTTCAGAGACCGCGACTCAGTGTCATATGTGCTGTATGTGACTTGGGACATTGGTGAAGTGTACGGCGTACGGACACCCATGGTAACTGGGCGAAGTGAGAGGTCCAGCATGTTTAGTGTCTGTGAGACAAAGCCGTATATGAAGTGTACAAGATAAAGCTACAAGTTAATATCACCAGCCTGTGCCTATTGTGTTCTATGGAATGTGTAATATGAACTGTGCATAACCCGGTTTATGACAATGTAATAAACCGTATGGACTGTTTTGTGTTCAAAAATCGTGCCTGACTACGTTAATCCCATGCCAAGCAAGTGTCCCCCAATACACTTAGTGAGAGCAATCTTACACAGCTTATACAGTGAAGGAAATAATTATTTAATCCATTGCTGATTTTGTAAGTTTGCCTACTGACAAAGACATGAACAGTCTATAATTTAAGGGTAGGATAAATTTAACATTGAGAGATAGAATATCAAAAATGAAATCCAGAAAATCACATTGTATAAATTACATATATTTATTTGCATTTTGCAGAGAGAAATAAGTATTTGATCCCTCTGGCAAACAAGACTTAATACTTGGTGGCAAAACCCTTATTGGCAAGCACAACAGTCAGATATTTTTTGTAGTTGATGATGAGGTTTGCACACATGTCAGGAGGAATTTTGGTCCACTCCTCTTTGCATATCATCTCTAAATAATTAAGATTTTGATCCTGTCGCTTGGCAACTCAGAGCATCAACTCCACCCATAAGTTTTCTATGGGATTCAGGTTAGGAGACTGGCTAGGCCACTCCATAGCCTTAATGTGCTTCTCTTTGAGCCACTTCTTTGTTGTCTTAGTTGTATGTTTTGGGTCATGTAATGTAATGTAATGTCCTGGCAGAGGGAAGGAGGTTGTCACTCAGGATTTTACAGTACATGGCTCTATTCATTCTCTCATTGATGTGGTGAAGTAGTCTTGTGCCCTTAGCAGAGAAACACCCCAAAACATAATGTTTCCACCTCCATGCTTGACAGTGGGGATGGTGTTCTTTGGGTCAAAGGCAGCATTTCTCTTCCTCCAAACACAGCTAGTTGAGTTAATACCTAAGAGCTCGATTTTTGTCTCACAGGACCTTCTCCCAATCATTCACAGAATCATCCAGGTGTTCAGTGGCAAACTTCAGACAGGCCTGCATACAGTGGGGCAAAAAAGTATTTAGTCAGTCAGCAATAGTGCAAGTTCCACCACTTAAAAAGATGAGAGGCGTCTGTAATTTACATCATAGGTAGACCTCAACTATGGGAGACAAACTGAGAAAAAAAATCCAGAAAATCACATTGTCTGTTTTTTTAACAATTTATTTGCATATTATGGTGGAAAATAAGTATTTGGTCAGAAACAAACAATCAAGATTTCTGGCTCTCACAGACCTGTAACTTCTTCTTTAAGAGTCTCCTCTTTCCTCCACTCATTACCTGTAGTAATGGCACCTGTTTAAACTTGTTATCAGTATAAAAAGACACCTGTGCACACCCTCAAACAGTCTGACTCCAAACTCCACTATGGTGAAGACCAAAGAGCTGTCAAAGGACACCAGAAACAAAATTGTAACCCTGTACCAGGCTGGGAAGACTGAATCTGCAATAGCCAACCAGCTTGGAGTGAAGAAATCAACAGTGGGAGCAATAATTAGAAAATGAAAGACATACAAGACCACTGATAATCTCCCTCGATCTGGGGCTCCAGGCAAAATCCCACCCCGTGGGGTCAGAATGATCACAAGAACGGTGAGCAAAAATCCCAGAACCACACGGGGGGACCTAGTGAATGAACTGCAGAGAGCTGGGACCAATGTAACAAGGCCTACCATAAGTAACACACTACGCCACCATGGACTCAGATCCTGCAGTGCCAGACGTGTCCCACTGCTTAAGCCAGTACATGTCCGGGCCCGTCTGAAGCTTGCTAGAGAGCATTTGGATGATCCAGAGGAGTTTTGGGAGAATGTCCTATGGTCTGATGAAACCAAACTGGAACTGTTTGGTAGAAACACAACTTGTTGTGTTTGGAGGAAAAAGAATACTGAGTTGCATCCATCAAACACCATACCTACTGTAAAGCATGGTGGTGGAAACATCATGCTTTGGGGCTGTTTCTCTGCAAAGGGGCCAGGACGACTGATCCGGGTACACGAAAGAATGAATGGGGCCATGTATCGTGAGATTTTGAGTGCAAACCTCCTTCCATCAGCAAGGGCATTGAAGATGAAACGTGGCTGGGTCTTTCAACATGACAATGATCCAAAGCACACCGCCAGGGCAACGAAGGAGTGGCTTCGTAAGAAGCATTTCAAGGTCCTGGAGTGGCCTAGCCAGTCTCCAGATCTCAACCCTATAGAAAACCTTTGGAGGGAGTTGAAAGTCCGTGTTGCCAAGCGAAAAGCCAAAAACATCACTGCTCTAGAGGAGATCTGCATGGAAGAATGGGCCAACATACCAACAACAGTGTGTGGCAACCTTGTGAAGACTTACAGAAAACGTTTGATCTCTGTCATTGCCAACAAAGGATATATTACAAAGTATTGAGATGAAATTTTGTTTCTGACCAAATACTTATTTTCCACCATAATATGCAAATAAATTGTTAAAAAAAACAGACAATGTGATTTTCTGGATTTTTTTTTCTCAGTTTGTCTCCTATAGTTGAGGTCTACCTATGATGTAAATTACAGACGCCTCTCATCTTTTTAAGTGGTGGAACTTGCACTATTGCTGACTGACTAAATACTTTTTTGCCCCACTGTATGTCCCTTCTTGATCAGGGAGACCTTGCGGGCACTGCAGGATTTTAAACCTTTACGGCCTTGAGATCATTAACAAGTTCCCCAAGTGTAGTTTTAGGATGATCTCTCACCTTCCTCATGATCTAAGATAGCCCACGAGGTGAGATTTTGCATGGTGCCCCAGATCGATGTCAATTGACAGTCATTTTGTATTTCTTCCATTTTCTTACTATTGCACCAAAAGTTTTCTACTTCTCACCCAGCGCTTCCTTATGATTTTGTAGCCCGTTCCAGATTTGTGTCTATGATCTTGATCCTGACATCCATAGAAAGCTCTGTGGTCTTGCCCATGTTGTAGAGGTTAGAGTCTGACTGATTAATTGAGTCTGTGGACTGGAGCCTTTTATAAAGGTGACTATGTAAGTCTTTAATGCAGGTAATGAGTTGCTTAGGAGCGTCTAACTGGTCTGTAGGAGCCAGAACTCTTAATGGTTGGTAGGGGATCAAATACTTATTTCTTCCTGCAAAATGCAAATAAATGTATATAATTTATGCAGTGTCATTTTCTGGATTTTATTTTTGATATTCTATCTCTCAATGTTAAAATTAATCTACCCTTAAAATTATAGACTGTTCATGTCTTTGTCAGTGGGCAAACTTACAAAATCAACAAGGGATCAAATACTTATTTCCTTCACTGTATTATTTTTGTGCCTTTGATGCAAATATAAAACAACATATTGATTACTGTATAGAACTCTCAAATTGCTATATTACATATACTGTATATTCTTCATTATATTGTGCAAACTCCCTATGGACTTATTTGCCTCATCGTAATTGCAGTATACTTAATCGCAAAATCCCAAAAATGGTCGAATTACAAATTCCACATTAATTCTGATGTCATACATCCCAGTTATATATACATTTAATTTTCTTAATGATCTCATTTATTTTATTCCATCCTTTTGATAAAAACGTAACATCCCCACCTTCCATCAATATTTTTAACCCTTTGATAGATCTACTATGATAATGTTATTATTATTATTTATTTATATGGCACCATTGATTCCATGGTGCTTTACATGAGAAGGGGTTACATACAAGTTACAGATATCACTTACAGTAAACAAACTAACAATGACAGACTGATACAGAGGGGCGAGGACCCTGCCCTTGTGGGCTTACATTCTACAGGATTATGGGGAAGGAGACCATAGGTTGAGGGTTGCAGGAGCTCCGGTGTTGGTGAGGCGGTAGCTTCGGTAGTGATGAGGCGGCAGCGGGGTCAGTGCAGGCTGTAGGCTTTCCTGAAGAGATGGGTTTTCAGGTTCCGTCTGAAGGATCCGAATGTGGTTGATAGTCGGACGTGTTGGAGCAAAGAATTCCAGAGGATGGGGGATATTCGGGAGAAGTCTTGGAGGTTGGATGAGGTTGGATGAGGAGCGAATAAGTGTGGAGGAGAGAAGGAAGTCTTGGGAGGACCGGAGATCATGTGAGGGAAGATATCGGGAGATTAGTTCAGAGATATATATGGAGGAGACAGGTTGTGGATGGCTTTGTAGGTCAGTATTAGTACGTAATTTGAACTGGATACGCTGAGGGAATGGGAGCCAGTGAAGAGATTTGCAGAGGGGGGATGCAGAGGAGTAGCGAGGAGAGAGATGAATTAATTTAATTAATTGTTTAATTGTTTAAAATAGACTAACACACTGTGTGAATCTATAACATTAATTACAAGGGATATGTAGTGCCACATATCACCATCACATAGTGACAGAGTAATACCACATACAAGGAACAAATACCACCACACCTTGACCAGACCGCATAATACCACCAAATAGTGACCAAATAATACCACATACCAGGAAAAAATACCACCATATCATGACCAGACCACATATTACTACCACATATTGACAGAATAATACCACAGACAAGGAACAAATACCATCACATCATGACCAGATCACATATTGCCACCACATAGTGCCCAAATAATACCATATACATAGGACAAATACCGCCACACCGTGACCAGACCACATAATATCACCACATTGTAAACAAACACCACATACAAGGAACAAATACCACCACACCATGACGACATATTACCAAAACATAGGGACCGAATGCTACAATAGTGATCATTAATTAAAAGTACACAATACACATACCATAAGTGCCATTATACACACGAGTTCTGTATATAGTGTATAGTGTACAAGTAATACAGTGATCACCAGTGACATTATACACAGCAGCTCTATGTTTTGTGTCAGTGTACAGATAATGCACAGGAGCTCTGCATATGGTGTGTAGTATAAAGGCTATAAAGAGATGAACAATGACATTATACACAGAAGCTCTGCATATAGTGTATGGTGTACAGCTAATACATGGATTACCAGTGACATTTTTTCACAGGAGTCCTGTATATGCTATTTAATTTATAGTGTAAGTGTACAGGTAATATGCTGACTCACCAGTTGAAGTCCTTCATCTTCACTTTTCTTCTTCAATCAGCACAGACCGCCATCATTTTTTCCAGTCAAGATTCATCTCTGTAGAAAATAATACACAGAGCACCGCTTCCAAAGCACATTCACCACTTTTTCCCTCCACAGTAAAATATCGATATTTGCAGATGATACAAAACTATGCAAAGCAGTTAATACAAGAGAAGATAGTATTCTGCTACAGATGGATCTGGATAAGTTGGAAACTTGGGCTGAAAGGTGGCAGATGAGGTTTAGCAATGATAAATGTAAGGTTATACACATGGGAAGAAGGAATCAATATCACCATTACACACTGAACGGGAAACCGCTGGGTAAATCTGACAGGGAGAAGGACTTGGGGATCCTAGTTAATGATAAACTTACCTGGAGCAGCCAGTGCCAGGCAGCAGCTGCCAAGGCAAACAGGATCATGGGGTGCATTAAAAGAGGTCTGGATACACATGATGAGAGCATTATACTGCCTCTGTACAAATCCCTAGTTAGACCGCACATGGAGTACTGTGTCCAGTTTTGGGCACCGGTGCTCAGGAAGGATATAATGGAACTAGAGAAAGTACAAAGGAGGGCAACAAAATTAATAAAGGGGATGGGAGAACTACAATACCCAGATAGATTAGCGAAATTAGGATTATTTAGTCTAGAAAAAAGATGACTGAGGGGCGATCTAATAACCATGTATAAGTATATAAGGGGACAATACAAATATCTCGCTGAGGATCTGTTTATACCAAGGAAGGTGACGGGCACAAGGGGGCATTCTTTGCGTCTGGAGGAGAGAAGGTTTTTCTACCAACATAGAAGAGGATTCTTTACTGTTAGGGCAGTGAGAATCTGGAATTGCTTGCCTGAGGAGGTGGTGATGGCGAACTCAGTTGAGGGGTTCAAGAGAGGCCTGGATGTCTTCCTGGAGCAGAACAATATTGTAACATACAATTATTAGGTTCTGTAGAAGGACGTAGATCTGGGGATTTATTATGATGGAATATAGGCTGAACTGGATGGACAAATGTCTTTTTTCGGCCTTACAAACTATGTTACTAAATATGTTACTAAAGTGCAGGATCAGTTTTCCCCCTTCTACCTTAGTCCTGTGTTGCAGATCCGTAACAGTTTGTCAAGCCAGAAACAAGTATAAAAAAAAAACCCTCCCGGATTTCTGCAATATGAACAGTGTTCAAGATCTTGCTCAGCGTCTGCAAGGGTTAACGTTGGAACTTAGAACAGCACGTGAGTTATTGCCCTGGCATTCGCTCTGAAGAACCTAAGGTGGGTTTGCCAGAATGTTTTTCTGGTAAACGGCATGAATTTTTTTCATTTTAAAATGCATGTTTACTTTATTTTCGGCTTAGACCCAGGTTTCAGGGGCTGAATTACAGCGTGTAGGGATTATTATGTCATTATTGCGAGGTGAGATGCAAGTTTGGGCATTTTCATTGCGTCTGGATGACCCTTGTTTGATGTCAGTAGAAGCGTTTCTTTCTGCTATGGGGGTATTATGTGATGATCCTGATCGGGTCACTACAGCCGAGGCAGACCTCAGGTGGCTGAAACAGGGCTCTGACGATGCTGAGAGATATTGTACCCAGTTCAGACGATGGTCTGCAGAGGTCAGCTGGAATGATCCAGCACTCAAGAGTCAGTTTTTAGCAGGTTTGAATGCCAGGGTTAAAGATTTGCTCATTGCATATCCTGCACCTGCTACGCTTGAGGCTGCTATGCAATTAGCTATCTGGGTGGATAGAAGATTGAGAGGTAGACAGAATGAGGAGAAGGTTTCAATTTTGCTGGAGAGCCCCGTTGACTGTGGGGAGCCAATGCAAGTTGGGGCAATGTCCTCTCGTTCCCAGGAAAGGCAGAGAAGATTCTCTGAGGGGCTACGTCTTTATTGTGGTAAGGCTGACCATTTTATTAAGCAATGTAAAGGACGCTAAAACAAGGAAAAGAGAAAAAAAGGTCAATCAGAATAGCCCTCCCTTTCGCATTGCATTTTTATGGTCGGCAGGAGTTTCTTTTTCTGGTAGTTCTACCTGTCATGGCCATTCGATTGATTTTCAAGTGATGGTGGACTGTGGTTCTGCACCTAATTTGATTGATCAACAATTTCTAGACAAGTATAAGATTGATTCTGTACCTTTATCATGCCCTTTTCCTTTAGTGGCGATTGATAACACTCCTCTAGAGCATGGGTGCGTTTCTCGAAAGGTCACCGGGTTTCCACTCACTGTGAATATAGAACACCAGGAATCTTTAGTTTTGTTTGTACTTGATAAATTGCCTTTGCCAGTTGTCCTGGGGTTACCCTGGTTAAAAATGCACAATCCTGTACTGGACTGGTCGTCAAGTACGATAAGATCCTGGGGTCAGGAGTGTTATGGGAACTGTTGTGATGTACACCTTGCTGCTGTTGTGAAAAATGAGCTACCTGAAGCCATTCAGGAATTCTGGAAAGTATTTTCAGAAGTGGAGTCACAAACTCTACCACCCCATAGAGATTACGATTGCGCTATTGAGTTCGTCCCAGGTTCTACTCTCCCTAAGAGTCGTTTATTTAATCTGACAATTCTTGAGAGAGAGGCCTTAAAGGAATGCAGACTAGTCTTGCTGCAGGTCATATAAGACCCCTAAGTCTCTCATGGCTGTGGGGTTCTTGTTTGGAAAAAAAAAGATAGGGGTCTTAGGCCCTGTCTGGATTTCAGGGAGATTAATAAGATCACTGTGTGCAATCCTTAACCCTTGCTGGTAATTCCGGATTTGTTTAACCAATTAGTTGAAGCCAAGTGGTTCTCTAAGATCGTTCTCAGTGGGGCATATAATTTGCTGCGGGTTAAAGAAGGCAATGAATGGAAGACAGCCTTTAATGCCCCGGAAGGTCATTTTGAGCGTCTAGTTATGCCTTTCAGCCTTACAAATGCTCCAGCGTTCTTTCAAAATTGAATTAACGACATCCTAAGGCCGTTGATCGGTAGGAGTGTGATTGTTTATTTGGATGATATTTTGATCTATTTGCCTGATCTGAAGTCACATTGGCAGGGAGTCCGTGAGGTTCTGCAAATTCTGAGCGAAAACTCACTCTTTGCTAAACTGGAGAAATGCGAGTTTGCGGTACAGAAAATTAGTTTTTTGGGGTGCTTTGTTTCCAGTGATGGTTTTGAGATGGACCCGGTGAAGGTTCAGCCGGTATTGGAGTGGCCTAGACCTGAATGCTTGAAGTCGATTCAGAGATTTTTGGGGTTTTCTAATTATTATAGAAAATTCATAAAGAATTTTTCTGTTATCGCAAAACCCCTTGCTTATCTTACTAAGGCTGGTTTCACATTTGCGTTTTTTGCCGCAGCGTTTAAAACGCATATAAACGCATGCGTCGTGGTTTCCTATATTTAACATTAAAAATGCATGCGTTTTTTTGTTCGCGTTTTGCAGTGTTTGACGACGCATGTGTCGTTTCATTGCTTGCGGCTTGGTGCGGAAATGCAACATGTAGTAATTTCTTGAGGCGTCTATTTGCCGCCAGGAAACGCATGCGTTCGATTGCGCAAGGTTTGCATAAAAAAACGCATTGCTGTCTATGTAAACGCATGCGTTTTTAAGCACATGCGTTTGGTTGCGTTTTTGAACGCATGCGTTTCAATTGAGAAAACCGTGTCTAGACACTGATAAGCCACCCCCCACCATCAAGGTGATAAAAGGGAGGGTGTGGACAGTTGCAGGTCACTTCTCACCGTACCACCACCACCACGATGCAGCAGGACCCTGGCATGGCCTTCTGTACCGCCACCTCCACGATGCAGCAGGACCCTGGCATGGCCTTCCGCTGTACAAGCGCTATGGACTCTGGCATGGCAGCACGCTCTACGAGCACTATGGACTCTGGCATGGCTGCACGCTCTACGAGCACTATGGACTCTGGCATGGCTGCACGCTCTACGAGCACTATGGACTCTGACACAGTGCAGCCGGACCCTGACAGGTCACCCGCCACCACACCACGCCATATGAGCCCACCAACACCTCCCCCAACCAGGCAAACAAACAAAAAACACAGAAAAAAAAAACCAGAGGACTCTTAGCATTCCTCCCCCTTCACCTACCAATGTGTCTGTAATGTCAGGTTTGTCTCACCCTTCCAGTGCGTCTCAAGCCTCTCTTGTGTCAAGCCCCATCCCTGAACTTCCAGACCCTTCTAGTTTCATTGCCCCTTCTCCTGCCACCTCTGCGTCGTCCACGGTTAGCCAGGCCTCAGTTCTTCACACCCCCCGTTTACATCACTCTACCCCAAGCCGGCGCAGTAAAAAATAATTTTTTGAGTTGTTAACAAAATAAAAAAAGTTTTGCCACAATTATGTTTGGTTTATTGTGTCTTCTGCCGCCGGCAACACACACCGTGTGCCAAAAAACGTCGCCACACACTTACTTTTTGGGCCACATCAACACAACCAAAACTAAAGTTTATTAATGACAAATATTATTATCATTGTAGAAAATTACTGGTACAGATGTAATTACAACAGGACATTTACACAACATTGTCCTGCCATGACACACGTCCAATATCTGAATCAAAAAAGGCAGCAAATTGGTCCCGCATGTGACCAACGGCTGCAGTTGACCGCAGCGGGTGATGCTGGAAATCGGGCAGTGGGTGTGCAACTGGTTCATCCAGTTCAATGTTGGGTTGCTCCTTAACCATTATATAATTGTGCAGAACCACATAGGCTTTGACCACCTCGTCGACTGTTTCCACTTTTAGATTTATGGCTGATGCAAGAATTCGCCATTTAGCGACCAGAATGCCAAAGGTACACTCTACTGTTCTTCGGGCCCTGGTCAGTCTGTAGTTAAAGATCCTTCTAGTGTGGTTCAAGTCCCGACTGGAATAGGGCTTCACTAGGTTTTCACACATCTGAAAGGTCTCATCCCCAACCATAACAAATGGCATCGGTGGACCTTGAGTGTTGGGGAGAGGTTGTGGCGGTGGAAAATTGAAATTGTTGCCATACACACGGCGGCCCATATCCGAGTTCTTGAAAGTCTGGGAATCGTTGCCACGGCCAAAAGCTCCAATGTCCACGGCGATGAAGCGACAGTTCGCATCGGCTATTGCCATGAGCACCACAGAAAAATATTTTTTGTAATTGAAGTACTCCCATCCTGTCCTGGCTGGTTTGATAATGCAAATGTGCTTTCCATCCACCGCTCCTAAACAGTTGGGGAAATCACACACATTCCAGAATTTTTCCGCAATTTCAAGCCACTTGTCCAAGGTGGGTAGGGGTATAAACTCATCCCGGAGTACATTCCACAAAGCCCGGCAGGTGTCCGCAACTATTCCGGACAGGGTGGATATTCCAAGCTGGTATTGGAAGTGGAGGGATGATAAACTCTCTCCGGTGGCCAGAAATCTGGAAGAAAAACAAACACAAAAAATACATTACAATCTATTCTTTTTATGGTGTGGTTACAATAAAGAAAGAAAGGAAAATACACAAAAAATACATGTCAGAAAACACTAAATTTGGACTGTCATTGGTTTAGATTTTGAACGTACCTTAATGTAACCAGCAGACGTTCCTCGGGTGGATTTGATCCAGACAGATGAGACTAAGCCCTTTCTGGGAGAGGTGAACACCTCATCAGTAGGAGTGGGAGCTGTTCTGTCCCAGGAGCAAGAGGATGGGGTGCATCCCTGTGGTTTCTTTTGTAAGAAATTTTCAGAGGCGGAGCTCAACTACGATGTTGGGAACAGAGAATAGCTGGCTATTAAGCTTGCATTTGAGCATTGACAAAATTTTTTGGAGGACGCTAGACATCCTATATAAGTCAGGTTCTTTTGATCAGTAACTGATTAAAAGAACCTGATCTATCTGGATGCTGCTAAAGTATGAATGCCGGTCAAGCTAGGTGGGCATTGTTTTTGGCCCGGTTCCATTTCTCTGTGACATGTATCCCCGGGACAAAAAATGTTAAAGCTGATGCTTTGTCTCGAAGTTTCTCCCCAGAGGTTAATACTGAAAAGGAAGAATCTATTCTGCAGAGAGGGGTGGTGGTGGCAGCATTACGTTCTGAGTTGGAAAATAGCATTCTTAAAGCCCAGGATGCGGCACCAACTTACACTCCGTTTGGAAATTATTTGTGCCTAAAGCCCTGAGGAGAGCTTTGTTTACAGAATGTCATGAGTCTTGTTTGGCAGGTCATCTAGGGATTGCCAAAACAAGAAAGTCAATTGGTCAGAGTTTCTGGTGGCCAGGGTGGCTAAGAGAAAGTGTCAAGTGCGTGGGTCAGTGTACCATGTGTGCTAGGTCTAAGGCTTCTCATGCTGCGGCAGCAGGGTTGCTTTGCCCGTTAGAGCTTCCTAGTTCTCCATGGACACATCTTGCAATGGATTTTATCATGGACCTCCCGGTATCTGAGGGTTTTTCTGTTATCTGGGTTGTTGTGGACCGATTTAGTAAGATGTGTCATCTGGTCCTGTTCAATAAATTACCCTCCGCTAAGACACTTGCCATGGCATTTGTGAAAGAGATTGTCAGACTCCATGGTGTTCCCACAGACTTTGTCTCCGATAGGGGACCATAGTTTGTGGCTCACTTTTGGCGTGCCTTTTGTGACAGACTTAAAGTTCATTTGTCATTTTCGTTGGGCTATCATCCGCAGTCCAATGGACAGACCGAGAGGAAGAACGAGGACGTTGAGCAGTTTTTGAGATGTTTTGTAGCAGACAATCAGGAGATGTGGTCGGAATATCTACCATCAGCTGAGTTTGCTCTCAATAATCATACGTCTTCTTTGGCTGGGTGTTCTCCTTTCTTTTGTTGTACTGGGAAGAATCCATCTTTTGGTCCTTTTTCTAGGATTGAAGCGGCGATGCCTGAGGAGGAGAGTTTTTCTGGAA
The DNA here is from genome assembly GCF_032444005.1 of Ranitomeya imitator. NCBI lineage: Eukaryota > Metazoa > Chordata > Amphibia > Anura > Dendrobatidae > Ranitomeya > Ranitomeya imitator. Next base: position 404,636,219 of record NC_091282.1, read on the forward strand.
ATTTGGAAAGGGTTTGGACCAGTGTGCACCATAATCTTAAACAGGCTAATAGGAAGTCTAAGAAATATTTTGACAAGAGAAGAAGGGAGGCGAGGTTTATTGTTGGAGACATGGTTTGGTTGTCCTCTAAGAATCTACGTTTGAAGATCCTTTCTAAAAATTTGGGGCTGAAGTTTGTAGGACCTTTCAAAGTGGTTCACATTGTCAACTCGGCAGCAGTAAGATTAGACATTCCTTCGTCCTTGAAAATTAATTCAGTTTTTCATGTATCTTTGCTGAAGAAAGTTGACACGCCAGATGAGGTAGCTATGCCGTCTTCTTCTGCAATTGATGAGGATGGTGAGTTTGAGATTTCATGCATTCTTGATTTCAGGTGGCATATAGGAGGGTTAAAGTATCTTGTGTCCTAGAACGGTTTTGGTCCCGAGTACAATTCCTGGGTGAAAGCTGTGGACGTCTCAGCCTCAAGGTTAATTAAGGCTTTTCACAGGAGATTTCCAAATAAAGCCTGGCCTAGAGGATTCGGGGGATCCTCGTTAAAGGGGAGGTACTGTTAGAATCTGTTCAGTTTGTGACTATCCGCCATTTTCTTGTGGAGTTCTGGCTGCCGGTCTTTTTCCTCTGGTGCTGGGTTTGTCTTGTGTCAGGTGTTTGTATCACTCTTTATTAACCAGCACCTGCCTCCCAGTCCTCGCTGGACAACAGTGTTAATCTGCTTGAGCTCTAGCTTGGTGCTTTGCTTTGTCTTCTGTGTGTGCTATTTGTGCAGTGCTGGTACCACTGGTTCTGCTAGCCTTAGTTTCTGTTTTCTATTGGTTTCTGCAGCCTTCTCTGTGTTTTCTATTCAGAGGTGACTCGTTTTTGTACCCAGTCCTTAGTTCTTTTAGGGAACCCCTTCCCCTTATCTATAGGTCTTCGCTTGAAATTTACCTAGGATTGTCGGTGGGTCTATTCGCAAGGAATGGGTCACCCACTCCATCATAGGGTTTCAGCCTAGTCATAGTGCATTGTTAGTTTTCCCCCTTCTACCATAGTCCTGTGTTGCAGATCCGCAACACACAACCTAATCCCTCAATTCATCATTTGCTTTTCTGGTCCCCCACCCTCAATTCAAAATTTGCTGTCCCCTGTCCCCAACCTTCAATTCATTATTTGCTGTCTCCGGTCCCCCATCCTCAATTTATCATTTGCTGTCTCCTGCCCCCGCCCTCAATTAATTATTTGCTAATGCCTGTTCCCCAGCCTCAATACATAATTTGCTGTCCCCATCCCTCAATTCATCATTTGCTCTCCCTCACCCCAATTCACTATTATTTGCCTCCCCACCCTCAATGCATCATTTGCTGTCCCCCATCCTCCACCCCTGTACATAATCATTTGCTGTCTCCTGCCCCCGCCCTCAATTCATCATTTGCTAATCCCTGTTCCCCAGCCTCAATACATAATTTGCTGTCCCCATCCCTCAATTCATCATTTGCTCTCCCTCACCCCAATTCACTATTATTTGCCTCCCCACCCTCAATGCATCATTTGCTGTCCCCCGTCCCCCACCCCTGTACATCATCATTTGCTGTCTCCTGCCCCCGCCCTCAATTCATCATTTGCTAATCCCTGTTCCCCAGCCTCAATACATCATTTGCTGTCCCCATCCCTCAATTCATCATTTGCTCTCCCCCACCCCAATTCACTATTATTTGCCCCCCACCCTCAATGCATCATTTGCTGTCCCCCGTCCTCCACACCTGTACAACATCATTTGCTGTACCCTGTCCCCATCTTTATTTCATCATTTGTTCTCCCCCACCCCCAATTCACCATTATTTGTGCTTCCCCACCTTCAATACATCATTTGCTGTCCGCCATCTTCAATACAACACTCTCAATTTATTATCTGCTGTTCCCTATCTTCCACCCTGCATTCATCATTTGCTATCCCCAATCCACACATTCAGTACATCATTTTCTGTCCCCCATCTTCAATACAACATTTGATTCCCACAACCTCAATCATCAATTCATAATTTGCTTTTCCGGTCTCCCACCCTCAATTCAAAATTTGCTGTCTCCTACCCCCAACCTTCAATTCATCATTTGCTGTCTCCAGTCCCCCACCCTCAATTCATCATTTCCTGTCTTCTGTCCTCACCCTCAATTCATCATTTGCTCTCTCCTGCCCCCCACCCTCAATTCATCATTTGGTGTCCCCTGTTCCCCAGACTCAATACATCATTTGCTGTCCCCATCCCTCAATTCATCATTTGCTCTCCCCCACCCCAATTCACCATTATTTATGCTCCCCCACCCTCGATGCGTCATTTGCTGTCCCCAGTCCTCCAGCCTACTATATCATCATTTGCCGTACCCTGTCCCCCACCCTTAATTCATCATTTGCTCTCCCCCACCCCCAATTCACCATTATTTGCGCTCCCCCACCCTCAATACATCATTTGCTTTCCCTGTCCCCCGCCCTCAAACATTATTATGTGCTGTCCACAGTCTTAATATATAATTTGCTGTCTAACACCCTCAATTCATAGTAACATAGTAACATAGTTATTAAGGTTGAAGGAAGACTTTAAGTCCATCTTGTTCAACCCATAGCCTAACCTAACATGCCCTAACATTTTGATCCAGAGGAAGGCAAAAAAAACCATGTGGCAAACAGTAAGCTTCACATTGGGGGAAAAATTCCTTCCCGACTCCACATACGGCAATCAGTATTTAAAACAAGAAAATGATAAGGGTGCCCATACTTATGCACCTGTCAAATTTTGTTTGAATGCAGATGGCACATTTTCTGTTAGTAGAATAAACCTCATTTCAAGGCAGATACATTACTGTGTCCAACAGTTATTAGATATATGAAACTGAAATAGCTGTTGCCAAAAAAAACAATTTTTATAAAACATTAAGCTTAAGATTAATAGGGGTGCCCAAACTTTTTCATATAACTGTATTTATACATTAATATAAGATCACCCCTTAGCCTTCGTTTTTCCAAACTAAATAGCCCCAAGTGTAATAACCTATCTTGGTATTGCAGACCCCCCAGTCCTCTAATAACCTTGGTCGCTCTTCTCTGCACCCGCTCTAGTTCAGCTATGTCTTTCTTATACACCGGAGACCAGAACTGTACACAGTATTCTATGTGTGGTCGAACTAGTGACTTGTATAGAGGTAAAATTATGTTCTCCTCATGAGCATCTATGCCTCTTTTAATGCATCCCATTATTATATTTGCCTTTGTAGCAGCTGCCTGACACTGGTAACTAAATGTGAGTTTGTCGTCCACCCATACACCCAGGTCTTTTTCATTGACGGTTTTTCCCAAGGTTTTACAATTAACCACATAATGATACATCTTATTTGCTCTACCCAAGTGCATGACCTTACATTTATCTCCATTAAGGCTCATTTGCCATTTATCAGCCCAACATCCTTTTGTCCCCCATTCCTCGCCCACAATTCATCATTTGCTGCCCCCTGTCCCCCAACCCTCAATTCATTTACTCTCCCCCACCGCAAATTCAAAATAATTTTTGCTCCTCCACCCTCAATGCGTCATTTGCTGTCCCCAGTCCCCCACCCTCAATTGATCATCATTTTATCCCCTTGTCCCCACCCTCAATTCAACATTTGTTGTCCTCTGTCCCCCATTCTGAATTCATCATTTGCTGTCCCCACCACCAATTCATCATTCTTTGTGCTCCCTGACTCTGAATACATCATTTCCTGTCCCCGTAACCTACCATAAATTCATCATCATTTGCTCTCCCAGCACCCATTTTATTAATTTTATTTACAAAAAAATATGTTTTTTTATACTTACCTCTCATACAATCCACTGCATCTCCAGTTCTGGACTGGTATCCTGGCAACCGTACATGTCGTCACCTACGCAATGCTGTCATTGCGTACGCTCCATCACCAGCACGTCACAGAAAAGGTGGAGGAATATTCCCTGGAGTTGCGCAGCCATTCTGTTTTGAAGGTCGTGGAGCTCCAGGAAAGCTCTCAGCATAGAGATTCAGTGTACAGTACATTATTATACCCTGGGTCCAGTCCCCCCCTTTTGCTTCTGCCCTCCGAGCCTCATACACCAGTAGGGGCAGTAATGGCGGCCCTGTACACATACCCTTATATGGGTAAAATAACTTTAAAAAAAATATAATAAAAAAAGCATAAAATGTGCCTCTTTGATATTTGCTCATACACTTGCACACTAAATGAACTAATTATTCCCTTGATCTTAGTGAAAAATGTACCAGATGGCCAGTGCTCAGTTTCTGAATTCTGTGACTTTGTTTGACAAGCCATATAAGCTCTTAATTTGAGGCAAGCAATAGATACTTATGGTTACCATAACTAACAATGTCACCCACTGGATAATTTCATCACTAGCAGTTTAGAACAGAAAAGATTTACTTATACCGTTAATGGAAATGGTACGTGGACATCAAAAAGGGACTGTGTAATATCCAAGGTTCGCATGGCCCTTCTGACTGTGCATGTTTTTCCAATCTGTCATCTGTATAAACTGGAATATGTCCAAAGTATATACATCTTTTTAGATCAACCAATGCAAGACTTGTGTAAGAAAAGCTAGAAAAAAACAGCATTCAATATCAAAAATCAAATGAAAACTAATCATGTCTTCAAACTTTGTGGAGAAATCTAGGGCTCGGACGCTTGCGTTATCATCATTATTTTCTTAGTTGTCATATTGGAAAATCAAAATTTAGAAAGATAAACAGATTTTAAAGTAAGACTTCCATTATAACCTGTGAATGACATTCTTTTTAATGATAATTCTGCTTGCCTACACAGTGTTCTTTAGATCTGAGAATCCATGGGATTAGGCCAAATATTGTCATGGTAACAGAAAGAAATGGAATCACTTAAAAACGGTTTCCAATAGCAAGATCCGTTAGCATTCAGTAAGTAGCCTTCAATAGACGTTGACATCTGCTATTCATTTGTTGTTTTTAGGATTGTCGAAAGCAGGATAATTGGAAGTAGTACAGTGTTCTGGGAACATATTGAGTGAAACAGCTCTTAGAGTTTTTCTTAAGCAATTTGTATCTACCTGCTTTGTCCATTTAGAAACTGGACAAGCTAGTATATGGAAAGCTGTCTAAACTGAATGGTTTGCAAGCAATGAATACTCAAAGAGTGGATTTTGTATTCTTCTGGGGTCAACTACTCTTCTGCCTTATTTTCAAAGAACTGCATTTTAAAGACGATTATAGCGATTATAGGTGATTACAGCAATTAACTAGATCTTTTTTATTTTAATCTATGTATTTGAAAAGTGTGTATGAAATACTACAGATATAGCTGCCAGCTATACGTCAGAACTACTGGACTGCCTACTGGGGCATACCTATGTGTGCGACCTATGAAGCTGCATATCGACCAGATAGGTAAGGTGACCATCTGTGGCAGCTTCCATCCATGTGTGGTACTGATCTAGAGAATTTTAAAACCTTAACCATCCGTGGATGGAAAAGAAACAGAAAGAGCCATTTTATGATGAACAATGGAAGAGAAAAGGACCCATAATCTGATCTTTCACAAGGGCTCTCTGTAGTGTACAGTATGTCCAATCCACATGCTTGTCAAGACAACATACCCTAGAACAGAGGTGGGGAACCTCAGACCCCAGGGCCACTTATGCCCTCGATGACATTTTATCAGGCCCCCAAGCAGATTCTCTTTTATAACGCTCTGGAGGAATTTTGGCTCACTCATGTTTGCAGAATTGTTGTAACTTAGCAACAGTGGAGAGTTTCAAAGCATGAACTGCCTTTTTAAGGTCATGCCACAGTATCTCAATCTGATTAAGGTCAGGACTTTGACTAGGCCACTGCAAAGTCTTAGTTTTGTTTTGTTTTTCTTAAGCCAGTCAGAGGTGAACTTACTGGTGTGTTTTGGATCAATGCCCTGCTGCATAATTTAAGTGGGCTTCAGCTTGAGGTTACGAACAGATGGCTGGACATTCTCCTTCAGGAAATTTTAGTAGACAGCAGGATTCATGGTTCCATTTACCACAGCAAGTCTTCCAGGTCCTGAAGCAGCAAAGCAGCCCCAGACCATCCTACTACCACTACCATATTTTACTGTTGGTATGATATTCCTTTTCTGAAATGCTGTATTATTTCTATGCCAGATGTAATGGCACATACACCTTCCAAAAAGTTCAACTTTTGTCTTTTCAGTTCACACAGTATTCTGCCAAATGCTTTGGGATCATCAAGATGTCTTCTGGCAAAACTGAGATGAGTCTTTATGTTCTTATTGCTAAGCAGTGGTTTTTATCTTGGAACTCTGCCATGCAGACCATTTTTGCCCAGTCTCTTTCTTATGGTGGAGTCATGAACACTGACCTTAAATGAGGCAAGTGAGGCCTGCAGTTCTTTGGTTTTTGTTGTGGGGATCTTCTTAAAAAGTGCAAATTGTTTTTACTTGTGTTATCTCTGTCTAATGTTTAAATTTGTTTGGGAATCTGAAACATTTAAGTATAAAAACATGCAAAAGAATAGGAACTCAGGAAAGGGGCAAACACTTTTTCACAAAACTGTATTTTTAAAAAATATTTTGTGATTGTTTTAAAAATATTTTTTACAATTACTTTTAAACTTTTTTTTTACTTTCTTACTTAGTCATACCATGGGACTTTAACTTTCAGCAGTCTGATCGCAGTTATAAAGCAAAACCATGCAGGAATATTGCTATGCTTTACAATCTGTCAGTGCTGCAGACCCAAGCTTGATAGACCATGCGGAGCACATGGTCAAACAAGCTTACTAGTGCCTGGGCACCATGGCAACTTTCGGCCCCTCGCGATGATGTAATGGGGACAATGATAGATATCGATAGCAGAATTTAGTGGGTTAATCTTCCCGGAGCGATGAGGGCACCACTCCTGGCAGTGAGAGTCGGGTGACAGCTGTTATATCAAATGAACTTTTTTGAATTTACCAAATGGCTGCAATGAAACAAAGTGAAAAATGTTAAGGGGTCCGAATACTTTCCGTACCCACTGTATATATATACTTGTATATACAACATATACACTTGTATTTACATACTTATATCTATTCACAGACACACATGTGCTTTCTCTCTTATTCCACTGGCATCTTGACGAGCAGATCTTGCTGAATATACACTTACCCCCTGCATTGAACACCCTAGCTTGAACCCTTGTTGGATATTTAGATATATCTGTATCCATCTGTAGTATTCTGCTACAGATGGATCTGGATAAGTTGGAAACTTGGGCTGAAAGGTGGCAGATGAGGTTTAACAATGATAAATGTAAGGTTATACACATGGGAAGAGGGAATCAATATCACCATTACACACTGAACGGGAAACCACTGGGTAAATCTGACAGGGAGAAGGACTTGGGGATCCTAGTTAATGATAAACTTACCTGGAGCAGCCAGTGCCAGGCAGCAGCTGCCAAGGCAAACAGGATCATGGGGTGCATTAAAAGAGGTCTGGATACATATGATGAGAGCATTATACTGCCTCTGTACAAATCCCTAGTTAGACCGCACATGGAGTACTGTGTCCAGTTTTGGGCACCGGTGCTCAGGAAGGATATAATGGAACTAGAGAGAGTACAAAGGAGGGCAACAAAATTAATAAAGGGGATGGGAGAACTACAATACCCAGATAGATTAGCGAAATTAGGATTATTTAGTCTAGAAAAAAGACGACTGAGGGGCGATCTAATAACCATGTATAAGTATATAAGGGGACAATACAAATATCTCGCTGAGGATCTGTTTATACCAAGGAAGGTGACGGGCACAAGGGGGCATTCTTTGCGTCTGGAGGAGAGAAGGTTTTTCCACCAACATAGAAGAGGATTCTTTACTGTTAGGGCAGTGAGAATCTGGAATTGCTTGCCTGAGGAGGTGGTGATGGCGAACTCAGTCGAGGGGTTCAAGAGAGGCCTGGATGTCTTCCTGGAGCAGAACAATATTGTATCATACAATTATTAGGTTCTGTAGAAGGACGTAGATCTGGGTATTTATTATGATGGAATATAGGCTGAACTGGATGGACAAATGTCTTTTTTCGGCCTTACTAACTATGTTACTATGTTACTATGTTACTATGTATATTTAGGGAGAGTTTAGGCGAGAAGGCTGATTATGGAAAATATGACTAGGTATAGTGGGTGGTATATTATTGGGTAATTGTTGGTTTGAATGTGTGATATTGTTGTGATATTACTGTATTAGTATCAATTGTATATATATAATCTCCAGCTTGGGTACAAATATATAGGTAGTAAATGTTAGGGGTCGAGTTCCCGGCCTCTGCACAGGGGGAATCTCGAACCATCGCCGCTGTGGTCTCCCATTCTTCTCGAGCCGCAGTGGAACCTGCTCAGCGGAGACGTCGGTCCCAGCGTCTGGCTCAGCCTGATACGGTGCGGATGGTTACTGCTGCCTTTCCAGGTTCAGCCATTGTAGCCAGTACTGGTCAGCGGCAAGCAGACTTCTCTGGGACTAAGTCCTGCTTTTCCCCTTCTGAGCATGCCCAGGGTAAGTCCTCTCATTGGAGGTCGGGGGTCACATGCTCAGGTATTACAGCAGCTCCCATTGGTTCTCTAGGAAGGTTCTGAAGAGGCTCAGGTACTGTAGCAGCTCCCATTGGTCCTCTAGGAAGTTCATGTAGTTGCTGCAGCTATAAAAGGTTTGCATGGCCGCATGGCCATGCACTAGTATCAACTAAGCTACGTGTTCTGCGCCAGTGTGGTCATATGTTTGTGGTTTCAGGGTTCAGCTGAAATAAGCCCCTAGAATACCGGCAGCTCCGGTGAGGAGTTTTGTGTGAGTGGATTCAGGGCCTGGCTGAAATAAACCCCTAGAATACCGGCACCTCCAGTGAGGAGTTTTGCGTGTGCTATTCTGACCACTGTTTGCTCTTTTTGGTAGCTGTGTTCCTCTGTGAGGTTAACAGGGCACAGTGTTCTCTTGTCTTAAGTGACTCTGTGAAGTGACAGAGTTCACTTATACTGCCATATAGTACCGTCAGTTGCTAGCAGCGGGTATTACTCCTGCACAGTGGACCCCGGGTTGCGAACGCACCCATTACTCTATAAATATATATTTGGTGCGTTCCGCCAAAACCTAACAGTAATAGCCTGTAGACTTGTTTGCAATAAATATTCTTTATTGATACATGGTTTTGTCTCAGGTAGTATATAGTATAAGGAACAGAACGCTAAAGAATCACTAAGTTGCATATTAATTGTCAATAGTCAAGTTCGACTTTAATAATTATTATAATTATTATCAGAACGCAATAGAGAAGAAGCAGTTCTCCCTTTAACAATTAGTATTTTGGAAGGAACTTTTTCTGCCTTTGTATCAGTGAAAGACAACTTTTAGGTTCCCATTATGACACAGGTTGATGACCACTTAGCAAATGAGTAGTAAAGATGAAATACAGAGAACTACTAATCAATATTCTGTATCTATTATTTGCTTTATACATTTGTAGACTATAGCTACTTTTCCCAGCTTTATTAGGCTATGTTTCCATGGTCAGGAAATGTAGCGCTTTGGACGCAGCGGATACCCCGCTCTACCCAAAGCGCCGCCCCTCTTTGTACGTGCGGTGATTTCTCTGTGTTTATTGAGCACATGCAGAATCACAGCATCCTTAGACTGGGTTATTTATTTTGTGGAGACGGAGTGTTTTTGCAAGATAAATAGACATGCTGCGGCCTAGAAAAATACGCTGCATGTCCGGATAAGCAGGACCGCCGGATGTGGCCGTGCGCACATAGTGGAGATGGGATTACATAAAATCCGCTCCACTATGCTGTAACATCTAGATGCTGCGAATTTGATGCTGCGGCTGTACGCAGCGTCCAATCCGCAGCAATTCCTGAAGGAATACGCCACGAGGAAACATACCCTTAGAGGCCTCAGGATCATTTCTGTTTGCAAGCTGTGCTCGCAATATGTCACATGAAGAAAACTCTTATTTCTCACTAACTCTATGTAAACCATTATTCCTTACACGACTCACATACTATATTGCTGCAAGTCGTTCATTTATGGAATACTGTAACTGAGCTCCATATGCAGTCTTCAGCTGTGCATTCTGAAAATGTTACCCTCATTTGTTTTGTTAATTTAATTTGCTAACTGAGGTTTGTGCCTTATGCTTATTAAACTTGAAAGCACATAGCTTGGATTAGTATAATTTATGACTTAAACATTCTTATATTTCAAGAGTAAATTAAAACCAGAAAGCATAATGTCAAACCTAGAAAGTGCTGCAGGTCTGAAATCAAATTTTGAAAATAGAAAATTTGGAGAATTACATGTATCATTCTGAAATATAAGGATGACATAATTTGTTTTCCATTCAGGTTTTTCTTCTGCTGCACAGGCCAAATTGAAAAACCATGAAAACATCAGTTTAATATTTCCATGACATCCAAGAGCTCAAAACAGCCAAAGTAGCCATAGTCAGCAAGCTTTGCCTTTTTTCAGATTGGAACAAATTTTTGTTAAGTCTGTCATAGATTTCAACACTCACTTCTTTTCTGATCAAGATTGATGGAGTTTCCATTGATGAGGGTTCAACCCTGAATTTTTCACTTAATGACAGCTTCTGGTGCATGGAATGTATATACACAAGTTGGAAAAAAGTTTTGCTCTGTAGCAACATTATATTCAATGTGCCCGTTGAAAGTGGTAAGCTACATGGCAACCTAATATGTATCTAATATATGACTAGTTTTAAAATAAATAAGAGGAATGGGTATAGGATCTGGGAATGTTTAGCTTGAAAAAAGAAGGCTAACTGAAGAGAACTGAAGGTAAACTAATTACATTTGCAGACCATGCAAAGCTAGGAGGAATAGCTAAGACTGGAGAAGACAGAGAAAGGATTCAGAAAGATCTAGATAATCTTGAACAATGGGCAGCGACTAATAGAATAGTATTTAACAGGGAGAAATTCAAGATTCTACAACTGGCAGCAAAATACAAAAAAGACCCTCCTACTATTTACACAAACTTTAATAAATCAATATAAAAAAGGGGGGCTTTTATGCAGACCTTGGTCAATGAGATGGGTGTATAGGGACACTGACTCTAATAAAGGTCTGAAGGTTTCCCTACCTTACCGCGGAGGTTATCACCATAGAAAACCATATGGTACCGCCGTTCAACGTTGGCTTACTCTCACCATGTGCTTTTTGCATGCTGGTGGTGCTCAGGTGGCAGTGTTCTTGCCTCCTAACTGTAATTTGCAGCATCTGCCATACCAAGCTGTTTTTTCTGAAGGACTTTTAGAAAAAAACTGCCATACAGGGGAACAACACACCTTTATCTAGTCAAGTGGGAGGGGCTCTGTGGAACAGTTGACCGAGTTCTTACTCTGATCAAACCACTACCTCTTCTTACCTGTTTTTTTGCTATGGATCTAACCCTCTCTGACATGGCTGTGCTCGCTAGGCATGCAACCGTGCCAGGTTGGATCAGTGGTCTAATCATGTTGTCTTCCAATTCCTCAATCGGACCCTCCTTCTGAGTTGAGATTTTAGGCTGACCTGATGGCAACTGTGCATCATCATTATTGTCCACCTCTTCAGACATGAATTGACCTTCTCCAATGTGGTTTTCTCCTGGCCATGGGTGCTCAAATGTTTGGGCATCACTGCACTCTACCCCTTCATGACCGTCTTTAACCCCTTCATGACCCAGCCTATTTTGACCTTAAAGACCTTGACATTTTTTGCAATTCTGACCAGTGTCTCTTTATGAGGTAATAACTCGGGAACGCTTCAACGGATCCTAGCGATTCTGAGACTGTTTTCTTGTGACATATTGGGCTTCATGATAGTGGTAAATTTAGGTCAATAAACTCTGTGTTTATTTGTGATAAAAACGGAAATTTGGCGAAAATTTTGAAAATTTTGCAATTTTCACATTTTGTATTTTTATTCTGTTAAACCAGAGAGTTATGTGACACAAAATAGTTCATAAATAACATTTCCCACACGTCTACTTTACATCAGCACAATTTTGGAAACAAAATTTTTTTTTGCTAGGAAGTTATAAGGGTTAAAATTTGACCAGCGATTTCTCATTTTTACAACGAAATTTACAAAACCATTTTTTTTAGGGACCACCTCACATTTGAAGTCAGTTTGAGGGGTCTATATGGCTGAAAATACCCAAAAGTGACACCATTCTAAAAACTGCACCCCTCAAGGTGCACAAAACCACATTCCACAAGTTTATTAACCCTTCAGGTGCTTCACAGCAGCAGAAGCAACATGGAAGGAAAAAATGAACATTTAACTTTTTAGTCACAAAAATGATATTTCAGCAACAATTTTTTTATTTTCCCAATGGTAAAAGGAGAAACTGAACCACGAAAGTTGTTGTCCAATTTGTCCTGAGTACGCTGATACCTTACATGTGGGGGTAAACCACTGTTTGGGCGCACGGCAGGGCTTGGAAGGGAAGGAGCACCATTTGACTTTTTGAATGAAAAATTGGCTGCACTCTTTAGCGGACACCATGTCACATTTAGAGAGCCCCCGTGTGCCTAAAAATTGGAGCTCCCCCACAAGTGACCCCATTTTGGAAACTAGACCCCGAAAGGAACTTATCTAGATGTGAGGTGAGCACTTTGAACCCCCAAGTGCTTCACAGAAGTTTATAACACAGAGCAGTGAAAATAATAAATACGTTTTCTTTCCTCAAAAATAATTTTTTAGCCCAGAATTTTTTATTTTCCCAAGGGTTACAGGTGAAATTGGACCCCAAAAGTTGTTGTCCAGTTTCGCCTGAGTACGCTGATACCCCATGTGTGGGGGTAAACCACTGTTTGGGCACACGTTGGGGCTCAGAAGGGAAGTAGTGACTTTTGAAATGCAGACTTTGATGGAATGGTCTGCGGACATCACGTTGCGTTTGCAGAGCCCCTGGTGTGCCTAAACAGTAGAAACCCCCCAAAAGTGACCCCATTTTGTAAACTAGACCCCCCAAGGAACTTATCTAGATATGTGGTGAGCACTTTGAACCCCCAAGTGCTTCACAGACGTTTACAATGCAGAGCCGTGAAAATAAAAAATCATTTTTCTTTCCTCAAAAATGATGTTTTAGCAAGCAATTTTTTCTTTTCTCAAGGGTAACAGGAGAAACTGGACCCCAGTCATTGTTGCGCAGTTTGTCCTGAGTATGCTGGTACCCCATATGTGGGGGTAAACCACTGTTTGGGCACACGTCGGGGCTCGGAAGTGAGGGAGCACCATTTGACTTTTTGAATACAAGATTGGCTGGAATCAATGGTGGCGCCATGTTGCGTTTGGAGACCCCCTGATGTGCCTAAACAGTGGAAACCCCTCAATTCTAACTCCAACACACCCCTAACCCTTATCCCAACTGTAGCCGTAACCCTAATCACAACCCTAACCCCAACACACCCCTAACCACAACCCTAACCCCAACACACCCCTCACCCTAACCACAACCCTAATTCCAACCCAACCCTAACCCTAAGGCTATGTGCCCACGTTGCGGATTCGTGTGAGATTTTTCAGCATCATTTTTGAAAAATCCGCGGGTAAAAGGCACTGGGTTTTACCTGCGGATTTGCCGCGGATTGCCAGTGTTTTTTGTGCGGATTCCTATTGAGGAACAGGTGTAAAACGCTGCGGAATCCGCACAAAGAATTGACATGCTGCGGAAAATACAACGCAGCGTTTCCGCGTGGTATTTTCCGCACCATGGGCACAGCGGATTTGGTTTTCCATATGTTTACATGGTACTGTAAACCTGATGGAACACTGCTGCGAATCCGCAGCCAAATCCGCACCGTGTGCACATGGCCTAATTCTAAAGGTATGTGCACACGCTGCGGAAAACGCTGCGGATCCGCAGCAGTTTCCCATGAGTTTACAGTTCAATGTAAACCTATGGGAAACAAAAATCGCTGTGCACATGCTGTGGAAAAACTGCACGGAAACGCAGGGGTTTACATTCCGCAGCATGTCACTTCTTTCTGCGGATTCCGCAGCGGTTTTACAACTGCTCCAATAGAAAATTGCAGTTGTAAAACCGCAGTGAAATGCGCAGAAAAACCGCGGTAAATCTGCGATAAATCCACAGCGGTTTAGCACTGCGGATTTATGAAATCCGCTGCGGAAAAATCCGCAGAGGACCAGAATACGTGTGCACATTCCTAACCCTAACCCTACCCCTAACCCTAACCCTACCCCTAACCCTACCCTTAACCCTAACCCTACCCCTAACCCTAACCCTAGCCCTAAACCTAGCCCTAACCCTACCCTTAATCCTACCCCTAACCCTAACCCTACCCCTAACCCTACCCCTACCCCTAACCCTAACCCTACCCCTAACCCTAGTTCTAACTCCAACCTTAGTGTGGAAAAAAAAATATTTATTTTATTATTGTCCCTACCTATGGGGGTGACAAAGGGGGGGGGGGTCATTTACTGTTTTTTTTTATTTTGATCACTGTGAGGTTTTATCACAGTGATCAAAATTCACTCTGGAACGAATCTGCCAGCCGGCAGATTTGGCGGGCGCACTGCGCATGCGCCCGCCATTTTGGAAGATGGCGGCGCCCAGGAAAGAAGACGGACGAACCCCGGGAGGCTAGGTAAGTATAAGGGGGGGAGATCAGGGCACGGGGGGGGCGTCGGAGCACGGGTGGGTGGATCGGAGCATGGGGGTGGATCGTAACACGGGGGGTGGGATCGGAGAACGGGGGGGTGGATCGCAGTGCAGGGGGGGTGGATCGGAGTGCAGGGGGGTGGTATTGGAGCACGGGGGGTGGGATTGGAGCACGGGGGAAGCGGACAGGAGGACGGGGGAGCAGAGCACAGGACGGAGGGGAGCGGACCACAGATCGGAGGGCTGGGGGGGGGGATCGGTGGGGTGGGGGCACATTAGTGTTTCCAGCCATGGCCGATGATATTGCAGCATCGGCCATGGCTGGATTGTAATATTTCACCAGTTTTCTAGGTGAAATATTACAAATCGCTCTGATTGGCAGTTTCACTTTCAACAGCCAATCAGAGCGATCGTAGCCACGGGGGAGTGAAGCCACCCCCCCGGGCTAAACTACCACTCCCCCTGTCCTTGCAGATCGGGTGAAATGGGAGTTAACTCTTTCACCGGATCTGCAGGGACGCGATCTTTCCATGACGCATATGCTGCGTCATGGGTCGGAATGGCACCGACTTTCATGACGCAGCGTATGCGTCAAAGGTCGGGAAGGGGTTAGTGGTGCCTGTTGAGAGGCCTGAATAAATACAAGCGAACGTAAACAGTTTATCTGTCTGGGTTTATTAGTAGTGTAGCGCTCTGTCCAAATTTTGACAGGAAGCTAGAACGAGATGCAGTCACCTTCTGATCTGTCACATAGCCTTGGCGGGCATCACCACATCCACGTCCCTTAACGTCCCTTAACGTCACCCTTTCTCATATTGAATGTGTTATGAAAAAAATATTTCCTAGCTTTATTTTTCACAAGTACCCTCACAGAGGTGTCATGTAAAAATTCCCTGTATCTAGCAATGTGGGGCTATGTTTTTCCAGATATCAGCTTTATTACACACGGCAACAGCAGACTCATGAAAGTTACAGGTAAATAGTCACATTTGCATATCTCTGCACGATTTGCGCCATTTGTACAACTGCTAAAGATATGCTATTTATTTAACCAACAGAAAATTTGTATTTTTTTATACCGCCTTTCTTACACATGGCAACAGCAGACTAAGGAAAATCATTGCCACTGGTAAATTGTGATGTATGCATATCTCTGCACGGATTGCGCCAGTCGCACAACTGCTAGATAAAGATACTCTATTTATTTAACCAATAGAAAATTAGCATTTTTTTATAACGCATTGCTGACACATGCCAACAGCAGATTAAGGAAAATAATTGCAACTGGCTAATTGTGACGTTTAAATATCTCTGAACCATTTGCACCAGTCACCCAACTGCTGTATAAAAATAAGCTTTATACTTAACCAATAGAAAATTTGTTTTTTATATTGCATTTCTGACACACAGTAACAGCATACTAAGGAAAATCATTGACCCTGCTAAACTGTGATGTTTGCATTTCTCTGCAGGGTTTGCAACAGTAGCACAACTGCTTGATAAAGGGACACTATTTACTTAACCAATAGAAATTTGTTTTATTTGTTATATCACCTTAATGAAAACACCAACAGCAGACTCAAGGAAATTACTGGTAAATAGATACATTTAGCAGGTTTTGCGCCAATCGCTCATCTGCTAAATAAATATTAGCAATTTCAACAATAGGCGAGGAGGATTGTTTTAGCAATTAGCTTTTAAAAAAGATGTACTATATGCTGGTTCTGAGGAATATTCTTTATCTGTAAAGAAAAAAAGTTTTTTATATGCTATATACAGGAATATTATGTCGCTAAAAAAATTGGTTTAGTTTATGCTGGTACCAAATAATATTATTTGGCTCTAAAAAGAGATGCTTTGCATATTATGTTAGTGGATGAAACCCTGTCTATCTCTCCCTAATCCCACAGTATGTTACTCAACTATGTAACACAATGCAAACTAGTAGAGATCTACAGCATGTTGTTGCAATGATGATGAGATAACACCCAGATGCCTGCCTTTCACTCTCCTTCGTACGTATTATATCTCTCCCTATGCTATCTCCATCAAACTAATTCACCCTCATGAGCTCTTAAAAGATCTTTTTGGAATCACAAACTCTCCTTCCATGCACCCTACGCTCACACTACGCTTTTCCTACGCTGTTTCTGGCTGCAATGTGCGCAAGATGGTACCGGCAGGGATTAAATATCCCCTTTGACACTGTAAGGCCAGCCAATCACAGTAATGCCACACCAAAGATGTCACCGGCATTACTGTTATTGCAAGCAAGCCCAGCATGTTTATTGGCGGCAAATAAAGTGCCATACATGCTGGGCAGGTCACTCAAATATATTGAGGCGTATATCAAATATAGTAACGAATAATGGTGAATGTATTCTCTCATCACTATTCATTACTTCACAGCAGAGAATCCTCAAACTTCTATGGATTATTTACATATTTTTTTAACATAATAGAGCCAACTTTTATTTTGAGTTAGAAGAGATGTATGTCTTGGAGTTCGAGCATGGAGATAATCAACATTTATTATGTGCCTTACTATAAAAATTGAAACTTCAGGGTCTGCTGCCACCAAATCTTGATGTAGGTCTTTTACAGTAAATTAAGGTTTTTGATCACCTGCCTACTCATGAATCCTGTGGCAGCCAGCAGTAGCTTTCTTTGTCTACCATGTCCACATAGTGTAGCCAGCATTCCTTCAACTTTGCACTTGCGAATAATGACTGAAAACTGTCTTTAGTTACATTCAAATTATTTTCTATCTTTTTGTGTTGTTTTCATTCTTTATGCAAGGCACTGATAAATTTTCTTAACTTATTTGACCAGTCTCTTGACTTAGCCATATATCTAACATCTAATCAAACGTCACAGTTAACAAACACCTTTCCAGTCTAGGTATTTTATGAGATTTTGTTCTTGCTTTAAGGCGTTGTTTGGTGAAATGAAGTTATCTTTTACACATTGTTGGTGATAACTTATAGGTTGATGGTTGTCCGAGAGCTGGAACCCCAGCTGAAAAAAGCTGAATTTTGCATTCTATTAATTCTCTGTGAAGACTACCGAAAAGTGATGAGCTTAGCACTCGACAGTCACATAGAGAGTGAATGAAGCAGAGGTTGAACATGTGTACTGCCACTGTCGATTAGTAACCCAGTTTTTGGACTCAAATCAATCTATGTTATCTACCTGTCCTTTTAGTATGGTCCATAGAGTTGGACATTCTAGTAAATCTTCAAAACTATGGCCGGTCTAGTTGGCTGACTTAGCCTATTCATATTTATGCTCTCTTGTTGGAACTTTCTAAGTAAAAAGTCACCCATACCTGTAAAATTATTTCTGAAAAAGCCTGCAACAAAGATTACTATCCAATGCATTCAAACAACTCCAATAAGTAATGTCTGGAGATTTCCTTAATATTATTTTGATGTTTTACTTAGTTGCATTATCTCCTTTTAATATTTTTCCAAAACATGACCTGTTGGAGCACTTTAAGAATAAGATTGTGAAACACAACTTTATCACAATTTCACCAAATATGCAATCATCTTGCAGGCACTGCTATTTTGAGGTCTAGCCACAGATTTTCAATGATGTCTAGATCAGGGGACTCTGAGGGCCATTGTAAAACCATCAGCTTGCCCCTATTGAGGTAGTCTATTGTAGATTTTGACATGTGTTTAAAGTCATTTTCCATTTGTAGAAGCCATCCTCTTTTCAACTTCAGCTCTTTAACAGATGGTGTTATGTTTGCATCAAGAATCTGTGGAAATTACATTGAATCAATTCTTTCATAAACCTATCAAATGCACGCCTTGCCATTGGCTGCAGCACAAGCCCAAAGCACAATTGATCCCCCCAAGCATAATGGTCAGTGAGATGTTCTTTTCCTGAAATTCTGTGCCCTTTTTTCTTCACGCATACCTTTGAAGACTGTGGACAAAGAGTTCTATTTTAACCTCATTGGCCGTAGAACTTGTTTACAAAATGTATCAGGCTTGTTTAGATGTTCTTTTGAATACTTCTGATGCTGAATTTTATGGTGAAGATGCAGAAGAGATTTTCTTCTGATGACTCTTCCATGGAGGCAATATTTGTGCAGATGTCTCTGAACAGTAGAGCAATGTACCACAACATCAGAGTATGCTAAATCTTTACAAAGGTCTTTTGCAGTCAATCAGAGGTTCTGATTTGGTTCTTTAGCAATCCTATAAGTAGATCTCACTGAAAGTTAGCTTGGTCTTCCAGACCTTATCTTGACCTCCATTGTTCCTGTAAACTGCCATTTCTTACGTTGATTTTTGAAGGTTAGATGAGGCTCGGTTTTTATAAATTAAACCAACTCAAAACAAAAAGCATGCTACTGGGGTCCCATCAAAATGTATATTTTATTAATTATTATTTTAAAACGGAGACTTGTGCAAAAAAACAGTATACTCCTATGGGGTAGTACCAGAGCACCTATATCATTTATATCAAATGCACATTTAATAAAAGCAAAGTGCAAAAAGGCATGCAAGACATCATTGAAACTGAAAAAACACCGCACAAAAGGTACCCCAAGTCATACAAGCCTAATGCTGAGACTAACTCTTTGGATCACCTGGCCTTTCCTAATGATGATAGTAAACAAGTCATTACCGTAACAATTGCCATAACCTAACTTATTTGAGCACACAGATCTGCAAGAGTGTCCAAACTTTTGCAATGGCCTCATTTTCTTTTTTATAATTTTTAAAATGTAAATATAGCAATATCTATCTATCTATCTATCTATCTATCTATCTATCTATCTATCTACATCTATCTGTATATATACATACAGCTCTGGCAAAAATTAAGAGACCACCACATCAAATCCCTGTCATGGCCAGCCCAATCTCCAGACCTGAACCCCATTGAAAACCTCTGGAATGTAATCAGGAGGATGATGGATAGTCACAAGCCATCAAACAAAGAAGAACTGCTTACATTTTTGCACCAGGAGCAGTGTGAAAGACTGGTGGAAAGCATGTCAACACACATGAAAGTTGTGATTAAAAATCATGGTTATTCCACAAAATATTGATCTCTGAACTCTTCCTGAGTTAATGAGATGGCAAATGCCACCTTGGGAGCCGAGATCTCGGGAGACAAGAATGCATGGACACATGTCCACAACTGCCTTGAGTTCACTGACTTATTTGTTTGCCTATTAAACTCAACCAAAGCAATGCTTAGCATAATGCAAACTATAACATACCAGATTCTTTCAGTTCCTTCCTTAGCAGAAAATCGATTGCAGTTATTGACCTTTACTTGTTTTAGGCTGTGTGCACACATTCCTGATTTTTCACATTTTTCACGTTTTGCGCTATAAAAACGCAATAAAACTGCGAACAAAATGCATCCATTAAGCATCCTATTAATAGAATGTGCTCCGCAATTTTTGGGCACATGTTGCATTTCTTTTCTGTGAAAAAAACACATCGCGGTAAAAAGCGCAGCATGTTAATTAATTTTGCGGATTTTTTGCGGATTTCCCTCTATTTAGTGCATTGGGAAGCTCTGGAGAAAAATGCAAAAAATCCGCAGAAAGAAACACAAAAAACGCAATAAAAGCGCAATAAAAATGCGCAAAAAACGCATGCAGATTTCCTGTGGAAAGAGTCGGGTTTTGTTCAGGAAATTTCTGCAAAGAATCCTGACGTGTGCACATAGCCTTTGTCCAAATAATTTGCAAAACCAAGAACAGATATGTTCATAGAGAGAAGGAATCCATAATTAGGGAAGACTGTTCAATGAATTAAAATATTAGCAGTCATGGCACAGCTAAGTAGAATACAAATAATACACAATAATAAAATTTGGTTGAAATTACAAGTGAATACATTTAAATAGGTTTTCTTGGCTGAACATAAATATCTGCTCTCACTCTTTGCGGCTACAGATTATTGAATCCTCACAATGTGCAATACGGACACTGTCAGGATTCACCTATTTGCAGCTTGATTGGTCAATTTGCATATTTGTAGTCAGGTGCAAACTAGCTACTTTTCCTGCTCCTCTTAATCATCTATTGAAAGACTCAGATGAGACAGAAAACTGTCAGGATTCAGCAATCTGCTGTGATACAGAGTGAGACAGAAATTAATGTTGAGCATGGCAAAATGCTTTTATAATCTTGAGTAAATTCATTGTCTAACTTTGTCCAATATGTGATGTTATTAGAATAGTCTACATTGTATCTTAATAATTACATCATTATTTCCTTATATCTACCTAGAAACATGGTTCAACCCATTAGTAATGGACATGGTACATGAAGAGGGGTCTTGCACCATCACTCTACGAAGCTACTTTCATAGCTGGCTCCTGACAGTAATTAGAGTGCTGCGGTTAACCTCTTTAATGCTGCTGACATTGCCATTTAAAAAGCCTAAAATATGACTAATGCGACTTCGAAGCCCAATAGCCCTGTGTCAGCCTTGATCGGTAATTTTACAATGCACTGCTGTACTGAAGTATTGCAATATTTGGCATAGATAATCAAGATGATGGAGGTTAAAGTCCCCTAAAAAGACTAATAAAAGCCCCCAAAAACTACAATATGTAAAAAAAAAACCATAAAAAGTAACTCTCCTTTTCCCCAAACATAAATTTCAAAATGTAAAAAACTAAAAAAAATCAACATATTTATAATCAAACATTATATGTACCCCAAATCTGTATCAGTAAAAATGTTAGCTTGATGTGCAAAAAACAAGTCCAGACACAGCTCCATCAATTGAAAAAAAAAAAGATACGGATTTCACAAAATGGTGACACAAGCCTTTTTTTTTTTTTACAAAAGTTCAGAATTTTTTTTAAATCACTAGCATATTAAAAAACTTGACTCAGTAAAAGCAAAATGCAAAAAAAAAAACAATGGTGGAATTGTGTTTATTTCCGCCATTTCAATGCAGTTGGATTTTTTATCCCATTTTTAGCACATTGAATGAAAGGTGGCATTCAAAACTATACTTCATCAAGGAAAAAAAATCAAGCTTTCTGACGGCTACGTCAATAGAAAAGTGAAAAAGAATTAGAAAAAAAAAATTAAAGTGTCAAAATGAATAAATAAATGTCCAAGGTACTTGAACTCTAGAGCGCCACCTGTTGGAAGCATCAATACTACAAGTCTCTAAAGACCCTTTAATGAGCCTTGAAATGTGACTTAGGATAAAAGCCAAATCAAAATCTCAATTTTCAGACACTGTGTTTCAAATGTTTTTTTGAAAGCAGAATTTTTCCATTAGTAATTTGTTTTTTTGCGTACATCTCTAATAACTGTACTTGATGCACTGTTGATGTAATCTCTTTACATCTTTGTTGAAAAGTCAAAGACAGAGTGGTAAAATCAAAAGAGGTCAAAATTTGGTCAAATAAATTAGAAACCATTAATGCTCAAGGAACAATTTCCGGAGGCAAAGAGAGAAAAGACAAAATCAGATAAAAAATAGCTTCTGAAAATTGTGTACAACTAAGAATACATTTCTAAAACTGCTCTTTCTTCTCAAGTTTCTGTTGTCTATTATTTGAAAAGTCAAAATTCCCGTCAATATATTTCTATTAATTATGAAAGTATTGAATGGACTTTATTGTTACAGGATGTGAGTATTAATGTGAAATCGCTAGGATTATATGTAGGGTTATTTTTGAATTTTTGCCTTTTTGGTTAAGACTGAGTGAAATAATTGGGTCTTGGGCAGAAATGTCCAGTGTCTCACATCATCACATAATCATACATCTCCCTACATACATAACCCACTTGGGAGAAACATTTTAACCCCTAGTGAGGCAGCAATTTTGCACTTTTATTTTTCCCTCCCCTTCCTCTAAAACCCGCTTTACTGTCGATATGGCATTTTGAGGGTTTATTTTCTGATGGACAAGGTGTAGTTTTGAATGACCACATTCATTTTACCAAATAATTTATGGAAAAAAAATTCCCAGTGTTGTGAAATTGCAGAAACCAAAAAAGAACACAATCCCACCATTGTTTTGTGGTTTTGTTTTTACGGCATTCATTGTGCAGTAAAGATAACCAGACAACAACAATAAAATCAGAAATTTGTTTTGTCGCCATCTTCTGAGACCTGTAACTTTTTTTTTCCAGGTTTAGAGCTTGTTTTTTGAGCTGACCTGTAATTTTTATGAAGATCATTTTGAGGTACACATGATGTTTTGATCGCTTTTTATTGTATTTATTTGGAAATTGCAACACCAACAAAATGCACAAGTTTGATGGATTGGCTTTTTTATGGGGTTCAATGTACAGTTTAAATAATTTAATATTTTGATATAGTGGACATTTTAAGAAACAATGATCAAGTGTTTATTTTTTTTAATTTTAATAGGCAACAAAGGGTTCACACATTCTAAATGAACGTCATAGGCCGTTAAAGGGTTAGAAAAGTGAATTCTTTGTACATCTATAATATAACGCTGGGAGCGTCACTCTGTCCGAAGCCTTTATAGACTTCGCAAGCGCAAGCGCCGGCGCAGTCTGGACCCCACAGAGTGACGCTCCCAGGAGATCGCGGTATGCGTAAACACCGAACGCACACCGCGATCTCCAACGGAGAGGCAGGGACGCGCCAGGTGGGTGAGTATATTCACCTGTCCCCCGTTCCAGCGCTGCGTGCAGCTCCGTGTTCCGGGTCCTCTGCCTGTGACGTTCACAGTTCAGAGGGCGCGATGACGCGCTTAATGCGCGCCGCCCTCTGACTGAACAGTCACAGCCAGAGGACCCGGAAGAAGCAGCACACAGCGCTGGATCAGGGCCAGGTGAATATAGCAAGTGTTGGGGGCCTGAGCTAGCGGCGATACTGGCACCTGACCCCCACAGCGCGCCGTGTCCCCGCCTGCTCAGGCCCCCCAGCACTCGGCGCCCAGCGACGATAGGTGAGTATGTTATTTTTTTTATATATCGCAGCAGCATACGGGGCATACACACTGGAGCGTCTTATGGGGGCCATAAACCTTTATGGAGCAGTGTACGGGGGCATACACTATGGAGCATCTTATGGGGGCCATAAACCTTTATGGAGCACTGTACGGGGCATACACTATGGAGCATCTTATGGGGGCCATAAACCTTTATGGAGCAGTGTACGGGGCATATGGATGGGAGAAGCAAATTAAAGAATGGTGGCGCAGGATGGGAGCAGCACATGACAGAATGGGGGCGCAGGATGGGAGCAGCACATGACAGAATAGGGCAGCACATGACAGAACGGGGTGCAGGATGGCAGCAGCACATGACAGAACGGGGGTGCAGGATGGAAGCAGCAAATGACAGAACAGGGGCGCAGGATGGGAGCAGCACATGACAGAACAGGGTGCAGGATGGCAGCAGCACATGACAGAACGGGGATGCAGGATGGAAGCAGCACATGACAGAATAGGGCAGCACATGACAGAACGGGGGTGCAGGACGGCAGCAGCACATGACAGAACGGGGGTGCAGGATGGAAGCAGCACAAGACAGAATGGGGGTGCAGGATGGAAGCAGCACATGACAGAATGGGGACGCAGGATGGGAGCAGCACATGACAGAACGGGGGCGCAGGATGGCAGCAGCACAAGATAGGATGGGGGCGCAGGATGGGAGCAGCACATGACAGAACGGGGGCGCAGGGTGGGAGCAGCACATGACAGGATGGGGGCGCAGGATGGGAGCAGCAAATGACAGAATGGAGGCGCAGGATGGGTGCAGCACATGTCAGAATGGAGGCGCAGGATGGGTGCAGCACATGTCAGAATAGAGGCGCAGGATGGGTGCAGCACATGTCAGAATGGGGGCGCAGGATGGGAGCAGCACATGACAGAATGGGGGCGCAGGATGGGTGCAACACATGACAGAATGGGGCACAGGATGGGTGCAACACATGACAGGATGGGGGCGCAGGATGGGTGCAGCACATGACAGGATGGGGACGCAGGATGGAGCAGCACATGACAGAATGGGGGCGCAGGATGGGTGCAGCACATGACAGGATGGGGACGCAGGATGGAGCAGCTCATGACAGGATGGGGACGCAGGATGGAGCAGCACATACCAGGATGGAAACCATATACCAATATAAATGCTCGCCACCCGAGCGTAGAACGGGTTCAATAGCTAGTTGTCTTATAATCAGCACCGGAAATAGAATTTACTGTTAATATTGATGGCAATTAAATTGTCCTCAGATACTGGAATTATAGTTATGATGAATAAAAAAGGCCATTATATAAAATCTGCAATATCTGCAATGTCTGACAGCAGTTTGTGAATTGTGCCATTAAAAATAAATTTTGGACGTTGAATCAGGGCCACATCCAAGTTTATTTGAGCCATTGGGTGATAAAGTTACAGTGGGTACCTTGATGCCTCATTTTCTTTTAACCATCCCTTTCTATATAAACTAATAATGGTTGCAGTAATATTGTTGCTCCCTTTTTGCTTTTTTATTGAAAAATGTAGTAATATATATATATATATATATATATATATATATATACATATATATATGTGTGTCTCTTCTAAAATCAAAAGGAAAAAAACATCATGTATGAACATACACTGTGGGAAAAAAGAGGTACAATTTATAATGTAATCCTTTTGCTGAGAAAAATATGGTTGCTATACTTGAAATTGCCAGAAATTTTTGACTGTCTTCTCACATTTCTTTTATTTCCACATTGGTGTTTTAGCCACCATTGTTACAAACTCACATGTGTATCATTAATATACACGTTTACTATGAGTTAAGTGCAGAAAAGAAACATCATACCATTTTAATTTACCGATCAGCATAAATAACATGTTCTCTTTTTTGCTTAGGTTCTTACAGTTATGGGAATACCAAATACCTTATATCTTATTTACTGCTTTGTGATAATTATTTAATAAAGTTGCTGTTCTTTGTGACTTTTTTTTACATGTATATATTTAGATATATTTAGATATACATATATATGTATATATTTCTGTATACTATGCTTGTAAAGAAGACTATGGCAAGGCTTTTAGTTAGAGCAGATCCTTTCACTATAGCTCGCTGTGAGGTTACTCTTCGGACAGCATACTATTCGTGGACAACACTGACTGTACTTGGACCCATTTTTTTCAATGGGGTTGTTAAGTTGAGTATTTCACACAAATCAAATGTCCACATGAGAAAAATGCTACATGCACTAATCTTCCCATAGTTTGGATGAGACTCACCTACTCACATCTACAAGTTTGCAAAAAAATTCAGATCCCGTATGGATCGACAGTACAGCATCCAGTTTATACGCCTTGCCTTGCAGTTATTAGCATAGAAAACTATATTTGGTGTAGTAAATGAAAAATTGTCCGCTTTTTATAGATGAAAATCGGATGTTTTTTTCTACACTGGTGTGAACTTAGCCTTAGTGCATCTGCCTACCATAAGGCAGGGCATGGCTAATACTTGGCAAAATGCAAGGCTCAAAATAATTCAGTACTTAGCTTTGTCCTGTGACATTTCTGTTTTTGTGTAACAGAAACAACTCAAGAGGAGAAAATGCAGAGCGGCAAGCAGCTGGTATAATAATAATAATAATAATAATTTTATTTATATAGCGCCAACATATTCCGCAGCGCTTTACAAATTATAGAGGGGACTTGTACAGACAATAAACATTACATCATAACAGAAATACAGTTCAAAACAGATACCAGGAGGAGTGAGGGCCCTGCTCGCAAGCTTACAAACTATGGGGAAAAGGGGAGACACGAGAGGTGGATGGTAACAATTGCTTTAGTTATTCGGACCAGCTATAGTGTAAGGCTCAGGTGTTCATGTAAAGCTGCATGAACCAGTTACCTGCCTAAGTATGTAGCAGTACAGACACAGAGGGCTAATACTGCATAAAGTGTATGAGAACATGATGCGAGGAACCTTTTTTTTTTTTTTTTTTATTATAACTAGGCCACACAGGGATCGTTAGGTTAATGCATTGAGGCGGTAGGCCAGTCTGAACAAATGAGTTTTTAGGGCACGCTTAAAACTGTGGGGATTGGGGATTAATCGTATTAACCTAGGTAGTGCATTCCAAAGAATCGGCGCAGCACGTGTAAAGTCTTGGAGACGGGAGTGGGAGGTTCTGATTATTGAGGATGCTAACCTGAGGTCATTAGCGGAGCGGAGGGCACGGGTAGGGTGGTAGACTGATACCAGGGAGGAGATGTAGGGTGGTGCTGAGCCATGGAGTGCTTTGTGGATGAGGGTAGTAGTTTTGTACTGGATTCTGGAGTGGATGGGTAGCCAGTGTAATGACTGGCACAGGGTAGAGGCATCGGTGTAACGGTTGGTGAGGAATATGATCCTGGCTGCAGCATTCAGGACAGATTGGAGCGGGGAGAGTTTTGCAAGAGGGAGACCGATTAGTAGAGAGTTACAATAGTCCAGACGAGAATGAATAAGTGAAACAGTCAGAGTTTTTGCAGAGTCGAAATTAAGAAAAGGGCGAATTCTAGAAATGTTTTTGAGATGCAGGTAAGAAGAGCGAGCCAGTGATCGGATGTAGGGGGTGAATGAAAGGTCAGAATCAAGGATGACCCCAAGGCAGCGGGCATGTTGCTTTGGAGTAATGGTGGAACCGCACACGGAGATGGCAATGTCAGGCAAAGGTAGGTTAGTAGAGGGAGAGAACACGAGGAGTTCAGTTTTTGACAGGTTTAGTTTCAGATAGAGGGAGGACATGATGTTAGAGACAGCGGTAAGACAATCACTGGTGTTTTCTAAAAAGGTCGGTGTGATATCGGGAGCAGAAGTGTATAATTGGGTGTCGTCAGCATAGAGATGGTACTGGAAACCAAATCTACTGATTGTTTGTCCAATAGGGGCAGTATACAACGAGAAGAGTAGGGGGCCTAGGACTGATCCTTGAGGAACCCCAACAGTAAGGGGAAGGTGAGAGGAGGAGGAACCAGCAAAACATACAGTGAAGGATCGGTCAGAGAGATAGGAGGAGAACCAGGAGAGAACGGTGTCCTTGAGGCCGATGGAGCGGAGCATAGTGAGGAGGAGCTGATGATCCACAGTGTCAAATGCTGCAGAGAGATCCAAGAGAATTAGCATGGAGTAGTGACCATTAGATTTAGCTGTTAGTAGGTCATTAGAGACTTTAATGAGGGCAGTTTCAGTAGAGTGTAAAGAGCGGAAGCCAGATTGAAGAGGGTCGAGAAGAGAGTTATCTGAGAGATAGCGGGTAAGACGGGAGTGGACCAGGCGTTCGAGGAGTTTAGAGATGAAGGGAAGATTAGAGACAGGTCTATAATTAGCGGCACAGTTTTGATCGAGGGATGGTTTTTTAAGTAATGGATGTATGATGGCATGCTTAAATGAGGAGGGAAAAATACCGGAAGTGAGGGAAAGGTTGAATATTTTTGTTAGGTGAGAGGTGATAGCCGGGGAAAGGGACTGGAGGAGATGTGACGGAATGGGGTCACTGGTGCAAGTGGTCGGGCGCGAAGATGCAAGGAGCCTGCTTACTTCTTCTTCTGTAACTGCTTCAAAGTCAGAGAGTGAACTAGATGCAGTGGGGGAGGGAGGACAGTGCATGGTATGAAGAGATTGGGAGATGATTTCCTGTCGAATGTGGTCAATTTTTTCTTTGAAGTAATTGGCCAGATCGTCAGCACGGAGATCCGTGGTTGGGGCCTGCTCTCTTGGGTTGAGTAGGGACTGGAACGTGTCAAAGAGACGTTTAGGGTTATTGGACAGGGAGGTGATGAGGGTGTTGAAGTAGGTTTGTTTGGAGAGGTGAAGGGCAGAATTGTATGTCTTTAGCATGAACTTATAATGGATGAAATCTTCGGGTAGATTAGATTTTCTCCACAGACGTTCTGCGCACCTGGAGCACCGCTGCAGGAAACGTGTTTGCAGCGTGTGCCACGGTTGTTGCCGTCTGTGCCGAGTTGTTTTATGTATAGGAGGAGCAGCTTCATCCAGAGCACTTTGCAGGGTTTCATTGTAATGCTTCAATGCAGAATCAGGACATGAGATGGAGGAAATAGGGGCCAATGAGGACTGCAAGTTCATCATAAGTTTCTGGGTGTTAATGGCCTGTATGTTTCTATAGGTGTGGAAAGTGGGGGTGACCTGAGCGGGATGGCAGTTCTTGATAGAGAATGAAAGAAGGTTGTGGTCAGAGAGCGGGAGAGGGGAGTTTGTGAAGTCATCCACTGAGCAAAGTCGGGAGAAGACCAAGTCAAGGGAGTTTCCATCTTCATGTGTTGGAGAGTTAGTATGCTGCGAGAGGCCAAAAGAGGAGGATAGAGATAAAAGGTGAGAAGCAGATGGGGAGAGGGGAGAGGCAATGGGGATGTTGAAATCACCCATGATAAGGGTGGGGGTGTCACAGGAGAGAAAGTGTGGAAGCCAGGTGGCAAAGTGATCCAGGAACTGATGAGAGGGGCCGGGAGGACGATACACCACCGCCACTCGCATGGAGAAGGGGACGTAGAGTCTGACCACATGGACCTCAAAGGAAGGGAAGACAAGTGAGGGTACTTGGGGGATAACTTGGAAAGTACATTTGGGTGAAAGGAGCAGACCAACGCCTCCACCTGCTCTGTTGTCTGATCTTGGGGTATGAGAAAAGTGTATTCCACCATATGAAAGAGCAGCAGCAGCGGTGGTGTCTGACTGCTGGATCCAGGTTTCAGTAAGAGCCAGGAGATTAAGAGAATTAGAAAGGAAGAAGTCATGAATGAAGGAGAGTTTATTACACACAGAGCGAGAATTCCAAAGGGCACAATTGAAAGAGACAGCAGGCATGCAGGGAATATTAATAAGGTTAGAGGGGTTTCTGGGTGTAGCAATTGGGAGGTTTGACTGGCTATAACATGGGGGGCCGGGGTTTGGAGATATGTCTCCAGCGACTAGGAGAAGGAGGATCGAAAGAGTGAGCAGATGGTTAAGTGATTTGTGAGAGCGTCTCTTGTGTTGGATGTTGGGACTGAATGGATCTGTGCTGTTAAGCAATGTGAATAGAGCATGAGTGCTATACATAGGAGAGGCAAGGACAGAGGGGCCGATATGGATGGAGTGTAGAGAGTTAATGCGAGGGCGGTGAATGTGAGTGAATGCAGCAGCCAGAATATAGATTATACAAATAAATATGGTGAGTATTTGTGCTGTTTCAAGTGAATATGGATTAGATTTAGATTGTCTTACCTATCTCCTGCCCTGTCTAACTGCCATGTTATAACTGCCGAGTACTTAGAAAAAAAAGTACTTTGAATAAAAAATACACGAATAACAGTGCACGAATGCACCCCTGCACGAATGCATCCCCAAGCTACATCTACATTTATAGAAGGCTAGCCCTTAGATCTCTTTTTTTTTTTTTTTTTTTGTGTTAAAGCTCGTTAGCAATCAATCTAACTCAGTTGAGACAACAGGACACAATAAATGTAGTGATCAGATAAACAAATGTCCAGGTCTACATGGATCATAAAGCACTTTGAAACAGTTATGTGATCTCTCTGAGTAAGGACATGCAAAAGTGAGTTAAATATCTATAAACACAAAGGCATAATAGTATGACTAACATATATAGATACATGCAGGATTCAATGCCGAAGATAGAATGACTCAGATACCATCCAAGCTGCTTGCTGTCAGGGACTGGAGCAATAGACATGCAGGATATTTCAGCTCAGAGAATGAATGATATGTTTACCATCCAAGCTGCTTGCTGTCAGGGACTGGAGCAATAGACATGCAGGATATTTCAGCTCAGAGAATGAATGATATGTTTACCTGTATGAAGAGAGAAGAGATATTTTGCTTAGAAAATCTACCTCATTCAGTTAGGTAGGTTTTATTAACTATTTATTTATTTTACTTGCTTATATAGCTCCATTCATTTTCGTATTGCTTCACACAGAAGATCACAATCTAAATTCCCTATCGGTACGTTTAATGGTTAATGGTTTACGCTACCTACCATAAAATAAAGACAAACTTGTTAGCTGAATGTCTGCTTTAAAAGAGTTGAATGCTGCCAATCTTTTTCTAGCTATATGTCGTTCTGATAATAATAATAATAATAATAACGATAGGCATTTTTGAATTATTTATGTGGCCTTAAATATTTTGGATCAATAGATATAAATAATAATGTTGGTCTTTTAGCGTCTGTCTCAGAGCGAGAGTAAGAGTAATTGATTAAGCTGGCAGACAACAAATTGACATGTTTTTCATCTTATCAATGTCGTAATGTAAGGATTTGTTAAGAAAAATAAGGTGAAGTCCTCAAATAAACAAAAATATGAAGCATGTTAGAATTTTCCTGGTAGTACAACCATGAGTCCCTGGATAATTGGGCAACTAATCATTTACAGGAAAGGTACATATCTAGCTAGTCATGTGTTGTGCTGGGTAGTAGCTGGAGTGGGGGCACTGCCAGGGATATACACCAGGAAACAATATACCACTTTGCTTTGCCCTCAGTGTTCAGCTACTTGGCTGCTATCCCAAGCTGCTTTTTGGTCATCTGAGTCCTTGACTGACAGAAAGTCTATCTATGACTCTATGATTCAGTATGGGTATTTAGAATTTTGACCCCGGAAAATATTGTACATGTAGTTATGGCCTCACGTATTTTACATATTTTCTGATAGAAGTTGCTAAATGGTATGATCTGCATCTAGAATCCAATGTCTAGAAATAGAAACATTTACCCCAACCCTAATGGCTTCTTTGGTGGTGGAGTAGAATGGGATAAAGCAAGAATTTGGTGCCCCAAAATTTATTAACTGACAGCACCCCCTGAGTTCCTTCTACTAGTCCAGCATCGGCCCGCTTAACTCCAAACACATGTAAAATAACTTGATGAAAATACTAATGTGGTTATAGTTTGCACTTTGACCTCACTGTTTTAGCTTTTGCTGAAATCAGACATAAAATAAAAAAACAAAACATTATACGTTGCTATATTTTTTCAGTTTTACTTGTATTTTTAATTACTTTTATTGCCCTAGTGCTATCACTAACCCTATTCTTACCCTTTACCCCTAATCCTCACACTAGCCCTAAACCTAACCCTAAACTACCCTTGCTAGGCGGTAGAAAAAGAGGAAAGACATAAAAGCAGCTCTTATTAATGAATCATGATAGTATTGAACCATGGGCACTGCAACCATCTTCTGTCAGTTTGGCTGCAGAGCGCAGAAGACAAGTCGAGTTGCTGTACAGTACATAGGCAGTAAGTGAAATGACAAAGCTCAATTCTGACAAAGCTATGTGATTGCGGTCACTGCCTATGCAAAGCACAATAGCCTATGAAAAACGCAATTTGTCTGCTGTGCTCTGTATAAACAGTGCTGTTTGGATGGTGGGGATGAGGAACATATACAATGCTTGTACTCTAGGAGCCAGCCATTTGACAGTAGAAGCGAGAAATGTTGTGACCCTGCTGCCCCTTTGGCCTCCCCATGATTTGCCCCTGTTCTTTGGAATAAAGGTAAATAATATCAGAGATTATGTTACCATACTTATTGTAGCAACTCCCTATCACACTTATTCCCAAAGGTGTATTTACCATTCAGGAAGACCATGCGCCTATTGCACCAGTGAAGCTTATGCCTGAGCTCTTTCTATTGCTCTTCCTCACTGCCAATTTAGGCAAAACACAACCTAAGATCTTTCTTAGCACTGCAATTGATCATTGCCATAGGGAAGGGCATTTATTAGAATATTGTATAATAGACTGTCTAGTGACGGCCTTCCATGCTATAGCCCATTGCCGCTTAATAACGCTGGTGAGCAGTGATACATATTGAGCGAAGTATAAGATTTATGTTTTATTAGCATCCTCCATCACAATATCTCAATGGTGATGGATACCGCAGATATACTATCCTTTAAATATATTGCTTATCTATGGCTCACCACAAGGCAGAAAGAACAATGAGATTTAGAGAATAAATGTAGTCATTGTTTCAATTCATATTGAGCATAAATAGTTCTCAATTAACAGTGCTAGTATACGCTCACACTGCTCACACATGGCCAAGTGTTATCTGATGTATTATCGGATAGCACTCGACCCATTGTTATACTATGGGGCAGTGCAGTTCTCCAATTAATTTCTCATGCCGATTTTACCATCTTTTCATTTAGCCATTAAAAGATATCAATCACTAAGGACTC
Source organism: Ranitomeya imitator (assembly GCF_032444005.1). NCBI lineage: Eukaryota > Metazoa > Chordata > Amphibia > Anura > Dendrobatidae > Ranitomeya > Ranitomeya imitator. The sequence goes on from NC_091282.1 coordinate 404,669,109, forward strand.
TCGATTCTAAATATTTTTCTATCTACTGGCTAACACGGTACAAAGATATATATATATATATATATATATACAGTGGGGCAAAAAAGTATTTAGTCAGTCAGCAATAGTGCAAGTTCCACCACTTAAAAAGATGAGAGGCGTCTGTAGTTTACATCATAGGTAGACCTCAACTATGGGAGACAAACTAAGAAAAAAAAAATCCAGAAAATCACATTGTCTGTTTTTTTATCATTTTTTTTGCATATTATGGTGGAAAATAAGTATTTGGTCAGAAACAAACAATCAAGATTTCAGGCTCTCACAGGCCTGTAACTTCTTCTTTAAGAGTCTCCTCTTTCCTCCACTCATTACCTGTAGTAATGGCACCTGTTTAAACTTGTTATCAGTATAAAAAGACACCTGTGCACACCCTCAAACAGTCTGACTCCAAACTCCACTATGGTGAAGACCAAAGAGCTGTCAAAGGACACCAGAAACAAAATTGTAGCCCTGCACCAGGCTGGGAAGACTGAATCTGCAATAGCCAACCAGCTTGGAGTGAAGAAATCAACAGTGGGAGCAATAATTAGAAAATGGAAGACATACAAGACCACTGATAATCTCCCTCGATCTGGGGCTCCACGCAAAATCCCACCCCGTGGGGTCAGAATGATCACAAGAACGGTGAGCAAAAATCCCAGTACCATGCGGGGGGACCTAGTGAATGAACTGCAGAGAGCTGGGACCAATGTAACAAGGCCTACCATAAATAACACACTACGCCACCATGGACTCAGATCCTGCAGTGCCAGACGTGTCCCACTGCTTAAGCCAGTACATGTCCGGGCCTGTCTGAAGTTTGCTAGAGAGCATTTGGATGATCCAGAGGAGTTTTGGGAGAATGTCCTATGGTCTGATGAAACCAAACTGGAACTGTTTGGTAGAAACACAACTTGTCGTGTTTGGAGGAAAAAGAATACTGAGTTGCATCCATCAAACACCATACCTACTGTAAAGCATGGTGGTGGAAACATCATGCTTTGGGGCTGTTTCTCTGCAAAGGGGCCAGGACGACTGATCCGGGTACATGAAAGAATGAATGGGGCCATGTATCGTGAGATTTTGAGTGCAAACCTCCTTCCATCAGCAAGGGCATTGAAGATGAAACGTGGATGGGTCTTTCAACATGACAATGATCCAAAGCACACCGCCAGGGCAACGAAGGAGTGGCTTCGTAAGAAGCATTTCAAGGTCCTAGAGTGGCCTAGCCAGTCTCCAGATCTCAACCCTATAGAAAACATTTGGAGGGAGTTGAAAGTCCGTGTTGCCAAGCGAAAAGCCAAAAACATCACTGCTCTAGAGGAGATCTGCATGGAGGAATGGGCCAACATACCAACAACAGTGTGTGGCAACCTTGTGAAGACTTACAGAAAACGTTTGACCTCTGTCATTGCCAACAAAGGATATATTACAAAGTATTGAGATGAAATTTTGTTTCTGACCAAATACTTATTTTCCACCATAATATGCAAATAAAATGTTAAAAAAACAGACAATGTGATTTTCTGGATTTTTTTTTCTCAGTTTGTCTCCCATAGTTGAGGTCTACCTATGATGTAAATTACAGACACCTCTCATCTTTTTAAGTGGTGGAACTTGCACTATTGCTGACTGACTAAATACTTTTTTGCCCCACTGTATATATATATATATATATATATATATATATATATATATATATATATCTCTTTCCTGTATCACATGTATTTAGTAATTTGATAAAATCTACCAATTGATTTTTAGTATTTGCAGTATATACAGCTCTTGCACAATCTAAGAGACCACTGCAAAATGTTCAGTTTGTCTGATTTTTCTCTTTATTGGTATATTGTTGAGTAAAATGTAAATTGTTCTTTAGTCTATAAACTTCTGACAACATGTCTCCGAAGTTCCAAGCAATAAATTTTGGTTTTTTTCTGAAAATGAGAAATGGTCCAATAAAAAAAACAACAACCCAGTGCTTTCAGACCTCATATAATGCAAAGAAAACAAGTTCATAATCATTTAGAAACAACAATACTAATGTTTTATCTCAGGAAGAGTTCGGAAATCAATATTTTGTGGAATAACCATGATTTTTAATCACAGCTTTCATGCGTCTTGGCATGCTTTCCACCAGTCTTTCATACTGCTTCTGGTGTAATAATATAAGCAGTTGTTCTTTGTTTGATGGCTTGTGACTATCCATCATCCTCTTGATTACATTCCAGAGGTTTTCAATGGAGTTCAGGTCTGGAGATTGGGCTGCCCACGTCAGGGTTTTGATGTGGTGGTCTCTTAATTTTTGCCAGAGCTGTATGTATTAGGGTCTTTTTTATCACTTATATACACATGTAATCGTGTATCAGATATATTTCACTAATTAGTTGATATAAGCTGCCAGTCAGTGGTTATACCTAATATATGCATCAGGATCTTTTCTGGCACCTAATATATAGATTTAATTGCAGTGATAACAGTAATAGCGCGGTATCAGGCACCTCTTAATCTTGAGTTACCTATTCCATTGTCTAGAGTCTTAGGGTACCGTCACACATTGCAATTTTCATCGCTACGACGGTACGATCCGTGACGCTCCAGCGTCGTAACAATATCGCTCCAGCGTCGTAGACTGCTGTCACACTTTGCAATCTACGACGCTGGAGCGATAATTTCATGACGTATGTGCGATGTAGAAGCCGTTGGTTACTATGCGCACATCGTATACGATATATGTTACACCATGCAATCATGCCGCCACAGCGGGACACTAGACGACGAAAGAAAGTTTCAAACGATCTGCTACGACGTACGATTCTCAGCGGGGTCCCTGATCGCAGGAGCGTGTCAGACACTGCGATCTCGTAACTATATCGCTCGAACGTCACGAATCGTGCCGTCGTAGCGATCAAAATTGCACTGTGTGACGGTACCCTTAGTCCATAATGTTTTAATTAATTAAGGATTTACAGTAATTACGTATTGGTAAACAGTGAAGAATATATTTCAACTTTATTGTACATAGTGTAGTCAATATTGTTTTAATAGTAATCAATACAAGTGAAGCCTTATAATTATAGGGTGGTGAAAGATTGGTAATTTGCATCCTTAGGACTAAGTAGTTTCATTTTGTAGAACAAAGACACAGTCTTGGTTGGTGCCATTCCCTTTGCTACTTTGTGACCCAACAATGTGTATGACTTTGTTCAGAGATCTGTATTTTTAGCAAAGAAAATTAGGCCAAAGATCATGGAAAAAATAGAAACAAACACCAGGCCATCCTATCATCTATGGCAAAATCAGCATCAACATGACAGCTCATTTTGATTTCTTTTATGAATGGATTCTTATTCATGTACAGCACAGACCAAAAGTTTGGACACGCCTTCTCATTTAAAGATTTTTCTGTATTTTCATGACTATGAAAATTGTACATTCATACTGAAGGCATCAAAACTATGAATTAACACATGTGGAATTATATACTTAACAAAAAAGTGTGAAACAACTGAAATTATGTCTTATATTCTAGGTTCTTAAAAGTAGCCACCTTTTGCTTTGATGACTGCTTTGCACACTCTTGGCATTCTCTTGATGAGCTTCAAGAGGTAGTCACCGGGAATGGTCTTCCAACAATCTTGAAGGAGTTCCCAGAGATGCTTAGCACTTGTTGGCCCTTTTACCTTCACTCTGCTGTCCAGCTCACCCCAAACCATCTCGATTGGGTTCAGGTCTGGTGATTGTGGAGACCAGGTCATCTGGCGAAGCACCCATCACTCTCCTTCTTGGTCAAATAGCCGTTACACAGCCTGGAGGTGTGTTTGGGGTCATTGTCCTGTTAAAAATTAACTGATGGTCCAACTAAATGCAAACCGGATGGAATAGCATGCCACTGCAAGATGCTGTGGTAGCCATGCTGGTTCAGTATGCCTTCAATTTTGAATTAATCCCCAACAGTGTCACCAGCAAAGCGCCCCCACACCGTCACACCTTCTCCTCCATGCATCACAGTGGGAACCAGGCATGTAGAGTCCATCCGTTCACCTTTTCTGCATCGCACAAAGACAAGGTGGTTGGAACCAAAGATCTCAAATTTGGACTCTTCAGACCAAAGCACAGATTTCCACTGGTCTAATGTCCATTCCTTGCATTCTTTAGCCCAAACAAGTCTCTTCTGCTTGTTGCCTGTCCTTAGCAGTGGTTTCCTAGCAGCTATTTTACCATAAAGGCCTGTTGCACAAAGTCTCCTCTTAACAGTTGTTGTAGAGATGTGTCTGCTGCTAGATCTCTGTGTGGCATTGACCTGGTCTCTAATCTGAGCTGCTGTTAACCTGCGATTTCTGAGGCTGGTGACTCGGATAAACCTATCCTCAGAAGCAGAGGTGTCTCTTGGTCTTCCTTTCCTGGGGCGGACCTCACTTGAGCTAGTTTCTTTGTAGCGCTTGATGTTTTTTGCCACTGCACTTGGGGACACTTTCAAACTTTCGAACTGACTGACCTTCATTTCTGAAAGTAATGATGGCCACTCGTTTTTCTTTACTTAGCTGCTTTTTTCTTGCCATAATACAAATTCTAACAGTCTATTCAGTAGGACTATCAGCTGTGTATCCACCAGACTTCTGCACAACACAACTGATGGTCCCAACCCCATTTATAAGGCAAGACTTCCCACTTATTAAACCTGACAGGGCACACCTGTGAATTGAAATCCATTCCCGATGACTACCTCTACGCAAATCTCTAGAAATGTATTGAAAGAATAAAGTTATGTTAAAACCAAGCACACCATTGTTTTTCTTGTGAAATTCTCAATAAGTTTGATGTGTCACATTACCCTCTTCCCATTGAAAAAAATGAAGTTGGATCCAAAATGGCCGACTTCAAAATGGCCACCATGGTCACCACCCATCTTGAAAAGTTTTCCCCCTCCCATATATTAATGTGCCACAAACAGGAAGTTGATATCACCAAACATTCCCATTTTATTTAGGTGTATCCATATAAATGTAAAGCACCATGGAATAAATGGCGCTATGATAATAATAATAATAATAATAATAATAAATGTCCCAACCTCTATCTATCTATCTATCTATCTATCTATCTATCTATCTATCTATCTATCTATCTATCTTTATATAGATAAATCTATCTATAGATATATCTATCTATCTATAGATCTATCTATCAATCTATCTATCTATAGCTATATCTATAGTTCTATCTATCAATCTAGCTATCTATCTATAGATATATCTGTCTATCTATAGATACATCTATCTATCTAGAGATATATTGATCTATTGATAGATATATCTATAGATAGATGGATAGATAGATAATACCAAGCCCGATGTTTAGTATTAAACATAATAAAATGGTACACATAAAGAGTTAAAGACACACACACACAAAATCTGCATTAGGCCGGGGTCACACTTGCAAGAAACTCGCATAAGTCTCGCACCTCAGTACCTGGCACTGCTGCCAGCACTCAGGACCGGAGTGTTCAGCTGCATAGAAATACATGCAGCCACGCGTGCCAGTCCCGAGTGCCGGCGACAGACTCGGGTATTGATGCGAGAGACTCGTGAGAGTTTCTCGCAAGTGTGACCCAGGCCTTAAATGCAATATCTGTTTAATTAAAAAGAATTGAGAATAAAAATGGCGTGGGCTCCCGCGCAATTTTCTGCACCAGAGAATGAAAGCCAGTGACAGGGGGCCGATGTTTATAGCCCGGGAAGGGGTTAACACCCATGGAGCTTCCCAGCCAATGAATATCAGTCTGCAGATATATATTTAGCCTTCACAGGCTATTAAAATAGTGGAGCCCCCCCCAAAAAAATCAGCCTGGGTTCCCCCTACAATTAATAGCCAAAAAAGGCTGTGCAGAGAGCTGCAGGCTGATATTCATAACCTAGGAAGGGACCATGGATATTGGACACCTCCAGCTACAAACACCAGCACACAACTGCCCCAGAAATGGTGCATCTCTAAGATGCGCCAATTCCGGCACTTAGCCTCTCTTCTCCCACTGCCCTGTAGTTGTGGTATATGGGGTAATAGGGGGTTAATGTCACCTTTGTATTGTAAGATGACATGAATCCGGCTTAGTAATGAAGAAGTGTCAATAAGATACCTATCCATTACTAATCCTATAGTTATTAAAGGGTTAAACATACACACAGCCAGAATAAAGTATTTTAATGAAATAAAACACTACACAGTTTTGCCATCTTTATTGTTCTGCCAATCCATGCAACGCCCTTGATCTCCTGTAAAAAAAATAAAAAAAAATAATAAACCAAAACAAATACTCCCTGGTCCGACGCAGTCCATTTAAGAACGAGTGTCCCACGACAATCTTCCCTATAGAGCAGTCACATCAGATGTGCCCGCTCTACATGGCCTCCAGTGACACACTGACAGGAGACAATGGCTCCTGCAGTGTTATCACTGAGAGTTCAATGAGTTCATGTTCTCACTTTACGGCACTGCTGCGTGAGAGTTTTCCCACACAGTGGTGCAGCAAGTGACAGTATGAACTTGCTGAACTTGGCAGAGGCATACATTGCAAAGGATTACAACCAACACACAGAATGAGCAATGGATGGCACTAGAGAAGCACAAATCAATATGGACATTCACTCCTTAAAGAACATCCGAAAAATACGCAGGTGGCACGTATGTTCTGGGTATACGGTGCTCAGCACTGATAAGCAATCCAGAGTAAATACGATGAAACAAGAAAAGCCCGTTGAAGCACATACCATGCGAAACGGCCGTCGTCCACACTCCACCTCCGCACCCTCCCGCTGACCTGATGTCCTAATGGATGTTTTATACATTTTTCTCCAATAAAGAGCACGATTTCACAGCTTCAAAAATAAGGGTGAGTGCCGCACTGTTTTCTTTTCTTGTTTCATCGTATTGCAAAGAATTACCTGCCTTTATTGTATCACCGGAGGCCCTGGAGTGCGGTCACATATGCCGATGTGACAGCTCTCCACAAAAGATCATCGCGGGACACTCATTATTAAATGCATTACATCAGACCAGGGAGTATATGGTGGTTTATTATTTTTAATTTTTAAAGGTGATAGAGGGCTTTGGGGACTAGGTATATGGTGAGTATGTACTGTATGTAATGTATGTGTGTATATGTGCTTTTTTTTTACACAGTAGCCAGTTGATGGGCCGTGATCGTTGGTAAGTCGTTGTGTGGTCGCTGGGGAGCTGTCACACAGACAGCTCTCTCCAGCGACCAACGATCAGGGGAACGACTTTGGCATCGTTGAAACTGTCTTCAACGATGCCGAAGTCCCCCTGCAGCACCCGGGTAACCAGGGTAAACATCGGGTTACTAAGTGCAGGGCCGCGCTTAGTAACCCAATATTTACCCTGGTTACCATTGTAAAAGTAAAAAAAAAAAACAGTACATACTCACATTCTGATGTCTGTCACGTCCCCTGCCGGCGTCCACAGGGTTAAAGCTGCTTTCGGCAAGAGCGCTGCTAATGCACGCGCTCCGGCCGAGAGCTTCCCTGCACTGACTGTGTCAGCGCCGGCAGTAACAGCGGTGACGTCACCGCTGTGCTCTGCTTTACGGCTGGTGCTGACACAGTCAGTGCAGGGAAGCTCTCAGCCGGAGCGCGTGCATTAGCAGCACTCCTGCCGAAAGCAGTTTTAACCCTGTGGACGCCGGGGGACGTGACAGACATCAGAATGTGAGTATGTACTGTTTTTTTTTAACTTTTACAATGGTAACCAGGGTAAATATCTGGGTACTAAGCGCGGCCCTGCGCTTAGTAACCCGATATTTACCCTGGTTACAAGTGAACACATCGCTGGATCGGCGTCACACACGCCGATCCAGCGATGACAGTGGGTGATCAGCGACCAAAAAATGGTCCTGATCATTCCCCAACGACCAACGATCTCCCAGCAGGGGCCTGATCGTTGGTCGCTGTCACACATAACGAGATCATTAGCGGGATCGTTGCTACGTCACCAAAAGGGTGACGTTGCAACGATTTCATTAACGATATCGTTATGTGTGACTCCAGCTTTACTCTTGGGTGTAATTTACATAGTGGGAAGCCCTTTTGGACTTCTTTAATTGCACTTTTTTCCTAATATAATAATTTTTGCACATGTATATTTAACAATATTACAATCTATTGGCTTTTTGGTGGTTCCCTTTTTGCATAATCTTTCCCCACTTTTTACATTCCTTATTATACTGTTTTTACGTATATGTTTCAATAAAATCTTGTTATTTTATGGTTATCTGCTTCTATGCTTTTTTATGTATTTATTGTTTTGAAGCTTTGCCATTGATCTAGGCAGCCTCTTTGTTTTTTGATGCGCGTCACATTCAAATAGTTTGCCACATCTAGTGTGTTATAGAGACCTAAACTAGAGGCCACAAAAAGTTCTTCTGTTGTTCTAGTGTCATACAGTAGGGGACCTGACTTTAAAATAGTTTGTAGTATCTAGTGTGTTTTTTCGAGGCCTGATCCAGAGGTCTCCAAAAAATTATTCTGTTGCTAGTGTCATACAGTAGGGGACATCTCACATTCAAATAGTTTGTAGCATCTAGTGTGTTATAGAGGCCTGATCCATAGGCCCCAAAAATATTTTCCTGTTCCTAGTGTAATACTGTAGGGAACCTGACTTTCAAATAATTTGTAACATCTAGTGTGTTATAGATGCCTGATACAGAGGGTACCAAAACCAAAAATTCTTCTGTTCCTATTGTCATACAGTAGGGGACCTGACCTGACTTTCAAATAGTTTGTAGCATCTAGTGTGCTATAGAGGCCTGATACAGAGGCTGCAAAAAAATTATTCTGTTCCTAGTGTCATTCGGTAGGGGACCTGACTTTCAAATAATTTGCAGCATCTAGTGTGTTATAGATTCCTGATCCAGAGGCGACCAAAAACTTCTTCTGTTCCTAGTATCATACAGCAGGGGACATCTCACATTCAAATAGTTTGTAGCATTTAGTGTGTTAAAGAGGCCTGATCCATAGGCCATAAATAATTCTTCTGTTCCTAAAGTCATAGAATATGTGACCTTACTTTCAAATAGTTTGTAGAATCTAGTGCGTTATAGAGGCCTGATACAGAGGCCGCAAAAAAATTATTTTGTTCCTAGTGTCATACAGTAGGGGACCTGATTTTCAAATAGTTTGCAGCATCGTGTGTTATAGAAGACTTATCCAGAGGCCACCCAAAAATTCTTGTTTTCCTAATATCATACAGAAAAGTACATTTGACTTTAAAATTGTTTGTAGCATGTCTTCTTTGTCATACAGACCTCATCCACACTCATCTCTTTTTTCTGTGACTAACACAATACAGCAAGCCATATTTCAACTTGGAATTTACTGTCACTGAAATTTAGCTGTTTGCTGAGCTGGTGCAGCGTTTAAAATCTAATTTTTTGTTGCTAATACTGTGTTCTTACCACACTATCTTATCAACATCACTGGGAGAAAGTGAGGCCGTGGTGGAAGGGTAATTAGGCTTGGTGTTGAAGGTGTATGTGGAATTGGTGGTAATGTTTGTGAAAGCACTAGGGAAACAACGTCACGTCCTCTGCTAAGACAACTGACAACTTCTGTTTCTGGACGGGCTACTCCACTACCTTTCTTTGGCAGACACACTGCGGTATGCCTTGTCAATGATGCCCAGAAAGAGCATATGCTCGAGTGGATGGCAAGCGCATCTTTAAGTGGCCTCTCCTTCTCTTCCTCCACCTCAACACCACACTCAGTACAGTCCACAGAAGTGGCACCCAAATTCCTCTTGCTTCCCCCCGCTTCCCAACTCTCCAACCATACAACTGACTGTATGAAACAAACCACAGATGGGTGAGTCTGAAGAGAAGTTCACACATTCCATGCCATGCTCATCAGAGGTGTACACAAAAGCTTCACAGAGTCAAGAGGAGGAAATCTGCACCGATACCCAAAATTTTATTTAGCTATGATCTGGGGCAGGACGAAGTAGGGTCAGAACAGAATCTTGACCCTCATCATCAGATTTTTAATCCTGAGTGGGGAGGTGATCCTGATGAAACTCAGATACCTGAGGTTCACAAGGACTGTACTGTGCTGTCAGGGCAGGAAGAGGAGGACGGTGACTCCAAGGGCAAGGAATGTGAGAACACTTAGGATGATGATGATGAGTTGTTAGATCACTGTTGGCGTGAACATAGAGGCACACAACTAATTAGTGTATCTGAGGAGGAAGACGAGGAGGATACATTGTGGATTACGTCACAGACACATAGTAATGCATCTTCAGCCACTACTGTGGCTGTGACCAGAAGTGTCTGCAGGTCTTCAGCTTGTAGGGGTCGCAAACTTTGCCTAGCATTGGCCATTTTTTTACACTGCAAAGGATGAGCCACATGATGTAATCTGCAAAAAAAAGTTGAGGTGAAAAGTGCAATAATTTGATTACTCCATGTATGAACCTTCACATGCCCAATTAACATGATTTACTGTGGGAATCCCACTGCACAAATGTGCAGACCAGCAGACATCAACAACCATCAGCCGCCCCATCAAAAGCATCTGTTGCTTCTTCCTCCTCCTCTGTTACTGTGCCAACTATTTAGATGCAGGTCTTCGACTGCAGAATCTCTGGTACTTTACTCGCTCCAGTCACGCTGACTGAGAGCCCGCCATCAGCTGTAATGGAAGTGGATATGCCTGCTGTCTTTGCCCAATCTCAGAGAAATAACAAACCACAAGTTTCTCAATCCATCGTAACATCTCCGCCTGCACCTCTCTCATGGTCCAGCAGTTTGTCCGGTTCACCGTACTCCGCCCTCTCTCAGCAGTGCAACCAGCCCATGGTTCCACAGTTGTGGTCACGTCAAAGATTGTTTCCTCCTATGCATGACAAAGCTAAGATGTTGAACTCCACCATCTCCAATCTGTTGGACACGGAAATACTGCCATTCCGCCTGGTAGATATAGATGGTTTCCGAAAGCTGATGGGCATCGCAGCCTCCTAGTACCAATTGCCAGGTTGCCATTACTTTTCAAAGAAAGCTGTGCCTGAGCTACACCAGCATGTCACAGACAACATCACCCATTCCTTGACTAAATCTCTATCTGCCAGGGTGCATTTCACCACAGACACTTGGACGAGTAAGCATGGTGAAGGGCATTACATCTCGCTGACCGGGCACTGGGTGACTCTGGTGGTTGTTTGAACAGGCGCTGCTCCACAAGTTTTGAAATCTCCAAGGTGTGCAGGACAAACCTCTACATTTAAAACTTCCTCCACTGCTTCTGCCTCCTCCTCTATCTCCGCTAGGGCCTCCACTTGTGCCCTCAACCTCTGTCTTAACGAGACACGCGTTCCGACAGTGCAGATCGAATCCCCACCACCTCCATACAAGCTCACACACGTGCCTTGCATGGCTCACATTTTCAACCTGATGGTACAGCATTTTCTCTGCCACTATACTGGCCTGGGTGAGCTGCCGCCCCAAAAAGCACGTGAGCTGTGTGCTCATTTCCGCTGTTCGAAACCCTCAGGCCATCGACTTGCATCAATACAGATGTCTTTGTCCATGCCAGTTAGCAGGTTGATATGTGATGTGCCCTACATAGTGGAATTCCACTCTGCACGTGTTGCAGCGACTGTGGCAGCAGAAACAAGCCCTGATGCAGTTTGTCATGTTGTATAGCCATGGCCAACCGAGTACGGATGTGGCGCACATCATGTTTACGGAGTGGGCACAGATTAAGGACCTCTTCACCATTTTGCACAGTTTTGAAATGACTACTAAGATAGTTAGCACTGATGACACCATCATCAGCATCACTATTCAGTCATCTATATGTTGGAGCAAACTTTGAATAGCCTGCGGGAGGAGATGGTGATCACAGAAGAAGAGGATGAAGCAGAGGAGGATGCGGAAAGGATAACATGTCTCTAAATTTAATACTGTTGTCACACAGATGGATGCCAAGGGAGGGTGGATTACTGCGATCAAGGGGGCTGATGATAACAGACAAACTGTTATCGAAGGTGCAAGATCCGAGGGACAAATGGAGGAGGGAGAGGTGATGGGTGAGCAACTGTCCAATGAAGAGGATAATCCTTTCCTCTCTGATGTTCTTGGTTGGCGGGAAGGGACAGAGGAAACGAGCCTCATTGTTACCCAGTCACCAGCACATCATGGGCTTTAACCTCATGCTAGAGCCCGACATATGAGTGCCTTTTTGCTGCACTATTTGCAACATGATCACCTTATAGTTATGCTTAGGAATACTGCTGATTCGGTTGCCATTCTGTTAGATCCATGTTATAAAACCAAATTTTCCAGATGCTTCCCACACTGGAAAGGGACCCGCGAATGCTGGAGTATCGAAACACGCTTTTACACAACCTTAAGAGAGCTTCTTCCCAAGACAGCAGTGAAGCACACAGTTTGCATCGCAGATTTGGACTTCCAGCCTCCGGCACGCCAATTTGTCAACGCCAAAACATTAGCAGCAGCAGCAGTGGTGTAAGTGGAGGAAGCAATTTCTGTGAGTCCTTTGACACTTTTTTTTAGAGCAGCTCGTAGCCAGCACAACAGAGTCCATGTCTTACACGTAGTGAACGAATGTAGAGGATGATGCAGGAGTATCTAGAACTCAATATTAATACCATCAGGGAGGGTTTGGACCCTTTCACATTTTGGTCTTCCAAACTGGATGAGTGGCCTGAGCTCGCCTCACACGAGGTTTTATCGTGCCCAGCAGCCAGCATTCTCTCAGAATGTGTTTTCAGCGCTGCTGGTGGTGTCCTAACGGATAAGTGCAGCCGGCAGTCCCCTGAGCAAGTAACATAGTAACATAGTAACATAGTTAGTAAGGCCGAAAAAAGACATTTGTCCATCCAGTTCAGCCTATATTCCATCATAATAAATACCCAGATCTACGTCCTTCTACAGAACCTAATAATTGTATGATACAATATTGTTCTGCTCCAGGAAGACATCCAGGCCTCTCTTGAACCCCTCGACTGAGTTCGCCATCACCACTTCCTCAGGCAAGCAATTCCAGATTCTCACTGCCCTAACAGTAAAGAATCCTCTTCTATGTTGGTGGAAAAACCTTCTCTCCTCCAGACGCAAAGAATGCCCCCTTGTGCCCGTCACCTTCCTTGGTATAAACAGATCCTCAGCGAGATATTTGTATTGTCCCCTTATATACTTATACATGGTTATTAGATCGCCCCTCAGTCGACTTTTTTCTAGACTAAATAATTCTAATTTCGCTAATCTATCTGGGTATTGTAGTTCTCCCATCCCCTTTATTAATTTTGTTGCCCTCCTTTGTACTCTCTCTAGTTCCATTATATCCTTCCTGAGCACCGGTGCCCAAAACTGGACACAGTACTCCATGTGCGGTCTAACTAGGGATTTGTACAGAGGCAGTATAATGCTCTCATCATGTGTATCCAGACCTCTTTTAATGCACCCCATGATCCTGTTTGCCTTGGCAGCTGCTGCCTGGCACTGGCTGCTCCAGGTAAGTTTATCATTAACTAGGATCCCCAAGTCCTTCTCCCTGTCAGATTTACCCAGTGGTTTCCCGTTCAGTGTGTAATGGTGATATTGATTCCCTCTTCCCATGTGTATAACCTTACATTTATCATTGTTAAACCTCATCTGCCACCTTTCAGCCCAAGTTTCCAACTTATCCAGATCCATCTGTAGCAGAATACTATCTTCTCTTGTATTAACTGCTTTACATAGTTTTGTATCATCTGCAAATATCGATATTTTACTGTGTAAACCTTCTACCAGATCATTAATGAATATGTTGAAGAGAACAGGTCCCAATACTGACCCCTGCGGTACCCCACTGGTCACAGCGACCCAGTTAGAGACTATACCATTTATAACCACCCTCTGCTTTCTATCACTAAGCCAGTTACTAACCCATTTACACAAATTTTCCCCCAGACCAAGCATTCTCATTTTGTGTACCAACCTCTTGTGCGGCACGGTATCAAACGCTTTGGAAAAATCGAGATATACCACGTCCAATGACTCACCGTGGTCCAGTCTATAGCTTACCTCTTCATAAAAACTGATTAGATTGGTTTGACAGGAGCGATTTCTCATAAACCCATGCTGATATGGAGTTAAACAGTTATTCTCATTGAGATAATCCAGAATAACATCCCTCAGAAACCCTTCAAATATTTTACCAACAATAGAGGTTAGACTTACTGGCCTATAATTTCCAGGTTCACTTTTAGAGCCCTTTTTGAGTAGACTGCCTAACTTTCATCAAGATGAACAAGTCATGGATCTCCAAGGACTTTTTCACCCCAATCGCAAACTGTAAAGACTAGGTGATATTGCATTTTTTAGTGTGATGCATTAATGTCACGCAACTGCACTCTGTGATATCGTTAGTGTGGCTTCTGTGCATGCTGCGGCTACTGCTGCTGCTGATGTTAACACAAATTATTTTCAGAGACACAGAAGAGTTTGGGAGTATAAACTGATGATGACCTTTGACACACTCAGTGCAGGAATGAATGTGTTGCATGTTATTGTCTTTTTACATCACTTAAGGAATTTGCTCCTCAGACCTTGTGGGGGCATCATAACACAGTATCAGACCCATTCAAAGAACCATAAAACATTAAGACTTCCTTATCTATGAACTGTTCCAATATTTATGGGCACAACTGTTTATCACTCTCACATAATGGTAATTCTGCTTCAAGTCACCTGTCTTATATATAGCATTATTTCTGGGCTGTATTGTGCATAAATACTGTATGTGATTATTCAGAATTTCTTTTAGTCTATGCATGATGAAGGGACCTGAGTAGTCTCGAAAGATTGCAGTTTGTTACCATCTTTTCAGTTAGCCATTAAAAGGTATCAACCACTGAGGACTCTCAATTCTAAATATTTTTCTAACACAAACTTTGGAAATGTGAACAGCCGTAGTTGGTCTACATCTGCTGGGTTAGCTGTAGCGGAAGATGTGTCGGTCTATTTCTATTCTCGTGACAGTTATTCCATTTCTGTGGTATCAGGCCCTCAATGTGAAAACTCCAGGTTGGATGTCCATCTGCTGTATTGGGTGTAGTGGAAGACCTGTCAGTCCCTATCATACTATTTCTACTGTGGTGAAATTGATGCCACTTTGGTGGTGTCTGCCAATATTTTTTGGAAATGTGAACACTCCTGGTAGACTCTTCAATTCTCTGACCTTCCACCATAGACAATGAATGAATGAGAAATAACATTGGAAATGAACCCACCGAAACACTAATTCTATGAGCCTCTAATGTTTTATATAGCCTAGGTAACTTAAAAAGATGCTGAAGTAGAAGACATTGTGTTCGCCCCCCATCACCCCATTCCATCTCCTAATACAGTGGGTACGGAAAGTATTCATACCCCTTTAAATTTTTCATTATTTGTTTCATTGCAGCCATTTGGTAAATTAAAAAAAGTTCAGGTGATGAGCAGTGCCTGGTTTTCTCCACACATACCGCTTAGAATTATCACCAAAAAGGTCTATCTTCCTCTCATCAGATCAGAGAATCTTATTTCTCATAGTCTGGGAGTCCTTCATGTGTTTATTAGCAAACTCTATGCGGGCTTTCATATGTCTTTCACTAAGGAGAGGCTTCCATTGGGCCACTCTGCTATAAAGACCTGACTGGTGGAGGGCTGTAGTGATAGTTGACTTTGTGGAAATTTATCCCATCTCCCTACTGCATCTGTGGAGCTCAGCCACAGTGATCTTGGGGTTCTTCTTTACCTCTTTGCTCAGTTTGGCTGGACGGCCAGGTTTAGGAAGACTTCTGGTGGTCCCAAACTTCTTCCATTTAAGGATTATGGGGGCCACTGTGCTCTTAGGAACCTTGAGTACTGCAGAAATTATTTTGCAACCTTGGTTAGATCTGTGCCTTGCCACAATTCTGTCTTTGAGCTCTGAGGTCTTATATAGACAGGTGCGTGCCTTTCCAAATCAAGTCCTATCAGTTTAATTAAACACAGCTGGACTCCAATGAAGGAGTAGAACAATCTCAAGGAGGATCACAAGGAAATGAACAGCATGTGACTTAATATGAGTGTCTGAACAAAGGGTCTGAATACTTATGACCATGTGATATTTCAGTTTTTCTTTTTGATTAAATTTGCAAAAATTACTACATTTCTGTATTTTTCAGTCAAGATGGGGTGCAGAGTGTACATTAATGTTAAAAAAATTTACTTTTTTGAATAAAAAAAATGGCTGCAATGAAACAAAGAGTCTGAATACTTTCCGTACCCACTGTATGTTGGAGTTGGGCTGCCATAAAAAACTTTAACTGCTCAGCCACCATCACTTTTGTCTCTTTGCAATGTCTCCAGTCTTATTCTTGTTGTTTGATTGAGATTAATTTCTTAAAAGTATCTCTGGGGGTATACAAATAGTGGAATTTTGTGAAACATATAGCAGTTGAGGCATGGTTACCATTTTAACTGAATTAGTGTGAAGGACCATTACATAGTAACATAGTAACATAGTTAGTAAGGCCGAAAAAAGACATTTGTCCATCCAGTTCAGCCTATATTCCATCATAATAAATACCCAGATCTACGTCCTTCTACAGAACCTAATAATTGTATGATACAATATTGTTCTGCTCCAGGAAGACATCCAGGCCTCTCTTGAACCCCTCGACTGAGTTCGCCATCACCACCTCCTCAGGCAAGCAATTCCAGATTCTCACTGCCCTAACAGTAAAGAATCCTCTTCTATGTTGGTGGAAAAACCTTCTCTCCTCCAGACGCAAAGAATGCCCCCTTGTGCCCGTCACCTTCCTTGGTATAAACAGATCCTCAGCGAGATATTTGTATTGTCCCCTTATATACTTATACATGGTTATTAGATCGCCCCTCAGTCGTCTTTTTTCTAGACTAAATAATCCTAATTTCGCTAATCTATCTGGGTATTGTAGTTCTCCCATCCCCTTTATTAATTTTGTTGCCCTCCTTTGTACTCTCTCTAGTTCCATTATATCCTTCCTGAGCACCGGTGCCCAAAACTGGACACAGTACTCCATGTGCGGTCTAACTAGGGATTTGTACAGAGGCAGTATAATGCTCTCATCATGTGTATCCAGACCTCTTTTAATGCACCCCATGATCCTGTTTGCCTTGGCAGCTGCTGCCTGGCACTGGCTGCTCCAGGTAAGTTTATCATTAACTAGGATCCCCAAGTCCTTCTCCCTGTCAGATTTACCCAGTGGTAAATTACCCAGTGGTACCATTGACAATGGTAATTTAGACCAAGCTCCTATTTTGTTTGAATTTTGTAAGAATTGTGTTAGATTTAATCTTTCATAGTCGTTTATTTGCGTCATTATGTTAATACCCAAATATTTAAACACAAAGACTACACATAATCCAGAATTAGCATAAAAGGAACTTTGCCACCATTATTCAATTGAAGCAAGACTGATTTACTTCAATTGATAACTAAGTTCAAATATTCAATATTCCAAAATATCTCTCAAATCTTTCAACAGTCGGTATAACCACGGGTAGAGTAGTGGAACCTCTACAAAAACAATAATGTATCATCAGCACAAAGCACTACTTTCTCCCCTACAGTTCATTTACAAAAATCCTCGATACCAAGATTATTCCTAATGATTATGGCAAGAGGCTCAATAGCAAGTGCGAAGAGCAAGGAAGACAGTGGGCAACGCTTTCTGGTGCCGCTACCTAGTTCAAAAGCGGAGGAAAGCTATATGTTAACCCATAATCTAGCTACCAATCTCCCATACAGCAATTTTATTCATGAGGTTAAAATGGAGCCCAAGCCAAGCTTTTCTAGAACTAACCACAGGAACTCCTATTCAATAGGGTCAATAGCCTTGGCTGCATTCAATGAGCATATTACCCTATTGTGGAAATCCGGGGGTCAGCGGGTGCTCTAGTCCGCTGGTTTGGGGCCGCATGAACAAGGGATTTCCTAGGCATAATACTACTTAGGCAACCCGGGGTGAGGCCAAAACAGTGTGGCAATAATTTATTGAACCACAAAACAGGCAAATAACACATAGAACAGTCCCAGCAAAAATACCCAAGATGGTGCAAAATTAGAGAGTCTCACCCTTCCACTGACTCACTGGGATTAGGGCAGCTGCGTGATTTCAGGACCGACTACCCTCACTAGCGGCACCCCGCTTTTGGTGGACACACACAGAGAGGAGATAACAAGTTTAAGAAGCTAACCGAGAACAGTGAGGCATTTGGCGAGGTTACCTGATTGCCACAACCTGATTTCTTTAAGACATCTCTGAGGGTTCAGCGATGGAATAAATCTGTGTTCTTCCATCTGGGGCCGTGGTCCCCTATGCTGACATCTTGTAAAGTCATTCGGAACAGAGGCAAAGTCTCCTTATATAATTCACAACTGCCTTTCTCGAGCCATTATTCACAGGGGGAAGGGGTGATGAGGTTAACATTTTTTGATTATTCATAGTTTATCCTTCAATGTTTGCAAGTCAACAACCTGCATGTAATCAACATTAGAAATAAGCGAATATGTTCGGAAACCGATCACCAAACATAAATTTGGCACAAATGTGAAACATTCAAATTTGTGTTTGGAAGCATGAGCAAATTTTCATACAATCGGTAACATTCTGTAAAAGTGTGGGAAAATATTTGTATTGCCACTAAAGTATTTTTAGCACTTTGGCTAGGATAGTGGTGGTGGATGATGAGCCGGGGGCATGTGTTTGATGAGGGGAGGAGGCGGAGAAAGCTCAGAGGAACGGCGTGCTTGCAAAATTATTTTATTATTTTTTTATAACTTTATGCACATTGCGGATAGCCAATCAGGGCACAGGAAACATCCACAATGTCCAGACATAATGGCTTGTGCCATTGACTGCTGAAATCACATGTCCCTTCCTATATAAAGAGCGACCATCTGGTTTTAGAGCCATTTTGTCAGCATAACAGCGCAGAGAGACTGCTGCTGGTGCTGGTCCTGGGTGCTGATAGATTTTAGCTAGTTAGCTAGGCGGTTGTTTATTAGTCAGTTAGTTTAGCCAGCTATTGTCCTTTGTGGCTGTGACATCGACCTTCCAGCAGATTTTTTTTCCTTCTTGTGCCATTAGTAAGATTCACAGACAAAGACAGTAGGGCACATTTCATAGAATTGTTTTGTGCACTGCTTCTATTGTGCTCCATGCATGAGTAGACCTCTCAAAATCAATTTTTTTCAGTTGGCAAATGTAAGTCAGCAGGGCATATAGTGCCGCAGAACTTATCTGTGTGCAGAGGTGTTGCAGACTAAAAAAAAACTTTTTTTCAGTTGTTAACGTGATTTAGCATGCCATATCTCACCTTGACATTTAGTGGCGGTGAAATTCATCTTTGTGCAGAGCTGTTACAGAGTAAAAAAAAGTATTGTCACTTAGTGCAGCTGAACTTAATCTGTGTGCAGTACTGTTGCAGAGTAAAAAAAATATTTTTTTCAGTTGTTAATGTGACTCAGCATGCCGTATCTGACCTTGTCATTTGGTGGCAGTGAAATTCATCTTTGTGCAGAGCTGGTGCAGAGTAAAAAAAAAACTATTTTTTTCGGTTAGAAATGTGATACAGCATGCCATATCTCACCTCATTTTGTGGCGGTGTAACTCATCTGTGTGCAGAGCTGCTGCAGAGTAAAAAAGCTATTTTTTTCTGTTGCTAAACACGATACAGCACGATTTATATCATCTTCTCCTTTTTTGGTGGTGAAATTCAACTGTGTGCAGAGCTCATGCAGAGTAAAAAAATATATTCTTTTTGTGTCAAAGGTGATACAGCAGGCTAGATCTGCGTTTGAAATTGTTTGGCGCATATATACACAAGCCTCATCCACACAAAAAAAACTACTTTATTCTGTTACTAATCTGATGCAGTAGGGGAGATCTCAGTTTGTAATTTTTTGGAGCATGTCTTCTATGTTATACAGGCCTCATCCACACTAAAAAAAGACTTTATTCTTGTCACGATTCCTTTGCTCAGTGAATGATTGTTATGATGTTCCATGGAAACTGCTGAGCAGTCTGTCTTAACCCCTTAATGACCACCAATACGTCTTTTTAGTGACCTGAGACTTAAGAGAATAACATCTCCATACAGGTGACAATCCAAAAGCTGTCAGCTGTACACTATATCTGACAACTTTCTGTATCTGCCACTATCAGTGTTTGCATCATCCATATCTGTTTAACCCCCTTAAATGCTGCTGTCAATAGTGATTACATCATGTAAATGGTTAACACAGTGTGGGGGCTTCCTCTTTATCCCCATTGGAAAGCTAAGATCATGATTGTGTGATCCTGATGTTTGCTATGGCGATTCATGACTAAATTAAGGCTTTAGAGTCTGCTGGCTGTTGTAAACTGTTCAGAAGTTAGTGACATTTAGGTGGTAAAAATAAACTTTTTCATTCCTGTCATGTCACTTTGCATTAATTCCTGAAAATGTCTTCAAGGGTAAATAAACTACCTGACAGCAGTTTTCAATATGTCAGGGGATGCTCTTTTTAAAATTATGTAGAAAATAGTAATAACGGTCCTAGAAATGCTTTTAATAATAATAATAATAATAATAATAATCTTTATTTATATAGCGCCAACATATTCCGCAGCGCTTTACAGTTTAACAGTTTCAAACACAACAGTCATAAGTAACAACGTTAACAATACAATAATTCAAGCGAAATAAAACGACACTGCTCGTGAGAGCTTACAATCTACAATGAGGTGGGGGAGATACAAAGCACAGGTGTGTATGTACAATGATATATTTACAATGATGGTCCAGCCATCTTCAGGGGGTAGGGGATAGATGGAGAAAGTGAATGTTCTACACACACACACAAACATAAAATGAGTTTGATTAGTGAACATGGTAGGCCGCTCTGAACAAATGTGTTTTGAGCGAGCGCCTAAAACTATGCAAATTGTGGACGGTCCTAATATCTTGGGGTAGAGCATTCCAGAGGATTGGTGCAGCACGGGAGAAGTCTTGGAGTCGGGAGTGGGAGGTACAGATTAGTGCAGAGGTTAGTCAAAAGTAGTTTGCAGAGCGCAGCGGTCGGTTAGGCCGATAGACAGAAATGAGGGAGGAGATGTAAGGGGGTGCCGCACTGTGGAGAGCTTTGTGGGTGGGAACAAGTACTTTGAATTGTATCCTGTAATGAATGGGCAGCCAGTGTCATGACTGGCGAAGAGCGGACGCGTCCGAGTAGCAATTAGCCAGATGGACGACCCTGGCTGCTGCATTAAGGATGGACTGGAGAGGGGAAAGTCGCGTGAGGGGGAGGCCCATTAATAGAGCATTGCAGTAGTCCAGACGGGAGTGGATCAGGGCGACAGTGAGGGTTTTTGTTGCTTCTATAGTGAGAAAAGGGTGGATTCTAGAGATGTCCTTTAGGTGTAAGCGGCACGAGTGGGCAAGAGATTGTATATGGGATGTGAAGGAGAGATCGGAGTCAAACATAACACCCAGACAGCGCACCTGCTGCTGGGGTGTTATCATGGTGCCACCCACGGAGAGGGAAATGTCAGAGTAGATGGTGGGAGCAGAAGAAGTTCAGTTTTGGAAAGGTTGAGTTTCAGATAGAGAGCGGACATGATGTTGGAGACTGCAGACAGACAGTAAGTGGCGTTCTGTAGTACAGCGGGGGTAAAGTCAGGGGATGACGTGTATAGTTGTGTGTCATCAGCATAAAGATGATACTGAAAGCCAAATCTGCTGATGGTCTGTCCAATTGGGGCCGTGTAGAGGGAGAAGAGAAGGGGGCCAAGGAATGAGCCCTGAGGTACTCCGACAGTGAAAGGAAGAGGAGATGAAGTGGAGCCAGAGAACAGAACACTGAAGGAGTGGTCAGAAAGATAGGAGGAGAACCAGGAGAGAGCAGTGTCCTTAATGTCTAGTGACAGGAGCCTAGAGAGGAGGAGAGGGTGGTCAACAGTGTCGAAAGCTTCAGAAAGGTCGAGAAGAATGAGCAGAGAGTGGTCACCGTTACATTTTGCTGTCAGAAGGTCATTAATCACTTTGATGAGTGCAGTTTCAGTCGAATGTAGGGGGCGGAAACCGGACTGTGAAGGGTCTAGGAGGGAGGGAGTGGAGAGGTAACGGGTAAGGCGGGAGTATATCAGGCGCTCCAGGAGTTTAGAGATGAAGGGGAGATTGGAGACCGGTCTGTAGTTATTTGGGCAGGATGGGTCGAGAGCGTGTTTCTTTAGTAATGGAGTAATGATAGAGTGTTTGAAGGAGGAGGGGAAAATGCCAGAGGAGAGGGAGAGAATAAAGATTGTAGTTAGCTGAGTTGTGACGACTGGAGAGAGAGACTGGAGGAGGTGTGAGGGAATGGAGTCAGTGGTACATGTAGTCGGGCGAGAAGATGAGAGGAGCCTGGAAACTTCTTCTGTGATGGGATCGAATGTGGAGAGTGAGCCAGGGGAGATGCAGGGAGGGATGGGAGTGACTGAAGTTGGTGATTGGGAGCGGATTTCCTGACGGATATTGTCTATTTTCTCTATAAAGTGTGAGGCCAGGTAATCAGCACAGATGTCTGTGATAGGGGCTTGTGCTATTGGCCTGAGGAGGGAGTGAAAGGTGTCAAAAAGTTTCTTGGGGTTGTTGGCTAGTGAGGAGATCAGGGTGGTGAAGTAGGTCTGTTTGGCAAGGTGAAGGGCAGTTATAGGTCCTTAACATAAATTTGAAGTGTATGAAGTCTTCTGGTGTGCGTGTTTTCCTCCATAAGCGTTCAGTACACCTAGAGCATCGCTGGAGAAATCCGGTTTGCGATGTGAGCCAGGGCTGTTTCACTCTGTGTTTGGAGGTTCTGAGGGTGAGGGGCGCTACTTGGTCAAGGGTGCTTCTAAGAGTGTCATTGAAGTGATGTACAGCCAGATCAGGCCAGGAAAAAGAAGAGATTGGGGACAAAGATGAGCGTAGGGAGTCTGAAAGTGTATGAGGGTTAATGGCATGTAGATTTCTGAATGTGCGGTAGGTAGGAGTGTGCTGGGGTGGGCAAGGATTTGTGAGTGTGAAGGAGAGAATGTTGTGGTCAGAGAGGGGAAGCGGTGAGTTATCTAGGTAGGAGATTGAGCAGAGCCGGGCGAAGGCCAGGTCCAGGGTGTTACCGTCCTTGTGTGTCTCAGAGGTTGAGACCTGTGAGAGGCTTAGAGAAGTGGTTAGTGTTAGAAGTTGGGATGCAGATGTGGAAGTGGGTCTGCTTATGGGGATGTTGAAGTCTCACAGGATCAGGGTTGGTAGTTCTGAGGACATGAAGTGCGGCAGCCAGGCAGAGAAATGGTCCAGGAAGTGGGTGAGTGAGCCTGGGGGCCGGGATATGACCGCTACTCTGAGGGAGAGGGGACGAAAGAGCCTGATGGTGTGGACCTCAAAAGAAGGGAATGAGAGTGATGACCTGGAAGGTGCATTGTGGGGAGAGAAGTATGCCGACTCCACCACCATGTCTGTTTGTGGGTCTCGGGGAATGTGAGAATTGTAAGCCACCATGGGAAATGGCAGCAGGAGAGACCGTGTCAGAATCCCGAATTCAGGTTTCCGTGAGGGCCAGCAGATTCAGAGAGTTTTTTAGAAAGTAATTGTGTAGGAAAGGAAGCTTGTTGCATACACACCATGGATTCCAAAGGGCACAATTAAAAGAAGGAGATGAAGGAGTGCAAGTAATATTAGTAAGAATATTAAGGTTTCTATGTGAGGTAGGGTATGGGTTGAGGTTGGTGGATGTGGACCGGGGTTGGAGGAGATGTCCTCTGAAATCAGTAGGAGTAGGAAGATAAAAAGCAAGTAGTTTTTGGAATTGTATGAAGTTTTTTGTGCAGAGAGTTTGGGCAAGATGGACTGAGGTTTTTCAGGAAGGTGAGAAGGGCATGGGTGCTGTACATGGGAGAGGGAAGGAGAAAGGAGTTGATGTATATGAGTCGTGATGGAGGGGAATTGGTCGGTGAAAGTGGATTGCAAGGGAACACAGGAGGATAGGAATAAAGCACATAGATAGACGGGAGTGCAGAGTGTGGGTTACCTGACTCCTGCCCTCACTAACTGCCATGGAATAACTGCTGTATCATGACGCTTAGCTTCGTGACGCTTTGCTTCTGGGACGCTTGCGTGCACCCCCACATGCGTGCACCCCTAAGGATGTTTCTAAATTTATAGTCCAGACTACTGGGTCAGAAGAGATGGATTGTGGGAACTGGTTGAGGATAATTTAGCAGCTGGGGCCAGCACACCAGAGATTTTTTTTTTTTAGATGATCAAAGACATTCAGCCTGGCAACATCTATTTTGACACCTTCCACCAGCTAAGATCTACACTGATCCCAGTCATGGATTTGCAACAATGAGTTTTAAGTACAATGCACCAAATGAATTATACCAACGAATTAGCAGACACATTAAAATATGTTTCTAGATGGTAAAGCAGCAGATGACACAGCAGACAGCAAGCATGGGAACTTATACCATAGGAGTCTATTGCAGCAGATGAGACAGCAAGCAGAGGTGGGAAGTTATACCTGTGTGAAGAGAGAAGATGAATGTTAGTTCTTTGCCATTGAATAACTTCTGTATCACGACGCTTAGCTTCGTGACGCTTTGCTTCTGGGACGCTTGCGTGCACCCCCACATGCTTTTTACAATGATATCACTTTTTAGGGTTTCCCAATATATAGGACCCTCAAAGTCACTTAAAACATGGATAGGTCCCTAAAAAAACCATTTGCAAATTTTGTTGAAAAAATTAAAAATTGCTGCTACATTTTTAAACCTAAAATGTTAAAAAAATAAAATAACATTTTACAAATGGTGCTGATTTAAAGCAGGCAGGAGGGAAATGTTATTTATTAATGTTTTTCTGTGGTATGGCTATCTGGATTAAAGGGATAATCATTCAAAGTTTGAAAATTGCTCATTTTTTAACATTTTTCTCACATTTCTGATGTTTTGTTTATTTACAAAAAATATCGACCTAAATTTACTATTATCATAAATTATAATGTGCCACGAAAAAACATTCTCAGAATCACTGGAATTTGTTCAAGCGTTTCAGATTTATTACCAAATAAAGTGACACTGATCAGATTTAAAAAAAATTGTCCCTGTCACTAAGGGGTTAATTGACAGTTGGTTGTCCAATACTGTGATGGGCTTGCTGGGCTGTTGGTGACTTTATTGACAGCTCTGCTGTGCACTCTGTGACTGGGGCTTGCAGGACTTTCTGCAGGTGTTCAGTGTTCTGGTAATTGCTTAACTTCTTAACTGAGCTGTCTTCCCATGATCCCTGCCAGATGTAGTTTGTGCTTGCTGGTGTGTGTTAGTCTGAGTCTGCTGCTCTGAGTTCTCTTCATCTGATGCCTGACCCTTTGGACTGTGTTCTGACTACCCCTCAGTCTTGTCCTTCAGCTTTCTCGGTATTGATCCCAGAACGTCTGACTTTTCTGCCTCACGGCCTGTCCGTGAGTAGTGACTAGTGTCACACTTCTGTTACTAACGTGATACAGTAAATTGTTTGAAATTGTTTGGAGCACATATCCTTTGTTATACAGGCCTCATCCACATTTAAACAATTCTTTCTTCTGTTACTAATGTGATGCAGTATGGGAGATATCACTTTTCAAAATGTTTGGAGAATATATTTTATGTTATACAAGCCTATTCCACAGCAAAAATACTTTCTTCTGTTACAAACATGACTCAGCATGCCATATTTCATCTTGTCATTTAGTGGCGCTGAAATTCAGCTGTTTGCAGAGCTTTTGCAGAGTAAATAATCTAATTTTTTGTTGCCAATAGTGTGCTCCTACCACACTGTCTGAGCAACATGAGTGGGAAAAAGCGAGGTCATGGTGGAAGGGGGAATTGGTTTGGTGTCCCAGATGTACCTGGGGTAGGTGGTAATGTTAGTGAAAGCACTAGTCAACCAACACCATCATGACCTATCCAAACAAAAATGACAACTTCTGTTACTGCTACTCCACACCCTTTCTTTGGCAGCTGCACAATGGTATGCCTTGTTGATGAGGGCCAGAAAAAGCATGTGCTTGAGTGGATGGCAAGTGCAGCTTAAAGTGGCCTCTCCTCCTCTTTCTCCATCTCCACATCACACACAGTGCAGTACACAGATGTGGCACCCCAATTACCCTTGCTTCTTCTGCATCACAACTCTCCAACCGCCCAACTGACTGTAGCAGCATCCTTACCCTCGTCACCAGATGTTAATCCCCAGGGGAAGGTGATCCTGATGAAACTCAGATATCTTAGGCTCCCGCAGACTGTACTGTGCTATCAGGGCAGGAAGAGGAGGAGGGAGACTGTCAGGGTGAGGAATGGGATAGTAGAGAGGACGATAATGAGGTTGCAGATACCACTTGGTGTGAACACAGAGGCATGCAGCTGAATAGGTCATCTAAGGCAGTGGAGGAGGAGGAAGACAAGGAGGTTACGTTGCGCCCTATGGTGCAGACATTGATTGATGCAACAACGATGAGCAATGTATCCTCAGCTACAACTGTCGATGTGGCTAGCAGCGTTTGTGGGTCTGCAGCTTATAGGAGCAGCAAGGGTTGCCTGGCCTGGGCTTTTTTTGACACCGCAAAGGATGAGCCAACTCCGGCTATCTGCCAACTTTGCAAAAAAAATCCTGAGTAAAGGGAAATAGAGCCAGGGTCGGACTGGGGCACTGGAGAATCCTCCGGTGGGCCCCACCCCCAGCCCAAGCTCCTGCCTCCTTCATTTGTGCCTACCCTGCATGCTCATAGCGTGCACCCAGCAGTGCGCACTTTATTGTATAGTCGGCACCGGCTGGCAGACTGCACAGGTGATGGGAAGTGCAGGCACAGCTCCTTCACATCACCTGCTGCCGGCTTCTATTACTCTGCCAGGAGAGTTGTGTGTGCGTGCTGACCCTCACTTCAGCCAGCACAGTCAGTGGAACAGCTGACTGTGAGACTGAATCTGAGAGGAGACACACACACAACAGCTGTCCCGCAGTCACCTGTTTCCTGTGCTGCGTATCTCTGCTCCTCGTCCACAAAGCCCTGGGCAGCAGTGCAAATGCTGATTGGCTGCAATTCAGCCAATCAGCGTTAGCGTTAGTTTTCTTTGTGTGACCTCACAGCACAGCTCAGGCAAGGAGCTGTGCTGTGATTGGTCAGCTGTCCTATCCAAGCAGCACACAGCATGGCCATATATTTTTTTCAGAGGAGCAGAAGGATGGCTGCAGTCAGTGTGACTGTAAGTAAATAACTATATGATGCCTGCACCCTGACTAGATCTCCGGCCACAGAGGCAGTAAGGGGAGGGGGCCCCATGCATCCTAAAGGTGACACAGGAGAGGGGGCCCACAGTAATATTCTAATTTTCTTGTGGGCCCCCTTCCCCATTGTGTCAACCACCTCTATTTTACTGTGGCTCCCCTTTCCCTCTCTGAGCAGGCCTATAGGAAATTAGAGGTGAATTAGTGGGGGAGGGGGCCCACAGAATATTGAGTGACACAGTGGGTGAGGGGGGACACAGGAAAATAGAGGTGAAACAGTGGGGGAGGGAGCCCACAGGAAAATAGAGGTGAAACAGTTGGGCAGGGGTCACACAGGAAAACAGAGGTGGCACAGTGGGGGAGGGGGCCCACAGGAAAATAGAGGTGACACAGTGGGGGAGGAGACCCACAGGAAAATAGGTGACACAGTGGGGGAGGGGGACCACAGAAAAATAGAGGTGACAGTGGGGGAG
Organism: Ranitomeya imitator; assembly: GCF_032444005.1. NCBI lineage: Eukaryota > Metazoa > Chordata > Amphibia > Anura > Dendrobatidae > Ranitomeya > Ranitomeya imitator. The sequence goes on from NC_091282.1 coordinate 404,696,940, forward strand.
GGGGCCCACAGGAAAATAGAGGTGTCATACTATTGTAGGAACTCTAGGATTCTGGTAGCGTGGGGCAATGAACAGACAGAGACGGGTTTCTTTAGTGCAAATAGTGCAATAACACTCAAAACAATATACTGATAACCCGCAATGAAACAAGTCCCTTAACCATATACAGCAAATCAGCAGAGTTCTTAGGGCAGAGTCCTTGGCAAGGTGAGTGTGACAGGTGACGTGGTGCAGATCCAAAACACTGTTGGTGCAGAAAGAGTCAAATCCAGGTATGTAGTAAACACAGGGAAGTCCAGAACAAGTCTTCAGGTTAATCCCAGGTGTGGCATGAACATGGGTAAGTCCAGCAACAAGTTCATCTCAGTTGTGGCATAATCACGAGTAAGTCCAGAACAAGTTCACATTAAAGTATTATACTGGTGTAGATTCCAGTAGCTCCCACTGGGGGGAGTAAATGAAGGATTAAGTAGCAAAAACACAGTCCAGCAACATAGTTCCAAAACACAGTTCAAAAACAGAGTTCTTACCAGGAGGAGTGGACCAAGGGTTAAGTTCTAAAGTCAACAGACTGAGAGTGTAGCTTACATAGGCAGAGAATGTCCAGAGCCACAGGTAGAAGCACAGTAGAACATGCAGCTGAGCTGAAGGGGAAATGGAAGCAGAATACTCCAGCAAGGAGGCTGACACCTGAGCCAGGTTTTAAACAAACTAGCAGGAAGTAGGGCAGACAAAAACAGCAAACTCCATCTTAACAAAGGGCAAAATCATTCACAAGGTGACTTGGAAAACCCAGAATACTGACAAGAGGTGACACAGTGGGGGAGGGGGCACACAGGAAAATAGAGGTGACACAGTGGGGGAGGGGACCCACAGGAAATTAGAGGTGACACAATGGGGGAGGGGGCCCACAGGAGAATAGAGGTGACACAGTGGGGGAGGGGGCCCACAGGAAAATAGAGGTGACAGTGGGGGAGGGGGCCCACAGGAAAATAGAGGTGACACAGTGGGGGAGGGGGCCCACAGGAAAATAGAGGTGACACAGTGGGGGAGGGCGCCCACAGGAAAATAGAGGTGACAGTGGGGGAGGAGGCCCACAGGAAAATAGAGGTGACACAGTGGGGGAGGGGGCCCACAGGAAAATAGAGGTGAAACAGTGGTGAAGGGGGTCCTCAGGAAATTAACACCTTTACGACATCCGCCTTACATGTATGGCGTGTGTTAAATGCCACTGCCAATCTCTGACAGCAGCATATAAAACATGCCAACATGCGTGCGCATCATTCTCTCACGCATTGGCGCCCATGATGTGATCGTGGGTCGCCGATGGGTTGTCATGACAGCCAGGGGTCTTCTTCCTGTGGCCAGGCTTTAAAGGACACCATGATTTCTGCTATATGCAGTGATGATGTGGCATTACTGTATATAATGGCACATGCGATCGGATAATCGCATCTTCATGTCCTCTAAGGGGGCTAACTGTACCAGTGAAAGGTAAAAAAATTTTTAAAAAATTCCTAAAAGTTCAAATCACTCTTTTTATCCCATTGAAAATTAATATATGTAAAAAATAAAAAACAACACATATTTGGTATTGCTGAGTTCAGAAAAGTCCGATCTATCAAAATATAAAATAAAATTAACCCGATCAGTAAACACTCAAGAAACAGAAACAACTCAAGAACGCCAAATGTCCTTTTTTCTGTTTGCCACAATTCCACAAAAAAAGCTATAACAAGTGATGAAAACATCACATCTATCCTAAAATCGAACTAATACAAATAATGTCTCGCCCCCAACAGAAAGCTATCATACAGCTTTCCTGTGTGTAATAAAATACGCAGCAGTCACCCTCTTCTGCCGCTGTGTCGTTGCTTCTGTCTTTTTCATTGCAGTGGAATATGGCTACCGGTAAGTATTTTACTACACACACTGGACCTACAATACTTTTGTCTGACCCATTTTTGGAGTTTTGGGTGAAATGATCAATGTTTTGCTTTTTGCTTCATTCTCTTTTGTGTTTTTTCATTTAAGACAAATTAAATGAAGATAATAATACCAAATAATTTGTGTTTGCAATCATTTTCAGGAAAAAAATTAGTATTATCTGACAGAATTGCAGGGGTGTCAATACTTTTGGCCATGACTGTTTATAGAGGATCTGTCAGCTCTCCTGTGTGGTGTAGTATATAGAGGATCTGTCAGCTCTCCTTTGTGGTGTGGTATGTAAAGGATCTGTCAGCTCTCTTGTGTGGTGAAGTATATAGAGGATCTGTCAGCTCTCCTTTGTGGTGTAGTATATAGAGGACCTGTCAGCTCTCCTGTGTGGTGTAGTATATAGAGAATCTGTCAGCTCTCCTGTGTGGTGTAGTATATAGGGGATCTTTCAGCTCTCCCATGTGGTGTAGTATATAGAGGATCTGACAGCTCTCCCGTGTGGTGAAGTATATAGAGGATCTGTCAGCTCTCCTGTGTGGTGTAGAATATAGAGGATCTGTCAGCTCTCCTGTTTGCTGTAGTATATAGAGGATCTGTCAGCTCTCGTGTGTGGTATGGTATATAGGATCTACCCTGTGTGGTATTTTTAAACTGCATGGTGGGCCCCAAGAATTATTTTCCTCTGGTGGGCTCAAGGTTCTCCAGTCCAACGCTGAATACAGCAATAATTTTACTGCTAGGTATATAAACCTTCACATGCGCAATCAGCATGCTTTACTCTGGCAATCCCACTGTGATAAAATGCAGACCTCAACTATCATCAGCTGCTCCAGCAACTGCATCTGCTACTTCTTCCTCCTCCTCTGTTAGTGTGCCAAGTATTGTTACGCAGGTCTCCGGTGGCAGAACCTCTGTTTCTTTACCCACTTCATTCAGGCTGAGTGAGAGCCCGTCAGCTATAATGGAAGTTGACATGCCTGCTGTTTTTGACGGATATAAGAGAACAAGCACACAACAACTTTATCAATCCACCCTAACATCTACACCTGCACCTCACTAGCAGACCAGTAGTTTGTCCAATTCACCATACTCCGCCCTCTTTCAGCACTGCAGACAGCCCTCGGTCCCACAGTTGTGGTTACATAAAAGATTGTTTCACACTACACATGACAAAGCTAAAAGGTTGAACTCCATCATCTCCAATCTGTTGGCCACAGAAATGCTGCCTTTCTGCTTAGTACATACAGATGGTTTCCAAATGCTGATGGCCTCTGTTTCTTGACTAAATCTAAATCTATGTCTGCCAGGGTGCATTTCACCACAGATACTTGGCAAGTAAGTAAGCATGGCCAAGGGTGTTACATCTCGCTGACTGGGCACTGGATGAATCTGGTGGCTGTGGGGGCAGGTGGGGAAGGGGATGCTCCACAAGTTTTGGAATCCTCAAGGTGTGCAGGACAAACCTCTGTATTTCACACTTCCTCCAATGTTCCTGCCTCATCCTCTATCTCCTCTAGGGCCTCCACCAGCGTCCTCAACCTCTGCCTTAATGAGACACATGTTCCAACAGTGCAGAGTGAATCCTCAACACCTCTGTACTGCGCAGCTAGGGCTCACCGCAATCAGGCTTAAAATTGATATGCCTTGGAGATCGCAGTCATACAGCTGAAGAGTTGTGGATAGCTCTCCAGGCCGAGTTTGAGCAATATATAACCTACAACAGAATTTTCCGTGGCCGAAACGGAAAAACCCCTCAGACCAAACATCTATACCGAAAAGAAAAAAATGCTCCAAAGAGCCAAACTCAATTTGGGTCCATGTGATAATAATACTATGCAGTGGTAATGCACAACACTATGGTAATATGAAATCTGTATCAAAAGGATCCCAAAAGAAGCAAGGAGGGGTTGAAATCGTTTAAACAGTATATCTTTATTAGAAAAATATCACACAATACAACAGGAATACAAAATAGAGGGTATCATGGGTAGAGTACAGCTAAAAAGTAGTTGGCACCATACAGACAAAAATGTGGTGCCAAAAGATAGCAAAAATCGTGTCTCAAAGGACACAGCCTCACATAGTATCCAGAACAAAGAGTAACGCACTAGTCTCAGAATTAGAGATCTGCCTCTATATAATCAAATAAATGCAGTCAGCTGAAGATAAAAGCTGACATCCTGCCCATAGACAGCTATGGAAAATGATTGATAAGTGATAATGCTCTGCTGCAGTACAATAATAACAAGTTTGAGCAGGCTATATAACTGGCAGCTGCTGATGACTGGTAATGGTCTAATATGGTTCAGGAGTAGCAGTAATCATAGACGGACAGAGGTTAAAGTCTGGAATCCTAACACAAGGTAGCAAAAAATAATGTCATACCTTGAGACATGGTGGTCTATTAGTGCTGCTGTGTCTGTGAGACGCACTGGCCTCGATGCGCGTTTCACCACCTACGGCTTCGTTTGAGCAATGGCTGTTTCCTCTGAACCTGGATCCAGGGAAGGCCATGTCCGATAATGGTGCAAACCTGGTGGTGGTCATACGCCAAGGCAAGCTCACACACGCACCTTGCATGGCTCACGTCCTCAACCTGGTGGTACAGCGATTTCTCTGCCAGTATCCTGGCCTATGTAAGCTGATGCAGAAGGCACAGAAGGTGTGTACTCACTTCCGACGCTCGCAACCCTCAGGTCATCGACTTGCATTGATACAAAAGTCTTTGTTCATGCCAGTTAACAGGTTGATATGCGATGTGCCAACACAGTGGTATTCCATGACACAATGATGGAGATGGAAATTTCATTCTCCAGCAGGACATGGCACCTGTCCACGCTGCCAAAAGTACCAATACCTGTTTTAAAAACAACAATATCACTCTGCTTGATTGTCCAGCAAACTCGCCTGACTTTAATCCCATAAAGAATCTATGGGGTATTGTCCAGAGGAAGGTGAGAGACACCAGACCCAACAATGCAGACGAGCTGATCGCTTCCATGGCATGCCGCATTGATACAGTAATTCATGCAAAAGGAGCCCCGACCAAGTATTGAGTGCATTAATTGAACATGCATTTTAGTAGGCCAATAGATCACTCTGTAATGACTCAATATAATATATGAATTTCACTTTTTGTATTGAAGAACTGAAATAAATTAACTTTTTGGTGATATATATTCTAATTTTGTGAGAAGCACCTGTATTTCACATCTTTAAGGGGTTAATCAAAGCTTCTTGCTTATAACTACAGTGCCTCCATGTATTTCAGTTCATTTATATTAACAGAGACAAAAAGTCTTTCAACAGCAGGAACCCATTGACTGGCTTGACATTTTTATCTCTGTAAGTGGTTTACCTAGAACTAAGAATGGTTGTGCATTAGTGTAATGGGTATTGCCTTATGTATTGTGCTTTCCTTTGTACACATCATTCAACCATTTAGCAATTCTTTCAGTTTTTGCTAGAAAAGCTGCCTAAAATGTTAGAAAACCCCTTTACCCATAATCACAATTGGAGACACCGCTGACTTCGAAGATTAAATAAATCCCACGAGGAGCCTTTATCAAACTTCTTAACTAATAACATTTTTTACATCTGTAAAATTAACCTTGTCTTCACCCCAAGAGTAAATTTATAAAATAGGAATCATTTAATTTGTACCATCATGGTTCGCAATTTCAATTTCAATTTCAATTGAATCACATATTGTAGGTAGAGCTCATGGCAGTAAACAGAATCTATGAGGAAATATACATCTTGAAAGATTCTGACACTCTGTTAAAGTACAATTAAATTACACTGGCCTACAAAAAAAAAAAAATTCTGGCACGGACTTTAAGAACAGTTTTAGACTCATTTGAGGGTGCTGAATTCAAATCTGATCTTATAATTTCTCTATCACATCACGTTGTTGCGCTACAGGTATATAGCCCATTTTCATAAATTCCATGATAAATATAAGTAGTGCATGAAAAGTGCCGGTTTATACGGTTCACTAAGGTAAATTTAGTTTTCATTTAGTCTCCCAATAAATGTGAGAATATCTTTGTTTTCTTTGAACATGCATAATTCCCATTTGTTATAACACCCTTGTTTTCTGTGGTACTGGGACAGTAGAGCTACAGCAGAGCATTGGGTGAAAACTGAATGGCCTCAGCCACAGAGTTTGGCATCTGGCGATAAGAATGTCTTCCATGATCCTCTAGTGGATAGGAAGGACATTGTCTTTCCTCCCTTACACATAAAACTTGGATTGATGAAGCAGGTCGTCAAAGCTCTCAATCACAGTGGAGAATGCTTTAACTATATATGTTCAACTTTTCCTGGTCTTAGTGAAGAGAAAAAAAAGGCTGGAATATTTGATGGACCTCAAATAAGAACACTTATGAGAGACCCAAATGTAATCACATCAATGAATGAGACAGAAGAAAGAGCTTGGAATGCATTTTGTAATGTGCAGAATTTTCTAGGGAATAAGAAAGCAGACAACTATGAAGAGATTGTGGAAGAGCTACTAATGAGTCTGCAAAATCTTGGATGTAGAATGAGTATCAAGATTCACTATTTACAAAGCCATTTGGACTTTTTTCCAGAGAACCTTGGGGATGTGAGCAAGGAACAAGGGGAGCATTTTCATCAGGACATTAAAACAATGGAAGAACGGTATCAAGGCTGGTGGAACTCACATATGATGGCTGACTATTGCTGGAGCTTGATGAGAGACATCCCAGAAGCTGCACATCACAGATCAGCCAAGAAAAGAAAGTTCAAATAACTGCCATTTGTCATTCATCTGTGTGCCATATATACTGTATGTGTTTTTATATTTTGTAGTTTAATTCTGTAAGTATATTTGATTTGCTGTACATAGACTTTGTAATCGTTGTTATTCCTTGATTTAAAATATGCAATGTAGTATCGAAAAGCATGTGTTTTTATCATAAAACATTAGATAGGAGTAATTTTCATCAAAAATTGAAAATCTCGAAATCCTGATGTGATAGCCAAAAACGGAGTTCGTAATCAGCAGCCAAAATTGACTTAAAATATGTTTTAAAACCTTTTGCCAGAAAAATTGCATTGACCAGTGTTATTTATATTTATATGACCTGTTTTCTATTTTGGGAGTTCTGCCTTAATTTCTGTACTGTATGTACAGTGGGGGAAATAAGTAGTTGATTGCTTTCTGATTTTGTAAGTTTACTCACTGACAAAGACATGAACAGTCTATAATTTTAAGGGTAGGTTAATTTTAACATTGAGAGATAGAATATCAAAAATAAAATCCAGAAAATCACATTGCATAAATTACATACATTTATTTGCATTTTGCAGTGAGAAATAAGTATTTAATCCCTCTAGTACTTGATGGCAAAACCATTGTTGGCAAGCACAGCAGTCAGACTTTTTTGTTGCTGACGCAGTAGCGTAACTACCTGGGGGGAAGAGGGAGTGGTCTCCCAGGCCTTGCGCTCTGAGGGGGCCCACCGGGAGCTACGCCACTGTAACTGTATCGGCGTGCAGATACATTCTGCGGCAGAGCAGGGAGAATCGATCTCCCTGCTCTGCCACCCGGCCACTATGGGGCCCCTGAGCAGGCAGGGGACCCTGGTGCTAGTAGTGGGCCCCCCGCCCATCATGGAAAGGTCAACTGTATCAGCATTTAACCGATACAGCTGATCGCATTGATGGGAGAAGGAGTGCTACTCTCCTTCTGCCATCATCCCCCTCTTAGCATCTGACGTCACCGACGCAGACACTGACTGGGGGTGTGATGACATCACTGCGTCCGCTGTCAGGAGATGAGTGGGCGCTCAGAGCTGCAGAGGAAGCAGTAGGAAGAGAGGTGAGTATTGATTTATTTTTATGGGGACTGCCTTATACTACAGGGTCTGCCTATAGGGGGGCTGTCTTATACTACAGGGTCTGCCTATAGGGGTGCATCCTTACACTACAGGGTCTGCTTATGGGGGTGCTGTCTTATACTACAGTGTCTGTCTGGGGGTGCTGCCTTATAATACAGAGTCAGCATATGGGGGTGCTGCCTTATACTACAGGGTCTGCCTATGGGGGTGCTGCCTTATACTACATGGTCTGCCTTTGGGGGTGCTGTCTTATACTACAGGATCTGCTTGTGGGGTGTTGTCTTAAACTGCAGGGTCTGCCTGTGGTGTGTTGCCTTATACTGCAGGGTCTGCCTATGGGAGTGCTGCCTTATACTACAGGGTCTGCCTATGAGGGTGCTGCCTTGTACTATGGTGTCTGCCTATGGGGGAGCTGCCTTATACTTCAGGGTCTGCCTATGGGGGTGCTGCCTTATACTACAGGATCTGCCTATGGGGGTGCTGCCTTATACTACAGGGTATGCCTATGGGGTGCTGCCTTATACTACAGGGTCTGCATATGGTGGTGCTGTCTTATACTACAGGGTCTGCCTGTGGGGTGCTGCCTTATACTTCAGGGTCTGCCTATGGGGTGCTGCCTTATACTACAGGGTCTGCCTATGGGGGTGCTGCCTTATACTATAGGATCTGCCTATGGGGGTGCTGGTTTACACTACAGGGTCTGCTTATGGGGTGCTGCCTTATACTACAGGGTCTGCCTATGGGGGTGCTGCCTTATACTACAGGATCTGCCTATGGGAGTGCTGGTTTATACTACAAGGTCTGCCTATGGGGTGCTGCCTTGTACTACAGGGTCTGCCTTTGAGGTGCTGCCTTACACTACAGAGTCTGCCTATGGGAGTGCTGTCTTATACTACAGTGTCTGCCTGTGGGGTGCTGCCTTATACTACAGGGTCTAGCTATAGGGGTTCTGCCTTATATTACAGGATCTGCCTATGGGGGTGCTGTCTTATACGACAGGGTCTGCCTGTGGAGTGCTGCCTTATATTACAGGGTCTGCCTATGGGGGTGCTGCCTTATACTACAGGGTCTGCCTATGGGGGTACTGCCTTTTACTACAGGGTCTGCCTATGGGGGTACTGCCTTATACTACAGGGTCTGCCTATGGGGGGGCTGCTTTATACTACAAGGTCTGCCTATGGGGTGCTGCCTTAAACTGCAGAGTCTGCCTATTGGTGCTGCCTTGTGCTATAGAGTCTGCCTATGGGTGCTGCCTTGTGCTATATAGTCTGCCTTTGGCGGTGCATTATACAATATACAGTAGGCCTAAGGGGAGTGCATTATACTATATGGAGGCGTATGTGGAGTGGATTATACTACATTTAGGACTATCTGGTGCATTATACTATATGGACTCTATCTAGGAGGCATCATACAGTGTGGAGATTACAGTGAGGGGGTCATCATACAGTGTGGGGATTACAGTGAAGGGGCCATCATGCAGTGTTGGAGCCATCAAACAGCATTATACTGTGTATAAGAGAGCATCATGCTGTGTATAGGGTAGCTGTACAGGGGCAGACTCGGGACATTACTAAATGTAAAGTAGGCACTTATTGTTATAGGGGAACTCAGATTACTGTGACTATCAAAGGGGCATACAGAGGGCATTATTACTTTCTAGGGGGCAAAATATGGGCACTGCTTTCTAGGGCACTTGCACTCGGCATTACTATATTATAGAGGAGTGCTTTAGAATTTAGAAGGCACAGAGAACCACACAGCAGGTGCAGTAATAGGGACACATACGGCAGCAGCGGCTCAGTATTGGGGTATCGGGTAGTAATAGGGACACATATGGCAGCAGCTGCTCAGTATTGGGATATCAGCAGGATGAGGAGTTTGTGCAGGTTGGGAATAGATGGTGATGGCTGTAATGTGAGAAGTGAAACATGTCTTTGTTGTATTCTCTGCAGCCAAGTCCTGGCTGGAGAAGTTGTGTCAGGTTGGGCCAGATGCAAAAGACGGGAAAAATGAACGATTCTATCAGAAAGAATGTCAGCAGTAAGTCATTCTCTGTAACGGTGCTGTGATCTCTTATATGTTCTTTAGGACTGGTATCTACCACTGACCATATGGCGGTAATATCTATGTTGGTTTTTGTATAGAGATTATTTTCAGTAACAGTGCGGTCATCTGCTGATGTTCTCCTCCACTATTAGGGTGCGTCACCCAGTTATCATCAAGGTTATCTGGTTATGGGCCCACACAGAAGCTTCGCCCCCCTGAACCAAAACCCTAGCTATGCCTCTGAGCTGACGATAACGTTTGCGCACATGTCAAATTAGTATAATTTATATAATGTGATTTTCTGGATTTTATTTTTGATATTCTATTTCTCAATGTTAAAATTAAACTACTCTTAAAATTATAGACTGTTCATGTCTTTGTCAATGGGGCAAGCTTACAAAATCTGCAAGTGATCAAATACTTATTTCCCCAAATGTAATTGAAGCAGATTGTCATCAAAAAAGTATTTGTTGCAAGGACAGTGCAAACATGTGAAGGTCCTTGATAGCAGTAAATGCATCAAAGGCTGCTGCTGGTGAGAATGCTAACCCTTTGTTAAGAAGGGAAAGATCAGTCATTGTAAAGATGTGTTGATTACCTTATTGTCACTAGAGATGAGCGAATATTTCAATGTTCGGTTCGGATTACGATCACTGAATTTGCAATATTCGGTGATTAATTTGTCGAATATTCGCCAAAAATAACTGAACGCCATTCAGGTCAATAGGAAGCAAAGCAAACACATTCACAACACTTTATAATGGCCCCAAATGCTACCAAAGCACATCAAATGAGGGTCAGATACGAGGAAAGTGGCCTCAATTCACCCACAGTACAAATTTTAGCATAGAACTGCAGCAATCAGCCAGGCATGAGATATCAGGGTCTGGGACAGCATTTACAGCTTTCAATTGAACATCACAGTAAGACGAGGTGGGTGAGGGATCGGTGTAGACCCCCTTTCCTGGGGAACCTGATACCACATGCAGCACCTCTACCTGCTTTCATGCTGAGCCACACTCAGGTGACACAAATATCAGTTAATGGACTACCATTGTCAGAAAAATTTAAGGATAGTAACATGGGTAGTTGAGTCCAAGAAGAGAAGGCCTGATGGCCTCGGAGGCCTACTGCTACAGGCAACACACATGAAGGAGACCCAACCAAGAGTGTTCACATTTCCAAAAATTATTGGCAGACACCACCAAAGCAACATCAATTTCACCACTGTAGAAGTAGTATAATAGAGACCGACAGGTCTTCCACTAAACCAAATTCAGCAGATGGACACCCAACAAGAAGTGTTCACTTTTAAACAAATGAGGGCCTTACACCACAGAAGTGGCATCAATTTCATGAGAGTAGAAATAATATAATAGGGACCGATAGGTCTTCCACTAAACCCAATTCAGCAGATGGACACCCAACCAGAATTGTTCACATTTAAACAATTGAGGGCCTTACACCACAGAAATGGCATCAATGTCACCACAGTAGAAATAATATAATAGGGACCGACAGGTCTTCCACTACTCCCAATACAGCAGATGGACACCAAACCAGGAATGTTCACATTTAAACAAATGAGGGCCTTACACCACAGAAGTGGAATGACTGTCACAAGATTAGAAATAGTATAATTGGGACTGAAACGTCTTCCACTAAAGCTAACTCAGTAGAAGTAGACCACCATGACTGTTCACAATTCCACAAATTAGTGATAACATCATCATCAGCAGCGCTAGCCACAGCAGACACAGAAGCCACACTAATGATATCATAGAGTGCAGTTACGTATGTGACATATGGAATATCAACTAGTCTGTACAGTCTGCGATTGGGGTGCAAAAGTTCTTGGAGATTCATGACTTATTCATCTTGATGAATATTAGGTGGTCTACATTTTCAGGGGACAGCTGGTTGTGTTTATCAGTCAGGACACCACCAGCAGGACTGAAGACACGTTCTGAGAGAACACTGGCTGCCAAGCATGATAAAACCTCCAAGGCGTGTGAGGCGAGCTCAGGCCACTCATCTATTTTGGAAGACCAAAATGTTAATGGGTCCAAACCATCCCTGATGGTATTAATATTCAGTTCTAGATTCTCCTGCACCATCCTCTCCATTCGTTCACTACACGTAAGACTTGGACTCTATTGTGCTCTGGACAAGCTGGTCTAAAAAAGTGTCAAATTACTCACAGAAATTGCTTCTTACACTTACACCACTGCTGCTGCTGCTAATGTTTTGGCATTGATGAATTGACATGCCAGAGGTTGGAAGTCTAGAGCTGCAATGTGAACTTTGTGCTTTACTGCTGTCTTGGGGAAAAGCTCTCTTAAGGTTGTGTAAAAGCATGTTTTGGTACTCCAGCATTCGCGGGTCCTTTTCCTGGGTGGGAAGCATCTGGCAAAATTTGGTTTTATAATGTGGATATAACAGAGTTGCAACCCAGTAGTCAGCAGTATTCCTAGTCATAGCTATACCTGTCACGTCCGCTAGTTCTGTCACGTCCGCACATACTTACCGGCCTTCTCCCATCCCTCGGCGCACTCACGATCCTGTCCCTCGCCGCTCTGCCTCTTCTTTTGCTGGCTCACGGCATCTGGTGTCTTTGCGCATGCGCGGTCGCGTCTCCTCCATCGCTGAGCCTTCTGGGAGGTCGCGACCCGATGGCTCCACCCCAACATGGCGGCGCCCATCGGGTATTTCTTCCCGGCGTCTTTCCAGGTAAGACGCCTTTGCTTTGTAGGTGCTCTGTCTGCTGTCAGCGTTCCAATGCCGTGGGCTCCCTAGTCTTAGTATCTCTCCCCTGCTTAGTTCTTTCTGTGTCTCTGCTCAGTATTCCTGCCGTGTCCTGCCTAGTTCCGTGTTCCTGCCGTGTCCTGCCAAGTCCTGTGTTCCAGCCGTGTCCTGCCTAGTTCCGTGTTCCTACCGTGTCCTGCCAAGTCCTGTGTTCCTGCCGTGTCCTGCCTAGTTCCGTGTTCCTCCCATGTCCTGCCAAGTTCCGTGTTCCTGCCGTGTCCAGCCAAGTCCTGTGTTCCTGCCGTGTCCTGCCCAGTTCCGTGTTCCTGCCGTGTCCTGCCAAGTTCCGTGTTCCTGCCGTGTCCTGCCAAGTCCTGTGTTCCTGCCGTGTCCTGCCTAGTCCTGAGTTCCTGCCGTATCCTGCTTCGTCTCGTGTTCCTGCCGTATTCAGCTAAGTCCTGTATTCCTGTTGTTCCCCGCCATTCCTATAGCTCTGTGGTCTCTTTCTTTCTCTCGGGTCGCCCCTTTGGCTCTAGCTGTTGTGTCTCCACTCCCCTGAGGTCCTGCTCCTAACACTCCCTTTATAGGGGGTGGTTCCATCTGGTCCGCTCGACCCCTGGGGCTCTAGAGTCACGACCCAGAGGGTCCACTCTCGGATTCCTTTCCGAATCCCTACAATACCGGGATGATGTTGCAGATAATGCAGCAAGAAGGCACTCATGAGTTGAGCTCAACGATGCGGTCCAAGCCCATGCTGGTATCTGAGTAACAATGAAGCTCATTTCCTCTGTCCTCTCCCACCAACCACGAACAACAGAGAGGGGAGGATTATCCTCTTCATCTGACAGTTGCTCACCCATCACCTCTTCCTACTCCATTTGTTCCTTAGATCTTGCACCTTTGATAACAGTTTGTCTGTTAACACCAGCCGGCCTTGATCGCAGTAATCCACCCTCCCTTGAGATCCGCCTGTGTGACGACAGTCTGGAAATTAGAGACAATGTTATCCCTTCCGCATCCTCCTTTGCCTCTTCCTCTTCTTCTGGGACCACCATCTCCTCCCACAAGCTATTTAAAGTCTGCTCCAGCATAGAGATGATGGGAATAGTGATGATGGTGTTGTCAGCGCTAACCATGGTAGTTGAAATTTCAATGCTGTGCAGAGGTCCTTGATCTGTGCCCACTCTGTAAACATGATTTGCACCACATCCGCACTGCATTGTCCCAGGCTATACGACATGACATACTGCGTCACGGCTCATGGCTGCTGTCACAGTCCCTGCAACATGTGCAGAGTGGAAATCCACCATGTCGGCACATTGCATATCAACCTGTTAAATGGCATGGACAAAGACCTCTGTATCAATGCAAGTAGATGACCTGAGGGGTACAAATGGCGGAAATGAGCACACAGTTAGTGTGCTTTCTGGAGCAGCTCATCCAGGCCAGGATAGTGGCGGAGGAAAAGCTGTAACACCAGGTTGAGGACATGAGCCATGCAAGGCACGTGTGTGAGCTTGCCTTACCATAGGGCCACCACCAGGTTCACACCATTATTGGACACATCCCTCCCTAGATGCAAGTTTAGTGGAGACAGCCATTGATCAAACTCAGCCTGGAGAGCTGTTCACAACTCTTCAGCTGTATGACTGCGATCTCCAAGGCATATCAATTTTAATAATGTCTGATTGCAGATAGCCCTGGCTGCACAATATGGAGGTGGTGAGGATTCACTCTGCGCTGTTGGAACGCATCGCTCATTAAGGCAGAGGTTTGGGGTGCAGGTGGAGGCCTTAGAGAAGATAGAGGAGGAGGCAGAAGCATTGGAGGAAGTGTCTAATGTAGAGGTTTGTCCTGGAAGCCTTGGGGATTCCAAGACTTGTGGAGCATTGCTTGTCCCCACAACCACCAGAGTCACCCAGTGCCCAGTCTGGGAGATGTATCATCCTTGGCCATGCTTACTCATCCAAGTGTCTGTGGTGAAATGCACCCTGGCAGACAGATTTAGTCAAGGAACAGGTGATGTTGTCTGTGACATGCTGGTGTAGTGCAGGCACAGCTGTCTTAGAAAAGTAATGGGCAATTGGTACTGGGGGACTGTGACTGCCATCAGCTTTTGGAAACCATCTGTATCCACTAGGCAGAAAGGCAGCATTTCTGTGGCCAAGAGATTGGAGATGGTGGAGTTCAACCTCTTAGCTTTGTAATGCGTATTAGGAAACAATCTTTTACGTGACCACAACAGCGGAGCCGGGGGCTGGCTGCACTGAGAAAGGGCGGAGTACTGTGAACCAGACAAACTGCTGGACCATGAGAGAGGTGCAGGCAGAGATGTTATGGTGGATTGAGAAACTTGTGGTGTGCTTGTTCTCAGAGATCAGTTGAAAAAAAAATGGGTATGTCCACTTCCGTTACAGCTGACAGTGGGCTCTCAGTCAGAGTGACTGAAGCAGATAAAAAATCCGAGGATCTGCTGTCAACATCCTGTGTCTCAATAGTTGGCACGGTAACAGTGGAGGAGGAAGAAGCAGCAGATGTGATTGCTGGAGCGTCTGATGGTTGTTGAGGTCCGCTGGTCCGCATTTTTGAGCAGTGGGACTTCTATGGTAAAGCATAGTGATTGTGCATGTGAAGGTTCAAACATGTAGTAATCAAATTATTGCTCTTCTTTTTCTTTTGCAAAGTTGGCAGATTACATGAGTTAGCTCATCTTCTCCAGTGTTAAAAAGACCCAGGCTAAGCAACCCTTGCTACCCCTGCGAGTTGCAGACCCATGGATGATGCTGGTCACAGCTACAGTTGTGGCTGAGGATGCATTGCTTGTCCTGGCTGCCTCACTACATGTCTGTGATGTACGGTGCAACGTATCCTCCTTGTTTTCCTCCTCAGATGACCTACTCCGCTCTGTGCCTCTATGTTCATGCCAACTGGGATCTCTTCATCATCCTCTGTGTTATCACATTCCACATTCTTGGAGTCACCCTTCTCTTCCTGCACTGACAGCACAGTACTGTCCGCGTGAGCATCAGATATCTGAGCCTCATCAGGATACCTCCCCCTCAGGGGTTAACATCTGATGACGAGGGTCAGGATGCTGATCGGACCCTACTTCATCCTGCCCTGGATTGAAACTAAAAAAAATTTGGGCATCAGTGCAGATTTCCTCCTCTTGACTCTGTGAAGCTTTTGAGTACATTTCTGATGACCATGGTATAGACTGTGTGAACAGCTCTTCAGACTCACTCATCTGTACCGTCAGTTATATGGCTGGAGAGTTGGGAAGCAAGGGGAAGCAGGGGGAATTTGGGTGCCACCTCTATGGACTGTACAGGGTGTGATGTTGAGATGGAGGAAGAGGAGAGGCCACTTAAAGCTGCGATTGCCATCCACTCAGCGGCGTACATAGAAATCATAGGGCCCCATAGCAAAAGTCTTAATGGGCCCACCCCAAAAAAAAATCACTGCCGGGACCAGCTCACCGTCTTGCTTCTCCACACAGCCTCAGCTCCTCATGTTCCGCCGCCAACTGCTGGTAGCCACCCTCACATGTGCAACTACTCAGGGTCAGCATACACTGCTCCCAGAGAATTCAGCTGGCAGCAGTGCTGGACTAGAAAGGATAAGTTAGGAGTAGCCAGGTACAGAGTGACAGCGGTGCGCACATTTAATTAAAGGCACAGCACAGACCAGGGGCGGACACTGACAGCTTGGGGCCCCTGTGCAAAAATAAATATATATATGTATCTATCCACACATACATGTATATATATTACATAGTCTCCTTTATTATGTATATTTCTGTCCCTTATACAGTGCCCTCTCTTGCTATGTACAGTACTGCACCGTCCCTTACATATTGGATTATATAGAGCCCTGTTTTTTATTACATACTGTCCTCTATTGTTAGATATATAATGCAATGATGGCTGATGGAGCATGGGAAAGCTTCTTTTCTAATGGAGGAGATGATGGGCTGGTGGTCTGGTCACCGATTCCTCCATCAGCAGTCATTTTTTATCTAACCAGAGAGCGGACTATGTAATAAAAGAGGGCACTGTGAATAACAAAAATAACAAAAATACACTATGTAAGAGAGCTCACAGTTCATAACAGCAGAGGAAGCTATATAATAAGGAATGGCACCATATATAACTAAAGAGGATGGTATGTAATAAGTGACGATGTTATACATGATAAAACAACTATCTAACTAAGGATGGTGTTATTCATAATAAGTGAGTAAACTATATACTAAGGGACTGTGCTATACATAATAAGTGAGTACACTATATACTAGGGGACTGTGTTAAACATAAGAAGCGATAACATCTTCCTCCACCTCCCCTGTTCCTAATCCATTATAAATCGCCCTTCCTCCCTTCCTAATCCCCTACACCCCTAATTGTCCTCCTCCCCCGCATCCTACTATTGTCCTCTTCCCCACCCCCATCATTGCCTTTTCCCCCAGCACCACATCACTGCCTTTCCACCACCTCTATCATTGCTTTCTCCCCACCACCCCATCATTGCCCATTCCACCACCTCCATCATTGCCTTCTCCCCACCACCCCATCATTGCCCATTCCACCACCTCCATCATTTCCTCGTCCCCTATCACCCCGTCATTGCCCTTTCCACCATCATTGTCCTTTCCACTACCACCATCATTGCCTTTTCCCCCACCACTCCCATCATTGCCCATTCCACCACCTCCATTATTTCCTCCTCCCCCACCCCCCATTATTGCCCTTTCCACCACCCCATCATTTCTTTCTCTCCCACCACCCCCATCATTGCCCGCTCTGCCACCCCATTATTGCCTTCTCTCCATCACCCCATCATTGCCCTCTCCCCACCTACACACACACAGACACACACAGCACCATTCACCTGTCTGCACGTTCCCCCGCAGTGCTACGCACACATGCACGCATATACAGACACACCCACACATGCACACCACCACTTATCTCTACACACGTACGTACACATACACACTCACACACAAAAATTGTAACTACTTTTCCAATATTTTCAGAAATAAATGCTAATTTTCCTGACCTCAATTTACTTTCATGAAACACAGTGTTTAATAAAAAAACAGTCTGAAAATGACTGTGATTCTGGGATTCCAAAGTTATAGCCTCATAAAGTGATACATGAAAAATGGGGCTCAGTCAGGATGGTGAAGACTTTGGCGGTAGGAGGTTAAGTATTTGGGTGTTGGTTGTTTGAATTAATTTGATAGTTTGGTCCTTTTTGATTGACGAGTAAACATGGTTATTTATTTTCCTTCCTAGTTTATATGAATGCATTGCATGCTGAGCTTTACAACACAGTTAATCCATTCCAGTTTATTCATACCCTCGGCATTTGACTTCTGATACTTGACAAAGTCTTTATTAACTAATTGAATTTACAGATAAAGTCTGAACTTATTACTTGTCTTCCGATACACAGCTCCTGATTTAAGAATGTGTTTTATTGCATGACATTAAAGAGTTTAATAGATTGTTTGTTCAGCTAGGATGTCTGCAAAAAAAAGTGGCTTTGACAATGGAGTATTCAGTTTTGCTCTGTAGTGTGGTAATGACAGGCTCCCATCATGTTTGTCAGGAATTAGATCTCTACTTTCATTTAAATTTAATCACCCATTGAAGTTTAACTTGCATTTGTTAGGGATGAGGCATTTAGACATGGTTTTATAGTTGAAAAATATCTAATGATTTTGAAGATGGAGCCGAAGGGTAACATCAGTCTCCAGGATAATAGATCCCTTGGTGACATTTAAAATACTTTGACTCAGATTATCTTCAGAGTCTGAGCTTTTGTAAAGCTTGTTGGGACATAGCTGGCTACCTAATGCATTGTGATTTATAATGCAGACCAAATTATTACTGAATTAAACAATGCATAGCCATCTTCAATTTTACAGCTCAGCGTATATTTTGCATATGAAAATAAATAATTATTGTAAGAATAAAATAGTAAAAAAATAAACACCTCTTAGATTTTATAGTTTTACATCACTTTTTCTGAACAGGTTATTTGCATGTATAATTTTTTATTAATACATTAGATTTACATGGTCATGTAAAGAACCTGCAAGAAGGAGTGTGGTTGTCATGCTTGTTAACCATGGACCCACTGTGCTATGGGCCGGGGAGAGCCTGGAGGGACGTGACTAAGCAACCATCTGAGTTTTCACTAGAGCCCCTGATGGTGGGGTTAAACTTGAGCCCAAGTGGATACAAGTTGCCACTCCAGGACAGATCCTAGAACCATGGCAACTGACCCCAAGGGTCAGGATATCATAGGACAAAGCGTCCAATGCAGGACTGGATACAGATGGTACTTACTTAGATGCTTAGATGGGGCAGACTCTGAAACCAGAACTGGCAGCATGGGTTTAAGACACAGACACCACCAGAGCAGCTTCAGGATTCTGGTACCATGGGTGAGGTTTCAGGTTCAGGTACCGCTGGTGTGGTTTTAGGTTCAGGTACCATTGGAGTGGTTTCAAGTTCAGGTACGACCTAAGAGGTTTCAGGTTCAGGTACCACCAGAGCGGTATCAGGGTAAACGGTTTCAGATTCAGGTGTCACAAAAGCAGTTTCAGGATTGTCTCAGACAAATTGGATTCTGAAAAACAGAACTGGTACTGATACAGGTTTAACTGGACTGGTATAGGAACCTAATAACAAGCTAGCAGCTTACAGACTGACTAACTACAATTGCTGCTCAGGCACTTCCCAACAGGGGGAGGTGCTTTAAGTATTGAATGCCTTACAGTTATTGGCTGGTGACTCATTAGGAGTGTGCGCGCCATCTCTATAAGAGACAGGAAGCGTGCTTGCATGCACTAAACACTCTTCAAGAGAACCTGTGTGACGAGTGCAGACCCTGCAACAGGGAAAGCACAGTCGGCATCCCTGCTTGGTGGGAGCAGCAGAGGCATAAAGGGACACTAGTGTTACAGTACCAGCCCTATATGCCTCCTCTTCCTCAAGTCTGCAAGGAATTTCTCTATGTGAAGAGGAGCATGACTATTCCCCCTTGGGCTCAGATGATATTTCTTTGGAACTAGACCCCTTCCAATCCACAAGAAAAAGGTTTACCTTCTCACCTTCTTCATGGCCAAGATGCTCTCTACTTCAGAGCTGACTATCGCAGGAGTGGCACCCGGATCTTCAAAGAATGGACCTAACCCATTACTTGCCAAATTAAAAATTTTACAAGTACAGAATTTTCAGAAAAGGGCATCCCAATATTCATTTAAAAATGACAATGACATGATTTCCTATTTTGAAAACATTCATTTTACAAACACAACACAAAAAATTGGACCTAATTATAAAAATTATAAAATCTTAGTTACTAGAAGCTAAAGATTAGGCGTCCCAAAAAAAGGACATTGGTAGATAATGGGTTAAAATGACTGGCTTGAGAAGGGAAACGTGGAAGGAGTTAGGAACACGCACTTACTCTGGGAACTTCAATTTATTCAACACTGTGTTAATCTGTCTGAGGAACTCGAACAAACCAATGAAGTGGGGACCCAACTTGTAAGATGGCATCTCAAGGCGGATGTATTTTGAAGGCAGACTCCCCTTATCCCCTTGCTGGAAGGTTGGTACATCCAAGCGTCTCTTATCATCAGGCCTCTTCATCCGGTCAGAGGAGTTCTCCAGAGTGGCTTTGGTATACCTTAAGATCTTGGAAAATTCATCAGCGAGAGCATCGGCTGCAGGAACACCAGTAGTGGCTGACACGGGAAGGGGAACACCAGGCTGGTGACCACAAATGATGAAGAATTGTGATTTGGCAGAGGACTCACTTACATGATTATTGTAAGACTATTCTGGCCAATATAACAGCTTGACCCAGTCGTCATGGTGCACATTTGTGAAATGCTGCAGAAAGTTGGATAGGATTTGGTTGATTCTCTCCACCTAACCATTGGAATTGGGATGCTATGCAGATGAAAACTCCAAGTTCACATTTAACTGTTGACAAGTAGCTCTTCAGAACCTGGAAGTGAATTGGATGCCCCTGTCAGAAACATTGTGCAGTGGAAACCAGGAAGGCTGAATATGTGATTTTTATGCATTCAGCAAGCTCGGCAGTGGACAGGAGACCTAGCAAAGGAGTGAAGTAAGCCACCACGGCGCAAATAATGGAACAACCAGAGGACACAGGAAGGTCCATAATGAAGACTATTGCAATGTGCTGCCACGGAGCTGAAGGAACAGGAAGTGAAGGAAGATGCCCAGATGGAAGATGCTCAGCACAGGAAGAGCAGGCAGAAACATACTCCAGAATATCCTTTCTCAAGGTAGGCCACTAATAATGATGAGAAATTAGTTGAGCAGTCGTCTTCTAACCAGCATTACCAGCCGAATTAGAAGAGTGCCCTTACTGCAGAACTTGCTTCTTATTGGATTCCTGCACTAAAGTCTTCCAGAGAGGAATCTGAGAAAAGTTCACTGGGGCAACAGTCAACATCTTGGAAAGATCAATAATATGCAGTGGATCTTCCCTTTGCTCATGAGGTAGAAAAGTCCTGGAAAGGGCATCTGCCTTAATTTTCTTGTCGGCCAGATGAAAATGTATGACAAAATCAAAATCGGGCAAAGAGGAGCGTCCACCTAGCTTGGCCTTGGACTCAGCATTTGCGACAACTGTAGGTAGGCCACGTTCTTGTGGTTGGTGTACATGACAACCAGATGTAACACCATTCCTTTAAGGCCATCTTGATTGCTAGCAAATCTCAGTAGCCAATCGAGTAGTTAAGTTCAGGAGCTAATAAAATCTTGGAAAATAATCCACAAGTTACCATACAACTGGAGGAAGACTTCTGTGTGAGAAATGCCCCTGCTCCGGAGAATGAAGCATCGACTTCCAGGAAGAATTGTTTGCTTAGCTTGAGTCAGTGAAGCAAAAGAGCAGAAGAGATGGCCTATTTTAGAGAGAAAAATGCCTCCTCAGCCTCTGAAGTCCAGATCTTAGGATTTGCACCATTGCAGACCATTGCAGAAATGGGAGCCGTCCACGATGAAAAATTAGCAATAAACTGGCAGCAATAGTTGGCACCACCAAGCATGAGTAAAGTAGATCTGTGAAGACATTGTTTACTAACACCTGGAAGACAGCAGGGGCTTTACTGAACCCAAATAGCATCACACGATATTCGTAGTGACCATCCCGGGTGTTGAAAATGGTCTTTCGCTCATCTCCTATATGTATACGAATTTGACTATATGCTCCTCTAAGATCCAGGTTGATAAACATCCTGGCACCTCTTAAGTGATCAAACTATTCCACAATCAAAGGCAGTAGATATTTCCTTTTGATTGTGATCTGGTTGAGACCTCTGTAATCGATACATGGTCGAAGAGAACCATTTTTCTTCTTGGCAAAAAAAACAACCCAGCTCCAGCTGGAGAAGAAGACTTTTGGATGAATTCCGTAGCCAGATTCTCCTTTACGTACTCAGCCATGGGTAGGGTCTCAGCTTGCGACAGAGGATAGATTTGTCCTCAAGGCGGTGAAGATCCCAGGAGCAGGTCAATAGGACAATCATATGGCCTTTGTGGAGGTAATATATTTGCTTCTTTACATAGTTAGTAAGTAACATAGTAACATAGTTAGTAAGGCCGAAAAAAGACATTTGTCCATCCAGTTCAGCCTATATTCCATCATAATAAATACCCAGATCTACGTCCTTCTACAGAACCTAATAATTGTATGATACAATATTGTTCTGCTCCAGGAAGACATCCAGGCCTCTCTTGAACCCCTCGACTGAGTTCGCCATCACCACCTCCTCAGGCAAGCAATTCCAGATTCTCACTGCCCTAACAGTAAAGAATCCTCTTCTATGTTGGTGGAAAAACCTTCTCTCCTCCAGACGCAAAGAATGCCCCCTTGTGCCAGTCACCTTCCTTGGTATAAACAGATCCTCAGCGAGATATTTGTATTGTCCCCTTATATACTTATACATGGTTATTAGATCGCCCCTCAGTCGTCTTTTTTCTAGACTAAATAATCCTAATTTTGCTAATCTATCTGGGTATTGTAGTTCTCCCATCCCCTTTATTAATTTTGTTGCCCTCCTTTGTACTCTCTCTAGTTCCATTATATCCTTCCTGAGCACCGGTGCCCAAAACTGGACACAGTACTCCATGTGCGGTCTAACTAGGGATTTGTACAGAGGCAGTATAATGCTCTCATCATGTGTATCCAGACCTCTTTTAATGCACCCCATGATCCTGTTTGCCTTGGCAGCTGCTGCCTGGCACTGGCTGCTCCAGGTAAGTTTATCATTAACTAGGATCCCCAAGTCCTTCTCCCTGTCAGATTTACCCAGTGGTTTCCCGTTCAGTGTGTAATGGTGATATTGATTCCCTCTTCCCATGTGTATAACCTTACATTTATCATTGTTAAACCTCATCTGCCACCTTTCAGCCCAAGTTTCCAACTTATCCAGATCCATCTGTAGCAGAATACTATCTTCTCTTGTATTAACTGCTTTACATAGTTTTGTATCATCTGCAAATATCGATATTTTACTGTGTAAACCTTCTACCAGATCATTAATGAATATGTTGAAGAGAACAGGTCCCAATACTGACCCCTGCGGTACCCCACTGGTCACAGCGACCCAGTTAGAGACTATACCATTTATAACCACCCTCTGCTTTCTATCACTAAGCCAGTTACTAACCCATTTACACACATTTTCCCCCAGACCAAGCATTCTCATTTTGTGTACCAACCTCTTGTGCGGCACGGTATCAAACGCTTTGGAAAAATCGAGATATACCACGTCCAATGACTCACCGTGGTCCAGTCTAAAGCTTACCTCTTCATAAAAACTGATTAGATTGGTTTGACAGGAGCGATTTCTCATAAACCCATGCTGATATGGAGTTAAACAGTTATTCTCATTGAGATAATCCAGAATAACATCCCTCAGAAACCCTTCAAATATTTTACCAACAATAGAGGTTAGACTTACTGGCCTATAATTTCCAGGTTCACTTTTAGAGCCCTTTTTGAATATTGGCACCACATTTGCTATGCGCCAGTCCTGCGGAACAGACCCTGTCGCTATAGAGTCACTAAAAATAAGAAATAATGGTTTATCTATTACATTACTTAGCTCTCTTAGTACTCGTGGGTGTATGCCATCCGGACCCGGAGATTTATCTATTTTAATCTTATTTAGCCGGTTTCGCACCTCTTCTTGGGTTAGATTGGTGACCCTTAATATAGGGTTTTCATTGTTTCTTGGGATTTCACCTAGCATTTCATTTTCCACCGTGAATACCGTGGAGAAGAAGGTGTTTAATATGTTAGCTTTTTCCTCGTCATCTACAACCATTCTTTCCTCACTATTTTTTAAGGGGCCTACATTTTCAGTTTTTATTCTTTTACTATTGATATAGTTGAAGAACAGTTTGGGATTAGTTTTACTCTCCTTAGCAATGTGCTTCTCTGTTTCCTTTTTGGCAGCTTTAATTAGTTTTTTAGATAAAGTATTTTTCTCCCTATAGTTTTTTAGAGCTTCAATGGTGCCATCCTGCTTTAGTAGTGCAAATGCTTTCTTTTTACTGTTAATTGCCTGTCTTACTTCTTTGTTTAGCCACATTGGGTTTTTCCTATTTCTAGTCCTTTTATTCCCACAAGGTATAAACCGCTTACACTGCCTATTTAGGATGTTCTTAAACATTTCCCATTTATTATCTGTATTCTCATTTCTGAGGATATTGTCCCAGTCTACCAGATTAAGGGCATCTCTAAGCTGTTCAAACTTTGCCTTCCTAAAGTTCAATGTTTTTGTGACTCCCTGACAAGTCCCCCTAGTAAAAGACAGGTGAAACTGCACAATATTGTGGTCGCTATTTCCTAAATGCCCAACCACCTGCAGATTTGTTATTCTGTCAGGTCTATTAGATAGTATTAGGTCTAAAAGTGCTGCTCCTCTGGTTGGATTCTGCACCAATTGTGAAAGATAATTTTTCTTGGTTATTAGCAGAAACCTGTTGCCTTTATGGGTTTCACAGGTTTCTGTTTCCCAGTTAATATCCGGGTAGTTAAAGTCCCCCATAACCAGGACCTCATTATGGGTTGCAGCTTCATCTATCTGCTTTAGAAGTAGACTTTCCATGCTTTCTGTTATATTTGGGGGTTTGTAACAGACCCCAATGAGAATTTTGTTACCATTTTTCCCTCCATGAATTTCAACCCATATGGACTCGACATCCTCATTCCCTTCGCTAATATCCTCCCTTAAAGTGGACTTTAGACAAGACTTTACATAGAGACAAACCCCTCCTCCTCTCCGATTTTTACGATCCTTTCTAAACAGACTGTAACCCTGTAAGTTAACTGCCCAGTCATAGCTTTCTTCTAACCATGTCTCGGTTATTCCCACTATGTCAAAGTTACCTGTAGATATTTCTGCTTCTAGTTCTTCCATC
Organism: Ranitomeya imitator; assembly: GCF_032444005.1. Taxonomy (NCBI): domain Eukaryota; kingdom Metazoa; phylum Chordata; class Amphibia; order Anura; family Dendrobatidae; genus Ranitomeya; species Ranitomeya imitator. The sequence goes on from NC_091282.1 coordinate 404,722,024, forward strand.
TTGTTTGTCAGGCTTCTGGCGTTTGCGAGCATGCAGTTTAGAGGATTTTGTTTTGTTCCAATCTCCTCACTGTGGATTGTTTTAGAAATGTTCTTACCTCCCTTCTGAGTATGTTTTCCTGGGTCGTCTTTGTTCGAGTCTAATGTTTTTCTTCCCGTCCCCTCTTCTTCTAGTTTAACGCCCTCCTGATGAGTGTAGCGAGTCTTCTGGCGAATGTGTGTTTCCCAGGTTTGTTGAGGTGTAGTCCGTCTCTGGCGAGGAGTCCATCATACCAGTAATTCACACCGTGGTCCAGGAATCCAAATCCTTGTTGTCTGCACCATCGTCTTAGCCAGTTGTTTGCATCAAGGATCCTGTTCCATCTCCTGGTGCCATGCCCGTCTACTGGAAGGATAGAAGAAAAAACTACCTGTGCATCCAGTTCCTTTACTTTCTTCCCCAACTCTTCAAAGTCCTTGCAGATTGTCGGTAGGTCCTTCCTTGCCGTGTCATTGGTGCCAACATGTATCAGAAGAAATGGGTGGACGTCCTTGGAGCTGAAGAGCTTTGGTATCCTATCGGTCACATCCTTGATCATCGCACCTGGAAGGCAGCATACTTCTCTTGCAGTTATGTCCGGTCTGCAGATGGCTGCTTCGGTACCTCTCAGTAGTGAGTCTCCCACCACCACCACTCTTCGTTGCTTCTTGGCTGTACTTTTTGCTGTCACTTGTTGCTGTGTGCCCTTTTCTTTTTTGCTTGCTGGTATTGCTTCATTCTTAGGTCTTTCTTATCGAAGACATCCGCATAAGGGTAGTAAGTGAACGGCATACCTGGGAGGTTAGATGGTTTTGCCTGGGCCTGCACAAGATGTATGTCATGATATGTACTTTTGCCCTGTCCTGTATTTGATTAATATGCCATTTGATGTATGTAACTGTTCTCTGGTTTCTATTAGCTGTAATTTATGTATTTTCTTGGCTGGGAGTTCACCTGTAACAATGTCTCCATCCCCCAATACTTGCAGCCCTAAGCTCTAATGTAATTAAGCTTGGTCAACATCACTAGTGGAGGAATAGCCATTCTTCCTCACAGCAGGTGGTTAGTCAAATGTACATATTACATAGACTGCCTGGAGCCCACCAGTCTAGAATCTTCTGGTGGACCCAACCATTGAATAGAAGGTGTAACCCCTACCCCCTTCCTGGGCGGATCCCAGGAGCTCAGACAATCCATTCTTATTTTGAGATCAGATGTGAGTTGATCCTTGAAGGAGAAGGAGTGGGGATTCTTAGCTGAGGCAAGACCCCATGTCCATCTGGGACTGCGGAAGCGAACGGGGCGAGACTTGAGCTGAGGACATATCTCGTCGTTCGTGAGATTGTTTTGGGATCCCTTGGACTAATTGTGGACTATTGCTTTGTTACCTGGCACAAGGATTATCGGGAGGTGCCCCCGAACCTGTTCCACTGGACTAATTGTGGACTCTGTAGATCTACCTGCATGTGTTGTTCCAGCGTTCTTGATAATAAATTTGTGGAATCATCCCTTGGCCTGTTGTCCCTTCTTGCTCTGCCGTACACCCCGTCACAAACTGGTGGCAAGCAGTGGGATCAGAGCAGAAGGAATGGAGGACAATGGCCCAACATCAGGAACCAACACCGCAGAGTACAAGAACTGGACTTTGGGGAGCCTACAATCAAAGGCCCGTGAAGTAGGAGTCCGTTTTAAGGGACTCTCCAAGGAGCAGCTTATTGAGGCTTTGGAAGGAGTTCGCCTGCAAGATGACGCTGAGGAAGGACCCTCACAGCAAATGGAGGAAAGACTGCAGCCAGAGGTAAATACCCAAAAAAGTCAGTGGGTTGTGTGGTACGAGGAGGAGTTGGCATTGCTGGGAGAAGAGGCCACCATAGAAGATAAGAGGGAGGCCATTCACAGAGCTCAGGAGAGGGAGGCCATTCACAGAGCCGAGGAGAGGAAGGCCATTCACAGAGCCGAGGACAGAGCTCAGGAGATGGCATTGCTGGAGAAGCAGATCGCTTTGGAAGCAGCTAGAAGCTCCAGACAGACTGTAACCCCAGCACCCACCATGAGGGAACTCCCCAAAGGGTCCCGCAAAGACTTCAAGCCCTTTAATGAGGCTGCAGGCGACATTGAGGGCTTCTTCCAGGACTTTGAGCATCAGTGTCGATTAATGGAAGTCCCGGAAAGGGACCGAGTCCGACATCTGGTGGGGCTCTTAGAGGGTGGAGCTGCCGCAGCCTATAGAGCTATGGACCCTCAGGGGAACTGTGAGTATGCGGAGATTAAACGGACTATTCTAGAACATTATGCTGTTACCCCAGACACTTACAGGACTCAGTTCCGTACTTTAGCCTGTGATGAGGAAGTGTCTTTCAAGATGTATGCCCACAGACTCAAACAAATATGTCATCGCTGGCTGGAGGCAGAGGAGGCCTTATCCTGGGAGACCTTCCTCCAGGTTATCCTAAAAGAGCAGTTTTACTTCAAGTGCCCTGCTGAGATCCGGGAATGGGTGCGTGAGAGGAGACCAGCCACTGTGGAGGAAGCTGCAGCTCTAGCTGATGAGGCTCCCACCATCAAGCCTCAGTGGAGGGTTCTGTTGGAGGATGGAGAGAGGCGTACCAGCTCCACAACACCGGTGGCCCCCTGTTCTTCTGTCCCCATTGTTCCCCATTCCTCTAAGCCACGACCTCATGCTGATACCCGTGTAAATGTGCCTCCAGTTGCTTCTACTGCGTTTTCTGGAATACGACGAGGAGAGGAAGTAGCAGAGCGCAGGTGTTATGGTTGTGGGCATCTGGGGCATCTGCAGGCCTCATGCCCAGCCAGCTCATGGAGAAGTCATCCTCAAACCCCTACAGCACCTTCAGGTGGGAGCCGGCCTCCAGGTTCCCTTACCCCTCGCCCAAGAGGACGCCTTGGATGGAGTGAGACCCAGCAGAGATGCTATCGATGTGGAAGCCGGGGCATCTGCAAGCCTCCTGCCCAGCTGTTCAAATGAGGATTAATCCTGTACCCAGTCGTATTATTAATTATGTACAGCCAAATGCCATGGAGGACGACGTGTCACCACTACGTGAGGACTGGCCTTGTGCCTCACCCACCCATGTTGCACCACTAGGAGTTTATGGTGTGCGACCCGCAGCTATGACGACTTTTGCTCATCGAGGTAAGCACTTGCAGGAGGTCGTGCTGGATGGACAGAGACTTATTGGATTTTGTGACTCAGGGGCTTTCCTCACACTGGCTGATCCCCGAGTGGTTCGGCCTGAGGCAATCCATCGAGGACCTGGGATTGTCATTGAACTGGCTGGTGGACAATGGAGGACTATTCCCACAGCCACTGTGGATCTGAACTTTGGTTTTGGGGTCAGGCGATGTGTGGTTGGGGTGATGGGTGGTCTGCCTGCAGATGTTCTCCTGGGCAATGATGTGGGAGAGCTACGATGCCAATTCGTGGCTGCATGAAGCCACATGTAAGTTACGCTCTGCCTGTGTGTACTTAACCAGCGACCTGTAGAGGTCCCTGGTACGTACACAAATTGGGAGGGGAAGGGATTGTCATGATATGTACTTTTGCCCTGTCCTGTATTTGAATAATATGCCATTTGATGTATGTAACTGTTCTCTGGTTTCTATTAGCTGTAATTTATGTATTTTCTTGGCTGGGAGTTCACCTGTAACAATGTCTCCATCCCCCAATACTTGCAGCCCTAAGCTCTAATGTAATTAAGCTTGGTCAACATCACTAGTGGAGGAATAGCCATTCTTCCTCACAGCAGGTGGTTAGTCAAATGTAAATATTACATAGACTGCCTGGAGCCCACCAGTCTAGAATCTTCTGGTGGACCCAACCATTGAATAGAAGGTGTAACCCCTACCCCCTTCCTGGGCGGATCCCAGGAGCTCAGACAATCCATTCTTATTTTGAGATCAGGTGTGAGTTGATCCTTGAAGGAGAAGGAGTGGGGATTCTTAGCTGAGGCAAGACCCCATGTCCATCTGGGACTGCGGAAGCGAACGGGGCGAGACTTGAGCTGAGGACATATCTCGTCGTTCGTGAGATTGTTTTGGGTTCCCTTGGACTAATTGTGGACTATTGCTTTGTTACCTGGCACAAAGATTATCGGGAGGTGCCCCCGAACCTGTTCCACTGGACTAATTGTGGACTCTGTAGATCTACCTGCATGTGTTGTTCCAGCGTTCTTGATAATAAATCTGTGGAATCATCCCTTGGCCTGTTGTCCCTTCTTGCTCTGCCGTACACCCCGTCACAATGTACAGGTACAAGACACTTTTCATGGCAAGATGGTCCCCATTGGAGTACTTCTCCGGATCGCCAGTCTAGAACTGGTTCATGCACACGAAGCCATGGAAGGTCCACTAGAAAAGAGTGCAACAGCCCAGGAAGTGCATAAAAGGCAATCTTCTCCATGTATAAGATTTGTATACGGAGCTCCACTTTCTCTGTGACCAGACACTCCCATCGATGGATGACACCAACAAAGCAGTCTCAACGGGAATATGGTACGAATCTACCACTTCTTGCACCATGAAGTTTCCAGCCGCACTGGAATTTATCGAATCCAATAAATAACCACTTGTATGCAAGGTATATGTCATGCACTAATAGACATAAATCATCCCAAATAAAAAGTGCAACAAAAGACACCGTATAAAATAGTATTTATTAATAATATTTTAAAATAAAGAAATAATATACATAAAATAAAGCTGATAAATGATGAACACACTATAATGGTATAATAGGACACCTCAAAATATGCAAAATAAATAATTTACCCCTACACTCATATGACACATGACAGCACTAATCAATATTGCACTCAAGAAAATATATATTATTGCTCAGTGCACATAATATATTGCACACAACCCCCCCCCCAGAAAAAAAAATTAAAAAAAATATTATATAAATATCAATAGTGTACGCAATATTGCAACCCCTGCATGAAATATAAAATGTGCTGCTATAAAGTGCAAAAGTGCTGATACTATTAGCCACTACGGGTCTCCCGTTGTAGCGCTACAGCCGGCGCGAAACGGCCGTCGTCTTTTCCCTGCTCACCTCCTCGTCTTTCCTGCTCCCCCGTGCCGTCAACATGTTATTCGCACTGTAAGTTTTTTCAATAAAGAAATTGGACCACGCATCTCCGGTGAGTGCTGCCGCATTCTTCTTTTGTCTGCATGATATGAACTTTCACTTGTCTTCATGCAAGCACCGCTGTAGTGAGGATCAGGCTCTCCTATTCCACCACGAAGTTATCGCAGCTGGGACATGTGGCGGCTGTGCAGCTTTACTTTTCTTGGATTGATTGTTTTAAAATAGGGTCACTCGTTGTTAGGACTGGCGGAACGCACCAAGACAGATGGTATAGATGCGTTCGCAGTCCGGGGTCCACCGTGCAGGTGAAAACCTGCTGCTAGCAATTAGCAGACTATATGGCGGTACACTAGAGTATACACGCGTGGGTTAACCTCACCCAGCGTGAAAGAAGCAATCCTGTTAAGGCACAGGACCGCGGTACCGCACCTAAAGCGCGAGCAAGTAGTCAGCGAACTCAACCCCAACTGGGATTGAAGTCCGATTAGACCCTTGCTGGCGCAACACCGCAACTGGGTGTGAAATGAAACAGAAGAGCATGCAGTGCCGCACTGACGAACGCCACTAACCACCCAGGCTTGGGTAAGGAAAGCACAGAGGAAGTGCACGGCGCCGTACTGGCGGTCACAGTAACTGGACGCTATAATGTGTGACTAGTGCTGTAGGATAAGTCGGGCGCTAGGTAGCAGCCATACACCTTCCGCGAACAGTCATACTATAGGGTAGGGGTATCCAAGGACGACTTGCACTCACAACATACACACATTAGCAATTGTTTGACAATACTAGCGCATGGCCGTGCGGTCATGCGCAGTTTATATAGCAGCAGCACAGGAAGTGGCCACAGCACTTTTGCCCTTCTAGGACCTGCCAAGAGGACCAATGGAATGTGCTGCAGAGCCTGAGCACATGACCCTTGATCTCCAACGGGAGACCTTACGCTGGGCATGCTCAGTACGTGCAGACAAGGACTTAGTCCCAGAGAAGTCCGCTCGCTGCTGACCAGCACAGACTTTAATAGCAGAGACTGGAGAAGCAGCAGTAACTCTCAGAACAGAGTGAGAATGAGCAAGACGCTGGGACTGACGTCCTTGCTGAGCAGACTCCACTGCGGCTGGACAAGAATGGGAGACCGCAGCGGAGGTGGCTCGAGATTCCCCCTGTGCAGAAGCGGGAACTTGACCCCTAACACTCGTGAGTATAGACCACTGTTTAGATAAAATATCGCGCATCAACTCCCAATGGGAGTGATATTCTGTAATGAGTCTAGGTTTTACTTCTTTCTGAGGCTTGCTGGTGGAAAAAATTAAATTATCCCGTTCTGTTTTTAGAGCCTGAAAATAGGCTTTCTTCACACATCTGTGGCTGTACCCATGATCCAAAAATCTTTTTTTCATTTCCTCAGCCCTTATTTTAAAATCCTCAGAGGATGAACACACCCGTCTTAGCCTTAAAAATTGCCCAATAGGTATAGCATTGATGACATGTTTCGGGTGTGAAGAGGAAGCATGCAGAACTGAATTAACAGCCGTTTTTTTGCGAAACAGATCCGTCTGTAACATCCCAAAATTATCGCGCTTAATGGTTATGTCCAAAAAGTCAACAGTATTAATATCAAAATGGTATGTCAATTTTATGTTGAGTTGATTTGTATTTAAAAATTCAATAAATTCTTGTGTCCAATTGTGTCCAATTTTGCACAGTTTTTTGCATTTTTGCACAATATTTTTATTATTTTTGTATTTTTGCACTTCGACTTGGTATTATAATTTTATAGGATAATATACCTTTATATATATATATATATTTATTATACTATTATCCATATTGCTATATATATTTTCTTGAGTGCAATATTGATTAGTGCTGTCATGTGTCATATGAGTGTAGGGGTAAATTATTTATTTTGCATATTTTGAGGTGTCCTATTATACCATTATAGTGTGTTCATCATTTATCAGCTTTATTTTATGTATATTATTTGTTTATTTTAAAATATTACTAATAAAAACAATTTTATACGGTGTCTTTTGTTGCACTTTTTATTTGGTATGGAATTTATCGAAGTAAACCAACCAAGACTAACAAGGTAATACGACGAGGGGTAATGAAAAACACCAAACATACAAATATATATAACAGAGGAATACACTGGAGAGTGGAGGATGGGGTTATACCAAAGTAGGAGAAGAAAAGAAATAATAACACACTCAAAACCTAACAACAGTCACAGATAAACCCACTGACCGTCTTCTCCAATAATGACCACCATCATTCTCCAGCCATGCAGCATAAGCTATTTATGTCAACTGTGGTCAAATTTGGTGCTTAGCCTCGCTCTTCCCACTTGCCCTGTAGCGGTGGCAAATGGGGTTCATATTTGTGGGGTTGATGTCACCTTTGTATTGTCAGGTGACATCAAGCTCACAGGTTATTAATGAAGGGGCATCTATAAGACAACTATCCATTAGTAACCCCATAGTGATATTGTATAAAAACACAGACACACTCCTTTAATGAATCTTAATTAAACCATACTCACCGAACACCTAATCCACTGACGCCAACGTCTCCAGAAACAAAAATAAAATAATAAACCACAATATTCCTCACATGTCCACAGAGAAGATAATAATGTCCCACAAAGATCCAGATGACTTTGAGAGCACTAATGTGTATAATGGATGAGCCAGGAGTCTTTTTGCGTGGAGCAAGACACTACACAGCACAGTTTATAGGTGGTAAAATCTATATTATCACACACAATGTTTCAAACAGGTGCAGGGAAAACATCAAAGTCTATAAGCACATAGTGGTTGATATTGAATGCAACTTAACAGAGTCTGTAGGTAACCTCAGAGGAGAATGTAATGACAGAACAGTCTGTAAAGCGCATTTACACTTAAGGATGCTTGAAAACAAGTAAGTCCTTGTCTAGTCCATGCACAGATAAATATATATAAGCCAGTTCCAATAATATAGTAACTTCCTTGGTAGGAAGTCTCGGGTTTTTGCAGAGCAGAGCAGCAACAGCTTACAAGTACAGCAAATTACTAAGAGAACTAAGTAATGTAATAGATAAACCATTATTTCTTATTTTTAGTGACTCTATAGCGACAGGGTCTGTTCCGCAGGACTGGCGCATAGCAAATGTGGTGCCAATATTCAAAAAGGGCTCTAAAAGTGAACCTGGAAATTATAGGCCAGTAAGTCTAACCTCTATTGTTGGTAAAATATTTGAAGGGTTTCTGAGGGATGTTATTCTGGATTATCTCAATGAGAATAACTGTTTAACTCCATATCAGCATGGGTTTATGAGAAATCGCTCCTGTCAAACCAATCTAATCAGTTTTTATGAAGAGGTAAGCTATAGGCTGGACCACGGTGAGTCATTGGACGTGGTATATCTCGATTTTTCCAAAGCGTTTGATACCGTGCCGCACAAGAGGTTGGTACACAAAATGAGAATGCTTGGTCTGGGGGAAAATGTGTGTAAATGGGTTAGTAACTGGCTTAGTGATAGAAAGCAGAGGGTGGTTATAAATGGTATAGTCTCTAACTGGGTCGCTGTGACCAGTGGGGTACCGCAGGGGTCAGTATTGGGACCTGTTCTCTTCAACATATTCATTAATGATCTGGTAGAAGGTTTACACAGTAAAATATCGATATTTGCAGATGATACAAAACTATGTAAAGCAGTTAATACAAGAGAAGATAGTATTCTGCTACAGATGGATCTGGATAAGTTGGAAACTTGGGCTGAAAGGTGGCAGATGAGGTTTAACAATGATAAATGTAAGGTTATACACATGGGAAGAGGGAATCAATATCACCATTACACACTGAACGGGAAACCACTGGGTAAATCTGACAGGGAGAAGGACTTGGGGATCCTAGTTAATGATAAACTTACCTGGAGCAGCCAGTGCCAGGCAGCAGCTGCCAAGGCAAACAGGATCATGGGGTGCATTAAAAGAGGTCTGGATACACATGATGAGAGCATTATACTGCCTCTGTACAAATCCCTAGTTAGACCGCACATGGAGTACTGTGTCCAGTTTTGGGCACCGGTGCTCAGGAAGGATATAATGGAACTAGAGAGAGTACAAAGGAGGGCAACAAAATTAATAAAGGGGATGGGAGAACTACAATACCCAGATAGATTAGCGAAATTAGGATTATTTAGTCTAGAAAAAAGACGACTGAGGGGCGATCTAATAACCATGTATAAGTATATAAAGGGACAATACAAATATCTCGCTGAGGATCTGTTTATACCAAGGAAGGTGACGGGCACAAGGGGACATTCTTTGCGTCTGGAGGAGAGAAGGTTTTTCCACCAACATAGAAGAGGATTCTTTACTGTTAGGGCAGTGAGAATCTGGAATTGCTTGCCTGAGGAGGTGGTGATGGCGAACTCAGTCGAGGGGTTCAAGAGAGGCCTGGATGTCTTCCTGGAGCAGAACAATATTGTATCATACAATTATTAGGTTCTGTAGAAGGACGTAGATCTGGGTATTTATTTATTATGATGGAATATAGGCTGAACTTGATGGACAAATGTCTTTTTTCGGCCTTACTAACTATGTTACTATGTTACTATGTTACAAATTCAGGTGAGAGCAACACGAACAGCCAGAAGCAGGAGGAATACTGGAAACCAGTGTATGCAGCAGAAACTCTGAGAGCGGAGAAAGAGGAAATCCACAAGGGTTCACTGAAGCAGGTAGAAAGCCAGAAAGCCACCAGGGTCAGGAGCTGGACACAGGCAGAATACTCTAGCACAGACTAAAGGCTGGGGTGGAGTTATAAAGCAGGGGGCTAATGAGACAAAAAACACCATCTTGAAAGAGGGCAGGAATGCCCAAAAGGTGATCAAAAATGTTCACAGTCCTGACAGATACTCTGACAGGAGGTAATCACTCCCGCAGTGTTTAGTACTGAGCTGCGTGGGGCGGCACAGTGGCTCAGTGGTTAGCACTACAGCCATGCAGTGCTGGGGTCCTGGGTTCAAATCCCACCATGGACAACATCTGCAAGGAGTTTGTATGTTCTCCCCATATTTGCGTGGGTTTCCTCCGGGTGCTCCGGTTTCCTCCCACATTTCCTCCTGCTGCAGAATATGTTAGCGCTATATAAAAAAAAAGATTATTATTATTACCTCCTGTCAGTGTTATCTCCGGCAGCCAGGTAGAGCAGTCACATCTCCCAATGTGACAGTTCTACACTTGAGATCATCATGGGACACTAGGGATTATGTGGACTACGGTGGACAGGTGAGTATATGGTGGTTTATTATTTTACATTTTTTCTACTAGACGAGGGCATCAGTTTTTAACTGTGAGCATAGGCGCCGTCTTATGAGACTACATCTATCATCAACGACACCTGCTGTCAATGTTATCAGTGACAGCAGACGTAGCCCGATGGGAGCAGTAGCCTCATCAGTCAACGCCTGCTGACCTGCGGTAAGCTTCTTACCACAGGTCACCGCTGCGGGTCACAGTCAAATCTGCGGAGTCACGCTGACTTCTGACAGCATGACCGCAGAGCTACCACCGATAAGAACCTCTGCGCTGGTGTTTCCCACGCTGTCACACAGATGACAGCATGGGAAACACCATAGGAAGTACACAAACATTTTTATACCTGCGTTTTCGCTGCGGATTTGACTGACTTAATTGAAGTCAATGGGTGAAAACGCTTCAGAAATGCACAAAGAACTGACATACTGCAGAAAAAAACCTGCTGCAAATACTCAAAGGAAATTTACTGATCATGTGCACCACACTTCAGGATTATCATTGCATTAGCTTACATAAGGATTCCATTTTTGGTCAATTTCTAAGTGCAAAAAATGCCGCAAAAACGCATAAAAAGCACACAGTGTGCACACAGACTAAGGATTCTGGTTAACTTGTTCAGCTTGCCCATTAGACTGCGGGTGAAATGCTGAAGGGAATGACACATGGATCACCTAACGAGTGCAAAATGCCATCTGAAATTTGGAATAAACTGCACCCCCCTGCCAGACTCAATATTGGTAGGGATCCTATGTAATTTTAATATCTCACTAAATAAAATGTGCGCCAAGATTTTGGCGTTAAGTAAAGCGGATAGCGCAATAAAATGGGACATCATACCAAAATTACATTATTACCACAGTATTACAATGCAACACGAGTAGATCAGTGATAAAATCGACCCATAAATTAGTCAAGGTCTATTGGGAATCCCCAATGTTTGCAATGACCCAGACGGATGAGTATGAGAAGTTTTAGAATGCGCACAGACACTGCAGGTGACCACATACTCCCGGACATCTTGATGTACCCCTGATCACCAAAAAAACGCTGAAGAAGATCTGTGGTGACTTTATTATGGGGATGTTCGGCCAAGCGTATGTATGTGTATATCTATGTGTGTATGCATGTGTCTATACATGTTTGTATGTATGTGTGTAAATATACAGTATATGTATATGTGTGTATGGTATGTGTATACTATATGTGTATATAAGTGTGTGTCTATGTATGTACGTTATGTGTGTGTATGGTAAATGTATGTACGGTGTATGTGTGTATGTTTGGTTTGTGTATGTACAGTATATGTGTGTGTACCTGTGTGTGTATGTACGGTATATGTGTGTATGAATGGTATGTGTATGTACGGTTTATGTATGTGTATATGTGTGTGTATGTACAGTATATGTATGGTATATGTATGTATGTAAGGTATGTGTATGTATGTAAGGTATGTGTATGCATGTACAGTACATGTATGATGTATGTGTGATCCATCGGATTGTGGATAAGTTGCTGATCACTGGGGATTCGACCACTGGGCTCCCCAGAGATTCTGAGAACCAGGCTCTACAGTCTCATCTCTGAATGGAGCAGAGTTGTGCATGCTCGGCCTCTGCTCTATTTATTTTCTAGAGAGCTGCTGAGCACTGCGCTCGGCTATTTCCATCAGTTCCATAGACAATGAATAGAGCAGATACTAGATGATACAGATCCCAGACATATAATGTGATATACAGTGCCTTTGCGAAAGTATTCGGCCCCTGGAACTTTTTAACCTTTTCCCACATATCATGCTTCAAACATAAAGATACCAAATGTAAATTTTTGGTGAAGAATCAACAAGAAGTGGAACACAATTGTGAAGTTGAACGAAATGTATTGGTTATTTAAATTTTTGTTCAAAAACTGAAAAGTGGGGCGTGCAATATTATTCGGCCCCTTTAACTTAATACTTTGTTGCGCCACCTTTTGCTGCGATTACAGCTGCAAGTCGCTTGGGGTATGTCTCCATCTGTTTTGTACATCGAGAGACTGAAATTATTGCCCATTCTTCCTTGGCAAACAGCTCGAGCTCAGTGAGGTTTGATGGAGATCGTTTGTGAACAGCAGTTTTCAGCTCTTTCCACAGATTCTCGATTGGATTGAGGTCTGGACTTTGACTTGGCCATTCTAACACCTGGATACGTTTATTTGTGAACCATTCCAGTGTAGATTTTCCTTTATGTTTGGGATCATTGTCTTGTTGGAAGACAAATCTCCATCCAGTCTCAGATCTTTTGCAGACTCCAACAGGTTTTCTTCAAGAATGATCCTGTATTTGGCTCCATCCATCTTCCCATCAATTTTAAGCATCTTCCCTTTCCCTGCTGAAGAAAAGCAGGCCCAAACCATGATGCTGCCACCATCATGTTTGACAGTGGGGATGGTGTGTCCAGGGTCATAAGCTGTGTTGCCTTTACGCCAAACATACCGTTTGTCATTGTTGCCAAAAAGGTGGATTTTGGTTTCATCTGCCAGAGCACCGTCTTCCACATGTTTGGTGTGTCTCCCAGGTGGCTTGTTGCAAACACTTTTTATGAATATCTTTGAGAAATGAGTGCTGAAATATAGGATACCGCGCTTGGAGGAAAAAACTGTATCATCTTGGAGTAATCAGTAGAATTAAGCCCCTAAAACTAGTTGGTTAGTAGGTACCTGCCCTGTTGAACAACACCATATACATGTAGCCCAGAGATCACTAATGTCAATAGTCACCTATACCTAGTTCACACGTGACACTGTTAAATGCGGTAATGCTGCTTACCCTAGGTGAAGTGCATGAACCTTCATGTCCTGCGATCCATCATCGTTGGTCTAGTCGTATCATGCTGGACGGGTGGGCAATTGGATATAAGTGGTTGAACACTAGGAGGCTGGAGATAAGAAGTGCCTCAGCTGTATGGTTTTAGGGAGCCCCGGCCGTAGGCGTCCCTGGATACTGCTGAAAAAAAAATGGCTGCTAGTACTCACTCATGCATGCTTAGAAGTGACGTCACTAAAGCTACAGAGCGCTGTTTAAAAAAGAAACCGGAACCAATAGGGGACAACCTGGAAGTGAAATTGTGTTGCCATTACTACCAAATACATACAGTTAGGGCCAGAAATATTTGGACAGTGACACAAGTTTTGTTATTTTAGCTGTTTACAAAAACATGTTCAGAAATACAATTATATATATAATATGGGCTGAAAGTGCACACTCCCAGCTGCAATATGATAGTTTCCACATCCAAATCGGAGAAAGGGTTTAGGAATCATAGCTCTGTAATGCATAGCGTCCTCTTTTTCAAGGGACCAAAAGTAATTGGACAATGGACTCTAAGGGCTGCAATTAACTCTGAAGGCGTCTCCCTCGTTAACCTGTAATCAATGAAGTAGTTAAAAGGTCAGGGGTGGATTCCAGGTGTGTGGTTTTGCATTTGGAAGCTGTTGCTGTGAGCAGACAACATGCGGCCAAAGGAACTCTCAATTGAGGTGAAGCAGAACATCCTGAGGCTGAAAAAAAAGAAAAAATCCATCAGAGAGATAGCAGACATGCTTGGAGTAGCAAAATCAACAGTTGGGTACATTCTGAGAAAAAAGGAATTGACTGGTGAGCTTGGGAACTCAAAAAGGCCTGGGCGTCCACGGATGACAACAGTGGTGGATGATCGCCGCATACTTAATTTGGTGAAGAAGAACCCGTTCACAACATCAACTGAAGTCCAGAACACTCTCAGTGAAGTAGGTGTATCTGTCTCTAAGTCAACAGTAAAGAGAAGACTCCATGACAGTAAATACAAAGGGTTCACATCTAGATGCAAACCATTCATCAATACCAAAAATAGACAGGCCAGAGTTAAATTTGCAGAAAAACACCTCAAGAAGCCAGCTCAGTTCTGGAAAAGTATTCTATGGACAGATGAGACAAAGATCAACCTGTACCAGAATGATGAGAAGAAAAAAGTTTGGAGAAGAAAGGGAACGGCACATGATCCAAGGCACACCACATCCTCTGTAAAACATGGTGGAGGCAACGTGATGGCATGGGCATGCATGGCTTTCAATGGCACTGGGTCACTTGTGTTTATTGATGACATAAGAGCAGACAAGTGTAGCCGGATGAATTCTGAAGTGTACCGGAATATACTTTCAGCCCAGACTCAGCCAAATGCTGCAAAGTTGATTGGACGGGGCTTCATAGTACAGATGGACAATGACCCCAAGCATACAGCCAAAGCTACCCAGGAGTTCATGAGTGCCAAAAAGTGGAACATTCTGCAATGGCCAAGTCAATCTCCAGATCTAAACCCAATTGAGCATGCATTTCACTTGCTCAAATCCAGACTTAAGACGGAAAGACCCACAAACAAGCAAGACCTGAAGGCTGCGGCTGTAAAGGCCTGGCAAAGCATTAAGAAGGAGGAAACCCAGCGTTTGGTGATGTCCATGGGTTCCAGACTTAAGGCAGTGATTGCCTCCAAAGGATTTGCAACAAAATATTGAAAATAAAAATATTTTGTTTGGGTTATGTTTATTTGTCCAATTACTTTTGACCTCGTAAAATGTGGAGTGTTTGTAAAGAAATGTGTACAATTCCTACATTTTCTATCAGATATTTTTGTTCAACCCTTCAAATTAAACGTTACAATCTGCACTTGAATTCTGTTTTAGAGGTTTCATTTCAAATCCAATGTGGTGGCATGCAGAGCCCAACTCGCGAAAATTGTGTCACTGTCCAAATATTTCTGGCCCTAACTGTACCAGGATAGTGTGTGGACAAGTTAAAAGATGCCAAGGAAAGGGAAATAATATATATGCATGGATAGCCAACACTGCGTCCGGCGTGGTATACTTAGAATTAATACAGATTACAAATACGTGCCCATGGTGATTGATCAACCCGCACTGCTAGCGACACATGCGCTCTTGTAAGCCGGACTCTGTCTGTCGGCGTCAGCGAAGGGCGGAACCGAGACACAATCATGTGACCCGGGACCCCGCCTCCTAGTGACGCCGTAGGCCGAGGGACACAGAACGGCACAACGCGCATGAGTAGCGGGCGGATGATCATCATAGAAAGGAAGACAGTAGATTACATCAGCCAGGGCACAATCTAATTTGTAAATATAAAACAGCAGCAGATCAATGTAAGCAAAAACCATACCATACATATTGGAAATCAAGAGGATATATAAATGCATGAAATATTACATATTCGGATTTTATAAATAAAGCATATATAAGGCCAACACACACATATGTTACAGATAAGCATATACAGTTGATATATTATAATTAGTAATCATGTGTGGTCATAGTGGTCATAGGATTCATAAGATGAAAAAAGGGGGTCAACCCTGATGGAGTTAGAAAAGTCCGGAAAAGGCTGATGACAAAATGACTTCTCCACACAAATCCAGGTAATGATGATACCATATAATAATGATGAGGCATCGGGACACCAAAAGGTTCTAAGCAAACCTACTGTAAAATATAAAATTTAAAATTAATAAAAACAAAAACTGATTAAATTGACATATGCCAGATGAAAACGTGAGATCACAGATAAACGTCAGAGGAAGGGGACAAAGCTAATCTGTTCATTGAGGCCACTCGGGTGGATTGTATTGAGTGTCCAAATCCAGCGGGATTCTAATTGGGCAAGTTTTTGTGACAATTTGCCTCCTCGAATGCTAACATCAAGGGAATCAATTCCCCTGACGCGAAGCAAGGTGGCATCACAATTGTGGCAGAGCCAAAAATGTCTGGGGATGGTTTTTAAGGTGGATGTGTCCGTGTGTTCGGCAGCCGCTATGATGTCCAACACATGTTCTCTTACGTGGACTTTAAAAGGACATGTAGTAAGTCCAATATACATAAGTCCACAAGGACAAGTGGCAAAGTAGATTACATAGCGGGTAGCACAGGTAATGAATTTTTTTTATTTCAAAGGACTTGGACCTATCAGAGTTGAAGAATGAATCACATTTTTCCACATTTGGGCATGCCACACAGCGTCCACATGGAACACATCCACTTGTTCTGGGGTAAAGATCTAAAAATGTAGGTTTGCAATTGCCCGTATAGTGACTATGCACTAGTATGTCCCGGAGATTCCTAGAGTGTCTAGTAGTAATCGCTGATCTCTCCGGTATATATTTAGAGATGACTGGGTCAGCTTGGAGGATAGGCCAAGATCTGGTGAGGGCCTCCCTCACAAATGCAAAACGGTTGTGGTAATTAGTCAGAAATCTCACCTTATCCCCAGGTAATTTCCTTTCAGATTTATAGACCAAGTCATAGCGTGAAGAATTCTTGGCCCGGTTGTATGCACGTTTGACCATCCGTTGACTATATCCGCGTTCATGAAATCTTGTTTTGAGATCCATTGCTTGCTTCTCAAAGTCTGTATCACTGGAGCAGATCCTCCGTAAACGGAGAAACCGACCCAGCGGGACAGACTGAATCACGTGTCTCGGATGTGCGGACGAAGCATGCAGCAAGGAATTTGTGGATGTAGGTTTCCTGAAAATATCTGTCTGGATAGTAACTCCCTCATCACATTTCACCAAAACATCCAGAAAGTCTACACTTCGTCTGTCAATTTGATGTTGCAGTCATTATTATTAGGTGATCCCATGAATAGTTGTAATAATTCAAGAGATCCCTGCCAGATCAAGAATACATCATCTATGTACCACATCCATAATGGGACACGGTCCATAGATGAGGCCCGATCTGACAGGAAGAGGTCCCTCTCCCACAGCCCCAGGAACAGATTCGCATAGGCCTGCGCAAAGGCTGCCCCCATGGCTGTCCCCTGGAGCTGCAGGAAGAAAGACCCCTTAAAAGTAAAAAATTTATGAGTTAAAGTAAACTCAAGGATCTCTAATACCAAGTTCTGAAAATTGACTGGAAAGTTGGACATACTTAAATAATATTTGACTGCACAAAGGCCATCAGGATGTCTGATGCTAGTGTAGAGAGACTCTACATCTGCTACCACCATGATGGCATCTGGATCTACATGAAGGTCATTGATTAACCTAAGGAACGTGGTGGTATCCTTTAAGAATGAAGGAAGACTTTCCACAAATGGCTGTAGGATTGAATCAATCCAACGATTGACATGTTCCAAGAAATTCCCCGCTCCAGAAAAGATAGGACGTCCAGGGGGATTGGTATTATTCTTATGTATTTTAGGAAGGAGGTAGAACGTTGAGATAGTAGGTTCTGCTATAGTGAGTGCCGAAGACAACTCTTTTGTAATTACCCCATCAGCAACAGCTCTATATAAAATAGAATTTAGCTGTAATTTGAATTTAGAAAGGGGATTGAATGTTAGATTTTTATAACACACTTTATCACCTAGTTGAAAGTATACCTCCTTCTCATACATAGTTCATGGCCAGATCACAACATTCCCCCCTTTGGCTTCAATATCACATCTGGAAGAGATTGAAGTTTATTTAGACGTTCACGTTCCACATGTGTCAAATTGTCATGCTTAATAGATTTAGGTATTTTCAAAAGATCTTTTGTGACAATCTGAACGAAAAGATCGACATTGGCACATGTGGATAGAGGGGGGAATTTCTTGGAATGAGGTTTAATCAATGGGGGTATCTTACCATCAATGGTGGTGTTATGCTCAGAATGTAGTTCTTCCAGGATTCATGTGTTGTCCAGCAGGGCAGGTACCTACTAACCAACTAGTTTTAGGGGCTTAATTCTACTGATTACTCCATGATGATACAGTTTTTTCCTCCAAGCGCGGTATCCTATATTTCAGCACTGATTTAACCTCTTTTACAGAATTGGCACACATTCTGTTTGGATTCCAGCAGCTGGGGGCGGTACTCTTCTCTCCTGTGTTCTTACCCCGCACAAACCTTTTTTCCCCCTTCCCCTCAGGTGGAATTTATCTACCTAGTGGCGAGCACCGGTGTCATCTAGTATTGGTTTATTATCTTTGAGAAATGGCTTTCTTCTTGCCACTCTACCATAAAGGCCAGATTTGTGCAGTGTACGACTGATTGTTGTCCTTTGGACAGACTGTCCCACCTCAGCTGTAGATCTCTGCAGTTCATCCAGAGTGATCATGGGCCTCTTGGCTGCATCTCTGATCAGTCTTCTTCTTGTTTGAGATGTAAGTTTAGAGGGACGGCCGGGTCTTGGTAGATTTGCAGTCCTATGATACTCCTTCCATTTCAATATGATCGCTTGCACAGTGCTCCTTGGGATGTTTAAAGTTTTGGAAATCATTTTGTATCCAAATCCAGCTTTAAACTTCTCCACAACAATATCACGGATCTGCCTGTTGTGTTCCTTGGTCTTCATGATGCCCTCTGTGCTTCAAACAGAACCCTGAGACTATCAGAGAGCAGGTGCATTTATATGGAGACTTGATTACACACAGGTGGATTATATTTATCATCATTAAGCATTTAGGACAACACTGGATCATTCAGAGAGCCACAATGAACTTCTGGAGTTAGTTTGCTGCACTGAAAGTAAATGGGCCGAATAATATTGCACGCCCCACTTTTCAGTTTTTGAATTTCCACAAAAATTTTAAATAACCAATAAATTTCGTTCAACTTCACAATTGTGTTCCACTTCTTGTTGATTCTTCACCAAAAATTTACATTTGGTATCTTTATGTTTGAAGCATGATATGTGAGAAAATGTTGAAAAGTTCCAGGGGGCCAAATACTTTCGCAATGCACTGTAATATATAATAAAATATGGAATAAAATAGGGCACACGTCACTTCGTATTTACTTGGAGAAAAGTGCTCAGAAGGTATACCACTCCTATATCACATAAATGTCAAAACTGGCACTCTTTTTGATTTAGAATCTTTTTTTTCAGGTAAAGCAATCCCAATAGGTTCACGTAACACTTTGGTCTTACATACAGACCTTCCTCAGACTGGGATACAAAATGTTAGGTGTCGAGTTCCCGCCGCTGCACAGGGGGAATCTCGAACCATGTCTGCTGCGGTCTCCCATTCTACTCCAGCCACAGTGGAGCCTGCTCAGCGGAGACGTTGGTCCCAGCGTCTGGCTCAGGCTGATACTGGATAACTGGTTACTACTGCCCTTCCAGGCTCTGTCATTGTAGCCAGCAATGTTCAGCAGTGAGCAGGTCTTTCTGGGACCAAGTTCTGCTTTTCCCACACTGAGCATGCCCACAGAGCGACCTCCCATTGGAGATCTGGGGCCACATGCTCAGGTCCTGTAGTAGCTCCTATTGGACCACCAGGAAGGTCCTTTTCTGTTACAGCTATAAAAGGTTCGCATGGCCTCGCGGCCATGCGTTAGTATCAACCTATGTTTGAGCCTTGCTACTGTGTGGTCATGTTTGCATGAGGTCAGGGTTGGCTGAAATAGGCCCCTAGAATACCGGCACCTCCGGTGAGGAGTTTTGTGTGATTGGATTAAGGTCTTGGCTGAAATAAGCCCCAAGAATACCGGCACATCCAGTGAGGAGTTGCTTGTGTGCTATGCTGACTGCATGACCACAGTTTTGCTCTGTTTGGCAGCTGTGTTCCTCTGTGTGGTTAACAGGACACAGCGTTTCCCTATCCTAGCGATTCTGTGAAGTAACAGAGTTCACTAATAGTGCCATATAGTGCCGCCAATTGCTAGCAGCAGGTTCCTGTCCTGCACGGTGGACCCCGCATTGCAAACGCACCTATTATTACATATATTTATACTCGGTGCGTTCTGCCAACCCTAACATAATACTAGCGCCAGGGTCTGGCTAGTAAATGGCGGACAATCAGTGTCTACTGCAGAACATCCAGCAGCTGGAGGGTAGAGGTTGGCGGCTCTTGAGCGCACAACATCAGCCGTGGATGTCACCGCAGTTGCTGTTCAGGCTGCTATTGTAGCTGCAGCCAGTTTGTCCACTGCCACCCCTGTTCCAACTCTATCTCACCTCCCACTGCCTGAAAAATTTTCTGGCAATAGCAATTCTTGTAGGGGTTTCGTGAGCCAGTGCTCTATACACCTCGAGCTCCTGGCTGCATGTTTCCCCACGGAGCGAGCAAAGGTGGGGTTAATTTTGTCTCTCCTGTCAGACAGGGCGTTGGAGTGGGCTACGCCACTGTGGGAGCATGGCGATCGTGTGGTGGAGAGTGCTCCGCTGTTCCTGAGTACTCTGAAACAGTTCTTTTTGGGACCTCGAGTCACCCATGATACGGCGCTCCAATTGTTGGCATTGACTCAGGGCACGTCCTTGGTCAGCTATTTTGCCGTCCACTTACGCAACTTGGCATCTGAGCTGGAGTGGTCGGATAAAGCTCTCATCCCTATATTTTGGAGGGGGCTGGCTGACCATGTTAAGGACGCTTTGGCCACTAGGGGGATTCCCGCCACACTGGAGGGGCTAATAGCTGTGTCCACTCGTATTGACCTCCATTTTAACGAGCGGAGATTAGAGCGAGCCCAGTGTAGGCAGAGGTTTTGGCTAGCTCCCACCTTTGCCAAACCTTTGGAATCTCCGGTCCGGGCCCCTGAATCACAAGAGGCCATGGGAGTCTCACGAGCGGGATCTAAGTCCCAGTCCGCTCGTGCACTCAAGGTCTGTCATGTTTGCCAGCAGTCAGGACATCTTGCCACCAGATGTTCCCAGCGGTCGGGGAAACATCAGCGTCTAGTGGTGGTAGGTGAAGGTACACTAGACACGGCGACGTTTGCCTCCAAATTGTCCTTTAAGGGGATAATTACAATTGGCTCATCCACTCATTCGGTTGAGCTCTGCGTGGATTCTGGGGTGGAGGGCAATTGTATGGCTTCTACCTTCGCCCAACGTCACGCAATACCCCTGGTGATGATTGCTCAACCAGTAACCATACGAATGGTGAATGGGTCGACACTGCCCTCACAGATAACACACCAGACCATCCCTTTTACTTTGTCCATGTCACCATCTCATCAGGAGATTATATCTCTGCTCATCATTCCTGAAGGAATTGATGAGGTCCTGTTAGGGATACCTTGGCTACGGTACCAATCTCCTCATATTGAGTGGTCCATAGGCAGAATTTTAGGATGGGGTGAATCTTGTGGGGGTAGATGTCAAAGGGAATGTGTTCAGGTTGCTACTAATGAGGTACCCGCAGATCTATCCTCTCTCCCAAAGCAATAATGGCCCTATGCGGATGTGTTCTCCAAAAGGGCTGCGGAGACCCTTCCGCCTCATCACCCCTATGACTGTCCTGTTGACTGACCTCTTGCCTGGTGCTGAGCCTCCCCGAGGTCGAGTCTATCCGTTATCTCTCCCAGAGAGGGGGGCTTCGTCACAGTACATCCAGGAAAATCTGGCAAGAGGATTCATTAGGAATTCAGTGTCACCTGCTGGGGCGGGGTTCTTCTTCGTGCAGAAGAAGAACGGGGAACTATGTCCATGCATAGACTACAGGGGTCTTAACGCCATCACCGTTAAGAATGTGTATCCTCTGCCCTTGATATCTGAGCTCTTTGATAGGCTTCGGGGAGAAAGGGTGTTTAGTAAACTAGATCTGCGGGGTGCTTACAACCTGATTCGCATCCGTGAGGGGGACGAATGGAAGACGGCTTTTAACACCAGGGATGGGCACTATGAATACCTAGTGATGCCCTTTGGGCTCTGTAATGCACCAGTCATTTTCCAAGACTTTGTTAATGATATCTTCCGGGATACTACTTATCACTACATATTGATAACTTATCACTACATATTGATAGCCCTTTTTGCTTTTTGAGGATTTCCCAGGTTGGACCCCCTCTGCTTTTGCTCACTCAGTGCTTAATTAGTATTCATATCATGTTTAGATGTACCATATAAATTACTTTTTGTCACGTGATTTTCCAAGGTATTAAGTCCCTCTTTTTAATGTATCTAGCACCTTTATTCTTTTTGTACTTTTTGACATTTCTATATCTGTATATGAATTACTTTTTAACATATTACTTTTTTCATTTAGTACTTTTTTTTTTACTGCTGTATTAATTTACTTCTGGTAATATATTTTGATGTCAGTTAACAAGTTAATATGACCAGGGGTAAAGAAAAATACGAAACATACAAATATACTCACACATATAACAGAGGAATACACTGGGAGTGGATGATAGGGTTAGACCAAAGTAGAAGAAGAAAGGGAATAATCACACACACAAAACCTAGCAACAGTCAGATATAAATCCACCAACTGCCTTCTCCAATAATAAAATATTAACCACCAACAACTTCCAGCCATGCAGCATAACCTAACTCTGACAATGAATGCTAGCCAGGGCCCAAATTATATAGGAGATGGGAGAGGCTAACAGTGCAGAGCTGAGTGCCTTAGCTCCAGGAGCTCTCACCAGAGCAGATTAACCCCTGCACTGCCAAACGAAATTTGCACCATTTAACAAGAAAGCGAAGTGCTTCTAATCAATGTAGGAGTAGGATAAATCAGACACTGTGGTCTCCTGGCTCCTTTCTGTTGTGGTAAATTCGTGACACTAGGTAAGCAGTTTCAACGAAGCGTGAACCTCCACAAGATATTAATATGGTCAGAATTAGTGATGAATGAACATGCTTGGATAAGGTGTTGTCCAAGCATGCTTGTGTGCTAATGGAGTGTCTTCGGTGTGCTCGAAAAACAGCTGCCACACATGCTGGGATTGCCTACAAAACAGTCAGGATCAATGGTGGAGAGGAATCACTTTCACTCATGGTGGCCTCTCCTACCGACCCTAAGCTTTGAAATTTCCGGATTTTTTGGGATACATTCTGACCAGATATTTCGTGCTACAACAGTAGTAGCACAGTCATTTGGCGTGATGGTGTTCCTGCCGGTGTTCGTGTTTGACCAACTTAAGACTGTTGAACTCCTTGAAGTAGTAGCCTGTATAGACTACTGAATAATAGATGGCTGTTGAAAATATGGGGCCAGATGAAGAGGTTTCTTTTCACATACCGACTCTCTAGATTGTTCCTGGAACCTGAAGTCCATATGGATTGTCAAGTAAATTAGGTAATCCTATGGGGCAGGAATATCTTTACTGGCCAGTTCTTCTTTAATTCTTCTGGATAAACCATTGTAGAATGTTGGCACCAGTGATTCATTATTCCAGCCTAGTTCAGAAAACAGAGTGGGTAACTAGACTGAATATTAGGATACGTTCAGACCACCCTGACAGTCTGAGGAAACAAGATGCTGTAGATGTGACATGGCGCAGCTTTCTAAGACCTTGCGGAACACCTCCAGGAAAACCTGCAAATCCAAAGTCTCTTCTCTCCTATAGGGCATTGAGTCATGCTAGGGTCTCGCTTCCTAAGTGAGTCATGAGGAATGTAACTTTAGCCCTATCAGAGGGGAACTATTGGGCCACCAGTTAATAGTGCGTGGTACACTGGTTAATTATTTCACAGCACTGCTTGGGGTCCTTGTCAAAATGTGGCAATGCAGACAGATGGGGAGCACGTACTGATGCATAAATTGCAGGTAACTGCTAATATAAAAAATTGAGTAAGACTGCCTGGTGCAGTCGAAACGTGTCGACTGGGTCATGTCGACCATGTAAATTTTTCTTTTGTATGCACTATATTTTCTTTTGAAAAAGAAAAAGAAAAGGAAAATCCAGTCCTGTTGAGCCGGACTCCAATTTTTTCTATTTTCCTTGATGTGAGGCCAGGGTGAGGCCGGTGTCTGAGCCCCAGATGGATGAGAATAGAGCAACTGGATGAGCTGGAATCAAGTTTCTATAACTGCTGAAGCTGCTACAATTTGGACTGGAGAAGTGTCCAAACAAGTATTCACTGTCCTCAGATAGTACAGGATTTTGTTCTGCTGATCACGTTCCTGGGACATCTCTAGGAATTACTCCGAGATTGTTGAGTTTTTGGGATCAGAGGGGTCCATGGATCAGAGGGGTCCATGGCCTGTGTAAACTGTCATGCTTGTGGATCAGGTACCCACTGAGCCTGGAGGGGCGTGACTAAGTGACCAACTGAGTTTTTACTGGAGTCTCTGATGGTGTGGCTACACTTGAGCACAGGTGGATGCCAGGTGCCACTCCAGGATAAATTCTGACACTGCAGCAGCTAACCCCAAGGATAAGGATAGCAGAACAGGCACGCAGTCCAAGGCAGGAGCGGATACAGATGGTACTGATGTAGATGCTTGTTCAAATGAGACAGACTCTGGAACCTGAACTGGCAGCATGGGTTTCAGGCACAAATAGCGCCAGTGCAGTTTCAGGATTGTCTCAGGTAAAACGAATACTGAAAAGCAGTGCTGATGCTGGTGCATGTATAACTGGACTGGTACAGGGAACTGATAACAAGCTAGCAGCTTGCAGACTAACTACCTACAATTGTTTCTCAAGCACCTCCCAACAGGTTGAGGTGCCTTAAGTATTGAGTGCCTCTAGCTATTGGCTGGGGACACATTATGAGTGTGCGCACTGTCTCTTTAAGAAACAGGAAGCACACACATGCCCTAGAGTGCATGCATGCCCTAAACACTCTGCCAGAGAGCCTGCATGACACACGCAGATACTGGAACACGGAAGTAGCAGCAGGGCTGATAAAGATATGTATAAAAAATTAATGGCAGCCCCAACAAACAACAAAAACACACAATTTTTGAGAGTACACATGGAAAAAGGTGGAATTTCTAAACAAATGGCGGAAAAACTTTTCCCTGAGTTTCCATTGAAACCCCATTGGTATCACATACCAAAAATCCACAAAAACACAAGGTTTTCACTGGGACCCCAATTGTGTTAGGGATTGGATCAGTCACAGAGCCCCTCTCCAAGTTTTTGGATTGGCATTTAAAACCTCTGTTTAACCCCTTCATGACTCAGCCTATTTTGACCTTAATGACCTGGCCGTTTTTTGCAATTCTGACCAGTGTCCCTTTATGAGGTAATAACTCGGGAACACTTCAACGGATCCTAATGGTTCTGAGAATTTTTTTTCATGACATATTGGGCTTCATGTAAGTGGTAAATTTAGGTCAATAATTTTTGCGTTTATTTGTGAAAAAAATGGAAATTTGGCTAAAATTTTGAAAATTTTGCAATTTTCAAATTTTGAATTTTTATTCTGTTAAACCAGAGAGTTATGTGACACAAAATAGTTAATAAATAACATTTCCCACATGTCTACTTTACATCAGCACAATTTTGGTAACAACATTTTTTTTTCCTAGGAACTTATAAGGGTTAACATTTGACCAGCGATTTCTCATTTTTACAACGAAATTTACAAAACCATTTTTTTAGGGATCACCTCACATTTGAAGTCAGTTTGAGGGTTCTATATGGCTGAAAATACCCAAAAGTGACACCATTCTAAAAACTGCACCCCTCAAGGTGCTCAAAACCACATTCAAGAAGTTTATTAACCCTTCTGGTGCTTCACAGCAGCAGAAGCAACATGGAAGGAAAAAATGAACATTTAACTTTTTAGTCACAAAAATGATTTTTTAGCAACAATTTTTTTTATTTTCCCAAGGGTAAAAAGAGAAACTGGACCCCAAAAGTTATTGTACAGTTTGTCCTGAGTATGCCGATACCCCATATGTGGGGGGAACTACTGTTTGGGCGCATGACAGAGCTCGGAAGGGAAGGAGCGCCATTTGACTTTTTCAATGAAAAATTGGCTCCAATCTTTAGCGGACACCATGTCGCGTTTGGAGAGTCCCTGTGTGCCTAAACATTGGAGCTCCCCCACAAGTGAGCTCATTTTGGAAACTAGACCCCCCAAGGAACTTATCTAGATGTATAGTGAGCACTTTGAACCCCAAGCTGCTTGACAAATTGATCCGTAAAAATGAAAAAATACTTTTCTTAACAAAAAATTTATTTTCGCCTCAATTTGTTAATTTCCACATGGGCAATAGGATACAATGGATCCTAAAATGTGTTGGGTAATTTCTCCTGAGTACACTGATACCTCATATGTTGTCACAAACTACTGTTTGTGCACACGGCAAGGCTCGGAAGGGAAGGAGCGCCATTTGACTTTTGAATGAAAAATTAGCTCCAATCGTTAGCGGACACCATGTCGCGTTTGGAGAGCCTCTGTATGCCTAAACATTGGAGCTCCCCCACATGTGACCCCATTTTGGAAACTAGACCCCCCAAGGAACTTATCTAGATTCATAGTGAGCACTTTGAACCCCCAGGTGCTTCACAAATTGATGCGTAAAAATAAAAAAGTACATTTTTTTCACAAAAAAATTCTTTTAGCCTCAATTTGTTCATTTCCACATGGGCAACGGGATAAGATGGATCATAAAATTTATTGGGCAATTTCTCCTGAGTACACTGATGCCTCACATGTGGGGGTAAACCACTCTTTGGGCACACGGCAGGGCTCGGAAGGGAAGTAGTGCCATTTGACTTTTTGAATGAAAAATTAGCTCCAATCGTTAGCGGTCACCATGTCGTGTTTGGAGAGCCCCTGTGTGCCTAAACATTGGAGCTCCCCCACATGTGACCCCATTTTGGAAACTAGACCCCCCAAGGAACTTATCTAGATGCATAGTGAGCACATTGAACCCCCTCAGGTGCTTCACAAATTGATCCTTAACAATGAAAAAGTACTTTTTTTCTCAAAAAAAATATTTTGGCCTCAATTTGTTCATTTCCACATGGCCAACAGGATAAAATGGATCCTAAAATTTATTGGTAAATTTCTCCTGAGTACAGTGATACCTCACATGTGGGGGTAAACCACTGTTTGGGCACACGGCCGGGCTTGGAAGGGCAGGAGCACCATTTGACTTTTTGAATGAAAAATTAGCTCCAATCGTTAGCTGACACATGTCGCGTTTGGAGAGCCCTGTGTGCCTAAACATTTGAGCTCCCCCACATGTGACCCCATTTTGGAAACTAGACCTCCCATGGACCTAACCTAGATGTGCGGTGACCACTTTAAACCCCCAAGTGCTTCACAGAAGTTTATAACGCAGAGCCGTGGAAATAAAAAATCATTTTTCTTTCCTCAAAAATTATTTTTTAGCCCGCAATTTTTTATTTGTACAAGAATAACAGGAGAAATTGGACCCCAAAAGTTGTTGTCCAGTTTGTCCGAGTACGCTGATACCCCATATGTGGGGGGGAACCACTGTTTGGGCACACGTCGGGGCTCGGAAGGGAAGTAGTGATGCTTTGAAATGCAGACTTTGATGGAATGATCTGCGGGCGTCATGTTGCATTTGCAGAGCCCCTGATGTGCCTAAACAGTAGAAACCCCCCACAAGTGACCCCATTTTGGAAACTAGACCCCCAAGGAACTTATCTAGATATTTGTTGAGCACTTTGAACCCCCAAGTGCTTCACAGAAGTTTACAACACAGAGCCGTGAAAATAAAAAAATCATTTTTCTTTCCTCAAAAATGATGTTTTAGCAAGCAATTTTTTATTTTCACAAGGGTAACAGGAGAAATTGGACCACAATAATTGTTGCCCAGTTTGTCCTGAGTACGCTGATACCCCATATGTGGGGGTAAACTACTGATTGGACACACGTCGGGGCTCGGAAGGGAAGTAGTGGCGTTTTGAAATGCAGACTTTGATGGAATGGTCTGCGGGCATCACGTTGCATTTGCAGAGCCCCTGATGTGCCTAAACAGTAAAACCCCCCACAAGTAACTCTATTTTGGAAACTAGACACCCAAAGGAACTTCTCTAGATATGTGGTGAGCACTTTGAACCCCCAAGTGCTTCACAGAAGTTTATAACGCAGAGCTATGAAAATAAAAAAATAATTTTTCTTTCCTCAAAAATGATGTTTTAGCAAGCAGTTTTTTATTTTCACAAGGGTAGCAGGAGAAATTGGACCCCAATAGTTGTTGCCCATAATCCTAACCCTAATCCAAACCCTAACCCCAACACACCCCTAACCACAACCCTAACCCCAACACACCCCTAACCATAACCCTAACCACAAGCCTAATCTTAACCCTATTTCCAACCCTAGCCCTAATTCCAACCCTAACTCTAATTCCAACCCTAACCCTAAGGCTATGTGCCCACGTTGCGGCTTCGTGTGAGATTTTTCCGCACCATTTTTGAAAAATACGTGGGTAAAAGGCACTGCGTTTTACCTGCGGATTTACCGTGGATTTCCAGTGTTTTTTGTGCAGATTTCACCTGCGGATTCCTATTGAGGAACAGGTGTAAAACGCTGTGGAATCTGCACAAAGAATTGACATGCTGCGGAAAATACAACACAGCGTTCCCGCGCGGTATTTTCCGCACCATGGGCACAGCGGATTTGGTTTTCCATAGGTTTACATGGAACTGTAAAGCTGATGGAAAACTGCTACGAATCCGCAGCAGCCAATCCGCTGCGGATCCGCAGCCAAATCCGCTGCGGATCCGCAGCCAAATCTGCACCGTGTGCACATATCCTAATGCTAAGGGTATGTGCACACGCTGCGGAAAATGCTGTGGATCCACAGCGTTTCCGCCGCTGCGGGTCCGCAGCAGTTTCCCATGAGTTTACAAAAAATGCTGCGCACATGCTGCGGAAAAAACTGCGTGGAAACGCAGCGGTTTACATTCCGCACATTTCACTTCTTTCTGCGGATTCTGCAGCGGTTTTACAACTGCTGCAATAGAAAACCGCAGTGAAATCTGCAGAAAAACCATGGTAAATCCGCGATAAATCCGCAGTGGTTTTGCACTGCGGATTTATAAAAACCGCTGTGAAAAAATCCGCAGAGGACCAGAATACGTGTGCACATTCCCTAACCCTAACCCTAACCCTAGTTCTAACTGTAGGGGAAAAAAAAATATTTTTCTTTATTTTATTATTGTTCCTACCTATGGGGGTGATAAAGGGGGGGTTCATTTACTTTTTTATTTTATTTTGATCACTGTGATAGGCTTTATCGCAGTGATCAAAATGTACATGGAACGAATCTGCCGGCCGGCTGGAAGCACTGCAGCACTGCCTCGGGCAAGCGGAAACAAGCTGTGCTGAAGCTAATCTGTTTAGGGGACAAACCTCACATGGCTGCAGAGTTGTTGAAAGGTGTAAAAGCAAGATTGATCTGTGGCTATCACCCCTGCGTCTATTACCAGACATGGTTGTGGCAGCTCTGAAGCTTGGTAACCTCGCACACATACCTTGCCTGGCACAAGTGCTCAACTTAATGGTTCAGCGGTTTCTGAAAACCTACCTCGATCTGCCTGAGTTACTTGTGAAAGTACACCACATGTGTGCCCATTTATGCAAGTCGGCTACAGCTGCCACTGACCCGGTGGTGCTACAGCAGCTTTTGTAACTTACAGCTCACCAACTGGTGTGCGATGTCACATAAGAAATGATGAGTGTGCATGAATGTCTGGCATTGGGGTTCTCCAAAACTTTGAGGACTCGACCAAGATGGTGAGCAGCAATGACTCCATAATAATCATCACCATCCCACCTCTCTGTCTACTGAAATGCTTGCTGCTCACAATTAACCCCTTTTCGATGTTGGGCTTAATAGTACACCCATATCGGAATCCTTCCCTTTGATGTGGGCTTCAGCGCTAAGCCCACATCTTTCCTTGCACATGTCAGCTGTTTTGAACAGCTGACATGTGCCTCTAACAGCTGCGGGTGGAATTGTGAGTCACCCGTAGCTTTTAACCTGTTAAATGCCACTGAATACACATATATATAACAATAAACGTATAGCGTGCATTACAAAATTATACTAAACCTATAACATAATGCACAACTCATAGAATCATGATAAACGTAATTTTATTAATCATAAAAATCACATAACATATATGGAAGGGAAAACAAAAACCAGGTGGAAAAAAGTACGGGGTAAGACAGAGACCAAAATAGTATATATTGTGACTCATAAAGTCAAATGATAAATATAGGTAAATCCCCAATGAACATCAAAATATATGCACACAATAGTTCCCACATTAGTATCCACAGGATGTAAAGATAACAGTATCGTCTGTAATGGGGTCACCAACTATAAAACGCTGTATAGTATCACATGAGTTATTATGGTGCCACAAGGTGTATTATTTTAGAAAAGTCAATAGTACCGGAATGCTGTTCAGTATAAAAAAGATATAGATAAAATACCATATAAAAAACAATGTGTCAAAGTCTCAAACTGTGTGCACAAATTATTATAGCAGCAGAATGCAATTATCTGTATGGCAACACAGCGTAGACAGTGCACATTGAATCCATCTAGCAGCAAGGAGAAACTACTTCTATAGCAGCATAATGCAAATAGCAGCACAATGTAATCATTAGCATAGCAGCACAGTGTAATCTCAATAGATCCAATACACCTAGAGCCCATGAACCAGACAGAAGCAGTGGAATACTTAACCATATGGGTGGTCCCGTGGTAGCCCACACCTGCCCGACGCGCGTTTCCCCTGAGCTTTGATGAGGGAATGAGTTAGTGACTAGTAGACTACTATTTAACTGACAAAGAGCCAATCGGTGGTAGCATGAATAATGAATGAACAAAGAACAGCTGGTAAAAGGCGCTTATGTTATACCATGCATGGTATTGCCGGAGCTTAACTCCACCCACAAGACGCGTCTCCCAGGAGCGCAACACGTGGGGGAGAAAGACAGCGGCGTGCGCTCCAGGCTGGAGTGCATAAAGCGCCGGTATAGTGAGTGAAGGTATGGCAAACAATTGTGACATGATAACAGTGTGGTGAATACCCAGTGCCGTCATTAAGACAAAGTACATATAACTAGGTAAAGACTAAGACATATAGGCGCCGATGTAATGCTGAGGTCACGGAGAATCAGTGTAATACAATAAAAATATAATTTATTACAGGCGCCAACGTTACTTTATATATATATATAACAAAATAGGTATATCTAAAAACCAAATAACCAAAGCCAAAATTAAGGTAGAATTTACAATATAAATAACATCAATAAGGTGCACAATACAAGTGTACTATTAATTAAAACCACCTATAGCAGACAGTCAAATACAGTTATATATAACAATACATTAATTGATTATATGGTGAAAGATCTAAAAGGAAAAAAATAGAAAAATAGAAAAAAATAAATGTGATCCCAAACGTTATATAAAATGTTCCAAACAATAGCTTCAAATCAATCCACAAAAAAAGTCCCCACTCAGGTCCGTCGTCTGTTAGCATAAATATAGGGGGCTTCCAAGCTACTGGTAGCACAAAGACTCTGTAAAAGCTTTATAGCTCCATGCCCCAAAAGCAATTCAGCAAACTCTGTGCTCCCAAATTAAATTTTCCCCTCCTTTCTGAGCCCCATAGCGTGCCTAAATAACATTTAGTTTCTGTAGCAATGAGAGCCAGCCTAATTTACGTGTGCGTGTCTCCAGAAGCATGAGTTGGGCAATACAATGTACTTATCACTACAACGTACTGGTAACTACAGCTTACTGGGCACTATGGTGGCAGTTTGCAATTTTCACTCAGCAACATCCACCGCTGCTTGTTTCTGGTAAAATACCCTTGGAGTCAAAATCATCACTACACCTGTAGATAAATTCCCAAAGGGGTATAATTTCCAAAATTGGGTTGCATAAGGAGAGATTCTGCTCTTCTAGCACTTAGAGGCTTTATATATAGAGTCTGCAAATGATTCTAGTAAAATCTGCATTCCAGGAGGCAAATAGCGCTCTGTCCCTCCCGGGTATCGCCGTGTGGCTAAGCAGTACTGTACAGGAGTAGGGAGTATGTCTACATTCAGCAGAAATTGTGGGTCAAATTTTCATGCCAATTTTACCCATTTCACAGTGTGAAAATTTAAAATCTAGGGCTGAAACAAAAATTTGGTGGTAAAAATGTAATCATTTTTTCTTTACTGCCCAATAGTATACAATTCTGTGACACACCTGTGATGTTAATATGATCACCTAAATGAATTAATTGAGAGGTGTAGTTTGTATGATGCGGTCACTTTTGGGGGGGTTCGGATGTTCTGGCACCTCAAGGGATTTGCCAATGTGACATGACACCCTCAAACCAGTGAAGCAAATGTGAACACCAATATGACGCTTTTTCTCTTTTGAACTTTGCAATGTGCCTCAATAGTAGTTTTTGACCAGATATGGGGTATCAGTGTACTCAGGAGAAATTGCACAATACATTTCGGGACCATTTTCTCCTGCAATCTTGTTAAAATTAAAAATATTGGGGCTAAAACAACTTTTTTGTGGAAAAATATATATTTTTTTATTTTCATTGATCAACGTTGTAAAATTCTGTGAAGCAACTGTGGGTTTAAGGTGCTCATCACACATCTAGATAAATTCCTTGAGGGGCCCTAGTTTTCAAAATGGGGTCCCTTTTAGAGGGTTTTCACTGTTTAGGCACATCAGTGGCTCTCTAAACGTGACATGGCATCTGCTGATTCCTTCAAATTTTGCATTAAAAAGACAAATGACGCTCCTTCTTTCCGAGCCCTGCCGTGTGCCTAAACAGTAGTTTCCCCACATATGGGGTATCGACGTGCTCATGGGAAATTGCACCACAAATTGTATGGTGCATTTTCTCCCGTTACTCTTGTGAAAATAAAAAAATCGGGGCTAAAAGAACGTCTTTGTGGGAAATATTAGTTTTTTTTTCATGGCTCAACATTATAAACTGTGAAGCATCTGGGGATTCAAGGTGCTCACCACACATCCAGATAAGTTAATAAAGTTGGTTTCCACTCTTTAGGCACATCAGGGTCTCTTCAAAGGTGACATGATGTCTGCTAATGATTCCAGCAAATTTTGCATTTATTCCTTCCCTTCTAAGCCTGGCTTAGTGCCCAAACAGTAGTTCTCTCCAACATATGGGGTATCAGCATGCTCATGATAAATTGCACAACAAATTTTGTAGTCCATTTTTCCTGTTACTCTTGTGAAAATAAATAAATTTGGGTCAAAAGTAAGGTTTTTGTGAAAAAGTTAAATGTTAATTTTTTCCTTACACATTCCAATACTTCCTATGAAGCACCTGAAGGGTTAATAAACTTCTTGAATTTGGTTTTGAGCACCTTGAGGAGTGCAGTCTTTAGAATGGTGTCACTTTTGGGAATCCTCTGTCATCTATACCACTTAAAGTCACTTCAAATGTAATGTAATCCCTAAAATAATGGTTTTGTAAATTTTTTGGTAAAAATGAGAAATCGAAGGTCAACTTTTAACCCTTATAACTTCATAATAAAAAAAATGTTTAAAAAATTTAAAGCAGAGATGTGGCAAATGTTATTTATTAACTATTTTGCCTGACATATCTCTCTGATTTAAAAACATAAAAATTAAATTTAGAAAATTTCTAAATTTTCAAACTTTTTGCCAAATTTCTCAAATTTTCACGAAAATAAATGCAAGTCATATCAAAGAAATGTTTCCACTATGATGAAGTACAATATGTCATGACAAAACACTCTCAGAATCACTAGGATCTGTTGAAGCATTCCAGAGTTATTACTACATAAAGCGACACTGGATAGAATATGTTCCGCAATCCTTGTTTTTAACTTTTTGGTGGTGCATCATATGTACAATTAATCACATACACAACATGTTTGGTATCTCAATTAATAAATGATTTAATTTTGAAAGATTCTGGGCTTTTTATATTTTTTTTTAGATATTGTATAGTATAAACTTTGTCACCTTGTGTGGCCAATATAACATTAACCCTGCTGTTCTGTTTGGTCAAAAATGAAATTTGATATCCTACAGATTTTTTATTATGCAAATCTGAAACTTATCGTTTATTCTATTTTCCTAATTAGAGGAGTTTTAAGTAGGAGTTTTTTTGTTTTTGTTTACTTTTTGCTACAGGCTATTACTCTTGTCCTGTTCGGTCAAAAATTAACCTTGAAAAATGATTTACTTACATGATTTCATGCAGATTATTTTTTGGCTTAGTCTGGTTTTTTTTTTTGGATTTTTGAGCTAAAAACAAAGATGCTGAACATGAGAAAGGGTTTACGTACATAGCTAATATAGATGTTGCGCTGGGTACTATTTTTGGGAATGTCAGACTGGTACAGAGGGGAGTGGACCCTGTCCTTGTGTTGTTTCATTTTATTGTGTATAATCTTTTTGTTGTTTTCAGCAATTTAAACTTTAGGAAATTCATTTAAGAAGGCATTTTATTAGCATCGTTAAAATATGATCAATCAATGCCAACTGTTTTAAGCAATGTGCAGAATGAGCTTATAGAATATTTGCTACCATGTCATTGCAGTGGAAGATGTTATGACACGATGGCGCAGCATCAGGGACCAATATCGCGGGGAAAGGCAGCAATGGGCAAGAAGTGGGTCAGCACATGTCAGAATAGAGGCGCAGGATAGGTGTAGCACATGTCAGAATCTAGGCGCAGGATGGGTGCAGCACATGTCAGAATGGGGGCGCAGGATGGGAGCAGCACATGTCAGAATGGGGGCGCAGGATGGTAGCAGCAAATGACAGAATGGAGGCGCAGGATGGGTGCAGCACATGTCAGAATAGAGGCGCAGGATGGGTGTAGCACATGTCAGAATGGAGGCGCAGGATGGGTGCAGCACATGTCAGAATGGGGGCGCAGGATGGGAGCAGCACATGTCAGAATGGGGGCGCAGGATGGGAGCAGCACATGACAGAATGGGGCGCAGGATGGGAGCAGCACATGACAGGATGGGGGCGCAGGATGGGAGCAGCACATGACAGAATGGGGGCGCAGGATGGGTGCAGCACATGACAGGATGGGGACGCACGATGGAGCAGCACATGACAGGATAGGGACGCAGGATGGAGCAGCACATGACAGTATGGGGACGCAGGATGGAGCAGCACATGACAGGATAGGGACACAGGATGGAGCAGCACATGACAGTATGGGGACACAGGATGGAGCAGCACATGACAGTATGGGGACGCAGGATGGAGCAGCACATGACAGTATGGGGACGCAGGATGGAGCAGCACATGACAGGATAGGGACACAGGATGGAGCAGCACATGACAGTATGGGGGCGCAGGATGGGAGCAGCACATGACAGGATAGGGACGCAGGATGGAGCAGCACATGACAGTATGGGGACGCAGGATGGAGCAGCACATGACAGGATAGGGACACAGGATGGAGCAGCACATGACAGTATGGGGACACAGGATGGAGCAGCACATACCAGGATGGAGACCATATACCAATATAAATGCTCGCCACCCGGGCGTAGAACGGGTTGAATAGCTAATATATATATATATATATATATATATATATACACATATGTATATATATACAGAGAGAGAGAGATTAGATAGATAATTGATAAATAGATAATTGATAGATAGATAGATAGATAGATACAAAAAGATACATATATATATACACACATGTGCTTGTCACAAAATTAGAATATCATCAAAAGGTGAATTTATTTCAGTTCTTCATTACAAAAAGTGAAACTTATATATTACATAGTCATTACAAACAGAGTGATCTATTTCAAGTGTTAATGTTGATGATTATGCCTTACAGCCAATGAAAACCCCAAAGTCATTATCTCAGTAAATTAGAATACTTTATAACACCAACTTGAAAAATGATTTTAAAATCCGAAATGTTGGCCTACTGAAATGCATGTTCAGTAAATGCACTCAGTACTTGGTCGGGGCTCCTTTTGCATCAACTACTGCATCAATGCGGCGTGGCATGGAGACTATAAGCCTGTGACACTGCTGAGGTGTTATGGAAGCCCAGATTACTTTGATAACAGCTTTCAGCTCGTCTGCATTGTTTTGTCTGGTGTCTCTCATCTTCCTCTTTACAATACTCCATAGATGATCTATGGGGTTAAGGTGAGGTGAGTTTGCTGGTAAATCAAGCACAGAGATACTGTGGTTGTTAAACCAGGTATTGGTACTTTTGGCAGTGTGGACAGGTGCCCGAGTCCTGCTGGAGAATGAAACTTTCATCTCCAAAAAGCTTGTAGGCAGAGGGAAGCATGAAGTGCTCTAATATTTCCTGGGAGACAACTATGCTGACTTTGGTCTTGAAAAAACACAGTGGACCTACACTAGCAGATGACATGGCTCCCCAAACCATCACTGATTGTAGAAACTTCACACTAGACCTTGGAAATCAAAGTCCTAGAGTCTGGAAGAAGAGTGGAGAGGCACACAATCAGTGATGGTTTGGGGAGTCATGCCATCTGCTGGCTATTACTATCAGCTCACAGATGTATACTTAGCCTTTCCTGGTTATTAAAATGGGGGACCCCTGCAAAAAAATTGAATATGGTCCCCCTATATTTAAAAATCAGAGAGGCTAAGTGCCAGAATTGACGCATCTTATGGATGTGCCTTTTATGGGGTGGCCGAGAGCTGATGTTTTTAGTCTGACAGGGGTCCAATATCCATGGCCCCTTAGGCTATTATTAAAAGCACACAGCTGTCTGCCTAGCATTTGCTGGTTATTTATTATAGGGGACACTACATCATTTGTTTTTTTGGTCTCCCATTTTAATAACCAGGAAAGGCTAAGTATATAATTGTGAGCTAATATTAATACCTTGGGAAGTCCCATATAAACATCTGCCCCCAGCTGTCCAGTATCCCTCTGCTGGTTATTAAAATGTTGGGGGATCTAACACTATTTTTGTAAGAATATAATTTACTACGTAGAAAAATACATGTATGGTAAGCTACACAAGCACAGTACTAATTTTATAATTCACTGACATCCATATTTCTATTGCGGTAGATCTGCTCACCCATAGGTACACAGAGGTAGAAAAAGGAACACTGTATCTTTAAATCTTCCATTGGTTTATGATACAGGCAGCATAAACCAACGTGAAGTGAAAATAAACACAGCACTGTGGCCAAAACTGGAAAACAAAACAAAATGGTATACAGTCTCTACATCTGCGGGGATCTGTTCGCTTTGGAAAACTTAGCATCCACAGGTTCAGTCTTTTCTCCACAGGACACAAAATTCTAGATTTCTTCTCTCCAGCCCTGACTCTGACTGCCTTCCAAGCCCAACTATTTAAGCTTCAGACCACACACCACACTAAAGTGGAGATGAGGTGAACAAGCTCCCATCCTGTAATGAATGAAAGTGGAGGCATGGATGTTGCAGTGTGCATTCGTTTATTGCTATCTTAGTGGAACCACTAGACCACAACCCGGGGGGCTCCGAAGAGGGTGTGACTATGTGAGCCCCAGAAACCCGTAGTAAGACCCCTCGAGCAGGGTCAGATTGGAATGTCCGAGGGACGCAGGTACGACCTCCAGTTAGGCCCCGGACATGTGGCAGCTAGCCCAACAGGACAGGTGGACTGGCCAAGATAGCAGGTAGCGGTGAGTTGACCAACACCAAGTAGCTGAGTAAGATGAAGCTGGCACTGACAGTACAGATATCATTCTGGATGCCGGAATGACGAGCAGTGAAGCGAGATGGGACTAGCACAGGCAGCACAGGTATCATCCTGGGGAGCAGACAGTCTGAGAAGACAAACAGTGTTAGCAGGATACTGGCTGGACTCTGACGGTACACAGACAGAACACAGGCATGACAGTATAAGGAACTGGAAGCTGGCAACAGGAAGCACTTGTTGCTCTGGCTCCTCTTCCTTGGCAGAGGGGCCAGAAATAGTACACACAATTCTATCATTGGTTCGGAGCATATTTAAAAAATTAGCGCTGTCTGTTTAAAAGACCGGGAGCACACGCACGCGTCCCCTCAGAGACATATCCGGAGTCCTGCTGGCTGCATGCAAGGCAGCAGCAGCAGGAGGAGAGCCAGGGACCGAGGCCGGGCAGCGGGGAGCGGACCGAAAGCGGAAATCCCGACAGGACCCCCACGGAGGTAGGAGGTACAGGAGCAGGCGCAACACACCCGCTCTATGGTTGTCAACAAAAACCCATCCCTTAAACAAAAAGGCTAGTTAACCCCTCACAACACAATGTGCTGATGGAAACTTCTGGGTTTTAAATCATTGAAGCCATTACCCTCAGTGAAACATATCTCCCCTCCAGCAGCTTGCAAGTGACTTTGTCACACTACCTATTCTATGTGTATAGATCTATTCTATTCTGATCACACTGTGATTTGACTCTACGTGAATTGCCAGCTTTTTAAAGGACATGGGTGTGTAAAAATCGGACGGCACTTGCATGGTCCGAGTGACGTGTGATTTTTTTTTTATCACACCCATTGACTTGTATTGGCGAGTCTCGTCCGAGATATGAGGATAATTGCAGCATGCTACTTTCTTTTCTCATCCCGATCCGAGCTGAGTAAAAAATCGCAGATGAGCAGGGACTCATAGGTTAACATTGGTCCTAGTGCAATCTGATTTTTTATCAGATAGCACTCTTCCGTCTTCCTTGCAGATGAGTATGAGCCTTTACTGTTGTTTTCTACTGTTGCTGAATGCAAATCCCGACAAATGCTTA
The DNA here is from genome assembly GCF_032444005.1 of Ranitomeya imitator. Lineage (NCBI taxonomy): Eukaryota > Metazoa > Chordata > Amphibia > Anura > Dendrobatidae > Ranitomeya > Ranitomeya imitator. The sequence continues at coordinate 404,760,911 of NC_091282.1, forward strand.
GTAAAGTAAGAAGTAATGATTTATGTTACCTTGAAGATCTAACCTGCAAGTTAGCCTTCAAAAAATCCCTAAAAATGCTAATCTTTGATAGCTTTCACGCAGTTTGTACTTCTGAATTGTGGCACTGCTTCCCCATAATTAAATGAGAAAGAATAAGTTGCAGCCCTGCGCACAAATTACTACCCAGTGCATGCAAAATAAAGTATTACAAGTAGCAATTTATTCTATTTATTGTACAGATATTGATGTACATTGGATTTATGCTATTTTTGAGACAGCACCATGGTAACTGGTCTCTTGACAAAGGTCCCATGTCAGAGCTAGACAGAAATAGAATAAGTATAGCAGGCAGCTAGGATAAAATTCATTATAATTATTAATATTATTGTGGTCTATTTGTAAAGAGCGAATAGTTTCCACAGTGCTGTATAACACGGAACACATTCATGCCAATGCTGAAATAAACAAAACAATGGTGCCAGGGATGAGGGGGGGTGGGGGGTCTGTACGTACAGGTGCTTCTCACAAAATTAGAATATCTTCAAAAAGTTTATTTATTTCAGTTCTTCAATACAAAAACTGAAACTCCTATATTATATAGTCATTACAAACAGAGTGATCTATTTCAAGTGTTTATTTCTGTTAATGTTGATGATTATGGCTTACAGGAAATGAAAACCTAAAAATCATTATTTAAGTAAATTAGGGTAGGGAGAGAATAGTTTCAGCATAGGGAGCGTGATAGGGTGTTATAGTGAGCGTTATTTATTCCAAAAAGCTCTTCTAACAGCTGAAGATTGTGAAGAGATTACTTGTTTGTTAGGTGGGGATTTAAGTAGGGAGAGAATGAATAGGAGGGAGGGTGAAAAGCAGGCACCTGAGTGTTCTCATCATTGCAAGGACATGCTGCAGATCTCTGCTATTTTCCACTGTGTTGTATAGTAGTTGGTATTAAGAACAGACTGTGGGATTAGGGTGAAATTAGGAGGGTTTCATCCACTACCAAACTATAAAAATCAGCTAATTGTAGAGGGAAATAATATTAGGCAGTAACAGCATATACAAAACCATTTTGGGGGGAGCTACATAATATTCCTGCGTAGCAGCCTATACCTTTTTTTTTTAATGCAAAATAATACTCCTCATTGGCAGCATATAGTAACATCCATTTTAAAATCTAATTGCTAAATAATATTCCTCAGCTATTACTTAAATACCTAATATTTGTCTAGCAGTTGTGCGATTGGCGCCAAACCTCTATAGCTGGAGAAACATCACTATTCTCCATGAATTTCCCTGAGTCTGCTGTTGACGTGCATCATAAAGGTGATGTAAAAAAAATCCCCCCAAAAATATATTTGTTTTAAAAAATAGAGTATAGCCTATACAGGTACAGATACTGTTATGTGGCAATTTAGCAGGGGCAATAATTTTCATTACACTGCATTTGGAATGTGTCACTGCATTTGGAGTGTGTCAGCAAGGCAATCTAAAAAACAATTAATTTTTCTATTGCTTTAAAAATAGTGTATTTTTTCTAGCAGTTGTGCAACTGCTGCAATCCATGCAGAGATAATCAAACATCACAATTTAGCAGTTGCAATAATTTTCATTACTCACTGTTGGAGTCTGTCAGCAAGGCAATCTAAAAAACAATCTAATTTTCTATTGGTTTAATAAATAGTGTATCTTTATCTAGCCGCTGGCCGAGTGATGCAATCCTGGTAGAGATAATCTTACGTGACTTAACAGTGGCAATTTTCATTACTCCACTGTTGGAGTGTGTCAGCAATTCAATCAATAGGGAGTTTCACCATTGCACAATGTGCCAAGTTTTCACAAAGTACAAAATATTAGCCATGTGGGGTATACATACATGACCACTAAGTATTTGTTGCAGAAGCAGGAGGAAGAGGAAGAGGAGGTGATTTCCTGAACAAAAATGGGTTTGGATAGTAAGGGATGGATGTTAAGACAAGTTCCCAAAAAACCCATTTGGGCTGCTTTTACATTACATTGCTTTCATTCGTAGGGCTTACAAAGTCTGAGGAAATCCATCCCTGGTCCAATTTTAGAAGAGTTAGTCTTTCTGCATTTTCCATTGACAGGTGTGTGCGCCTATCCGTTATTATTGCACCAGCTGAAATAAAATCCCACTCAGACAACACACTTGCTGCAGGGCATGGCAGCACCTCCAAAGCATACAAGAAGAGGTTAGGCCTCACGTGGAGCTTGGACAACTAATAGTTAAAGGTCACTGAAGAATAAGGATGGACACTGGTATGGTCACTTTAGTAGTCCTTCACCGTCTTGGTAATTTTTTCCCTCCTTGTCATAGTTACACCCACAGATAGCCCTTGCTGATGTCACGGTCTCATAAAAATGTTCCCAGTTGATGGACATTTCCCCCCCCTGAGATGCACCTGGTGTGCATGGCCCTTCCCTGTAAATCTTGTGGGTGAAAAGAGCCGATACCTCTGCCAGCAGCGTTGTATAAGGGGAATCTTTTTAGCAAATCTATCTGGAATGCATGCACTGAAAATGGCACGTCTGCCTCCAACATGAGAGAAGGAAATTTCTCCTTGTACTGTGGGTCAAGAAATGTGCACAGCCGGTATTTCATGTTGGACAAAATGTCTTTCATGCGATGGTCTTGGGAAAGGCATCTGGACATGAACTCTGCCTTGTGTGGCAGACTATAAAGAGTCAAATGTTCATTGTCCTCATCAGGAAGAACCCTAATCATCCTCTCCTCCTCATGACACATAACCTCCTCATCTTCAGGCCATCCATGCTGGATAGGCATGAAGCTGGGATTGTGAAGCCCTTCTGTAGCGCATACCAAAATCTCCTGCTTCTCCTTCTCCTCTTGTTCCTCATCATCACCCAAAGTCGCTTGAGAATATTGCTTGAGGCTGGGCTGTGTGGTATCAGCCACTGCAAAATCTTGATCCATAGCCACCTGCTTGGCATTCAAATCTTTGCAACGAACATTTTAATAGACAGAGCAGCAGGATGGTTATGCTAACAATAGCATCAGCAGGGCTCACCATCTTTGTGCAGTACTCAAAGTTTTGAAGAACCTCTTATATGTCATCAATCCACATCCACTCAGCAGCTGTTATGTGTGGGGGCTGACTGTTACTCTGACGGGCATTGAAAAGCTGGAATTCAGATACTGTTCTCTGCTGCTCGCTAAGCCTTGCCAACATATGAACCGCCTACCGCCTCAACACATTTATCTGACTATCCCTGTGTTGCCCATTCAAAATTCTCTTTAGAACCAGGAACCTTGAATCATGTTCTCACTTGCTTTATGCATTAAATAGCCCTCTGTGTCCGTACTTTTACACATACTGGTTGTTAAACGGTTCATGCAGCATTACATGAACACCCGATTTGTTAAATTATGGCTGGTTAGAACAATGAAAGCCATTGTTACCAGGCAGCTTTCGTGTCTCCCCTAATTCCTCATAGATTGAAAGCTTGGGAACAGGTCCTTGATTCTTCTTCATATCTGTTGTTTATGTGATTATTGCTATTTTGTAATGTCTTTTATTGTCTGTACAAGTCTCCTCTAAAATTTAAGGTGCTGTGGAATATGTTGGTGCTATAGAAATAAAATTATTGTTTATTATTATTATAAAAGCTTTTATTACATAGTGTGGGCAGGTTACAAATCAGTCCATCAGGAGGCAAATTAAAGAGCTGCTGCAGCAAAGCTAGTCTGGTGAAATACTGAGATGACTTTCGGAAATGGGCACTGACAAGCCGTACCATGACAAGTAGGTCCAGCATGTCAAGATATATTTTTAAAAAATGCTGTACAACCAAGTTCAGCACTTGGGCCATGCATGTTTACCAGCTTGCCAAGCTTTAAAGCCGCCACCATGTTACAGCCATTATCGCACACAACCAGACTTGGTTGAAGGTTCAGCGGGGAGAGCCACTGATCAGTGTGTTCTTTTATCCCCTTCAACAGCTCGGTTGCATTGTGAGCTTTATCACCTAAACAGATGAGCTTAAGCAGAACATGCTGCAACTTCGCCAAGGCAGTGCTGCAGCCCTCCCAGCTGGGGAGTGATGAGGAGGATAGTGGTGAGGAGAAGGAGGAGGAGGAGGAGGAGAGACAGGAAATGTAAAATGAGGTGACTAAAACCCTGATGGAAGTTGGGATTGCTATTCTTGGTGTGGGTAAGATGTGTGATGTCCCAGCCTCTGACTCTGATCCAGACTCCACCAGGTTGAGCCAGTGTGCCATAAGAGAAATGTAGCATCAATGTCCACAAAAACTTGTCCACGAGTCTGTGGTAAAGTAGACCTTTCCTGTGACTGTGTTGGCCAGAGCACAGCTGATATTGTGTAACATGTGCTTATGTAATGCGTTGACAGCACACCGGGAAAAATAGTGTCGAAAGGGAATCGAGAGCCATGTTGCTGCCACCACCAAGAGGTCGCGGAAAGAATCAATTCACACAAGTCGAAATGGCAAAATTTCCAGGGCTACCAATCTAGCAATGTTGGTGTTTGGCCTGTGGGTGGGTGGACATTTCAGCTTTCTGTTAAACATCTGGGGCAGGGACAAGTGAATGCTACGCTGGGACAACGAACTGGACGTGGTTACTGTTTTGTCCGTGCAACTGCAGGTTGTGGGCAGGAGGTATCAGCGCCTGCTTGATAGACAGCAAATTGGGAAGACCATAGCACATTGAAAAAGGCAGTTGTTTCACCACCAGACAAAGATTTTGTACCCAGGCATTCTGCCTACCTACTAGGGTGATTCACTGCCATGTGCTTTTACGTGCTGGTGGTGCTCAGGTTGGCAGTGTTTTTGCCTCTTTTTAGCTTGGTTTGGCAGATGTGGCAAATAACAGTTGTTTTGTCTGAAGGACTTTCAGAAAAAATTTTCCATACAGGGGAACATTGCACCCTTGGCTTGTTATCTAGCCGAGTGGGGGGGCTGTGTGGAACAGTTAACCGAGTTCTCCATTTGGTAAACCACTATCTGTTCTTGCCTGTTTTCTTGCTACAGATCCATCCCTCTCTGCACTGCTGTGCTCGCTAGGTGTTCCACCCTCCCAGGTTGGATCAGTGGCCTCATCATCGACCACGTCGTCTTCCAATTCCTCAATCTGATCCTCCTTCTGAGTTGTGATTTAATGCAGACCTAATGGCAACTATGTGTCATGATTATCCTCCATTTCTTCAGACATGAATTGACCTTCTCCAACATGACTTTCTCCTGACTTTCTTCTGACTGTGGGTTCTCAAATGTTTGGGTGTCACTGCACCTCTTCGTGACCCTCTTTAATGGTGTACGTTGAGAGGCCTGGGGTCATATGTCTCCTGGGACTATTGATGGTGGGAGGAAGAAGGACCAGATTGAGGATTCAGAGACCCAGCCTTTTGGATACTGAGACTGGACCTTGTGGAAAACTTTGTGTTGCTGCTTGTCAACATGCTGGAGCCTTGATCTGCTGTCCAACCCACAACATCCTTGCATTTGTTTGGGTTTGTCAGTGGTGAAGCACGCTGACCACATTTTGACAGGAAGCTAGAAAAAGATCCAGTCACCTTCTTATCTGTTACACGACCTTGACGGGCACCACCACATCCATGTTCCTTAACGTCACCCTTTATCATATTAAATGCTTTATGCTAAAGAAAAAACAATCCCTGGCTTTATTTTTGACACGTACCCTCACAGAGGTGTTATGTACAAATTCAATATATGCAGCAATATGTGGCAATTTTTTTTAAGATATCAGTTTTATTACACACGGCAACAGCAGACTCACGAAAATTAGAGGTAAATAGTCACGTTTGCATATCTTTGCAGGCTTTCCACTAGTCACACAACTGCTAGATAAAGATACACTATTAATAAACCAATAGGAAATTATGACTTTTTTTATATACCTCTTGTAATAACTGCAAACTGTATTGTGATATCTCTATCACGATATCTTTCTGCATGTAGGATACAGACCCTTTGGGTTAATTTTTGGAAACCTTTTCACACTGTTCAAAGGTCAAATTTTCTACTCTTAATCTCTATATATTATTATTATTTATTATTATAGCGCCATTTATTCCATGGCGCTTTACATGTGAGGAGGGGTATACATAATAAAAACAGGTACAATAATCTTGAACAATACAAGTCACAACTGGTACAGGAGAGAGGACCCTGCCCGCGAGGGCTCACAATCTACAAGGGATGGGTGAGAGTACAGTAGGTGAGGATAGAGCTGGTCATGCAGCAGTTTGGTCGATCGTTGGTTACTGCAGGTTGTAGGCTTGTCTGAAGAGGTGGGTCTTCAGGTTCCTTTTGAAGGTTTCGATGGTAGGCGAGAGTCAGATATGTTGTGGTAGAGAGTTCCAGAGTGGGGTGATGCGCGCGAGAAATCTTGTATGCGATTGTGGGAAAAGGAGATAAGAAGGGAGTAGAGAAGGAGATCTTGTGAGGATCGGAGGTTGCGTGCAGGAAAGTACCGGGAGATGAGGTCACAGATGTATGGAGGAGACACGTTGTGCATGGCTTTGTATGTCATGGTTAGGCTTTTGTACTGGAGTCTCTGGGTAATGAGGGAGCCAGTGAAGGGATTGACAGAGGGAAGAGGCCAGGGAATAGCGGGGGGACAGGTGGATTAGTCGGGCAGCAGAGTTTAGAATAAATTGGAGGGGTGCGAGAGCGTTACAGGGGAGGCCACAGAGCAGGAGGTTACAGTAGTCGAGGCGGGAGATGATGAGGGCATGAACTAGGGTTTTTGCAGATTCTTGGTTTAGGAATGTACGGATCCGTGAAATATTTTTGAGTTGAATGCGGCAGGAAGTGGAAAGGGCTTGGATATACAGTTTGAAGGAGAAATCAGTGTCAAGGATTACCCCGAGACAGCGAGCTTGTGGGACTGGGGAGAGTGGGCAACCGTTTACTGTAATGGATAGATTCGTTGGGGGGGTCCCGTGAGATGGGGGAAAGACAATGAATTCTGTTTTGTCCATGTTAAGTTTTAGAAATCTAGCGGAGAAGAAGGATGAAATAGCGGATAGACATTGAGGGATTCTGGTTAGTAGGGTGGTGATATCTGGTCCAGAGATGTAGATTTGTGTGTCATCAGCATAGAGGTGATACTGAAACTTGTTCTTAACGGTGATAGCGTTAAGACCCCTGTAGTCTATGCATGGACGTAGCTCCCCATTCTTCTTCTGCACAAAGAAGAACCCTGCCCCAGCAGGTGACACTGACTTCCTGATAAACCCTCTTGCCAGATTCTCTTGAATGTACTGAGACATGGCCTCCGTCTCCGGGAGAGATAATGGATAAACTCGACCCCGGGGAAGCTCCGCACCAGGCAAGAGATCGATAGGACAGTCATAGGGGCGATGGGGCGGAAGGGTCTCCGCCGCCTTCTTGGAGAACACGTCTGCATAAGACCAATATTGCTTGGGGAGAGAGGATAGATCTGCGGGTACCTCAGTAATAGCAACCTGAACGCACTCTCGGTGACACCTACCCCCACATGATTCACCCCATCCCAGAATTCTGCCTGAGGACCACTCGATGTGAGGAGAGTGGTACCATAGCCAAGGTATCCCCAACAGGACCTCATCAATACCCTCAGGAATGACGAGCAGAGAAATAATCTCCTGATGGGATGGCGACAGGGACAGAGTAACAGGGATGGTCTGATGTGTTATCTGTGCGGGGAGTGTCGACCCATTCACCACTCGTACCATTACTGGTTGAGATAGCATAACCAGGGGTATTGCGTGACGTTGGGTGAAGGCAGAAGACATAAAATTGCCCTCCGCCCCAGAATCCACGCAGAGGTCTACCGAGAGGGAGGATGAGCCAAAGGTAATTGTCCCCTTAATGGACAATTTGGAGGCAAACGTCGCAGTGTCTAGTGCACCTCCACCTACTACCACTAGACGCTGACGTTTCCTCGACCGCTGATGACATCTGGTGGCAAGATGTCCTGACTGTTGGCAAACATGGCAACCCTGGAGTGCACGAGCGGTCTGGGACTTAGATTCCGCTCGTGACACCACCTTAGGTTCCTGGAACTCAGGAGCCTGGACTGGAGATTCCAAAGGTTTGGCGAAGGTGGGAGCCAGCCGAAACCTCTGCCTACACTGGGCTCGCTCTAACCTCCGCTCGTGAAAACGGAGGTCAATGCGTGTAGATACTGCTATTAACTCCTCCAGTGTGGCGGGAATCTCCCTAGTGGCCAGAGCATCCTTAACGTGGTCAGCCAGCCCCCTCCAAAATATAGGGATAAGGGCTTTATCCGACCACTCCAGCTCAGATGCGGAAATGGACGGCAAAAAGGCTGACCAAGGACGAGCCCTGAGTCAGTGCCAACAGTTGGAGCGCCGTGTCATGGGTGACACGAGGTCCTAGAAAGACCTGTTTCAGAGTGCTCAGGAATAACGGAGCACTCTGCACCACATGATCGCCACGCTCCCACAGCGGCGTAGCCCACTGCAACGCCCTGTCTGACAATAAGGAAATTATAAAGCCCACCTTAGCCCGCTCCGTAGGGAAACGAGAGGCCAGAAGCTCAAGATGTATTGAGCACTGACTCACGAAACCCCTACAGGACTTACTGTCACCAGAAAATTTCTCTGGTAGCGGGAGGCGAGATAGCGTCGGTACAGGAGCGGCAGTGGACAAGGTAGCTGCAGCCACACTTGCAGCCTGAACAGCGACAGCAGTAACATCCACAGCTGAGGTTGAACGCTCAAGAGCCGCCAACCTTCCCTCCAGCTGCTGGATGTACCGCTGTAAACGCTGGTCGTCCGCCATTTTACTAGCCAGACCCTGGCGCTAGTATTCTGTTAGGACTGGCGGAACGCACCAAGACAGATGGTATAGATGCATTCGCAGTCCGGGGTCCACCGTGCAGGTGAAAAGCTGCTGCTAGCAATTAGCAGACTATATGGCGGTACACTAGAGTATACACGCGTGGGTTAACCTCACCCAGCGTGAAAGAAGCAATCCTGTTAAGGCACAGGACCGCAGTACCGCACCTAAAGCGCGAGCAAGTAGTCAGCGAACTCAACCCCAACTGGGATTGAAGTCCGATCAGACCCTTGCTGGCGCAACACCGCAACTGGGTGTGAAATGAAACAGAAGAGCATGCAGTGCCACACTGACGAACGCCACTAACCACCCAGGCTTGGGTAAAGAAAGCACAGAGGAAGTGCACGGCGCCGTACTGGCGGTCACAGCAACTGGACGCTATAATGTGTGACTAGTGCTGTAGGATAATTCGGGCGCTAGGTAGCAGCCATACACCTTCCGCGAACAGTCATACTATAGGGTAGGGGTATCCAAGGACGACTTGCACTCACAACATACACACATTAGCAATTGTTTGACAATACTAGCGCATGGCCGTGCGGTCATGCGCAGTTTATATAGCAGCAGCACAGGAAGTGGCCACAGCACTTTTGCCCTTCTAGGACCTGCCAAGAGGACCAATGGAATGTGCTGCAGAGCCTGAGCACATGACCCTCGATCTCCAACGGGAGACCTTACGCTGGGCATGCTCAGTACGTGCAGACAAGGACTTAGTCCCAGAGAAGTCCACTCGCTGCTGACCAGCACAGACTTTAATAGCAGAGACTGGAGAAGCAGCAGTAACTCTCAGAACAGAGTGAGAATGAGCAAGACGCTGGGACCGACGTCCTTGCTGAGCAGACTCCACTGCGGCTGGACAAGAATGGGAGACCGCAGCGGAGGTGGCTCGAGATTCCCCCTGTGCAGAAGCGGGAACTCGACCCCTAACATATTTAAGTGTAAAATAAAGAATAAAAAAAAAAATATTGATATACTCACCCTCGGACGCGCCCTGGTTCTCACTGGCAGCTGTTATGGATTCTGTTTTTGGGCTCCCTCTGGTGGTTACAGATGGTACTGGGTGACTTGTGTTCTCTGCGGTCTCTGGTGTCCACCTGTTCTATCAGGATATGGGAGTTTCCTATTTAACCTGGCTTTCTTGTCATTTCCTCGCCGGCTATCAATGTAATCAGTGTGTCTTGTTACCTCTGCTTCCCGCTTCTGTATTCTTCAGGACAAGCTAAGTTTTTGATTTTCCTGTTCCACGTTTTGCTTAATTTTTGTCTTAGTCCAGCTTGCAGATATGTGATTCCTTTTTGCTGGTTGCTCTAGTGGGCTGATATTACTCCTCATGTTCCATGAGTTGGAACATGAGTTCAAGTAATTTCAGGATGGTTTTTTGTAGGGTTTTTCGCTGACCGCGCAGTTCACTTTTGTATCCTCTGCTATCTAGCTTAAGCGGGCCTCATTTTGCTGAATCTGTTTTCATAACTACGTATGTGCTTTCCTCTCATTTCACCGTCATTACATGTGGGGGGCTGCTATTTCTGTGGGGTGTTTCTCTGGAGGCAAGAGAGGTCTGTGTTTCTTCTAATAGGGAAAGTTAGTTCTTCGGCTGGCGCGAGACGTCTAGAATCATCGTAGGCACGTTCCCCGGCTACAGCTAGTTGTGTGTTGAGGTTCAGGATCGCGGTCAGCTCAGTTTCCATCACCCTAGAGCTTGTTTTGTTTTTTGTGCTTGTCCTTTTGTGATCCCCTGCCATTGGGATCATGACAGTATAGCCGGCCAAAAAGTGGTAATCGTATTGGCTGAAGTAGGAGGAAAAGTAGTCTGAGGAAGTTTTTTTTTTTTTTTTTCCCCCTCAGAGTTTGCTGCATAGCCTTAATTGCAGCCTGGCTGCATCTTACCTCCTCTTAATCCTTGAATGGCTCTGACCTCAGCTGTTTATCATGGACGTCCAGAGTTTGGCTTCCAGCCTGAATAATCTTGCTGCTAAGGTTCAAAATATACAAGATTTTGTTGTACATGCTCCTATGTCTGAACCTAGAATTCCTATCCCAGAGTTTTTTTCTGGAGATAGATCTAGTTTTCTGAATTTTAGGAACAATTGCAAGTTGTTTCTTTCTTTGAAATCTCGCTCTTCTGGAGACCCTGCTCAGCAAGTCAAGATTGTTATATCTTTCCTGCGGGGTGACCCTCAGAATTGGGCATTTGCATTTGCACCAGGGGATCCTGCGTTGCTCAATGTGGATGCGTTTTTTCTGGCATTGGGTTTGCTCTATGAGGAACCTAACCTAGAGATTCAGGCTGAAAAAGCTTTATTGGCTCTCTCTCAGGGGCAAGATGAAGCAGAAATATATTGTCAGAAATTTCGGAAATGGTCGGTGCTTACTCAGTGGAATGAGTGCGCCCTGGCTGCAAGATTCAGAGATGGCCTTTCTGAGGCCATTAAAGATGTCATGGTGGGGTTCCCTGCGCCTACAGGTCTGAATGAGTCTATGACTATGGCTATTCAGATTGATCGGCGTTTACGGGAGCGCAAACCTGTGCACCATTTGGCGGTGTCTTCTGAACAGGCACCTGAGACAATGCAATGTGATAGAATTCAGTCCAGAAGTGAACGGCAAAACTATAGGCGGAAAAATGGGTTGTGTTTTTATTGTGGTGATTCAGCTCATGTTATATCAGCATGCTCTAAACGCACAAAAAAGGTTGATAAGTCTGTTGCCATTAGTACTTTACAGTCTAAGTTCATTCTGTCTGTGACTCTGATTTGTTCATTATCAGCCATTTCCGTCGATGCCTATGTGGATTCAGGCGCTGCCCTGAGTCTTATGGATTGGTCATTTGCCAACCGCTGTGGGTTTAGTCTGGAGCCTCTGGAAGTCCCTATTCCTTTGAAAGGAATTGACTCTACACCTTTGGCTAAGAATAAACCTCAGTACTGGACACAAGTGACCATGCGTATGACTCCCGTTCATCAGGAGGTGATTCGCTTCCTGGTACTGTATAATTTACATGATGTCTTAGTGCTTGGTCTGCCATGGTTACAAACTCATAACCCAGTCTTGGACTGGAAAACGATGTCTGTGTTAAGCTGGGGATGTCACTGGGTTCATGATGATGCACCTCCGATTTCTATCGCTTCATCTACTCCTTCTGAGGTTCCGGTATTTTTGTCTGATTATCGGGATGTTTTTGAGGAGCCTAAGCTCAGTTCGCTTCCTCCTCACAGGGATTGCGATTGTGCTATAGATTTGATTCCTGGCAGTAAATTTCCTAAAGGTCGTTTGTTCAATCTGTCAGTGCCAGAGCATACTGCTATGCGGGATTATGTTAAGGAGTCCTTGGAAAAGGGACATATCCGTCCATCTTCGTCCCCTTTGGGAGCAGGTTTTTTTTTTGTGGCCAAAAAAGATGGTTCCTTGAGGCCTTGTATAGATTACCGTCTTTTGAATAAGATTACAGTTAAATATCAGTATCCTTTGCCATTGTTGACTGATTTGTTCGCTCGCATTAAGGGGGCTAAATGGTTCACTAAGATTGATCTTCGGGGTGCGTATAATCTTGTGCGGATAAAGCAGGGTGATGAGTGGAAAACCGCATTTAATACGCCTGAGGGCCATTTTGAGTATTTGGTGATGCCTTTTGGACTTTCTAATGCTCCTTCTGTCTTCCAGTCCTTTATGCACGATATTTTCCGTGAATATCTGGATAAATTTATGATTGTGTATTTGGATGATGTTTTGGTTTTTTCGGATGACTGGGAGTCCCATGTTCAGCAGGTCAGGAAGGTGTTTCAGGTCCTGCGGGCCAATTCTTTGTTTGTAAAAGGTTCAAAGTGTCTCTTTGGAGTCCAGAAGATTTCTTTTTTGGGGTATATTTTTTCCCCTTCTACTATTGAGATGGATCCCGTCAAGGTTCAGGCTATTTGTGACTGGACGCAGCCTACATCTCTTAAGAGTCTACAGAAGTTCTTGGGCTTTGCTAATTTTTATCGTCGTTTCATAACTAATTTTTCTAGTGTTGTTAAGCCTTTGACGGATTTGACTAAGAAGGGTGCTGATGTGGCTGATTGGTCTCCTGCGGCTGTGGAGGCCTTTCAGGAACTTAAGCGCCGGTTTTCTTCTGCTCCTGTGTTGCGTCAGCCAGATGTTTCGCTTCCTTTTCAGGTTGAGGTTGATGCTTCCGAGATTGGAGCGGGGGCGGTTTTGTCACAGAGAAGCTCCGATTGCTCAGTGATGAAGCCATGTGCGTTCTTTTCTAGAAAGTTTTCGCCCACTGAGCGGAATTATGATGTTGGTAATCGGGAGCTTTTGGCCATGAAGTGGGCATTTGAGGAGTGGCGTCATTGGCTTGAGGGTGCTAGACATCGTGTGGTGGTCTTGACTGATCACAAAAATCTGATTTACCTTGAGTCTGCCAAGCGTCTGAATCCTAGACAGGCTCGTTGGTCACTGTTTTTCTCCCGTTTCGATTTTGTGGTTTCATACCTGCCAGGTTCAAAGAATGTGAAGGCGGATGCTCTTTCTAGGAGTTTTGTGCCTGACTCCCCTGGAAATTCTGAGCCCACTGGTATCCTTAGGGATGGGGTGATTTTGTCGGCTGTCTCCCCAGACTTGCGACGTGCTTTGCAGGAGTTTCAGTCGGATAAACCTGATCGTTGTCCGCCTGAAAGACTGTTTGTTCCGGATAATTGGACCAGTAGAGTCATCTCCGAGGTCCATTCTTCTGCGTTGGCAGGTCATCCTGGAATATTTGGTACTAGAGACTTGGTGGCCAGGTCTTTTTGGTGGCCTTCCTTGTCGAGGGATGTGCGTTCTTTTGTGCAGTCTTGTGAAGTTTGCGCTCGGGCTAAGCCTTGCTGTTCTCGGGCCAGTGGATTGTTGTCACCTTTGCCTATTCCGAAGAGGCCTTGGACGCACATTTCCATGGACTTTATTTCGGATCTCCCTGTCTCTCAAAAAATGTCCGTCATCTGGGTTGTGTGTGACCGCTTTTCTAAGATGGTTCATCTGGTACCCTTGCCTAAGTTGCCTTCCTCCTCTGAGTTGGTCCCTCTGTTTTTTCAGAACGTGGTTCGTTTGCATGGGATTCCGGAGAACATCGTTTCTGACAGGGGATCCCAGTTTGTGTCTAGATTTTGGCGGACGTTCTGTGCTAAGATGGGCATTGATTTGTCCTTTTCGTCTGCATTCCATCCTCAGACGAATGGCCAGACGGAACGAACTAATCAGACCTTGGAAACTTATTTAAGGTGTTTTGTTTCTGCTGATCAAGATGACTGGGTTACCTTTTTGCCGCTTGCCGAATTTGCCCTTAATAATCGGGCTAGTTCTGCTACCTTGGTTTCTCCTTTCTTTTGTAATTCGGGGTTTCATCCTCGTTTTTCCTCTGGTCAGGTGGAGCCTTCTGATTGTCCTGGAGTGGACATGGTGGTGGATAGGTTGCATCAGATTTGGAGTCATGTGGTGGACAATTTGAAGTTGTCCCAGGAGAGGGCTCAGCAGTTTGCTAATCGCCGTCGCCGCGTGGGTCCTCGACTTCGTGTTGGGGACTTGGTGTGGTTGTCTTCTCGTTTTGTTCCTATGAAGGTCTCTTCTCCTAAGTTCAAGCCTCGGTTCATCGGTCCCTATAGGATCTTGGAAATTCTTAACCCTGTGTCGTTTCGTTTGGATCTCCCGGCATCGTTTGCTATTCATAATGTGTTCCATCGGTCGTTGTTGCGGAAGTATGAGGTACCTGTTGTTCCTTCGCTTGAGCCTCCTGCTCCGGTGCTGGTGGAGGGAGAATTGGAGTATGTTGTGGAGAAGATCTTGGATTCTCGTGTTTCCAGACGGAAACTCAAATATTTGGTCATGTGGAAGAGTTATGGTCAGGAGGATAATTCTTGGGTGGTTGCCTCTGATGTTCATGCTGCTGATTTGGTCCGTGCATTTCATAGGGCTCATCCTGGTCGCCCTGGTGGTTCTCGAGAGGGTTCGGTGACCCCTCCTCAAGGGGGGGGTACTGTTGTGGATTCTGTTTTTGGGCTCCCTCTGGTGGTTACAGATGGTACTGGGTGACTTGTGTTCTCTGCGGTCTCTGGTGTCCACCTGTTCTATCAGGATATGGGAGTTTCCTATTTATCCTGGCTTTCTTGTCATTTCCTCGCCGGCTATCAATGTAATCAGTGTGTCTTGTTACCTCTGCTTCCCGCTTCTGTATTCTTCAGGACAAGCTAAGTTTTTGATTTTCCTGTTCCACGTTTTGCTTAATTTTTGTCTTAGTCCAGCTTGCAGATATGTGATTCCTTTTTGCTGGTTGCTCTAGTGGGCTGATATTACTCCTCATGTTCCATGAGTTGGAACATGAGTTCAAGTAATTTCAGGATGTTTTTTTGTAGGGTTTTTCGCTGACCGCGCAGTTCACTTTTGTATCCTCTGCTATCTAGCTTTAGCGGGCCTCATTTTGCTGAATCTGTTTTCATAACTACGTATGTGCTTTCCTCTCATTTCACCGTCATTACATGTGGGGGGCTGCTATTTCTGTGGGGTGTTTCTCTGGAGGCAAGAGAGGTCTGTGTTTCTTCTAATAGGGAAAGTTAGTTCTTCGGCTGGTGCGAGACGTCTAGAATCATCGTAGGCACGTTCCCCGGCTACAGCTAGTTGTGTGTTGAGGTTCAGGATCGCGGTCAGCTCAGTTTCCATCACCCTAGAGCTTGTTTTGTTTTTTGTGCTTGTCCTTTTGTGATCCCCTGCCATTGGGATCATGACAGGCAGCCTTCCTTCCTAAGAATGAGCGCCTGAAGGGCCTTCGATGACGTCACGGCTTGTGATTGGTCGCGTGAGCGGTCACATGAGCGTCACATGACCAATCACAAGCCGCGACGTCATCTAATATGGATCCCAGGGCCTGAAGGAGAGTTTCCTCCCCTTCAGACCCTGGGAACCATTAGAAACCCAATGCACTGCATTGGGTTTAGTGTTTCGGCCGACCCCGACTTTTCTATAGGATCGGCCGATTTCACTCGATCCGACTTTTGAAAAAGTCGGGTTTTGTGAAACCCGACCCGATCCTATAGAAAGAAAAGTCGCTCCACCCTAGTCCCATCTCAATTCCTGTCAATTTTGCATTGAAAAGTCAAATGGCGATCCTTCGCTTCCGAGCTCTGTCATGTGCCCAAACAGTGGTTTACCCCCACATATGGGGTATCGGTGTACTCAGGACAAATTGTACAACAACTTTTGGGGTCCATTTTCTCCTGTTACCCTTGGTAAAATAAAACAAATTGGAGCTGAAGTAAATTTTTTGTGAAAAAAGTTAAATGTTTATTTTTATTTAAACATTCCAAAAATTCCTGTGAAGCACCAGAAGTGTTAGTTATCTTCTTGAATATGGTTTTGAGCACCTTGAGGGGTGCAGTTTTTAGAATGGTGTCACACTTGGGTATTTTCTATCATATATACCCCTCAAAATGACTTCAAATGAGATGTGGTCCCTAAAAAAAAATGGTGTTGTAAAAATGAGAAATTGCTGGTCATCTTTTAACCCTTATAACTCCCTAATGAAAAAAAAATGTGGTTCCAAAATTGTGCTGATGTAAAGTAGACATGTGGGAAATGTTACTTATTAAGTATTTTGTGTGACATATCTCTGTGATTTAATTGCATAAAAATTCAAATTTGGAAAATTGCAAAATTTTCAAAATTTTTGCCAAATTTCCATTTTTTTCACAAATAAATGCAAGTAATATCAAAGAAATTTTACCACTATCATGAAGTACAATATGTCTCGAGAAAACAGTGTCAGAATCACTGGGATCCATTGAGGACAGTGGTCAGAATTGTAAAAATTGGCCCGGTCATTAACGTGCAAACTAGACTTGGGGGTAAAGGGGTTAAAGGAAAAACTAAAGCCAAAGCGCTCCATGAGAAGATATGCTAAAGGGGAAGTATCATTTTTTATATATTTATTTATTTATTTATTTGCATTATATACATGTAATTATGAAGGAAAACATGTTTCTTAGCATTTTTCCTTCAATAAAAAAATTGTGGTTTGGATTAGAAGGTCTTTTTAAAAATCCATAAAACCGGCGCAATAGTTTGACAACATTATTCTCCAATACCATATGTAAGTCAGAAAGGCATGCAGGCATCTTCTCCATGCTGTTCCCATTTAGTTTTAGTTATTTCCCATCCATTTCAACTTTTTCCCATACCCCCAGATCTGTTTGTTGGGTTCAGCAGTAAAATATTCGGCTTTCCCATTGACTTGCATTGGATTCGTTATTCGGTATGAATTCACGGATATTCGAAATTATTTGTGCCGATTTTCTCGAATCTGAATATTTCACTATTCATCATCACTAGTATTCGTAAATGAGGTGGGTCTTTTTAGTTGTAGGAGAAAATGCAATAAAGATGTTTTGAGGCAAAACTGCTAATTTTGGAGTGCTGTTTCACCTTTTCTATTTATCAAGAAGTCCACTGAGCAAGATCTCTACAGAAAAATTCATTCTGGTTCTACAGGAGTTGTGCATGGTTGAAAACCCTCCGTAAATGTATGGACAGTCTGCAAAAGTCCAGTGCTTTTCTCCGCTGTCCATAGTGTCCAGCAGAAAAAGAGCATAATCTGTGATTTTTTTAACATTTTGCCAAAATTTGTACTGCACATGCGTGAAAAACACTGGCATGCGCAGTACAAACAGAAGATTGACCAGAGCACACTGCACAACTTACTGCAGACCGTGGGACACTTCTCAACATTCAGGCACAGGCAGAATGACAGGCCTGGTAAATACGCTGATGCTCTCAGCCACTCCTGTCTCCTGCTGGGAACAGCCTCCGAGCCAGTCAGTACATCTGACAACTCTCCTTCCTTCGGAGAAGTTCTGACAGTTGCCTGACCCAAGTGAACATCAGCCATCATATCAACCTTCCCTCCCCCCCCAGAGTTTGTGAAGAGGCAAAATACAGGACTGAAAACAGCTGTAGATCTGGCCAGTAATGCTGATGGATTGACAAAAGACCACCAGGAGCTGGTGAAGATAGAACAATGCACCTACTAAAGGGACATCATGGCTTCCAACCATCCCAGATTCGAGGTCTCAGTCCCACTTCCCATCATAGCTTTTGTTTGGGCTTCTACTCACCTCTCCGTTTTCATAGCTCCTCCTTGGGGGTGCAGAGCTGCTATCTGCTCACTGGATAAATTAAAATTTTAGTAAACTTGTATTCGCCTATTCTTTTTCCTGTGACCTGGTCTCCCCAGGACACAAACTCACAAAATCCTCATATGTCTGTGTTTGCAGGCTGTTGCTCTACCAATGAACGACAGCCTGCAATGAAGTAGAGAGGAGATTTTGGTTATCTTGACCTCTATTGCAGGCAATGAATCCAGAAGCAGATTATAAATATCCAAAGAAATACATTATGTATAACCATGTATTTTTATGGTGCCTGTACACTGAGGTGAAGAAAAACATAATTTTATACTTCTAAAAGTAGCAAAAATAATAAGCAATTACAATTTTTTTCTCTGTTAGTGTTGCAGGTCTTGAACACATAACCTTAAGGCTATGTGCACACATTGCGGATTGTATGTGTTTTTGCCATGTTTTTTTGCCGCAAAATCGCGGCGAAAATGGGAAAACGCATACACAACACAGCCCATTGAATTCAATGGGATTCCGCAATGCTGTGCTGATGCTGCGTATCTTTCCGTGGCAGAATCGCATTGTGGAAAAATACGTAGCATGCTCATTCTTTGTGCAGAATTGCGGCGATTCCGCACACATAGATCCGCTTACTTTCCTATGCCCACCATGCGGGAAGAAAGCGGATCATGTGCGGTGGCCCTTGAGAACCATATTTCTGTTAAAAAAAAGAATAAAAAAAAAATATTGATATACTTACCTTCCGATAGCCCCCGGAGTCCTGCCTCTCAGCAGGGCACGCGGCCGCTTCAGTTCCCAGGGATACATTGCGCGAAGGACCTGGGATGACGTCATGGTCACGTGACCGTGATGTCAGAAAGGTCCTTCGTTCAATGCATCCCTGGCAACGGAAGCCACCGGGAGCGCCGCTGATGAAATTGGGGGCCGTCGGATGGTGAGAATAACTAATTTTTTTATTTTTTTATTATTATTTTTAACATTCTATCTTGTACTATTGATGCTGCATAGGCAGCATCAATAGTAAAAAGTTGGTCACACTTGTCAAACACTAAGTTTGACAAGTGTGACCAACCTGTCAATCAGTTTTCCAAGCGATGCTACAGATCGATTGGGAAACGCTAGCATTCTGCAAGCTAATTACGCTTGTAAAGCGCTAGTGTTTAGCGGGAAAACACATGCCAATTCTGCATGCGTTATACTCGCGGCAGGGAGCTGTGGAATTGCCGCGTAAATTTCCTCTGCAACGTGTGCACATAGCCTAAAACATTACAGACAGTAACCTACTGAGCCACAAACCCTGTTGATGTCATGGGCTTTTGCGTATTTGATCTGTCTTGCAGGATCTGACTACAGGCAGATTATAATGATAGAAATTCAGGGAGAATAAGAGATTTTTTTATCCTAAAATAATGTAATTTTTAATGCATTTTTTTAAATAATAAATTTCACAAATCAGCAAATAACAGACATATTTGGTGTCCCTGTAATCATAGCAACCCGCACAACATAACGATCAGATTATTTATGGTAATTGTTACATGATGTAAAAAATGGCATAATTGATAATTTTCTCTATTAAACCCATAAAGAATGATAAAACCGAGGCCGTGTTCACATGTAGCATATATGCTGCGTTCTTTCTGATGCTTTTTTCTGCAGGTGTCGGCACACAACACAATAACAATCTCTAATAATTATGTGTTTACTGTGTTTCTTTTAGGCCTTTTTCCACTTATTTGATGTTATTTTGGGGCAGATATGAAGCAGAGGTTTTAACTCTTTTTTTCAATAGTACAGAAAAGCTTTGATTCTGCACTTAGAAATACAACAGCATTTTTTTCTTTATGCGTTTTTTTCTTTGTGTTTTTTTCATGCATTTTTTTCTTCATGCGTTTTTTTTCTTTATACAGTTTTTTCAGAAGAAGCCTATATAGAAAAAATGCACCAAAACCGCAGAGTTCAGCAGCGTCTTCAGACCACAGGGGGCGGAGAATTCATGGAATCACTTCCACTTAGCGTTGAAATTTAGACCATGTTCACATAAAGCGTAAATGCTGCATATTTTCTGCTGCTTTTTTCATGAAAAAATTCTGCTGTGTCTAAATGTTCAAGCAAAGTGGATGTGATTTCATGAAAACTGCGCTCACTATTAGAATTAAACAAACAGTATTTTACATTATCTAAAAATTAATATTTATCTATATGCTTATCTCTCCTCCTGTTTTACAGTTGTTCTTCCTTTTCCTTTTCTCTCCTTGACCTTCCCATTCCTCTTCTTCCCTTACTACCTCTTAAATATTTTATATATAAGGTATCTTATATGTGTATTGTAAAGCCTTTCCTTTGCCTATCCTGTACATACCAATTTTTTCATTTTCCTTCAATCCCTTTAATTTTTTCTTTTTTCCCATTTTCATTAATAAACCATATTTTTCGTTTCCCCTTCTCATCCTTAACCATTAAAAAAATTCTTAATAAAACTACTTTAGCAAAAAAGAGGCCCGCTGTGCCCCCAACTGAACTGTGCGACTTTGGTGTTTTTTTTCTCTGGATGCTTCTATGTGGAGCCTGAAAAAAACGCATATAAAAAGCTGCAGTTACATTATTAACCTCTTACTGACATGCACCTTAAATGTACAGAGCTGCAGGAACCACGTTTCCACAAACCGCAGAACATGTATGGTGGAGCGATTGCAGGGGCTCACACTGAGCGCCACTCCAATCGGTTGAGGGAGACAGTTCTGTGTGAGAGTTGACACCCTGCAGCAATGCCCACGAATCGTGCTAGCACTGATCGCAGGCATTTAACCCCTCTGATGCCACTGTCAATAGTAACAGTGACACTGAGGAGCATCGGACAGGGAGTAGGCTCCCTGTGTGATTCTATCAGCAAAATGCAATGCAATTGCGTTGTGGTGATGGTCTCCATAGTGACCTCTGGTCGAAAAATGGCCATGGAGTCCTTCAGCAAAGGTGGCTTGTGAGTGCCTGCTCAGAGCAGGAGCTGAGATGCCTCCTTCCCTGCCTGTCAGATGTTGCAGACGCATTGCAGAGTATCAGATCAGCAATCTGTCAGTATAAGGGCTCCTTTTCACTTGCGAGAAATACATGCGAGTCTCGCAGGTTAAAACCAAGCTCTGGCGCAGGCACTCCAGAGCGGAGCGTGTGGCTGCATAGCAATACATGGAGCTGCACTCTCCGCTCCAAAGTGCCGGCAGCAGAGCTTGGCATTAACATGCGAGACTCTCACGTATTTCTCGCAAGTGAAAAGGAGCCCTAAGGATGATCCTGGGACAATGTGAGGCCTGTTTCACACATCCTGATATTTCCGGTACAGGAAAAAACAGTACCGGAAATATCCTTATCTGTATGTCCATGTGTGCAATTCTTGCAGCACTCGTGTGGCAACCGTGTGCCACATCAATACCACATGCACTGGCACCAGGGAAGCAGCGTGCAGTTAACACAATTCCCTGGTGCTGAAGACAGCCTGCATCATTCTCCCCTTCTCTGCCGGCAATCAGTGCGAAGAGGGGAGAATGATGAGTTATCTTCAAGTAAGAGCAGGCAGCTTATGGGAGTATTAATCATTCACTGCCTGCACTATAAATAAATGAAAAATCCTGCATGGGTTCCCCTGTATTTTTGATAACCAGCTAGACAAAACTGACAGCTGGGGGCTGTAAACATCAGCTGCCAGCTTCAGCAAGGCTGGTTATCAAGAATAAAGGGGTCCCCATGCTGTTTTTAAAATATTTAAATAAATAATTTTAAAAAATGGTGTGAAGTCCCTCCCATTTTTGACAGCCAGCCTTGCTAAAACAGAAAGCTGGGGGCTGGAAATCTCATGCTGGTAAGGGGCCATGGATATTGACCCCCCCAGCCTAAAAATAGCAGCCTGCAGATGACCAGAAAAGGCACATCTATTAGATGCACCAATTCTAGTGCTTTACCCTGCTCCTCCCACTGGAAGAGGCGGGCAATCGAAAAGTGTGTTTTGTTTTATTTCAAACTAAACACTATAGGATTAGTAATGGACAGATGTCTTATAAATGCCTCTCTATTAATATGGCATGGGCTTGATGTCACCGGACAATACAAAAGTGACATCAACCCCACAAATATTACCTCACTTGCCACCACTACAGAGCAAATGGGAAGAGCCAGTCAAAGCGCCAGAATTGGCACATCTAATAAATGTGCCTTTCCTAGGCAGCTGTGGGCTGCTATTTTTGGGCTGGGTGGGTCAATATCTATGGCTCCTTACCAGCCTGAGAATACCAGCCCCCAGCTGTCTGCATTAGTAAGTCTAGTTGTCAAAAATGGGGGAACCTGATGCTGTTTTTTTAAAAAAATTATTTATTTAAAACCCTCCGTCACATACAATATTCGGACTAACGAGTTCACATACAATGTGCCTGTCAGGCGCCTGCTGGAAAAATACCTATAATATCTAATGTTTGCAATTTCAGTGCTCTAAAAGTGATCAGTGACCTTCATAGGGATGTAATAAAAGAGACTACACATAATCAGTTGCAAAAAAAAACATTTACTTAACATAAAACTAATAACTATGAAATACAAACTTTTCAAAACTCCCGCCAAATAGTCTCCAGTTCGACTCTCTCAAAAAAATGTACAAAGAAAATTTTTGAACACAAACTTAATTTTAAGGTACCTTAAGTACTATTAAAAACATATTCAATCAGAAGTAGCTGCAGAGGTTTCCCCAGAAAAGTCACACTTGCAGAGCAAATAGCAAGAATTACACACCATTTTTGCATGTGTCAGGCAAATTGCTTTATGACATTTGAGACATTCATAATTTGAAAGCCTTCTGGTTCCGCTTTCCGTTTGGCAGGTGGTGCATCTCCTTCTTTTGTGAGGTGGTGCAGATGGTGACTTTTCACCATCATCTTCTGGGCGGAACCTTTTGAGCTGAACTTGAAGTCGAGAGGGGATACCGATTGTTTTCACGCTTCTCCTGCGTAGCTCTCCAAGTACTAGTTCATGGGCCAATTTTTTCAGATACAATCGTCTACGGAGTGGTTCAAGCTTGTTTTCAAGATAAATTACTTGTGAATTTATACCACCCAAATTCAACATAGCAAAAAATATGACCATTGGCCAGCGTTTGATGTTTCTGCTGACGTTGAAAGTGGAGCACATCTGATCTGCTGTATCCACACCCCCTTTGGTGGCATTGTAAAATGTAATTATCTCCGTTTTTTTTTCTGCCCCAGTCCCAGGATCGATGGCAGCATCATCATGAAGTGTTGATAGAAGAAGTACGATTTTTTTGGCATGTGGTACATAGGAAACTAAAGCCTTTCCATTATGGAATGCAAACATACTGCTGTACTGTTGTCTCTCTTTCACGCTTACAAACTGTGGCGGCAATTCCCTTTTGTTTTTTCTTACAGTTCCCACATATGACAGCTTCTGAATTTTCAGATAATCAATCAGATCACAACTTGTAAACCAATTGTCAGCTGTAATATTGCGACCCGATCCAAATAAGGGTTCAGCCAGTCTTTTTACAACATCAATGGGTTTGTTGCTCACACAGTAAGGACCTTCTGGTTGTTTTCCTGCATAAACTTCCAGGTTGTAAGTGTAGGTCTTACTGGCATCAACAAGGGCATACATTTTTATTCCATATTTGTTTGGCTTTGATGGAATATATTGACGAAAGGCACATCTACCACGAAAACCAGGGAGCATTTCGTCAATAGTGAGATTCTCTCCAGGGTAATAACTTTGTTTACAGTTTACAACAAATCTTTGAAATATATCACGAATTGGAGCAAGTCGGTCATGTGTTTTGCGTTCGGTTCGGGTAGTTCTGTCGTCAAACCGAAGGCAACGAATTAGAATCTTGAATCTGTTTATGGACATAACAAGGCTAAATTTTTCAACTCCATCCCCATCTTTACCCCAAAGTTCCTCCAAACTTTGTCTATTTGCCTTATAAGCTCCTGCAAGGTACAGTAATCCAAAAAAAGCACGCAGTTCTATTTCATCTGTGGGCTTGATGGTTCTGTTGCAGATGTACTTGTCCTTTATAATGTCTATATATTGGTTGGTATATGTGACAATAGAGTCCAGAATGTCATCTGTAAATATACTGTTCCAGCATTCAACTGCAGTTTTTGCATTACGTGCAGTTCCTATTACTGCAGGAAGGTGAGTAATAATGTTTAAAGGTTCCCTTACGTTTTTTCTGGAATGGCTTCTTGTTCCATTTAGTATTTTTATCTTTTCCAATATAATATGATCCAACTTCTTCATCCTCACCACTGTCACCATCTTGCTCTGTTTCAGAATCCAGGACACATTCTTCCACCTCATCATGAGAATCAATCTCACTTTCCTCTCCTAAATCCTCATTCAGTGTGAGGTCTCTATCATCTAACAGCATGTTTGTTACTTCCTCAACATCAAGTTGTTTGGATAAATTGTACATTTTCCTCTCCATTTCAGCAGATAATCTGAAGCAAGAGAAGGAATATGTTAGGGAACTACTGTATATGCCTGAGCAGCACACTTTCTTTTATAAAATCTCCCTTATTTCTATGAAATATCCTCACATTTTGTGCTATACATTCATAAAACAAGCTAAATAAACTATTGTGATGAATAAAAACATAAAATACCAACCTTACTGAATGTGACGTATTCACATACAATGAGCCTGAGAGATCTGTGCAGCTATATCCTCTCCCCTGAAGCTCTGAAATCCAACTGTGATATCAGGTTTCACAGACCTTCAAGAGACAGGAGACTACCTGGAGGGAGGGGGTTTCCTCACAATCTGGTGAGGAAGGAGAAATGAAAGTAAAAGAGAAGCGCCTGTCAGATCAGTTGTATGTGACGGAGGGTTAAATAATTAAAATAAAACAGACCAGGGGACCCCTCTATTCTTGATAACCAACCTTGCTGAAGCTAACAGCTGAGGGTTGTAGAACGCACCTGTCAGGTTTCCCTGGCTGGCTATCCAAACTACAGTGGAACCAATGCCGTTTTTTTAATTTATTTATTAATTTATAGCGCAGGCGGAGGCTGATGAATACTCCCATCAGCCGTGCCTGCTCTCTAATTATTAGTACCAAAACATAAAAAAAGATATAAATGGGGTATCACTGTAATCATACTGACCAGAAGAATAAAAGTGCCTTATCAATTTTACAACATGTGGAACAGTATAGAAAAAAAATTAATAATAATTCCTGAATTTCTGTTTTGTTCATTCTAACTCTTAAAAATCGGAATCAAAAAATATCATGTGCCTGAAAATACTATCAATAAAAATATTCACTTGTCCACCTGCTGTTGATTTTTAAATTCTGCTTCCCAAAGATTAAGTCACAAAGGTCTCAAAAGACAACATACACATGTAAGGTGACTGATTATAATTATATAAAATGGTACATGCATAAAGTACATTTCAATTTCTACCACCACATGTATACCTTGGATATAGTGAGGGGCATATCGTCAAATTTGATCATAGACAAGAAAGAGGAAAAAAAACGAATTTTAAACCCAAATGAATGGAAGAACATATACTTTATTAGTCAAATACAAGTATAAAAAATGAGGTAAAGGTGGAAGCAAATGCACAGGGGAACAAAAAAAGACGCAATACATTGGAAACAGATAGCTATTATGACAAAGAAATAATGGCAGCAAAAATATAAGTAGAAAAGAAGTGCTTAGAAAAAAATATATATTAAGTGCAGTGCTGCTGTTGTCTCACAATCAATAATACTTATGAAGAATATTATAAAAATATGTAAAAATTATAAAAAATGTGTAAAGATGGACCCACATGAAAAA
Organism: Ranitomeya imitator; assembly: GCF_032444005.1. Classification (NCBI taxonomy): domain Eukaryota; kingdom Metazoa; phylum Chordata; class Amphibia; order Anura; family Dendrobatidae; genus Ranitomeya; species Ranitomeya imitator. The sequence goes on from NC_091282.1 coordinate 404,786,759, forward strand.
AACAGGTACTAGATGTGGTAAAAAAGGCAGTATGAAGGTTCATAAATTATAATAAAGTGCAAGTGCCTATACAGTCACCATGTTAATACACTGGTGACCACATAATCTGTGTCAACTGACTATGCCTGCCCTTGGAGTCAAGTATAAGTATACATATACTGCCACACAATTGCATGGTATAGGACCTGTTTACAAGATGGAGAGGAGTCCAAGTTTGTCCCAGGGATGCGTTTCGCGATGCAAAAACTAGTTTTTGAAATAAAAACGTCTTTCAGTTTGACAGCAAGCCAAACATAAAAAAAATCAATCTGGTATCGCTGTAATTGCATAGACCCAAAGAATAAAGTTGTGTAATCACTTATACCGCAGCAAGAATGGCATAAAAAATAAATAAAACCAAATCTTCACCTGCTGTTGATTTTTTAATTCTGCCTCCCAAAGATTGCAGTAAGGCTCGGCGCACATTTATCCTGCACTCTACGCTGAGCGTTTACACCAGAGTTTCCGTGTAAATCTCTGAAATATATGATTCAGATGGAACTACGGTGGGAAGATTGCCTATAATGAGGATGATGGTGGCACTTTTGATGTCACCTTACCTGTAATCCGGTGGTATCTGTCTTTTTAGGTGAAAATAAAAGCACCGTCAACCACAATATTGTGCACTTCTGAAAAGAAGGACAAATCTGAACAAAGGCCAGACGTAGTCCAGAGTAACTCTGCTGCCTCATTATAGTGAATGGATTCCTTGGGGGCTTCATATGAACCATGTCACTCAGAGATTTAGATAGAAACCCCAAAGTAAATGCTCAGCGTAGAGCGCAGAAAAATTGTGATCACAAATGTTATGTAAAATGTTAATAACAAAAGCTTCAACACAATCCACATAAAAAGCAAGTCCCCACTCAAGTCCATTATCTGTTAACAGAAATATAGGTGGTTTCCACATTACTGGGAGCACAGAGGCTCTGGAAAATTTAAATGGCTCATCGCCTCCTCAAAAGAAATTCAGCATATTCTGTGCTCCCAAATCCAAATGTATCCTCCCTTCTGAGTCCCAGTGAGCCTAATCCACATTTAGCACCCACATGTTTGGCATTTCTGTAGTGATGAGAGCCTGCCTAATTTACAGGTGTGGGTCTCCAGAAGCATGAGCTAAGCAAACTGTACCTTACTGGCCACTACAGCATACTGGTAACTTCAACATACTGGTCACTGTAAAGGCAGTTTGCAATTTTCACTCAGCAACATCAACTACTGCTTGTTTCTGGAAACACCCATGGGGTAAAAATCGTCACTACACCTGTAGAAAAATTCCCAAAGGGGTATAATTTTCAAAATTGGGTCACTTGAGGGGGATCCTGCTTTTCTAGAACTTAGGGGCTCTTTATATGGAGTCCTCAAACTATTCTAGGAAAATCTGCGCTCCAAGACGCCAATATCCCTCCCAAGTCTCGCCTTGTGGCTAAGTAGTACTGTATAGCCACAAATGGGGTATTTCTACATTCAGCAGCAATTGTGGTACATTTTGATTGTATTTTTACCCATATCTCAGTATGAAAATGTAAAACTTGTGGCTAAAGCACAATCTTGGCAGGTAAAAAAGTAAATTATTTTTTCTTCACTGACCAGTGGTATAAAATTCTGTGACATACCTGTGTTGTCAATATAATCTCTGCACCCCTAGATTAATTCATTGAGAGGATTAGTTTGTAAAATGGGGTTACTTATGGGGGTTCTGCTGTTCTGGAATCTCAGGGGCTCTGCCAATGTGACATGGCACCCATAAACCAGTGCAACAAAATTTGCACTGCAATATGGCACTCATTCCCTTCTGAGATTTGCACTTTACCACAAAGATTTGCACTTTACCTTTTTTATTTCATGTAACAATGTTTTTATTACACCTTTATTTTCTCATTATTTATTATTGCTTTATACTATATACCTAATGTTTATATTTATTTTTATTTTTTTATTTATATTTTTTTTCATCATGGTCACATTCAGAGTAATGCACTTTATATTTGATTACTTTTAGTTTGCACTCTATAATGAATATGATCGTTTTTCTATGTCATTTCACATCACACATGACATAGTACCCTTGCACTTTATATGTGTGTCTGATCATTCTCCTGTTTTTATTCATACTTCTCATATCATTTGAATCCTCAGTGTGGCAATCTTAGTCTTTACTTTTTCTCTATCTTGTTTCATGGCCAGTGTGCATGCGTGCTGTTGGTGGGTTGCTAGGCACTGCCGACGGCATCTTTGTTGTGTCTGCACTTTCAGCATGGATAAAGACCTGCTCACTTGACTTATGGGTGGTCTCTTTTTCCTGATGCCGGCATATACTCCGATGACGCCCTCGGTGACACGGACACCCTGTACACCAGCGGCGCATGCGCCAATATATATCCGATACTTTCTACTTTCCGGATCTATGATTCTATAGTTTGGCCTGAGTATTTAACCTCTACAGGACCTGATGATACCACTCCCCCAGAAGAAGACACACAAGCCGAAACGCGCGTAGGGGTCATGGCACCGCAGGTCTGGGGTAATTATGGTCTACTACTATTCTTTTGGTGACACTCACCAGTGGTTCTATTTAATTCCATAATGGCATAATAGGATATATGCATACGATTGCTGTTTGGTGTGAGTAATTGGATCTATTATACATTTCTTTACCTATGACTTGTGGTTCCACTATTGGTAGTTTTCATTGTTATACCATCCCATAATATTGTAACTGACATAACTTTTTAATAATAAGTTGTTTAATAAAAATTATATTATGATACTATTTGTTCTTCAATGTGTAATACTTTCTCTATACAGGCTACTTTACCTCAAAAGTAGTTTTCGACCACTTATGGGGTGAACTCAGGAAAAATTTCCCAAGAAATTTTAGAGTCCATTTTTTCCTGTTACCCTTGTGAAAATACAAAATTTGGAGCTAAAAAACATTTTTGTGGGAAAAAATAGATTTTTTTTATTTTCATGGTTCAACATTATAAACTTTTGTGAAGCACCTGGGGGGTTCAAGGTGCTCAATACACATCTAGATAAGTTCCATGAGGACCCTAGTTTCCAAAATGGTGTCACTTGTGGGGGTTTACACTGTTTAGGCACATTAGGGGCTCTCCAAATTCGACATGGTGTCCACTAATTAGTCCAGTAAATTTTGCAATCAAAAAGACAAATGGCACTCCTTCCCTTCCGAGCCCTGCCGTGCACCCAAACAGTGGTATTCCCGCACATATGGGGTACTGTCATGCTCATGAGAAATTGCTCAACAAATTGTATGGTGCAATTTCTCCTGTTACCCTTGTGAAAATTCAAAGTTTGGAACTAAAATGCATGTTTGTGGGAAAAATTTGATTTTTTTATTTGCTTGGCTCAACGTTATAAACTTCTATGAAGCACATGGGGGTTCAAGGTGCTAAATAGACATCTAGATAAGTTCTCCAAGGGGTCTAGTTTCCAAAATGGTGTCACTTGTGGGGGGGTTCACTGTTTAGGCAAATCAGGGGCTCTCGAAACATGACATGGCGTCCGCTAATTATCCCAGGAAATGAACATTCAAAAAGTGAAATGACAGTGGTTTCCCCCCACGTATAAGGTATCGGCATACTCAAAAAAAATTGCACAACAAATTGCATGGTTCATTTTCTCCTGCTACCCTTGCCAAAGTAAAAAACTTAGGTCTAAAGGAACATTTTTGTGAAAGAATGTTAAATGTTTATTTTTTCCTTCCATATTCCATTAATTCATGTAAAGCACCTGAAGGGCTAATAAACTTCTTGAATGTGGTTTTGTGCACCTTGAGGGGTGCAGTTTTTAGAATGGTGTCACTTTGGGTATTTTCTGTCATATAGGCCCCTCAAAGTCACTTCAAATGTGAGGTGGTCCCTAAAAAATGGTTTTGTAAATTTTGTTGTAAAAATAAGAATTCGCTGGTCAACTTTTAATCCTTATAACTTCCTAATACAAACTAATTATGTTTAAAAAATTATGCTGATGTAAAGTAGACATGTGGGAAATGTTATGTATTAATGATTTTGCGTGACATGTTTCTCTGATTAAGGACATACAAATTAAAAGGTTTTTTTTATTGCAAATAAACGTAAGTCATATGAAAGAAATTTTACCACTATCATAAAGTACAATAAGTCATGAGGAAACATTCTCAGAATCTGTGGGATCCATTGAAGCATTCCAGAGTTAGGACTTCATAAAGTGACCGTGGTCAGAATTGAAAAAATTGGCATAGTCAAGAAGGTGAAAATAGACATTGGGGTGGTTGGCCCTATTATGATGGTTGAAGTTATGTCACGTGTGACTACTTTTAATGTTTTTAAATGTTTTGTGCATGTTTTGTCTTGTGTCAAATAAAAATTAAACATTTTTACGCTATTCTCCTGTCTTAGGTGATCCCCTCCTTATGACCTATTCCTTTCTCTTTTGTAACAATATTCCTCCACCATCTTCGTGGCAAGTAAAGCTGTAAATACTGGCCCAGATCCTGGCTCATAAATGACCCATGCTTGACTACTGCTATGCCATCATAAAACTTCTACTGTGGGTCAATTGATGCCACGTTTCCTGGTGTCTGTGACTAACTTTGGTAAATGTTTGGACTCCAAGTTGGGTCTCCTACATATGTGTTGCCTGAATTTCACAGACCTCTTAGAACACTAGATCTGTTAGGAGTCGAGTTTCCTCTGCTGCACAGGGGGAATCTCGATCCGTCTTCGCTGCGGTCTCCCATTCTCCTCCAGCCGCGGTGGAGTCTGCTCAGCAGGGACGTCGATCCCAGCGTCTCGCTCAGTCTGACTCTGTGCAAAGAGTTACTGCTGCTTTTCCTGCTTCTGCCATTGAAGTCAGTGCTGGGCAGCGGCGAGTGGACATTTCTGGATCTAAGTCCTTATTTGCACACACTGAGCATGCCCAGGGCAAGATCTCCTGTTGGAGATCGAGGGTCACATGCTCAGGTACTGCAGCACATCCCATTGGTCCTTTTGGCAGGTCCTGAAAGGGCAAAACTTCTGTAGCTGTTTCCTGTGCTGCAGCTATATAAACTGCGCACTGCGCATGACCGCACGGCCATGCGCTAGTATTGTCTTGTAAATATGTGTGTGTGTTGTGAGTGAAAGTCGCTCTTTAAATAACCCTCCCTATTGAATGTCTGTTCGCGGAAGGTGTATGTTTGCTATCTAGCGCCCGACTTATCCTACAGCACGTAACACACATTACAGCTACCAGTTGCTGTGTCCGCCTGTACGGCGCCGTGCGCTTGCTCTGCGCTTTCCTGACCCAAGCCTGGGTGGTTAGTGTTGTTCGTCTGTGCGGCACCGCATGCACTCTTGTGCCTTAATATTATTATTTAGTTTCCTTACACACCCAGTTGCAGTGTTGTGCCAGCAAGTGTCTAATCGGACTTCAATCCTAGTTGGGCTTGAGTTCGCTGACTCCTTGGTCGCGCTCTATGTGCGGTACCGCGGTCCTGTGACGCAACAGGATCGCTTCCTTCACGCAGGGTGTAGTTAACCCGTGCGTGTATACTTGTAGTACCGCCATATAGTCCGTCTTACTAGCAGCAGGGTTTTTCTTGCACGGTGGACCTCGGACTGCGAACGCACCTAGTTCCATTTCATCTTGTACTTGGTGCATTCCGCCAGTCCCTAACAAGATCTACACCTGTCACTCATCCACCTGTTACTGATCAATGTTTAATGTTTAAGCTAGAAATGCTGATCCAAGCCCTTTCCCATGCATCCATTATTATATTGTCCAGTGCATTCATTATTCTATTTGTACTCTCGGTCATTTTTCCTGGTGTCTGCCCCTAATTTGAGCTGTTTTGGAAGCTTTCTGTCCCTCCGTAAGGTGTTGTGCATACGTTTGGTTTTGCCTCCCATTGAATTCAATGGGGTTCGAGTATGTTAGATGAACCGTTTGGCAAACATGTTCGGCAAATATTGGGACATTAGCCGAACCACATTGAACCAAACCTTGAAAGATTTCCTCATCTCCAGTGGTGATAGCAGCTATCCTATGTAAATGTCTGACTCCTATTGAGCTTTATAATATGTCCAGAAATAATTCCAAGCCAGAATCTCAAACAGGCTGTTAGGACTGGCGGAACGCACCAAGTTTAAGATGGAATACTATTAGGTGCGTTCGCAGTCCAAGGTCCACCATGAAGGTGAAAACCTGCTGCTAATAATGACGGACGATATGGCGGTACAATGTGAATACACACACGGGTTAACTTCACCCTGTGTGAAGGAAGCGAACCCTGTTGCGTCACAGGGCCGCGGTACCGCACCAAGAGCGCAAGTAAGGAGTCTCAGAACTCAACCCAAGACACAGGATTTGAGTTCATAAAGACCTCATACGCTCGACACCGCTACTGGGGTGTCAGAGTGACAGAAATAATTGTATATAAGATGCACAAGAGTGCGTGCGGTGCCGCACTGGCGGACGCCATTAACCACCCAGGCTTGGGTCAGAAAAGCGCTGAGAAAGCACACGGCGCCGCATTGGCGGTCACAGCAATTAGACGCTGTAATGTGTGTTACGTGCTGATGGCTTGGTCGGGCGCTAGATAGCTACCATCATTCGCGAACAGTCAACAACACAAGGAATGGGAATGATTTAGGAGCTTTCATCCATCGACATACATCCATCTACACACACACATTATGAAGTCAATACTAGCGCATGGCCGTGCGGTCATGCGCAGCTTATATAGTTGCAGCACATTCAGGACCCTCCAATAAAGGACCAATGGGAAGCTGCCACTGAAGTTTAGCACTTTCAGGACCTTCCTGGAGGACCAATGGGATGTGCTGCAGTACCTGAGCATGTGACCCTCGATCTCCAATGGGAGATCTTGCCCTAGGCATGCTCAGAAAAAGAAAAGCAGGACTTAGTCCCAAAAGCATCTGCTCGCCGCTGCCCAACACTGACTTCAATGGCAGAAGCAGGAAAAGCAGCAGTAACTCTTTGTACAGAGTGGGACTGAGCAAGACGCTGGGACCGATGTCTCCGCTGAGCAGACTCCACTGCGGCAGGAGAAGAATGAGAGACCACAACGGAGATGGCCGAGATTCCCCCTGCGCAGAGGTGGGAACTCGACCCCTAACATAGGCAGTCTTACTTAACGCAGGGGAAGTAAAATAGAACCAGTACTTCTCAATGTTTAAATATGAAATAATACATGTGTTTTACAGCAATTAGAATTTATGATTGGAAAACAATAATGTTGCTATTTTTTTATAACAAACATAACATTTTGTGTAGAGTGAAATCAGAGAGAATCTGAGTGGCTGGAGCACCAAACATGTTTTACATGTAATTCTAGAATACCTTAAAAAATGTAATTGGTTTAAAAAAAGTGTCAAAAGATTGAATAATGTACACAGTGCATTTAAAATTTTGGGTACCCATGGTCAAAATCACTGTTATTGTGAATAGATACGTAAGTTGCAGATGAAAAGATCTCTAAAAGTCCTAAAGTTAAAGATAACATATTTCATTTGCATTTTAGTTAAATATGGTGGGTTTCTGTCATCTGTCTCACAGAAGTTCAGGCAAGTAAACCATAGGGACAAAGGATTCATTTACAGAGTGGAGTTGGACTATCCCCTGAACTGCTAGTTTAGAAAGTCTAACAGGAGCAGGAAGATAAGGATTGGAGGAAGTTGTGTTACAGGGATAATCTCCCTCAGCATCCCCCCTCCCTCCTCCATTACACTGTGCTAGAAGGAATGCTGTGTACTACTGTGCTTTTGTAAAGAGTCTTGATCTGTGGTGAACTGTGCTATCAAAAGAGATTGTTAAGGTACCGTCACACATAACGATATCGTTAACGATATCGTTGCTTTTTGTGACGTAGCAACGATATCGTTAACAAAATCGTTATGTGTGACAGCGACCAACGATCAGGCCTCTGCTTGGAGATCATTGGTCGCTGGGGAAAGTCCAGGACTTTATTTCGTCGCTGGATCTCCCGCTGACATCGCTGAATCGGCGTGTGTGACGCCGATTCAGCGATGTCTTCACTGGTAACCAGGGTAAACATCGGGTTACTAAGCGCAGGGCCACGCTTAGTAACCCAATGTTTACCCTGGTTACCATTGTAAAAGTAAAAAAAAAACACTACATACTTACATTCCGGTGTCTGGTCACGTCCCTCGCCTTCAGCTTCCCGCATTGACTGTGAGCCGGCGCTCAGTCAGTGCGGGAAGCTGAAGGCGAGGGACGTGACCAGACACCGGAATGTAAGTATGTAGTGTTTTTTTTTTTACTTTTACAATGGTAACCAGGGTAAACATCGGGTTACTAAGCGCGGCCCTGCGCTTAGTAACCCAATGTTTACCCTGGTTACCCAGGGACTTCGGCATCGTTGGTCGCTGGAGAGCTGTCTGTGTGACAGCTCTCCAGCGACCAAACAGCGACGCTGCAGCGATCGACATCGTTGTCTAGATTGCTGCAGCATCGCTTAATGTGACGGTACCTTAAGTCAACGTGCCTCTAAGAAGCAGCTGTACTGTTTATAAAGCTTGTGCTTAAGAGACTTGAATTGTACTGAATGTGCTTAGACATTAGAGCTACAAGGTTCATGTTCATGAGGACTCTATCAATTGTATCTGTATAAGCAAGTGGATCCTCTTGTGCCTGAGGAATCTGCAGTACATGGTCGCCCTGAGTATCAGGCTTCCAAAGAATTCATGAGACCTGTCCCTCCCCTATCTGAACCTAATGGTGTGCTTGTAACAAGATATACCATATTTTCCGGCATAAAGGACGACCTTTTAACCTCTGAAAATCTTCTTAAAAGTCGAGGGTCGTCTTATACGCCGAGTGTCATCTTATACGGCGGGTGCGGACCAATGTGCATATGGTGGGGGAGTGGTCCTGATGACGAAGAGAGGAGGTGTCTCACAGGGAAGGTGTAAGTGGAGTATCCCCCTATTACCTCATTGTGGCAGCGATGCTTTCTGTGGGTCTCTGTGCTGGGGATGACAGCAGCGGCGGCTCCTCTTTGTGCAATTTGGGGACTCTGTGCTGGGGAGAAGCGTCGGCAGCTCTTTGTGCAGTGTTGGGCCTCCCCCGACATTCCCTCAAAGCCCTGAGGCACCGGCAGCTCCATTGCTGCGATATGGTGGCCTCCGGGAAAATGGCTGCTGGGAGCGGGGCATGCTCAGATTCAGATCTTGTCCCGAGATCTGAGGATGCGCTGTCCCCAGCTGCCATTTTCCCGGAAGCCACCGCATCACAAAAATGGAGCTGGCGGGGCCTATGGGCTTTGAGGAATTGCCTGCGGAGCCCCGACACTTCACAAAGAGAAACCGCTGCCCCCAGCACAGAGCCCCCACACTGCTGAAAGAGGAACCGCCGCCGCCCCCAGTACAGAGATCCGCAGAGAACATCGCTGCCACAATGTTGAGGTAATAGGGGGATACTTGACTTACATCTTCCCTGTGATACTCCCCCTCCCTTCGTCATCGGGACCACCATATGCAGATTGGTCCACACCCACCCAGTAAGATGACACACGGTGTGTAAGAAGACCCCCGACTTTTAAGAAGGTTTTATATTTTAACTGGAAAAGTTGGGGTGTCATCTTATACACCCAGTCATTTTATACGCCAGAAAATACAGTATATATTTTCTTCTTTTACATTTTAACCCCTTCCCGACCCATGACGCCACGTAGGCGTCATGAAAGTCGGTGCCATTCCGACCCATGACGCCTATGCGGCGTCATGGAAAGATCGCGTCCCTGCAGATCGGGTGAAAGGGTTAACTCCCATTTCACCCGGCCTGCAGGGACAGGGGGAGTGGTAGTTTAGCCCAGGGGGGGTGGCTTCACCCCCTCGTGGCTACGATCGCTCTGATTGGCTGTTGAAAGTGAAACTGCCAATCAGAGCGATTTGTAATATTTCACCTATTATAACTGGTGAAATATTACAATCCAGCCATGGCCGATGCTGAAATATCATCGGCCATGGCTGGAAATACTAATGTGCCCCCACCCCACCCCACCGATCGCCCCCCAGCCCCCTGATCTGGCCGGTACACTGCTCCGGCTCCCCTCCGTCCAGTGCTCCGCTCCCCCCCGTGCTCTTGTCCGCTCCCCCCGTGCTCCAATCACCCCCCCGTGCTCCAATCACCCCCCCTGCACTCCGATCCACCCCCCCGGTGCTCCGTTCCGCCCCCGTGCTCCATTCCAGCCCCCCCGTGCTCTGTTCCACGCCCCCCGTGCTCCGTTCCACCCCTCCCGCGCTCCGATTCCCCCCCCGTGCTCCGATCCCCCCCCCGTGGTCCCCCCCCACCCCATCATACTTACCGATCCAGCCGGGGTCCCGTCCGTCTTCTCCCTGGGCGCCGCCATCTTCCAAAATGGCGGGCGCATGCGCAGTGCGCCCGCCGAATCTGCCGGCCAGCAGATTCGTTCCAAAGTGCATTTTGATCACTGAGATAGATTATATCTCAGTGATCAAAATAAAAAAAATAATAAACGACCCCCCCCCCCTTTGTCACTCCCATAGGTAGGGACAATAAAAAAAATAAAGAAATTTTTTTTTCCACTAATGTTAGAATAGGGTTAGGGTTAGGGTTAGGGGTAGGGTTAGGGTTAGGGGTAGGGTTAGGGTTAGGGGTAGGGTTAGGGGTAGGGGTAGGGTTAGGGGTAGGGTTAGGGTTAGGGGTAGGGTTAGGGGTAGGATTAGGGGTAGGGGTAGGGTTAGGGTTAGGGGTAGGGTTAGGGTTAGGGCTAGGGTTAGGGTTTCGGTATGTGCACACGTATTCTGGTTCTCTGCGGATTTTTCCGCTGCGGATTTGATAAATCCGCAGTGCTAAACCGCTGCGGATTTATGGCGGATTTACCGCGTTTTTTCTGCGCATTTCACTGCGGTTTTACAGCTGCGATTTTCTATTGGAGCAGTTGTAAAACCGCTGCGGAATCCGCACAAAGAAGTGACATGCTGCGGAATGTAAACCGCTGCGTTTCCGTGCAGTTTTTCCGCAGCATGTGTACAGCGATTTTTGTTTCCCGTAGGTTTACATTAAACTGTAAACTCATGGGAAACTGCTGCGGATCCGCAGCGTTTTCCGCAGCGTGTGCACATGCCTTTAGAATTAGGCTACGTGCACACGGTGCGGATTTGGCTGCGGATTGGCCGCTGCGGATTCGCAGCAGTGTTCCATCAGGTTTACAGTACCATGTAAACATATGAAAAACCAAATCCGCTGTGCCCATGGTGCGGAAAATACCGCGCGGAAACGCTGCGTTGTATTTTCCGCAGCATGTCAATTCTTTGTGCGGATTCCGCAGCGTTTTACACCTGTTCCTCAATAGGAATCCATAGGTGAAATCCGCACAAAAAACACTGGAAATCCGCGGTAAATCTGCAGGTAAAACGCAGTGCCTTTTACCCGCGGATTTTTCAAAAATGGTGCGGAAATATCTCACACGAATCCGCAACGTGGGCACATAGCCTTAGGGTTAGGGTTGGAATTAGGGTTGTGGTTAGGGTTGTGATTAGGGTTATGGCTACAGTTGGGATTAGAGTTAGGGATGTGTTGGGGTTAGTGTTGGAGGTAGAATTGAGGGGTTACCACTGTTTAGGCACATCAGGGGTCTCCAAACGCAACATGGCGCCACCATTGATTCCAGCCAATCTCGTATTCAAAAAGTCAAATGGTGCTCCCTCACTTCCGAGCCCTGACGTGTGCCCAAACAGTGGTTTACCCCCACATATGGGGTACCAGCATACTCAGGACAAACTGCGCAACAATTACTGGGGTCCAATTTCTCCTGTTACCCTTGTGAATCTAAAAAAATGCTTGCTAAAACATAATTTTTGAGGAAAGAAAAATGATTTTTTATTTTCACGGCTCTGCGTTGTAAACGTCTGTGAAGCACTTGGGGGTTCAAAGTGCTCACCACATATCTAGATAAGTTCCTTGGGGGGTCTAGTTTCTAAAATGGGGTCACTTGTGGGGGTTTCTACTGTTTAGGCACACCAGGGACTCTGCAAACGCAACGTGACACCCGCAGACCATTCCATCACAGTCTGCATTTCAAAAGTCACTACTTCCCTTCTGAGCCCCGACGTGTGCCCAAACAGTGGTTTACCCCCACTCATGGGGTATCAGCGTACTCAGGAGAAACTGGACAACAACTTTTGGGGTCCAATTTCTCCTGTAACCCTTGGGAAAATAAAAAATTCTGGGCTAAATAATTATTTTTGAGGAAAGAAAACGTATTTATTATTTTCACGGCTCTGCATTATAAACTTCTATGAAGCACTTGGGGGTTCAAAGTGCTCACCACACATCTAGATAAGTTCCTTTCGGGGTCTAGTTTCCAAAATGGTGTCATTTCTGGGGGATCTCCAATGTTTAGGCACACAGGGGCTCTCCAAACGTGACATGGTGTCCGCTAATGATTGGAGCTAATTTTCCATTTAAAAAGCCAAATGGCGTGCCATCCCTTCCGAGCCCTGCCGTGCGCCCAAACAGTGGTTTACCCCCACATATGGGGTATCAGCGTACTCAGTACAAACTGGTCAACAATATTTGGGGTCCAATTTCTCCTATTATCCTTGGCAAAATAGGAAACTCCAGGCTAAAAAATCATTTTTGAGGAAAGAAAAATTATTTTTTATTTTCATGGCTCTGCGTTATAAACTTCTGTGAAGCACCTGGGGGTTTAAAGTGCTCAATATGCATCTAGATAAGTTCCTTGGGGGGTCTAGTTTCCAAAATGGGGTCACTTGTGGGGGAGCTCCAATGTTTAGGCACACAGGGGCTCTCCAAACGCGACATGGTGTCCGCTAACAATTGGAGCTAATTTTCCATTCAAAAAGTCAAATGGCGCGCCTTCCCTTCCGAGCCCTGCCGAGTGCCCAAACAGTGGTTTACCCCCACATATGAGGTATCGACGTACTCGGGAGAAATTGCCCAACAAATTTTATGATCCTTTTTATCCTACTGCCCATGTGAAAATGAAAAAATTGAGGCGAAAATAATTTTTTTGTGAAAAAAAAGTACTTTTTCATTTTTACAGATCAATTTGTGAAGCACCTGAGGGTTTAAAGTGCTCACTAGGCATCTAAATAAGTTCCTTGGGGGGTCTAGTTTCCAAAATGGGGTCACTTGTGGGGGAGCGCCAATGTTAAGGCACACAGGAGCTATCCAAACGCGACATGGTGTCCGCTAACGATGGAAATAATTTTTCATTCAAAAAGTCAAATGGCGCTCCTTCCCTTCCGAGCCTTTCCATGTGCCCAAACAGTGGTTTACCCCCACATGTGAGGTATTGGTGTACTCAGGAGAAATTGCCCAACACATTTTAGGATCCATTTTATCCTGATGCCCATGTGAAAATGAAAAAATTGAGGCTAAAAGAATTTTTTTGTGAAAAAAAAAATACTTTTTCATTTTTACGGATCAATTTGTGAAGCACCTGGGGGTTCAAAGTGCTCACTATGCATCTAGATAAGTTCCTTGGGGCGTCTAGTTTCCAAAATGGGGTCACTTGTGGGGAAGCTCCAATTTTTAGGCACACGGGGGCTCTCCAAACGGGACATGGTGTCCGCTAAAGAGTGGAGCCAATTTTTGATTCAAAAAGTCAAATGGCGTTCCTTCCCTTCCAAGCCCTGCCGTGCGCCCAAACAGTGGTTTACCCCCACATATGAGGTATCAGCGTACTCAGGACAAATTGGACAACAACTTTCGTGGTTCAGTTTCTCCTTTTACCATTGGGAAAATAAAAAAATTGTTGCTAAAAGATAATTTTTGTGACTAAAAAGTTAAATGTTAATTTTTTCCTTCCATGTCGCTTCTGCTGCTGTGAAGCACCTGAAGGGTTAATAAACTTCTTGAATGTGGTTTTGAGTACCTTGAGGGGTGCAGTTTTTAGAATGGTGTCACTTTTGGGTATTTTCAGCCATATAGACCCCTCAAACTGACTTCAAATGTGAGGTGGTCCCTAAAAAAAATGGTTTTGTAAATTCCGTTGTAAAAATGACAAATCGCTGGTCAAATTTTAACCCTTATAACTTCCTAACAAAAAAAAATTTTGTTTCCAAAATTGTGCTGATGTAAAGTAAACATGTGGGAAATGTTATTTATTAACTATTTTGTGTCACATATCTCTCTGGTTTAACAGAATAAAAATTCAAAATGTGAAAATTGCGAAATTTTCAACATTTTCGCCAAATTTCCGTTTTTATCACAAATAAATGCAGAATTTATTGACCTAAATTTACCGCTAACATGAAGCCCAATATGTCACGAAAAAACAGTCTCAGAACCGCTAGGATCCGTTGAAGCGTTCCTGAGTTATTACCTCATAAAGGGACACTGGTCAGAATTGCAAAAAACGGCAAGGTCTTTAAGGTCAAAATAGGCTGGGTCATGAAGGGGTTAAAAATTGCAAAAAGAAAAATGGGCCAATGCAAAAGTCTGGCACCCTGTATGGTTAGTACCTAGTTGCACCGCCTTTTGAAGGTATCACAGCTTGTAAACACTTTTTGTAGCCAGCCAAGAGTCTGTCTTTCAATTCTTATTTGAGGCATTTTCATCCATTCTTCCTTGGAAAATTCTTCCAGTTCTGTGAGATTCCTGGGTCGTCTTGCATGAACAGCTTTTTTTGAGGTCTAGCCACAGATTTTCAATCATGTTCAGATCAGGGGACTGTGAGGGCCTTTGTGAAACCTTCAGTTTGCGCCTTTTGAGGTAGTCTATTGTATTTTCATGTGTGTTTAGGATAATTATCCATTTGTAGAAGCCATCCTCTTTTAAGCTTCAGAATTTTTTTTACACATGGTGTTATGTTTGCATCAAGAATTTGTTGAAATTTCATTGAATCCATTCCTCCCTCTACTCGTGAAATCTTAGGAGTGCCATAGGCTGCAACACAACCCCAATGCATGATTGATCCACCCCCATGCTTAGTGGTTGTCGAGATGTTCTTTTCCTGAAATTCTGTGTCCCTTTTTCTACACATATACCCTTTATCAGTGTGGCAAAGAGTTCTCTTTTAACCTCATCGGTCCACAGGACTTATTTCCAAAATGCAACTGGCTTGTATAGATGTTATTTTGCATACTTCTGATGCTGAATTTTATGGTTAGGACGTCAGAGAGGTTTTCTTCTGATGACTCTTCCATGAAGGTCATATTTGTGCAGGTGCCTCTGAACAGTAGAGCAGAGTACCACAACTCCAGAGTCTGCTAAATATTTCTGAATGTTTTATGTGGATTCTGATTTGCTTCACTAGCAATCCTACCAGCAGCTCTCACTGAAATTTTGCTTGGTCTTCCAGACCTTATCTTGACCTCCATTGTTCCTGTTAAATTCCATTTCTTAATTACATTTCAAACTGAGGAAAGGGCAACTTGAAAATGCCTTTCTATCTTCTTATAGCCTTCTCTTGGTTTGTGGGCCTTCACCATTTCATTTTCAAAATGCTAGGCAGCTGCTGAGAAGAACCAATGGCTGCTGTTTTTTTGGCACCAGGTTACAGGAGGCTGCACACAAATCTCCAAGGATGGCAAAACTTTTGCATTAGCCCATTTTCCTTTTGTAATTTTTAAAATGTAAAACTAACAATACATATATTTTATTTGCCTAAAATCCAAAGGAAATGTGTCATTTTTAACTTTAGGCCTTTTAGAGCACATTTAATCTCCAACTTGCTTAACCGTTCACAATAACAGTGATTTTGACCTGGAGTGCCCAAACTTTTACATATTTTCATGTCTGAATATTGCTTTACAATGCTAGGTGCACACTAGTTCCAAAAGTGCACATATATGTTGCACTAAATTCATTTACACACACATATACAGTATAACACTCCTTATAACACTCTAATAATTCTGTTATATGTTTTTTGTTGTTATTATCTTTCCTCTCATCCTCTTTTCTCTTTTCTCCTTTATTTATATTTATTATCATCAGTAATAATGTTATTGGCATTGATGTTTTTTGTGTTAATTTTTTTTCCTTTTATCTTTTACGTAGCCTATTGTTATATTTACACTCTTTTATCATAGTTTGTCTGTTCTTCTATTTATGGATTTATTGTTCTATTTGGCAGCCTTTCTCGTCTCTTCATTTTGTTCATCATCATTCTTTCAACCATTTTTCCTTCACCTTCTTTTCACCTTTCATCATCCAACAAGTGCCTCTGGCATACCTTCTTCACTACCTACAATTTCAAGCATACACTATATTTTGTTTGGCCCGTCTTAAAATCCAGCTATTGCGATCCATGAATTCAGACTAACCATGTGCGCATGCATGGCTTGTGTTCCGGGAGTTGCCCGCTGCTGGTGACTCTATGTTCCTGACGCGCAATAAAGGCATTTTTTATCACTTATATTATTGTCCATATATCTATTTTTTGGTTCAATCCATGTTCAAAGGTGTTTCCCAGTTTTCATAATTTGGAAGCAGCATAATGAAGGGGTATAGACCCCATTCACTGCATTATGTCACTCAATGGGCTGCTTAGTGTGCGTTTTATAAAATCACAGTTTCATTAACAGGAAATTATGACTAGAAGACTAGTAAGTCTGGTGCCAGGTAATTCGACCACACCCCTACCAATGATTGTCAGCTTTATGCCTATGCACAGTGTATACAGAAAGCGAGCAATTCAGCGTTCGGAGAACTGGTAGATCTGCAGCAGATAAAACAGTTTTAAATCAAAACTGCTACACCCAGTAAAGTAAGAGATATTGCACTGGAATCAGGGCCTCTGATGCTATATTATGCTGCTTTCGGGTTGGGTCGCAAAAACATGGTGACAGATTGCCTTGAACTGCTTTTCTCAGTCTCAAAGGACCTTAAAGAGGTTGCCAATACTTTAACTTTGATTACATATATTTAGGATTCTTATTCTCTCCTTGCTTATACTCTGTATTCATTTTGAGAGATTGGTACCGCTACTGTTGGCTGGGACCCAGCGTTGGCTCATGACTAACGTGATGTCATAGACCTAATGGAAAACAGAAGAATTAACTGGGTAGAAAGGCAAAATGAGCAATTGTCAGTACACAGCGCTATATAATATGATTGCTGCAATATATTAAAATGATAAAAACTTTCATGGGAGTGCTTCTTTAAAATTATGCTGACATTTCCTGCTGGAGGAGAGAAGAGGAAGTTATGTCTTCCCAAACTGAATTTTAGCTCTTCAAATGGTTAGCTGAGAGAATCAGATAATAATAGATATTGGCAAAATAAAAACATGAATATTTTGATGGAATTATTTTTTATTCATATGGGTTTTTTGTTTTATCCAGTTTAGAATGTTTTTGTGCAGCTCCATATATATTCACACCAGATTCATATATCATAGAATGTTAGAGTTGAAAGGGACCTCAAGGGTCATCGTGTCCAACCACCTGCTCGATTTACTAAACTATCTCAGACAGATGTCTGTCCAGCCTTTGTTTGAAGACTTCCATTGAAAGAGAACTCACCACCTCTGGGGGCAGCCTGTTCCAATCATTGATCATCCTGACTGTCAAAAAGTTTTTTCTAATATCTAATCTGAATCTTCTTCCTTTCAGATTCATTCCATTTCTTCTCGTGTTTCCATGTGCAAATGAGAATAAAGATGATCCCTCTACACTGTGACATCTCTTCAGATATATGTAGACAGCTTTTAAGTCTCCTCTTAGCCTTGTTTTTTGCAAGCTAAACATTCCCAGATCCTTTACCTGTTCCTGGTAAGCATACTTTGCAGTCCACTCACCATCCTGGTAGCTCTTCTCTGAACTAGCTCCAGTTTTTCACTCTCTTTTTTAAAATCTGGTGCCCAGAACTGGACACAGTAATCCAGATGAGGCCTGACCAAGGAGGAGTAGAGTGGGATAATTACTTCATGTGATCAAGACTCTATGTTTCTCTTAATA
Organism: Ranitomeya imitator; assembly: GCF_032444005.1. Taxonomy (NCBI): domain Eukaryota; kingdom Metazoa; phylum Chordata; class Amphibia; order Anura; family Dendrobatidae; genus Ranitomeya; species Ranitomeya imitator. The sequence goes on from NC_091282.1 coordinate 404,804,716, forward strand.
CATCCTAGAATTGTGTTTGCCTTTTTGCTGCTGCATCGCACTGTTGATTCATGTGCAGCCTGTGATCTGTTAGTATAGGGTCTACAACCAGGCACAGCACCTATCTCTCATGTGTCCTTAGCACACGGACTCTGACTTACCCATACGCCTCCTGAGGAACCATATCATGGGGGGGAAACGCGTAGAGGCGAGACCTGAACACAGATAAGTGTATCTGGTCTTTTAATTGTTTGTTTTTGGTATTTCACTATTTTCATATTTACAATTGGGGCACTGTTTTAATGTTTATATACTAGTTGGATTGTGCCCTAGGTAATACTATATGTCTCTCTATCATCTGAGTTAGTGTTGTGGCTATAAGCATCTATTATCTATATATAACTTTACCTGGGGGAGGTCATTGTTAGACCGACTTCGTAGCTGTTAATATCTGTTAAAATACTCTGGTGTGCTTCAACAATTATACTGTCTTAGACTACTGTGTGCTTGTGTCATTTGGTGGTTGATTATTGTCTGACCGAGTAATAGGGGTAGTCTGGTAAGGCACACCAGTGTAGCCCCCTAGACACCTATTTATCTATAGTATCTCCATTTGATAGGGATTGTTTAAGGGTCAGTAGGGACAGCCGCCGAGGAGCGGGGGCGCCAATTTGCGTTCAAGAGGGTGCCAACCTCCGCTGGTAGGCAGGTACTACCGGGTAGGGTTTTTTGTGAGGGTGTAATAGCCATTCAGTAGGAGAGCTAGACATTTATACATCTGTAGGGCTCGGTACGGTCAGATTGGGCTTTCCTAACTTAGTGTTTGTTGGTGATTTACTGTCTGTTTTTTTTGGTGGTATATGTAATTTGGTGTGTCTGGGTGCTAGATATTAGTTATGCAATAGCATTAATAGCATTGGTATCCCCACACTATTATAGGGACTTGTAGGGCTTTTAGGGTTAGCCGTCGACGAGCGGGGGCGCCATATTGCGTTCAAGAGGGTGCCAACCTCCGCTGACAGGCAGGGAGTAATCAGGGACATATAGGGTTTTTTATCCCGCTCCCACCCGTTTGCCCTTTAATTAATAGGCCAGATTTTTATTTACCCATTCCCTGAATATAGGGATTTTGGGCATTGTGCTAGTTTTTAAACCCATTCTGTTTTTTGGTATTTGAAATAAAGTTATTGTTTATATTAGTTTTTGGAATTCTTCTTTTGATCTGTTAGTATACCCAAGTCTTTTTCACACGTGCTGTTGCTTAGTTCTATTCCTCCCATTAGATGGATCCAATTTTAGTTTTTCTTGCCCAGATGTAGAATCTTGCATTTCTCCCTGTTAAATACCATTCTATTAGTTGCTGCCCATTGTTCAAGCTTATATAGATCCTTCTGAATCCTTTCTCTGTCTTCTATAGTGTTAGCTATCCCTCCTAGCTTTGCGTCATCTGCAAATGTGATTAATTTAATTTCAGTTCCCTTATCTAGATCATTTATAAAAATGTTGAACAATGCTGGGGCCAGGACAGAGCCTTGTGGTACCCAACTTGAAACACTTTTCCAATTGGATGTGCAACCATTTATTACCACTCTTTGAGTACGATCACTGAGCCAGTTATGAATCCACATAACCATAGTCTTGTCAATCCCATACTTGGTCATTTTTTTTAATAAGGATAGTATGAGATACTTTATCAAATGCTTTGCTGAAGTCAAGATGTACTATATTTACCACATTTCCCTGATTCACCCAGTCAGTGATTCCATAATATAAGGAAATTAGATTAGCCTGGCATGACTTGTTTGCTACAAACCCATGCTGGCTCTAGTTAATTACTGTATTCTTATCCAAGTACTAATATACATGCTGTTTAATAATTTGTTCAAAGATCTTTCATGGTATAGAAGTAAGGCTCACTGGTCTGTAATTTCCTGGCTCCATCTTTTTTCCTTTGTTGAAGATAGTGACAACATTTGCCCTTTTCCAATCTTCTTGGACGTCTCATGTTTTCCAGGATTTTCAAAGATTCTCGCTAGTGATTCTGCAATTTCCTCTGCAAACTCTTTCAGTATCCCAGGATATCCAAGATGTATTGTTTCTCCTTGTGGAGATTGACATGCTAGGCAGGCCAAGATGAGAAGACTTAAAGCCGCAATGCTCCTCTGGGAAATATGCTAATTATGCAAATTGTCTCTTCAGAGAGAAAGAGAACTAGAACTCTAGTACCACCTATTGGAAGGTAGCAATCCTACAAGACATGTCGACCCTTTCATGAGCCTTGTCACATGACTTAGGATAATAGCCAAATCAGAATCTCAAGGCTCGTTAAAGGGTCAACATTGACTGGTAGGAATGCTACCTTCCAATAAGTGGCACTAGAGTTCTAGCTCTCTTCCTCTCTGAAGAGACAATATGCTTAATTAGCAGTATCCTAGGATATAATTCTTCTGGACCAGGAGATTTAAATTCATTTAAATTAGCTAAGTGTTCCCTCACCATCCAAATATATTACATCCAAAGCAATGCTTTAACCCACACCCATCACCCATGTATCACGTTATTGTTCATTGGTTAGTAATGAAAACCTAGAAACTTAATGAGTAATTCATTGCTTTGGATTATGCAAATCATCACGTCATGCTAATAAACAATCACCATATCTCATGAAAATTCAGGAAAACTGATGTTTAGCATTAAAAGGCAGAGATTTATTTTCAGAATCCCAATGTATGTATCCTGTACATCTCAGTGTCTCACTTTAGATTTACTGTAGGTGTAGACGAAAATGGAACTACAGAACTGTTTTATAGGTAAGTGCTAGAGAATGTAGAACATTCACGTCCGCGCCACAGTTTTTCTTTTTCATCACAAGCCGTACATATTGCCTATCCCATCTTAACTAAGCAAGTAGGCACACACTTTTGTTTTTTTACTGCAAACGAGTGTGAAAAAGTATACATAGTAAATCAAGAGTAGAAGTTCAAACAATGTACCAAAGCAATAGCACAAATCACATCTGTACAAGTATCATTGTTTCACTTTTATAATTAGCTTTAAAACCTTGATAGAGAGATGTGTTACAATCATTAGTAGACCCCAAGAGATGAGATTAATTTATTTACTAGCGCCTCCATTACAGAGGCTAATACTCATATACTTTTTTCTTAACTCTCAAATATATTTTACAATTACCAATTTTAAGTCAACATACGGCATTTATTTACATTTACCTATACAAATGGTAGATTCCATTACTGTGCTACTACATTCGTCAAAATCTAACACCCCAGAGGGGAATGCCTGGCGTTATGATAGGGCCTCACCTGTTCTCCCCAAAAGACAATTCTCTACACTGTGTTAAATGTGACTGTGATACAGGTTTTGATCCCTGTACTGTATGTGTTTTGGGGAACAACTTTCAATATCTTTGCATTGGACACATCATGCCGGTAACATATATAAGCATGCGCTGCCTCCAAGTTTAATAACATCACATACATTTGTAGAAAGGCTGCCACAGTTTTTTGTTTGTTTTTTTACAATGTAATATAGAGAAATATAAACTTCAATCCGGAGCCCACGGATGAAAACTATTAATAAAAAAAAGAAAAAATAAGATTAGCCACCAACCGTTGAATGTGCACCATCAACATCTTTTGGTTGTGACATTGCCTACTGACTCTGTTACCAGAACAGAATGCAAGCAGCAGCCCTCATCTGAGGCTATTATTCCTCAGCTATGACATACATGTGTTAAGCTTCCCATATATCACATCTGTCCATTTCCATACAAAACAACCCAAGCTTTTTCTGAGCTCTTGGCCTCCACTCATCGTGTGTATTCTTTGAGTTGTATACAACGGCTTTGTAAACTGGTCAATGACAGAGATTGTCTGTTGGATATTGTATCAGATAAATTCGGCATCACATTGTGATGATTTCAGTCTGTTAAAACGGGTGATTCAGCCTCTAACAATGGTTTACGGCACTTAGAAAAGAAAATGATGAAGACAGCTACGGTAGCTTGCTAGAAGCAAGTGACATGGTTTTTTCCTAGTATGGGGTATATGGTGATAAAGGACTAGCCACATACAAAGCGAGGTGGATGTATTCTCTTCAGAATAGTATGCATTGATTGTGTTTCTTCAGGTTCTGTTTAGGTAGATGGTTAAACGTCTTCCCATTGGCATGTCTTCTTACTACGACAAACTCGTTTCTGCAAAGCTTCATCCTGATGTCCACAAATTGTCTGTCATTAGTGCACATAGCCAGAAACGTAGAGGTGAGCAACAGTCAATAGAAAGTCTATAGGTATGTACAGCAGAAGTCACTAAGTTTGTGTCATACAATATTTCCCTTTTTTTCATCCACATCAAAGGCAGGAATACAAGAAGGCATTGTTAGATGTGGTGGACAGACATGCGAGCCTGCTGATTAACAGATACAGTTTTAAGGCCTTTGTCTATGTATGCTGAGTTACATAAAGGCATAAGCACGGAGTAGGAAAGACAGTGAGAGACAACCAAACATAGACGGAAGAGGAAAAGAAGCAAAAGAAGAGATAGGCTCAGGATAAAAAGATACAACTTATTAATGGCAAATATCAATACTGTGTATTGTACAGATGGAGAAGTTTGTGTTGCTTGCCCTTTGATAGCTTCTCAGCATCTTTGTTATATTAATACTGTCAGAGGTTATAACACATTTCATGGAGTTCAGCGGCTGTTCACCACATTCATTCATCAAGACCATACAGGTAACATTGTCAACGTCTAGCCAAGAATGTCAAGGTAAACGGGGGATGCCTTGGACAAGTTCTGAAGAAGGTTGTGGATTTCTTTGATGTTCAGCCTCATGTGAGGCTCCCTCTGCCAGCAGCCTAACATGAGATCATAGACTTCCTTCGGACAAGTGCGAGGTCGTTGCAAGACTCGACCTTGAGTTATACACTCAATCACCTACAAGAGAAATGGACAAAGATTTCAGATGACTGTTAGAATGATCTTGTAGTCTCTTGCGCAATAGCACAGATTTTTTTAATTAAATAATACATGCAAGTAATAATTTAATCTGCTGGATATAATTAGGTTATGATCCTATGGTCCAAATAATTGCAGTAACTTGAAAAAGTGTTCATGCCCAATAGAATTTTTCACATTTTTTCACATTACACCCACAACATAAATATATTTGTTGGGATTTTTCTTTGATACAACAACACAAAGTAGCAAGTATTTGCAAAGTGTTAAAGAAATGATACATGGTTTTATAATTATTTAAAAAATATAAATCTGAAAATTATGATGAAAAATATTTAGAATTGAGAGTCCTCAGTGGTTGATACCTTTTAATGGCTAACTGAAAAGATGGTAACAAATTGCAAGCTTTTGAGACTACACAGGTCTCTTCATCAGGCAAAGACTAAAAGAAATTCTGAAGAATCACATATTTATGCACAACATAGCACAGAAAAAAAAGGAAAAACCATGGATAAGACAGGTGACATGAAGCAGAATTACCATGAGTGATAAACAGTTATGTCCATAAATATTGGGCCAGTTCTTAGATAAGGATTATTTTATTGTCCTCTGATTAGGGTCTCTGTTGTGATGACCCTTCATAGTCTGAGGGGCAAGTTCCTTTGTTGATGTAAAAAGACATAAATTGTGCGACACATTCATTCCTGCATTAAGACTGTCAAAGGTCGTCATCAGTTTATATTCCCAGACTCTTCTGTCTCTCTGAGATTTTAAGCTACCTTTTAACACAAGTAATTTCATGTCCATAATGGTATGATTTGGGAGACAAAAATGTATTGCCACAGGTAGATCCATTCTTTTTTCTCTTATTGTGTGGCGGTGAGAATTCATTCTTGTTCTAAGCTTTTGCCCTGTCTTCCCCACATACAGACCCCCAGTTGGACAGTTAGTACAAATAATTAGGTACACCACATTAGAAGTGACGCAGCTGAAAGTACCTGGTATCTTGTCGTCCTGATGTGAATTGGAGAACTTTATCTTGTCCGTGGTCATTATAAATGGACAGGTTTTACATTTTTTCTGATTGCAAGGAAAGGTACCTGAAGCTGTTGGAGAGGACAGGGAGCTCTTGACAATGATGCTTCTTAGATTTGGCTGTGGTGAAACTTGTAAAATTCATCCTCACCCACAATTACTTTGAATTTGACAAGAAGATCTATCTACAGGAGACTGGCACAGCAATGGGAAGTAAAATGGCCCCACAGTATGCAAATCTTTTGATGGCCAAGCTTGAAAGCGACTTTTTGTCCTCATGTCCCATCAGGCCTCTGGCATACTACCGCTACATTGATGACATTTTAATCATCTGGACAGAGTCTGAGCCACAGCTAAAGACGTTCCATGAACAGTTTAATCAATTTCATCCCACCATCAACTTGACACTCAACTACTCCTGTACTGAAATTAACTTTTTGGACACCATCATTAAGCTGCAGAAGAATAAAATAGAGACATCCCTGTATCAGAAGCCAAATCGACCGTCCAACATACCTTAAATGGGACAGTTTCCATCCAAAACACATAAAAAACTCCATTGTCTACAGCCAAGCCATCAGATACAATTGTATATGTTCCAACCCAATGGATAAGGATGAACACCTTGGTTGCCTCAGAAAGACCTTTTTGAATCAGGGCTACCATCCAAGAACAATTGAAAACCAGATTACAAGAGCCACCAGAATATCAAGGAATCACCTGCTACATTACAAAGCTAAAGAAGAAAATAACCGGGTACCTCTTGTAGTTACCTACAATCCAAATCTGGAGGTGCTAAGGGGAGCTGCACGGAAATTACAACCTTTACTACAAAAAGATGCCCGCTTACAATCCATTTTTCCAGACCCCCCGACTACTGTGTTTTAGGCAGCCCCCAAATCTAAGAAGCATCATTATCAAGAGCTCCTTGTCCTCTCCAACAGCTGCAGGTACCTTTCCTTGCAATCAGAAAAAATGTAAAACCTGTCCATTTATAATGACCACGGACAAGATAAAGATCCCCAATTCACATCAGGACAACAAGATACCAGGTACTTTCAGCTGCGTCACTTCTAATGTGGTGTACCTAATTATTTGTACTAAATGTTCAAGTGGGGGTCTGCATGTGGGGGAGACAGGGCAAAAGCTTAGAACAAGAATAAATTCTCACCGCCACACAATAAGAGAAAAAAGAATGGATCTACCTGTGGCTATACATTTTTGTCTCCCAAATCATAACATTATGGACATGAAATTACTTGTGTTAAAAGGTAGCTTCAAATCTCAGAGAGACAGAAGAGTCTGGGAATATAAACTGATGACGACCTTTGACAGTCTTAATGCAGGAATGAATGTGTTGCACGGATTTATGTCTTTTTACATCAACTAAGGAACTTGCCCCTCAGACTATGAGGGGTCATCACAACAGAGACCCTAATCAGAGGACAATAAAACAATCCTTATCTAAGAACTGGCCCAATATTTATGGATATAACTGTTTATCACTCATGGTAATTCTGCTTCATGTCGCCTGTCTTATCCATGGTTTTTCCTTTTTTTTTTTTTTCCTGTGCTATGTTGTGATTCAGTTAGCCATTAAAAGGTATCAACCACTGAGGACTCTCAATTCTAAATATTTTTATATCTACTGGCTAACACGGTACCAAGAAATATATCTTTGCTGTATCAAAATTATGACGAACATTTGTATTCAGTTCTCTGTAGTCTGATACCCATACATAAAATCCTGAGTAACCAATTGCCTCCAGAAGTCCCATAATTAGAAAGTTGAGTTCACCTGTGTGTTCAGTATAACTACAGCTGATCTGCGAAGGCCTCAAAAGTTTGTATAAGAACATTAGGGATCAAGCAGCCCCATGAAAATCAAGGAACACACCAGACAAGTCAGGGATAAAGTTGTGGAGAAGAGTAAAGCAGGGGGTTAGGTTATGATGCACTATCAGTACAATGTGGAGTATCTGTTTTTTGAAGTAGATATGGTATGAAAGATAGTGCAGAAGCATGAACTTTTATTTTACAAGGGTATGTTCAAACGGATTAAATTGTAGCAGTTTTCAAAAAACCCTAAAAAAATCTACATTTGTTTAGAACTGCAGATTTTCACCCTCGCTGCTAAATTATGCAGTAAATTCTTCATTAAAGTTCATGCAAGTAAAACGAATTTAAAAAAAAAAAGTTCATGCAAGTATGTTGCAGATTTGCTCCCCCGTGTACACAAATCCTTTAGAATGGCACTTTTGCTAAATTCAGTTTAAACAACTATTTTACTAATGGGAAAATTCCAAAATTATACTATTTATAGATTTTGATTTTGCACAGTGCCAGGAAGTAGATGCATAACATTTGGCACTTCCTACTTTTCAAGCTTTTCTCTACTACTTAACCCTGAGATGACATGACTATAACAATGCATGCACATTTGAATACTTTTTTAACATCAAATCTTCATCTATAAGCAAGAGCTGTTACAAGATAACTTTTTATAAAAAATTACATATATGCACATGCCCAAAATAATATTATTTTAAGTAACATGTTTCCCTGAAAATAAGCATATTTTCAGGGGATGTATTATTTTTTCCATGTACTACAATCCACATTTATCCTTGAACAAAAAAAATCAACATTTATTCAAATATACACATTGCACACACAGTCCACACGTATATACGTATATACATACATTGCACATTTACTATATAATTGTCTAAGGGTCACTTCCGTCTGTCCTTCTGTCTATTTGTCTGTCACGGATATTCATTGGTCGCGGCCTCTGTTTGTCATGGAATCCAAGTCTCTGATTGGTCGTGGCAAAACGCCCATGATCATTGCCACGACCAATCAGTGACAGCCACAGTCCGGCGGCAATATGGCCGCTCTTTCCTCCCCACAGTCATTGCCCGCTCCATACTCCCCTCCAGTCATCCAGTCAGCCCTCACACAGGGTTAATGCCAGCGTTACTGGAGCGCGGTGTAACACACTCCGGTTACGCAGCTATTAACCCTGTGTGACCAACTTTTTACTGTTTTTGCTGCGTATGCAGCATCAATAGTAAAAAGATCTAATGTTGCAAATAATAATAATAAAAAAACGTTATTCCCACCCTCCAACGTTGCACCCTGTCCTCGGCAGTGCAAGCGGCAGGTTCCGGTGCTAAGGATGCTATGCGAGAATGACCTTCCATGACGTCAAAGTCATGTGACCGCGACGTCATCACAGGTCCCGTGCTCATACCAACCCTGGGACCGGAAGCTGCCACGTGCACCGCACACAGGCGACAGGACTACAAGGGGCCCTCGGAAGGTAAGTATATGTTTATTTTTTATTTTTTAACCTGTTACATATGTGGCTGGGCAATATACTACGTAGCTGGGCAATATACTACATGACTGGCCAATATACTATGTGACTGGGCAATATACTACGTGGCTCTGGGCTGTATACTACGTCGCTGTGCAATATACTATGTGGCTGGGCAATATACTACATCACTGGGCAATATACTACGTAACTGGGCAATACACTATGTGACTGGGCAATATACTACGTGACTGGGCAATATACTACGTGGCTGGGCAATATACTACGTCACTGGGCAATATACTACGTGGCTGGGCAATATACTACATGGCTGGGCAATATACTACATGGCTGGGCAAAATGCTACGTGGCTGGGCAATATACTACATAGCTGGGCAATATACTACGTGACTGGCCAATATACTACGTGACTGGGCAATATACTACGTAGCTCTGGGCTGTATACTACGTCGCTGTGCAATATACTATGTAACTGGGCAATATACTACGTGACTGGGCATTATACTATGTGACTGAGCAATATACTACATGACTGGGCAATATACTACGTAGCTGGGCAATATACTATGTAGCTGGGCAATATACTACGTAGCTGGGCAATATACTACGTGGCTGGGCAATATACTACGTGGCTGGGCAATATACTACGTCACTGGGCAATATACTATGTGGCTGGGCAATATACTACATGGCTGGGCAATATACTACATGGCTGGGCAAAATACTACGTGGCTGGGCAATATACTACATAGCTGGGCAATATACTACGTGACTGGCCAATATACTACGTGACTGGAAAATATACTACGTAGCTCTGGGCTGTATACTACGTCGCTGTGCAATATACTATGTAACTGGGCAATATACTACGTGACTGGGCATTATACTACGTGACTGGGCAATATACTACATGACTGGGCAATATACTACGTAGCTGGGCAATATACTACGTAGCTGGGCAATATACTACGTAGCTGGGCAACATACTACGTGGCTGGGCAATATACTACGTGGTTGGGCAATATACTACGTGGGTGGGCAATATACTACGTGGCTGGGCAATATACTACGTGCCTGGGCAATATACTACGTGCCTGGGCAATATACTACGTGGCTGGGCAATATACTACGTGGGCTGTGCAATATTCTACGTGGACATGCACATTCTAGATTACCCGATGTGTTAGAATCGGGCCACCATCTAGTACATATACATAAAAGCCTGTCTCTTCTTCAGTTATTCTAGACTCCAGCATTTAAAGGACCTTTGGTGACATCATAGTCACGTGACTGTGAGGTCACTAAACATCCTTAAGTAGTCTTAACCTCAGAATGGAAACGCTAGGAACTCCTAAAAGATTTGGGTACCTTGGGCAATTGTCCACACCCTAACATTGGTCTGACTGTAACTAGGGCTTATTTTTAGAGTAAGGCTCCAAAATCAAGTAAAATCATGCAAGGGCTTTTTTTCGTAGTACTTCCATTTTCGGGGAATATAGTAGATTTTTAGAGTAGATTTAGAGTAGATTATAGTAGATTTTTAGCAAGTAGTGAGTAGCCAGTTCTAAGGCAAACCCTATGTATATGGGAAAATTAACATTATAGAAGGGGTTATTCCAAAATCCCCTTTATGACTCAGAGCAGTGAGTCATAAGTGAGTACAGCATATTGTGGGCTGCTACACCGGTCTGCTGGCTCATGCTGCCTGTCATCTGTAGGCTGACACCAGGGATTAGGCCCCCTCCCCACCCGATCATATAGGGCTTGTGTAGTGTGACTCCCCAATATATATATATAATATATTTTATGACCCTTGTAGCAGCAGGTGGCGCAGATGGAGCCGCTCAGCTGGAGTGCTCAGCAGTGTGGCATGTAGGCATATGGGAAAACTTGGTATAACTCATGTTCATATTAGTGTGAATTCTTTTCAACTTCCTGCTCATTTGGGGGCTTATCCATCAAGAAGAGGGTGGAACTAGGCAGTGATTAAAGGGTATCTGTCGCCAGATCTTTACTACCCGAGCTGAGAGCAGCATGATGTGGGGGCAGAGACCCTGATTCCAGTTGCTACTTACTGGACATTTTCACAGTCCGTTTTCTCTTCTCCAAATCTAGCAGTTCTCTGAATGCTGGTCCTTGTATTTCCCCACCCACACCACTGGCAGTTTTCTGTCCCATGTGCAGGGCTGCCAGTCTGTGTGTGGTTGGGGGTGGGTGGGGGGGCATGAATTTGGAGCAGGTCCTCTAAACTTCTAGTAATCTGAGCAAACGATGATTTTATCAAAGCTACACAATGGAGTCCAGTTAGTGTGACTTCACTGGAAACGGGGTCGTCTTCTCTACATTATGGTGCTATGAGATTGGGTGGGAAGGACCTTCCCTTTAATGACCATTACATGAGTATAGAGGAAAGTTTCAGTAACCAGGACCATCCCTGTCAGTGCTGAGCCAAGAAAGAGACTGCTGGCTGCAAATCAAATGCATGTTTCCTATAAATATGTAGGGTCTTGTGCCCACAGCAGTCAGGTCTAATATTTAATGATGTGTGGCTAATCTTGGCTACGTAGTGTTTCTGCGCAATTTAGTAGCACTGTGTAAGTACTATGAGCCCTCGCGGGCAGGGTCCTCCCTCCTTATGTACCTGTGTGCCTTGATTTTTGCTCATGTTTCATGTATTTGTCTATATTTGCCCCCTTTTCACATGTGAAGCGCCATGGAATAAATGGCGCTATAAAAATGCATAATAATAATAATAATAATAAAAGCAGAAACACATGTAAAAAGAGCAGATCTGTCAGTGTATTACAGGGTCACCCTTTTATTTCAATGGGCATTATGTCTTATTGTGTTTCACCTCTCACTGCCTAACCTCAGGAGTTTTTGAAGCAGGCTTGTCCTAGGCTGGTTATCATGATAAGCAACCTTTCTAATAGGCGTTAAAAAACCTCATGAGTCTAAAAAAGCTAAAACACAGCTAAAAATGTATTTCCCTTATATTAGCCACTTTTTTCATTTTCTGCAAACATACAATATATACAAACCTCATTATTTGATAGCTGATACCATGGTTGCTTGCCATAAGTGAAAATTTCCCATAGCACCACTCCTAGACTCCAAACGTCACTTTCTGTTGTGAATTTTCTGTACATGATACTCTCAGGAGGCATCCAACGGATAGGTAGCATGGTATGTCCTCCAACCTAGACACAAAAAAAGAATTTGTTACAGTAAGATTTCTAATATATTGTCAGAACTGTGCAAAAACATACTTAAAGAGAACTTTTCAAGCTCATGTGACCCAGCGGACAACGCCTCCCTCCTGGCACTTCTTGTTAGTAAAGCATTGGAAGGGGAAGTGGACAGCAGCATCGCAGGGTTGCAGCAGTCGGAAGAGTTAGGAAAGTTATGGTAGCAACTGAGGAGCGAGGACAAGTAAATATAATGTTGCAACAGTCCTGACTTTCTCTAAGGACATTTAATTTCAGTCAGAACTGGGGCCCAAACTTTTTTCTACCTATGGACGCTGCCTTTTCATGACTGGACAGCGTCATGGTGGGTTGAAAACACACGCCCAGAGCTGGTAGAAATGAAACCTCCAGTTGAATAATGAGAAGATTGACACATTGGGCGCCAGTATTTTCAGTGCCCTGTCTCCCCGCATGTGAAAGGAGAAAAAACATTTTCATCTACAGTCCTGCTACCGTATGCAAGTTATACAATTTTAAAGTCAAAGCTTGTGAAAGGTCCTCTTTATGAAGGAAAACTGGCTAAATAATTGGCACAGGAAAGATATATATCTTCATACCGTGTTAGCCAGTAAACAGAAAAATATTTAGAATTGAGAGTCCTCAGTGGTTGATACCTTTTAATGGCTAACTGAGAAGATGGTAACAAATTGCAAGCTTTCGAGACTACACAGGTCTCTTCATCAGGTATAGACTAATACAAAATCTGAAGAGTCACGTATTTATGCACAACACAGCACAGACATAATGCAATAGAAATGACAAGTGACGTGACGCAGAACTATCATTATGTGAGAGGGATAAACAGTTGTGGTGATAAATATTGGAACAGTTTATAGATAAGGAGTATGAAAGTTTTATTGTCCAGTGATTGGGGTGTGGTTCTGTATTGTGAGGCCCGCACAAGGTTTGAGGAGCAAATTACTTAATTGATGTAAAAAGACATAAATCCATGAGACACATTAATTCCTGCACTGAGTGTGTCAAATGTTGTCATGAGTTTATACTCCCAGACTCTTCTGTCTCTCTGAGATTTGAAGTTACCTTTTTATCGCTCTCCCATAATGATAGTTTTGCTTCACGTCACTTGTCTTATCTATTCCATTATTTCTGTGCTGTGTTGTACATAAATACGTGCCTCTTCAGATTTTGTATTAGTCTATGCCAGATGAAGAGACCTGAGTAGTCTCGAAAACTTGCAATTTGTTACCATCTTTTTAATAAAGGTATCAACCACTGAGGACTCTCAATTCTAAATATTTTTCTAGATAATTGGCTTAACCCCTTTACCCCCAAGGGTGGTTTGCACGTTAATGACCGGGCCAATTTTTACAATTCTGACCACTGTCCATTTATGAGGTTATAACTCTAGAACGCTTTAATGGATCCTGGTGATTCTGACATTGTTTTCTCGTGACATATTGTACTTCATGACAATGGTAAAAATTCTTTGATAGTACCTGCGTTTATTTGTGAAAAAAACGGAAATTTGGCGAAAATTATGAAAATTTCGCAATTTCCAACTTTGAATTTTTATGCAATTAAATCACAGAGATATGTCACACAAAATACTTAATAAGTAACATTTCCCACATGTCTACTTTACATCAGCACAATTTTGGAACCAAAATTTTTTTTTGTTAGGGAGTTATAAGGGTTAAAAGTTGACCAGCAATTTCTCATTTCTACAACACCATTTTATTTTAGGGACCACATCTCATTTGAAGTCATTTTGAGGGGTCTATATGATAGAAAATACCCAAGTGTGACACCATTCTAAAAACTACACCCCTCAAGGTGCTCAAAACCATATTCAAGAAGTTTATTAACCCTTCTGGTGCTTCACAGGAATTTTTTGAATGTTTAAATAAAAATGAACATTTAACTTTTTTTCACAAAAAATTTAATTCAGCTCCAATTTGTTTTATTTTACCAAGGGTAACAGAAGAAAATGGACCCCAAACATTGTTGTACAATTTGTCCTGAGTATGCCAATACCCCACATGTGGGGGTAAACCACTGTTTGGGCAGTGCTCGGAAGCGAAGGAGTGCCATTTGACTTTTCAATGCAAAATTGACTGGAATTGAGATGGGACGCCATGTTTCGTTTGGAGAGCCCCTGATGTGGCTAAACATTGAAACCCCCCACAAGTGACACCATTTTGGAAAGTAGACCCCCTAAGGAACTTATCTAGAGGGGTGGTGAGCACTTTGACCCACCAAGTGCTTCACAGAAGTTTATAATGTAGAACCGTAAAAATAAAAAATCATATTTTTTCACAAAAATTATCTTTTCGCCCCCAATTTTTTATTTTCCCAAGGGTAAGAGAAGAAATTGGACCCCAAAAGTTGTTGTACAATTTGTCCTGAGTATGCTGATACCCCATATGTGGGGGTAAACCACTGTTTGGGCAGATGGGAGAGCTCGGAAGGGAAGGAGCGCCGTTTGACTTTTAAAAGCAAAATTGACAGGAATTGAGATAGAACGCCATGTTGCGTTTGAAGAGCCACTGATGTGCCTAAACATTGAAACCCCCCACAAATGACACCATTTTGGAAAGTAGACCCCCTAAGGAACTTATCTAGAGGTGTGGTGAGCACTTTGACCCACCAAATGCTTCACAGAAGTTTATAATGCAGAGCCGTAAAAATAAAACAAAATTTTTTTCCCACAAAAATTATTTTTTTAGCCCCCAGTTTTGTATTTTCCTGAGGGTAACAGGAGAAATTGGACCCCAAAGTTTGTTGCCCAATTTGTCCTGAGTGCGATGATACACCATATGTGGGGGGAACCACTGTTTGGGCACATGGGAGGGCTCAGAAGGGAAGGAGTGCCATTTGAATGCAGACTTAGATGGAATGGTCTGCAGGTGTCACATTGCATTTGCAGAGCCCCTAATGTACCTAATCAGTAGAAACCCCCCACAAGTGACACCATTTTGGAAAGTAGACCCCCATAGGAACTTATCTAGATGTGTGCTGAGCACTTTGACCCACCAAGGGCTTCACAGAAGTTTATAATGGAGAGCCGTAAAAATAAAACAAAAATTTTTTCCCACAAAAATTATTTTTTAGCCCCCAGATTTGTATTTTCCCGAGGGTAACAGGAGAAATTCGACCCCACAATTTGTTGTCCAATTTGTCCTGAGTGCGCTGATACCCCATATGTGGGGGGGAAGCACTGTTTGGGCGCATGGGAGGGCTCGGAAGGGAAGGAGCTCCATTTGGAATGAGGACTTAGATGGAATGGTCTGCAGGTGTCACATTGCATTTGCAGAGCCCCTAATGTACCTAAACAGTAGAAACCTCCCACAAGTGACACCATTTTGGAAACTAGACCCCCTAAGGAACTCATCTAGATGTGTTGTGATAGCTTTGAACCCCCAAGTGTTTCACTACAGTTTGTAACGCAGAGCCGTGAAAATTAAAAAAAAAAATCTTTCCCCCCAAAATTATTTTTTAGCCCCCAGTTTTGTATTTTCCCGAGGGTAAGAGGAGAAATTCGACCCCAAAAGTTGTTGTCCAATTTGTCCTGAGTACGCTGATACCCCGTATGTTGGGGGAAACCACCGTTTGAGCGCATGGCAGAGCTCGGAAGGGAAGGAGCGCCATTTGGAATGCAGACTTAGATGGAATGGTCTGCAGACGTCACATTGCGTTTGCAGAACCCCTAATGTACCTAAACAGTAGAAACCCCCCACAAGTGACCCCATATTGGAAACTAGACCCCCCAGGGAACTAATCTAGATGTGTTGTGAGAACTTTGAACCCCCAAGTGTTTCACTACAGTTTATAACGCAGAGCCGTGAAAATAAAAAATCTTTTTTTTCCCCACAAAAAATATGTTTTAGCCCCGAGTTTTGTATTTTCCCAAGGGTAACAGGAGAAATTGGACCCCAAAAGTTGTTGTCCTATTTGTCCTGAGTATGCTGATACCCCATATGTTGGGGTAAACCCCTGTTTGGGCACACGGGAGAGCTCGGAAGGGAAGAAGCACTGTTTTACTTTTTCAACGCAGAATTGGCTGGAATTGAGATCGGACGCCATGTCGCGTTTGGAGAGCCCCTGATGTGCCTAAACAGTGGAAACCCCACAATTATAACTGAAACCCTAATCCAAACACACCCCTAACCCTAATCCCAACAGTAACCCTAACCACACCTCTAACCCAGACACACCCCTAACCCTAATCCCAACCCCATTCCCAACTGTAAATGTAATCTAAACCCTAACTGTAACTTTAGCCCAACCCAAACTGTAGCCCTAGCCCTAGCCCTAACCCTAATCCTAACCCTAGCCCTAACCCTAGCCCTAACCCTAACCCTAGCCCTAACCCTAACCCTAGCCCTAACCCTAGCCCTAACCCTAGCCCTAACCCTAGCCCTAACCCTAGCCCTAACCCTAGCCCTAGCCCTAACCCTAACCCTAGCCCTAACCCTAGCCCTAACCCTAGCCCTAACCCTAGCCCTAACTCTAACCCTAGCCCTAATGGGAAAATGGAAATAAATACATTTTTTTAATTTTTCCCTAACTAAGGGGGTGATGAAGGGGGGTTTGATTTACTTTTATAGCGGGTTTTTTAGCGGATTTTTATGATTGGCAGCCGTCACACACTGAAAGACGCTTTTTATTGCAAAAAAAATTTTTTGCGTTACCACATTTTGAGAGCTATAATTTTTCTATATTTTGGTCCACAGAGTCATGTGAGGTCTTGTTTTTTGCGGGACGAGTTGACATTTTTATTGGTAACATTTTCGGGCACGTGACATTTTTTGAACGCTTTTTATTCCGATTTTTGTGAGGCAGAATGACCAAAAACCAGCTATTCATGAATTTCTTTTGGGGGAGGCGTTTATACCGTTCCGCGTTTGGTAAAATTGATAAAGCAGTTTTATTCTTCGGGTCAGTACGATTACAGCGACACCTCATTTATATTTTTTTTATGTTTTGGCGCTTTTATACGATAAAAACTATTTTATAGAAAAAATAATTATTTTGGCATCGCTTTATTCTCAGGACTATAACTTTTTTATTTTTTTGCTGATGATGCTGTATGGCGGCTCGTTTTTTGCGGGACAAGATGACGTTTTCAGTGGTACCATGGTTATTTACATCTGTCTTTTTGATCGCGTGTTATTCCACTTTTTGTTCGGCGGTATGATAATAAAGCGTTGTTTTTTGCCTCGTTTTTTTTTTTTTTCTTACGGTGTTTACTGAAGGGGTTAACTAGTGGGCCAGTTTTATAGGTCGGGCCGTTACGGACGCGGCGATACTAAATATGTGTACTTTTATTGTTTTTTTTTTTAATTTAGATAAAGAAATGTATTTATGGGAATAATATTTTTTTTTTTTTTCATTATTTTGGAATATTTTTTTTTATTTTTTTTTACACATTTGAAAATTTTTTTTTTTACATTTTTACTTTGTCCCAGGGGGGGACATCACAGATCGGTGATCTGACAGTTTGCACAGCACTCTGTCAGATCAATGATCTGAGAGCAGTGCAGGCTGCTTCACAGTGCCTGCTCTGAGCAGGCTCTGTGAAGCCACCTCCCTCCCTGCAGGACCCGGATCCGCAGCCATCTTGGATCCGGGGCTCGAACAGGGAGGGAGGGAGGTAAGACCCTCGCAGCAACGCGATCACATCGCGTTGCTGCGGGGGGCTCAGGGAAGCCCGCAGGGAGCCCCCTCCCTGCGCGGTGCTTCCCTGCACCGCCGGCACATCGCGATCATCTTTGATCGCGGTGTGCCAGGGGTTAATGTGCCGGGGGCGGTCCGTGACCGCTCCTGGCACACAGTGCCGGATGTCAGCTGACACCCGGCCGCGATCGGCGGCGCTCCCCCCGTGAGCGCCGCCGATCGCGCTGAACGTACTATCCCGTCCATGGTCATAGGGGCCCACCCCACATGGACGGGATAGTACGTCCGATGTCAGAAAGGGGTTAATCAGAAAAAATTCTTTTTTTCCCATTTTTCTTAAAAATGTCCGCAGTTTTGAGAAGAACATCCTAGAGCTTGACTGTATCTTAGGGTTGTAGAATATTTTTTTATATGACTGGGGAAAGTTGGGAATGAGTCCGCCAACATGATTGTAGTCAAAAATTCCAGATGTTAACTAATCCTTTTACTCTGCAATGAAGACAATTCTTACTACTAGACTACGTACTGCTAAAAGGGTTGTGTAGTAAATAGAAAAAATCTTCTACCACAGGCAGAATACAACTGCTAAGTGATCTATTATAACACTTTTATAGAAGACCGGTGTATATATCTATTAATAATTAAAATGCTTTAATAGTCAAATAAAGTGCAAATTAGATTACAAATATCAACTATGGATGGGTTATACATAGTAAAACCTATCAAAAGGTCATACAGTGTTATTTTCTTCTCATTTTTGTCCCTGTGAATTTTAAAGCAGAATTGCATTCAATAAAATGTTCTTTTCGCAGTCACTTTATAAATATCCACAAGTTTATATTCACATAAAGAGTATCACTTAACAATGCATTAGCTCAGGATCTGACTTTTGTCATGGACAATATGGGGGCTGAGAAGAAACCAAACACAGACTGGACATCTGATACTCTTATGAGCCATAGACTTTCCCGAGTCTGACGTATTCTGTATAAATTGACAATTAATATAATACTGGCTCCATTATGCAATAACTAACTGACATAAACAAGATTTTATTTATTTTCTAAGCTCGAGACCAGAGCAGACTATACAGCAACCTACTTTGTTTTATGCGCAATTATCCGCTTTGTGCCCAACGAGAGATACTTCACAAACAATAATTCACGAAAACCAGTCTAATTCAGAATATGCCTCCCAGTATATGTTCTTCTTTAACTTTGCTTTCTACATTATTTACTTTCTAGAATTTCAATCTTTTTACATGTGCTCATTTTACATAATATTGGCGTTATGCTAAATTTATACTGTGGTGATCTCGGCTGGATTTTAACCAAACGGCAACATCTGAGTTATTTTTTCCATCCTATGTTTGCATAGTTTTCCTTCCACACTCCATTCAAATAAGCCTTGTCCTAGAGGGTAAAAAATGATATCACTAGTTCCCCTACTGGAGGTAGATACCATGCCAATGTCAAGCGATTTAACAAGCTTTCCAACATGGCCAGGGACATTAGCCAACTCAGACACCTATCTGAAAAGCTGTGATTGGGAGCCAGTACCTCTCTAAAGCTACATCAAGGGTGTCTTATTCAGCCAGCCAAACATTGCTGCTTACAGAGGAGTGTCTGACATAAAGGGAATCTGTCAGCAGGTTTATGCTATATACTCTCACGGCAACTTAAGGTAGGGCTGGGACACTGATTTCAGTGATGTGTAACTTATTAGACTATGTGCTGCTGTTTCAATACAATGAGTGTTTTATCAGCAGGATATCATCACTGTCAGACTAGCTCCTGCATCCCAAGTGGTCCAACCACACCCCCCAGCACTGATTAGCAGCTTACTGTAAATAGACAATGTCCACAGAACGCTGTGACTCAGTGATGTGGGCAGGGTTAGCTTTCTCAGCTCTGCTTCATGCTGCATCCAAAAACTCTGATTGTATAGTAGAATATTTTATCTCAGCATTTTATTATAGTCCACTTTATCCTCTGCTCTTCATAAAAAATCTTGTTTGTACTGTCAACCAATAACCCACATTATTAAATAATCTATCAAGTCTAAAGTATATTGCCTCTATAGATACTGCTGTATGAATTGATTCATCCTGCTCACATGCCCTCATGCAGTACTTTAGGCTTTTTTAAGTTAAGCATTGTTTATGCAAATAGATCCCTTTAAGAACTGTTGATAAACGCTTAGTGAGACTGTTAATGTGGTAAACCACACATTAATATTAATTTCATCTCTTGTGATTCACCACATAATTGGAGTTGACGTAAAAAATTGATATTTATAAAAAAATATATATTTTAATCTATCCAATTTAAATTAAAAGAACAATCAAACTGAAAGTCAGTTAATGCGCCTAAAAGCCTAAGACACTCAATACACAACTCTTTCCCTGTCCATCATGGCTTTATTTATTGATACAGCTTCCTGTTATGTCTCCATCATCTGTTCAATAAAGCTTAACTCATTTCAATATATCACAGTGAAGAACAACTACAAAAAAACCCACAAAATAATAACTCCATGTAGTGACAAGAACCACATATTTAATAGCCCAGATATAAATTAAAGCCCCTTAAAGAATAGCCAACAGGTCAACAACTACAGCTTTATTATGACCTCAATGTTGTGGTTTTGCAGAGCCATTATGATATGCTCATAAGAGTTTCTTAAAGCACCAAACAGCTCAGAGCAGCATAGGGGTAATTGCCTGGCCACAATAACCAGGAATACGTATTTATGACCACTAGCACTGTGCATAATATTGTTATGACTGAGCCTACACACTCACACGGTAACGTACAAACCAGGACAGATGCAACACCTGCACTCCACAGGTCCCTGTTCAGACTAGGAAAGTCCCTGATCTGACCCTGACTTGCCCCTGCCTGAAGGTGGAGATTGACACCTTAAGATTACAAAATAGCACCACAATTCAACATTGGCTAACCTCAAATGTCCTTAACTGCACCCTCACTGTAGACAGAAGCAACAACAAAGCAATAATATATAAATAAATAAATATAAATGTATTAGAAGATGAGGCACAGGAAAATGAACATGTTTACACAGTCACACATTAAAGATGGAGGAAAATAAACAGAACCAATAAACAAATGGAAGACGTGGAAACCTCCCAGACCAAAAATGAAGGAAAGGGAAAGGGTGCTAGAGACACCTGAATAAAGGCAAACTAAAGAAAAGAAACAACAACAAAAAAAATCAGCATCTGGATAGAGCTCAAACAGGCTTTGGCTCAGCAGAAAGGGAAAAGCAGCAATAGATCACTGGATTGCATCCCGAAACTTGAGGCATGACAAATCTACTCATTGAATGAATTGGAACTAAAGTCCTAGTATTTTCAAGCACATATTCATGAGCTATTCAGAAGAGGTTATCAATATCAGAGCCAAAGGAGTCCAACACCCCTATCTATTAGACGGTACTATCTATAGTGGGGGCCAGATGTAAAACATGGAGAATTAATTTGAGTGTAACTGAATGCTACACGAATTTTACAAAAATCTGCATTCCCTAAAATGCTGTTTTTTTTTGTAATTTGCATTGTGCGAATTCATCAAAATGCCAGCTGCCGACCTCCATTTTTCATCTCCATAAAGGGCCATTAAAAGGTTAAAAATATAAGAAAATACATATGTTCACCTTACCATTTATCTCTCCGGATAATCCATTCCTCACAGTCACCTGTCCGGTCCTCGTCACATTTTCTGATACACGCCGCAAGCGCTGAAATCTCTGGGCCTTTCACACTAAGCTGGAACTTCCAAGTCTAATAAGGTCCAGGACGGTTCTGCGCATGCACACACAAGGTCAGACTATGCGCTGAGGACTGGATGGTTGACAGTGAGGAGCGGGGGGCTGGAGAGGGGAGCGAAAAGGAGAATATAAAGAATTTACTTCATTTTTTAGATATCACACTTATTATGTTCTAGACCTCAAGGCATAATATGCGACATAAATTGAATAAATACATAGTAACATAGTAACATAGTAACATAGTTAGTAAGGCCGAAAAAAGACATTTGTCCATCCAGTTCAGCCTATATTCCATCATAATAAATCCCCAGATCTACGTCCTTCTACAGAACCTAATAATTGTATGATACAATATTGTTCTGCTCCAGGAAGACATCCAGGCCTCTCTTGAACCCCTCGACTGAGTTCGCCATCACCACCTCCTCAGGCAAGCAATTCCAGATTCTCACTGCCCTAACAGTAAAGAATCCTCTTCTATGTTGGTGGAAAAACCTTCTCTCCTCCAGACGCAAAGAATGCCCCCTTGTGCCCGTCACCTTCCTTGGTATAAATAGATCCTCAGCTAGATATTTGTATTGTCCCCTTATATACTTATACATGGTTATTAGATCGCCCCTCAGTCGTCTTTTTTCTAGACTAAATAATCCTAATTTCGCTAATCTATCTGGGTATTGTAGTTCTCCCATCCCCTTTATTAATTTTGTTGCCCTCCTTTGTACTCTCTCTAGTTCCATTATATCCTTCCTGAGCACCGGTGCCCAAAACTGGACACAGTACTCCATACTTTAAATACTTTAAAAATTTCCCTGGGAAATCCAAGCTAACAGATGAATTCAAATATTACCTGATCCGCTCATATCTATTAATTGATTTATCCTGATCGAAAAAACCCTTTGAGGAATATCAATTTTTTTTAATTAGTTAATTAATTAATTAAGAGCAGGTACTTTGGGCTAAAATTACTTTGTGTATTGGGTTTCAGTACAATTTTTGCACCGTTTGGCTCTTTTTGTCCATTTGCATCACCGCTCATTGCTGGGGAAAAAATGAGATTAATTAGAAATCCATAAGTGAGTTCTTTATGATGGGGAGATTGAAACTCTTTTATCTGTCTTTCATTGAATTCTCTCGGCTATTTCATGAGAGGAGCTCAGTAAAAGTCAAAAAAAGGAGATGCACACTCCCCGTCGGAACTAGCCCTCTGACAAAAATGTAGTTAATCCCAACTTTTAGCCAACACACCGTAAGCTGCGAGACCTAGAGCCTAAAAGATCAAACGATGCACAATTTGTAATGAAACTCATTTACAAAACTAAAATGTACAGTATGAGAAAAAAATGTGAAGGAAATTGACCCAAACCGTCTATATCCTTTTAAACGCGACATGTGCATTGACTCTTCTGAAGTTAAGGACTTCACACTTTATGTGGTTGATAACATTGAAAACGGTTCTAAATAATTAATACGTTGTGTCTATTACTGTACTTAATTGACAAAATTGCAAATAAAGTATAAAGTACAACCCAAAGCTACAATTCCGTGGCCGTAATTAGTACTGTGTCTTATGGCTTCCCAATTACAATCTGTTTTTAACAGTTCTGTTTTCCAATTCGGCAGCAGGAATGTCCTAGGTCCCTTAGAGGTACGAGGGTCCAGATACAACTGCTGACTCTCGACCAAATACAATAACGCTTGTAGCTTCTTCTTTTTCATAAATTTATAGTGTTGTCCTTATCACATTAAGGTCAGTCACATGAAGAGACCAAAACATGAATTTTGCGTTTTACATTTCAAAAAAACTCATGGGTGATAAGAGCTGCTCACTACAACACTGGACTCGTTCTGATAGTAGCGCGGCTAATGAAATGATGTCAGCCCCCTCACAGAGGAATAGTGTTATGCCGCATAGGTATCCCAAGTGAACATGACTAACTCCCATTTACTATAAAAATGAGCAATGGCCACATGGGAATTTATTGCATTAATTCATTATGTAAAAAAAAAAATGAGATCATGACATGTGGCCTTCTCTCAACCGTCTAGAACTCTGGTTATGGATTCATGTAAAATTAGAAGGGGGACATGCTGTCCATCTTCACCTTCCAAATCACTAGTGCCTTTTACGTCCGGCAAACAAGGCCACATATCGTAGCTCCCTTAAGCTGCAATCACGCTGAAATCTTTTTTACATAATTAAACCTAAACCTATATAAGCACATAGGTCCCGATTCATTAAAACTTGCGTTTGGTACTCCAGTCCCGTCTAGGAATAAACTGCGTGGAATTAATTAAGGGGCGCACACCACTTAGTGAATCTTATCAGTGGTGCGCGCCTCGCCAAAGAGGCTACTCCAGTTAGGGACTGGAGTAACATCTCTGATGTAAGAAAAGCCACCCATATTGATGAATTTGATGTAGCTCTTCCCAACCTCCATCCATTTTGCCAGCGTTGGCCAAAACTGGGGTTTAAACACAAAGTCACAAAAATGTCTGCAACTCGGCGTCGCCAAAAAAAAAGTGACTTTTTAAAGTGGTTTCCACCATTTTACTGCTTTGATGAATAGAGGCCATAATATATTGCACTGTTCGTTATATGGATATATCTCGTCGCCTAGTAAAGGCATAAGACCAAAGCATAGAATAATGGTGTACAGATTATGGTGCGTGTCCATGAGAACTTTCCATACCTATACTTATCTACTGCTTCATTTTCCGAATTTTATAGTCTTATCATAGCTTTATGTAATCACATCATTCTCACGCTGACGTTTCCTTGGGTAAATTATAAGAGGAAAATAACAGTGACAAACTCCTAAAATGGTGAAATCATGCTACAATAGTAAATGCATGGCGCGTTTGGTCACAGATACTTTTAAAGGCAGGTTAACTTCGATCATAATCGTATCCTACTATCATAAAAGCAGATCTGAGCAATGTAACACCACTGAGTAAAGCATGTTCTAGTGCTGTAAGGCAATTCACCATCATTATAGCCTTGATGTTACCATATTATTTCCTAATGGGATTATAATTGTCATACAAAAAGTTGCAAATGTATGCAATTCTATATTAGCAATAGGCAGTCAAGTACATCTGCCATATTTGACGCCATGTGCGGAGATGTGGGGTTGTAACCGCTGCAGAAGGACAAGTTATTTTCGCATTGTAACCAGACAGCACAA
The DNA here is from genome assembly GCF_032444005.1 of Ranitomeya imitator. Taxonomy (NCBI): domain Eukaryota; kingdom Metazoa; phylum Chordata; class Amphibia; order Anura; family Dendrobatidae; genus Ranitomeya; species Ranitomeya imitator. Next base: position 404,829,908 of record NC_091282.1, read on the forward strand.
TATCCACACGAGGGCGCTATAGTGAAGCCATTTTTAGGTATCAGGCAATGCAATGTGCTGAGAGGTAATATACCGACAGCGAGGCTTATTTCATCGTTATCTTCAGATATTGACTAATTGCCTGTTTTCTTTCACAAATCACATAAGAATACTGTAAAACAGAAAATATTCTATTCTAGCTATTGTGATAAGAATGATATGCCTACTAAAGACTGTGTACAAATGTACCAGTGTATAATGGGGTTGTCCTCTTTCAGACAATGTTCTGCACTGGCTGCAGCTCGTTAAAACAACAGCAAATCGCATTGAACCTACCTTTCCGGGGACCACCGGTGAGTCTTCCGCAACTGCTCCTGGTGTCTGGCATTGACGTCATGTCGACAGCGGGGCAGGCAATCAGTGAGCTCAGCGCCTCTGAAAGGGGCATTCTGTCTACACTAAAAAGTCACTGAGCTCACTGATTGGCTGCAGCGCCGTCGACAGGCAAGAGACTGGTGGGCAACTAAGTTTTGTGTACGGAAAAGCAATGCTGGTACATTTGTACAGGGGTATTCCCATCTCCAAGATCCTATCCCAATATGTAGTAGGTTAAATAATCATCATTTTCCACAACTTTTACTTTGGGGTTCCGACACCCAGAACCCCCACATTTTGGCACCTCTGGTGGTGGATAAATTTACATATGAGTACAGGGTGGAGCACCACAGCTCCGAACACGGTTGCTGACCATTGCAGAAAAGATTTGGAATGGAAGAGAATAGCAGCTTATCTGCAGTATCCGGCATCCAGAGGTGATAATGGATGACCTTAGCTATCCTAAGAATAGGTCATCAATCTAAAAATAATGGACTCCCCTTTTACAACAATTTAGTGGTCAGCCCAATTAAAGAGATTCTGTCACTTTGCTTTCGCAGTGCATACAGAGGCAGAGACCCTGCTTCCAGCAATGTGTCACTTACAGGGATGCTTGTGCAGTTTTGTTAAAACAGTGTTTTCCCGACAGCAGAATATCAATGCGGAGTGCTTTTCTGCCTATGCACAGCGTACACAGAACGCTGTCAATCACGTGTTATACAAAGCTCAGCATTCAGAAAATACTAGCAGATCAGAAGCAGATAAAATTTATCAAAACTACAACAATAAGCTCAGTAATAGACACATCGTTGGAATCAAGGCTATTGCCCCTACATTATGTTTCCATCAGACAGGGCAGCAGAAGCCCAGTGATAGATTCCTTTTAAGGATATATTTTAAAACTGATCAATCAATGGATTTCACAATACAATTTGCACTGGTTATTAACTAGATCTTTTAGATCTGATGAGACAAGTGTGTTAACGTATGTCTGATTGGCTATATAAGCCTGATGTGTAGATGCACATTTTAAAATTCCCAGTAAATGACAGATATCATGATTCCGTTTCTGTCCACCTAGCCTCACTGATTGCTGCAGATTGTACTGAGCAGTGTGAGATCTCAGCAACAGGAACTGACAATTAGACAAGGTGGATATTGACGTTAACCTTTCACAAAGGGTTATAGGGCCATTATATAGTGACAGATTCCCAGAGTACATTACAGGATTAGTCTGGGTTCACACCATGTTTAGGTGCTACTGAACCTATGGCCCATGCAAATGCAAAGGTACTTGTGTGCCTAGAGAGGTGCATAAGTCCCACCAGTAACATTGACTTGCAAATTTCAAGCATAGTCTCACTCCATCTAAATGTAAAGATGGCTGCATGGTGCAAGAAGTCACATCTCCACTGAAGTATATGGAAAAAGCATTTGGCTGAAATTGATGGACCCTATATACACCGGATATGTGAAAATACCAAAGGTGGTATTTATGACAGTTTGGATAATTCGTACCTTGGCAGGTGGGATTAGGGTACCACTCCTATATGGGTGGTTATGGGGGATTCACTGATATACATGTGGGTCAGTCTGCACTTCATATTATCTACTCATTTTCCTGTGAATGTAACTCTAAGTCTACGATATTTCAGGGTGAAAGTTAATCCATATTTTATCTTTTGCTAATGCCAAACCACTGTCTTCACCCACAATTCATTACATGTCAAAAGTGAAATCTGCTTTTGACTGCTAATCTCAAAGGGACTGACAAGAAATTACCAGGCTCCCAAGGCTGGTTCAATAATCCTGACCATAAATAGCAAAGAGCATTGTGTCCTGAGATTTTTTTATCAGGAAAGATGATCAACCACATTGTCTATTTTTGAATACACATAACTATGTGTACAGAAAATAAAACAAAAGCACTGTAGTATAACCACTAAGTTAACAAATATTTTTCTAATTGCGCTTGTTTCGCTAACATATTTATTTTACACCCATTTAACATTGTTAGACTTCTAAGCAATTTTGCTGATCTGCATATATACCATTTTGATTCTTAATTGTGTCTCTCATGAAACAACAATTATGGAGCTTCTTTTCTTAGAACAGTAAAATTAACAGTAAAATAAAACCACAGCATATCCCTCACCTGTCCAACGATAATCCATTTATTCCACACTGTAATCCATCTCTGCTTCAACTGGATGCCTTGCTGAACGGTGGCATGATGCGACTGTTCAGTGGGCATCCGGGAGACACTGAGCTGAGTGGCAGAGTGCAGTTTCAGTGAAATGTGGTGACTAGAGTTGAGCGACCTTGACCTTTTTAGAGTCGAGCCGGGTTTCGCGAAACCCGACTATCTCAAAAGTCGGGTCGAGTGAAATCGGCCGATTATGATGTAAAGTCGGGATCGACCGAAACACGAAACCCAATGCAAGTCAATGGGGCAGCATAGTCGGCAGTGAGTGGGGGCCAGGAAAACACCTACACTGCCCATTTTAACCCCTTAATGACCGCCAATACGTCTTTTAACTGACCTGAGATATAAGAGAATAGCCTCCCCATACAGGTGACAATCCAGCATCTGTTGGTTGTACACTATAGCTGACAACTTGCTGTATCAGCCACAATCAGTATTTGCGCCTTCTAAATCTGTTTAACCCCTTAGATGCTGCTGTCAATAGTGACTACATCATTATAAATGGTTAACAGAGTGTGGGGGCTTCTTCTTTATCCCAATTGGTGCCCTCAGATCATGATTTTGTTGTCCTGATGTTTGCGATGGCAATTCATGACCAAATAGTGGCCTTAGAGTCTGACGACTGTAGTAATCTGTTTAGAAGTTAGTAACATTTAGGTGGTAAAAATACACATTTTCATTTCTGTCATGCCATTTTGCATTAATTCCTGTAAAGCACCTGAAGGGTTAATAAACTACCTGACAGCAGTTTTCAATATGTTTAGGGGTGCTGTTTTTAAAATGGTATCACGTTTGGGGGTTTCCCAATATATGGGACCCTTAAAGTCACTTTAAACATGGGTAAGTCCCTAAAAAAATAAATGTGGTAAATTTCTTTGACAAAATGAAAAATTGCTGCTACATTTTTAAACCTCTTAAAATGCTAACAAAATAAAATAACATTTTACAAATGGTGCTGATGTAAAGTAGACATGTGGGAAATGTTATTTATTAATGGTTTGCTGTTGTATGACTATCTGGATTAAAGGGATAATCATTCAAATTTAGAAAATTGCTAATTTTTTAACATTTTTCTCAAATTTTTTATATTTTTTATAAATAAACACAAAAAGTGTTGAACTAAATTTACCATTATCATAAAGTATAATGTGTCACGAAAAAACAATCTCAAAATCACTGGGATTTGTTGAAGCGTTGCAGAGTTATTACCACATAAAGTGACACTGGTCAGATTTCAAAAATTTGGCTCGGTCACTAAGGGGTTAATGTCAAAACCATCCATTCTTCTTAATGAAGCTTGTCAAGCGTAATTTACCTTATAATAATTGGAAGGCATTTGAAATTGGGGGTCATTTGGCTAAAGTTGTGGTGGGTAGGGCTGGTTCAAGTAATTAGTGGGCCCAGGAAATCTGGACCACGTCACGGCAGTGGAGCAGGGAGAGGTAAGTATTTCAACTTTGCAAGTGCTGTGAACCTGAGCAAGCAGGGGGGGCCCACTCGTTGGCATTGGCACTGGCACAGGGCCCCTCAAAGTACAGCGGTGTGTTTGCACGGCGGGGGCACCTCCCACCGGCAGCAACACTTTTGCGTACTATGAGAGGCCCTGTGCCAGTGACGTCGCCAACTAGTATTCCTCCCCCCACCTGATGAAGGAACCTGCACTTTCATCTGCACCTTCCTCTTTGTCCCCGTGTAAGGTGGTATGGTATTGCGGGAAGAGCAACCTGACTTTCAGCAGGGTCACAATGTTGTTGTGTAGCGTGCACGGGGAATGTTGCGTTATGGGTCAATGTACCAGCAGACTCATCTATCACTGGCTGGGCAATGGGCAGGATGAGGAGGAAACACAGATATAGGCCCAAAGAATAAAGTTGGCTAAATGCAGTTCAAAATTGGTAACACAGGAATAACCAGGGGGCATTGCAGTGGAGGACAACTGGAATGAGAGGCTGACACAGAGAGTAGGCCCAAATCAGTAAGTAGTCGAAATGCAGTTCAAAATTGGCAACCGTAGTAAACAGGCGGCACAGCTTTGTTCAGTGGAGGAGAACAGCAAGGAGTGGCAGACACCGATAGTAGGCCCCAACCCAACTAGTAGGCCAAATGCAGTCTAACATTAACAACTACTTAACGAGCGCCTGAAAACGGAATTTCAGGACAGGAAACCAGGAGAACAGCAAGGAGTGGCAGACACCGATAGTAGGCCCCAAACCAACTAGTACGCCAAATGCAGTTGTTCCGTTTAACCACAATTTAATGAGAGCCTGAAGATAGAAGTTCAGGAAAGGCAACCTGGAGAACACCTTGGAGTGGAACACACCATCTCTCTACACCCCATACCCAATTTGTAGGCCTAATGCAGTGTAGTTTCCAAGAACTACTAAACGAGAGCCGGAAGATCGAAGCTCAGGAAAGGCAACCTGGAGAACACCTTGGAGTGGAACACACCATCTCTCTACACCCCATACCCAATTTGTAGGCCTAATGCAGCGTAGTTTCCAACAACTACTAAACGAGAGCATGAAGATCGAAGCATTGGCGAGGAAACCTGGGGAACACCTTGGAGTGGAAAACACCATCTCTCTACACCCCATACCCAATTTGTAGGCCTAATGCAGTGTAGTTTCCAAGAACTACTAAACGAGAGCCGGAAGATCGAAGCTCAGGAAAGGCAATCTGGAGAACACCTTGGAGTGGAACACACCATCTCTCTACACCCCATACCCAATTTGTAGGCCTAATGCAGTGTAGTTTCCAAGAACTACTAAACGAGAGCCGGAAGATCGAAGCTCAGGAAAGGCAACCTGGAGAACACCTTGGAGTGGAACACACCATCTCTCTACACCCCATACCCAATTTGTAGGCCTAATGCAGCCTACTTTCCGACAACTACTAAACGAGAGCATGAAGATCGAAGCTCAGGAAAGGCAACCTGGGGAACACCTTGGAGTGTAACAAATCCTCACTCTACAACACGGAAGGGCTGATTCTTAGGAAGGAAGGCTGTCGGAAAGAAGCAGGGCGCGTCCGAGGGTGATTATATTCTTATTAGGTATATACTCACCCTCGGACGCGCCCTGCTTCTTTATTTGTAATGAATGTTTATTTGCAATGTGGTTTTGACTTACTCTATTTTTTTGGTAAATAATGATTTTATTATTTTCATTGTTTTGCATCTTCTTGGCAATAATATAAAGAAGACGCGACAGAACAACACTCGGTGGATGCCATATCTGTGTTTTAAATTGAAAAAAACTTTCAGTTAACTACTTGCAGGAGAAAGTTATTGTAGCTGGTGGCCATTTTTAGTACTGTACCAGATTTTTGTTGTATGTGTTTGTTTTTAATGTTAAAATGTCTGCATTTGATATCTCTCCAGTATTTTCTTTTTTATAAGCAAAATACTTATTTTTATATTTTCTGATGTTGGTTCAAGGGGTACACGGGCAGCAGTAGACAGGTCAGTGGAGGCCTAGTGGAAGGAGGGACCGCAGACAGGCTTCGAAGCCCTAACATAATAAATTGGGCTGGCTGTAGGCAATTTGAAATTGGTTCCAGGGGAACACTGGCGGCAGTAGCCAGGTCAGTGTAGTAGTAGTGGAAAGAACGGGCCGCAGACAGGCTTCGAAGGCCTAACATAACAAAAATTGGGCTGTAGGCAATTTAAAATTGGTTCCAGGGGAACACGGGCGGCAGTAGCCAGGTCAGTGTAGTAGTAGTGGAAAGAACGGGCCGCAGACAGGCTTCGAAGGCCTAACATAACAAAAATTGGGCTGTAGGCAATTTAAAATTGGTTCCAGGGGAACACGGGCGGCAGTAGACAGGTCAGTGGAGGCCTAGTGGAAGGAGGGACCGCAGACAGGCTTCGAAGCCCTAACATAATAAATTGGGCTGGCTGTAGGCAATTTAAAATTGGTTCCAGGGGAACACGGGCGGCAGTAGACAGGTCAGTGGAGGCCTAGTGGAAGGAGGGACCGCAGACAGGCTTCGAAGCCCTAACATAATAAATTGGGCTGGCTGTAGGCAATTTAAAATTGGTTCCAGGGGAACACAGGCGGCAGTAGACAGGTCAGTGGAGGCCTAGTGGAAGGAGGGACCGCAGACAGGCTTCGAAGCCCTAACATAATAAATTGGGCTGGCTGTAGGCAATTTAAAATTGGTTCCAGGGGAACACGGGCGGCAGTAGACAGGTCAGTGGAGGCCTAGTGGAAGGAGGGACCGCAGACAGGCTTCGAAGCCCTAACATAATAAATTGGGCTGGCTGTAGGCAATTTAAAATTGGTTCCAGGGGAACACGGGCAGCAGTAGACAGGTCAGTGGAGGCCTAGTGGAAGGAGGGACCGCAGACAGGCTTCGAAGCCCTAACATAATAAATTGGGCTGGCTGTAGGCAATTTAAAATTGGTTCCAGGGGAACACGGGCGGCAGTAGACAGGTCAGTGGAGGCCTAGTGGAAGGAGGGACCGCAGACAGGCTTCGAAGCCCTAACATAATAAATTGGGCTGGCTGTAGGCAATTTAAAATTGGTTCCAGGGAAAAACGGGCAGCAGTAGACAGGTCAGTGGAGGCCTAGTGGAAGGAGGGACCGCAGACAGGCTTCGAAGGCCTAACATAAGAAAAATGTCAATACAATGGTATTGACAGTGCCAGGCATTGAAGGATGTCAGCGCATAGACTAAACATTGGTGGAGCTGTGAGAGAAAATTTTGCAAGTCGTAGAGCACTGTTTGACCTGGGGGGGGACTGTCTTGTGGCCGGCGGTACAGGCCCAGGGCCCCTCATATTACAACGGTGTGTCTGACGTTGGGTGCGCACCACCACCGCCAGACACTTTATTGTACTATGAGGGACCTAGTGGCAGTGCCGTCAACCAAAAGTGGGCACACCCACCTCTTCAGACAAACAGTACTCTCACGGGTGCTGGCGCCAAGTGGCGATACCACGGCCCCGTGTGGGGACTTTGGCCATTTAGGGAGGTGTTAACATGTCGGATGCTGGACAATCAGGTGCTGCAAATTACGAGATTGGAAAAGTCGTTCAGAATAGTCCACAGGCAAGACCGTTACATAGGAAAGCTAGGTGTCAGCCGGGCAAGGTGGGGCAAAAGATTTCGAAATCCAGTTGTGGTTCATTTTAATGAAGGTTAGATCATCTACATTTTGGGTAGCCAGACGAGTCCTTTTTTCTGTTAGTATTGAACCTGCAGCACTGAATACTATTTCTGATAGGACACTAGCTGCCGGGCAAGCAAGCTCCTGCAATGCATATTCTGCCAATTCTGGCCAGGTGTCTAATTTTGATGCCCAGTAATCAAATGGGAATGACGGTTGAGGGAGAACATCGATAAGGGATGAAAAATAGTTTGTGACCATACTGGACAAATGTTGTCTCCTGTCACTTTGAATTGATGCTGCAGTACCTGTCCTGTCTGCGGTCATAGCAAAATCACTCCACAACCTGGTCAGAAAACCCCTCTGGCCAACGCCACTTCTGATTTCTGCCCCTCTAACTCCTCTGGTCTGCTGGCCCCTGCAGCTCGTGTGAGAACGATCACGGGCGCTGTGTGCAGGGAATGCCAGAAGCAAACGGTCAACAAGAGTTGATTGTTTGGTTGCTAATATTAGTTCCAAGTTCTCATGTGGCATTATATTTTGCAATTTGCCTTTATAGCGAGGATCAAGGAGGCAGGCCAACCAGTAATCGTCATCGTTCATCATTTTAGTTATGCGTGTGTCCCTTTTGAGGATACGTAAGGCATAATCCGCCATGTGGGCCAAAGTTCCAGTTCTCAAATCTCCGGTTGTGCTTGGTTGAGGGGCAGTTTCAGGCAAATCCACGTCACTTGTGTCCCTCCAAAAACCAGAACCCGGCCTTGCCGCGCCACCAATTTCCAGTGGCCCCGGAAAAGCTTCCTCATTACAAATATAATCATCCCCATCATCCTCCTTGTCCTCCTCCTCCTCTTCGCCCGCTAACTCGTCCTGTACACTGCCCTGGCCAGACAATGGCTGACTGTCATCAAGGCTTTCCTCTTCCTCAGCTGCAGACGCCTGATCCTTTATGTGCGTCAAACTTTGCATCAGCAGACGCATTAGGGGGATGCTCATGCTTATTATGGCGTTGTCTGCACTAACCAGCCATGTGCATTCCTCAAAACACTGAAGGACTTGACACATGTCTTGAATCTTCGACCACTGCACACCTGACAACTCCATGTCTGCCATCCTACTGCCTGCCCGTGTATGTGTATCCTCCCACAAAAACATAACAGCCCGCCTCTGTTCGCACAGTCTCTGAAGCATGTGCAGTGTTGAGTTCCACCTTGTTGCAACGTCTATGATTAGGCGATGCTGGGGAAGGTTCAAAGAACGCTGATAGGTCTGCATACGGCTGGAGTGTACGGGCGAACGGCGGATATGTGAGCAAAGTCCACGCACTTTGAGGAGCAGGTCGGATAACCCCGGATAACTTTTCAGGAAGCACTGCACCACCAGGTTTAAGGTGTGAGCCAGGCAAGGAATGTGTTTCAGTTGGGAAAGGGAGATGGCAGCCATGAAATTCCTTCCATTATCACTCACTACCTTGCCTGCCTCAAGATCTACAGTGCCCAGCCACGACTGCGTTTCTTTCTGCAAGAACTCGGACAGAACTTCCGCGGTGTGTCTGTTGTCGACCAAAAACTTCATAGCCAATACAGCCTGCTGACGTTTGCCAGTAGCTGCCCCATAATGGGAGACCTGGTGTGCAACAGTGGCAGCTGCGGATGGAGTGGTTGTGCGACTGCGGTCTGTGGACGAGCTCTCGCTTCTGCAGGAGGACGAAGAGGAGGAGGAGGGGGTGCGAACGGCTACAGCCAACTGTTTCCTAGACCGTGGACTAGGCAGAACTGTCCCAAACTTGCTGTCCCCTGTGGACCCTGCATCCACCACATTTACCCAGTGTGCCGTGATGGACACGTAACGTCCCTGGCCATGCCTACTGGTCCATGCATCTGTTGTCAGGTGCACCTTTGTGCTCACAGATTGCCTGAGTGCATGGACGATGCGCTCTTTAACATGCTGGTGGAGGGCTGGGATGGCTTTTCTGGAAAAAAAGTGTTGACTGGGTAGCTCGTAGCGTGGTACAGCGTAGTCCATCAGGGCTTTGAAAGCTTCGCTTTCAACTAACCGGTAGGGCATCATCTCTAACGAGATTAGTCTAGCTATGTGGGCGTTCAAACCCTGTGTACGCGGATGCGAGGCTAAGTACTTCCTTTTTCTAACCATAGTCTCATGTAGGGTGAGCTGGACTGGAGAGCTGGAGATCGTGGAACTAGCGGGGGTGCCGGTGGACATGGCAGACTGAGAGACGGTGGGAGATGGTATTGTTGCCGCCGGTGTCCTAGATGCAGTGTTTCCTACTACGAAACTGGTGATTCCCTGACCCTGACTGCTTTGACCTGGCAAAGAAACCTGCACAGATACTGCAGGTGGTGCGGAAAATGGTGGCCCTACACTGCCGGAAGGGATGTTGCGTTGCTGACTAGCTTCATTGGCCGAGGGTGCTACAACCTTAAGGGATGTTTGGTAGTTAGTCCAGGCTTGCAAATGCATGGTGGTTAAATGTCTATGCATGCAACTTGTATTGAGACTTTTCAGATTCTGTCCTCTGCTTAAGGTAGTTGAACATTTTTGACAGATGACTTTGCGCTGATCAATTGGATGTTGTTTAAAAAAATGCCAGACTGCACTCTTTCTAGCATCGGATACCTTTTCAGGCATTGCAGACTGAGCTTTAACCGGATGGCCACGCTGTCCTCCAACAGGTTTTGGCTTTGCCACGCGTTTTGGGCAAGATACGGGCCCGGCAGATGGAACCTGTTGCGATGTTGATGCCTGCTGCGGCCCCTCCTCCTCTGCTTCAGAACTGCTGCCGCCTGCACACTGTTCCCCCAATGGCTGCCAATCGGGGTCAAGAACTGGGTCATCTATTACCTCTTCTTGTAGCTCGTGTGCAACTTCGTCTGTGTCACCGTGTCGGTCGGTGGTATAGCGTTCGTGATGGGTCTCATCAGGGTCTGATTCTTGATCATTACCCTGCGAGGGCAATGTTGTGGTCTGAGTCAAAGGACCAGCATAGTAGTCTGGCTGTGGCTGTGCATCAGTGCACTCCATGTCAGATTCAACTTGTAATGGGCATGGACTGTTAACTGCTTCACTTTCTAAGCCAGGGACGGTATGTGTAAAGAGCTCCATGGAGTAACCCGTTGTGTCGCCTGCTGCATTCTTCTCTGTTGTTGTTTTTGCTGAAGAGGACAAGGAAGCGACTTGTCCCTGACCGTGAACATCCACTAACGACACGCTGCTTTGACATTTACCAGTTTCACGAGAGGAGGCAAAAGAGCTAGAGGCTGAGTCAGCAAGATAAGCCAAAACTTGCTCTTGCTGCTCCGGCTTTAAAAGCGGTTTTCCTACTCCCAGAAAAGGGAGCGTTCGAGGCCTTGTGTAGCCAGACGACGAACCTGGCTCCACAGCTCCAGACTTAGGTGCAATATTTTTTTTCCCACGACCAGCTGATGCTCCACCACTACCACTACCCTCATTACCAGCTGACAATGAACGCCCCCGGCCACGACCTCTTCCACCAGACTTCCTCATTGTTTTAAAAACGTAAACAAACTAACGGTATTTGTTGCTGTCACACAACTTACACGGTGAGCTATAACTTCAGTATGATTTAGCTACCCCTTTACAGGTGAGTGAGACCACAACGAAAATCAGGCACAATGTTACACACTCTGTTGTTGGTGGCAACAAATGAGAGAGATGCCACACACGCAGGACTGTCACTGAAGCACAAATGTAAATATTAATCTCCCACTGATTTGTTTTTTTTGTTTTTTTCAGGGAGACTTTAGGAAAAAAAAATAATAGAATAAAATGATTTTTTTCAGGAAGAATTTAGAAACCAAATAAAATAAAATGATTTTTTCAGGGAGAATTTAGAAAACAAATAAAACAAAAAAAGGCTTTCTATGGCCCACTGAGTGAGAGATGACGCACACAGGAGTCAGGAGTGGCACACAAGCCCAGAGGCCAATATTTATCTCCCACTGATTGATGTAGTGATTTTTTCAGGTAGATTTTGGAACCCAAATCAAGCTAAAAAAATAATAGGCTTTCTATGGCCCACAATTGGAGAGAGAGAGAGAGATGGCACACCCAGGAGTCAAGACTGGCACACAAGCAGAAAGGGCAATATTAATCTCCCACTGATTTGTTTTTTTTTTTTTTCAGGGAGACTTTAGGAAAAAAAAATAATAGAATAAAATGATTTTTTCAGGAAGAATTTAGAAACCAAATAAAATAAAATGATTTTTTCAGGGAGAATTTAGAAAACAAATAAAACAAAAAAAGGCTTTCTATGGCCCACTGAGTGAGAGATGACGCACACAGGAGTCAGGAGTGGCACACAAGCCCAGAGGCCAATATTTATCTCCCACTGATTGATGTAGTGATTTTTTCAGGTAGATTTTGGAACCCAAATCAAGCTAAAAAAATAATAGGCTTTCTGTGGCCCACAATTGGAGAGAGAGAGAGAGATGGCACACCCAGGAGTCAAGACTGGCACACAAGCAGAAAGGGCAATATTAATCTCCCACTGATTTGTTTTTTTTTTTTTTTCAGGGAGACTTTAGGAAAAAAAAATAATAGAATAAAATGATTTTTTCAGGAAGAATTTAGAAACCAAATAAAATAAAATGATTTTTTCAGGGAGAATTTAGAAAACAAATAAAACAAAAAAAGGCTTTCTATGGCCCACTGAGTGAGAGATGACGCACACAGGAGTCAGGAGTGGCACACAAGCCCAGAGGCCAATATTTATCTCCCACTGATTGATGTAGTGATTTTTTCAGGTAGATTTTGGAACCCAAATCAAGCTAAAAACATAATAGGCTTTCTATGGCCCACAATTGGAGAGAGAGAGAGAGATGGCACACCCAGGAGTCAAGACTGGCACACAAGCAGAAAGGGCAATATTAATCTCCCACTGATTTGTTTTTTTTTTTTTCAGGGAGACTTTAGGAAAAAAAAATAATAGAATAAAATGATTTTTTCAGGAAGAATTTAGAAACCAAATAAAATAAAATGATTTTTTCAGGGAGAATTTAGAAAACAAATAAAACAAAAAAAGGCTTTCTATGGCCCACTGAGTGAGAGATGACGCACACAGGAGTCAGGAGTGGCACACAAGCCCAGAGGCCAATATTTATCTCCCACTGATTGATGTAGTGATTTTTTCAGGTAGATTTTGGAACCCAAATCAAGCTAAAAAAATAATAGGCTTTCTATGGCCCACAATTGGAGAGAGGGAGAGAGAGAGAGAGATGGCACACCCAGGAGTCAAGACTGGCACACAAGCAGAAAGGGCAATATTAATCTCCCACTGATTTGTTTTTTGTTTTTTTTCAGGGAGACTTTAGGAAAAAAAAATAATAGAATAAAATGATTTTTTCAGGAAGAATTTAGAAACCAAATAAAATAAAATGATTTTTTCAGGGAGAATTTAGAAAACAAATAAAACAAAAAAAGGCTTTCTATGGCCCACTGAGTGAGAGATGACGCACACAGGAGTCAGGAGTGGCACACAAGCCCAGAGGCCAATATTTATCTCCCACTGATTGATGTAGTGATTTTTTCAGGTAGATTTTGGAACCCAAATCAAGCTAAAAAAATAATAGGCTTTCTATGGCCCACAATTGGAGAGAGAGAGAGAGATGGCACACCCAGGAGTCAAGACTGGCACACAAGCAGAAAGGGCAATATTAATCTCCCACTGATTTGTTTTTTTTTTTTTTTCAGGGAGACTTTAGGAAAAAAAAATAATAGAATAAAATGATTTTTTCAGGAAGAATTTAGAAACCAAATAAAATAAAATGATTTTTTCAGGGAGAATTTAGAAAACAAATAAAACAAAAAAAGGCTTTCTATGGCCCACTGAGTGAGAGATGACGCACACAGGAGTCAGGAGTGGCACACAAGCCCAGAGGCCAATATTTATCTCCCACTGATTGATGTAGTGATTTTTTCAGGTAGATTTTGGAACCCAAATCAAGCTAAAAAAATAATAGGCTTTCTATGGCCCACAATTGGAGAGAGGGAGAGAGAGAGAGAGATGGCACACCCAGGAGTCAAGACTGGCACACAAGCAGAAAGGGCAATATTAATCTCCCACTGATTTGTTTTTGTTTTTTTTTTCAGGGAGACTTTAGGAAAAAAAAATAATAGAATAAAATGATTTTTTCAGGAAGAATTTAGAAACCAAATAAAATAAAATGATTTTTTCAGGGAGAATTTAGAAAACAAATAAAACAAAAAAAGGCTTTCTATGGCCCACTGAGTGAGAGATGACGCACACAGGAGTCAGGAGTGGCACACAAGCCCAGAGGCCAATATTTATCTCCCACTGATTGATGTAGTGATTTTTTCAGGTAGATTTTGGAACCCAAATCAAGCTAAAAAAATAATAGGCTTTCTATGGCCCACAATTGGAGAGAGAGAGAGAGATGGCACACCCAGGAGTCAAGACTGGCACACAAGCAGAAAGGGCAATATTAATCTCCCACTGATTTGTTTTTTTTTTTTTTTCAGGGAGACTTTAGGAGAAAAAAATAATAGAAGAAAATGATTTTTTCAGGAAGAATTTAGAAACCAAATAAAATAAAATGATTTTTTCAGGGAGAATTTAGAAAACAAATAAAACAAAAAAAGGCTTTCTATGGCCCACTGAGTGAGAGATGACGCACACAGGAGTCAGGAGTGGCACACAAGCCCAGAGGCCAATATTTATCTCCCACTGATTGATGTAGTGATTTTTTCAGGTAGATTTTGGAACCCAAATCAAGCTAAAAAAATAATAGGCTTTCTATGGCCCACAATTGGAGAGAGAGAGAGAGATGGCACACCCAGGAGTCAAGACTGGCACACAAGCAGAAAGGGCAATATTAATCTCCCACTGATTTGTTTTTTTTTTTTTTTTTCAGGGAGACTTTAGGAAAAAAAAATAATAGAATAAAATGATTTTTTCAGGAAGAATTTAGAAACCAAATAAAATAAAATGATTTTTTCAGGGAGAATTTAGAAAACAAATAAAACAAAAAAAGGCTTTCTATGGCCCACTGAGTGAGAGATGACGCACACAGGAGTCAGGAGTGGCACACAAGCCCAGAGGCCAATATTTATCTCCCACTGATTGATGTAGTGATTTTTTCAGGTAGATTTTGGAACCCAAATCAAGCTAAAAAAATAATAGGCTTTCTATGGCCCACAATTGGAGAGAGAGAGAGATGGCACACCCAGGAGTCAAGACTGGCACACAAGCAGAAAGGGCAATATTAATCTCCCACTGATTTGTTTTTTTTTTTTTTTTCAGGGAGACTTTAGGAGAAAAAAATAATAGAATAAAATGATTTTTTCAGGAAGAATTTAGAAACCAAATAAAATAAAATGATTTTTTCAGGGAGAATTTAGAAAACAAATAAAACAAAAAAAGGCTTTCTATGGCCCACTGAGTGAGAGATGACGCACACAGGAGTCAGGAGTGGCACACAAGCCCAGAGGCCAATATTTATCTCCCACTGATTGATGTAGTGATTTTTTCAGGTAGATTTTGGAACCCAAATCAAGCTAAAAAAATAATAGGCTTTCTATGGCCCACAATTGGAGAGAGAGAGAGAGATGGCACACCCAGGAGTCAAGACTGGCACACAAGCAGAAAGGGCAATATTAATCTCCCACTGATTTTTTTTTTTTTTTTTTTTCAGGGAGACTTTAGGAAAAAAAAATAATAGAATAAAATGATTTTTTCAGGAAGAATTTAGAAACCAAATAAAATAAAATGATTTTTTCAGGGAGAATTTAGAAAACAAATAAAACAAAAAAAGGCTTTCTATGGCCCACTGAGTGAGAGATGACGCACACAGGAGTCAGGAGTGGCACACAAGCCCAGAGGCCAATATTTATCTCCCACTGATTGATGTAGTGATTTTTTCAGGTAGATTTTGGAACCCAAATCAAGCTAAAAAAAATAATAGGCTTTCTATGGCCCACAATTGGAGAGAGAGAGAGAGATGGCACACCCAGGAGTCAAGACTGGCACACAAGCAGAAAGGGCAATATTAATCTCCCACTGATTTGTTTTTTTTTTTTTTTCAGGGAGACTTTAGGAAAAAAAAATAATAGAATAAAATGATTTTTTCAGGAAGAATTTAGAAACCAAATAAAATAAAATGATTTTTTCAGGGAGAATTTAGAAAACAAATAAAACAAAAAAAGGCTTTCTATGGCCCACTGAGTGAGAGATGACGCACACAGGAGTCAGGAGTGGCACACAAGCCCAGAGGCCAATATTTATCTCCCACTGATTGATGTAGTGATTTTTTCAGGTAGATTTTGGAACCCAAATCAAGCTAAAAAAATAATAGGCTTTCTATGGCCCACAATTGGAGAGAGAGAGAGAGATGGCACACCCAGGAGTCAAGACTGGCACACAAGCAGAAAGGGCAATATTAATCTCCCACTGATTTGTTTTTTTTTTTTTTTTCAGGGAGACTTTAGGAAAAAAAAATAATAGAATAAAATGATTTTTTCAGGAAGAATTTAGAAACCAAATAAAATAAAATGATTTTTTCAGGGAGAATTTAGAAAACAAATAAAACAAAAAAGGCTTTCTATGGCCCACTGAGTGAGAGATGACGCACACAGGAGTCAGGAGTGGCACACAAGCCCAGAGGCCAATATTTATCTCCCACTGATTGATGTAGTGATTTTTTCAGGTAGATTTTGGAACCCAAATCAAGCTAAAAAAATAATAGGCTTTCTATGGCCCACAATTGGAGAGAGAGAGAGAGATGGCACACCCAGGAGTCAAGACTGGCACACAAGCAGAAAGGGCAATATTAATCTCCCACTGATTTGTTTTTGTTTTTTTTCAGGGAGACTTTAGGAAAAAAAAATAATAGAATAAAATGATTTTTTCAGGAAGAATTTAGAAACCAAATAAAATAAAATGATTTTTTCAGGGAGAATTTAGAAAACAAATAAAACAAAAAAAGGCTTTCTATGGCCCACTGAGTGAGAGATGACGCACACAGGAGTCAGGAGTGGCACACAAGCCCAGAGGCCAATATTTATCTCCCACTGATTGATGTAGTGATTTTTTCAGGTAGATTTTGGAACCCAAATCAAGCTAAAAAAATAATAGGCTTTCTATGGCCCACAATTGGAGAGAGAGAGAGAGATGGCACACCCAGGAGTCAAGACTGGCACACAAGCAGAAAGGGCAATATTAATCTCCCACTGATTTGTTTTTTGTTTTTTTTTCAGGGAGACTTTAGGAAAAAAAAATAATAGAATAAAATGATTTTTTCAGGAAGAATTTAGAAACCAAATAAAATAAAATGATTTTTTCAGGGAGAATTTAGAAAACAAATAAAACAAAAAAAGGCTTTCTATGGCCCACTGAGTGAGAGATGACGCACACAGGAGTCAGGAGTGGCACACAAGCCCAGAGGCCAATATTTATCTCCCACTGATTGATGTAGTGATTTTTTCAGGTAGATTTTGGAACCCAAATCAAGCTAAAAAAATAATAGGCTTTCTATGGCCCACAATTGGAGAGAGAGAGAGAGATGGCACACCCAGGAGTCAAGACTGGCACACAAGCAGAAAGGGCAATATTAATCTCCCACTGATTTGTTTTTTGTTTTTTTTTCAGGGAGACTTTAGGAAAAAAAAATAATAGAATAAAATGATTTTTTCAGGAAGAATTTAGAAACCAAATAAAATAAAATGATTTTTTCAGGGAGAATTTAGAAAACAAATAAAACAAAAAAAGGCTTTCTATGGCCCACTGAGTGAGAGATGACGCACACAGGAGTCAGGAGTGGCACACAAGCCCAGAGGCCAATATTTATCTCCCACTGATTGATGTAGTGATTTTTTCAGGTAGATTTTGGAACCCAAATCAAGCTAAAAAAATAATAGGCTTTCTATGGCCCACAATTGGAGAGAGAGAGAGAGATGGCACACCCAGGAGTCAAGACTGGCACACAAGCAGAAAGGGCAATATTAATCTCCCACTGATTTGTTTTTGTTTTTTTTCAGGGAGACTTTAGGAAAAAAAAATAATAGAATAAAATGATTTTTTCAGGAAGAATTTAGAAACCAAATAAAATAAAATGATTTTTTCAGGGAGAATTTAGAAAACAAATAAAACAAAAAAAGGCTTTCTATGGCCCACTGAGTGAGAGATGACGCACACAGGAGTCAGGAGTGGCACACAAGCCCAGAGGCCAATATTTATCTCCCACTGATTGATGTAGTGATTTTTTCAGGTAGATTTTGGAACCCAAATCAAGCTAAAAAAATAATAGGCTTTCTATGGCCCACAATTGGAGAGAGAGAGAGAGATGGCACACCCAGGAGTCAAGACTGGCACACAAGCAGAAAGGGCAATATTAATCTCCCACTGATTTGTTTTTTGTTTTTTTTTCAGGGAGACTTTAGGAAAAAAAAATAATAGAATAAAATGATTTTTTCAGGAAGAATTTAGAAACCAAATAAAATAAAATGATTTTTTCAGGGAGAATTTAGAAAACAAATAAAACAAAAAAAGGCTTTCTATGGCCCACTGAGTGAGAGATGACGCACACAGGAGTCAGGAGTGGCACACAAGCCCAGAGGCCAATATTTATCTCCCACTGATTGATGTAGTGATTTTTTCAGGTAGATTTTGGAACCCAAATCAAGCTAAAAAAATAATAGGCTTTCTATGGCCCACAATTGGAGAGAGAGAGAGAGATGGCACACCCAGGAGTCAAGACTGGCACACAAGCAGAAAGGGCAATATTAATCTCCCACTGATTTGTTTTTTGTTTTTTTTTCAGGGAGACTTTAGGAAAAAAAAATAATAGAATAAAATGATTTTTTCAGGAAGAATTTAGAAACCAAATAAAATAAAATGATTTTTTCAGGGAGAATTTAGAAAACAAATAAAACAAAAAAAGGCTTTCTATGGCCCACTGAGTGAGAGATGACGCACACAGGAGTCAGGAGTGGCACACAAGCCCAGAGGCCAATATTTATCTCCCACTGATTGATGTAGTGATTTTTTCAGGTAGACTTTGGAACCCAAATCAAGCTAAAAAAATAATAGGCTTTCTATGGCCCACAATTGGAGAGAGAGAGAGAGATGGCACACCCAGGAGTCAAGACTGGCACACAAGCAGAAAGGGCAATATTAATCTCCCACTGATTTGTTTTTTTTTTTTTTTCAGGGAGACTTTAGGAAAAAAAAATAATAGAATAAAATTATTTTTTCAGGAAGAATTTAGAAACCAAATAAAATAAAATGATTTTTTCAGGGAGAATTTAGAAAACAAATAAAACAAAAAAAGGCTTTCTATGGCCCACTGAGTGAGAGATGACGCACACAGGAGTCAGGAGTGGCACACAAGCCCAGAGGCCAATATTTATCTCCCACTTTTTTTTTTTGTTCCAGGGAAAATTTATAAACCCAATAAAAAAAATAATAAATAGGCTTTCTATGGCCCACTATCTGAGAGAGAGAGAGAGATGGCACGCTTAGGACTGGCACACAAGCCCAAAGGCCAATATTAATCTCCCTTTTTTTTTTCAGGGAGAATTTATAAAACCAAAAAAAAAAAAAATAAATAGGCTTTCTATGGCCCACTATTTGTGAGAGAGATGGCACGCTCAGGACTGGCACACAAGCCCAGAGGCCAATATTAATCTCCCACTTTTTTTTTTTTGTTCCAGGGAAAATTTATAAACCCAATAAAAAAAATAATAAATAGGCTTTCTATGGCCCACTATCTGAGAGAGAGAGATGGCACGCTTAGGACTGGCACACAAGCCCAAAGGCCAATATTAATCTCCCACTGATTGATTTATTGATTTTTTCAGGTAGAATTTAGAACCCAAATAAAGCAAAAAAAAAAAAAAAAGGGCTTTCTATGGCCCACTGAGTGAGTGATGATGCACACAGGAGTCAGGAGTGGCACACAAGCCCTGAGGCCAATATTTTTCTCCCACTGATTGATGTAGTGATTTTTTCAGGTAGATTTTAGAACCCAAATCAAGCAAAACAATACATAGGCTTTCTATGGCCCACTATTTGTGAGAGAGATGGCACGCTCAGGACTGGCACACAAGCCCAGAGGCCAATATTAATCTCCCACTTTTTTTTTTTTTGTTCCAGGGAAAATTTATAAACCCAATAAAAAAAATAATAAATAGGCTTTCTATGGCCCACTATCTGAGAGAGAGAGATGGCACGCTTAGGACTGGCACACAAGCCCAAAGGCCAATATTAATCTCCCACTGATTGATTTATTGATTTTTTCAGGTAGAATTTAGAACCCAAATAAAGCAAAAAAAAAAAAAAAAGGGCTTTCTATGGCCCACTGAGTGAGTGATGATGCACACAGGAGTCAGGAGTGGCACACAAGCCCTGAGGCCAATATTTTTCTCCCACTGATTGATGTAGTGATTTTTTCAGGTAGATTTTAGAACCCAAATCAAGCAAAACAATACATAGGCTTTCTATGGCCCACTATTTGTGAGAGAGATGGCACGCTCAGGACTGGCACACAAGCCCAGAGGCCAATATTAATCTCCCACTTTTTTTTTTTTTGTTCCAGGGAAAATTTATAAACCCAATAAAAAAAATAATAAATAGGCTTTCTATGGCCCACTATCTGAGAGAGAGAGATGGCACGCTTAGGACTGGCACACAAGCCCAAAGGCCAATATTAATCTCCCACTGATTGATTTATTGATTTTTTCAGGTAGAATTTAGAACCCAAATAAAGCAAAAAAAAAAAAAAAGGGCTTTCTATGGCCCACTGAGTGAGTGATGATGCACACAGGAGTCAGGAGTGGCACACAAGCCCAGAGGCCAATATTTATCTCCCACTGATTGATGTAGTGATTTTTTCAGGTAGATTTTATAACCCAAATCAAGCAAAAAAATAAATGGGCTTTCTATGGCCCACTGAGTGAGAGATAGCACACACAGGGATGGCACTCTAGCAGAAATGTCAATCTTAATCTCCCACAAAAAAAAAAAAAAAAAACAGGGAGTGTCCTTCAATTACTATCTCCCTGCAGTAATCTCAGCCAGGTATGGCAGGCAGCAATAAGGAGTGGACTGATGCACAAATTAAATAAAAAGTGTGGACAAACAAAAAAGATAGCTGTGCAGAAAGGAAGGAACAAGAGGATTTGTGCTTTGAAAAAAGCAGTTGGTTTGCACAGCGGCGTACACACAGCAATGCAGCTATCAGGGAGCCTTCTAGGGCAGCCCAATGAGCTACAGCGCTGAGGGGGAAAAAAAAAAAAATGTAGCTTCCACTGTCCCTGCACACCGAAGGTGGTGTTGGGCAGTGGAAATCGCTACAGCACAAGCGGTTTGGTGGTTAATGGACCCTGCCTAACGCTATCCCTGCTTCTGACGAAGTGGCAGCAACCTCTCCCTAAGCTCAGATCAGCAGCAGTAACATGGCGGTCGGCGGGAACGCCCCTTTATAGCCCCTGTGACGCCGCAGACAGCAAGCCAATCACTGCAATGCCCTACTCTAAGATGGTGGGGACCAGGACCTATGTCATCACGCTGCCCACACTCTGCGTTTACCTTCATTGGCTGAGAAATGGCGCTTTTCGCGTCATTGAAATGCGACTTTGGCGCGAAAGTCGCGCACCGCAAGGCCGACCCCGCACAGGGGTCGGATCGGGTTTCATGAAACCCGACTTTGCCAAAAGTCGGCGACTTTTGAAAATGAACGACCCGTTTCGCTCAACCCTAGTGGTGACGTCATTGAGGTTACCGCGGGTCACTAAAGCTGCAGTTCCTAAAGACAGCTCATTGTAAGGAGCCCAATGAACTGTGGTGATCGCAATGAGATCACCGCTAGCACAGTGACAAAATTCTTACGGTGCTGGTGGTGATGTCATGAAGGTGACCACAGTTCAGCGGCCGACCCACACTGAACTGAGTGTGGGAACAGCTGCCAGTGACCGTTGGTAACCTCCATGACATTTTCATTTGATAATGAAGCTCTGCCCCAAGCTCAGCTCAGTGTTTCCTGGATTCATGGTTGAGCAGTTGCATCATGCCACTTCTCAGCCATGTAATCCAGATGTAGCAGAGGTGGACTTCTTTGTGGGACAAATGGATTTTCGTTGGACAGGGGAAGAAAATGGTCTTTTATTATTTTCATTTGAACAGTAGTAAATGGGAAAATTAGGCTGGGTTTTGTTTATTTCAATTAAAGGAATTTATTCAGGCTGTGTATTTTTTACAATATGACTATGGGGTTAACAATGGGGGGCGTTTTATAGAAACCTCTCCATTACTAACCCCTGGGCTTGAGGTCAGCTGGCAATACAAAGCTGACATCAACTCCAACCCTATTACCCCACTTTCCACCACACCAGAGCAAGTGGGAAGAGTGAGACTAAGCATCAGATTTGGTGCATCTTATGGATGCAGCATTTCAGGGGCGGCTGAAGGCAGATTTTGGTAGCCTGGGAGAGAGCGGCAATATCCCTGGCACTTCCCAGGCTATTAATATCAACCCACAGCTGCCTGTTTAGTCTTTTCTGGTTAGAATTTATAGGGGGATCCTACATCACTTTTTTTCTGGGATCCCCCATAAACTAACCAGTAAAGGCTAAGCAAACAGCTGTGAGCTGTTATTAATAACCTGGGAAACTTTTGGAATATCATCCCCTTTCCCAAATTAGTAACATCATCCCCGGGCGTGGACTTTCCCTCTGCTGGTTATCAAAATTACGAGGGAGCCCCTGCCTATTTTATTATTTAATTCTTTATTTTACACACGATGTACGCAGCTGGCGCTAAATACAACTCCTATCATTGTTGCCGGGTCACGCTGAGCTCTGTCTTCAGAACTCGGTACCTGGGAAAAGCACAAACTGTATGGCTTTTCCCAAGCACCGGTATGCATCACACTGATGACACACGTATGTTATCCATGTGTCATCAGTGTGCACGTGTGCGGCACAGATTTCGTCCATGGTACTGGAAAAAAACGGACATGACGGCGGGTTTTTCACATGGACACAAAGTCCGTGTGAAAAACTTGACATGTGCACACCACCATTGAATACAAAGGGTGTGCGTGTGTACATATTTTTGGTCCTCAAAAAATGGACCACATACAGATATGAAAAACGGACATGTGAAGAGGGTCTAAGACATATCTGAATCACTTCAAATATGAAGTGGTTCCTAATAAAATAGGTTTTGAAAAAATTGCTGCTAAGCTTTTAACTCTTGCATATTGCTAAAAAAAAATTTTAAAACATGATGCTGATGTATAGTAGACATGTGGTAAATGTTAATTATTAATTCTCTTTAATGGTAAAACTATCTGTTTTAGGGCATAAAAATTAAAAGTTCAAAAATTTAAAATTTTTCCAAATTTTCATTAAAATTTAAATTTTTTCATAACTAATGGAACGCAAATCATATATACCTAAGTTCATCACTAACATAACATTAGGTACAATGTGTCATGGAAAAACATTCTCATAAACACTGGGATATGTTGACTCATCAGCTGATCGTCAGTAATAGAGTTATTCTATGCAGTCCAGCTTGGAGTGAGGAGCTTTCTTATGTCAGTGTTTCTGCTGCTTTGAAGTCTGAAGCTGAGTATTTATTCCTTTATGTTTGTCAGTGTTGTGTTTGTCTCTTCCCCTCTGAAGTGGTGAGGCTAGCATCCTTGCTGGCCAGTGCACTACCCAGGGTATACTGGGGTGACAATCAGGGACTAGGCATGTGATGGCGGCGGGGAGAAGGACCCGCATAGGGCATTAGGGGAGCTTAGGGACAGGCACAGGTTGGTGTCAGGAGGTGTTTCCATCCCTCGCTCCCTATTGTTAGGGTTTGTGAGCTGTGTTGTCTGCTGGGCTTACCTGTGTCAGAGCGTGACATTACCAACTGTTTTTCCGGAGACCTATGGCTCAAGCAGAGGCTCACGGATGAGGTTACAGAGTTGCAGTCACAGGTGGTGCAGCAGCTTAAGCTTGTGTCTGGGTTCTTGTTTATGGTTTTTAAGGAAGCCTGTAAATTGTATTTCAGGCTCCACCCTCATTCCTCAGGGTTAGAGGAACAACGTTTGGAGGGAGATGACCAGGGTGTGTATATTTCCTCCACTTTTTCTTCTCAGTTTACCATTTTGGCTGAAAAAGTGGTTAGGGGGAAAACTGAGACTATTCCGGTTCTTGTTGATAGTGGAGTAGGAGTCAGTTTGGTGGATTCTTGCTTTATCAGGAGGACGCTGGGGAGACCCATTTCTATTTGTGCGATTGATTCTGTTCCTCTCAGCCAGAAGAATTTGATCAAAGTCGTACAAAATGTGAACTTACGCATAGGGTCTCTTCATGAAGAGGTCCTGTTGTGCTACGTCTTAGGCCTTCCCTGGCTGAAAATTATAATCCGGTCATTGATTGGCAGCCCAAAGAACTAGTCAGTTGGGGCAAGTTTTGTAAAAACTGTTGCCTGGTAGCTGTTATCTCCGCTGTCCTAAAATTTATAACCTTCTTCTCCAGTGGATGTAGCTAAGGTGCTACCAGGGAAAAAGGCAAGACTCTATCCACACCCCAGGTAAACTCTGAGTCTCAATGTCTTCCCAAGAAGAGTTGTCATGGGAGGGTGGTGGTTCCCTCTCAATATCCTGAGGGTATGAGTTTGGTAACACAGGGAGATGCCTATGTTGTCTGTCCCTCAAGGAGAGTACCATCTTGTCGCAAATGTATGCGTGGTAATAAATGTTCAGGTCCGGATCTGCGTGTGAATGCGTACATGTGGGTGTCCACTAAAAACATCAGGTCAAAGTACACATCTGGGATTTGGAGTTCTAAGGTGATCGGGCTGTATGGAGGCCGATCTCAGCCCTGGGACTTTCCACAGTGATGCGTGTACATAACGTGTTCAACAGGTTATCACTCTGAAGATTTTTTGTGCATCCAGAGCTTATATTATTGCCATTATCATCAGGCTGCTGTATTTGCCATGAGCTACAGGGTCAGGTGACTACGGTGGTGTATACTAGTGGGTTGATGTGTCCTTACATACATAATAATACATAATAATAATACATAATTTCTGGTGAAGTCCAGTCTTAAGGATCAAAGGCCCCTCATTGAAAGAGGGGTACTATCTCGATTCATTATGAGATTCGTGGCAGCTCTGGTTCTGCTGTAATTTAAATGTTGTTTTCCCCTTTTGTTCCAGCAAAAGTTAATGTTAGTATCTTGCTGCCGGCTTCTTTTAGGATGGTCAGGTGTTGTTGGTTGGTAACTAGTGTTGAGCGATACCGTCCGATACTTGAAAGTATCGGTATCGGATATTATCGTCCGATACCCGAAAAATATCGGATATCGCCGATACCGATATCCGATACCAATACAAGTCAATGGGACATCAAGTATCGGAAGGTATTCTCATGGTTCCCAGGGTCTGAAGGAGAGGAAACTCTCCTTCAGGCCCTGGGATCCATAGGGATGTGTAAAATAAAGAATTAAAATAAAAAATATTGATATGCTCACCTCTCCGGCGGCCCCTGGACTTCACACTGCTAACCGGGAGGCTTCTTTGTTTAAAAAGCGCGCCTTTCGGACCTGTGAATGACGTCCCGGCTTCTGATTGGTCGCGTGCCGCCCATGTGACCGGCACGCGACCAATCAGAGGCCGCGACGTCATTCGCAGGTCCTCAATTCCTATAATTAGCAGTTTTGTGAATGAGAATGACGTCGCGGCTTCTGATTGGCCGCGTGCCGGTCACATGGGCGGCACGCGACCAATCAGAAGCCGGGACGTCATTCACCGGTCCGAAAGGCGCGCTTTTTAAACAAAGAAGCCTCCCGGATAGCAGCGTGAAGTCCAGGGGCCGCCGGAGAGGTGAGCATATCAATATTTTTTATTTTAATTCTTTATTTTCCACATCCCTATTGATTCGATACCGATACCCGATATCACAAAAATATCGGATCTCGGTATCGGAATTCCGATACCGCAAATATCGGCCGATACCCGATACTTGCGGTATCGGAATGCTCAACACTATTGGTAACCACTCCCACCTTCCTTTAAATAGTCAAATGACACATCAGCTGATTGTCGGTATTAGGGCTCATACTCACTTGCGAGAAACTCGGATGAGTCTCGCATGTTAATACCTGGCGCTGCTGCCGGCACTCAGATCGGAGCGTGTGGCCGCATAGGAATACATGCAGCCGCACGCTTCGCTCCTGAGTGTTGGGTGCAGTGCCGGGTATTGCTGTGCCAGACTCATCCGAGTTTCTGGCAAATGGGTAAGAGCCCTTAGAGTTATTCTATGCAGACCAGCTTGGAGTAGGGAGCACTCTTGTGTTTTATAGTGCTTTTGCTGCTGTTTGAGTTTGGATTCTTGGTGCCGTATCCTCTGCTGCTTGGTGCTTAGCAGCAGAGCCTGTAGCTGTGTATTTATTCCCTTATCTTTGTCTGTCCTGGGTTTGTCTCTTCCCCTTTGTTTTTACCATCTGCAGTGGTGAGGCTAGTGTCCTTGCAGGCCAGTGCACTAGCCAGGGTATACTGATGTGACAATCATTGACTAGGCATGCAATGGCGGCGGGGAGAAGGACCCGCATAGGGCATTAGGGGAGCTTAGGGACAGGCACAGGTTGGTGTCAGGAGGTGTCCCATCCCTGGCTCCCTACTGTTAGGGCCTTCCTCTCCCTTTTCCATCCTGTCGTATTTGTGTGCTGTGTTGTCTGCCGGACTTATCTGTGTCTGAGCGTGACAGATATCATGCCAAAATGTATAAGTGTGGAGATTTCTGTGCATGAAGCTCATACTCAATATTGCATAAATCAAAATATTTTGAAAATGTTGTTTCCATTTTTTTCATCATGTGCACATCAAAATCAATATGTGTAGTGATCCTGTGATTTATACAATTTCACAAACTTTCCTTTCTGGTGTTGTGATTTTTATGTTGAGGAGTAAATTTGACAAGGAAGAGATTAGGGAGTCGATCTGATCCACAGTGCTTACTGTAGTGGCAGCGCAGAGTTGACATAATAATGGGTTGATGCAGAAGTAGTATTTATTCATACAGGGCCTCTCACACCATCACATATAACCCCCCTATTATTTATTTATGCAGAGGAAGTTCATAAAAGCCTCACATGTCCCTAGATTGTAATAGTCCAAAGGATGATATTAATACCAGTGGGGCTGCTCTACGTTGTCTAGATACACAATTAGCTGACAAGGAAAATCCTCTTAGATTGCTGCATTAAATGAACTTTGTCAGATTTGTTACCATATATATATTGCTGAGGTAACAGCAGCACTGGGGCCATGATGCCTGAGGAGAACAAAAGGTTTCCACGTTACATCCCAGAGATAAGACTTAGGCTACATTCACACATCTGTTTTATATATCTGCTGTCAGTTGTTTCTCAGACAGCACAGGCACTAATAGAGTTTCATTGAGCCTTAAACATCTGTATTAAAAAACGGATCTGTGTGTCCGATCGGTGAGACTCAGAGGATGTCCTATTCTCGACCATTAAAGCCTAATGGTGAAAATGAAGTTTCATTGATCCATACACGCATTAATTTTAAGACCAGATCCGTGAGTCCAATCTGTATTACTCCGAGCATGTCCTACCTATTCTCAATCATTTCGTTGATCAGACTCAGCCATTAAAGTCTATGTCGTTCCGCATAAAATGGGAAGCCATACTTTTAATTGTACTTCAATTTTCCATCCAAGGTTTTTTCTTGGACAGCACACGGACCAATAAAGTTTCATTGACCCATACACACATTCTTTTTAGAAACAGATCCATATATCCAGTCCATCAGATTCAGAGCATGTCCTATTCTCATTCATTTCACAGATCAGACTCCACCATTAGAGTTTAGGGGTATCCGTAATAAATGTATGAAACAAGGGAGACATACTTTGTACTTGCTGTTCCATCTACGTTTTATCTGTCTTAAATTGATATCTTGTTAAGAGTCAATGGATAAAGAATATTCAGACAGCCTACGTGCTTCAATTTAAAAAAAAAAAGATTGAGGCAAAAAACAGATGCAGCATGGCAGCAAATCGGAGGCAAAATGGATCCAACATGGATGAAAAATGGTCCTTTTCTTATGGATGAAAAATTCATAAGTATGTGTAAATGTTTTTCTCTCACTTGTCCCCTGATTTGCATTCACGTGGCATATGTTATTTTCTCATCCATTTTTTTTTTTCAATGAAGGAGTGACTTTGTCCCTAATCCAATAAAAAAGACCCCTGGAAGGTCACGTGGGCAGCAGAATAGTGAGAAGCGGATACAAAACGGAAGCTAATCAGAAACCTTCCAATTTGCATCTGTGTTCACCAGGTCGCCATAGACATGTATGGCTGAGTCTAGTCTGGAAATACAGAATAGGACCTGCTCTGAGTCTCATGGATCACACATAAGGATCCATGAATTCCTCCGAAATGCGCACATGCGGACATGTCGCACAGATGTGTGAATGTGACCTAAAGGTGCTAATTGTCTAATTCTACCCCTTTATTTGTAATACCTCTTACCACACATACTGTAAATGTACTGTACCAATTTGCCATGATGGTGCATGAGACATTTTTCTGCAGTCGCATTTACATCAGAGGCCAGTTAGCCTGCCTGCATTCATTATTGTGTAGGTTTATTACGTGACTGCAATACCTCTCTTCATCCTCATCACACCGCCACTCCCAATAGGCCCTGACGCCTGCATACAGCTCTTAGAAACAACCTTTACCTGTTGAAATATGTAAAAATAATACACATGTGGCATGAAAGCAAACTGTAGTAATGGCGCTGCATACTAATTGCAAAACTAATGACTTCTTCCCATCGCTACCTTCCTTGTTCTGAATTGCCTATTTCAAGCAGAGCAGGTCGGCTGCCATGGAAACTGAGCGCGGGTATGCACAGGACCCATACAATCAACAAGCGCTCGCTCCACAGCTCCGAAGCTCGCAGCTTAACTCTTTCTCTGAGACTGACGACAGACAAGGGGTTAATCTAAAATGCAAGCGAGAAACAGGAAGAAGCATTATCTGGACATTATTATGTTAACTAACGGGCTGAGGATACAGTTAATGCTACGAGCAGGTGACTGCCAACAACAGATTAACCTCCTACTTTAATAATATATTAGTATTAATGGCAAGTAACCCTCACTAAGGTAGCTCTGCAACTTAAGCACCACTTCACCTATTCAATTATTAAATGAGCAATTTAATGTACATTATTACAGTTGTGTGCCAGATCTATTTTATTTGGTTAAAGGGGGTGGTCATGACTATATATTTAATGTCATAATCTAATCACTATTCTAATATACTTTAGTTAAAAATTCTCTATCGTTCCCTCACTACACTGTCTAACTGCTTTATTTTTTTTTACTTATTCCCCATTTAATAATTCTTCATTTGAGAATCCCCAGTGCATGTTGGGATACTCAAACGGGCCATCAACAGGGAGTAGAGGCTACGGTCACTGCCACAAACTCTATCCCCACCCTGAAATGAAACATCATCAGTGAGGTCTATTTCGGGAGCTGGACTAGTCACTGCTTTTACTGAGCATGAGTTGGTTAACATTATGACATATGCTCCTTATGATCTTGTCTCTGGTCACTGTTCTTATCAGCGCACAGTGACAATGCGCTCCCTCACCGACTGTTAGGGCTGGCGGAACGCACCGAGTAAATAGAGAGAGATGTTATTTGGTGCGTTCGCAGCCCGGGGTCCACTGTGCAGGAGAGAACCTGCTGCTGGCAAAGGGCGGCCCTATATGGCGGTAGAAGCAAACTCTGTTACTTCACAGAGTCGCCTAAAGAAAGCACTGTGTCCTGTTAATCTCACAGGAGTACACAGCGACTGCCGAGCAGATAGCAGTTTTGTGGTTACGCGTTCGTACAATCTCCTCAACGGAGAAGCCGGTATTCTAGGGCTTATTTCAGCCGGAGCCCTGAATCCACAAACACACAATCTCCTCACCGGAGGTGCCAGTATTCTAGGGACTTATTTCAGCCAGGTCCCTGAACACATACAATCGTAACCACACTGGCGCAAAGTACATGACTTAGATTTGATACTAGCGCATGGCCGTGCGGCCATGCAAACCTTTTATAGCTGCAGCAAGTACAGGACCTTCCTAGAAGGACCAATGAGAGGCTGCACACAGAGCCTGAGCACCTTCAGGACCTTCCTAGAGAACCAATGGGTTTTTCTGCAGTATCTAGGCATGTGACCCTCAACCTCCAATGAGAGATCTTACCCTGGGCATGCTCAGAAGGGAAAAAGCAGGACTTAGTCCCAAAAGCATCTGCTCGCTGCTGCCCAGCACTGGGTTCAATGGCAGAAGCAGGAAAAGCAGCAGTAACCCTTTGCACAGAGTCAGACTGAGCGAGACGCTGGGACCGACGTCTCCGCTGAGCAGGCTCCACTGCGGCAGGAGAAGAATGGGAGACCACATCGGAGATGGCCCGAGATTTCCCCTGTGCAGAGGCAGGAACTCAACCCCTAACACCAACTCTGATGAGAAGTCATGAGTATGCAAGAGAGCGCACTGTCAGTACACATTGTAAGAATTTGATAGATCCAACTAGGGGAAGAAGCAGATTTTTCTAATAAAATATATTACAATATATTACTTATTTTCATCTGTACTATCTTAAATCATGTTTCAAGGATCTTTAACCTGGTTGAACTCCATGACATAATAGTACATCAGTCATGTTACCATGTAACATGATTAGACTAGGATGTAGAAGAACCCTAGTCCAATCTCTTCTGAGGCTTTATTACAGTATATCTATATAAATAATCATTCCCAACTACTTAGTTCCTGTGGATATATGAAAAAAAAACAAATTATTAAAGGAGAAGAGTCACTTTCCACTTTCCAGCAGCCTGCAGTTCCCCTTTCTTCAGACTCTCTGTAAGACTCTGTTCACATCTACTTTATAGCTCTACTTGAAGCCTGATTAGCAAATTCTAATGGGACAAGAGACATATAGCTGCATTTCTGCCATCGAATGTTTACATGTGATTTATGTTTTTTATGTTCTTGTGATCATGCATGCAACTTATGTTTGGATCAATGTATTGGACGCACCTCTTTGCATCCAGGCTTTTAATTCCGTCCTATTATATCAAGATGTTTAATTAAAGATTAGTGATGAGTGAGTATACTCGTTACTCGGGTTTCCCCAGCATGCTCGGGTGGTCTCCGAGTATTTGTTAGTGCTCGGAGATTTAGTTTTCCTTGCTGCAGCTGCATGATTTGCAACTGCTAGCCAGCCTGAGTACATGTGGGGGTTGCCTGTTTGTTAGGGAATCCCACGTGTTCAGGCTGTCTTTCAGCCATAAATCATGCAGCTGCGTTAACATAAACTAAAATCTCTGAGCAGTCACAGATATTCGGAGACCACCCGAGCGTGCTCGGGGAAACCTGAGTAACAAGTATACTCGCTCATCACTAATATAAAGATGTATACAATCCAGCCCCTTTCCATGTGGTCTGCCTCTACAGACATTTATGAAAGAATGGGTCATCATAACAAATCAGTTTTGTGAAATTTCTTCCCTCCTAATATTCCACAATCATCTATCAGGGCTCTTATTGAAAAGTGAAAGTGCTTAGGAAACACAGAAGCTCAGCCACAAAGTGGTAATCCATGTAAAGTTATAGAGCGGGGTCACCAAATGCTGAGGGGCAGAATGCGAAAAAGTCGCCAACACCCTGCTGAGTCAACAACTGAAGAGTGAAGATGGCATAAACATCAGTACAAAACTTGTTGCCAGGAGTTCCATAGCGTGTGGTTCCGTGGTCAAACAGCTGCATGTAAGCCTTATATCACCAAGCACAATGCCAAGTTTCTGATGGAGTGGTGTAAGGCACGCTAAATTATGAAGCATTAAAGATGTGTTCTGTAGAATGACAAATCATGATTCTCTATCTAGTAATCTGATGCATGAATCCTGGGTTTGGTAAATGACAGAATAAAGTTACCTACCTGACTGCATTGTGCCAGCTGTTAAGTTTGGTGGAGGAGGGATGATGCCATGGGGTTGTTTTTCATGACTTTGCCTAGGACTCTTAGTTCTAGTGAAGGAAAACCTTAATGCTTCAGTATACCAAGACATATTGGACAATTGTCTGCTTCTAACTTTGTGGGAAAAGTTTAAGGAAGACTCTTTTCTGTTGCGGGATGACAGTGCCCCAGTATGTGAAATATGTGATATGGACCATAGCTATGGTTCATAAAGGTTCATGATGAAGGCATGGTTGGGCGAGTTTGACTCCTTCTTACCTCAACTCTATAAACAATGGGCTGAACTAGAATTTATATTAAGAATCAGGCCCTATCATCCAACATTGGCGTCTGACCTCATAAATGATCTTCTGGATGAATGGGAAACCATTCCCACACAACTCCAAAATCTTACAGAAAGTCTTTCCAAGAAAAGTGGAAGCTGTTTTAACAGCAATAGGTGGTGGTGGCAGGGTGACTCCATGTTGATGCCTATAGATTTAGAATGGCATATCATACAAGCTCCTATCGGTATAATATGTAGGAGTCCCAATACTTTTGTCCACGTGATATAGCATAGTACATGAGTGTAATAACGCATCCAGCAGTGTGGCTATAACTAATGATGACCGAGTAGCAGGTAGCCCTAAAGCCTCTGTGCTCCATAAGAAGTTACCAATAAGTAGGATGTCTTCTACAAGCTACACCTCAGATTATACCTATGGCACATCATAACAACATGCTTTGAAAGAAATATCTACAAATATAGAATAATTGAAATAAACTTTGAAAAGAAATAAAACACATATGATACGGTTGTAGCTTACTTGCATTAACCCTTTACTTTTGCAACGCAGAAGACGGTTTCCTAGCAACCTCTGAATAGTATCACTTGTGGAATTCACAGATGAAGTGCTTGAGATCTGAATTAATTGGCTACTAGGCAACCGCTCAGTAGTACAACAGACATGATCCTCAAATATGTGCTCAATTCATGGGTTAATACATCAGAGGCAAGGAATTTAACTGAATTTCTCGGTCTGTACATTTTCTAGATGGAACACAAAGGCCTGATCCTTCCTACCTGAGATCTTGGTGATTTCATTTTTTTATTTTAAAAAAATGAATTAAAAAACATGTGAAATACCGTAAATCCTAAAGCATTCTGCAGAAAGGATCACGTGCACTGACATCCTACAACACTGTTACATAGATTTCGCCTTGGAGACATTGTAAATTTGGTGAAGCCGTTGATGGATAAATTATCATAGGTGGTCAGAACAACATCATGGCATGGAGGGGTAGGACATGTGTAGATAATATTGTAAGATCTCTGCAGCAGATGGGAAACTGAAAGTCCTGATTTCTGCCCTCCAATAAATGTCGCCGGCACGTCTCTTTCTCATTTGTGCTATGGATTTGTAACCTATGAAACCTGAATGTGATCTCTGAGTAGAAATGCTGAGGAGCTATTAATCCCTACATGTAAGGGCTCACTCAGACCATACATGCGTGTGCTGTCCGTGCTAAAATCGGATAGCGCATGCACAAATGTCATTCAATAGAGCTCTACAGATGAAAGATTTTTCACTAGATCTATTATCTTGTGTGAAATAAATCAAAGCATGCACTGGTCTCATATATTTCAGATGAGAATCACCTATTCTATCCTTGCTCAAAAACATCGGATCCCATAAGGATCACCTTTTTTGCATCCAATTTTTATGCACACATTGCAATTATTATCATTGGAAACTGTACTTGTCCCTGTAAATCTTTTAAATGTTGATATATAAAAAAGGAAGCCGCATGGATGTAAAAAACAGACATACCAATAACACACGGATAGAATGTGAATGGCAATTGAAATTAAAATCATCCATATTTTCTAGATGATTTTTAATACGCTCATTTGAACACAGCTTATTGTCGCTCTATATCACGGCCTGCAGCTACTCTATGTGACTGCAGACTTGTGAATCCTTACAGTGCACACACTGCATGCTGTTAGGATTCTGCAGTGCTGAGAACAGGCAGGTGCCTGGCTGCAAAGATGCAATTTGCATACATGCCGTCACGTGCTGACAAGGCATGCGCGGTCTCGTTCAATAAAAGTGAATTGAATGAGGCTGGACACATCTAATTGGAATGTGGCCCGAATTATGCAAATCTCATACTTGTGATCACATGACAGCCCACTCCTGGTGCCGACACAGGAGACTCCTCACAGACCGCACTGTGAGCGCTGTGATGAATCACAAGTATGCAGTCAAATGGAGTAACGGCAGACTTGAAACCCAAGCCTCGACACCCCCTTAATTGGCACTTATAAGTACAAAACATCATTATTAATAGCTACAAAGAATCATCTGTATATAAAACTGCTTCTTATTTCTCAAGAATATATACAGGATGTATAGATACATATATTATTAAGGAATAAGAAGCAGATTGGTCTCATGAATATATCTACAGTTATGGCCAAAAGTGTTGGCACCCTTAGAATTGTTTCAGAAATTGAAGTATTTCTCCCAGAAAATTATTGCAATTACATGTGTCTGTTTGTTCCACACTAAGCATGGAGAACAAAAAGAGAAGAGATCTTTGTGAGGACTTAAGAACCAAAATTTATGAAAAATATCAAGATTACAAGTCTGTCTCCAGAGATCAAGTTGCCCTGCAGGCTCAGGGTGCATCAGTGTCAGAGCAAACTATTTGTACGAAATGAAACGCTATGGCAGGAGATCCAGGAGGAGCCCACTGCTGACACAGAGACACAAAAAAGCTAGACTGCAGTATGCCAAACTGTACATGACCAAAATCCTTCTGGTAAAGCACATCATTCTACTGTTTACTGAGGCCTACAAAGAAAAGAACACACCACCTACAGTCAAATATGGTAGAGGTTCAAAGATGTTTTGGGGTTGTTTTGCTGTCTCTGGCACTGGATTCTTTGTGTGCGAGGTGTTATGAAATCTGAAGATTTTTTTTCCATGGTGTAGTTGGGCCCATTTGGTTTTGTAAACTGTAGTGTCTGTTCACAAGGGATGCATTTGGATAGCGCTGGGCTATCTAATAAAAGGGTGTCATTAATAGGTTGTTAACCTGGATACTGTGCATTTCCATTGTGTGAACAGCGCCACATACAAGTCTTTTATGTGCAGTAATTTACCAAGCAGCCACCCCTTCCATTGGGATTGGTAGGTTGTGAGGGGTTGCCTCATCACTATTTCTGCACCTGTGTTGCCGCCATCTTAACTACATGGGTCTACTGCAGCCTATTTTTTGAAATCTCAAGATTACCAAAGGATTTGCGGTCTCAATGTAGTGCCCAGTGCCAGAAAGCTGGGCTTGCATCCTTGGTCATGGGGCTTCCAGCAGGACAATGACCCCAAACATACTTAAGAAGCACCCAGAAATGGATGAAAACAAAGCAAAAGAGAGCTCTGATATGGACAGCAATGAGTTCGGATCCAAATTCCGTTGAACACCTGGGGAGAGATCTTAAAATTATTGTTGGGAGAAGGCGCCCTTCAAACAGGAGAGATCTGGAGCAGTTTGCAAAAGATGAATGGTCCAAAATGCCACTTGAGAGGTGTAAGAAGCTTGTTGATGATTATAGGAAGTGATTGATTGCAGTTATTTATTCCAAAGGGTGTGCAGTTGAGAGTGCCAACAATTTTGTCCGGCCCATTTTTGGGGGTTTGTGTGAAATTATGTCCCATTTGTCTTTTTTATCTCTGATTTTTGTGTTATTCCAATACATACAAAGAAAATAAACATGTGTATAACAAAACATTTGTAATTTCAATAATTTTCTGGGAGAAATACGCAAATTGTTGGTGGTGCTATAGGTGGTGCTATAGAGGACTTGAACTCTATAGCACCACCTGTTGGAAGTAGTGATCCTGCAAGTCACAATCAACCCTTTAAAAGAGTCTTGCAATATGACTTAGGATAAAAGCCAAATCAGTATCACAATTCGCAGACATGGTGTTTTGGACTGTTGGCCCTCGTCAGTGTGAAGCATGAGAACTGATTTGGCTAGGTGAGAGGCTCTGGACTGAGATCTAAGGGGCAACGTTTCTCCTTGTGGCGCTATAGAGTTCAAGTCCTCTTATTCTCTGAAGAGGAAATTTGCATATTAAATTTCCCAGAGGAGCATTGCACGGTGAATAAACCTCTTTACCTTGACAAGCCAGAGCTGGTATGTTATTCTCCACAAAGAGAAATCTTACCCCTGGGAGAAATACTTCATTTTCTGGAACAATTTCAAGAGTGCCAACACTTTTGGCCATGACTGTATCTCTAAAGCTGCTACTTGTTACGGTCCCACCCCTCAGTGTGTCTGGGACACAGTTACTGACAGCTCAGCCATCCAGTCTGGTACAGGGGCTTGCTGAAGCTGTTGGTGCTTTGACTGACAGCTCAGTCATCCAGTTCAGTGCAGGGGCATGCTGCGATATCAGTGTGTTGATTGACAGCTCGGCTGTCCAATCTGAGACTGGAAGGCGCAGTCTCCAAGTGTTTATTATACCAGATGACTGCAAAGCTATTTAACTGAGCTGTTTCTCCCAGACCTCTGCCAGACATTCATATAAGTGTTGTTTGTTCTCCCTGTGCCTTGCATTCTGTATGTTGATCTTTTCTTGCCTGACCTTGGACCTTGTTCTGATGATCTGTCTGTTTAACTCCTACTGCTCTGATCCACTATCGTTCTGACATTCTGAACTTGGAACATTACCTGACTATGCTTTTGTCTCTTCCTTCTTATGACGTACCCTCCTGGCTTCTGACCTTGACTCCTTGTCTATCCTGACTTACGGATTGGCCGTGAGAAGTGACTAGTGTCACACCACTGTCATGAAATTCTCAGCAAATGTCTTTAACCCCTTCACTCCGAAGCCTGTTTTCAACTTCCTGACCAGGCCAATTTTTTCAATTCTGACCACTGTCACTTTATGAGGTCATAACTCTGAAACGCTTCAACGGATCCTGGTGATTCTGAGAATGTTTTCCCGTGACATATTGTAATTTATGATAGTGGTGAAATTTCTTTGATTTGACTTGCGTTTATTTGTGAAAAAAATGGAAACTTGGCAAAAATTTTGAAAATTTTGCAATTTTTAAAGTTTTAGTTTTTATGCCCTTAAATTAGAGAGTCATATCATTCAAAATAGTTAGTAAATAACATTACCCTCATGTCTGCTTTACATTAGCACAATTTTGAAAACATAATTTTTTTGTTAGGATGTTATAAGGGTTAATAATTGACCAGCGATTTCTCATTTTTACAACAAAATTTGCAAAACCATTTTTTTTAGGGACCACCTCACACTTGAAGTGACTTTGAGGGGTCTATATGACAGAAAATGCCCAAAAGTGACACCATTCTAAAAACTGCACCCCTCAAGATACCCCAAAACACATTCAATAAGTTTATTAACCCTTCAGGTCCTTCACAGGAATTTTTGGAATGTTTAAAAAAAATTGAACATTTAACTTTTTTCACAAATTTCCCAGAGGAGCATTGCGGCTTTAAGTCTCCTCACCTCGACATGCTTATCATGTCACTCTCCACAAGGAGAAACGATACTTCTTGGATCCCGGTCAGACGCCTCCTAATCAGCCAAACCAGATCTCCACTTTGCACTGACGAGCGGCAGTATCCCGAAACACAGTGTCTGCAAATTGAGATTCTGGTTTGGCTATTATCCTAAGTCATGTGACAAGGCTCGTTAAAGAGTTGACATTGACTGTTAGGATTGCTACTTCCAATAGGTGGCACTAGAGTTCTAGTCCTCTTCCTCTCTGAAGAGACAATTTGCATATTTCCCAGAGGAGCATTGCGGCTCTAAGTCTCCTCACCTCGACATGCTTATGATGTCACTCTCCGCAAGGAGAAACGAAACTTTTTTCACAAAAATTTTACTTCAGATCCAATTTGTTTTATTTTACCAAGGGTAACAGGAGAAAATTGGCAGAGGCAGCATCAATAGTAAAAACTTGGTCACACAGGGTTAATAGCGGCGGTAACGGAGTGAGATACCCACGGCATAACGCGGTCCGTTACCGCTGGCATTAACCCTGTGTGAGCGGTGACTGCGGGGAGTATGAAGCGGGCATTGACTGTGAGGAGGAAGGAGCGGCAATGTTGCTGCCGGACTGCACCCGTCGCTGATTGGTCGTGGCAATGGTCGTGGACCAATCAGCGACTTGGATTGCATGACAGACAAAGGCCGCGACCAATGAATATCTGTGACAGACAGAAGGACAGATGGAAGTGACCCTTAGACAATTATATAGTAGATTTACAGTACAGACCAAAAGTTTGGACACACCTTCTCATTTAAAGATTTTTCTGTATTTTCATGAATATGAAAATTGTACATTCACATTGAAGGTATCAAAACTATGAATTAGCACATGTGGAATTATATCCTTAACAAAAAAGTGTGAAACAACTGAAAATATGTCTTATATTCTAGGTTCTTCAAAGTAGCCACCTTTTGCTTTGATGACTGCTTTGCACAGTCTTGGCATTCTCTTGATGAGCTTCAAGAGGTAGTCACTGGAAATGGTCTTCCAAAAATCTTGAAAGAGTTCCCAGAGATGCTTAGCACTTGTTAGCCCTTTTGCCTTCACTCTGCTGTCCAGCTCACCCTAAACCATTTGGGTTCAGGTCTGGTGACTGTGGAAGCCAGGTCATCTGGCGTAGGCACCCTATCACTCTCCTTCTTGGTTAAATAGCCCTTACACAGCCTGGAGGTGTGTTTGGGGTCATTGTTCTGTTGAAAAATAAATGATGGTCCAACTAAACGCAAACTGGATGGAATAGCATGCCACTGCAAGATGCTGTGGTAGCCATGCTGGTTCAGTATGCCTTCAATTTTGAATAAATCTCCAACAGTGTCACCAACAAAGCACCCCCACACCATCACACCTCCTCCTCCATGCTTCACGGTGGAAGCAGGCATGTAGAGTCCATCCGTTCACCTTTTCTGCGTTGCACAAAGACACGGTGGTTGGAACCAAAGGTCTCAAATTTGGACTCATCAGACCAAAGCACAGATTTCCACTAGTCAAATGTCCATTCCTTGTGTTCTTTAGCCCAAACAAGTCTTTTCTGCTTGTTGCCTGTCCTTAGCAGTGGTTTCCTAGCAGCTATTTTACCATGAACGCCTGCTGCATAAAGTCTCCTCTTAACAGTTGTTGTAGAGATGTGTCTGCTGCTAGAACTCTGTGTGGCATTGACCTGGTCTCTAATCTGAGCTGCTGTTAACCTGCGATTTCTGAGGCTGGTGACTCGGATAAACTTATCCTCAGAAGCAGAGTTGACTCTTGGTCTTCCTTTCCTGGGGCGGTCCTCATGTGAGCCAGTTTCTTTGTAGCGCTTGATGGTTTTTGCCACTGCATTTGGGGACACTTTCAAAGTTTCCCCAATCTTTCGGACTGACTGACCTTAACTTCTTAAAGTAATAATGGCCACTCGCTTTTCTTTACTTAGCTGCTTTTTTCTTGCCATAACACAAATTCTAACAGTCTATTCAGTAGGACTACCAGCTGTGTATCCACCAGACTTCTGCACAACACAACTGATGGTCCCAACACCATTTATAAGGCAAGAAATCCCACTTATTAAACCTGACAGAGCACACCTGTGAAGGGAAAAGCATTCCTGGTGACTACCTCTTGAAGCTCATCAAGAGAATGCCAAGAGTGTGCAAAGCAGTCATCAAAGCAAAAGGTGGCTACTTTGAAGAACCTAGAATATAAGACACAATTTCAGTAGTTTCACACTTTTTTGTTAAGTATATAATTCCACATGTGTTAGTTCATAGTTTTGATGCCTTCAGTGTGAATGTACAATTTTCATAGTCATGAAAATACAGAAAAATCTTTAAATGAGAAGGTGTGTCCAAACTTTTGGTCTGTACTGCTGTACTGTGTATGTATATATATATATTATTCTTTATGTATGGGCGGCACGGTGGCTCAGTGGATAGCACTGCAGCCTTGCAGCGCTGGAGTCCTGGGTTCAGACCCCACCAAGGACACCATCTGCAAGAGTTTGTATGTTCTCTCCGTGTTTGCGTGGGTTTCCTCCGGGTACTCCGGTTTCCTCCCACATTCCAAAGACATACTGATAGGTAATTTAGATTGTGAGCCCCATCGGGGACAGTGATGATATTGTGTGCAAAATGTAAAGTGCTGCGGAATATGTTAGCGCTATATAAAAAATAAAGATTATTATTATTATGTATCCTGGAGACTTTGAAAGGGGAATGTCTAATTTTGAACATTAAGCAAGCCAGTCTACTATTCCCTTCTTGCTGTTCCTATTCATTTTTTCCTGAAATAGATTATTCTCAGGAAAATAACCGTGGTGTTGACTTCATAATTCTGCTTCCTGTACATAGTGAATCTAAACTGTCTTCTGTTTTGCCAGCATCACAGATTGAACAATTTGCAGTATAAGTCTTCTTTAAGTTGTATAATGGAGCGTTAGTCTTGTAGTGCCTCTGGGGGATGCCATATTTCCCTATAAAAACAATGCTTTTAGGGGGTGAATACTTCCATAATGAAGCATATAGTCAAATATAGCACAGTAGTTTTAGTTTTGATAAGCCACAGGTACTTAAGTATAATCCCATAGGCCTCTATTGGCCATGTAATACCTTGTTATATACCACAGATCCACTATACTATACAGTGCGGGAAGCCAAATCAGTCAATGGGATGTATAATACAAGAAACATGGCTGCTTTCTTCAAGAATAGCTCCACTTTTGCCCACTGGTGGGCTGTGATATTGCAGCTTTATGGAACAGAATGGGGATATCAGACACAACTAAGGACAAGCGTAGCGCTGTTTCTTGAAACAAGCAGCAATCTTTTCCATATCTCAGAAAACCACTTTAATTACTTTAAGCTATAGCCATATAGTATCTGGAAATTAGATTTACGTTTTTGTAATTTTTTTATTTTAGCATGATGCCTATTGTTTTGTGTTAAAGCTTAGTGAGATTGTTAAATATGATGCAATAAGGTTATTCAAAAGTTGCCCGTTCTCAGACAGAGTATGTTATGATCTCATCCATGTCCCTTTTCATGCATGTATCTCATTACAATCATCCCTATGAAGTAATTAATGTGGACATGAAAAATGTTACTTAATCTCATTATTATTGAAATGACTGCGACAATCATCTTACCCTGTAGTAATCAGTGCTATAGACATCTCTAGACATTCCAAAGTCTCCAATCTTCACTAAGAGGTTTTCTCCCACCAGACAGTTCCTTGTGGCCAGGTCTCGGTGGACAAAGTGCTGAGAGGCCAGGTACACCATACCTGCTGCAATCTGCTGAGCTATATGAAGCATCTGGGACTGAGT
Source organism: Ranitomeya imitator (assembly GCF_032444005.1). Taxonomy (NCBI): domain Eukaryota; kingdom Metazoa; phylum Chordata; class Amphibia; order Anura; family Dendrobatidae; genus Ranitomeya; species Ranitomeya imitator. The sequence continues at coordinate 404,871,024 of NC_091282.1, forward strand.
GAGCTCTGCAGGACGGTTTCCTTCTGCCATAAGAACGGCATCTGGTCCATGAGCCCTAAAAGTCAAGAAAAGAGGATTTCATGAGATAGTGCCTAGATCTGGAAGTATTTTTGTACAGCCTTATCAATGTATTTATTTTTAGAGCACCATTGATTCCATGGTGCAGTACATGAGAAGGGGTTACATGCAAAATACAAATATAAAACATGGTGAGCAAACTAACAATGACAGGCTAGTACAGAAAGGAGAGGGCCCTGCCCTTGTGGGCTTATAGTCTACAGCAGACCTGGGCAAAGTGCAGCCCACAGGCCACATCCAGCCCTCTGACTGTCTCAGTCCGGCCCACGGACCGAGACAGCCATGGGGCTGGAAACCAGAAGCCCACGGTCCGCACCATGCCCACCCAATCACTGCCTCTGTTGTCTCCAAAGGCGCTGACTGCATTGCTGAAACTGTTGGGGTTTTGACTGAGGAGGGGTGACATATAGGGGTGACATTCTGCACATGCGGAGGCTATGGGTTGACATGCTGCACATGGGGAGGCTATGGGGATATCATGCTGCACATGGGGAGGCTATGGGGGCTTCATGCTGCACATGTTAAGGCTATGGCGGCTTCATGCTGCACGTGGGGAAACTATGGGGGCCTCATGCAGTGTATATTGGGAGGCTGTGTGGGGCTCATGCAGTGTATATTGTGAGGGTTACTGCATTATTTCTCAGGCCATTCATTTGTATAAATACTGTTTGCAAACTGCAGAAACAGGTTATTAGAATGCAGTAAACATTTAGAGGGTGCATCAAGAACATCATATAAACAAAGCTATATAGGTTATGAAAGTGAACATGTGACAAATATAAGTTAAATGGCCGGTAGCCTCGCTTGAATATATAATAACTTGTGAAATATACTTTTCTAACTAACAGTACAAACAGTCTAAATCTGTGTTGGCCTCAAAATGACAGAAAAATGTGATTAAGACCTGTAAAGGAAATATATATATATATATATATATATATATATATATATATATAGTATATATATCCACAATAAAAAAGGAGATAAAAAATGGTGATGGCACCACTTTGCAGCAAAGTCTGATAGTCACATATGTGGCACACATGCGTCAACTATACCATAGGATACCGGGTGCCTATCCAAGAAAAAATATCATAAAGTGTATGCAGAAAATAGAAAAACGGATAGCACTCACCGATCCTTAAAAATCTTGCTTTATTTCAACGTTTAAAACATCTTGGCCAGGGGAACAGATGAAGGAGTGTGTGAGCCAGTGCTGATGACGGCCGTTTCGCGTTCAACAGCGCTTCTACGGGTCACCTTTCCGGTGATGATGTCACCAGTGGTAAATGATGCAGCGCTCTCAGTATCTCATTCACCAGTGGGTTTTCAGCTAGGATGGTCACATCTTGGCACCGCCCTGGTTGAAAACTATTAGGTGTTGCAGTAAGTATGGTTTAATTCAGAACATTAACCCCTTTACCCCCAAGGGTGGTTTGCACGTTAATGACCAGGCCAATTTTTACAATTCTGACCACTGTCCCTTTATGAGGTTATAACTCCGAAACGCTTCAACGGATCCTGGTGATTCTGACATTGTTTTCTCGTGACATATTGTACTTCATGATAGTGGTAAAATTTCTTTGATAGTACCTGCGTTTATTTGTGAAAAAAACGGAAATTTGGCGAAAATTTTGAAAATTTTGCAATTTTCAAACTTTGAATTTTTATGCAATTAAATCACAGAGATATGTCACACAAAATACTTAATAAGTAACATTTCCCACATGTCTCCTTTACATCAGCATAATTTTGGAACCAATTTTTTTTTTTGTTAGGGAGTTATAAGGGTTAAAAGTTGACCAGCAATTTCTCATTTTTACAACACCATTTTTTTTTAGGGACCACGTCTCATTTGAAGTCATTTTGAGGGGTCTATATGATAGAAAATGCCCAAGTGTGACACCATTCTAAAAACTGCACCCCTCAAGGTGCTCAAAACCACATTCAAGAAGTTTATTAACCCTTCAGGTGTTTAATAGGAATTTTTGGAATGTTTAAATAAAAATGAACATTTAACTTTTTTACACAAAAAATTTACTTCAGCTCCAATTTGTTTTATTTTACCAAGGGTAACAGGAGAAATTGGACCCAAAAAGTTGTTGTCCAATTTGTCCTGAGTACGCTGATACCCCATATGTGGCAGTAAACCACTGTTTGGGCGCATGGGAGAGCTCGGAAGGGAAGGAGCGCTATTTGACTTTTCAATGCAAAATTGACAGGAATTGAGATGGGACGCCATGTTGCGTTTGGAGAGCCACTGATGTGCCTAAACATTGAAACCCCCCACAAGTGACACCATTTTGGAAAGTAGACCCCCTAAGGAACTTATCTGGATGTGTGGTGAGCACTTTGACCCACCAAGTGCTTCACAGAAGTTTATAATGCAGAACCGTAAAAATAAAAAATCATATTTTTTCACAAAAATTATATTTTTGCCCCCAATTTTTTATTTTTCCAAGGGTAAGAGAAGAAATTGGACCTCAAAAGTTGTTGTCCAATTTGTCCTGAGTACGCTGATACCCCATATGTGGCAGTAAACCACTGTTTGGGCGCATGGGAGAGCTCGGAAGGGAAGGAGCGCAGTTTGACTTTTCAATGCAAAATTGACAGAAATTGAGATGGGACGCCATGTTGCGTTTGGAGAGCCACTGATGTGCCTAAACATTGAAACCCCCCACAAGTGACACCATTTTGGAAAGTAGACCCCCTAAGGAACTTATCTAGAGGTGTGGTGAGCACTTTGACCCACCAAGTGCTTCACAGAAGTTTATAATGCAGAACCGTAAAAATAAAAAATCATATTTTTTCACAAAAATTATATTTTTGCCCCCAATTTTTTATTTTTCCAAGGGTAAGAGAAGAAATTGGACCTCAAAAGTTGTTGTCCAATTTGTCCCGAGTACGCTGATACCCCATATGTGGCAGTAAACCACTGTTTGGGCGCATGGGAGAGCTCGGAAGGGAAGGAGCGCCGTTTGACTTTTCAATGCAAAATTGACAGGAATTGAGATGGGACGCCATGTTGCGTTTGGAGAGCCACTGATGTGCCTAAACATTGAAACCCCCCACAAGTGACACCATTTTGGAAAGTAGACCCCCTAAGGAACTTATCTGGATGTGTGGTGAGCACTTTGACCCACCAAGGGCTTCACAGAAGTTTATAATGCAGAGCCATAAAAATAAAACAAAATTTTTTTCCCACAAAAATTATTTTTTAGCCCCCAGTTTTGTATTTTCTCTAGGGTAAGAGGAGAAATTGGACCACAAAAGTTGTTGTCCAATTTGTCCTGAGTACGCTGATACCCCATATGTGGGGGGGAACCACCGTTTGGGAGCATGGGAGGGTTCGGAAGGGAAGGAGCGCCATTTGGAATGCAGACTTAGATGGAATGGTCTGCAGGCGTCACATTGCGTTTGCAGAGCCCCTAATGTACCTAAACAGTAGAAACCCCCCACAAGTGACACCATTTTGGAAAGTAGACCCCCTAAGGAACTCATCTTGATGTGTTGTGAGAGCTTTGAACCCCCAAGTATTTCACTACAGTTTATAACGCAGAGCCATGCAAATAAAAAATATTTTTTTTTCCACAAAAATTATATTTTAGCCCCCAGTTTTGTATTTTTCCAAGGTTAGCAGGAGAAATTGGACCCTAAATGTTGTTGTCCAATTTGTCCTGAGTACGCTGATACCCGATATGTGGGGGGGAACCACCGTTTGGGCGCATGGGAGGGCTCGGAAGGGAAGGAGCATCATTTGGAATGCAGACTTAGATGGATTGGTCTGCAGGCGTCACATTGCGTTTGCAGAGCCCCTAATGTACCTAAACAGTAGAAACCCCCCACAAGTGACCCCATATTGGAAACTAGACCCCTCAATGAACTTATCTAGATGTGTTGTGAGAACTTTGAACCCCCAAGTGTTTCACTACAGTTTATAACGCAGAGCCGTGAAAATAAAAAATCTTTTTGTTTTCCCACAAAAATTATATTTTAGCCCCCAGTTTTGTATTTTCCCAAGGGTAACAGGAGAAATTGGTCCACAAAAGTTGTTGTCCAATTTGTCCTGAGTACGCTGATACCCGATATGTGGGGGGGAACCACCGTTTGGGCGCATGGAAGGGCTCGGAAGGGAAGGAGCATCATTTGGAATGCAGACTTAGATGGATTGGTCTGCAGGCGTCACATTGCGTTTGCAGAGCCCCTAATGTACCTAAACAGTAGAAACCCCCCACAAGTGACCCCATATTGGAAACTAGACCCCTCAATGAACTTATCTAGATGTGTTGTGAGAACTTTGAACCCCCAAGTGTTTCACTACAGTTTATAACGCAGAGCCGTGAAAATAAAAAATCTTTTTGTTTTCCCACAAAAATTATTTTTTAGCCCCCAGTTTTGTATTTTCCCAAGGGTAACAGGAGAAATTGGTCCACAAAAGTTGTTGTCCAATTTGTCCTGAGTACGCTGATACCCGATATGTGGGGGGGAACCACCGTTTGGGCGCATGGGAGGGCTCGGAAGGTAAGGAGCATCATTTGGAATGCAGACTTAGATGGATTGGTCTGCAGGCGTCACATTGCGTTTGCAGAGCCCCTAATGTACCTAAACAGTAGAAACCCCCCACAAGTGACCCCATATTGGAAACTAGACCCCTCAATGAACTTATCTAGATGTGTTGTGAGAACTTTGAACCCCCAAGTGTTTCACTACAGTTTATAACGCAGAGCCGTGAAAATAAAAAATCTTTTTGTTTTCCCACAAAAATTATTTTTTAGCCCCCAGTTTTGTATTTTCCCAAGGGTAACAGGAGAAATTGGTCCACAAAAGTTGTTGTCCAATTTGTCCTGAGTACGCTGATACCCCATATGTTGGGGTAAACCCCTGTTTGGGCACACAGGAGAGCTCGGAAGGGAAGGAGCACTGTTTTACTTTTTCAACGCAGAATTGGCTGGAATTGAGATCGGACGCCATGTCGTGTTTGGAGAGCCCCTGATGTGCCGAAACAGTGGAAACCCCCCAATTATAACTGAAACCCTAATCTAAACACACCCCTAACCATAATTCCAACGGTAACCCTAACCACACCTCTAACCCTGACACACCCCTAACCCTAATCCCAACCCTATTCCCAACTGTAAATGTAATCTAAACCCTAACCCTAACTTTAGCCCCAACCCTAACTGTAGCCCCAACCCTAACCCTAATCCTAGCCCTAGCCCTAGCCCTAACCCTAACCCTAGCCCTAACCCTAGCCCTAACCCTAGCCCTAACCCTAGCCCTAACCCTAGCCCTAGCCCTAGCCCTAACCCTAGCCCTAACCCTAGCCCTAACCCTAGCCCTAACCCTAGCCCTAACCCTAACCCTAGCCCTAACCCTAGCCCTAACCCTAGCCCTAACCCTAGCCCTAGCCCTAACCCTAGCCCTAACCCTAGCCCTAATGGGAAAATGGAAATAAATACATTTTTTTTTATTTTTCCCTAACTAAGGGGGTGATGAAGGGGGGTTTGATTTACTTTTATAGCGAGTTTTTTAGCGGATTTTTATGATTGGCAGCCGTCACACACTGAAAGACCCTTTTTATTGCAAAAAATATTTTTTGCAATACCACATTTTGAGAGCTATAATTTTTCCATATTTTGGTCCACAGAGTCATGTGAGGTCTTGTTTTTTGCGGGACGAGTTGACGTTTTTATTGAAAACATTTTTGGGCACGTGACATTTTTTTATCGCTTTTTATTCCGATTTTTGTGAGGAAGAATGACCAAAAGCCAGCTATTCATGAATTTCTATTGGGGGAGGCGTTTATACCGTTCCGCGTTTGGTAAAATTGATAAATCAGTTTTATTCTTCGGGTCAGTACGATTACAGCGATACCTCATTTATATCATTTTTTTATGGTTTGGTGCTTTTATACGATAAAAACTATTTTACAGAAAAAATAATTATTTTTGCATCGCTTTATTCTCAGGACTATAACTTTTTTATTTTTTTGCTGATGATGCTGTATGGCGGCTCTTTTTTTGCGGGACAATATGACGCTTTCAGCGGTACCATGGTTATTTATATCTGTCCTTTTGATCGCGTGTTATTCCACTTTTTGTTCGGCGGTATGATAATAAAGCGTTGTTTTTTGCCTCGTTTTTTTTTTTTTTTTCTTACGGTGTTTACTGAAGGGGTTAACTAGTGGGCCAGTTTTATAGGTCGGGCCGTTACGGACGCGGCGATACTAAATATGTGTACTTTTATTGGTTTTTTTTTTTTATTTAGATGAAGAAATGTATTTATGGGAATAATATTTTTTTTTTTTTTTCATTATTTTGGAATATTTTTTTTTATTTTTTTTACACATTTGGAAATTTTTTTTTTTACTTTTTTACTTTGTCCCAGGGGGGGACATCACAGATCAGTGATCTGACAGTTTGCACAGCACTCTGTCAGATCACTGATCTGATAGGAGTGCAGGCTGCTTCACAGTGCCTGCTCTGAGCAGGCTCTGTGAAGCCACCTCCCTCCCTGCAGGACCCGGATCCGCGGCCATCTTGGATCCGGGGCTCGAGCAGGGAGGGAGGTGAGGAGACCCTCGCAGCAACGCGATCACATCGCGTTGCTGCGGGGGGCTCAGGGAAGCCCGCAGGGAGCCCCCTCCCTGCGCGGTGCTTCCCTGCACCGCCGGCACATCGCGATCATCTTTGATCGCGGTGTGCCAGGGGTTAATGTGCCGGGGGCGGTCCGTGACCGCTCCTGGCACATAGTGCCGGATGTCAGCTGCGATAAGCAGCTGACACCCGGCCGCGATCGGCCGCGCTCCCCCCGTGAGCGCGGCCGATCGGCTATGACGTACTATCCCGTCCAGGGTCAGATAAGCCCAGGGCACCTCGACGGGATAGTACGTCTAAGGTCACAGAGGGGTTAAAGGAGTCTGTGTAATTTTTTTTAAATAAAGGACTTTATTCTGCCCGTGCCAACCCCACAAATATTACCCCACTTGCCGCCACTACAGGACAAGCAGGAAGAGCCGGGCAAAGCGCCAGAAAAGGAGCATCTAATAGATGCGTCTTTTCTGGGCAGCTGCGGGCTGCTGTTATTATATCTATGGCCCCTTACCAGCCTGAGAATAGCAGCCCCCAGATGTGAGCTTTAGTAAGGCTGGTTGTCAAAAATGGGGGGACCCCACGCTGTTTTTTAAAATTATTTATTTAAATAATTTAAAAAAACAGCGTGGGGACCCCTCTATTCTTGATAACCAACCTTGCAGAAGCTGACAGCTGGGAGTTGCAGAACCCTGCTTTGAGTTTTGTCTGGTTGGCTCAATAAAATAGGGTGGAACCCATGTTGGGATTTTCATTCATTTATTTCCGAAAGATTGCAGCCGGCGGCTGTGGCCCAATCATCCGAACTTACTGTCACTGTAATTGGCGGCAGCAGGTTTCAGATGATGGGTAATAGTCCCAAAAGCCACCACCTGCTGTCGTTGGGACTTTAATATAATGCTCATCATTCACCTCTGCTCGCCGGTACTGATGCGGCACACGGGTGGTACATAGTTGCCACACGTAGTACACACACGGACACACAGACACGGATATCTCAAGTACCATTTTTTCAGGTACCAGAAATAAACGAACGTGTGAAAGGAGCCTTAGAGAAGAGCAGAATGCTATCTGCAACCCTAAGTCCAAGGTCAAGGATGGCACCCTCTGGTTGTGAATACAAGCTCTTATAATTATTCGGGCTAGCGAGACATCACATATGCTGCACAGAGGATGGAATACTAGGCCAGCAAATCAAACGCTGCACGGGGAACCCGGAAGCTAAGGAAATTCATGCAGCTCCTGTTCATCGCGAGAAAGCAATGATCTTGACCTTGGACGGAGGTTGCCCAAAGCGAGTCGTTTATCTCTACTCTTGCTACATTACTTCCATAGCTTTCGAGAGTTTGGAAGCAAATAGTTTGATACAGCACAAAGGCAAGAGAGAAGGGGTCAAAAATATAAGGGAAGATTTCAGATGAAAATCACATTTGTGTAGCGTGGTACATTTTCTTGAAATGATTCAAAGCCAGCAACAACCTACATCGACATACAATTTACCATATTGTTCGAGGCAACTGCCTTGAATAAAATATTCATCTATAAATGGAGAATCATGTTTAATTTATTTGAAACGTTCAGTCTGCATTTTCTTATCACAGCATCCTTCCTTTGGTCAGAAAATCAAGATCTCCCACAGAGTGCGGATGTAAGAGCCACAACAATTTTAACTGTGCCTCCTATACTCCCCCGAATCATTCTCCCTACAGTGAACTCTGCGCTCAGACATTACTTGACCTTCAACATGTGGTCTGGTGTCTGAAACATGAATCCATGCTGCAGGAAATGCTGATGTTTTTTCATTGAGGTCTCGAATACAGTTCCTTTAGACAACCTCTAGGGGCGCTAGAGGTCAATAATTTTTCTGATTGCAAGTTCCCTTCAGCAGCATTTATCTGCATCGAGCATTTAGAAGGCAGATGTGGACGCAGACATGGATCATACGGCAGTACAGTGTTTGCTTCTGGCCTAATTATTGCACTTTTTACCTTAATCGCAGTCATTGAGAAATTGGTTTATGTTCAAATGTTCATTTAGACTTGCTTTTTACTATGCCATTGGATCTCTTTAATGTTGTCTCATTTCAGAGGAATGTTTAAAGCAAACCATAATCTCAGCTGAATAATAATGGGGGCAAAGAAGGTTCAGTTTAAAAGTCCAAACTAAATGGTTTAGGTTAAATGTTGCTAGAAAGCAGACATAAAGTTGTTAAAGAAACAGCTAGCCTTCCTTACTATGGTGTAATTGTATAAATAAAATGTCGCCATATCACAAGTGTGTACGTCTGCCCATTTTACAAGAACGCCATTAGTGACCTTGCATGCTGGACTTTTTCTTCAAATTTTTTTTATCCATGGTATCAGGCATCAACAGACATGGCCAGTGACCCGCAGCCTTTGTGCCCCACCATTTATTCCTATTTCTAATCTTTCCTTTTTCTGCGCTTTTGTACACAAATTATAAAGAGGGTACACGATATTTTCACTATTTTCCCATCTGCACTGACTGGGAGGGCACTAGAGAAGACAATGCTGCTTCCATAAAATACAGCAAAAATCAAGAGACTACCACATCAAACCCTGTCATGGCCAGCCCAATCTCCAGACCTGAACCCCATTGAAAACCTCTGGAATGTAATCAGGAGGATGATGGATAATCACAAGCCATCACACAAAGAAGATCTGCTTACATATTTGCGCCAGGAGCAGAGTGAAAGACTGGTGGAAAGCATGCCAAGACACAGGAAAGCTGTGGTTAAAAATCATGGTTATTCCACAAAATATTGATTTCTGAACTCTTCCTGAGTTATAACATTAGTAATGTTGTTTCTAAATGATTATGAACTTGTTTTCTTTGCATTATTTGAGGTCTGAAAGCACTCTGTTTTTTTTTTTAATT